>NC_140595.1:63423760-64623760 GCF_964204655.1 Triturus cristatus
ACTCCTGAAAGATAAAGGTACTGTGCCCCCCTTCGCACCGTAAGGTGTACGCATCGCCCGGAGTGTCTGCAAACGCTTGTGAGCCCCGCTCGTAAGCCTCTTCCAGTCACACGAACCGCACGACGCGCACAGAACTTCTGAAATACGCTTAAACTCAAGAACTACTTATTGCAAAGTATTGTGGGCCCGTCTTAACGTTATTGGGTCTTGTGCTAAATCTTCTTGTACATAAAATAATTATTATTGGTAAACCCAGTGTGGAGTCCATTTGTGGAGGTGTCATTGAATTGTTGTATGTGGTCCCAAATGCTTAACCATTACGCCTAGGATAACGCCTTGTCTGCTCGCGCCAAGCTACCTAGAGGGTGAGCAGGGGTTATTGTTAGAGTGTAACCCCTTATCCTGACTGGAAGAAGGGATCCCTGCTTGACACAAGTCCCTACCTGTGTCAACCAGACAGCCCGGATTCTAACAAGTACTCATTCCAATTACAGGGCCTCAAAAGAGTCCTGTATTGTTATTTTTCGTCACTACCTCCCGAGTCGGGAGTGGGTAATTTGCGCGCCTGCTGCCTTCCTTGGATGTGGTAGCTGTTTCTCAGGCTCCCTCTCCGGAATCGAACCCGAATTCCCCGTTACCTGTGGTCACCATGGTAGGCACAGAAAGTACCATCAAAAGTTGATAGGGCAGACATCCAAATGTATCGTTGTCGTCACGGGGGACATGCGATCGGCCCGAGGTTATCTAGAGTCACCAAAGCGGCCGGGCGAGCCCAGATTGGTCTTGGTCTGATAAATGCACGCATCCCGGGAGGTCAGCGCTCGTCGGCATGTATTAGCTCTAGAATTACCACAGTTATCCAAGTAACAGATGGAGCGATCAAAGGAACCATAACTGATTTTATGAGCCATTCGCAGTTTCACTGTACCGGCTGTGTGTCCTTACACATGCAAGGCTTAATCTTTGAGACAAGCATATGCTACTGGCAGGATCAACCAGGTAGCCGCACCTGCTGACTGGGTGGATTTGGGGGGCCACGTGCCCATCTCCCCGAACGGACAACATTCACGCACCCCTCCCTCTCGGGAGCCTGCTGGGAGACATAGCCCACCTGCCTGGGCGTGATTGGCTCGCTGGAGGGGTGGAGAGGTGCGGTCACATGGGCACCGGCGGGCCCAGCAGTCTCCCCCGGAAGGGAGTGGCGGGCCGAGGCGCAGCCTCAGCGAGATGCAGGGGTGCCAGAGCCTGGCGGGGGCAGCACCCCTCAGAACGGTCGTTCCAAGCTGCTGTGGAAATGTGCTGGGTGGAGAGTGGTGACAGCATGGCGCACGGGGCCTACAAACCTCCTGGGCAGCAGCATCCGAGGGTCTGGCGCCACCTGACCCATTCCGCTCGAGTCAGACCACAGGAGGACACGAGCTGCCGGGGCCGCTCGGCATTCGCTCTGCTGGGTAGGGTGAAGGGCCAACCGCCAGGCGGCAGGCCCTCGAGTCGGACTGTCCATGCGGGGAAGAAGCTCCTTGCATGAAACAGCCGAGGCAGTCCATCCCTAAACGGACCGTGAGTGCCCAATCGATCAGAGTACGGCCAAGGCATCCCCTGGCAGGCCGTCCTGCGCAGGGGATGCTGGCTTCAAGTCTCTGCCTGCTCCCGGGGCAAGCAGGCTCAAAGGGAAGGTCCATCAGGATGGGGCTGAGAGGCAGGTGCGTACCCGGGCCCCTGGGGGCCCCGGCGCTGCCTTCCCCTATCTCAGATTCACCGGACCTCACAGAGGTCTGCCTGAGCAAACTCGGAGAAAAAGGACCATCGGGAAGGGGCTGAGAGGCAGGTGTGTACCCGGGCCCCTGGGGGCCCCGGCAGGCAGGCCGGGTGCTGCCTTCCCCTGTTTTGGAATCGCCGGACCTCACGGAGGTCTGACTGACCCTCCCCCTAGTAATCCAGAGGAAAATTACTCCCCTTTCTTGTAATCCGTGCACACGAGGTGACAGGCGCGAACGTACCCGACCTCCTGGAGCCCTCGCTGGGATCGGGGAGGTAAATGAGCCCTCATCAGGACAGGGTGGCCCGGCCATCTGGTCACCCCATTGGAAAGCATTGTGTGCGACCAGATGGCCGAGGGGAAAGGTGCGTCCAGATGGCTGGGACCGAATGGACGTCCATCTGCCTGCCCCGAGCAGAGCCTTCGCGGTAGGTTTCCCACCTGCCCACGCAGGGCCGCGGGGCTCGGGGGCCCCGGCTGGGCCTCAGGCACGGGGAGGACCACCGGAGCTCTCGGGCCCAGACGCCCAGGGTAGCACTGCCCCGGGCACTTTGCCACGCCGAAGGAGGGAGCCCTCCGGACAGAGGGGAGGTGTTGTCCGGGCATAGCTCATCTGGTCGCCGGCAAAGAACCGCCAGCCCGGGAGGGGTGTCCCGGCCTACCCTTCCCCTAGTAATCCGGAGGAAGGCTACCCCGCTTTCCGGGAGCCTGTGCGCACCGCCATACTCAGGGGACCCTAGGTGTGGAGGCCCCTGACCTCCTGGTGCCCTGGCTGGGATCATAGAGCCAAATGAGCCCTCATCGGGACTTCCATGCCGGCCCGGCCATCTGGTCGCCCCATTGGAAAGCATTGCTCGCGACCAGATGGCCGAGGGGATTGGTGCAACCAGATGGCCGGGACCGAAATAACGCCAATCTGCCTGCCCCGAGCCTTCGCGGGAGGGCTCCCGCCTGCCCTTGCGGGGCTTGGGGGACTGCAGGGCTTGGGGGGCTGCAGGGCTCTGGGACTGCAGGGCTCGGAGACCCCACGCTGGGCCTCAGGCATGGGGAGGCCCGCAGGCGCTTCTGGGGCCCAGATGCCCGGGGGAGGACTGCCCGGGACCCATGGAGCCCGTCCCGGGCACTTTGCCACGCCGTGGGCCGGATGATGGAGCCCCCGGACGGAGGAGAGGTGTCTTCCGGGCCCAGCCCATCTGGTCCCCGGCTGAGAACCGCCCTGACCAAAACCCGGGCCCCGGGGCGGGTCCCTGCTTCTCAACCTAGCCAGGCAGGGGAGATCAGGGAGCCTGCCCGGGCACAAGGGACCCCTGTCCCGGGCACACGGACCCTCAGGGCGTGTGCTCGTTTTCCACACATTTTTTCCAAATTCTGGGTAGTGGCGTTACGCCAATTCCGCCCAGCCCTACTAAAGGTAAGTTGGGCAGTGGACAAGGGGAACTGGTACTTTAGAATGCAGACACGTTGTCTTTTCGCCGTTATTTTGACACCTACTCGGACTGAGCAACGCCTTTGTTGTAATGTGCATCTGTGCACAGCTAAAACATGCTAATCCCATTATTGGCCGTTGTACAAATATTTTGCATTTTAGAACCTATTTTGAATTTCTTTCATGACTTGTGTTGCTATTTATGTGGTGTAGCCATTTCTGTTTGTATTTTTAACAAATATAAATTTGCCTCATTCGGTTTTGAATGCAAGTGATCAATCTCTATATAAATTACCGCTGCATTTTAGGAGACTGTTCATTGCCACACATCTCATAATGCCCATCCTAGCTCAAATTTGCGCAGGCATCAAAATGCCAACACTGCCAAAGGACTTTAAGTAATGCTCAGGTAGTAATCGGGCCAGTACATCATAGATGATTTACCACAAACTTTGATGTCTGAAATGGTTAATATAATGGTGTGAGAAAGTGCCCTCTTTCTTGCATGGTATGCCCCCACTTTTTGCTAAATTGCTGAATGTACTTTTACTGAGTGTACCCTGGACTCCTGCCAATCAGGTGCCCAGGGCCTATGTTCCTTCCTTGAAACACACAAACTCCCAATTGGCAAACCCTGGCCACATGTCAGCCCCTAGTAAATGGTACCCTAGGTACCCAGGGCCTTGTGACCAGGGAAGACCCCTAAGGGCTGCAGCACTGATTGTGCCACCCTTAGGGGCCCTGTACCCTCACACCCTCACACACACACCCTCACACACACACCCTCACACACACACACACACACACACACACACACACACACACACACACACACACACACACACACACCCCCTTTGCAGGCTGAGTGTCTGGGTGCAGGACAAAATGAAGAGTCGACATGGCACACATCTCTGTGTGCCATGCCCAACACCCACACTGCCAAGACATATGTCAGTCACCCCTCTGGCTGGGTGCCTTATGCCTATGGTGTGGGCACAGGAGCTGGAGCCCTGTGCCCCTACAGTACCCAGGTCCATTCCCGGGCACTGTAAGTGCAGTGCTGCCATTTCAGAGTACATGGTGCTGAGAGCTCGTCAAACACGAGCTCCACAGCACCATAATGGCAACACTAAAGACTGGGAAGTTTGGTATCAAACTTCTCAGCACATTAAACCCACACTGATGCCAGTGTGAGATTTAATGTACCAAGCACCCCAGAGGGCATCTTAGAGATGCCCTCCTACAACTAACCCACAATCCATGTCTGCTCTGAGGCTGCCCAGGCTGCCACGCAGCAGACACGTTGCTGGACCCCTGGGTGGGAGAGCCCCTGCTCTCCCGGGCCTGCAACAATGCACATCCTGGGTGAGGTGATAGATCTCCTCCCCCAGGATGAGCAAAGGGAAGCTTCAAAGGCCTGCCGCCTCTAGGAGTTTCCCCAGGCCACTGCAACCCCCCACTCTGGCGGGAAGCTTGGCCGGAAACCCCATACAAGGACAGGGGATGTGCCAGCCTGCCCACCCCACCCCTCAGGTAGGGGAGGCGAGGTGAAGCACATGTCCGGGCTCTCGCCATCTTGAAGATGGGAGGCCCTGCCCTATCAGGATTAGGCTACTGTCCCCCTCCTGCAGGAGAGGAGCAGGATAGGGGTGTACCCACCCCAGGACAAGGACCCATTGGTCCCTGGCCTTCACCTACCTGTAACGCCCCTAAATCTAGTATTTAGGGGCACCCTGACCCTTCCTTCCTAAGATTCAAACACTACAAGAAGAGCAAGAAGAACAAAGACCTGCCCTGCAGCTGCTAAAAAGGGAAGAAGACACCAACTGCTTTGGCCCCAGCCCTACCGGCCTGTCGACTCTCAAACCTGCACCAGCGCGGCATCTCTCGTGGCCAGCAACCTCACCAACCCCGGAGGACCTGGCTACCTTTTGGCTCTAAGCCCCTGGGACTCCCATGAGTAGAGGGTCTACTCAGAAACCTATTTCTAACCCCTGGCAGCAGCCCGGAACCGCGAACCCAGCACACTCTGCACCAGCCAAGCCTGGCCAGTGCCGGAGTGGACAAAGACCCTGAGGACGACCCCACGGCGACTGTGACCCCGAGTCCGGCACCCAAGGACCCCCCTCGACATTCCGGAAGAAGCCTGCAGCCTCAGAACAAGGTGCCCCCCCAACCGCGATCAACAGAGGGTAAGATTTCCCGACACCAAAAGGCACCCCTGCACGCGGCGCCCTGCGGCCCCCTGTGCCCAATCCCGGGGTACCCACCTAACCTACAACTACCCAACTTACCCCTCGAAGTGGTGGTGGCACCTGAAGCATCCTCGTCCCCGAGCTTGCAGCCTTTTTCCTAACCGGAACATTCCCATTGATTTCCATTGAGCGCCCGAAGGCTCAAAAGCACCCTGCACCCAGCCGCCCGAGTGGCCCTGGCAGTGCAATCTCTACACTAGCCTACTTCCCCACTTGCCCTGAGTGAGTGACCAGGAGCCCAGCTCCCACAGCCGTGTGGCCTGCTAGTCAGCAGCCACCAAACCAGGCCCCCCTATTCCTCATAGGCTAACATTGGGCCTAACTCTCTCTGCACCCGGCTGCCCTAGAGCCGCTGAGGGTGAACTAACTGTGCCTATCTGACCTTGGGGGACCCCGGAGTCTATGCCCAGAACCTCACCTTTGCCAGTCGAGAACTTACCTGAAAACCGCTAACTCTATTTTCTACATAGGGTAACATTGACTGGCTTTTTCTTGAAATTTCGTCTAAGTGTGGACTTTTCAAATCTTCAAATATTCACTAAAAATCAGCCGAGCGACAAACGCAAAAACTCACCTGTTCTCAGGTGGGCTCACAGTGCTGGATCTTGGTGCCCAGCACTAGCTCGGAAGAATACTCGCATCTATACTTACTAGTAACCCCATTTTCTCCCATAGGAAACCATTGACTGCTTTTCTATGAAATTTCTTCTAAGTGTTGATTTCTGCAATCTTGAAATATTCTTTTAAAATCGTACAATTTCTGCAAACGTAATTACTTACCTGTTTTTGATAAAGACCCCAGTACTGGGCCTAGGTACCCAGTCCTGGATTACAAAAGTAACGATAACCTACTGTACCTGTAACCTATATTTCCTTCCATAGGGAATCATTGAAGTGCTCACTTTTGAAATAGCTAAATATTAGTTAAAAATCAGTACAGTACCAAAGTCGACTTTCAACAGCTGATTCTGAGAACTGACCCAGGACTGGATCTAGGATCCAAGCCTGGAATTACAAAAGTAATCTGAAAGTAATCTGTTGCATATAAATTGAATTTATCATTGAGCTCAATGTATTGTGTTTAGGAATAGAGTTGCCTACTGCAACTATTTGTAACTGTTTACTAAAAAGTCTATTGCATATACAAAAGTATTTTTATGAAACATCTCTTGTCGAGAAAGTATATTTTAATTCCAAGGGTTGGTTCTAAAATAAAACAAGCATATATTTTTTATATACAAACCATTGGCCTAGAGTTCAGTTATTGAGTGTGTGGAACTATTTGCTGACTGAGTGTGTACAACAAATGCTTTACACGTCCTCTGATACTGCCTTACTGCTCGACCAGGCTACCACTTTGGAGAGTAAGGTTATATCTAACTTTAACCTCTGTTAAACCCTTGGGGTCTGTGGACTCTGTACACCCTGTACCTATTAAGGAACAGTATATACAGAGCCACTTTCTCACACTGGTGGATCAGCGGTGGGATACAAACTTGCATTTGTTGGACTACTTGGTTACCATCTGACCACACGACAGAACTCCTAAAAATTGCCTTTAGAATTCTGATTGGTCTTTCCAAAATTACTAAAAAAGTCTTGCTAGGGCCTTGCTTAAGTCCCATTAGAATTTTAGAGAAATAAAAGTCACTATAGTCAGGGTAGAGGGTTAGAACTGTCAGGTTAGAATGTCTCAAACAAACCCAGCTATTAGTGATAATAATAACATGGACCTGGTGGAGGAGCTCGACCTCACACCTTATTTACACTTGTCTTTCAAGGAATTGAGGTCCTTATGCAAACTAAAAAAATTACAAATGGGTCTGCATCCAACCAAACTAGGGCTCCAGGAGCTCTTGGCTGAGTATTCTAAGGACCACCCATCTGAACATGGTGATGGCCAGTCAGATGAGGAAAGGGAAGCAGAGGAGGTTGACAACAACCCCTCTATGCTATTCCCTAGGGAGGAGAGGGCACCCATACCCTCCCTTTCAAGGATTCGCATCTGGGAACCTAGAGACTACACAGGTGGCTCTGGTCCCAGAGAGAACACTGGGGGACCCCCCAGTGAAGAGGACAGCCTTGTGAGGCTGGCCAAAAGATTAGAGCTAGAGTCCAGGCTCCTGGCTCTAGAAAAAGAAAGGAGAGAGATGGGTTTAGCACCCATCAATGGTGGCAGCAATAATAAAAATAAGGATAGGGAGGAAACTTCTGACCTTAAAATCCCCAAAGGGATTGTCCCTAAATTTGAGGAAGGTGATGATATCACCAAATGGTTCACAGTCTTTGAGAGGGCTTGTGATATCAGAAAAGTGAAGAAACCTCTCTGGGGGGCACTCCTGTGGGAACTGTTCTCTGGTAACTGCAGAGACAGGCTTCTGACCCTCTCTGGGCCAGAGGCAGGATCCTATGACCCCATGAAGAAAGCTCTGATTGAGGGATTTGGATTCACCACTGAGGAGTATAGAATTAGATTGGGACCTCTTGTCTAAACCTTTGGAGGAGACTAGTTTACCGGGAGGAAGACGCTTGATTCTAAACCTACCACCGTTCCTAGCCGCCTGGGGTGAGAGACAGTGCAATCTGCCTGAAGGACTCGTGGTCTGTGGCTAAAGGGTGCAGCAGGGCTGCAAGCGTTTCAGCAGGGACTCCACCTCCCAGGAGTCCCTGCCAGACCGACTGCCAACACCTGGTCCGCTCTCCCTGTTGCTCCGCCCACGGCCTGTAACCCCGCCCTACTTCAACGATCTAGATCCCCGCTGCGCGGGAGTGCCCGGGGCTAAGCCCGGGCAAAGGGCGGGCCCTCTGAGGCCGAGCGAGGCCGGGCAGGGCTCATTCCCTTTTATCTTTTTTCCTTTCCATTTGTATCTTTTGTTAGCATTGTTGCTATGGCCCAGAGTCTGGACAATGTCATTCTAGAAAAGCCGGGGTGGTCGTTAAATGGCACTCTCGACAGTTAATTTACAAGGGTTCTTTTTCACGTGTGGAGAGTGAGAGAATGGATCAGACAGCTGCGTTCTCCCAATTAAACTTTTTTTCACTAAAGGCAACTGTTGCCTACGACTGTGTTCCCCACGAGTGGTTACAGTTTCTTCCTCGAGATGGTCCTACACTACTTTCGTCAGTTGGAATATCAAAGATATTGACGGAAACGCCTCACTCACATAATAGTGACATGCTTCATCATCGGCGTTACCTCCACACCCAGATAAGGTGTTACTATCTGTCAGAAGCTGTGTCGGAAATCCCACGGAGGCAGAACGCTGCTAGCTCCCAATGCCCACCTCCCAGAACGCACTGTAGAATACAATGGCTCCAGGCAGGGGGAAAGGGGAATTGGATAAGAAGAGACACTCGAGCTTTTCTGGACTCCTTTTCTTTCTGGTCTTGATATTGTTGTCTGGAGTACCTAATGCACAGAGGGAGAAAACACTTAACTCTATGGACTCTAAATACCTGACTGCTTGAATTCTCGCTTGTTGTACCTTCCCTACCAGGATTTGCTGGAGTTTGAGCTCCTCTTCTGATTCAGCTGACTACTTCGGGCATGTGTTTCTAACAACCTATTGCACAAAGAGATATTGTTCAGTCAGGTGATTACCCATTCCCTCCTAAGTCTCTTACTCCTTCGCCTCCCCTTCTACTCTCTTACCTTGTGTAGTCTGACTGAATGATTAACAAGGGGGTTCTATAATTAGCGAAGACTGCTCTGCTCTTGGTGAGTAGTGGAATGATCACAAAGTCTAATGAACACTAGTTCAGCTTCGGGTGATGGAATCCACAGGATATTCTTGGCATTCAATGGAAGCGCGCAAAAAGGTAAGTAAAGGAAAGTTAGGAAGGAGAAATTAGGGAAGAACGCAAGCGGGGAATTCGAAGGGGGGGAAGTACGCCTGGAGCGTGGTCTCTTACTTTCAGCAAGTTAGTACAAGTCTTAGTCTTTCACAGCTGACCTTACTTGTTGTTGGACGTCTGGGCTTGAATACATAACTCCCTGGAACACGACGATTTTCCGTCGAGCAGGAAGACTGCCAAGTTCTCTGGAGATTTTACTGCTTCTGTCTCTTCTCTCACTGAAGATTCTCTGACGCTCTGTGAAGGAATGTTCCAATATGACTGGAACTCGGAATTTCTCTCTTCACTATGCCTTTTCTGAGTTTACTAAGAATTCTTCACGAACTGTGACGCACTTTGGAATTCTTCTCAAAAACTACGGAGTTCTCCCTAAACACAACTTCTCTCACTGAGGACTAAATTGAAGTGCGCATGAGAACGCTCTTCGCTGACGCACGAAACCTCAGATCTCGCGAGATCCCATGCGTCAAACAGTACTTAGATTGTTCTGATGAGTCAAGCGGCCATCTTGAAATGGTGCGCTTGATCTCTAGTAGGCATTTGTCCACACATTACAGCAGGAGGGTTTGACCGTCACTCGAGATCTTTTCTGAGGCAGATTGAGGGTAGCGACGGTTTTTGCTTCCCTGACAGTACCCCCTCTCAAAGACCGATTTATCGGTCCTGGCTTTAATGGGTAACGCCAATGAAACTGTTTAATTAGTCTTGGGGCATGTACATCTTTAGCTGGTACCCAGGTTCGTTCTTCTGGCCCATAACCCTTCCAGTCAATTAAGTAGACTAACTTGCCTCTAACCCTCTTAGAGTCTAGCACCTCCTTTACCTCATATTCCAGGTGTTCTTTGATCTGTAAAGGGGGTGGCGGTCTGTCTACCCTGAGATTAGGAGCAGTCTTTTTTAAGAGGGACACATGAAAAACCGGGTGAATCCGTAACTGCTTGGGTAGCTTGAGTTTGCAGGTAACTGGACCCAGAACTTGTTCAATAGGAAATGGGCCTAAAAATCGAGGTTGAAATTTTCGATTTCCCTTCAATCCAAGATGTCGGGAAGATAACCACACAGAATCTCCCTTCTGATAAGGTGGGGCCTTTCTTCGATGTCGATCGGCTTGTTTCTTGTAACTTTCTTTTGCTTTCAACAGATTAGATTCCGCAGCCTTACGAGCAGAAGCCAAATCCATTAGCAAGTCACTAACTGCTGGAACTTCAAAATCTCCCTGATTACAAAAGGGGTTTGGATGTCTCCCAAAATTTAAAAAGAATGGTGAGTAACCTGTGGAAACGTTCTTGGCATTGTTGTGTGCAAATTCCGCCATCCACAAAAAATCTGACCATTCACCACCCCGATCCAGAAGAAACAGACGCAGATACTGCTCGAGCTCTTGGTTTACTCTTTCAGTCTGGCCATCTGTTTCTGGGTGGTAGCTGGTAGAATGTCGGACTTCTACACCCAACCCTCGCATAAACGCCCTCCAAAAGTGGGATACAAATTGAGGGCCACGATCAGAAATCAGGATCTTTGGAACCCCGTGAATTTTTACAACATTTTCTCTGAAAAGCTTAGCCAATTCTGGGGCCGACGGGACTCCTTTAGCTGGGATAAAGTGGCTCATTTTGGTGAAGGTGTCTACCACTACTAAGACGGTATCATAACCCTTACTCTGAGGAAGATCTACTATCAGGTCTAACGTGACCGTATGCCAGGGATGTTTTGCTGTGGGTAACGGTTGCAAGAACCCCTGAGGAGCCTGTCTACTGGATTTCCCTCTGGCACAGAGCCCACAAGACTCCACATATCTCCTGATCCGCGACCTCATGTCTGGCCACCAGAAATAGCGCTGGATTAAGTCAATGGTCTTTAAAGTTCCTTTATGGCCTGCTAAAGGTTGATCGTGACAGTCTCTTAGAACCTGTTCCTGAAGTTCTTCAGTGGGCAAATACAGAGCTCCCTGACGATAAGGCAAGGCATCCTTGATGACTCTTCCTTCCTCTTGACTTGCCCATTCAGCCATTTGCTCTGCGGACATCTGTCTGCTGATCTCTTCCTTAAAGTTCGCAACAGATAGGGTGCACACAATCTTAATGTCTGGAATGATGGGTTGGGGAGTTACCACATGTTCTGTTCCTTCTGTTTGGATCCTGGACAAGGCATCCGCCTTCCCATTCCTACTCCCTGGGCGGTAGGTGATCACAAAGTCAAAATCTGCGAAATACAGGGACCAACGCAACTGACGTGGAGTTAGTGTTTTTGCAGATTTGAGAAATTGAAGGTTCTTGTGGTCTGTGAACACTGTTATAGTGTGTCGAGCCCCGAGTAAATGGTGTCTCCACTCCGTGAACGCATCCTTCACCGCCAACAGCTCTTTTTCTGCGATGGTGTAATTAATTTCAGCTGGATTTAATTTCCGGGAATGATACGCCACGGGGTGCAGTTGTCCAGTGGATTTGTGCCGCTGAGACAGGACTCCACCAATTGCTTGATCGGAGGCATCTGCTTCCACAAAAAAGGGTTCACTAGGATCTGCGTGTAGCAAGATGGGTGCCGAGGTAAAGCTGGACTTCAAATACTCGAAGGCTTGCTCTGCCTCTGGGGTCCAACTGAACTTCACTCCTTTCTTAAGTAGTTTGGTGATGGGGATGATCTTTTGCGAGAATCCCTGGATAAACCGCCGATAGAAGTTAGCAAATCCTAAGAATCGCTGAATCTCCTTGACATCTTTTGGCGATGGCCAGTCCACCACCGCTTGAACCTTCTTGGCATCCATCAAGATTCCTCCAGGGGATAGAACGAATCCCAAAAACTCCACCGTCTGCACACTAAAAGCACATTTTTCTAGTTTGACGTAGAGCTGATGCTGACGTAGCCTTTCGAGAACCGCCTTGACGTGCCTAGGATGTTCTTCGGTATTCTTGGAATATATCAAGATGTCATCTAGATATACTACTGCCACCTTATCCACCAAATCTCCCATTATGTCATTGATAAAGTGCTGAAAAGCTGCCGGGGCATTGCAAAGGCCAAAGGGCATTACCTGATATTCAAATAGCCCATATTTGGTCCTGAAAGCGGTTTTCCATTCGTGCCCTTCCTTCATGCGAATTAAATGATAAGCCCCTCGAAGATCCAATTTAGTGAATATCTGAGCATCTTTGATCTGGTCAAGGAGAACGGAAATCAGTGGCAACGGGTAACGGTTCTTGACGGTGACCCGATTGATAGCACGATAATCTATGCATGTCCTCAAAGAGCCTTCCTTCTTCGGAATGAAAAAGAGCGGAGAGGATACTGGAGACTGTGACGGTCTAATGAATCCATTGGCTAAATAGCGATCCAGGTACTCCTTGAGATAGCCATTCTCTGCTTCTGTCAACGCATAGATTCGACTGCAGGGCAGCGCAGCTCCTGGTTCCAACTCAATGGTGCAGTCGTAAGAACGATGTGGCGGAAGTCGTTCCGCTTCCTTTTCACTGAAAACATCTTGGAATTCTGCATATTCAGATGGAATGTCTAAGGTATCTATGACCCCAATTGATTCTCCAGCAAACGATAACAAGGTGGCCAAGGATGGTTCTGAATTCTTGGATGGGGAGTCGAAACAATGTTCAGAGCAGAAGATGGAATCCATATCGACTGTCCGGTTCTCCCAATCTATCGTTGGATTATGTAATGTAAGCCAAGGGAGACCCAAAATTATCTGGAACTGAGGGGCGTCAATCAAATTAAATTGAAGGATCTCATGATGACCATTTACCTGGATCAGTTCCACCAACTCGGTGTGATGTGTGATTGGGCCTGAAGATAGATCGGTCCCGTCTACTGCACGAACAGATTCCTTTTGTTCCTTGCGCACAGCCAAAATTCCCATCCTTCTCGCATATTTGATGTCACAAAAATTGCCGGTGGCCCCGGAATCAATCATAATGGCCACACCACCAAATTCTTGATCTCGAAACTTCAAAGTCATGTGCAGAATTAAATGCGGCGTCAGGGTCTGAAGGGTATTCATGACGTGATGAACTTCTGGAGTCTGATCTTCCGTTTGCGCCACCTGAGCGACTCCGCCTACAGATGGTTTTGAGAGTTTCCCTGACTAACAGTCTTCGGTCTTTTCGGACACTCTTTCACAAAGTGTCCCGGAGTTCCACAATACATGCATAACTTCTTTTGTCTTCTTAGTTCCTTTTCTTCCTTGCTTAAAGGCCCACGAACAGATCCTATCTGCATGGGTTCACTTTCTGCAGCTCCTCCCGGACCCTTGCTCGTATCCGTCCTTGCTCTGTCAAACCGGGGAAGGTTCCAGCGAAACTCTCTGGTCTTTCTTTCTCCTCTTCTTTCTGAACTTCGAAAGTCAATTTCCAGAACTAGATCTACCAACTCAGAGAATTCTGTGGGTCTGTTAGGAATCTGTGCCAGAGTATCTTTAATCTCATCTCGTAAACCCCGATAGAATAGGGCTGATCTTTTCTCCTCAGGCCAATTGGTTTCCACCAATAATTTATTAAATTGAGTTAGGTAAGTAAGAAGATCCCTGTTCCCTTGACGCAATTCTAACAACTCATTATCGGTAGCCTGGGAAATTCTGCGTCTATCAAAAATCCTAAGGAATTCTGTCTTGAAACGTTCAAAATCATATAGGAAGGGGTCATCTCTGGAAACTAAAGGCATGGCCCAATTCGCTGCATCACCCCCCAAATAGGATAGAATAAAGGCTACCCGGGACTGAGCATCAGGGAAAAGGGTGGAGCGACACATGAAATGCAAAGAACATTGGGTTAGAAAAAGTTGAGCCTTTTGAGGGTCACCATGAAATCTTTCGGGAGGGGCCAAAGGAATCAGGGGGGAGACCGAATGAATTACTTGAGCTACAGTGTGTGGGTCTTGAGCTGGTTGGGCACTACCAGAAAAGGTCGAGGCGGGAAGAGTTCCAGTGGAGATCTCACTAACTCTCTGGGACAGTTGTGTGGTTTCCTGTCGGGAAATTAACAGCTCCTGTCTTAAATTCTTATTTTCTTCATTTAGGGCTCCTAATTCCCGTTGAATTCCCTCCAACATTTCCCCTAATGCCTTCAAACTAAAACCTTCAGCCATTCTGCCCAAGTGGGGAAATTTACGGCACTTCAATCTGTCAGAAGCTGTGTCGGAAATCCCACGGAGGCAGAACGCTGCTAGCTCCCAATGCCCACCTCCCAGAACGCACTGTAGAATACAATGGCTCCAGGCAGGGGGAAAGGGGAATTGGATAAGAAGAGACACTCGAGCTTTTCTGGACTCCTTTTCTTTCTGGTCTTGATATTGTTGTCTGGAGTACCTAATGCACAGAGGGAGAAAACACTTAACTCTATGGACTCTAAATACCTGACTGCTTGAATTCTCGCTTGTTGTACCTTCCCTACCAGGATTTGCTGGAGTTTGAGCTCCTCTTCTGATTCAGCTGACTACTTCGGGCATGTGTTTCTAACAACCTATTGCACAAAGAGATATTGTTCAGTCAGGTGATTACCCATTCCCTCCTAAGTCTCTTACTCCTTCGCCTCCCCTTCTACTCTCTTACCTTGTGTAGTCTGACTGAATGATTAACAAGGGGGTTCTATAATTAGCGAAGACTGCTCTGCTCTTGGTGAGTAGTGGAATGATCACAAAGTCTAATGAACACTAGTTCAGCTTCGGGTGATGGAATCCACAGGATATTCTTGGCATTCAATGGAAGCGCGCAAAAAGGTAAGTAAAGGAAAGTTAGGAAGGAGAAATTAGGGAAGAACGCAAGCGGGGAATTCGAAGGGGGGGAAGTACGCCTGGAGCGTGGTCTCTTACTTTCAGCAAGTTAGTACAAGTCTTAGTCTTTCACAGCTGACCTTACTTGTTGTTGGACGTCTGGGCTTGAATACATAACTCCCTGGAACACGACGATTTTCCGTCGAGCAGGAAGACTGCCAAGTTCTCTGGAGATTTTACTGCTTCTGTCTCTTCTCTCACTGAAGATTCTCTGACGCTCTGTGAAGGAATGTTCCAATATGACTGGAACTCGGAATTTCTCTCTTCACTATGCCTTTTCTGAGTTTACTAAGAATTCTTCACGAACTGTGACGCACTTTGGAATTCTTCTCAAAAACTACGGAGTTCTCCCTAAACACAACTTCTCTCACTGAGGACTAAATTGAAGTGCGCATGAGAACGCTCTTCGCTGACGCACGAAACCTCAGATCTCGCGAGATCCCATGCGTCAAACAGTACTTAGATTGTTCTGATGAGTCAAGCGGCCATCTTGAAATGGTGCGCTTGATCTCTAGTAGGCATTTGTCCACACATTACAGCAGGAGGGTTTGACCGTCACTCGAGATCTTTTCTGAGGCAGATTGAGGGTAGCGACGGTTTTTGCTTCCCTGACACTATCTGGGCGGACTCAACCATAGATATACCGGGAGTTCTTATAAGTAGGTCACTGGTTAAGAGGTGAACCAGATTTTTTTGTTTCATACATTAAAAATACCTACAAGTGTACCTCCTCTTGATGCTTTATTCTGAGGCACTTGTGATATCAATAAAAGCCTAATGTTGGGGAAGAAAAGAGAGAAGGGATTCATATAGATTTTGTTAAAAAAATCAGTTCTTTTCTGTTCTCAATTGTGTGGTGATTTCACCTCCATTACTACAATAATATGTGTGATGTTTATAAATACTCCCAGTGATTTCCGCCATTAGTTTGCCACATGTCGAAGATTATTTAAATCATTCCTATTCTCCCGTTCATCATCTCCCTATAGGTAGTGGAGGTAATAAAGTCACACTCTCAGTATTATTTTCGGTCGGGTTGCCAACTCGTTGTCAAAATCCCCTTGATCGTGTAGACGGTGTGAGCACCCATTCACACGCCCATTCCGTTTATCTATGTACATCCGGTACTTCCATACTACTCGTAACTCGCTTGGATCTGAGTTAGCAAAACAAACAAAACAGCGAGCGGTTGAAACCAATTCCGTTCAAGGTACAAGTACCCGTTCACACCCCCATTCCGTTCAACTATGTGAATCCGGTGCTTGCATACTACTCGTGGATCGCTTTGGTCTAAATTAACACTATGTCAATACAGTGGGCGGTTGAGACTTACTTCATCAAGGTACCGCCACCGCCGATCCGCCTAGTACACCACTCGCCTGCCGTCGAATGATGATGGCACTTCCTCGAGTTGTATTAATACCAGGCTCCTGATTGGTTAATCAGGCACTCTCCCCCGTCGCGTGCTTTCTCTATCGTCTTTCGGAGGACTACTAGGCTCACGGGAAGTGTTGGGCTTGTGTTTTGGGTGGTCATGGGTATTGTAGTATGTAGTACTTGTTGACGTGTTTTTTTCTGGAACAACTTTATTGCGAACCCACTAAATTCCGAACAGGAGGCAAGTAAATATTCATCTATTTCCTCATATGTGATAGCGCTTATGCTGTTATTTATATGCTGAAGCGCTTCATTTGAACTGGGCGTGCTTTTTTCATTCTTGTGTTTATCAACGTGATTTTCACGTATAAACCGGGTAATAAAATCAACCCTCGTTTTTGGAAATGTAACCAGAGAAAGTTAGAAATAATTTATTTCAAGTTTTTATTAGGATCCTTTCTGCCCCTATATATCTGGGCCGTGTTTTCAATATACAGCTGGTTTAGTTGGTTTAAATTATATTCCAAGTCATGTTGTCTCGCTCACTGCCCCCCATATTTGTTACTCTCAAGGTATATGGGCGCCAGCCTACAGTATGTCATGAATTGAAATAATTGCACATTAATGTTTGTAGATTACCACTTGGACCCAAGTGTCTGCCAATAAATAATGATCATATAGAGCTACATCAAGGTTGTCCATGGTATTTCTTCGTTCAATCCTTGTGTTGTGCTGGACATACGGTATATCCATCGCTGTTCCAATTTAAATAGTTGTTTCTCAGTACTATTGTTCGGTAACTTTTCGATTACTGTCCATGTGAAGTCATTTTCATTATGTTTATTACTTTGAAAATGACGCATCATTTTTGTGATCGTTTTTCCACACCTAAATGTACTCCGGTGTTCATTAATTCGGACCTTGACCTTCCTAGTCGTCATGCCAACATACTTCTGGTTACAGATGCAGGTCATCACATACACAACATTCTTGCTGTTGCAATTGCTAAAGGAGCGTTGCTCCCAAGGGGTTTGTAAGCCCACGTTGATCGTCTTACTGGCTTGTGTCAGCCGACACACATTACACGCTCCACATGGGAAATGTCCGACCACCTCTGGTAGGTTCCACAGTGTATTTTGTTGTCCTTGCTTTGTTGGTGACTTAGGGCGAGTATGGACAACAGAATCCTTTATCGATTTTCCTCTTTTGAAAGCAAACAACGGTTTTTCCAGTTTTAGGCCCCCTGAGTTCAAGGTTTTCCAATGTTTTGTTTGTTTTGCTAACTCAGATCCAAGCGAGTTACGAGTAGTATGGAAGTACCGGATGTACATAGATAAACGGAATGGGCGTGTGAATGGGTGCTCACACCGTCTACACGATCAAGGGGATTTTGACAACGAGTTGGCAACCCGACCGAAAATAATACTGAGAGCGTGACTTTATTACCTCCACTACCTATAGGGAGATGATGAACGGGAGAATAGGAATGATTTAAATAATCTTCGACATGTGGCAAACTAATGGCGGAAATCACTGGGAGTATTTATAAACATCACACATATTATTGTAGTAATGGAGGTGAAATCACCACACAATTGAGAACAGAAAAGAACTGATTTTTTTAACAAAATCTATATGAATCCCTTCTCTCTTTTCTTCTTCCCCCCCCCCCCCACATGTGTCTACTATATAAGGGCATGTGATAAACTAACAGAATCAGTGGGGGTCTAAGGTTGTGGACACACATACAAACAGAGGGTAAGAGACACAATGTTTTTAGTAATTGAACCCCTCTTGTTTAATGCAGTGTTTGACTACAGGACGCCACCTTTGACACACTTTGTCCTGCATGATGCGTAATAGCATCCACCAGTAGGTGAGCTATGCACCAATCAGGGTGCACTCGAAAACATTCTGAATGCATACACAACAAAAGTTAAATGAGTACAAAAAATGAATCTATACATTGTGGATAAGAGCACAAAAACACTCAGAAGTTGGGTGCATGGGGTTCAAATTGAAATCCAAGGGAGTCTATTGTACACCGATCCTTCGGATCACACGGGGGTACAATCACCACGCCCCCAAGAAACCAAGAAGCACTTCGTGCTGTTCTAAAAAACACTACAGACATGGAGTGTATCATCACTGTGGGTGGTGGAAGTCATTTTTTGAGGGGACCAGCACAACGGATTTATATACTAAACACGAATAAATAGTCTCACATGCAAGTGAATAGTGAGCACGGAGTCAGTTGGCACTAAATCACTCAATATCATTGTAACAATTATGAGCACTTTAGATGTACAGAAGTCATGTATCAACTAGATATTAGAGTGTATATTAAAGAAATCTTTTTTACTCCTTATAGAAATACTACTGGAGTTCGAACAAAAGACGTACAGGTGAGTGCACTAGGCCTCACCTTTGGTGTGCATGAAGTACATGTAAAAAGCCCCAATAGGGACTCATAAGTAGGCTTTATAAACACCACGCCCTGACGAAGGCCCCAGACCCGACTGGGCTACTTAGGGAGGGCCGAAACATGTTGGCATCGAGTAGAGGGTAAATTTGAACACACTAATGTTCACAAAAACCCCAACATTAGGCTTTTATTGATATCACAAGTGCCTCAGAATAAAGCATCAAGAGGAGGTACACTTGTAGGTATTTTTAATGTATGAAACAAAAAAATCTGGTTCACCTCTTAACCAGTGACCTACTTATAAGAACTCCCGGTATATCTATGGTTGAGTCCGCCCAGATAGTACCACCTTATCTGGGTGTGGAGGTAACGCCGATGATGAAGCATGTCACTTATGTGAGTGAGGCGTTTCCGTCAATATCTTTGATATTCCAACTGACGAAAGTAGTGTAGGACCATCTCGAGGAAGAAACTGTAACCACTCGTGGGGAACACAGTCGTAGGCAACAGTTGCCTTTAGAAAAAATTTACAAGGGTTCCCATTGATTTAGATAGGGAATCAACACTAGAAGAGCGTAGGGCGGAGCGCCGTCGCTCGGTTGAATGTCTGAAAAATAGGGCTCCAATAGATCTCACGCCTCATGCCCTCTCCCTCAGTGGAGGAAGTCTCAGTGGTATTGCCGACCTTACATCTTTAGAGAGTGTCCCACTCCTGCTACGTGATTGCACACCTACACCTTGTCTCTCCATTGAACAGCCCATGAGTTATTCTCCCCTTCCCAGTCCCGTCAACATAACTGCCAATTTGATCAACCCGACCACTAGTAGGGGAAAATCTGTCTGAAATAAGATGAATAAATTAATGCCACATAAGGGCTATGGCCCACCACCAAGCAAAAGAAGACGCAAAGGGGGGGGAACAACAAAAATCCAAGATTAGTCACACAGACTTTGGCAGGCCTTCCAAGCCGGCCATTAGAACAGATCAGGCGTCAGTAGCCGTATTAGTCAACTTGCCTAACTTGGAAGTCCCCCTTAAACCTCCACATATCGATAAGGAAGTTAGTACCATTGTACCTACTGCCATTTCTGCTGAATCCGTGCTGAAAGCAGCATTCCCCACCGTCCCACCAGATAGCATGTAACAACTAATTAGGTCTTTTATTCTACCAATTATTGAGGGGCTAAAGAGGGTGGAGAAGCGACTAGAGGCCATCGAGTCTGTTATTAGCAGTAAGGACGGTGCAACTAGGGCCACAGTGAGTACGGCGGTGCCACCCATAACCCTGGTTGCACAACCAACCAGTTCTGCCTCTAAAGTTTTATTCCAACCCACCAAAGTTACATCACAACTTCCCAATCTAGCAAAATCTAATCAACAAAGGTTATTTCCCCCATTGCAGGCAAACAAACTAGCTGTAACTCCTGCCAGTGAACCCACGAGGGGAATGGAAAAGGTACTTGTAGGAAAAACGCGGGGGAAAGCACTAGACATGTAAGGGCATCAATGAACAAAGGTCCACCAGTTGAACTTCCCCCTGAAGCTGTGCCCTTCGTGGTTGTCTTGACGGGGGTCCCTATACTGACAGACAATAAAAGGGGAGGGTTCGCCCAGTTAAAAAATAAAATCATGCACTGGTTCAGTACATACAGACCAATCACAAAAAACATCAATGGTGAAATAGTGCATTTTCGGCGACTCCCATGGCTGGGTGGTAGAAGTAAAGACCTTGAGGGAGATGTAGTTGTAGTTCATTTCAGAGACCCACGTGTGGTCAATTACATATTAAATTGGCCCACGGGCAATGGCAATAATTGCATCACCCCTCGTGCCCTGACATACTTCTATCCAAGATCACTTGTGTTCCCTCCAACCTACATAAGTGGACAAGCACCTACCTATACAAATTTCTTAGCACTGTACAACACTGGGCATTTTGTGCAAGCACAATACCCCAGTACCTGTTTCTGATCCCTTTGGGTGGAATACCGTACCTCCTAGTTTTAACACAACCACTAACAGGAGAATGGATCATTTGAGACCTTTCACACCCTTGGAGACAGTAAACAGGTTTGATGTGTTCACTGGCATAGAAGGGTGCGATTGAAGTTTACAGCCCTTGCGGGGCATGTGGGCCCGCCCGATTGGGGGTGCTACCTACGTGAAGCCACAACTCATTGAACCCTCTAGTACACAAATAGCTCAGTCTGCCCCCCTCACTGACCGCGATTCCATTATTGATCATGGTAATATTTGTAGGGAGGAGGTTTTGATGGTTGGTGAGACTTGCTCTGTAGATGAAAAAGGCCTAACTACAACTTTTAATGTGCCATCGCCTTTGTCAGTTCCAGTTAGGGAAGCTCCAACCGATGGTGGGGAAGGGGCAGGAAGTCTAATGTCATGGAACATTGCGGGCTTGCGTCACAAACAGGAGTCCCAAGACTGGGTTGACTTTGTTAATGGTTTTGATATATGTCTATTCCAAGAGACATGGATGTGCGAACCCATGTTCCTTCAGGGCTATTTGAATTACTCTATACCAGCTACTAAGGGCCAAAAGGGTCGACCTATGGGAGGTCTGATGATCTGGGTTCGGCAAAACCTGTTTTTTAACACAAGAGTTATTGAGACAGGGAGTAAGGATATCCAACTTATAAATCTTGATTTGGGACCGTTAGGGCGCCTCGATTTATACAATGATTATATGCCAGGGGTAACAAGGGTGGAAAGTCAGAAGTTTTAGCTTCTTTGGTGGCTCTCTTAGAGACCCACTCCCTGGTTAATAATATCATAATTGCTGGCGATTTTAACCGTACATTCGAACCACAAGACATAGTTGATGACTGTATTGGGTCAGAAGAGGATAGGCATTGGGGTGTCCCTCCACTAGATCTAGACCCGATAAAACGATGGTCTGATGATGTTATTTGCCTAAACGCCAT
This sequence comes from Triturus cristatus, assembly GCF_964204655.1. Lineage (NCBI taxonomy): Eukaryota > Metazoa > Chordata > Amphibia > Caudata > Salamandridae > Triturus > Triturus cristatus. The sequence goes on from NC_140595.1 coordinate 63,445,573, forward strand.
CTGCCTAGAGAGAGGCCTCCGTGCGTTGAATGGGAGAACCAAGAGTGACAGGGTGGGGGCTTGCACGTTTGACAATGGCCGGAGTAGGAGTAGGATAGACTATGTCATGTGTAGTTTGGAAATATGGAAGCAGGTTAATGATATGGAGGTTATGCACAGGTTGGAAAGTGACCATGACCCTCTGTGTATTTGTCACAGATGGTGGACCTTGCCTAGTGGGAATGTTCGAACAGAGTGGGAAGGTCTCCCCTTACCAGTTCCTTCTAATGATACACGCCGGTTAAAATGGCCTCGTGTACTGGCCAATCAAGATTCTATGGCTAGTATAAATATGGAGGTAGATAGAGCAATTGAGGCCTTGGAGCAGGTTGCCATTGTTACCCAGGGGTCGCAGGAAGCGACAACAATTCACGATATTCTCTTTTTAACTATTAAGTCACATTTCCAGAAGGTAGGTAGGAATAATAGTAGGTCCCTAAACAAGACTGCGAAGTGGTACAATGCACAGTGCAGGATGGCAAGGCTTGCTTTGGGCAGTGCTATTAAGACTAGGGATCTGGCGGTAATTCGTGGTGCCAGAAGTAATTATAAAGATTGTATAGTCGCAGCAAAAAAGGAGTGGGATGAGCGGCACTGGAGAGAGCTACTGGAAGCCTGCGGCTCCAAGGATTCCAGGCTTTTCTGGATTATTGTTAAATGGGGGAGGGGTGGTGAGCCTGACTGCCCTGATAATAATGTCCAGGAGGAGGATTGGGTCAAATATTTTAAACCTCAATATGCCGAATCTAATCCTGGCAGGGAGATGGACGGGTTTAAGGTTGTCTATCCCAAAGAGCCATTTTTTAGTCCCAAAGAGGTCCTGTTGGCGTTAAGTGTAGCATCGTTGGGTAGAGCCCCTGGAATGGATGGGGTCCCGGTAGACCTTTTTACTAATGATAAGGAACGATGGTGGTAGATACATCCTTCTCCTCGCTAATGCAGTCGCTCAAGGAGCACCGGTACCGATGAGTTGGAGGGGTGCAATCATTATTCCCATATTTAAGAAGGGCGATAGGGGGTCGCCTGGGAACTACCGGCCAATTAGCTTGATAGCGACCATACAAAAGGTTGTGGGGAGGATGGTGGTAAACAGGCTCATGGAATGGGTTGATGAGCATAATGCACTATCACCCTACCAAGCAGGGTTTCGGAGGGCTACCAGCACGATGGACCAGGTGTTTCGATTCACTCTGGTACAGTGGCGGACTGTGGTACTTGGCGGTGGCAGCTTGTACGCTGCTTTTGTAGATTTGCGGGCTGCCTTCGACCTGGTGCCTAGGTCCAAGCTGTGGTTTGAATTAAGAAGCCTGGGTCTGCCGGACGATCTACTGACTATGGCTATGCGGTTACATGAGGCAAATTTCGCCAGGATACAGTGGGGTAGGCAGGGTGAGACCACTGCTGATTTTCCGGTAGAACGGGGTGTGCGACAAGGGTGTGCGATGGCCCCGCTGCTCTTTTCACTATTTATTAATGGGGTAGTAGCGAGAATGCTATCCGCGAATGTGGACGCACCCTCATTGGCGGGCATCAAGATACCGGTCTTGATGTTCGCCGATGATACGCTGATCCTGTCAAAGACTCCCAGTGGTCTGCAAAGTGCCCTCTGTATTTTTGATGATTTTTGTAGGAATAATGGTTTGGAAGTCAACGTGGCAAAGACTAAACTCATGTTTTTTAACCCTCACCGCAGTGTCAGATCCAAGTTGTATTTGAGCCAACGCCCCCTAGAAGCAGTTAGAGCCTTTACTTATCTGGGCATCTACATAACTGATGATTTAAGATGGGCTCAGCACATTGACTTGGCTGCCCTAAAGCATAGGCAAGTGGCTGGAGTCCTTGGGCTCGAGCATAGGAAATCACAGTCGAAACCTATTGCACCAGCTTTGCAGGTGTATGAAGCAAAAACCCTGGGATCTGCACTGTATGGTGCAGAATTGTGGGGATTTGGTAACCTCAATTCGATGCAGATGTCTGAGAGTAAGTTTTTTAGGTCATTAACCGGTCTCCCTAAAAGTACACCTCTGATCCCCCTCAGACATGATTTGGGAAGGAAGGCAGTAGGTGACCTGGCAAGGTTACGCCCGATTTTATATTGGAGGCGGCTCTGGACTACACCAGAACTTAAGCATTATGCCGAGGGCTTTGTAGCAGTGATTAAGGCCGATGTCTTCCATAAGATCCAATGGTTGAGTAAACTTAGAACATTGTTATGTGTGCTTGGGCTAAAGCTGCTATGGGATACCCCCATTAGAAGCATCCTTTCCAAGCAAGCAAGCAAGCAAGCAAGCAATCAAGGAGCTGTATTGGGCCAATGTGTCTGAGCAGGCATGGAGAAAATCTGATGCTGGTTCTATGTCTGGTCGTTTCTTGGAGGTTAAGCCCCTCCTACACTGGAACTATTCTGGGACATTATAACTAACCCAAGGGATAGGAAACTTTTCTTTCAATTGAGGATAGGTGCCCTCCCTTTAAGGTCTTTAACCGGGAGGTGGAGGGGTTCTACCGATACTACCTGTCCTGCCTGTGGAATTACAAAAGAGTCCATTGGGCACTTCTTGTTTTCCTGCAAAGCCTATGCAGCCCCACGACGTATTTGGTTAGCACCGGCCTGTAAAAATTTAGGTGCTTCCAGCAGCTCTGTAGCTATGAGAATTATTTGCACTAGCTCCTGTCTTCAATTGACTGTAGCAACCGCTAAATTTTTGGGGTGGGCATGGTCCATTAGGCAGAGTGTCATTGTTTAGGAGCTATTTAATTAAAAGAACGTAATATTGGTTACTGTGCTAATGCATTGTGTTTAGATCTAGTTTTCCGAATTTTGATCGTCTGTACATTTTGAGGTATGATTTTAACAATGTTTTTTCAAAATTATCATTGGGTGTACTGCTTTTATGAGAATTTCTCGAATAAAGCCTCTTGATTGATTGAGAATTAGATTCAGGGGGGCTCACACAACCCAGACTAAGTCCTGGATTGATTTTGTAGAGTTCTCAGTGAAGACACTGGATGGTTGGTCAGCTGGACATGGTGTGCAGGATTTTAATGGATTGTACAATTTATTCATGAAGGAACATATTTTGAGTAACTGCACAAATTAAAAGTTGCATCAGCATTTGGTAGACCTAGGTCTAATTTCTCCCCAAGAATTGGGAAAGAAGGCAGACCACTGGGTCAAGACTAGGGTGACCAAGACAACCACTGGGGGTGACCAAAAGAAAGTGGTCACAAAACCTCCCCAGGGGAAAGGTGGTGAGAATCCCCAAGATAAAAAGTCTGAGTCTTCCAAAGGGCCCCAAAAACCTGTTCAGGTGGGTGGGACCCAAACTACTCCCTATGTGCCCCAACCATATAGGGGGAAGAACTTTGAACCCTTAAAGGCCTGGTGTAATACCTGCAAGAAGCAAGGACACTTAACTGTAGCTTGCCCCCAAAACAAACCCCCTAAGGCACCCAGTACAGATACTCCTGGGGCAGCAAGCATACAAATGGGATCCGAGGTGTACCCTGAGCAAATCTGGGAACACACTGAAGCCAGTCTAGACTCCTTGGGGGAAGTGGAGTTTGCCACTGTAGCTGTGTGGCCACCCAACTTAAAGAAATACTTGCAGTACCCCTGGGTGAATGGAACTAGGGTAGAAGCTCTGAGGGATACAGGTGCCAGTGTCACTATGGTGAAAGACACACTGGTTTCCCCTGAGCAATACTTGATTGGGAAGTCTTACCCAGTCACCAACGCTGACCGTGTCACCACTAGTCATCCCATGGCCATGGTAACATTAAGCTGGGGGGGGGGGGGGGGGGGGGGGGGGGTTACTGGCCTGAAACAGGTAGTGGTCTCTCCAAAGTTGCCAGCTGCCTGTCTGCTTGGAAATGATCTGGAAACCTCAGCCTGGGCTGAGGTTGAACTGAAGGCCCATGCAGCCATGCTGGGCATCCCTGAATTGGTGTGTGTGCAGAGCACAGAGCAAGAGGAAGGGTGAAAAAGTAGGTCTGGAGCCTGGAATAATGGCCCAACCAACCAAGAGAAAAGGAAAGAAGACTGGGGAACCAGCTTCTACACAGCAAACCATTCAGGACCCCTCTCCCCAGGGAGAGGATTCGGATACCCCTGAGGGAACTGAGTCCATGGAGCTTGACCCTTACCATGTTGAACTCTTGGGCCCAGGGGGACCCTCTAGGGAAGAGCTGTGCCAGGGTCAGCGAGACTGTCCCACTCTTGAAAGCCTGAGGCAGCAAGCTGTTTCAGAAGCCAGGGGAGATGTCAGTGGTACCCACAGAGCTTATTGGGAAGAGGGATTACTGTATGCTGAGGCAAGAAACCCCACTCCTGGAGCCACCAGGAGGGTGGTAGTGCCACAGAAGTACAGGGAGTTTCTCCTAACTTTGGCTCATGACATCCCCCTAGTTGGACATCTGGGGCAATTCAAAACTTGGGAAAGGCTAGTGAGTCACTTCTACTGGCCCCATATGCACCAAAAGGTGAAGGAGTTTGTCAGCTCCTGTGTCACCTGTCAGGCCAGTGGCAAGACTGGTGGCCACCCAAAGGCCCCCCTCATTCCACTACCAGTGGTGGGGGTCCCCTTTGAAAGGGTAGGAGTGGACATTGTGGGTCCACTTGAGCCACCCACAGCCTCAGGGAACAAATTCATTCTAGTGGTAGTGGATCATGCCACTAGGTACCCTGAAGCAATTCCCCTTAGGACTACTACAGCTCCTGCAGTAGCCAAGGCCCTCCTGGGTGTCTTCACCAGGGTGGGTTTCCCTAAGGAGGTGGTTTCAGACAGAGGTTCCAACTTCATGTCTGCTTACCCAACACACATGTGGAAGGAGTGTGGGGTGCAGTACAAGTTTACTACCCCCTACCACCCACAAACCAATGGCCTTGTTGAGAGATTCAACAAGACATTGAAAGGTATGATCATGGGGCTCCCTGAAAAACTCAAAAGGAGATGGGATGTCCTGTTACCATGCCTGCTTTTCGCTTACAGAGAAGTACCAAAGAAGGGAGTAGGTTTCTCACCCTTTGAACTTCTGTTTGGTCATCCTGTAAGGGGACCACTTTGTCTTGTAAAAGTGGGCTGGGAGAGGCCTCTTCAAGAACCCAACCAAGACATAGTGGACTATGTGCTTGGCCTAAGGTCCAGAATGGCTGAGTACATGGAAAAAGCATCCAAGAACCTTGAGGCCAGCCAGGAGCTCCAGAAGCACTGGTATGACCAAAAAGCTGCACTGGTTGAATTTCAACCTGGGCAACAGGTGTGGGTTTTGGAGCCAGTGGCACCAAGGGCTCTCCAAGATAAATGGAGTGGCCCTTACCCTATCCTAGAAAGAAAGAGTGAGGTCACCTATCTAGTTGACCTGGGCACTAGCAGGACACCCAAGAGGGTCATCCATGTGAACCGCCTCAAGCTCTACAATGACAGGGCTGACATCACCATGCTGATGGTGACTGATGAGGAGCAGGAAGCAGAGAGTGAACTTCTCCCTGACCTCCTCTCTTACAGCCCAAAGGATGGGTCAGTGGATGGTGTGGTCTTATCAGACACCCTCTCTGCCCAACAGCAAACTGACTGCAAGCAAGTCTTGCAGCAGTATGCTAGCCTCTTCTCCCTGACCCCTGGTCTGACAAACTGGTGTACCCATGATGTGGACACTGGTGACAGTGCACCTGTCAAAAACAAAATCTATCGACAGTCAGACGAGGTCAAGGAGAGCATCAAAGCTGAGGTCAGCAAGATGCTGGAGTTAGGGGTCATTGAACCCTCTGAGAGCCCCTGGGCCAGCCCAGTGGTGCTAGTCCCCAAACCTCATCAACAGGGTGAAAAGAGAGGGATGAGGTTCTGTGTGGACTATAGAGGGCTCAACTCTGTCACCAAGACAGATGCTCACCCTATCCCAAGAGCAGATGAACTGATAGATAAATTAGGGGCTGCCAAATTCCTCAGTACCTTTGACTTAACTGCAGGGTACTGGCAGATTGGCATGGCCCCAGGAGCAAAAGAAAAGACAGCATTCTCCACCCCGGATGGGCATTACCAGTTTACTGTGATGCCCTTTGGGTTAAATAATGCCCCTGCCACTTTCCAGAGGCTGGTGAACCATGTCCTGGCTGGGTTGGAGTCCTTTAGTGCAGCTTATCTTGAGGATATTGCTGTCTTTAGCTCCACCTGGCAGGATCACCTGATCCACCTTGGAAAAGTTTTAGAGGCTCTGCACAATGCAGGCCTCACTATCAAGGCATCCAAATGCCAGATAGGGCAGGGCACTGTGGTGTACTTGGGCCACCTTGTAGGTGGAGGCCAGGTACAGCCCTTGCAACCCAAGATCCAGGCCATCATGGACTGGATAGCTCCAACAACCCAGACCCAAGTCAGGGCATTCCTTGGCTTGACTGGATACTACAGGAGGTTTGTGAAGGGGTATGGGTCCATTGTGACCCCCCCTCACAGAACTCACCTCTAAGAAAATACCCAAGAAAGTGAACTGGACAGTTAGTTGCCAAAAGGCTTTTGACACCCTGAAAGAAGCAATGTGCTCAGCACCAATTCTAAAAGCCCCAGATTATGCCAAGCAGTTCATAGTACAGACTGATGCCTCTGAGCTAGGGATAGGAGCGGTCCTATCCCAGACCAATGATGAAGGCCAAGACCAACCTGTTGCTTTTATAAGCAGGAGGCTACTCCCCAGAGAGCAGCGTTGGAGTGCCATTGAGAGGGAGGCCTTTGCTGTGGTTTGGTCCCTGAAGAAGTTGAGACCATACCTGTTTGGTACTCACTTCCTGGTTCAAACTGACCACAGACCTCTCAGATGGCTAATGCAGATGAAAGGGGAAAATCCAAAGCTATTAAGGTGGTCCATCTCCCTACAGGGAATGGACTTTGAAGTGGAACATAGACCAGGGACTGCCCATGCCAATGCAGATGGACTTTCCAGGTTCTTCCACTAAGACAATGAAGACTCCATAGGCCAAGGTTAGTCTCATCACCTTTCGTTTGGGGGGGGGGGGGGGGGGGTTGTGTGAGAAAGTGCCCTCTTTCTTGCATGGTATGCCCCCACTTTTTGCTAAATTGCTGAATGTACTTTTACTGAGTGTACCCTGGACTCCTGCCAATCAGGTGCCCAGGGCCTATGTTCCTTCCTTGAACACACACAACTCCCAATTGGCAAACCCTGGCCACATGTCAGCCCCTAGTAAATGGTACCCTAGGTACCCAGGGCCTTGTGACCAGGGAAGACCCCTAAGGGCTGCAGCACTGATTGTGCCACCCTTAGGGGCCCTGTACATACGTACGCCCCCCCCCCCCTTTTGCAGGCTGAGTGTCTGGGTGCAGGTTAAAATGAAGAGTCGACATGGCACACATCTCTGTGTGCCATGCCCAACACCCACACTGCCAAGACATATGTCAGTCACCCCTCTGGCTGGGTGCCTTATGCCTATGGTGTGGGCACAGGAGCTGGAGCCCTGTGCCCCTACAGTACCCAGGTCCATTCCCGGGCACTGTAAGTGCAGTGCTGCTATTTCAGAGTACATGGTGCTGAGAGCTCGTCAAACACGAGCTCCACAGCACCATAATGGCAACACTAAAGACTGGGAAGTTTGGTATCAAACTTCTCAGCACATTAAACCCACACTGATGCCAGTGTGAGATTTACTGTACCAAGCACCCCAGAGGGCATCTTAGAGATGCCCTCCTACAACTAACCTACAATCCACGTCTGCTCTGAGGCTGCCCAGGCTGCCACACAGCAGACACGTTGCTGGACCCCTGGGTGGGAGAGCCCCTGCTCTCCCGGGCCTGCAACAATGCACATCCTGGGTGAGGTGATAGATCTCCTCCCCCAGGATGAGCAAAGGGAAGCTTCAAAGGCCTGCCGCCTCTAGGAGTTTTCCCAGGCCACTGCAACGCCCCACTCTGGCGGGAAGCTTGGCCGGAAACCCCATACAAAGGACAGGGGATGTGCCAGCCTGCCCACCCCACCCCTCAGGTGGGGGAGGCGAGGTGAAGCACATCTCCGGGCTCTCGCCATCTTGAAGATGGGAGGCCCTGCCCTATCAGGATTAGGCTACTGCCCTATCAGGATTAGGCTACTGCCCCCCTCCCGCAGGAGAGGAGCAGGATAGGGGGTGTACCCACCCCAAAACAAGGACCCATTGGTCCCTGGCCTTCACCTACCTGTAACGCCCCTAAATCTAGTATTTAGGGGCACCCTGAACCTTCCTTCCCCAGATTCCAGATTCAAAAACTACAAGAAGAACAAAGACCTGCCCTGCAGCTGCTAAAAAGGGAAGAAGACACCAACTGCTTTGGCCCCAGCCCTACCGGCCTGTCGACTCCCGAACCTGCACCAGCGCGGCATCTCTCGTGGCCAGCAACCTCACCAACCCCGGAGGACCTGGCTACCTTTTGGCTCTAAGCCCTTGGGACTCCCATGAGTAGAGGCTCTACTCAGAAACCTATTTCTAACCCCTGGCAGCAGCCCGGAACCGCGAACCCAGCACACTCTGCACCAGCCAAGCCTGGCCAGTGCCAGAGTGGACAAAGACCCTGAGGACGACCCCACGGCGACTGTGACCCCGAGTCCGGCACCCAAGGACCCCCCTCGACATTCCGGAAGAAGCCTGCAGCCTCAGAACAAGGTGCCCCCCCAACTGCGATCAACAGACGGTAAGATTTCCCGACACCAAAAGGCACCCCCTACACGCGGCGCCCTGCGGCCCCCTGTGCCCAATCCCGGGGTACCCACCTAACCTACAACTACCCAACTTACCCCTCGAAGTGGTGGTGGCACCTGAAGCATCCTCGTCCCCGAGCTTGCAGCCTTTTTCCTAACCGGAACATTCCCATTGATTTCCATTGAGCGCCCGAAGGCTCAAAAGCACCCTGCACCCAGCCGCCCGAGTGGCCCTGGCAGTGCAATCTCTACACTAGCCTACTTCCCCACTTGCCCTGAGTGAGTGACCAGGAGCCCAGCTCCCACAGCCGTGTGGCCTGCTAGTCAGCAGCCACCAAACCAGGCCCCCCTATTCCTCATAGGCTAACATTGGGCCTAACTCTCTCTGCACCCGGCTGCCCTAGAGCCGCTGAGGGTGAACTAACTGTGCCTATCTGACCTTGGGGGACCCCGGAGTCTATGCCCAGACCGACTTAGAGGCTGCTAGGACTCATGGGCTCTTGCAGCCTGCTTGCAACAAATGGCACTGGCATACGCAGGCTCAGCAGTGTGACCTGAAGTACCAGTGGGCGCAACGTCAGGGAAATCCAACATGGTCCAGACAAAAGATTTGCAGTGTTAGCTAACAAAACCACAACTGTGTCAGTGGCAGACCCCTCTCCCTCCCCCAACCACATCTGACAAATGCATCACTCCTGGGATGAGGCGACCATCTGGGAGAGGTGATTGTCAGGCGACTTGGTCTCTGGTGGAATCCGGACTCTACATTAATTTGTTGAACCTCTGAGCATTTCGATTTGCATTGAAAGCCTTTCTACCCTCCCTCAAGGTAAGGCTGGTGCAGGTGTTATCGGACAAAAGACCCCCATGTGGTACTGCAACAAACAGGGCAGGGTATGGTCATGGACTCTTTGTCAAGAGGTCTTGCATCTCCGGACTTAGATGGAACGTTAAGGCCTATCTCTAGTGGTTCAACACATGGTGGGCTCTCTGAACACCAGAGAGGATGAATAACGGATCACAAATGGCACCTCTACCCAGAGGTGGTACAAGGTCTCTTTCAACAGTGGGTAAAGCCTTGGTTAGATATATATACCACTGCCAAACATGTGCAATGTCAACAGTTCTGCATGCTCGAATTCCTAAGGCAGCTCACATGTGGAGACACTTTTCGTCTTGAGTGGAGCTTCAGCCTCCTATATGCCTTTCCACCCATACCACTCCTACGCAGAGTTCTCAAAAAGATCAGGAATAACTGGGCCAAAGTCATCTTTGTGGCTCCGGCCTGGGCATGGGAGTGTCTGGTATCTCAAGCTGTTGCGCATGGCCATCGGTCATTCATATAGGCTTCGGGAGGATCTTCTGTTGTAGCAGGAGGGGAGGGTCCTCCTTCCGAACCGGTCAATGCTTTGCCTTCTTGTGTGGAGATTGAGCAGCGGCAGTTGACAGCTTTTGACCTTCCTTCCGAAGTCTGTGACATTATCTTAGCAGCCAGGCATTCCTCCACTAAATGGTATCCACTGTTCGTTGGAACAAAATTGTGGCAGGGTATTCAGAAAATAACATTGAACCCCTTTATAAGATTATTCTTTTTATTTTTTTCTCTCTGCTGCAGGACTCTTCTCTGGGCACTATCTCTCTGCTTTTTTACGGTTGCTTGATCAGCCATACCTTTTAAAATCTCTTGTTGGAAATAGATTCTTAAAAGGTCTTCAACACATGTTCCCTCCTCCACCCTTTATCATGCCTAAGTGGGTCTGAATCTTGTTTCGACATTTCTCATGTGCATTCCCTTTGAGCCGCTTCATAATTGCCCTCTCAGGCTCCTTACCAACAAGACAACTTTCCTTGTGGCAATAACATCAACCCAGAGGCATGGGCGTCCGCAGGGGGGGGGGGGGGGCAAGGAGGGGCGCTTGCCCCCCCCCCCCCACCCCTCCCCTCTGGGGTGCTCCTCCTTGCCCCCCTTGCGGCCATCCATGCTTTTACGGACGCCTTTTGTCCGTAATTACGGGCCCTGCAGGGAGCAGAGCTGTTCCCTGCCAGAGGCCTCAACTCCCTGATCGGGCGCCTCGCACTCCTCCTCACAGCCCCTCCCGCCCATTGTCATGCTGTCTGTGGCTGATTATCACAAACAGAATGACAATGGCCAGTTTGAGCTGCGCGCCACAAGCACGAGTGGTTAGGTCTGGACACAAAGACCTCCTTTTAACCAGTGCTTAATTTGCAAAAGCAGAAGTGATGGTGCCGAAAATGTTTCCAAGGAGGCCATAGCCCACTTCTATCTCTGGTGTGCCCCACCTTCAACACTAGCACTGCCTCAGTCTATCTTCTAACCTTGCTCTGATGTTTGTCCCATAGGTCTTTTCTCTAAGAGTCTATCCTCTCACCTCTCTAATCATTTTCTATCGTCTTTGTCACACCTGGTGTGTTACCTACTTCCCTGTATTTCTGATTTGCCCTCTATTCCTTATGCATTCTACCCATGCCAGTTTTCATCTTCCTTTTTATCCATATTCTGCTTTCTCTCCCCTCGATCTTGGCTCTTTACTTTCACTCTTCTAGCAGTGATTAGCTGTATCTCTGTTTTATCCTTTCTCTGCTCTTTTTTTCTCTCTGTCATGTCCTGTCCTCTACATCCTTTCAATCTATCTTCTCCCTTCTATCACTGTCTGCTGCGCACCATGTCTGCCTTCTCTTTCTCTCTGTATCTGATTTGCTCTCCTCCTTTTCTTCTACTCTGCTGTGTTTTATCCCTCTCTTCTCCTTGTTTCTTTCCCCTCTTTGCTCTTGCTCTCTCTCATCTTTACTAGTGCTCTCAGCCCGGTCTCTAGCCTGTACATGTCCCTGCTATTTTGTCATTCCTAAAGAAGGGCAAGGTGACATGTATTTTAATTCTTTATCTAAACCGACACGACACGAGTGCAAAAAAAAGAAATGCACACCAAAATAAAATGCTTTTTTGCACATATTAATCAGTGCATTGCGGAACAGGCGGCTGCTCCAGCACAGCAGGTTAAGTCACTGCTAGTGCCTCCTGCAATTAGTAGGTCCAGGGGTGACAACGGCATCGGCATCCAATGCTGAGCTTGCTGTGACCCTGACTGCTACAGCACAAGCATTGTCCCCGACCGTAATGCTGCCAATGCCGGTGTGTATGGCTGTGGCGCCTGCTGGACTCACGCGCTGAACAATTAGTATGCTGGGGGCAGCGCACAAACAGGTGACTCCATGGCGCACAAAAGTTGTGCTCGGCCACAGCCGTATTGAGCACATTGCGGATAGCAGCAATGTAGGGCTGCCATCTATACCACTCTGGTCACGAAGCAATTTGAAAATGCACACTTAATTTAGTTTATTCTTCCTCGCGACCTCACTCCCAAGTTCCAAATGAGCTCTCGGAGCTTCCTTGCCTGAAATCCGTCATGAGCTAGCCCCCACCTACAATTAGCCAATGGGAGGCTCAGGCAATGGCAGGGTGCAACAGACTCGGGGAATCGAACGCAAGCCATTTTTTGACGATGACTTCTTGAATTCGTGACAAGTGTGAAGACATCATCACTAACGTGGTGATACACAATCATGCCTGCCTGAAACGGTGTATGCCTGCCTGTGAACACATACCAGCCAGTCACCATGGCAAGGTATGTTATACTTTATATTTTGGAATGGAATAATTAATATTGAGACGACCACCTGCAGGTTCAGAAATCATAGCCCCGGCCCTGTGAAATAAGTTCCGGTGCTGAGCACCGGAAAGCACCGGCTCAAATTAAGCACTGCTTTTAACACAGTGTAGCTTGAGAGCAAGAGGTCTTCTGAATGAAGTTCTGGGGGGGTCGATGCATTATTCTCCCAAGTCAAAAATTGAGGTTGCGCCATAGCCCAGATTTCAGATCCCACCAAAATGTACACAGACTCGTGTCAATAACATATCTATCTGCCAGTATGCACCCTATCATGTCTGGCAGGACATGCTGACCCTGTGTTTCACTGCCTCCTATCCCCCTGCACCCCACTCCCCACTGCCTCATATCCCCCTGTACCCCACTCCCCGCGCTCAGGGCCGGCTCTAGGGCGGGGCGACCGGTGCCACCGCCCGGGTGCTGACTTTGTGTAGGGGGCGCTAATATGATTTTAAAAGCACCTGCTTCTTTCCTGGACTCCTAGAAATTTTCAGCCACCAATAAAAATGTCTAAATGACTGCAGTGATTAATGCAGTTCTTAGAGAGGGAGAGATCGAAGTTTTGTGTAATGGAAGTTTCTACTCATCCTAAGGTAGCGCAGAGGGTTACTATGCTTGCTGCAAAGAACGTGCAGCTCACAAAGTGCGTATAATGTAATGTAAATAGGTCAGTGGGTCACACTTTTGTCAGAGAGACCATATTGTTGATAACTCTTTATGAGTTAAAATCCTAATGTGGAACAGTGAGCAAGTAACTGTTATGAAAGATGCATGCAAACTGTAGGGTATGGGCTAGAGCGTTATGATTTCCCCCCAGCTTTTCATTATCCTAATGTGGCAAAATGGGTTAATTTGGGTAGAAATCAATTCTTATTAATAAAGGGAACCCCCCATCCATGGTGCTAGGTTTTAAATTCTAGGTTTCTGATTCTCCTGGCCAAGCCCTCTTAAACTATCCTGCCTACCTGTACGGATGACCTGTGACTCCTACACCTTCTTGTCCTCTCTCTTATGTAACATTTCCTATGCACTGTTTACACACTTATGATTGTTTGTCTCTATGTAATCTGTGTAATGTAAAGTGTTCTGACACCTTACACGGATAGGAGCGGCGCTATAAAATGAATTAAATGCACCTGAGACTGAATGGTTACGGAGGCTTGAGGGGCGCTGTGAAAGGATGGTTATGAAGAACCTGTAGTGGAGGTGGTCATTGGGGGTGCCAAAAAGCATTGTCGCACTGGGCGCCACGAGCGCTTAAGCCGGCCCTGCCCGCGCTTACTGCCTTATATCCCTCTGTACCCCACACCTCGCGCTAACTGCCACAACATATCCCTCTGTACCCCACACCTTGCGCTAACTGCCACAACATATCCCTCTGTACCCCGCACCTTGTGCGCACTGCCACAACATATCCCTCTGTACCCCGCACCTTGTGCACACTGCCACAACATATCCCTCTGTACCCCGCACATCACGCTCACTGCCACATATGCCTCTGTATCCCACTCCTCACACTCACTGCCTGATCGCTCATTTTACCCTGCCATTCATCTTCTACGTGTTCTCTCCCCTTCCACTCATTCTACCTCTGTTCACCCCCTTACTTCTTTTAGTGCCTTACATCTTTCTCAAGATCTCTACTTCTTTTCCTCTTCAGTAACATCTGTGGCACATCTCTGCACTTCCATTATATCAACGCACCCCTCTACCTCACCTGTCTACCTCAGTCTTTATTATTCCCTCTTCCTCAGCTGTCTCTACATGTCTATGACACACCTCTCCCTCTCTCTACCTGGCCCCCTCACGTTCTACGACTGCGTTATTCTCCCCTCTCCAGCTTTGATTTACCTGTCGCTGCTCCTGAATCTTTTTCTTCTACACCTCACTTCTTTGTCTACCCTTCACCCCTCGCTACCCTTCTGTTTGCCTTACTACGGTCTTTACCCGACCCACCTTTCAGTGCCTCTTCCCATTTCGCCTCACTCCCTCACAGCGCTCTCCTAGCATGCATCTGTTTCTTCCCTCACCACCATGCCTGTCTCTACCCCTCCTTATCTTTCTAACCAGCCTAACTTTCTACCTTCCTGTTATTCCTGGTAGCGAACCTTTCATTTCACCCCTCCGGTTGTATTACCTATGCATTCAAATTGAGTAGGTCATTGCTGTGCTCCCAACCAGACATCGAGACCCAGTCCCCTAGCCTCTCAACATGCCCAGATATAACAACAAGCATTGGCATAGCCAATTGGTCTCGCCTTTGGGACCTGCTGCAGAACTAAATACTTATACAGCCGGCATCATACTTACCCAGCGCCAAGACGCCTCGGCAAAAGTGAGCTATATAAGTTCTTCAGTCAGTGAGTCAGTCATAAGGTCCCAAAGGCGAGACCTATTGGCTATGCCAATGCTTGTTTTTCTCTGGTTGGCCTGAACATTACCCGATCCTGATTGTCTGCCATTTTAGCCCCGCCCCCATTGATTAACATTAGCCACGCCCCTTCATTTGCCAGGTTCGCCCCCCCCCCCTGGAAAAATTTCTGCGGACGCCCATGCCCAGAGGGTCAGTGATCTTCGGGCCTGGTCATCTAAGGCTCCCCATCTTTACTGACAAATTGGTGCTTCGAGCACAAGATCCTCCTTTCTTCCAAAAGCCACATGGGCCAATCTATCAACGTGCCTTCTTTTTACACTCCTCCACATCCCTTCAAAGAAGAGAAGCGACTCCACTGCCTGGCCCGAAAAAGAGCGGTCATTCTACGAGAGTTCCGGGTTGATGGCCAACTCTTTGTGGGGTATGTTGGAGCGAAGAAAGGTCAGGCTCTGCAGAAGCGGACCATTTCCAGATGGATCGTGCTCTCCATTAAGACCTGCTACACATTGTCTAAAAAGCAACCCTCTGAGGGTTTGTGATCTCGTTCTACAAGAGCAAAAGCTGTGACCATTGCACTAGCACGAGGAGTCCCGGCCTTGGATATCTGCCAAGCAGCAACGTGGGCTTCCTGCACTTTTAGCACTACTGCCTGGACGGGCATTGTGCCAGGTCGGTCCTGCAGGACTTAGTGTGAATTGATCCTCAGAACCACCTCTGGGGAGGTATTGCTTTGTTACCTATTCGAAGGTAAGGAATCTGTGGCTAGTAGTCTCTATCAGATGAACAAGTTACTTACCTTTGATAACGCCTTATCTGGTTGGGTCTATCTAGGCGCAGATTCCTTACTGACCTACCCATGGGGGGAAATAAACACTACTCGAGTTTTTTTTTGGGCATGATTTAGTCTTCTTAGAAGCCAATTTGTTTGGCGTGGCGGAGCAGGATTAAAAGCGGACCAGGAAACAAGGGCAGATGCCCTTACTCTTGAAAATGAGCTGTGACCTACACAGTTGAGGCAAAAAAGTGATTGAGCTGTAAATCCAAGGAAGTGAGGGAAGTAGAGCAACTCTTTCACTGCTGTGCTCATGGACAACACTACCATATAGTTGGATGTAGTCCAACAGGAAACATGTATGGCAGTATTGAACAAGTTACTTACCTTGGGTAATGATGTATCTGGTAGAGGCAGGATCTAGCCACAGATTCATTACTTTAAAATCCTCCGCTAGTGTCAGACTGGATCTGGAAACTTTTTCCACCACAGTATATCTGCGTGCCGGCAGAAGCGTTGAGTGACAATGTTGTCCCCGGATGTGATGTCAGCAGAGTCCATATAACTCCTCCGCTGATGCCAGTTTCTATGTGAGTATTGTCCACGCTCAAAATGTGGAGCCACACACATAAGGTGCCTATTGGAACAGTGTGCCAAGATCATAGACAGCATGTGTCAGGTACATGTTGAATGCAAAAGTGAGAGAGAGAAACAGATGCACGAGGTCTAAGAAGACTTGGGGCAGAAAGCAGGAACAGCAATGTTTTCATGAATCTTCAACGAGAGACATAACCACCAAGAGTAAAACCGTACTGGACGGAGATCTACAAATAAAGCGGAAATGAACCTGCAATACAACAAGGATATCTGTAAGAAGGATATCCCATTAGCAGACCCATATGAAAGAAAAAAAAAGCCAGTTCGCAATGCGGGAGGATGGGATGGGTGTAAGGAATCTGCAGCAAGATCCTGTCTCTACCAGATACATCGTTACCGATGATAAGTAACTCATTCATCTGATAGTAATCTAGCTGCAGATTCCTTACTTCATGTGGTCTTTTTTGGAGATATATATATATATATATATATATATACATATATACATACACACACACACACACACACACACACACACACACACACACACACACACACACATACATACATACATATATACATACACCACCACCCCCCGTGGGTACCTGCCTTCTGGGGACTAACCCTTCCCAATGTTTTTAAAATATACTAATAACAGAAAATTTTTAAACATTCATGATACAGGATCCCGTTTCAAATGTGCAAATATTTTGTCATTTAATCGCGCGCACAGAACCATCCACCCGTGCTTCCTTGTGAGGATCTAGTCCATAATAGTATTTGTGACTGGATACAGTCAAAGGGTAAATGTTTATTTTATCAACAATATACACAAACAATATTATAATTAAGGTTTCCGTTTTTACAGATAAATACAGACACAGATAAATTTGTTTTCTATCTGCATTTATTTTTAAAAGTGGAAAAATACAGAAAAGTGTGCTACTTTTAAGTGACTCTCCGTGCTGTCTTTCACGACTTATAGGCCAGCAGCTGAGCAGATGGACAGCATGGGTAATTAAAGAACAAGATAAAATTTCTTTATATAATGGCATATGTCAACATACATTTATAGTATTATGCTAGTATTTACCAGTGGATGTATTGTTATGTAATATTTGGCAGCCTAAACAGCTAAAACACGACAGATATCAAAGTATGTGTGCGCGTCTATCAATTAAATAAATATGGAAATGTACAGTTTGACAACTTCATTTATGCACAAAACAAATATGGATAAATACAGGTAAAAGGGCCCAAAAATAAATATGGATAAATACAGATGGAAATGTTCAAAAAATAAATACCATAAAACTGGGACGCCTAATTATAATCTAAGCATATATGAATTGCTGCTTATATTATAGGGTTATACATCAAAGGCAGATGTTAATGTGTCAAAAAATATCCTGTTGCGATTACAGAGAGGCACGTAAAACTGTATTTAACCTATTTATCTGAAAGAGGCACATTAGTGATAGATTCCGTACCGTAGAATATCCCCAGGCGTCAGACTGGATCCGGAAAGTTTTTCGTCAGCAGTACCCCTGCGTGTCGGTAGGCATAGTCGTGTGGCTCCACGTACGTCGCTGGCGTAACAGCCGCCGAGGGGACATCGGAGCTACTTAAACGCACCCGCGCGGACGTCAGTTATTTCTTTTTCCGCGCCAGCAAGCACAGATCCGAGAGAGAGCGGTACTCCTAGTCATATTTTTGACTTGTTTCTCTTGTTTGTCGAGTACTCGATTTCTGGTGCAGTAGGGATGCCCGGGTCTCTGTCCTGTAGGGACTGCCGTCGGAACATGTCGGCTGAGGACCCACATTTCATGTGTCTCTTCTGCTTCGGGCACGTACATCGCCCTGAGACGTGCCCCAGTTGTTGGGCCATGGCGCCGAAGACTTGCGGGAGCATTCCCAATAGTTCTTTGTGGCACGCTAATTGCTCCGCACCACTCAAGGTCCTGCGTCCATGGGCGGTCAAGGTGCCTACTACACCATCCGTAGCATCGGGGTCAGTTAAGACGAAGCGCCGTACCAGGTCGAAGACGCGGCGTCGCTCTTCGCCCACGGTGGAGGGGTCGGATGGTCATTCCCCTGCGGCTCCGGTGGATCCTCAGTTGTTGCCTGTGGCCTACCCGCCTTCTCCGTGGCCGTACGCGACTCCGGAAGTGTTCCTATCGGCCATGGGCCGTTTATTTGCCCCTTCGGGTCCCTCCAGAGCGCCTTTAGGCCCCATGGAACCGTTGGGTGGTTCTGCCCCCGTGCCGCCACCTTTGGCTGCAACAATGCCGCAAGATACCCTGGGACGCTGTTGGCTCCTGGCCTCAGGCGCCGCCGGCTGGCTCTGGCCTCAGGCGCCGCCGGCTGGCTCTCGCCTCAGGCGCCGCCGGCTGGCTCTCGCCTCAGGCGCCGCCGGCTGGCTCTCGCCTCAGGCGCCTATTGCCCACCAATTCCTAGCCCGGGACTGACTGAGGTGATTCAGCCAGGGGCCTCTTCCACGGAGCCGCTGCTGCCCTTTAATCACGCACTTACAAATGTCCTCTGGGCGCCTGGTCTGTGCCTCCCACAGGTACTCTTGTGGATAGGAGTGTGGCACAACTGCATCGCCCGGCCCCGGGCGACCCCAGTTTCCTCAACGCCGGACAGTCTGGTTGTCCATGCCTCTACTTCTCCCAGCGCATTCCCTTCCGCACCTCCGGATAGGGTACCAAAAAAAGGAGGTTGAGCAGTCTGGGAACAAGGTTTTACCTCTGCCACTTCGGGTCTTCGGACAGTGCATACTGCATGCCTTTTGGCCCGCTATTCCCACTCTGTGTGGGACACAGTGGCGCTGGTGCTGCCTCAGTGTCCAACGGAAGCTCGGATGATACTCTCCCAAGCAATTACCGAAGGGAGTGATGCGGCAACGTTTACTTTATGTGGTGGCCTTGATACCGCCGACTCCCTTGGCAGGGCAATATCCACAACTGTGGCGTTTCGCCTGGCTCAGAGCCACTGGCTTCTCAGGGGATGTCCAGAATGCTTTGTTGGACATGCCCTTTGATGGCACGCGCCTCTTTGGTGATAATCCGGATGGCACGTTGGAAGGTTTTAAAGGACTCCCGGGCAACGGCCCAGTCCTTGGTCTTTTCCGCCACACGCACTCCCTCGGGGTCTGCCTTTCGTTCCTTTCCTGGCAGGGGCGAGGCACCCAAACACGTTCCTTTCAAAGACACAGGCCTGTGCAGCAGCACTCTCGGCGCAGCCGCTGTAAGGGGGACCAGCAAAGGTGGGTCACGGGGCCAGCGGCCGGGTCAGTCTGCTGCCGCCCCTGCCACCACGGCCTCCAAACCTTCCTACACTGGGGTTTTCGGGCCCACCAAACGCACGTGGGCGGCACTTTTCACCATCGCCTCCCCCACTGGCGCACCATCACTTTGGACCGTTGGGTTCTGCAGATAGTCCGAAGGGGCTACTCCCTCCCATTCCGGACTGCCCTTCCGGCCGTGCCCCCTCTGTACCACTGCATGTTGGAGGATCAGTTGGCGCCTCTCCAGCAGGACGTTCCGGCCCTCTTGGTCACAGGGGGCCGTCGAGCGCGTTCCGACGCCAATAGTAGGTCGTGGTTGTCATTCCCACTACTTTTTGATTCCAGAGAAGTACAAGGGACTGCGTCCTCTTTTAGGCCTCCGGTACGTCACTTACTTTCTTCGGAAGAAAAAGTTCAAAATGCTCCTGCTTTCAGTTCACCGTACTCCCTTTCGGCCTTACCAGCGCCCCTCGGGTGTTCACAGAAGCGATGGCGGTGGTCGCAGCTCATCTGCGCATATCAAGGGTTTCAGTCTTCCCCTATCTCGACTACTGGCTGTTGACGGCGGGCTCGCCCCGAGCAGTCGTCTCACACATCCAAACTACCTCCAACCTCCTGCATTTGCTGGGGTTCTCCATCCATGTGCCGAAGTCACATCTGGCTCCTTCTCAGAAGCTCTTCTTCATTGGAGCGGTTCTGGACACGGCGCGGTTTCGGGTTTATCTTCCCAAACAGCGTGTCCATGAGCGGCAGATCCCTCTTCCTTCCCCAACCGGAGCACACAGTGGTAAAAGATGTGTCGCTCCGGGGATGGGGCGGCCATATGGGGGAGGCTGGGACCAGAGGCCTCTGTTCTCCGGCGGAATCCGAGCTCCATATCAATCAGCTGGAGCTTACGGCGATCCTGCTTGCACTCGAACCATTCCTTCCCTAGATCACGAGGACAGGAGTTCTCGGACAGCACCACCGCCATATGGTACTGCAACTAGCGGGGTGGGGTCGTGGACCCTATGTCAGGAGGCTCTGCATCTCTGGACGTGGCTGGGCCGACAGGACATTCTACTGGTGGTTCAAAACTTGGCAGGTTCTGTGCACACCAGGGCGGACAAACTCAGCCACTGGTGCATCGTGGATCACGAATGGCGTCTTAACTCGGAGGTGGCACAAGGTCTCTTTCAGCAATGGGGAGAACCTTGGTTAGATCAATTCGCCACCAAACAGAACGCGCAATGTCAGCAGTTCTGCGCGTTGGAGTTTCCAAGGCGGCACTCGATCGGAGAAGCTTTTTGTCGCGAGTGGAGTTGCGGTCTGTTGTACGCCTTTCAGTCTATACCACTTCTACCCAGAGTGGTAAAGAAGATCAGACACGACCGGGCCCAAGTTATTCTTGTGGCACCGGACTGGGCTTGAAGAGTTTTGTATACCGAGCTACTCCGTATGAGCGTGGATCCTCCGATCAGACTGCCTCTTCGGGAGGATCTTTTGTCGCGGCAACAGGGGACGGTCCTCCACCCGAACTTGTCCAGCCTCCACCTCCTTGCGTGGAGATTGAGCGGTGACAGTTGATTCCATTTGACTTGCCTCCTGGTTTGTAATGTGATTCTGGCAGCCAGGCGTCCCTCACCTAAACTGTATACGCCTGCCAGTGGAACAAATTTATGCATGGTGCACAGCGAAAGCTGTGGACTCCCCTTTCTGCCCCTCTTTATGAGGTCCTATTGTTCTTTCTCTTTGGCCCAGCAGGGCTCTGCTCTGGGCACTGTTAAGTGCTACCTTTCTGCTCTTTCAGCCTTTTTCAGGATGTTGTCCATAGATTTCTCAAGGCATTACTCACCTTTTCCCTCCTATTTCTTTTGTGATGCCTCACTGGGACTTGAACCTGGTTCTCACATACTTAATGTGTGCTCCCTTTGAGCCTCTTCATAACTGTCCTTTACGGTTATTGACTTTGACAACTGTCTTCCTGGTGGCTATCATCTCCGCTAGGCACGTGAGTGAACTCCAGGCTCTTTCAGGCAAACCTCCTTTCCTGGCGGTTCATCCGAACAAGGTTGTGCTTCGGCCGCGTACCTCCTTTCTACCAAAAGTAGTCACTGCCTTTCATCTGGGGCAAACGGTCACTCTGCCCACTTTCCTTCCGCCTCCGCACCCTTCCAGAGAGGAAGAAAGGCTCCGTCCGGACCCCAAAAGTGCGCTTTCATTCTACCTCAACCACACAGAACCGTTCCGGGTGGATGACCAGCTCTTTGTTGGCTACATGGGTGCCAAGAAAGGCCGGGCTGTGCACAAGCGGACTATCTCCAGCTGGGTTGTCCTGTGCATTAAAGCCTGTTACTCTCTGGCTAAAAAGGAACCTTCGGTAAAGCTGCACGCACATTCTACCTGGGCGACGGCAGCTACTACTGCATTGGGACGCGTTGTCCCTCTACAGGACATCTGTCAGGCAGCCACTTGGGCCTCGCTGCATACTTTCACTAAGCACGATTGCCTTGACAGTCAAGTCCGGAGAGACTGCTTCTTTGGCCGTTAGGTTCTCCGTGACTTTCTGGTGTAATCTCACTTCGCAGACCCACCACCGGGGTTGGTATTGCTTGGGAATATATTCTAAGGTAAGGAATATATCACTAACGTGTCTCTTTCAGATGCACAAGTTACTTGTGTAACGATATATCTGTAAGAGACATTAGTTAGTGATGGATTCCTTACCGCCCGCCCATCCTCCCCGTTCTGCGAACTGTTCTCTAGGGTTCAGGTCATCCCTTTCAGGGCTCTAGTTCTTTTGCATCAGTAGTCTGTCTCTGGCATGGCTCTGCGTTCCTGGTGCGGAAAATTCGTGTACAGAACTGACGTCAGCGTGCGTGAGCGCGTCTAAGTAGCTCCGACAACGTCTCCTCGGCGGCTACGACGCCAGCGACGTACGTGGAGCCCCACGATGACGGCTACCGACGTGCAGGGGTACTGCTGACAAAAAACTTTCCGGATCCAGTCTGACGCCTGGGGATATTCTAAGGTAAGAAATCTATCACTAACTAATGTCTCTTACAGATATATCATTACACAAGTAAGTAACTTGTGCATTAGTGATTAAAATTTGAGGAGATAAGTAACTAACAAATAAAGAAATTAACATATGGAACCAAGGAATATGGTCAAGTGGAACCCAGAGCTTGATTAGCTGCCTGCATTTTTGCCAAATAGCTATTAGACCGCACCTCCCTAGGAATGCACGCAATGTTCATGTCTGCATAGCAGTAGTTTTAAATGATGATGTCCACATAGAAGGAATGTCATCACTACATTGGGATGCTGTGTGATTAGGTCACTAGAGGTGGTATGTGATCACAGTAGTCCAGGGCCTGTATAGAAATAGTGTCTTCAGCCGTGATGAAAATTCCTTCAAAGGTAGAATGTGAAGATAAATGTATGCAAGTCACCATAGCAATAGCTATGGATTATAGGAGTTCTCACAGAGAAAGTGTCTGAATATAATCATATCCAAATCCCAACAAAGATAGTGTGAGATTATTGGGATGTTCAAGTCCCCAGAGTTAGTGCATGAAGATGATTATGTTCAAGTCCCACTGAAATAGTGTATAAAGACAACGCTTAAATCCCCATACAGAGAACGTGAAGCTGATGGTGTTGAAGTCCAAACAGAGCTTGTGTGTAATTACAGGAATTCCCCATAGAGATGGAGTCATATTAAAGTGACGTTCAAGTCCCCACAAAGATGGTGTGTTATCATAGTGATGTTCAAGTCCCCACAAAGATAATGTGTTATTATAGTGATGCTCATGTCCCCATTGAGATATTGTGTTATCATTGTGATGTTCAAGTCCCCCCAGCGTCAGTGTAGAAAGATGATTGTATTAAAGTCTCCACTGAAATAATGTGTAAAGTCAAAGCTTAAATCCCCAAACAGAAGGTGTGAATCCAGTGATGTTCGAGTCCAAACAGAGGTTATGTGTAATTACAGGAATGCTCAAGTCCACACATAGATGGTACGTTACTATAGCGATGTTCAAGTCCCCACAAAGATAGTATGTTATTATAGTGTTGTTCAAGTCCCCACAGAGATAGTGTGTGAAGATGATTGTGTTTAAGTCCCCATTAAAGTAGTGTGTAAAGTCAAAGCTTAAATCCCATTATAGAGAGTGTGAAGCAAATGATGTTCAAGTCCACACAGAGGTTGTGTGTAATTAAATGAATGCTCAGGTCCCCACAGAGATGGTGTGTTATAATAGTGATGTTCAAGTCCCCACAAAAATAGTGTGATATCATAGTGATGCTCATGTTCCCACTGCAATATTTTTTATCGTAGTAATGTCCGAGTCCCCACAGAGACCGTGTGGAAAGATGATTGTATCCATGTCTCCAATGAAATAGTGTATAAAGACAAAGCCTAAATCTCCATACAGAAACTGTGAAGCTAATGACATTCATGTCCAAACAGAGGTTGTGTTTAAAAACAGGAATGCTCAAGTTCCCACAGAGATGATGTGTTATTATAGCGATGTTCAAGTCCCCATAAAGATAGTATGTTATTATAGTGTTGTTCAAGTCCTCACAGAGATAGTGTGTGAAGAGGATTGTGTTTATGTCGTCACTGAAATAGTGTGTAAAGTCAAAGCTGAAATCATATTACAGAGTGTTTTCATTGGATGTTCAAGTCCCCACAGAGATAGTGTGGAAAGAGGATTGTATTCAAGTCTCCACTAAAATAGTGTGGAAAGACAAATCTGAAATCCCCAGAGAGTGTGACGGTAATGATGATCAAGTCCACACAGAGGTTGTGTGTAAATATAGCAATGCTTTAACACCCTCAGAGATGGTATGTTATTATAGTGATGTTTAAGTCCCAATAAAGATAATCTATTATTATAATGATGTTCAAGTGTCTACACACACGTTATTATAGTGATGATCAAATCCCCACAGAGATAGTCTGTGAAGATGATTGTGTTCAAGTCCCTACTGAAATAGTGTAGTGACAATGCTTAAATCTCCACACAGAGTCCAAACAGATTGGTGTGTAATGATCAGAATGTTCAATTTCCCTCAGAGACAGTGTGTGAAGGACATCATGAACAAGTCCCCACAGAGATAGTGTGTAGTTATAGTCCCCACAAAGATAGTGTGATATCATAGTGATGCTCATGTTCCCACTGAGATATTGGTTATCATAGTAAAGTCCACGTCCCTAAAGAGACAGTGTGGAAAGATGATTATATCCATGTCGACAATGAAATAGTGTATAAAGACAACATCTAAATCTCCATACAGAAACTGTGAAGCTAATGACATTTATGTCCAAACAGAGGTTGTGTTTAAATTACAGGAATGCTCAAGTCCCCACAGCGAAGATGTGTTATTATAGTGATGTTCAAGTCCCCATAAAAAGTTATCCCAATAATGGGGATAGCTCTCTAGAAGCTGAGAATGCTTCAATTAAAACATACCCTTTTCTCCACAAATTGGTGGATGTTCTGCTCACACGAAGAGAGAAGAAAATCCTAGTGACATACAGTGGAATAGAGTTGATTGTAGTGGTATAGGTTGGAGTGCCATAGAGAGGAATAGTGTACAGTGATGGGGCGTAGAGTGGAATAGCATACAGTAGAGTGCTGCAGAGTGTAGTGTTATAGAGTAGAGCGGTGTAGAGTGGAGTGAAGTAGACTTAGGGGTGTTCCGCGAAATAGCATAGAGTGGAGTGACATACAATGGAGTGGCATACAGTAGAATAGCGTCGGTTAGAGTGGAGTGGCATAGAGTGAAATAGCGTAGAGTGGCATACAGTAGAGTGGTGTAGACTGGAGTAACGTAGAGTGTATTAGAGTACAGTGGAAAAGCGTACACTGGCGTGGAGTGCATAGAGTGGAATAGCACATAGTGTAGAGGTTTAGACTAGAGTGGCATACAGTAGAGTGGCATCGAGTGGAATTGCGTACAGTGTAGTGTTGTAGAGTACACTTGCGTAGAGTGGAATAGCATAGAGTGGAGTAGCATAGAATAGAGGTGCCTACACTGAAGTGGCGTAAACTGGGAGTGTCATGGTGGATGTGTCTAATGCAGTGGCGGAAGCTGCGGTAAGGCATAAAGCCACATTGGTCAAGGTGTATTAAGGTACAGAGGACTTGCGGGAGCCTATTGGCTAATGCTTAGGCAAAAAAGTTTATGTCCATGTTTATCAGGGATATGGGGTTGTATGAGGCACAACAGTCTGCAGGGTATCCCACAATAGAAGCCAAGTCTAGCTTGGATGAGAAGGAGCTTTTTTTTGTGCAGCTTTGGTTTATAACCGGAGCAAGTGTGGGGCAATAATGTCCCTGAATTTACAGTATTACTCAAGAGAAAACACGTCGGGACCGGAAGTCTTCGCACTTTTCCCAAACATGCATTGTGGATATTATTTCATCTTCTATAAGAGGGGAGTCCAGTTCTTCCCACTGAGGCTTCGTGAGGTGTGGAAGGAGTATTCGGTCGAGTAGGAGGCTGGTATGATCCCGGGTGGACCTTGGCTGGTGGGCTCACAACAGTTTATAGCAGCCCTCAAAGGCTCCTGCTATCTCAACTGGTATGTGTAGTGGGCGTCCTGATGGATCTGTAATGGAGAGGTTCAAATTATAGCCAGCATATCTGGTGGTTAACCAGTTGAGAAGTTTATTGCTTTTCTTCCCTTTCTCGTATATATGCGCCCGGTGGATTTGCGCCAGCATTCATGACCCAAATTAAACATAGGTTGCTGCAGTGACACAATTGAATTTGAGTTGTCCGCGGAGGGAGTCAGACACGTCAGCGATTGCTCTGGTCTCCAGCATTAAAATGTGAGTCTCAAGTTCTGTTATACGGCTGAACTTGTCCCTTTCTGTGTGTTTTGCCAACCCTCTGATCGTGTCTTTCCTTGCTGCCCACATGGTCCCCGGCTTGGCGACCAACTGAATGTTGATCTCAAAGTAGGAGTGGCCGATCTTGTACAACAAACTAGGCATTGAGACACCGAGTGACTGTTTATAGTGCATAGGGGTCCCCACTTGGATAGTAACTGGTGAATGGCCAGAGACAACTTTACTTCTCTTTCAAAGAGTCGAAGTCGCGATCACCACGTGGACAATCGATGGTACCGCGAGGTTTAAGAATTTATATTACTCCCTCGTATGACTCTCCGGATCCCCAAATGTTAAATGACTGGTCTGTGAACTCAGCTACTAGCTCCAGGAATATTGGTAAAATATGCCTGGTCAGATAGAGACAAGATCAAACAAGAAATAGAACAAATCAAAATCTTGTTAAATGCACATGATGACCAAGAAACCATCATGAAATTCCTAAAAGAAATGAAAAAATGTTTAAAAATAATGGAAGATGATATTAACAGGAGGAAACAACGTCTAAGTTGCACAGGGATTGTGGTGACTACGAGTCTGGCAGGGTCCTGACGTACAGCAAAAAATATGACCATCTGTATGATACGGCGAAACCAGTGGAAACTGTCAGTCACCACCATGAACAACATGGGGAGGAATTAACGGATCCCCGTGATACCAACACAGAGGAATCGGAAATAACAAGAACTTCGGAGAGTTCAACATCGGACACAGAAAGGGTGACTCGACCAAAAACAACTTTTTTAGACGAGTATCGGCTCATGAAACAGAGCCGTCAGACAACGAGATCTATGTCCAGAATGAATCAGATGGAGGACTCCCTGCAACCGAGAGGAAGGGGCAGAGGGAGAGGAAGGGGTACCAGAGGAAGAGGAGGAAAAGGTCCAGGCAAAGAAGAAAGAAAAGAGAAAACTACGGAGTACATGGCAAGAAGACAAACACGCTCCAGGAAGAATCAGTAATGGATGAGGGGATGGTAAATCAAACAATCGTCAATCTAACTACTAAGACTATCAGCAACAAAGATAAAAGAACGTTATGCTTAGGACTTTCGTTCTGTCCTGCAGTTCCCATGAATTATGTTGAAAGTAAAATCGATGTGTTCAAATTTTGTAGGAAATTGAAACTAAAAAAGTGGCATAAACTGAAACCAGCCAAAAGTAGAAAACAACATTACATAGTACGAACTACACAAGAGGAAGACTTATCGATTGCGGTTATACCATGATTATCCTTCATGAACTTCAAAATAATCCAGACGAGAAACACACGAGTCCAGATTCACTGCTCATTTTAGAGGAGTTAGAGATTAAACATTATAAGGCAGCCTGTAGTGACTTCAAACCACAATCCACCTTTGTACCTAGAATGAGCCATGATAATATCGATACCTTCCAAGAGCTAGCGAGCACTGAAATGCTTAATTTCAGACAAAAAAATTGGTCGAAGAAAATGAAGAATTTTAAGCATAATCTAACAGCTACCCAGAAAAAAGCTATAAATGATCTAGCAACAGATGAGAGTATCGTAGTGAGACCAGCGGACAAAGGTGGCAATATTGTTATTCTACCTAGAGAGATGTAGGTCAATGAGGCTTTACGCCAACTCAATGACAGTAAAACGTACACCAGTGCTACACGGGTGGAATATAACAATAGCATCTCTAATGGTTGGGAGTTACTCAATGAATGGAGAGACAAGGGTTTGCTAGAATGGGAGGAGTTTTGCTTTTTGAAAAGGGACTATCCCATCCTACCAGTCATGTACCTGCTCCCAAAGATTCACAAGAACAGGGAGAATCCCCCAGGTAGACCAATTATTTCATCAAGAGGTAGTGCCCTGGAAAACATCTCAAGATATGTAGACCATTTTTTGAGAGAATTTGTTTTTACTCTTCCATCCTACATAAGGGATACAAAAGATTTTTTGAATAAAATTGCTAATCTAATCTAGTGTGGAGAGAGGATTGCATCCTCATAACCTTGGATGTTAATTCACTCTATACCATAATAGACCATGAACAGGGGATTCCAGCTTGCGCAAAATCCGTAAAACGCAACTACATCAGCCTTTTGGAACATACTGACAAGATCTTAGGAATAACTATTTTATGTTCAATGGATCAATATATAAGCAAGAACACAGTACCGCGATGGGTACTTGCTTTGCACCGAGTTTTGTGAATTTGTTCATGGGTGCGTGGGAGGAGGACAACTGTACTAATACCAAACTGGAAGAATCATTTATCAGGGTTAAATTGTGGCTCAGGTACATCGATGATATTTTTGTGGTGTGGCAGGGTGAAGAAAGAGATGCAGTGCGTTTCATTGAAGAGTTAAATCATAATGAAAAGAATCTCACCCTAACTAGTACCATCAGCAGGGAGGAAGTTGAATATCTAGATACACGGGTACAAGTGAAAAACAACATCATACACACGATTCTCTATCGTAAATGTACTGCAGGTAATACACTACTTCATGCTTTGAGTAGCCACCCAGATAACCTGAAATGGAGTATACCCTATGGGGAACTACTCAGTGCAAAAAGAAATTGCAGTTCCACAATAGACTACCTTAGAGAAGAACCCATCATGATTGAAAGATTCAAGACAAGAGGATACCCTGCATGGGTCCTCAAAAAGGCAGTTGAAAGAGTTAAAATAGTAGAGAGATCCAGTACTTTGGCAACATCAGATAAAATGACCACAGAAAGTGATGATGGCAATACAACACGCATGATCAAGACATATAATGGACACTCTGCCCAGATACGTAAAGTAGTCTACCGACACTGGGAGATTTTGAGAAACGATCCTACTATAGGCAAGACCTTACCTGAAAGACCCAATATAATATACAGGAGAGGACGCAGTTTTAGAGATTCACTGGTACATAGTGATTTAACCTCTAATATTGGTGTAAGAGGTATAGATCTACAAGGTTTCTTCCCGTGTGGCCACTGTAAAGCCTGTGGGAATAGCAAAATGCTCAAGGAATACTGGAACACCAGTACCAATATCATGACTAACATCTCTCAACTTTTGTCATGTACTAGCACGTTTGTCATTTATGTGTTGGAATGTCCATGTAAACTTCGTTATGTGGGCAGTACGACACATCTGGCAAAAAAACGTGTGTTAGAACACGAGGGCGATAACGAACAATGACAAGCAATATCCTATCGCCCGTCATTTTGCTAGCCATCATTTTTCAGATTATACCAAATTAACATACTATGCCATTGCCACCCCTAGCCTTGGGTAAGATCTGTTCAATCGAGTTTTGAGACTTAGGCAGCGGGAATCAAGACACATAATAGGCATGTGTACCTTCTTCCCAAATGGTCATAATCTGGATAAGGAAATGCCCATACATTTACAGGAAGAATAGGAATTAGTAATCATTGACCTGTTTTTATTTGTAGATTTTGAAAGTTTATCTACAGTCTGTCTAATGTAAATATATATTTATTTCCCACAGGAGGAAAAGGAAGGGAATACGTCGCTAACCAATGCCAACGAGATCCCTACCCTTTTCTTCAGACCATCCTACGATTATGTGTGACATCTAAGAGAAGATTTTAATTTTGCACATGTTTGACAGAATTGTGTAAACACTATGGGGGGTGGTACAGGGGTGAACAAACAAGATGCCATTTAGCTATTATTAGTTTTATTGGATATGTATTGATGAGAGTGAACTTATATGGCCTTCCTTTCTTACGATAATTTTCATACAATCACAAAGTTAACTATCATGTGACCACCCACTAACAAGGGTAACAAATGAAAATTGAGATCGAGCGACTTTTGAGTATAATGCTACGCGACCAAGAAACTATTATAATTAATGCACTAGTACGTAATGTATTAGCATGTGCATGTATATCTGTAGCACGGTCGCCATTAAGAGGGTTTTGGTACTACATAGACCATAATCCTATAGTAGTGAGAGACGGGTCCACTACTCTGACTGATAAATATTAGACATAGTTGTTAATTACAAATAATGGAGTAATGACACGTGTTATGTAGTCAAACAACTTGTGCAATATCTAGAATATATTTGTATAACAATACATGAAGCAACGATCAAATTAAGGGTGAATCGGGCTATAATTGCATTTATAATATGGCGCCCATGTTGCAGAAACTGTTGCATTTCGGGAAGTCCTTTGTTTATTTTCAATAATTTAGAAATGTATGTAATGGCATTCTGTGTGAACAAGCCGCTACGGTGGCAAAACGCGTCACGGCAGGTTTATGATTGGAATAAACCCTCAACTTGTTTGAAACGGAGTCTGGTTCATCTGCGTCAGACGTTTGAGAGCGCGAGTGGTATCTCGTTGTTGGATATATATATATCTATATCCATTACCCCCCCCGCACCCACATATAGGCACCAATTGAGAAATGCAAGTCTCAACTATTTACCCGAAAAGGCATGCAAAGAAAGGAACTGTTCCCCAATGAAAGGAGAAGAAAAAAACCAATCCAGCTGCAAAGCTAAAAGGCAAATTCCTCTACCCCCGCTGGGAGACAATGGCTACAAAACCAACATAGCAAGGAAAAATGCATAATAGAGGCAATAGCATTCCCGAAGAGGCAATAATAGTAACGCATAGCGCTATACCACTCCAAAAGCGAAAGAGGCTAAAATGCTGTGCAAAAGTACAGCAGACTAAGTGGTAACTATACAAAAGGAAACAAAGAACACAATGAAAGAGGTTCTTGCCCTGTAACGTTGAAACTCCAAGAAGCAGGAGAGGTCATCACGGCCCTGATGGACAGCAGTCTTATGTGCTGTATACTGCCTGATGAGGGGTGTTACCCCGAAACCCATCCCATGATGCTGGTTTCTGGTCCAGTGAAGACCTGGCTTGGCAGTTCGAGCTGGACTGTTCCTATGAGGCACAGAGACCAGACTGATTTGGATATGGCTGGGTCTGAACTGGGGTGGCGAAGTGAGCTAAATAACGATGGTGGATTTAACCCAGATCTGTGACTGGGGGTGAGTGTCAAAGGTTTCAGCGCTCCGTCCTTTGTCTGCTGGAGAGCGACACTGGGAGTAGCGACGCAATAAACAGTATCACTGTGTAAACAAATATCCATGATATAATGAATTAAGGAACAGAAAAAGGAGAGAGAGAGAGAGGGAGAGAGAGGGAGAGGGAGAGAGAGAGGGAGAGAGAATAAGAGAGAGAATAAGAATAGAGGCACTTCATCATGCCTTATGGGATAGACAAGCCAGTACCTACAAGAGGAACGTCCACCCCGAGATCAGGGAAAGGCAGCACACAGGGCTAACCACAGGAATACATACTGATATGTGAGTTGAAGCATCGATACGTAGAAGATATCTATAAAAAATGTCCATTCCATATATACATGTCAATATACATTTGAGGAAGCAGAGTGTGTGTGTGTACATATGTATATATATATTTATACCACTACTATTTCAGCAGAATAACCTGCCTGTCTATGTATGAATAGAGAATTAGATATGCATAAACAAAAATGTATGTGGCCAGCAATAGGAGCACTGCTGGAGATAACTTAAGCACTTCCGCACCTACCTTGCAGAAAAAGGAAAAACGGCACTAATCGTGCACCATTCACTTGAAGCTCGCAAATGGAATGAAAAGGCAACCCCTGAAGGGGCGCATGGCAATATGAACAGAATCAGTTCTTTACCTCAGGTAGGTAAGAAAAGGTGCTGGTAGCACTGTGAGAAGCTGGGTTTCTGTTGCAGTAACCTCCCACTTTTTGCCAGACTACTGATGCACTTTCGAATTGATGTGCCCTGGGTCCCTGCCAATCAGGTTACCATGCCCTGTGTTCATTCCCCCAAAACTGTTCCCAAACCCAATTGGCATCTCTGGCCACCGGTCAGCCCCTGGTAAATGGTATCACAGGGCACTGTGACCAGGGAAGACCTCTAAGGGCTTCAGCACTTATTGTGCCACCCTTAGAGGCCCGGTACCTTTACACACACACACACACTGCTATTGCAGTCTGTGTGTTTTTGTGCAAAACAAAGTGAAGAGTCGACATGACACCCATCCCTGTGCGCAATGCCTACAACCCACTGCCCTGGCATAGATCAGTCACCCCTCTAGGTGGGTAGTGGTGAGGGTACAGGTGCATGAGCCCTGTACCCCTAAAGTGTCTAAGTCCATTCTTAGACATTGTATGTGCAGGGCTACCATTAAGAGCATAGGGTGCTGGGAGTTTGTCATTACGAACTCCACAGTCCATAATGGCTACACTGGTATCAAACTTCTCAGCACATTAAACCCACACTGATGCCAGTGTGGGATTTAATGGAAAATGCACTCAGGGGGCATCTTAGAGATGCCCCCTGATAAACGACCAGCCTGTGGTGGGTTCCTTGACCTGTACACACCAGCCTGCCACCATGAGACATGTTTCTGGACCCCTAGGGTGGGAGCCTTTGCTCCCCGAGCCCCGAAACAAAGCCTTTCCTGGGCCGAGGTGTTCACACATACCCCAGGCCAGGAAGAGACATCTGTGGCATGGGAGCATCAAAGGCCTGGCAGCCTTTGTAATGGGACCCCCAGCCTCTACTGCTGTCAGGAGAAGGCCCCCTTCCTGTCTCCCCTCCTTTGCGGCAGGAAGACAGGTGGGAAAAATTAGCCAGCCCAGAAGGTTTTCCCACCTCTGCCAACCCAACCCCTCAGGTGGGGGAGGCGAAGTGAAGCCCACTCTTCAGTGCCCGCCACCTTGCAGATGGCAGGCACTCCCCATTCAGGATTAGGGGTTGTGCTCACTCCCCCACGTGGGGTGAGCACAACAAGGGTGTAGTCATCCTAAGGTCAGTAGGCCATTGGCTACTGACCTCTGGACCCCTAAAACACCCCTAAATACAGTATTTAGGGGGCAGCCCTGAACCAAGAACTCAGATTCCCGCAACCTAAGAAGAAAAATGACTAAAGAAGACACCCAGCAGAGGAGACTGCAGAGAACAACTGACTTTTCCTTAGCCCTACCGGCACCAAAAATAGTCTTGTCCTGCAGCCAGCAACCTCCAGAACCCCTGGGAGGACTGACTGCCAACAACAAAGACCGGGTCTCCTGTGAACAGCAGCTCTGTTCAGAAGAAACACAAAGAAAGACTCCGAGCCTGCTTAGGAAAAAGAAACCAGACGCCTGGAACCACCCCTGCACCAGTCGCCTAAGGGCCGAGATAGAGTGGCCCATTGGTCCCAGCAAGGTCCCCCAGGTCTCCAGAGTCCGAGTCCACTGTGGGTTGACCCCCTGCAGGACTCCCCGACGTCACCTGCAGCCCCTGCATAGAGACCCCCCCCTCCCCCAACCGCGAGTGGCCCGGTAAGGTAAAATCCGACCTCAAAAGACACCCTTGCATACAGCCGCCCTGCGCCCTGGAGAAAAGAACCTGACGTGCACCTACGTCCCCAAGCCCTCCAACTTACCTGCCCAGCTGTTGGTGCCTACCAGAAGTCTTCCTGGACCGAGCCTGCAGCTAAAAACCAAAAACGAAAATCCTGATTAAAAACAACAGGGCACGCAACGTCAAAACAGCACCCTGCACCCAGCTGCCCCTGCGAGTGCACTTTGTGTGCTAAACCGGATCCCCCTGAGCCTAACACCAGGAGCTTGGCTCCCACATCTCAGTGGCCTGCTAGTCTAACAAAAACGCTTTTACTTACCGGTTTACAGGAAATGTCCCAGGGTAGTATCCAGGTATACTACACTGTGTAAGAAAAGTAATCTGAAAGTAATGTACTGGTCATTTTACTAAAAAGCTCATTCAAAGTATATGTACTGTATTTACAAAGCATTGCATTTCTCAGTAACAATATTGTAAGTCAAAGCAAAGTGCATATACAATTACAATCCAAACTGCATTATAACTGTATATGTACTGCAAAGTATTTATCACTTACCTGTGCCAGGCTTGCTTGGTTCTGGTAAATAAAATAACTAAAAGAATATTTTTATACAAAAACAATTGGTCCGAAGTTCAATCTTTGAGTGTGTGAATTTACTTGCTGAATGAGTGTGTACAACAGATGCTTAACACGGTCCTCTGATAACGCCTTACTGCTCGCCCACACTACCACAAATAGAGAGTGAGTTGCTATCTACTTTACCTCTGCCTACCTTTTGGGTTCCACTGGAATCTGTGCACACTATACCTCACTTTGGTATAGTATATGCAGAGCCAACATCCTACAAGCACCAAAAGAAAAACAACTCCGACCTGCAGTAAACGGCCCAGACACTGGGACCAAACACAACTACGAATACATATTAGGTAGATTTATCAGGTTGGTTAGCTTTGAACCAACGTAAAAGTGAATCAGCATGCTCTCCAAAGAGATAGACACCATCAAATGGCATATTCTGAAGAGTGTTTTTGATAGGCTCCGAAAACCTCGATAGGTGCAGTCACGCATGCCTGTGCAGCGCAAAAGCCTGAGCCATACTCCTACCAACAGAATCAGTACTTCCCATACTATATTTAATAGCAAATTTGGCGACTTCCCGGCCGTCCTGTACTACTTGAAGGAGTTCCTGTCTGGCTTGCACTGACAGAGAAGTCAAGGCAGTGTGCAGCAGAGTCCCAGAGGGCATGAGACATTCTACCTAAAACACAGGTAGTGTTTAAAGATCTCAAGGGCGCACTGGCAGAAGAAAAGAGACTCCGACCACAATTATTCAACCACCTGGAGTCCTTCCTAGGGGGAACCACCAGAAGGGCATCAGGGTCCGCCGATGCAGTTGCAGCATGTACTACCAGTCCTTTAGTGGTGGGGTGTAATAAGAGGCAGGGAGGATCTTCTGGCGCAGGACGATAACGATGGCCCACTGCCCGGTCAACAGGAGGCCACGTGACAGGTTGTGCCGAGGTCCTGAATAATATTTCAAAGAGGGACTCGTAGAGGAGTAATGGGACAACTCCTGTCTCACCTTGACGGAGAATCTGCATCAAGGGATCTGTGGACAACTGTACAAAAGGGAATTGGCAATTCAGAATTACAGTTGCTCTTGGTAAAACCTATGACAAAGAGGAACTATCCTCCTTGCAATGCCCAGAGGAGAGAGCAAGTCTGAAGCTGGGGAGGACTGCAGACCACTAGCCCCCCCCAGATCCATTAGCCAAGTATCCTCCAAGGATGTTAGGGCAAGAGCACCCAAAGAAGTCTGCCCCACATCCTCCTCTCTGCCTCCAAAACGAGGATTTCACCACAGGGAAACCAAATAGAGGCTGAATCTGATCCGAATTAGAGGGATCCACAACAAGCAGCCCACTGACGC
This sequence comes from Triturus cristatus, assembly GCF_964204655.1. NCBI lineage: Eukaryota > Metazoa > Chordata > Amphibia > Caudata > Salamandridae > Triturus > Triturus cristatus. The sequence continues at coordinate 63,481,197 of NC_140595.1, forward strand.
TGCACTCTATGCCCTCTGGCATAGTTGTGGCGGTGACTAAATGTCAGAAATGGCAATGAGATCCACATCGAGACGCACCACCAATGTCGCAAGCAGAAGATAGACAGACGCTGAAGGTGTGAACCCCAGAGGGCTGTGCACCAGCACTGTGTCGAATTCGCTAACTGATTCATGGTGTCCGCTGTGGCCGAAGAAGCCTGTGAGGATTCACCTGTGGAGCTCCTTACCTCTTTGGGGCTGTAAAGCGCAGCAGAAGGAGTCAGAGGGTCGAAGACCCGTTGAAGCAAAAGAAAATATTATTTCATTTGGTCAAAGCTTGCCCTGGCACCAGTCTATTCAGGGAGTCGCGTGGTCGTCTGAGACGTCTCCACAACCAGTAGGTGTGAGGCAAAGTCCCACTTACATTTAGGTCTTCAGCGTTTTCTGTGAAGGCGACGGCTCTTCATCTGAGCGACTCCTAGACCTGTATTTCGGCTTCGGGGACGGCGGACGATGCCGCAGTTCATCCGAAAGCTGCGCCACAAGTGGTTTCATGCAGTGTTCCTTCAACGCCTACGGCCAGAGATGCAGTCGACGGAATCGCGGTGCTCGCCCAGACATCCTAAGCATACAGTATGTGGATCTGTGATCGACATCTGTGTCTCACAAGAACGACAAGTCTTAAACCCAGATGACATTGTTTCAACACACTGTTCCAGAGGTAGTAAAAGGGGAAGGGGCCAATAAGGGCCCAAGTCCACTCCAGATCCGCGTTGCAAGTGTGAAAAAGAAGGAACTGGTGTTGGCGGAGAAGTTATACGGACTCCGCTGACGTCACATACAGGGACAATGATGCTGTGGAGTCGCTCGAAGCCCTCTGCCAGCATGCAGACATACTGTGGGGAAAAAAGGTTTCTAGATCCAGTCTGGCGCCTGGGGAGGATTCTAAAGTAAGGAATCTGTAGCTAGATGTCTAAAAGAGCTCGATGAGACCAAAAAGGGCGGGACTACGCCCCCCCCACCCAAACCTTTTGGCACACAGGCTGTCCCATCCTTCCCAGTTTGAAGAACAAGTTAGGTGAGTCTTCTGACTGATTTGAAGTGACATCAAGTTAAAGCATATTACTACTGCACATCATATTACTTCTGTTGGATGATATTACTGCTCCTTTAGGAGCCGATTAAAAATGCAAACAAGTGAAATGGGGAGGGGGGGGGGGGGGGGGGAGAGAAAGAGTGCTGTTTCCTGAATGTTTTTCTAAAATTCAAGTCCATTTCCGGGCATATTTCCATCATACTTTTGCTGGTGGGTTTGTGCCAGAAAACTGTGACCCTTGTTTTCCTGTTTACGCTGAAAACTATTTCCTGGTCATTCTGAATAAGCCACCATGTGGTGTCCACAAAGCAGAGTGACAAAGTGTTTTACCATGTCATGTATTTGTGACTCCTCACTGGACCTCTTCATTCAATTCAATAAACTGAGCCTTGGTGGAGGATTATTAATGAATGAACTAATTAGAGAAGGGAACGAGGCACTGTGGGGCATATTAATAAACTTCATTTTGTAGCACTAACGTATTGCTAAATGTTTTACAAAAAGCTGATGCCGGAAACCACCTCCTCTCCGATCTTAAGCATGGAAAAACTCTGCACACACAAGTACACGTTTTTGTAGAAAATGTGGGAAGTACAATGAGGTATGGCTGGAAAATGTGGAATTTTTACTACTAAATGGGAGGCATTTAGGGAAATTTAAGAAAGGATATGGTAGAATAAACACACAACCTCAAAATAGTAAGACCATTGCCATTCACAAAGTACAGTGCTACAGGTACTACAGCCCTAAAGGTCTAACAGATGTAATGGTCCATCAGTTCAGCCATGGAGTAAGTTAAACATCACACATGGTCATTCACTTAGACTGGAACACACACATGTAAAACAACGGAGGCAGGGAAATAAAATAACTCCGCATAGGAACTAATGTTAAAGTAATTACATTACTTTGACATTTAAGTTTTGTATGTTTGTTACAACCTAAGTGTATATATAAGTAGTTATTTTAATTTAATAAGCTGATTAAAAAGTGCGATCATTTAAATTCTAAACATTTTCATGAAACTTTACTACATAAGAGATAAAAACCTTGAGGCAATTTTTTTAATTGCTTTAAAACTATACATTTTCAATAAATTCGTTATTTCATACACAATGAGCTGTAACATTTTATTGGTTTGTTGTTAAACAGAAGAAGGCTCTACCCCCTAATTTGAGTGCCAAGATGCCACTGGACACCTAGGTGTACCTCTAAACCAGTGAATACAAAAAGTTACATGTACGTGTAGCAGTAAAGATACCCTACAGAGTATGAAGAAGGCGAATGGGGGGGCCGAGATCATAACCCACAGTAACAGGAATGTTTTCTCTGACTTGACATTTAGACTGTCCACAAAAATCCATCAATAGTTGTTATATATATTTTTGTAAATAATTGCTGCACACCCCATCCTGAAACTCCACTGGCGTTGTGTCTGGACAACAAAGTTAGTCAAAAAACTAATTTCTCACCGCATAAGGCGGTAATAAACACTACAAACATACCTCGATTGTTCCTTTAAAACTCTCAAATAAAATAAATCCAAAACATTAAGCCAAGCCTTCTCCACTAAAGCACCTGGAATCATCTGCCAAGGGATCTTACACAATCAACCTGTTTTTCCTTTGCTAATATAAAAAAAAAGTTTTTAAAATCCTTTTTAAGATTATATTTAAAAGACTAACTTTGTCGCCTAACAACCTGCTAACTGTGCCTGTATCTCCTCTGTTTTTGTTTCTGGTTCATCTGAAAAGCTCTGTCGTTCCATGGCACAGTATGAGCAATAGAAGAAGTCTCTGTCGAATTAAAAAATGACATTCAGACAAGATAATGCTTTAGAAGGCTGATCCCACTTAGGAGACACATTTCATTACAATGAGTAACCGCACCAATGTTCAGGTATTTACTGCAGTGACGATACTTCAGAAGCTAGACGCATAAACCACAAAAAAAAAAAAAATCAAAATTCATAGAAATAGCAATTATTTTGTTATGGGTTGAATTAAAAAATTGCAAAGATGGTCTTTAAAACAATTTATTTAGAACAGGAAAACACAAAATAACTTGTTATTTAAAAAAAGGAAACCAATATTCATAAATGTAGGATACTTCCGCCACCGATTTATCCCAAGTCAAGTACCATGGTGTATTTAGTTCACATTAGTTTGGTTTGAAAACACTGAGTATTACAATAGATGGTATCTCCAGCAGCCGGCATCCAGTTTTTTTTCTGATTCCTTATGATAATTAACAGGTCAACATTGGAGTATAAATTGGTGCATTAAAAAAAAAATAAAGGAAAGTCCACATTTTTGTACTACAATGGACTTGGGTTTAAAAAACGAACCTTTGAACACGGTATACTAACATTTTATAAATTATTTTTTTTAAAACTACAAGTGGCTTACATGTGGTTACCACTTAGGGGACATTTATCAGCAGATGTTACTTACTTGGGGAGCACAGTAGCTTAAAACAACATCTCCTGCAGGCATACAATTACAGTTTAGTGTTGGGAAAATATCTAGAAAGGGAAATCTGAAAGGATAGAAAAACAAGACCCACTGTGGGTTGCTAAGCTACTTGCAAAGTAAATGAAACTCTACAGAACCATCTCGATGATCGGAGAACAACTCTTTTGGGTCCTACTCTATGTAGTGTTCTTAAGAAATGGCCCTCTCTTTGGTATTAAAAAAAAAAGGCAGAAGTAGGTTGCCCAATTTTGTGTATTGTGCACAAAAGTTGGCTTTGCCAGGCATAGAAAAAAAAATACTTTTAAACCTAAATAAAAGCTCCTACTTTATTATTATTATTATTTGAAGTGAAGCTGCCCTTTATGTTTACTTTCTTACTGCCCTCCCAACAAGGACCTGCTCCAGAAATGCATAGTGCAGCTGGGACGGAAAAAACGCTTCTGTAGACTCACTAGGACAAAGTAAAAAAAAATAAAAGGCACTAGAAATATTTTCACAAGAAATTTAAAAAAACATCACATTTGTACTCAAAAGTGAAAGACTGAGATTTTACCCTTGCTCTAATTTGGAGCCCTGTGAGCAGAGCAAAAGTTCAACAGTGACTGCTTTCTACCTGGTTTACAAAGGCTTTCCTGACCCCAGAACCCGTATTGAAGCTTTGGGTCTATGTAGGATTGGAATTGGCAGTGTAGAATGGAGCAGTCAGCTCGATGACACAGAGAATTGTGAAAAAACACTTTTGCTGTTGACTTAATTTATTTGGCACTCCAAAAGGATTCTAAGAATCCTAAATGGCTGTTTTATCACAAGAAGCAACGACAAATAAATAGTTTTTCTAGGGTGGGACAGAGATAAAGTGCAGATTCTGCCAATATTAAAGGGGGAATGATTATAAATATAACAATTGGTAAAATCAAAAAAATATATATAAGAAAAAATATATACCAATGTGATCTATATAAGTGGTTGGCCATGTGTGCAGTTGGCCTTGTTTTTAAACACATTCTTTTGCCACCTACTTAGAACAGTAAAAAGGGGGGTGGGGTACTGAGTGAGATACTGCACTACACACTCAGAGTAGGCAGTTCACAATCATACAACTGGCGTGGGAAACTAAGAAGAGACTAAACAGTATACACATGGGAGATGGTTAAACTCAAAAACCTTCCTTCTGAATAACAGATCAGAAGAAGTGGTTTACCACCCTGCTTACAGAAAGGACACCAGATATGAGATTGAAAATCAAATTCCGCTGAGGCTTTCTAAGAGATTGAATCCGCTGCCTACACCTAAGTGTTTAGCTGAAAGCCCAAACCTTTTTCCAGGGGTGCCACCATTCCACTTCGTCTTTGCCGAGTGTATTTCAAACACTTGCCTCTGCTCCACTAATTGGAATCTAAGGAAGAAGATAAGAGATATGCATGGCAGCTTGTGAAAATTAATTTCTGGGCCCATGTTGTCTCTTTCAAAGTTAGCTCTTGGGCGTCTATCGAACTACAAGGAGAACTGATCTAGCTCCACGTCATCCCCTCGTTCTTGGGTGATATGCATGTTAGAGGCAACCGTTGCCTACCGTTAACAACCCTTGTGGGGATGAACAAAGATGGAACAATCATCTGAAAGAAAAACTTCCTTCTCCATTGGATCTGCTACATTCAAACCACATCTACGGTAATTTAAGACTAAAAGAGACCACGTGCCTCGAGCTTACAGCAACGAATTCAGCCCAAAATCCACGTTCACCAGATAAGTCTGTGATGTCCATGTGCAACTGTCTTTACCTCCCGGCGTAGTAAGTCAACTTGTAAAAGATTTGAGGGAGGTGACCCACAGGGAGACATCAACCTTGATAGCCAGGAGAGTGTGGCTCTTAACATTTGCAGTTCGTTCACATTACTGGCTCGGTGAATAATCATTCACAGTTTGTTGGGTCCCAGCTGAAATCGAGTATCTTCTGAGATCCCGTACTGCTCCAGAGGATCCTGCACGCCACAGATAAGAACAAGAATATGTTAGGGATGGCCAGCAGTAGAAACAAGCTCCTCAATCGCAGCTCGCTAGTTGCTGCAGAACACACATCCTTTTGGGAGTCCTGATCAAATATTTATGTGACATGTGGAAGAGGAGGGCTAAATGACCATCAGTACTTCATGTTCAAAATACAATCTGAAGTCGGTGGGATCATTAGTCGGGAAAGGACAAGTTGCAGTCAGCACTCTAATTAAACTTAGTCCTGTCCTTGTCAGATTCACATAAAAAAAAAAAAAAAAAAAAGTTCTCGGACTATGCAATTGCATTGCCATACCGCAGTGGTGTCTACAATGTGACATGATCTTTTGAGTCTTTACACCCGGCCCAAAACACCCCTCAACTTCATCCACATCATCCCAGATTTTCAGCACCACATTAAAATGTGATTCCTTGGGGTTAAAGCAAAAGGAGATTTTACGGGTCAACAGAGGACGCAACCGCACGGTTTGGTAGATTAGAACGACACCAAGAATTAAACCTTTAACATTTTCTTTGTTGTCCGTCCCAACCCCCCCAACCCATAAAAATATGCTTCACATTAAAAGGATTGGACTCGGACCATTGCCCACCCCAACTAAATTCTCCTCGTACATGTTTTAAATTACCAGAAGCTCACCTTCCCAGTCATCTTTTGAATTTGATTGCGATAAAACATTAAGCTTTTCCTCATGAACTCGTAGCTTAAAAACAAAAGGAAAGCAAAAGTTACAAAATGAGACTATTAATCTAAAATGTGTGCAATTGGTAACCCTGTCTACATTTCTCTTGGCATAAATGTGTCAGTAATATAATCATCATGACACTAATGTTTTCATTTTGTTGATATACCTTCGAAAGGTTTAGTTCTTTCTGTGTTTTCATAGACTGACTTTTTAAAATGTTGCTTTCGATTTCCTTGTATCCCTTACCAAACGATGGAGTGGGGAGGGGCTAGCATCCTTCATACCTTTGGGTTTTCCCTACTCCACACCTAGCATGTTCCTCTTCCTTTTTTCAGTCTCTCCTACATACAGCTTTAGCTAATAACTGCTAAGAGACTTATTGTATCCAGTATACTCAGACTGGACTCAACCCTTGCTAATGATTCAATGGCTTTCTTGTCTATCTCATTTCCCAGCTGCTAATTTGTTAGCTTTACTCTGTTCTTGTTCTGCTGAGAGTATTTGTCTCGCCATATTTTGAGGAGTCCTATCCTTCTACGGCTCACACCAGAACCTTGCATTGCAGTGCAGGAGGGACTATTGCTGTACTTGCCCCCGCGTATTTAAAAACCTGCTCTCCACCAATGGTCTGGCTACCACCAGCACAGTTGCAAACAACCATGCTTGAATTGTTCTGGTTGTGCTTTCTAAAAATCATTTTTAAATGGCCGTACTTGTGTGTGCGCACGCACACAACCCAGCCAATCTTACAGTGGTTTTTGGTATAAACAATGGCAAAACAATCACTGCATTTCTACTTTGTCTGCACTCCAGTGTCACAGGTGCAACCTCTTTCCTTCGCAAATGCTTGGTTCTTTTTGTCATGACTTCAAGTAATCCCTCTCCTCCTCTACTGATGTCCAGTCCAAGCTCTATTGGCTGACAGTTCAGAGGAGGTAGACCGCACCATAAATTGGGTGACATGTTTGGTCTGCCTTCTGGCCTTCGGGTCCACTGGCACGCCTGCTCAACCCCACCCCTGCTGCATCTTCCCAGAACCATTGACATCATGGCTGGTAATGGATTGAGATTAAGAAAGATCAAAACTGCAGCCCAGCCTCTCTAACTGCTTACAATCTTGCCTTACGTCCTCCCTATCCCGACAGTCACGGTAAGTAATTGCCTTGCAGTAAATGTGCCACAGAGGACACAGAATACTAATAGAATGTGTATTTCAGATGGACTCAATCACTTGCAATGCTTTTCATTCTATGTTCTGTGCTTTTCCTACTTAGTTCGGAGTACCAGTAGTAAATGAAGATTGGGACATGGATACACATCACCTTCCTGTTATGTACTAAGCAGTAACTGTCATGGCACACAGTCCAGAGTGAGTGAGTGAGTGAATATATATATATATATATATATATATATATATATATATATATATATATATATATATATATGCTTTACGCATATACATATCTATCTTGTTGAGATCCACGATTTTAATCCTCCACTAACAATTGGTTGCCTTTTACAAATATCTGCACTATCTATGGAAACTGAACAAACAGTAATCACAGTTGGCGAATGCAATGGCTGACAAGATGGGAGTCCCAATTTCCAGACTCGTCGCATTAGATGTGAACAGAAACGCCATCCTCCCCCACCCTTCTCTAAGCCATAGACACTACAGGAGAGGAGAAACCCCTATGTTATCAAGGACGGTGGCCTACCTGGCATGGTTGAGGGCCTCGATCCACTCGCAGCACTGCTCTTTACTGCTGCACTCAAAGGTGTATTTCCGCTCGGGCTCATCCTTGAAGTCTGAGGAGGTGAAAATGAGTGGTGTGAAGTGTCTTGTAAAGAAATGCAAAACAAGTTTCACACTGTTAAGTGCCTGCAACAGGTATGGGTTGTAGCATGCAACCATTTCCAAAACAAAGTGTTCCACACTCCTCTAATCTGACAAAATAAAGTGATATTGAGGGGACAGAAGAGTATGACAGCCCGGGCTGCTAAGTCTGTCAGCTCTCAATGGCAGGCGCTAGACATGGTGTCACCTTAAGGCTGGCCCTTATATGGACCTTCCAAATTCATCCCTACAGTTACCTCATACAAAATGGGCAGTGGACACCATGAAAAAGGGGTTTTACTGGCGCCACAACCAAGTCATTTGCTGGGCTAAGTTCTTGGTGATTTTGGTACCATGAAATGGTCCCAGTGGCAGCTGTGAGCACTTTACACATCTCACTGAAACTTTGCCTTAAAGTAGAATTTGCTTCACACTTCTTCTGTAGACTCTGCAGTCTGTCATAAAGCTTCAGGTGTACAAAGCCCTTATTCCTGAATACATGACGGTTGTCACTTTTGCAACGTGAATCTTTCCTGGATTCACATTCTAAATCATGCTTATGTTCACCTTTAAAACTTTCTTTCTGGAGATCCACAGGAGGGTATCTGCTCCCACTTAAGCGCGAGGTGATGGTGGGCCTAGAGCTCGCTTTTGACAATCCAGCAGAAATATCAGGCTATCTTCATTGGAGAATATATATATATATATATATATATTCTCCAAAGCGTACTCCTGTTTGAGAGGAAATGGATGGAATCCCAGTAGCTCAGTCAATGCTGCCCTTCTGCCTCACACAGTACCGGGTCTTCAAGAAGATCCTCGCCCTGGTGCATGCCTTCTTGCGGCAGCATACAGTCCAACAATACCCATATGAAGACAATTGCTAGCTACATCATTGAAACTCTGACCTGGCAGAATCCATCGGGATCCTGAACACCTGGCCCCTGTTCAGACTTGTGTTCTAAGTGAACAGCTCCAAATCCTCCTTGAAACCATCAAATGGGATGCCGTTCCATGTAGTTGTTCTGTACTAGGGTAGCAAGAGTGAATACTTGTCATCAGATTGAGGCTACCTCAGGGAAAAGGATGTCGTGCCAGCTTGCAAGTTCCAGAGGCTGCTGAGACTACTTTCACCCCAATTGGTGTGGGCCTCCATGCCAAGCTCAAAATGCACTCCCTACATCTCCACCTGGAAAAGCTCTTGGGGTCAGTTTATGGATACCCGGCCAAGCTAGTCCTGGTCGTATTATCTCTAGCCCAAACCAGGAGTTGATACTCCAATGCACCAAAGCTCTGGTAGGACGGCTGCAAATCAGTTGAAGTCAACCTATCAGAAGTCATGTGAGGAGCTCGCTGTTGGGGCTACTCATTAGTATTGGGTAGTACAGATCAGATTCACGCTTCAAATTAGGCATGGTGGAGCTGAAAGGTCTTTCTTGCTGTACACGTTTTTCTTGCTGTGACCAAGTCCGCTGCAGAGATGGTCGTGAACAAAACAATATCCCTGCCTCACATTGAGGAGCATATGGACCCACAGTCCTACCACCTCTGATGACTAACAGTATAGAGCGGGACTTCATTGCTTCACTGAGTACACGGTTCTGGAGGTCTCCCACAATTATGAGTCGAGAACCAGAAAGCAGACAACTAGATGAGGCATCACAACTATATCTCACCTAATGGAGTAGGAAATTCATAGAGAAGTCCCACAACTTCAGCTTTAAGGCCTGGGAACCGCCAGTCAGAAACACTTGTATGTGCCACCTGAACTCCAGGTGTAAGAGGTTTACCCCCCTAAATGTGCAGAAGGTCCAGTACCCGGCGATGGCTCCCATTTCAATCAAGATGGAAGTTCCTGAGTGCCTTTGTTCTTGGTCCTCTTAAACGTCATTCATTGGGAACATCCACCTCTGTCGTTATTACGTATGTTTAGGTGGAACAGAGTCATGCACCCTTCCGTACATCACTCAAGTTGAATGGCTGTTAGAGAAGATAGGCTCTCTCCAGATTTTTTTCCCCTGAGAACTGGCAACTCACAGGAGGTCCTGCACCAAGTCCCAGCACAGGAGCAAGTCGCGAAGGTTCTGTTATTGGGCCTCGACAAAGAATATCAACGGACAGATGTCCTTTTCTAGACATCTTGTGGAATATGGACATCTGCTGTCCAGATGGACACCTGCAAGATGTAAGTAGTGGCCGATGGCGCCAATAGCACCAGGGTCGATGAATCCTTCTCCACTTCAAACAAGGCCAATTTAATCTCACGTTTCTCTAATCAGCCGCCCCATTTTCTTGGGATCTGAAGTTGGTTTGAGCCAGACTGACAGATACCCCATGAGCCCATGGACTTCTTTGAATTTGAAGCACCTGCCTAAGGAGACGCCTTTCACAGCTGTCGTAAGTAAGGTCAGTTGCGTTTGTGAGCTGCTTGCACCTGAACTCAGCCTCGTGGTACAGTGGTTGCGAGGACTCATTCCAGCTTTGCCAGTAAGACAACGGGTGATTTTTTAATTATCAAGGAGGTTTTTCAACTCCTACTTTCCCCCCCCCCCCCACCTCTTGGGCTAGTAAATGCTATACGACCAGGGCCTCTGGTGTCACTGCACATGCTGCACCAACGGCAGCTATCCCCCTGCATATGTGTTTTAGTTGGAAATTGGAAGTCTTCTGTGCTCTGAGCCACTCTGTAAACTTTTGGGGCAGTGAGGCTGGCCACGCTGTGAGTAAGACCACGAATGCCATGCAGATAATATTGGTGCCAAATTGTCCGATATCCAGATCCTCTACCTGGTCCATGAGTAAGGTGGCTTGAGTAGCATCCTCCCAACATACACCTACATAGGGTTACTTAGTGGGATACCCTATAAACATCCCGCAAGTGCTATGCTCTGCTCTTGGGGCTTCCGGTAGAGAGTAAGAGCATTTCAGCCAGAGGTTTGGCAGATCTGGACTGAACAAGCACAGATTGGCTATTTTGTGGGCATCACCAAGTGCAGTTAACCCGCGCGTTCCAGTGTAAGACATCTACTGCTTCCAGAGCACGAGGCATTCAAACCTCCATTGGTTCAGTGATGGTACCCAGAGGTGAATCACTGGAGCAAGCCTACAGACAAGGAGTAACAAAACTTTTATAATCAAAACTATATCATTTTATTTTTTTTGTTCCATTTAGGTGCCCATTTTACTAGTGATAAATCCAAAGATAATGTTTCCAAACTACCAGCAATGTCTCGGTGCAGCGAGTTTCATTACTTTTATCTGCGTGCGACATTCAGGGCAGCTCGCCGATACGGATTTATTTGTGCAGCACAAAATACGTTTCAACTTTTGATGCTAAAGTAAGTGCAAAGTCCAACCTGCCCTGGTCCCTCCCACATTCATGGGAGTTGCAGGTTTCTCTTTAGGTCTGATTTTGACAGCAGGGAAACTACAGCCCTTGAGCTTGGAATTTCCAAACTGCCAATCAGTATGGCGTAGGGCGGGCGATGGCAGAGGCCAAGTAATCACTTCGCTCAAGGTGAACGCCCTCTCAAGCAGCTTTAACATCATTTGTAAAGAGACCCAACCACTCCTGAGCTGTTAGGGGCGTTTTATGGCAGACAAGGCGAGAAAACACCCCTCCCAGCATTAATACACACCACTGAATCACTGCATTCTGGACAAGGGAGCCAAAGCTAGATAAATAAGCAAAAACATCTAGCCCCTGTGGGAGTCTGGTGAGGAAATACCTGGTGGCCTTCATGACACTTCACCTGACCTGCCAATGACAGGCCACGTCTCACATCGGTTACTAAAGAGATGGCCTGGGCCTGAATGGGGAAGCCAAGGTGATCTCTGAGCCAAAGGCAGAGCGCATGCGCGCCAGAGTCCGCATTTAAATGCCCTCCGTCTTTGTTTCTGACCGCACAGGGGGAAAGCAGAGGCATTCCACCTCAGCAGTCAGACACAATGCCACATTTGTAAAGAGCTCACGCTGCCCGTGAAAAGCGGTCGCCTAAAAGAAAATTCATCCAGTGTCAACAATTTTAGTGCATGTGGATCATTCTAGAGTGACCAACATGCAAAAATACTCATGGACTTCCGTGATGAGTGGGAACTCGTCAATGTGGGTCACATCTTCCAGCTTCACGGGGGATGGTTCTGTGCACTTTACTGCATCTACAAACCCCTTGGGTGTTGGGACATAATCCCGCTAGGGAGACACCCCCAGACCCCGAAATAATGCTAGAATATCCCAGAGGGATCCAGTGCGAACATATTGCTGGATTCACATAGATGTTGGCGCTTCAAATGTTATCTTCAAGGCGCAGCACCCGCTGCTGACATCTGATGTGACCTGCAGGCCAGCGTGGCGTGAATGGAGCGATCCTGGACCGAGTAAAAATAACCTATAATTTACAGTGCTTGGAAGAACGCTGCTGTATTAAGTGCTATGCAAAGAGTAAACACGCTCAATCCACGTGGCACACTGTGCAAGATCAAAGGAAGGTGCAGCCGAGAGAAACAACCCTTTTGTGTCCATGTAGAGGAGTAAATGCGGCCTCGAAGCAGGTCCAGCTGGGGTGCCCACAGATAGCCGAGCGGCCTTGAGTGGAAACAGTGTGTGCCCCGCAGCATACCTCTCGCAGAACGCAGGCTCGTGAGATGAAAGGACCTCAGGGATGAGCAGAGTGGGAGCCCCCCCCCCCCCCCCGAGTGCGAGCTGGGCACAGTAACAATGGTGGCACTACAGTGGAGCCAGCTACGGGGGGTGAGAGCCAAAAGGCTCTGGACCTACACTTGGATTAACAATTAAAAAACAAATAAATCTTCCTACCCGCTGAAGTGGGTAGAACAAGTCTATGCTGGTCTGAAGGTCAAGAAATAAACATCAGAGGAGCAGGGAAGTGCAGGAGGAGGGCAATGACCTCTAGACAGGCAAGAGTAAAGTATGTGTGTGTGTAGGGGGGAGTGATGGACAGAGGGAACCCTCCCCACCAATGAAAACCAGCACTGGCGGCAAAAAACAAATCGGTCTTGCCTAAGAAGCCTGTTTGTTTTAATTATCATTCACACATATGCCAGAGTCATTAAAAATATACAAGTAATACAAGTGAAAATGTCACCAGCTAAATGTGACGTGCATATATAGGTTTGCAAAAGAAAAATAAGTCAAAATGACAGATCACAAACCTACATTGAAAAAACATGAAATGAAAGCAGAACTAAAAGCGGAGATTGGCCTGTCAGCGGTGGCACTTAAATATATATAACCAAGGTGGCGATAGCACCTCGGGCCTTATGGTCATGTCAGGCTTTCCACTGAACATATATTTTTTTGTTTTGCTAATAACTTTGATACCATAGAACAAATAGGCACTGGACTTTCCATAAAGAGAAAATATTCATCTACTTTGTTCTTTTGTTTTTTTAGGCAAGTTCCTCTCCGAACCGCCAAGCAGGGGCCAAAAACGCGGAGTGCCCTAAACGTGAGCTTTTCTATTTTAACTCCCACGTCAGCCTCTGCTCCTCGATACAGAAACAGCAGCTGAACGGAATTAGAACCGGACATGAAAGTAAACATTTACTTAAGCAAAGCGCCTTTTCTTGGTTTGATGCAAATTCATTCAGTAGTTAGAGAAAATAGTGTTTAAAAAGTGTTCTGATCTGGGCAGGACAGGGTTACATTTTGCAGTGTTATCTGGACCTTTAATACGCGGATGTTCTGTGCATGCGCAAATCCTACAAAATAATAAAGGCACACTATTGGACTAGGGAGCTTGCCATAACTTCACTTTAACATTTCGTTTTTGTCAGTGAAAATATAATTTATGCAGACATCTGGTATACAGAAGAACACAGTTTAATAGAGCAAATTTTTTTTGTGTGCAAAGTTTTATATAGCGCGAACTTGACCCGGATTGGGTATCAGAGCATTTTACATAGCACCAGTTACGTTACATGAGGACACGCATTCATTTTTGTTAGGCAGGGGCGATTAAGTGATTTGCCCAGAATCACAGAATGTTCAGCGTCATTGCCGAGACTCGAACCCAGTTCCCCAGATTCAAGGTGGACGCCCTAGCCGTTAGACCAACTCCTCTTCCCTTGATGGACTTACATTTCACGTCAGACCCAGCTGTAGACAGGATAACTGATATTTTGTGTCAAGTGGTCTTTTCACAGCCAAACCACCACAAACGATGGTATCTTATTTCTAGCACTAGCTACGTAGAAGTTCCTAAAGAATTCCCACAAACTTCTACCAAGTGGCGCCTATCTGCACGTTGTTGCAATTGCATTTATATAGCGCTTACTTACCCTCGACGAGGCGTCAAAGCGCTTTTTCAGCGATTAGCATGCTACTCCGGAACCCATAATGGATTAGTGGTGAATTAGTATAGTGAAATATGAAAGTAATTTGAGCGGTGGGTATGTTAGTCAGTTATTTGGATTCAGAAGGATAGTGGAGGGATAGAAGAGGGAAAAAGGTGTGCATTTATATAGCACTTGTACCCCTGATGGGGTGTTGAATAGCTTTTTTCGGCAAGTAGCAAATAAGAAAGATGTGTGCGGCCCTTCTTATCCACACTTGCATAATAACCTTGGTACAATCATTTAGTGCCCCGGCAGCATGGTCAGCTGCAGTCTATCATCAATGCTCAAACACCTTTTTGATTGCGGTCGATGATATACCCTAAAAATCCCACGGTTTACAAAAGACAGGACTTTGGTTATCAAAGTTCGTGCACTTACAAATCACTGAGACGATCTGACCCGGTGTAAACCTTTTTTAGGTTAGAGAAACAAATAGTTCTTATGGTTCGCCGGATTACGTTGATCTAGTGTCATTTTACAAATAAACATCAACATTTACAGTGCTTCAATAAATCTTGCTTGTGAAACTGGGAACCTAAAAAGATTAAGTTATAGTCAAAACTCACAGATGGAAAAGCCGTGGTCCTCCTCCTGGATGGTCTTGCAGTGTTCCAGCAGTAAGGCACCAATGGGCTGGAAAATAAAAAAACATTACAAGAAGTTAAATGGCCACAAGAGGATCTTTGTTTGATGTAGGCCTCAAGTCCCAAGCTCATTGAAAGAAAAGTGGACCTATTCGGTTGCTTGCCAGGATCTTGCTAGGTTAGGTCAATGTGAAATCAAAAAGATGTTCATACTGCCAAGCAGCTGTCCTTGTACTAACGACACGCTGAGAACAGCTGCCCATTACTATATTATTCACATTGCAGACAGCGGTCTATTACAATAACTTTCACACTAGGAGCCCTCAGTCCATATAACATGAGGCCTCATATCAACCATCCTTCAGACTAACATCAAACACTCACTCCACTCGAGAGTGGTCTGTCAGATTTAGGACTTCTTGTAGGTCTTGGCCGACCACTCCAAGACCAGCAGAGGCAAGCTAGCTAGATGTAAAGATTCCTGTCTGTAAGACCTAAAGTGAAATGCCAGCCAGGTCATCAGCTCATGATGCCCAGGCAGACATTTTTTTTCTTCAGTAAAGTGCTTGGCCTGATCTACATAATCTGTACTTTCGAGCACTTATTTACTCCAACCTGGACTCAGCATACTACCTTCCCCTCAGACAGGGAACTCCTCTGTAGTCACTGCATTCGCCAACGTGCCACCTCCCACAACGGGGCTATCGCACACTTGCCCAAGGCCACTTAGGAGCAGTCTGAAAATCCTACCTCTTCTTCATCTGTTCGGAAGTAGAAGAGAAAGTTCACAACCAGTTTGACAAGTCGTTTCTTGAGAACTGAATGGAAGCAGAAAATAAAAACAGGGTGAAATTGCAAGTGTGGCTGGCGACAAAACCAATATAATTCCAGGAGACAATATAGGTAGGCACTTTGCAGCTTTTCATCAGAACCACAGGTGCCCATCCAAGCTTGAAAGACACTACAGACCAGAATCATATAATTAGACCTGTATGCTTTCCTAAACAGAAATACAAACAAAAAAACACTGTATTCTTATGCGCAAGAACACCTACTCACTCCCTTGATGGTCTTTTTAGAGCATGCCATGCCCTCTTGTTGAAAGAAAAAGTTTAGATGGCATACTTCACAACAAGAGGATTTAATTTCAATTTAACATGCAATGAGCCAATGGCTTTTTCTGGGAAGAAGGAATAGGAAAGATTCCAAAAATGTCCACTATGAGGTAATACGGACCAGTGAGTTTTCTTTTAGTTTGTAACACCTACACTGCCAGCCCCTTATTGCACTTTAACAGGTCCTGTCCCAGTCAAGGAGTGGGCTGGAGATCAAGTACAGTCTAGATAAGGTAATCTCATGTTTTAACCTTCAATAATTCCACTTACGAGATTTTCCCTAGATTTATTGAAGCTAAAATGTTCCGGGTTCTCAGTCAAAGTGTTCACATCTGCTTCTTATGCCAGTGTTTCGATACTGGATGGAAACCGTCCACGGCTTCATCCAAACAAGCGTTTGCTGTGATTCTGTCTGAAGACCAGTGCCAATATATGTACTTCATTCATTTATTCATTGAGAAAGGGTCGTAGAAGAGTAAGAAAGGTTTATTTTGAACTGTATATTCCAGTCATTAGTTGTTCTCTTTTTTAGGGTTTGTTAATGAGTGGTTTTAGATCTCTTAAGTTGAAAACCTTCTCATAAATAATTCAACAATATGGAGCACTAATTATGCCAGCTGCATGCATCACGGATAGCTTCTTTTGACCCTCTAATGCAGCACTACATGAAACGAGTGCACTATTGGCCGGACAGGTTTTGAAATGAGAAGCAATGAAAAGAGGCAGAGCACAGACATCCAACTTTGAAATAAAAAGGTTCATGATAACAAATGGTGGAGATCTGTCACCGATGGTGTGGGGGTGCATGTGTGAAATAGTTCATTTGTTTGTAATAAGGGCATCCAACATAGGGTGAGGAGGGCTAGATTATCAAGAGATCCACATAATATTAGCGAACATAACCATATTTCAAATCCAACAAATTTTCACGATCACGGATTACCTTGAAACCTGGCATGGACCCACACTTGATTACCCTGGATTAAAATCAATTAAACACTTATCGTAAGAGTAGGTGTACATACTGTATGCGCACCACTAAACCATACCACTAACCTTTAATAGCAGCTTTAAGGGTGAAAGCCAGGCCTCAGTTGCACCGTCTGCATCACTAGACCTTTGACCCAGCCACCTCGCCAGGAGTCACATCACCCATCATTTGCCTCAACCACACGATTTGAAGTCATATGACCTGTGACATCACAGGAAGTGGCCTAAGAGTTTGTGGGTTGCTTCTAGCCGCCAAGACAGTCCAAAAGACTGCGTGGGGGCCTGCTGAGCTTAAGAAACATATGGCCACGCAGTTGGCGCTATAAAAGCAAGTTAGCAAATGTTTCAGCTTCCCTGCTTTCATCAAAAACATGTTCCCAACCTACTTTCTGGCTGTATCTCTGCTTTAACCATTAGACACGGCCTCTTGGCCACAACTATTAGCAAAACAGTGCACCGTTACACCTCTCTTTCCAAATACCACAACCATAATCTGAGACACACACAACATTTCGTTTTCACTGGGCGGCTCCTGACCGACCTACTGGCTTTCGCTAACGCTTTCTTTATGTGCCACAGTATTTAGTTATTTTTGGTGATAGGTAAAAGAGAAAAAAAAAACAGTTTTCCTCAAGAATAGCACTGCTGGCATTCGAAGGTGGGGTTGATGAGCAGGCGGCTTTCCAGCAGCCCCAGCCCTCCTAGACATCTCTCGGGCCCCGTTGCCCCTCCCAGAGTGCATTCCAAGGGTACCGTCTCCCCCCTGCCTCCAGTCCCCCTCCGGCGTCCCTGCAGGGCCCTTCCCCGATAGTGCTTTCCGTTAGAACCCTCCCCTGATAAGGACGTGTTTTCAAGCCCCAGCGCGCGCCTCATGTCAAAGGGGCCTTGTTTGCAGCGACGTGTCCCCCACAAGAGTCTAATCTTTCACAGGCGGCTTCAAACAAGCCCTGCGCGCGAAATCTGCACAAACAGCAGCCCGTTCGTAACCAGCGCCGACAAAGCCAATAGGAACATGTCTTTTACATATGGTTTGCTGAAGATGCGGACTGTATGACACACAGCTGGTCGTTGTGTTAATAATGACTGCCTATGGAAGCCGTTTGTTTGATGCTGGTGCGTCTGCTGGCCCGTGTGCAGTGGGGCAGCCCCTCTGTGCCAGTGCATCCATCTGTTTGGCCTATGAACACAAGACGCATGTTTGCTCTCGGGCCTGGGGGGTGGGGGGGGGGGGGGGCGGCGGCTGTTGGAGTTTTTCACTGAATGCAAGTACAGGACACATGGCCTAGACTAGGCGAACCATACCATCACCACTCCCACATTTTTGACTAATTTTTTTAATATAATTTTGTCATCAAATTATCACCATACTTTGCACTGCTGGAGAACCTTCTTTTACCCATGTGACTGACTCTGCCCGTAGGAATAAAAGTGTTCACGTGTGCTTACGAAGTGCAAAAGTCAACCCCGCGGGCTTTGCTGTTTCATGTTTATACGGCGCGCGCTAAACTCTTCAGCATCACACCCGGTGGCGGTCGCTCGCACGCCCGGCCGGCCGGTAGGGGGTGCTCGCGCTCTCTTCTCATTCTACACACAAGGTAGCGCCAAAATCAAACGCGAGTTCGCACTCTTCGCCACAAACACGACACACACCAGTTCAGCCTCAAGGAGGGAGTAGCAGGAGGGAGTAGCGTGCTTCTCGGCCTCACAGACGTGTGAATTCGCAGAAGTAAAAGAGGAGCCTGTGCATTTCAGCCCTCGGCGCTGCCGGTTCAAGGAAGCACGGTGCACAGCGCACCCTACTAAATGCGCAACCATACACCACCAGCGGGTAGTGTGCGCCGACTCCTCGTTAGCCCCCCCCATGCCACCCCCGCTAGGATGGTGGGCCCCTAAGCGCTGCTCCACAACAGTTATTTCTAACACACAGATGACAGGACAAACCTTTTGTGAAGACTCCAGGGCAGCTGCTTTGAGGCTGTGCGGGGACATGTTCCCTATTAGCGAGTTCTTAAAATATGTTTATCCAGTAGCGGCTGCTACCGGACCCGGGTGGTGCGGGGAAGAAAAAAAGGGGGAAAACCCCACTCACCTTTACCGGTCAGACGCTTCTCCTCGGTCCTCGTCATCCAACCACCAGCAGGAAGAATCCAGCTCCCAGGCTCCCCTCAGCCAATCACAACGTTGCAATGCAGCGCTGTGATTGGTCAGAGCGCCTCTCAAACGGGAACAAGGAGCCTGCGCACCTTCCTCATCATTAGGGAAGATGCAAAGTGCGCAGTACTGTTTGGCCGGCCCAAGAGAGCCGGCCAAGCAATCCACTACCCCCCTCTCCTGTGGCCAACCCCACCCTGCGTAAGCCACTGACGACAATAGGAAAACTAAACTGATAATAACGATACCTTATTATCTTTCAATTTTTCCTTTTGTTCAGCGAGTGTCAACGCTCCTTCGCCTTAGAGGAGGAGCCACCACTATTAAATATCACTCCCACTTGTGTCATTTGGAGTCAAGATATCATGCCTGCAGGATGAGGACACCACTTTTCTATTTCAGGTTCTGTAGCACATCTGCAAACAGTGGGGTTTCGCGGAACAGGTGAATGAAGGAGGCATGTTCCTTCCACACAGTGTTGTTAAAACATGGAAAACTATTATTGTAAAGCAACGCACCACATGCTGTGGAGGCAGCCTCACAGGTGCATGGATTGGACTGGATGGCCATAGAGGTCCCTAGGGCAGGCCACTCGCCACAGATTTATTTCATCTTTGTTTTTAATAAAACTTTTTTTTTTTTAACTATTCAAATGCTTTGGAGTCAATAGATACGAAATAAAGCAATAGCAATGAGTAAAAATATAGGGAAGTGAAAATAACATCAAACATAGGATAAACCATATATTAAAATAACCTACATCAGGAGCTTATTAACATAAGATTAAGGGATTTATGGATACAATAACTACTGAGTGAGATTCAATCCATGAGTAAGTTACTGCAGTGTGAGTTATACCCTTTATAGTTCGTCAAGTCTTAAATGCTTTTCTAATATGGAGGTCAAACGTTCATAAAACAGGTTCTGTAAGACACAGAGTTCCATACTGTCAGTATGATAACAGAACGCTCTCCGGCCACCTTGTGTTACTTTCCTGCGCTGAGCAGTAAAGAGGGGTTTTGTATCTTCCTGGCAAAGCGGTCTGTCCAATTTGTGCATTGTTAAATTTCGCCCCTGCGCTGAAACTTTGTTTTAATTTTAGTATGGCATGGGTCTAGCTCAAAAGGAGGAGCACAGCCATTTACACAAAACATCTGCACTGAGGCATATCCTACTTTTGCTCATGTGGTCAAACCAGGATCAGAACGCAGGTCTTCAGGTTCCAGTATAAACAATTTGGCGCCAGAGCACATCACTAAAAATTGTGCAATTAGCACACATTTATAGAGCATTTCGGGTAATGTAAGTGGGTGTATATTTGTTGATGTACAACACCTCCCTCCAAAACAAACATACACTCATGGGATTATTATGGTGTAAATCACCGAGGCTCATGTAAATGTTAAGGACACACTGCACTGTGAATACTACAGAAATATCCTCCTGCGCCCTATGAAAGGGGTCACTGAACTATATTCATGCAAGTTTTCTTGTTTCACAAAGCTACAACGTATTTTAAATTCAGTACTATATGAAACTTACTGAACTCAATATTTTATGAAACTTTTACCTATTTGCCCGCATGTACAGATGTACGTACAGATCTCAGTCAGTGGAGAGGGAAATGATCGTGGAAAGGAAGGGAATTCATCAACAGGCGAACAAACAGCAAGGAGGAGGGAAGTCACAGAGGGGAAGAAGGAGAGACAAAGGGACAGATGCACAAAGAATTTAGTTTACAATTACTGTTGAGTACTCCGGGATTACTACTATATGAGTAAGACGGGAGTACACATTGCTTATACTTAGAATTTAGTAGTAAGCCAAGAGTACATCAAACCTACTCATGGCAAAGGGTTTGTCAGTAGGGACCACCCAACTGGGGTTGGGAGGAGAAGAAACCCTCCTTTCATTTACTAGTACCATATGACCTCAATGGTTAAGCCTTTTCACACGCTTTGACCTATGAACAGAAGAGATCGGCATAGATAACACAATGGAGAGGGTGTGGCCCAGCAGGGTAGCCAGGCTGAAAGTCTCTGCTATTCTTTCAAAACCCTGTGCTGCAGGCCTGGGTGATCATGTATCCAGGATCCAAAGGCTAGTAGTCAATCTGCATGAGCTGGACTGTATGACAAGCACCGGCACTTCAGATTTTTTAATATGGCCACAAACAATCTTTTAGAGAGTGATAAGTATATATACTGCTGATGTTGCTCATCAAGACGTTCATCTTCAGTCTAGGGTGCTGAACAATATATGGTATCAACTGTTCAGACATAAATGCAACCCAAGTCCTAAAAAACAGTCTCCACAGTAATACTGCATGACCCTATTAAAGTGCTTGGGTACCACAGGGTCCCTTCCCCAACATTCAGGTGGACTTCGCTTACATGTCCCCGGTGAATGGATTAAAATACTTGCTAGTATGTGTGGATCCATTTTCAAAGTGGGTGGAGGCGTCCCCACAAGGATTCATGATGCTGCAACAGTTATGCAGCAATTGATGAAAGATGTTATCCTCAGGTTTGACGTCCCTCAAAAGCATAACTAGGGACCGTGGGGGTGAGTTTGTGGCTGCAGTTGTGTAAAAGATGTGTGAATGTTTGTGAATAGAATAGAGTGCCCCATACCAACCCCAAAGTTCAGACCAGGTGGGAAGAATTAATTCCACTATTAAAACAGATTGGCAAAGGCCAACAGGTCTTAAAGGGCCTGACACCCTGCCTTTAGTGGGGCATGCCACAAGAGCAATACCATCCAGAACAACTCTTGTCCACAAGAGGTTCTGAAGGGGTGGCCAATGGTAGCGGGGGTGCGGTTGCCTCTTACAGCATTCCAAGCAGCAATGCTGTGGGCAAATAAGAACATTTCTGATTATACTGTACAATTATCAGCTGTCTTGTGGCACCATCATCTCTATGTGAAAGAGGCTTGCCCCATCTGTCCTCTGAGCCAACCCACCCCTTTAAAAATAGTGACATGGTCATGGTGAGAAAAATCAAAGATGTTTCTGTTAGTTCCACGTGGACTGGGCCACACCTCATGCTCCTGGGGACACCGACAGCGGTCAAGGTGGAAGGTCGTCCTGAGTGGATTCATGGGACAAGTTTCTTATCAGCACCAACACCACCTGAGATGGAGGCCCCAGCAAATGATAAGCATCTGTTGCCTGATGAAGTCCCTTTGTCTTGTGTCACCAGAACAGTGACACCAACGGATGCTGCCGAGTGAAGAACAACAAAGTCTCAAAGAAAGGTGATAGTCGGCACCTGCAGAAAAACAGATTGAAGAGGACACCACAGGGCAGGTCCAGGAAAACGCCCCTGAACAAGACTGCAGACCAGGATGAGAAACAGATGACAGCACAACACATGCCTTTGCTTCAGTGACACCTAGAGAAAGTGTCCCAGGACGGAGTTGCTAAAAGACACTATCGTTATACATATTTAATTTTTTTTTAAATGTCATATCTATATTTGCCACTTTTTGCTATAATGCACACCAGGAGCACATCATCTTTTTAAGCTTATTATTTCTGTTTGGGCTACCTATATTGTATATATTACAGCCCCTAGCTGACCAACCCCTCATCACAGTACATGAGAAAGTTGCCCATGTTTCATGCCTAGTTGATTTGTAGACAGTTATCAAGACACCCCCAGCAAAACTGCAAATAGAGTTTCCTTGCAGCTGCCGGCTCAATGTTGTCCATGAAGTGCTCCAACCTAGAAGTATCTTTCCATGGAGGAAAGCCGAAGTTAGAGTTCCTCCTTGTGGCTGGGCGTGCAATAAATTTAGCTTATATTGCCAATAGGCGATTTTTATTTGGCCCTTAGATATTTCACCGGACTCTAGGGGGACATCCCACAATTCCCAGAGGCCAATGTGTGACAAGGTAACCCTAACACATTTGAGCCAAGGGATATCAGTTGCATCTATATTGCATACAATCTCCTGCAAACCTGCCTGATAAGAGACTAGCTCAGGTGTAGACCAGAAACTCTTCCAATATAAAATGGACTTTAGGCCACCAACGTCTGTTAAGTTTTTTTTGCCCCATGTGTAGCCTTAAGGGAAGCATCGGGGTACTGATGGAACGCCATATTCATTCTCACAAAAAACGAATTTCAACACTCCCAAGGGGAGACATGTCCCTATTCTCCCAGAGCTCTGCTCCATAAAGAGCTGAGCCAAGTGCTTGATGGTTGAAAACTTGGAATACCGAAGAAATAGGTCGGAAAGGAGAGCCTTTATGTATTTTTAAAATTCCCCCTGAGGTTTGCTCAAGCCTTAGCCTGCTCCTAGTTCCTAGTTCCGCTCCAGGTGAGACCCTCTAAGGACAGAATTAGAATGTGTGGTACTACAGGGATTGAGTACCTTAAATTTAATTTTGGTAATATTTATGTCTAGGCCTCCAAGGATACAAAAAATATCAAATCTGTCCAAGATCTCCAGTCGGCCCATGGGGGACTTTGGAATAAGCAGTGTATCTATCGTCTGCAAACATCAAAGCTGGTATCCTGGTGTTTGCAAGGAACCGAGCATCGGAACCTCCACAGTCTACAAAAGTTGCTAGATCATGGATATACAGGGAAAAGAGGATTGGGGCAAGGACACATCCCTGCCTCACCCCCCTTTGGACAGGAAAAGGCTCAGTCAATTCACCCGTCTGACCACATCTCACTTGGGCAAAGTTGTTTTCATGTAGGAACTTGATCATGAGCAACAAATATTGCGGTACCCCCAGTTCATCTAGCACCTGCCATAGCTTGGGGGCGGGGAACTTAATCAAAAGCTCATCTAAGGTCAACAAATGCAATATAAAGCTATCCCCGCCCCAATAAAACATATTTCCAATAAAGGAGCTGAAACCGGAGCACCTGATCCAATGTGCTAATCCGTTCTCAGAACCCTGCATGCAACGGTGAAAGTATGTGAGACACAGTTATCCACTCTAGGAGCCTATTCAACACAACCCTAGCAAAAAGTTGTGTGTGCAGTCAATTAGGCCAATAGGCCTATAATTGGCTGGGCTATCCCGAGCGTACTTTTTAAAAATAGGCATGATCTCGGCTCCAAGCCAAGTTGGGGGGATAGGGGCTCCTCTCATTATAGTACTAAAAACCAGAGAAAAGTAGGTCCCCCCCTCACACACCAAGAAAGAGATCTCCAGGTACCTTGTCCAATCCCAGAGCATTTTGGGAAACTATTTTATCAATTGCCACAATAACTTCTTTATCTATGACAACTAAACAATGAAGAGTCGCCGATAGTGGCACGTGGGGCCACGTCAGTACTAATCTCTTCGGTAACACTGCTGCAAGGAATGGAGGGTACATCAACAAGTTGTAAACTACAATCTTGGGGAGAATACAAGCTAGAGAAGTGTGCAACCCAAGTTGCCATGGGTGTGTGATTTTCAATCAGGGGGGGGGGGGGGTTTACCATCCAATATTCTGGTAGCAATTAGGCTCCAAATGGAGCAGGAATCCCTCCTTCTTGCTACAGCCAGCAGATGTGCCCACTTCATCTTTTCCCAATCTCTCTTGGCCTCAGTAATGCAACCTTTGTAGAACGCTCTAGCCCCCTTTATCATAGACCGGTCTTACACCCTTATGGCCACTGTCAGTGCTACTTTAGCCGATCTGCACTGTTGGTTATGCCAGATAGTGGGTTTAGCCCTTCTACACAAGTGGCAAGACTCTACATTTAAAAAAATTCTCATAATTTGCTAAACAATTGGCAATAAAGTGGGGTAGTAGATCAAGTCTCCTGAAACAATTATATATCATTGAAATGAATAAAATTATACCACTGCGGATTAGCAAATTTAGAAGGTAATCCTGCAAAGTTCCAGGAGACCAATTTGAAGGGGGGGGGGGGGGGGGGGGAGGAGACAGAAAGCATATTTACAACAACAATAGCAGTAGTAGATCGGGACACATGATAATCTTCTTCCTGATCACCAAGTCAATCAACATCTGCCAGAACTTCAAATTGATTGTAGACCGCAACTGTGAAGAATGATGAAGATGACAATAGGGTGGAGGCCGCAGATGGATAGTTAATGGGCTTAAATATGGGCAAAGTTGGTTTATAGAAGTAGCTCAAAGGGAGTAGTATGATCTTAGTAACAACCGATTGATTCCCTGCCTGCCTGAAAAGCAATTGCTTAACCAGGGGAGGTGATTTAAAATATATTATTATTACACAGTCACCTTGCCGGTCCACAGGTCCAGAGCCAATCCAGCTCACCCTTCTGTCAGCAGGATGTTGCTTTTCAACTTGAGGGGAAAGTTCCTTTGCCAAGTTAGCCAGTGTAGAGATTTATTCAGGAGATCGTTGTGCAACTCTTGCTGGTCCTTTCGCAGTAGAGGCACTCCTAGGACAGGATGCTAGGGGTAAGTTGATCACTGGCTGCTTGGTGGTTTGAGCTAAACCCCCCGCTGGATCTATTCCTCGTCAATCACGAGACTCCAAAGGATCCCTTTTGCGGTATCTACTTTGATTTTGGGTAAGATCATCACCCATTGATGGAGAAATCACTGGAATGTGACTTGAGGCCTTACAGTAGGACCAGCCCGTGCAGTAACAGATGAACTAAGGGACTACTGGCCCGTCTTTGGCCCACGGATATGTTGGCACTGTTGTAGCGGTAAGGTGTGGACATGCTCTGGCCCCTGAATGATTGAGGGCCTGGAGTAGACGTTCCACGCATCAAGCCGTGCAATAATCTGTGATACGACTGCCTGCAGTACATCTTTAAATTTTACAAAACAATCCTCCAATAACTGTACCCCTTCTTAAAATTGTATTGGGGGTATCATCTTCCCCTACCAAAGGATTAAGCTGGTCACAAATAGGGCCTACAATTGGGGAAGGATTTGATATTAAATCTTCCGTCTGCATAGAAAAATTCCCTTTGGCTAAATTTAAGCAGCTGTATTGAGCGTTTGATGACTGGCATGGGACTGGAACTGGAAACTGTCTTTTTCTTGGACAGGGACGGCAACTGTGCCGAAGAGTCCAGTGAATTTACTTCAACAGGTGAAGCCTGGTCTGTCGCAACAGAAGGTTGGACAAGGCATAAGGATGAGTTAATCGAATTGAGGGAGATTCTTCGCTCAGTAAGGTCTATTTCACTACTGATTACACTCGCCGCCCACTGAAGCATTTTATCGATTGACGTTGAAGTAAAGTGGGGTGTAGGCAGGTGCAAATAACCGAACACAAAAAAACGGAAACTGGGGGTCTAGTAACAACAGCACGAAAGTGATGAGCAAGAAGGAGCCAAAGTGCACTAAACCAACACTAACCATGAGCAGAGCATGGATAACCATCAATAGTGCTCAGCGAGTCGAGCAAATAGTGAGAGAAAGATGACCCTCATGATCATTAATCTCATTTGGTGATCCAACTATTGTCAGAGATATATCCCTTGATCATGGGGATTGTCTCGCAAGTTAGAAGCTCTGTTTTTGATTGTACATTTCAGTGTCGCGACAATTGATTTACAAGACCATTCTAGCGATATATTACTAACTAAGTCTCTCGCTATTCTGATATGGGACTCTATCCATCTAATTACGATTTACTTCGATACCATAGATATCACTATACTAGATACACAGTGATACCTATTGGAATTATACTTTCCATACAGTCCCAAATATACAAATGCGGACAGGCGACCATGGGAGCCATCATCTCCTCTGCTCGATTCTTTTCTATCTGCACACCTAGACATCGATGGAACTACATTTCCCAAGTCTGTCGACATCATTTTGTAGTTCTTAGGAGCCAATGACGTGTTGGGTGCCTCGAGCGAATCGAGAGTTTTTGTTTGGCAAATGGTTACAGCTACGATCAGCTATTTACCCATTAGATACTGTTTGGTTGTGGATGTAGCGTCTTACATATATATATATATATATATATATATATATATATATAAATGCCACTCATATTGTACACATGCCGACATCGATAAACTACAGTTCCCAGCGAGGATGACGCTATTTTGTAGTTTTTGGTAGACGCGACGTCGACGTAACGGCGAGTCACCTGCAGGGGCGGGTCCTAGAGTGTCAATGGGCTTCAGCTGTGTTGGACACGACTTTTTAAACGCCCGTACCATGTCCGTCGCTGCCTCCCATCCAGCTCGTTTTAGCCTCGGGGCAACGACGGACAGGTAAGCGCTCTTGTTTTGGCCGAAATTAACTTTAAAATAAATGTTGCTTTTGGGGATTGCCGACACGTGTCTTGTCGAGCGTGGAGCTCTTAATAACGGGCCCCACGAGTCCGTGCAAACATTACAGTCAAAGTTTGGTGACTGTCATCAGAGCGCGGCCGTCTTCTTTGAGACCTAGTTTTTGTAACTATGATTGAGGTTTACCTGGCGTTTCTTAGTGGGTGCAGGGGGTGAAGTCCTGTTTGATAGAGAATAGTGATGCAACTCTATTCTGTATGTTTAGCCAGTACCACATTACGGAATACGAGAAGACTTCTCTCGAACCCAGAATACTTGAAAGTATTTTCAAATAATTTCTTTTAAAATAATTAAAAAATTATAAAATATTCAAAATCATAACAAACAGTAAAAAAGTGCAAAACTCAGTAAAAATGTTGTTTTTGTTGTGATTTTTTGTCACCCTTGATATAGAGCGGGGCCTCTTACACACGAGCATGGTGCCCGGGTAGGTGAGGTATAATCCCAGATTACGTGGGGTAAGCAATGTTCTCATGCTTTATCATTAATGCAAAGTAGGACTCTTGCCTTAATTTACAGCACGTTTTTGATTGGTTTGGATGGTTGCACATGGTGCATTAATTGTTTTATTTTCTAGGTGATGACTGCACCCTTTGATCTAGAGGATTTAGATTACTGAAGGTTGTATTTATCTCTTTTTTCAACCTTATATATGTTAGTCACATTTCACACTTATCAATGTGTCTTTTTGCAGTAGCTTGTGTTTGTGCAACATAGGTCCTGACGAAAGCCGGAGGCAGGTAAACCCTGCTGGCTGAAACATGTTGACCTTAACATAGCAGTTACTTGTCAGCACTGCTATAACTTTGTTACACCCTTTTAATCAAGGTGTGTAGATTGCTTGGAATATTGAGAACTATCCCTTCTACATAACCTTTTTTAGCTTTCACCAACTCTTTTTTTGCACTGCACTTCATAGGATATTTTCCTCTTTCGGTATCCTTCACACCTGGTGTGCTGCTGGTCAATATTTACTAGCCAGCTTGAGCAACAGAGCTTCTAACTTGCGAGACAATCCCCATGATCAAGGGATATATCTCTGCCAATAGTTGGATCACCAAATGAGATTAATGATCATGAGAGTCATCTTTCTCTCACTATTTGCTCGAATCGCTGAGCACTATTGATGGTTATCCATGCTCTGCTCATGGTTAGTGTTGGTTTAGTGCACTTTGGCTCCTTCTTGCTCATCACTTTTGTGCTGTTTTGTTACTAGACCCCCAGTTTCCGTTTTTTTGTGTTCAGTTTAGTATTAGGGGATTGGAACTTGGGCAGGTCTATAAATATTGTTTTCCCTTAGACCCACTGTTCACCAGATTTATTGATGAGGTGCAAATAACCGCCAACCTTCTTTTTCCCCATAGTATTATGATGTACCTGCCACAAATGAAGTAAATGATAACTGGGGGATATAAAATAGTACAGGTAAAGATAAAAACCAGGCATAACTCTAGAAAGACGCCCAGAGGGGGTGCTCCAGCCCTGTCTCGGTTTTGACCAGCGCAGCAGGATGCCTCTGACTTGGTTTATGGCGTTCTGGTGCCTGAACAGGATATTACAGCCCCCCTCCTGGCCGAGAATGCCAGGAAATGTGCCCCCCCAGGTGTAGGCAGCTGGTACAGGTGTCCTGCGAAGTTAGTGCAGAGTCCGGTTTCTGGTCCCAAAAGTATGTCTTACTTGTTACAAGGGGCAAACTGTAGGGAATGTGGCAGAGTCACCAGTTTTGGACCCCAAACTAATGTTGGTGTTACAGGTCGGCAGTTGTGCCCATGCAGACAGATGAGGATCCGGTCAGTCGGTAGAGGAAGGCAGGTCAGGCAGAATGACGGCAGTCTCCAGGGCCCCAAGCAGGCTGGGCCGCAGGATCCACAGTGCCGCTACAGCACAGGCCTCAGGAGCCAGCACACGTCAATCTGGTCAGGTAACCCCGTACCGGGACGAAAGGGCCGCATGAAGAGGTGAGGGGGCCATTGCCACTCAAGGCTGGGAAGCCTAGCCAGAAGCCACAGTGTACTGCTGGAAGGCCGGCAGGAGAGGAAGTCGGAAGGGGCACAGATAAGCTATATGTCAAGGGCCATTAAATCAAAAATGTCCTTGTGTGCTTCCTCTACTTGCTGTTGTACTCTAAGATATCAGTGTGCTAGCTAGAATCTTAACTGGAAAATGAAAGGATGCCTTTTCTACGCAATTGTTGCACCATGGAGCAATAACACTGAAGGCAACACAAACCTACAACAATGCCAAGAAGTGCAAGAAATGAAACTTTTTAACCATCCAGTTGGTAGCCAAGACCACAGCCAGGACCAATCCATGGGGTCTGTGACATTCTCTGCTCCATTAAATACGTTAACTACGTGCTTTATTTGGGCAACATCCATTGCAATGTGGCTGCTTCTGTTGACATATTAACAGCAGAATTATTTTCCATCTGCAACTCTTGAAGTGCATTCCCAGTTGCATGAAATGCAATATCCAATTCAGTAGAAATGTTAATAAGGCCTGACTCTAAGTCCTATACACCATATCCAAGGAGAAATGTACACTTTAGCTTTAAAAAAAAAAATAGACATTTTCTCGTCTCCAAAATAGGTGTATGTCTCTTATACCTATGAGCGAAACTCCCCACATGTAATGGCTCATGTGCTGCAACATGCTGTCCTACTGAAATGTTGGGGGTAAGATAAGTGATGGCACGCATACCTTCCCAATGACGAGAAGCACCTTGTACGTCCGTGCCACAAATGAAATCAATACCTCCCTGTAACTGTGTGGCTAATGTGTAATATTTGCTAGAAGAAAGGCCTACCCCACCAGGGAAAGTGCTTTGAAATCCATCAAACCATTTGCAATTAATCCAGGTGGCGTTGATATGGTATTCAACAAAAGGGGGACACTGTTCCAAGGTAAGTAGTGCAAGTATTCACTATCTTACTCCAGGGAGAGAGGAATAAGAAAAGGAGGTTTCCTAGGTCTGGGACTCGGTGGGGAAGAGCAAGTCTTGTCTCTTGTAGCTCTCACACAACC
Organism: Triturus cristatus; assembly: GCF_964204655.1. Lineage (NCBI taxonomy): Eukaryota > Metazoa > Chordata > Amphibia > Caudata > Salamandridae > Triturus > Triturus cristatus. Next base: position 63,511,769 of record NC_140595.1, read on the forward strand.
CAAAGAATGTCATGCTTCATCATCGGGCAGTTGCTCCTCGTCGGGCCGGCGCTGCAATGCCCTACGGGTCCCCCGAAGAGTCACTTTGTCGGAGGTCTTTTGAGAACTGCCGTTTGGTGCATGTGGGTGTGTGGAGTGAATCCTATGTGGAGGGTGGCAAAGTGCGTGCAAAGCGATAAAACTGTCTAAGGGTTGCCAGAAAAGATACTTTAATGTGGTGGTACCCTTGGTAGAGTAAAAAACCCGTAGGTTGAGAGTTACCCCTGAAGGCGTAATGTGCCCAGGTAACTATGAGGTCGACATGTTTCACGCCTCTATGGTCTTAAAGATCCCTGGCTTTCATTAGGTCTAGAATAAACTGTGAAAGTAGTGTGGTGCACGTGAAAAATAATACTAAAAGAGGGGTAGAATTAACCCTCTGGACGATCAGTAGGGGCCATAAACTTAAGAGTCTTATAGTTAAGGCTGCAACTAAATAGTTGAGTCCAATCCTGATCGTGACCTAATAGAGGAAGGAGAAGTACTCCATAGGTTATTGGCGTAGGGTGCCCGCACCTTACCCGGATATTAGCTCGGGTGTCGGCTCCTGTAGACCTGCCCAGTCCCGACGCCTGCCTGGAACGCTTGATTGGGTATCATTTGCCTTTGGTGCCAGGTAAGAACAGCAAGCTGACCATAAGGGATATTCTAATATCTTAGAGATCACACGTGGTATAATAGCATAATCATGCTCTCTTGCTATTAGTGGGTCATATAAAAGACCATCAGTTGTTGCCAACAGCGTTACTTCTTCTAAAGTGATGTTCCAATAACATAATGTGGGGTCCCTACCCCTCCTCTTTTACAGCCAGGTGGGGAGCTGAATCGAGGCTTTTTTTCTCAACAATGAGCTCTTTGTCTCTTAACGAATGAAACAATAGAGCACGTTTTATTTTTCTATTCGGCGTATCAAGGCCCCAGAAATGTGTATATCCGACCAATGTGTTGTAACCTAAGGTACAGGACGAGTAGGGCAGCCCTGAGAACCATGAAGTGTGACTCCAGTCAGTATGTAGTATTTGAAGTTTCACGGTTTCTGTTGGCTATGTAGAGAATCAGGCAATCTTATATGAAACGATTTATTGCCTAGTGTTATTTGTGACTTAGATTAGATCAGTAGAAGTCCCCACCGCATGTTTTGTTTTATATACTTTTTAATATGGATTTTAATGATGTATCTATGACAAATTGTATTAATTCATTTTTTTTATGTCTTAACTGTATTGACGTTTTACTTTATTCGGCAACATACCATTAAAGTTATTGATTGTGATTGAACTGTTATATCATTATGCCTACGCCTAACTGTTGAGATATATATATATATATATATATATATATATATATATATATATATATATATATATGAACATTTAGTTTTCGCTTTACGGCCCTGGTATTTTGCACTTACAAACAGTGACTTTCTCTCGGAGGACATTTTGGCCTAGCTTTATTGTTATTCGCCATGATGAATTATGGGAACAGTAGTCCCGTTTGCATATAGGCACGCGCTGGGTGTGTTGACATTTATGTCTTATATATCGCTAACTATTTATAGTTACATCCCGGTGCTTCAGTGCGAGCATTTGGGCCTCGGTGAACCCAGGTGCAACTTTTTCAGCAATTGCAAGCAGGGACCAACGGACATGTGTCAGAGAGGTCCAAAGGTCCTTTTACCAGAAGGTCAACAGCAAGTGCGGCAAAACTATTTGAATTTAAAGTGGTGCCATGTCGAGAAAAAAATGTTTTATACAGCAGGGTCGTTTGTATTAAATTTCAGTTTTTTTTTTTATATATTATGTGTTGGATGAATAGGCGATGCATACGAGTGAAGGGCGCCATATTTACAAAATGTTCCCACTTAGTGGAAGTTATTTTCAACTTTTAAGAGCACTTTCCATCACCCATGCTCTCAAAATGTATGGTAAAAAACATGCAGGCAATATACAAGTATTAAGACTTGATGTTTTTACCTTTGTAACATTGGAGCATTCTGCATAGGGTATTCATTGTTGTAAAGTGCTTGCAAGTATTTCTTCCATATTTATTACGACCTAATGTGGGATGGACTATATATACGTACGCTGTAATGGCGCCTTTTCGATTGAGAAAGACTCCTGCGGAGTCGAAACGCGTCTCTCGTAATCCTGGGTTGAGGGTGACCTGATTCATTAAAAAGAAGCCTTAATCCTACACTCCTGCGTCCGTGCCTTCTTCGTTGGATTTGCGTCTGAGGGAGCTGGATTGTGATGTGTGTGTATGCATGCATATATATATCAATAAATATTAATGTGTATGCATATATTTTATTATCGTTGGGTAATGCCCTGAAAAGCTGTGCATTTTACTTTTCTATTTTTAGTATTATATTCCATACCGTATATATTATTACACTGCTGAGGGAGCTTCCCGCTCAAAGAGGATGAATTGATGGGAAAAAAAGATATATGCATCTATATGTATGCAGCGATTTCCAGTTGTCATGCGCACCTGCCCAATCCACTGAGCTCTCTTGCCTCCCACTACAAGGGCTGCCGCTCCAAGCCCTCCGCAGCTCACTCCCCCCATTCATGCTCATTTCCCAGGCCGGGACCAGAGCTCTCACTCCTGGTGACTGCCTCCCTCTCTCATGTCCAGCTTGGCCCAATTATCCCATAGAAACTTCGACTGTCTGTTCTGCTTCTCCCACGCTAGGCCAGCTAATTATAACTTCACAACGAGGCAGAGGAAGCCCGACTCCCTTCCCCTCGACAGCCCTCTCTCTGTGCACGAGTTATGTTCTAGATAAGAAATGTTTTCCCTTCCCTTTTATGCTTTTTCTGTATTTCTGTATGGATGGTAATATTTGGCTCTGTGCCTTCTTATTTCTGTATACAAGGCTCTTCTTACACTTGACCATTAGAGGAAGAAGGGGGCCACTGTAAGCACACAGTTCGCTTGCTGTGGTTCTTCTTCCTTGGCCGGCCAAGGAGCATTGATAGCTACAAATACATTCCGTTTGATCATGAGCATCTGGTGTCCTCCTTTACGTCCGTCCGACAAGGGTACAGGTGTTATTCCCTCGACCCGTGCAAAAGTTACCAAAAAAAAAAAAGGAAAAAATAAATAAGGTGCAGGGGCTGGAATTATTTCCTGCCGGTCTGATGCCAGTGCTGCAAATAGTAGGGTTGCCGAATACCAAAGCTGTCTAGTCTCGTTTCCACCTCATGGCTTTCTTCTACCGCCCTGGATTTATAGTCTCACTCTTACCAGATCATTTTTCATCCCAGCCTTCTCTCTTTTATTTGTATGACAAGAACACATTGACATTTTGGTCAGAAAAGTCATGCATAGGCGTGGACGCAGTACTTAGCATGAAATTTAGGTGTGTTTGGTTACAAACGCGAGTGGACAACTAAAGCATTTGCAGAGATCTACATATCTGAGCAGTCAGCAGAATACAAGAATAGTATATATGGAATAGTCCCAAGCTAGGCTTGTTTATATTTTGGTGATGGTCTGTAACTTTAGGTATTCTCCTGCTTCAATGTGATGAGCTGGTTCATTGGGCTACTTTTAAAGCTCACAAGAACATAGCAGGCACCGACAGCGAGAGGAAAGGGCTCAGCAGGCACCGACAGCGAGAGGAAAGGGCGCAGCAGGCAGCGAGAGGAAAGGGCGCAGCAGGCAGCGAGAGGCAAGGGCGCCGAAGGCACCGACAGCGAGAGGCAAGGGCGCCGAAGACACCGGCAGGCAAGGGAGCCGAAGGCACCGACAGCAAGAGGCAAGGGCCCAGCAGGCACCGACAGCGAGAGGCAAGGGCCCAGCAGGCACCGACAGCGAGAGGCAAGGGCCCAGCAGGCACCGACAGCGAGAGGCAAGGGCCCAGCAGGCACAGACAGCGAGAGGCAAGGGCTCAGCAGGCACCGACAGCGAGAGGCAAGGGCCCAGCAGGCACCGACAGCGAGAGGCAAGGGCCCAGCAGGCACCGACAGCGAGAGGCAAGGGCCCAGCAGGCACCGACAGCGAGAGGTAAGGGCCCAGCAGGCACCGACAGGTAAGGGCCCAGCAGGCACCGACAGCGAGAGGTAAGGGCCCAGCCGGCACCGACAGCGAGAGGTAAGGGAGCAGCCGGCACCGAACGCGAGAGGTAAGGGAGCAGCCGGCACCGAACGCGAGAGGTAAGGGAGCAGCCGGCACCGAACGCGAGAGGTAAGGGAGCAGCCGGCACCGAACGCGAGAGGTAAGGGAGCAGCCGGCACCGAACGCGAGAGGTAAGGGAGCAGCCGGCACCGAACGCGAGAGGTAAGGGAGCAGCCGGCACCGAACGCGAGAGGTAAGGGAGCAGCCGGCACCGAACGCGAGAGGTAAGGGAGCAGCCGGCACCGAACGCGAGAGGTAAGGGAGCAGCCGGCACCGAACGCGAGAGGTAAGGGAGCAGCCGGCACCGAACACGAGAGGTAAGGGAGCAGCCGGCACCGAACGCGAGAGGTAAGGGAGCAGCCGGCACTGAACGCGAGAGGTAAGGGAGCAGCCGGCACCGAACGCGAGAGGTAAGGGAGCAGCCGGCACCGAACGCGAGAGGTAAGGGAGCAGCCGGCACCGAACGCGAGAGGTAAGGGAGCAGCCAGCACCGACCGCGAGAGGTAAGGGAGCAGCCGGCACCGACCGCGAGAGGTAAGGGCCGAGCAGCCGGCACCGACAGCGAGAGGTAAGGGCCCAGCAGGCACCGACAGCAAGAGGTAAGACTCTTCTATTGATGGAGACTTAGCAAACAAAAATTTTAATGTGGAAGCTGCAGATGGCGAATGGATGATATAGGTGGTAATATTGTGGTGAACAGGATAGTTGCGAATTTGATGAGTTAATGTGAAAACATTAGGCGCAAAGCAGTATGGAGCAAAACACGTTTTTATGGCGGTGAAAAATGTACGTAATAGAGGAATGAAGTGCTAGTAACTGAGAACATTCAAGTCTATAGCTGACAGAACATTTACACTTCTATTTGGAACCTACCCTGAGTCTTGGTTTCGTGCATTTTTCCCTGATCCGTATATTTGGGGACCAGGATAGTGGTGTAGGGTTGAATGATTCTTGTACAGAGGGACTGGCCCAAAACCCCAAAATGTCCTTAACAGGCCAAAAGAGGCAGTGCTCCTTCCCACTACTTTAGATACCCTGGCTGAGACGGCCCAGGACTTGCTTTCCTTTACTCCTTCGTGCTCCCTTTTATGCCTTTCTCAACCTCGATCTGGGTCAACGTCTGATGATGAAAAATAAGCCATGGTCTCAAAAAAATTAGCGCCAGTACTCACCACCTGCACAAATTAAGCACAGAATGGCGTCTGCAGGGTGTCAGTCTAGATACTATTTCTGTCATGACCTAGCTAGAGCTCATTTGATTGGAGATCATCCACCTTTATGACCTGCCCGGTGTGTCAGAGGTGGTCTGGGTAGAAACTCCAATCTCATTCCAGCTTTGTAAGCGAAACCCGCAGCCTTTAAAATGTTGCTCTGCTTGTAGGAGAGTAGGGTCTGCTTTCTATGTTCACCCCCACTTTTTGCTTTTGCTTTACTGGTTTTCGACTTAGATGTGGCTGTGGGCCTGCTAATCAGACCCACAGCCCTGCTGTTCTCTCTCTAAATTAACACTATGTACTTTAGGTGCATAACCCATTTGGATAGGATCACCTTAATGGCCCCTGTACAGTGTACCCTAGGTACCCAGGGCATAGGTGTACCCTAGGCCTACCAGGGGCTGCAGCATGTATTGTGCCACCCCTGGCCTGGCCTTCCATTTTGACACAACTGGCTGATCACTCAGCTGGGGCAAGGTCGTGTAATCACCCCTTGCTTAGGTGTAGTATTCCTATGCCTAACTTACATATAGACACATGTGTACCTATCAGTCACTCCTATGGCAGGCCTTGACAATCCTGGAGGCAGAGTGCTTGGTAACATGTGAGATGGTGCTCTAGCATGAGCTGAGCCTGTCTGCAGCTTTCGGAACCATGTCCTTATAGCTGTTCTATGATATAGCCTACCATATACTCTTAAAGTGCCTTATAATCTTAGACGGTTATGGTAACTATGGTTTGGCTTTATCAAAGCATGTCGTGTAAGGTGTCTAACACTCGGGAATAATACCCCCATGCCATTTCTGGACATGAGAATATTATTCCCCCCTTCTAGAGGGAAAGACATGTTAAAATCATACTTCAACTGTTAGCCTCTGACCACAGCCTCAGCATCACAAAATGGATGCTGCTGCCACGACACAAGTCTGACCTCCTGCTGCTGGGAGTGATCCCAGCCAGGGAGGCCTGGACAATAGGTTTCCTGCTTGGGGAGGTGCTAGCACCTCCCCAGACAGCCTTTAGTGTATTGGGGCAGGGTGGGCTGAAAGGAATGAGACATGCCTGGGGCACACAAGGTGTTCCTTGCATAGTCCAGTTCAAACCGGCGCTGGGGCACTCCAGCCCCAGCTCTGGCGCGAAACTGGACAAAGGGAAGTGGGTGTAACCACCCCCTCCCAGGTCCCACCCATAAGGCGTGACCTAGCAGGTATCCCAGCCCCCCAGATTAGTATAAGAGTGGGAGTTGGGCCTCAAGACTTTAGATTATCCTGAACCTGCAAAACTGAACAGAAACTCTGGACCTTCGACATTCGACGAAAGAAGAAGACTGAAGAATCTCCCTTGTAGCCAAGGAGTGGCTACCCTGTGCAAACAGGCACCATCAAGTGACTACCCTTTGCTTTGTGAAACGTTCGACGAGGAACCGACTGCAGAGCCCGACCAGAGCCTTGATTTCCAGACTTCTCCGACCCTCATCCACATCTGCAGCAGAGCTGAGATCCGTGGAGGCGACGAGCGACGTGGGACCGGCTACCTGGGAAAAGTGGCTAGTAACTTACAGCGCAGCTTCTGAGGTACCCTCGAAGTTGTGCACCGGGGATTGAGAAGCCCCAACCCCAAGCACCATCTGCACCGAAGACCAGCCCCCCACACGCCACGAGTCCTGCGTGGGGCCCTTCAGCATTTTCCTGCTTGCCGCGTCTGTCCGGTTGCTTGCCCGCTGGCTAGTGGCCTTTGTGACGACGCTCCCTGAAATCTTCTGCGCTGGTTTGGCTCCTCCAGACTGGCTCCCGCTTCTCTACAAAGAAGAAGCACCCCAGACCTTTCTGGTCTGCACCAGAAGCAAGTCCCTTGTTCTTCGTGGGTTCCGCTTGCCAAGGCTTGGTGAGTCCTAGTCCAACTTCGACGCCGCCGACAGCAAGAGCCTTCGTGGGACAGCTCGCCTCCTGGTCCTGGTCGTCCTCGACGCTTCCTGGTCCTCCTGGCTGCAGCGACAAGCTTCACCTTCACCTGCAACTCTTCACGACATCGCCTGGTTCCTTCCTGGTTCCACGTGGTCACTGGCTAGTGACCTTGACTCTGTCCCCTCTGCTTGCAGGTTTCCTCTCTTCTTGATCCCAGCCTTGGGATCCACCGGACACTCTTCACTGACTGCCTGTCAGCATCTTTCTTCAGGCATCCATAGGAGTCGACGACGAAAACGACGCATCTTCACCCCTATGCACCCGCAGCCTGTGGGCTAGGTAACTTGGGTACTCCGGTGCTCATCAGGATAGTGACTATCCTAGTGTCTAGTTTTCAAGTCTCAACTTCCTAGCTACTCCGGAAGTGTCCTAAATCTATCTATTTCTAAACTGTACTATTGCTATTGACTTTTACGCATTACGCGTGAGTGTTTCCACTCTGCACACGAATCCCGTGGGCCTCCCACTTCCTAACTAACGCTAGTGTAGTGTAGCCCCAGCGATTCCCTAGGCCTAGGCCTATTCTATTTCCGTGACAGTGGTTCTTATACCACTTATTTAGTATATGGTTTGCGTGGCCCCTAGGGCCTAACTGTATTACTTACCTGTGTGACTTACTGTATGCATTAATAAGACTGTGTTGTACTTACCTCTAATCTCATAAAGAGTGCTGAGGGTTTGCTTAGAATAAATACACTTTATTTTATATATATATCTGTTGTGGTGTCCTTTCATTTGGTATTCAAGGGATTATATATGGTATCACAGCTGGCTTCACATGCCATTCAGAGTTTAGCCTAAGACTGCTCTTGTCCATGCTACCACTAGGATAGCTGGTCTATAAGGTTGACTTTACAACCAATCACCATAAGGGTATTTGGACTGAGGTAAGGTGTACACTATAACTAGTGACATCATACATCAGGCCAACTTCTCACATGGGTGAGCAGCGGTTGGGATCTGAGCTTGCTGTTGTAATACCATTGTAATCTTGAGATACTAAATTGAAAGATCACACAGATATTGTCTAGGTACATATAACATAGATTATTATACTTAAGTCCTACTGGACTTTGTAGTTGTAGGTTGAAGGGAATAACACACCCTGACTACAACTACTAGAAAGGTTTAGTAGATACAACTAGTGTAGGTAGGTGCACACACCACACCCTCACTAGATCATGCCTCTGGGAGGAGATCAAGTAGATGCTCTCTCAGGAGGGGCAGGTCTGCAGAAGACCCCCTCTAGGTATGATACCTTAACATTCCAGGAGATGAGACAATTGTGTACCTCCAGAGGAATAAAACAGGGTGCAAACCCTACCCTCCTTCAGTTAAGACAACTCCTAGAGGAGTATGATGCTCAGAGGGCATCACAGGAAGGTGCCCTAGGCACAGAGGAGGGTCTACCCACCACAGAGGAGTCAGATGGGCCTTCAGATGGGGAGGTAGACAGCCAGAGCCAAGTAAGGAGACTTAGCCAGGCTAACTTAAGTTTACATGGGAGTTTGCATGGGGTCCCCCCATACAGACCCACAAGTAGACATTCACAGAGAAGCAGGAGGGACAGATCCCCTTCAAGGGAATCCATCCACTCCCATGTCTCTAACACCTCTAATGCTTCCTCTCACAGGGGAATGACTTCACCTGAGAGAAAGGAGCATGCAGCCAGAATGAGGGAGGCTAATCTGAGGATTCAGAGGGAAGAACTTGCCCTTGCCAAAGAGAAGCTTGCTCTGGCTAGAGAACAAAAGTTAAGTGGGTTAGAACCCACTGGTGGCAGCAACATTCCTAGGGATAGAGACAGGCACTATGATAATAGAAACCTGAGCAAGATTGTCCCTCCCTACAAGTGTGGGGATGACATCCACAAATGGATAACTGCTTTGGAGAGAGCTTGCAAAGTACAGCAGGTACCCCAAAGTCAGTGGGCAGCTATCTTGTGGCTCTCCTTCTCTGAGAAAGGAAGAGACAAGCTCCTCACAGTTAGTGATGAGGATGCAGATAATTACACTGTCCTGAAGAGTGCTCTGATTGATGGGTTTGGCCTAACCACTGAACAATACAGGTTGTTGTTCAGGGATACCCAGAAGACACAGACTCAGGACTGGACTGACTTTGTAGATTGTGCCACTAAGGCTCTGGAAGGCTGGCTATTGGGAAGTAAGGTTAAGGACTATACAGGATTGTATAATTTGATCATGAGAGAACAAATACTTAACAACTGTCAAAACCAGCTATTGCATCAACACCTGATTGATTCTGATCTGACTTCTCCCCAAGAATTGGGAAAGAAGGCAGATAGATGGGTCAGGACTAGAGTCAAGCAGAAAAACCAGAACCAGGGCGGTGATCAGAAAAAGGCAGACCAGAAGGGTAATGAGCAGAAACAAAAAGACCAGAAGTCTTCACCAGGCCCCCAAAAGGCTCAGGGGGAGGGTGGTTCCAAAAAGGATAAGAAGAAAGAAGGCCAAAAGAAACCATGGTGCAACTATTGTAAGTCTACCTCACATTGGTTTAGTGAGTGCACCAAAAAGGATAAGCCCCCAGCCACCATTGCCCCTAAGGCAACTGTACCCCCTAGTTCAGCTGTAAGTGGTGGTTCCCAGCAAAAGGGTGTAGTAGGGTTAACCCTGGGAACTGAGGAGGATTCTGGCCTAGTCAGAGTGCCTACTCAGGCTGTCCTGATCTGTGATGGGGACTTAGCTTTGTCCTCTACTGTAGGCCCCAGTAACCTGGGCAAGTACAGACAGACACCTTTTATCAACCAAAGAATGGCTCAGGCCTACAGGGACACTGGGGCTAGTGTCACCATGGTGACACCTGCTTTTGTGGACCCTGGACAGATCATACTAGGTGAGAATTACCTAGTGACCAACGCTAGCAATGCCACTACCTCCCATAGTGTGGCTATTGTTAACTTCTCCTGGGGAGGGGTAACTGGCCTCAAGAAAGTTGTTGTTAGTTCAGACCTTCCTGTAGAGTGTTTACTGGGCAATGATCTTGAAACTTCAGTTTGGTCTGAAGTGGAGTATAGGACCCATGCAGAAATGCTGGGGATAGATGCACATGTCCTTGCTGTGACCAGGTCACAGGCCAAAAAGTGCAACACTGAACAAGTGCTGGATCCTGAAACTATGGACCAGTCACACTCCAAGAGAAAGAGCAGTAGGGTTAAGGCTGTGCCTTCCCCCCTGCCTCAGGTGGTGGATCAGCCCTCCCAGGAGGATGATTCTGAGAGCCCTGAAGGAACTGTCCTAGAAGAACTTGAACCTGATCAGGTTGAGTTTCTTGGGACAGGGGGACCTTCCAGGGCAGATCTGAGGCAGGCTCAATTAGACTGCCCCTCTCTTGAACCCCTCAGACAGCTGGCTGCTGCTGAGGCTGCAGGGAATGCTCAAGGTACCCATAGAGTGTATTGGGATGAAGGGCTACTGTACTCAGAGGCTAGAGACCCCAAGCCTGGTGCATCCAGGAGGTTGGTCATACCACTGAAGTTCAGAGGCTTCCTTCTAACCTTGGCCCATGATATTCCCCTTGCAGGACATTTAGGCCAGAACAAGACTTGGGACAGGCTTGTCCCTCACTTTCACTGGCCCCATATGTCAGAAGATACTAAGGAGTTTTGTCGCTCCTGTGTCTTCTGCCAAGCCAGTGGCAAATCAGGTGGCACCACAAAGGCCCCCCTCATACCACTACCTGTGGTGGGGGTCCCCTTTGAAAGAGTGGGTATAGATATTGTAGGACCAATGGACCCACAAACAGCATCTGGGCACAGATTCATACTGGTGATAGTGGACCATGCCACCAGGTACCCAGAAGCAATTCCCCTGAGGACCACAACAGCTCCTGTTGTGGCAAGGGCCCTGCTTGGAGTATTCTCCAGAGTGGGCTTTCCAAAGGAGGTCATTTCTGACAGAGGTGCCAACTTTATGTCAGGATACCTGACTGCAATGTGGAAAGAGTGTGGTGTTAACTATAAGTTCACCACACCCTATCACCCACAGTGCAATGGGCTTGTTGAGAGATTCAACAAGACCCTAAAGGGAATGATAAAAGGATTACCAGACAAGCTTAGGCGAAGATGGGACATCCTTTTACCCTGCCTTCTGTTTGCTTACAGAGAGGTCCCACAAAAGGGGGTTGGCTACAGCCCTTTTGAGCTTTTGTTTGGGCATCCTGTAAGAGGACCCCTGTGTTTGGTGAAGGAAGGATGGGAGAGACCTCTCAGACAACCCAAACTAGACATAGTGGATTATGTGCTTGGTCTCCGCTCCAGGATGGCAGAGTATATGAAGAAGGCTTCTAAAAACCTTGAGGCAAGCCAAGAACTCCAAAAAGCTTGGCATGACCAAAAGGCTGTACTGACTGTTTACCAGCCAGGACAGAAAGTGTGGGTGTTGGAGCCAGTGGCCCCAGCAGCACTCCAAGACAAATGGTCTGGACCCCACACTATTGTTGAGAAAAAGGGAGAAGTCACCTACTTGGTGGACCTTGGGACTCCCAGAAGCCCCCACAGGGTGCTTCATGTCAACAGATTGAAGGCATATGTTGACAGGGCAGACATGGGGCTACTCATGGCTACAGATGAGGGGCAGGAGGAAGAGAGTGACCCTCTCCCAGACCTGTTGACTCAGAACCCTGATGATGGCTCAGTTGATGGAGTGGTCTTTTCTGACTGCCTCACTGTCCATCAGCAACAGGACTGCAGACAAGTTCTGCAGGCCTACAGACATATGTTCTCTCTGACCCCAAGTCAGACAAACTGGTGCACCCATGAGGTGGACACTGGTGACAGTCTGCCTGTGAAGAGTAAAATCTACAGGCAACCTGACCATGTCAGGGACTGCATAAAAGTTGAGGTACAAAAGATGTTGGAGCTGGGAGTCATTGAACCTTCAGAGAGCCCTTGGGCTAGTCCTGTAGTCCTGGTGCCAAAACCTCACACCCAAGATGGTAAGAGAGAGATGAGGTTTTGCGTGGATTACAGAGGTCTCAATGCTGTCACTAGGACAGATGCCCACCCAATACCTAGGGCAGATGAGCTCATTGACAGACTGGCAGCTGCTAAGTTTTTGAGCACATTTGACCTAACAGCAGGCTACTGGCAAATCAGACTAGCTGAGAGTGCAAAGGCCAAAACTGCCTTCTCGACCCCAGGAGGACATTATCAATTTGTGGTAATGCCCTTTGGGTTGAAGAATGCACCTGCCACTTTCCAAAGGCTGGTGAATCAAGTCCTTACTGGGTTGGATGATTATTGTGCAGCTTATCTTGATGATATTGCTGTCTTTAGCTCCACCTGGGAGGATCACCTGGTCCACCTGAGGAATGTTTTAGAGGCCCTGCAAAAGGCAGGCCTCACTATCAAGGCCACTAAGTGCCAGATAGGGCAGAGCAAGGTTGTATACCTGGGCCACCTAGTTGGTGGGGGTCAGGTTCAACCACTGGAGAGCAAGATCCAGACCATAAAGGACTGGGCTCCTCCAACTACCCAGACTCAGGTCAGAGCTTTCTTGGGCCTGTCTGGGTACTACAGAAAGTTTGTTAAGAACTATGGGTCCATAGTGACACCACTTAATGACTTGACCTCCAAGAAGATGCCAAAGAAAGTTCAGTGGACAGCAAGCTGTCAAAAAGCATTTGATGACCTGAAGCAGGCCATGTGCAGTGCACCTATTCTGAAAAGTCCAGACTACTCCAAAGAGTTCATTGTCCAGACAGATGCTTCTGAGTTAGGTGTGGGAGCTGTTCTTTCACAACTGAATGTAGATGGTCAAGACCAGCCCATTGCTTTTATAAGTAGAAGGCTGACCCCTAGAGAGAAACGTTGGTCAGCTATTGAGAGGGAGGCCTTTGCTGTGGTTTGGGCCCTGAAGAAGCTGAGGCCATACTTGTTTGGCACTCACTTCAAGATTCAGACAGACCATAAGCCCCTCTTGTGGCTAAATCAGATGAAGGGTGAAAATCCCAAACTTCTTAGGTGGTCCATTTCCCTACAGGGGATGGACTTCACAGTGGAACATAGACCTGGGACTGACCATGCCAATGCAGATGGACTCTCCAGATATTTCCACTTAGAACATGAAGACTCAACTGGTCAAGGTTAGTTTAATGTCCCTAAGTTTGGGGGGGGGTTGTGTAGGAGAGTAGGGTCTGCTTTCTATGTTCACCCCCACTTTTTGCTTTTGCTTTACTGGTTTTCGACTTAGATGTGGCTGTGGGCCTGCTAATCAGACCCACAGCCCTGCTGTTCTCTCTCTAAATTAACACTATGTACTTTAGGTGCATAACCCATTTGGATAGGATCACCTTATTGGCCCCTGTACAGTGTACCCTAGGTACCCAGGGCATAGGTGTACCCTAGGCCTACCAGGGGCTGCAGCATGTATTGTGCCACCCCTGGCCTGGCCTTCCATTTTGACACAACTGGCTGATCACTCAGCTGGGGCAAGGTCGTGTAATCACCCCTTCCTTAGGTGTAGTATTCCTATGCCTAACTTACATATAGACACATGTGTACCTATCAGTCACTCCTATGGCAGGCCTTGACAATCCTGGAGGCAGAGTGCTTGGTAACATGTGAGATGGTGCTCTAGCATGAGCTGAGCCTGTCTGCAGCTTTCGGAACCATGTCCTTATAGCTGTTCTATGATATAGCCTACCATATACTCTTAAAGTGCCTTATAATCTTAGACGGTTATGGTAACTATGGTTTGGCTTTATCAAAGCATGTCGTGTAAGGTGTCTAACACTCGGGAATAATACCCCCATGCCATTTCTGGACATGAGAATATTATTCCCCCCTTCTAGAGGGAAAGACATGTTAAAATCATACTTCAACTGTTAGCCTCTGACCAAAGCCTCAGCATCACAAAATGGATGCTGCTGCCACGACACAAGTCTGACCTCCTGCTGCTGGGAGTGATCCCAGCCAGGGAGGCCTGGACAATAGGTTTCCTGCTTGGGGAGGTGCTAGCACCTCCCCAGACAGCCTTTAGTGTATTGGGGCAGGGTGGGCTGAAAGGAATGAGACATGCCTGGGGCACACAAGGTGTTCCTTGCATAGTCCAGTTCAAACCGGCGCTGGGGCACTCCAGCCCCAGCTCTGGCGCGAAACTGGACAAAGGGAAGTGGGTGTAACCACCCCCTCCCAGGTCCCACCCATAAGGCGTGACCTAGCAGGTATCCCAGCCCCCCAGATTAGTATAAGAGTGGGAGTTGGGCCTCAAGACTTTAGATTATCCTGAACCTGCAAAACTGAACAGAAACTCTGGACCTTCGACATTCGACGAAAGAAGAAGACTGAAGAATCTCCCTTGTAGCCAAGGAGTGGCTACCCTGTGCAAACAGGCACCATCAAGTGACTACCCTTTGCTTTGTGAAACGTTCGACGAGGAACCGACTGCAGAGCCCGACCAGAGCCTTGATTTCCAGACTTCTCCGACCCTCATCCACATCTGCAGCAGAGCTGAGATCCGTGGAGGCGACGAGCGACGTGGGACCGGCTACCTGGGAAAAGTGGCTAGTAACTTACAGCGCAGCTTCTGAGGTACCCTCGAAGTTGTGCACCGGGGATTGAGAAGCCCCAACCCCAAGCACCATCTGCACCGAAGACCAGCCCCCCACACTCCACGAGTCCTGCGTGGGGCCCTTCAGCATTTTCCTGCTTGCCGCGTCTGTCCGGTTGCTTGCCCGCTGGCTAGTGGCCTTTGTGACGACGCTCCCTGAAATCTTCTGCGCTGGTTTGGCTCCTCCAGACTGGCTCCCGCTTCTCTGCAAAGAAGAAGCACCCCAGACCTTCCTGGTCTGCACCAGAAGCAAGTCCCTTGTTCTTCGTGGGTTCCGCTTGCCAAGGCTTGGTGAGTCCTAGTCCAACTTCGACGCCGCCGACAGCAAGAGCCTTCGTGGGACAGCTCGCCTCCTGGTCCTGGTCGTCCTCGACGCTTCCTGGTCCTCCTGGCTGCAGCGACAAGCTTCACCTTCACCTGCAACTCTTCACGACATCGCCTGGTTCCTTCCTGGTTCCACGTGGTCACTGGCTAGTGACCTTGACTCTGTCCCCTCTGCTTGCAGGTTTCCTCTCTTCTTGATCCCAGCCATGGGATCCACCGGACACTCTTCACTGACTGCCTGTCAGCATCTTTCTTCAGGCATCCATAGGAGTCGACGACGAAAACGACGCATCTTCACCCCTATGCACCCGCAGCCTGTGGGCTAGGTAACTTGGGTACTCCGGTGCTCATCAGGATAGTGACTATCCTAGTGTCTAGTTTTCAAGTCTCAACTTCCTAGCTACTCCGGAAGTGTCCTAAATCTATCTATTTCTAAACTGTACTATTGCTATTGACTTTTACGCATTACGCGTGAGTGTTTCCACTCTGCACACGAATCCCGTGGGCCTCCCACTTCCTAACTAACGCTAGTGTAGTGTAGCCCCAGCGATTCCCTAGGCCTAGGCCTATTCTATTTCCGTGACAGTGGTTCTTATACCACTTATTTAGTATATGGTTTGCGTGGCCCCTAGGGCCTAACTGTATTACTTACCTGTGTGACTTACTGTATGCATTAATAAGACTGTGTTGTACTTACCTCTAATCTCATAAAGAGTGCTGAGGGTTTGCTTAGAATAAATACACTTTATTTTATATATATATCTGTTGTGGTGTCCTTTCATTTGGTATTCAAGGGATTATATATGGTATCACAGCTGGCTTCACATGCCATTCAGAGTTTAGCCTAAGACTGCTCTTGTCCATGCTACCACTAGGATAGCTGGTCTATAAGGTTGACTTTACAACCAATCACCATAAGGGTATTTGGACTGAGGTAAGGTGTACACTATAACTAGTGACATCATACATCAGGCCAACTTCTCACACTGCTTCTGCCACCAACTTTGACTTTTGTTTCAAAACTTATCTTGCTCTTTAGGGGTAAACAGTAGCTACAATGTAACATACTTTACAGGGTTGTGTGCAATACACCTTGATTACATAATTGTGTACAGTAGGTCTAACTTTACAGATCTGTGTCCAATATGCCTAACTTTCCAGGATTGTGTGCAATATGCCTTACTTTACAGAGTTGTGTGCAATATGCCTTACTTTACAGAGTTGTGTGCAATATGCCTTACTTTACAGGGTTGTATGCTATATACCTATCGTTACAGTGTTCTGTGCTATAAACCTAACTTTACAGGGTTCTGTGCAATATGCCTAACTTTACAGTGTTGTAGAAGTTCTACTCATCTACCTCATTGATTGGGTGCCTCTGACCTTACACACTTTTGCTGTACACTTGCGCAGGGCAACAGGACTCTACTGGTGAGGATGCGCTATGTGCACAGGAAATCTTAAGACTCCACTATGAACTGCAGGGCACAAGCATGAAATGTTACTCATTAGGCCACCCCGTCATGCACATTTAGTAAAAAAAAAAAAAATACATTAAAAATAAGAAAAACGTAAGTGGAGAGTGCACGCCCAAAGTTTTCCATAGGAGCCTGCTTTCAGCACTACCAAATGCTCAGACTGCCGAATGCCAAGGCTGCTTGGTTTTGATTCTGCCGAATTAGTCTTTCTTCAACTACCCTACCTACACTTCCAACCTCTTTATTTCACTCTCGCAAGTTCTTCTTCAGCCCTCAGTTTGCCACAGTTTCCCTACATTGGTCTTCCTACTCCTTCCTCCGTATTCTTTCTTGCTCTGGGTCAAAGTCTGACGATGACAATTACGTCCTGCAGGTCTAGATAACAATTTAAAAGGTCCAATGGAGGTGGTCTCTCCACGATTATGACACCCCCGTACAGACTGCTAGCTTATCTAAGTATATACCCCCTCACTACCAACGCTCATATTTTGACTTTTTTCTCTAAAAGTGTGTGACTACAAGACGGCACCATTCCGCATGTACCGTATGACCCTCAAAGAGACATACTAGAGGGTAAGCATACACAGGACAAGTATGAGAGACACGGTATGCAGGTGGCAGCGAATGACCACACTAGGTAGACCACCCACTCCACAATCGAATCACTAACATCTGGACCTAGACATATAGAACAAGCATTTGCAATGCAATAGGTCTCGCATTTACGCGAGTTTTAGCTATTGGCATTGTACAGTTTAAACATGTCCAGCAAAGTGATGCATGATATAAAAACATTTTTCTGCTTGGGTGGGCGCAAGGCAACCAGATTTATGAAGCCTTCACTGCTCTTGATCACCAGTGAATGCGTGTCTCAGACGGTCTACAGATTTCAAACTGCAACATACCCGTCCAAGTTCATCTTCTTTAATATGAAATCCCCAAAGAAAAAAAAATGTTCTTTCCAATGCTGTAAAAGCTGAAAAACTGTCAGGAAATCTACATTTGTGTCCAATTGTGGGTTCTTTTCATCTCTCCGGCATTACTGCTTTGCAAACGCCTACACGCTATTAGGAAAAGTGGTATCGTCTCAGGCTGGCCCGAATTCCTGCATGCACTTATGTGGCTATCTCTTCTGTTATTAGTTTCCGGATCGAGTGGCTGTGCTTTTCCCCCCTCTTCTGCGGCTGTCATCTTCGATTGTTGGCGCAGTGGTGGAGCAGGCGCGCTATAGGCACATTGGAGACGGAGGCTGTCACAAGAAGCGCGCTAATACACGCTGATCCGATTTGGCAAAGGCAGCCGCTTGGTAATAACTGCATCGCGCTTTCACTTTCAGTGAAAGGGTGATGCAATTATAATGCAAAAATAAACACGCTGCTGCCTTTGGCAAAGCCAAGTGACAACAAAAAAAGTGCGTAGTGGCCATTTAGGAACTACTGTGTCCCGTCGCTAGTAAAAGATGCAATCCTGATGGATAGGGCCAAAAGGAGACAGGGTGGTAACCAGGAGGGACTAAAAACCCTCCTGGACAATCAGAACACCCAGTTTTGCACGATTGGTGACGCAAAACGACGTGCACCAATGCAAAACACGAGACCTAAAAAAGTGTGGGAGAATTTTTTTTTAAAGTACAGTTGTGCTATGTTAGCCACAACCAGAGTATACTCTGGCATTCAGAAAACTGACTTCTCTATATTTATGCAGCATGAGATATCAAACTGATTGGCTGAAGATTCAAGTGAATGTGGAAATGTGTCTTTGAAAGCCGATTCAAGGTACAAAGGTCATACTTGTGCATGTTAATAGGCAGGTGAGACAGTGCAAGATATTTCGGTTCCAAAAGCATAGCAAGCTTGTCAACAAGTCTGCAAATACGCTCCATCTGGATACTTTTTAGCAGTTTTATATATTATAAATTAATTATTATTAATGAATTGTTGAAATCCTATGCATGAAATACTGCCTCTTTTTGGTGGCTACCTCATGTTTTAGAGGTTCCCAACTAGCAATGCACTTGTATGTGGCGGCAGGAAGCTGCAGCACTAACATAGGTCCCTCATTAAACCCATACTATTTTTCAATTCATGGATTGGTTTTATTTGTATGAGATACCTCTCTAAATAATTACTTAAGAATCTCAGGTATACCTCTCCTCCACTCCTTTTCTCTTTTGTGAAATACTAATATAAAAATATTACATATGTATCCAGTTTGGGATTCATCATCGTCATTAAAGACCAATGATGATGAGGAGTTCCCAACTGGATAGATGGTCTCTCCCTGCTGCTCTTTTGCTCACACTTCACCCTCTTTTTCTTAGCTACACTACCACAACAATACACTAAATCTGTATGTTATATTCCTAATGCTCGTCAACCTACCTAAACTGAAGGACAAACACATCTAACTTTCCTTCAGAGTCCAACCAGTCTATCTTCTCCATGCAATTTCCAGTCTCAGGACGTTGAAGAATGTAAACAGTGTCTAACACTGTTATTGCCAATAGGCTGCCTCTTGCCTTTAGATTTCATCAAATGGATTTGGCTCATCTCACTCCTGTTGAATGTGTTCAAAATATGCATGCGTGTCAATTTGCCAAGACGACAGATTCACACAACCCCCGAATTGCAAATGTATATTGAGGATATTCAGGTCAAGATGTGTATGCAAGATAGGTCAGAATGTCAAGACAGTATCACGAAGTACAAATACCACACACTGGTCTAGATTAGGAGTATCTTCTATTGTCTCGATGTTTCCAAAAACCAACCTTGTAATAGTGTGTAGCACCAAGAACGATTATTTCAATTTCAGCTGCCCAACAGAAATATGTTCTGAAACACACACAAAAGGTTTTAAAAGCCTCGATTTTTTATGCATTCGTTCATTCTAACCTCAAATAGATTTGAAAATGCACAAACTTTCCACCCCACGAAAGATGTTATAATTTCTTCAGACAGTCTGACACAATAAAGATATTGATTTAAGAATGGACCTGGACTATTTCTTCATGGGTACTTCTATTAACCGAAATAGCTCACTTTCTGTTTCGACACTCAGTACAGCATTAGAATCGTCTCAGTGATAGACCTTTGATGTGGGCAATGGGACATGGGTGCAATATTTTCATTGTAATTAAATGAATCATATCATGTTATACTACGAAAATCAGCTTGTCAACAACTGTGCTCTCCTATGCAGGCACCTCCACAGGGAGGGCAACCCACGTAAACCCCACAGGTCAGCAAGCCCTCCCCTAGAAGACATCAAATGCCACCATCCACATGACAGGATGCTGACAATGCACATGGAACTTAATCAGGAGGGTGTTCGGTGACTAGAAACTCACATATAAAGCAGTGTTGTTATTAGAGGTACAAACCCCGCAAAGTGACATGGAGAGTGATAGACCCTAATCATGGCATCAAAGCATAACAATTGGCAGAACCCCTGCCCAGTGGCGAGCTATCCTCTATAAAAGGGACTGCATCAATCTTCACCTTATTTACACTATGGGATACATGTAGTTGCCTATGGCTTTATAAAGAGAGCAAGGCCAACAGCGTCAGGCGCTTTCCCTCCTTCCCAAAAAGCAATCCGCGCCCCTATCAACCAACATACCACATCTTCCCAGTTCTGCCGGGCGGTTGTAAGTATTCGAACCCAGGGAAGTTGCCATCTTGGAGAACACCACTGCCACCTTTGCGACGCCTGCGCAGACCGCCGTTATCCCATAATGCAGCAGGGGACCCAGAAACACAAACGCGGAGATGTACACAAGAGCTCTAATAAATGACTAGAGTGCTCTTTTAGCTCTGGAATATACCGGCACTAAAGCCATGACACTAGACAAAACACACCTTAGCGTCTTTAGCTTAACACTGCAGCAAGTGAATTTGTAGATGAAAACGTCTCTTCCCTGAACTGCTACCAGTCGTAAATCAATTAGCGGACCAAACTAAATTGAGTCCATTCATAGGACCGTGAGCACATTTAGATAAGATCTTTCCTAAAGAAAACAAGCAGCAGTGTTTCGCGATCGTTATTGTACAAAAATAAAAATGCGCGCGCCACAGCAAGCCATATGTTTTCAATTATCACGCCGTGTCTGGGTATGATAATTGAAACCACATGGCCTTTGGTGCGCGTAATAGACACCAATAGGCCAGGGGCGGAGCGATGCACCCGCCTTTGGCCAATTGCGTGCTCTCTTTGGAAAAAACACGCACGCAAAGGCCAATAGCGGGGCACAAAAGGAAAAGCGCACGCACAAGCATGTGCGATTCCTGGCTCCATTTTGGAACCCCAGACAAAAGGACTCAAGCTGCGCGAGCAGTGCTGCGCACTGCATCACTATGCGCAAGACCTAAAAAGCATCAAGCCCTGAACACTTTTTTGGGCATGTAACCATGTCTAGAAAACTTCAGGCTCACCAGGGAGCAGAAGACCTTCTAAACTAAACAATATGGATTCAAACAGGGAAGGTAATATGGAATATCATAAAATAATGCCTAATGCTATCTGTTTATTCCACGAATATGGTCCACCTTTATATATTCGTTGGGACATATGTAACGAAGTCAAGGTGGGTGATTGCAATTGAGTCCCCTCTCCTTTCATTGTTGTTTATTCTGTGTTGCAGAAAATCGTCTGGAAACAAAGAAACAGGTGAGAGCATTATGCCTCAAGAGTGGGCATGGTGTACGTGCACAAGTAAGGGAAGGGACACCGACGAGACAGCCCTGACGAAGGCCCCAGACCCGATTGGGCTCACAGCGGGGGCAGAAACATGTTGGCATCAAGACAAGGGTACAATTGAATAATTGTTTAATAGAACCCTCCACTTTCACGTTTTTATTCATACCCCAAGTACCCTCCTAATAAAGTAAAACCTTTGGGTATACCTGGAGGTATTTTTAATATATCACTTTTCTGGGTCCCTGCTTATCCAGTTTGCTTTATCTAAGAACTCCCATTTCCATCCATAGTTGAGTCCGCCCTGGTAGTACCATCTAACCAGGGTGTGAATAGGCACAGATGATGAAGCATGTCAAGATAATTGAGTGAGGCGTCTACTCCAATATCCTTGGATATCCCCTAAAAAGTAAGAACTAAGCAGAAAGAACTCTGGACTTCCTGATAAGAATAGGGAACCTGATGTATTCCCTAAAGAATCTCCGAGTAATCAGTTGCTCGTCTGTGTGATAATTACGTACTGCAAACTGAACGCTGGCCGGCCGGCCGGGCGGCCAACACTAGCAAACACCAACACAAATTAAGAACTACCTTTCACATTCATCCAAGGCATCACAGACATACTGTCTGGTCGGCCATCATGTGGCTCTGACCAACATGTCATGAAAAGTCACCACATAACATCCAACGGCACACTTTAGCTACATCTCCGAATCCAGTAGCTACAAGCACTTTGGAAAACCCTTTCACACCAGAATTCCTGCTTCACAGAACAGATAATTAGAAACGGAAGAGTACATACAGCCAGAACATACCACACTGACTCAGATCTGTGACTTTAAGTGATCTAGTGGGTTCATAGTGATAAAGGTCCACCAAATTTTTGGAACATCTGATAATGTCAGAAATTTACAGGTGATGTTTGCTCCAGTGCCACTGGGAATGGAGCGGACCTCTGCGTTCCTTGTGTGAACTTACCAAGCCCCAATACCACTTTATTGTCAAGTTCCCTTTCATCTAACTTAACCACATCTTTGGCAGTAGTGCAGTATTCCTGGGTGAATTCTTTTTTTTTTTACCTTTTCCCATATTTTTTGTACAGATGTAAATAACTCTTAGAATCTTTCAGAAAAAGCAAAACAACTCTGAAAATCAGGTTCACAAAATCTTTCTGGGATTTAAACATTGCAAATATTTGGCAAAATAAAATGACCATTTTGTAAAAGGGAAAATTATGATCTCTGTGTTTTGCAAAATTGAAAACGTCTGCACAAAGGTAAAACGTTTATATCTGCCCAATTACATAAAGCCTTAAAGTTGAAAGAACAAACATGGCTTTAAATTGTCTTGCACCGACCATTTATATATTCACGGATTAAGATGTTGTCTAAAGCACTTAAATGTGAACTTCTGGGCACTGCAGACTATCTAAAAGTAAGAAACTTAAATCCCCTCTCTGGGATTTCATTTGCTACCTTTCAATAGCCAAAATGGCAAGTAAATTATTAAACACCCTTATTTTCTCATGTGATGTTTCTATTGAAAATAATATGCAATTTCTAGTTTTTTATATTTTTATGAAAAAGCATGAAAGAGGTATAGTCAACCACTGTCAAAGATTTTCGGATCTAGTAAGTCCAGGAGAACCTTCTTGCACTTAGAAACTGTTACCAAGGTTTTGTCTTAGAATTTTTTCCCGCACTTAGGTGTAGGAGCGAAAAGTGATGTTACATTGTTTATAAACACTAACACAAAGACTTCCTACCGGCCCATAACTATTGTCTAATTTACAGCAAGATGGGAAGTTTGATCAAATAGTCGTTACAAAAACTTTTGGCATGATTCACATTTTCACCTTTGAAATAGGATTGTAAAGATTTAGGGGCCAGAAGTATCAAAGGGTTTTTCCCATTCTGTGTCTATGGGAAAATGTGTTCATGCATATGGTCCTAGGTCTTGTTTCCAGAATCCCCCCAAAAATGTGTTGACTTCTGTACAAGTAGACAGGGAAAGCAGGAGCACGGGAAAGAGAGAGGTTTAACAAGCAACATATGGTGCCTAGTTCAGGAGTCGACATCTCCAGAAGGAAAGCGCAGCAGGGTATCCAACACAGGCCGAAGAGGGCGGAATCCATATCAGTGTTTTAGGATAAACGCCACGTAAATAACTTCATGAGTACATAAGTAATCACATTTATAAAGGTTGTGGATAGAGATGTAGTCATAGTATGAGAATCAAAGTTTCAGTCTTCAAAAGCAAGAGACCTGAGCTCGAATCTCCAATTCCCTGTGAAAAGAAATTGTTTGGTCCTTCTCAAAGCACTTTATTTCATTCTCAATTCAGTACTATCAGAAACTGGGTGCAACTGAAGGCGATTCTGTGCGGAGTTGAGTTGTGTGGTGTGGAAGAATTATCATCAACCGGTTCGGTGTCTAGGTATCCTCTCTCGCGCATCCCCATTGAACAAAGCCCCAGTGAACCGCAACTGGAGCACATAGTAATGAAAACCCTGCTTGTACTTTTCTATGTTAAGTTCACCATTTCATGGTTTACAAAACAGCTATCAGTGTTTTCTCCAGCCATTCCCTAATTGTAAACTGCTGCCTGGCCGATCTGGATCACTTCAGAAACTTTAAGAAACTCTTAAAAAAAAAAAAAGGACGTTTTGTACAATGAAGGAGAGGTCACAGGAACTCCAAAAATACATGATTAATCTCCAAATAAACTATTCTGGTATGTGCATATACAGCACATCATTTTAGATAAATAAATTGTTTGTCACCAACAATGCCTCATGGCTGTATGCTAGCAACATCCTCTAAATATCTTCTGGGTAGCAGAAACTTTCCATCAAAACGTAAACAAGATTCAGGCAGAGCGCATGTCCTGTAAAACAAATATACTTTGCTATATGGGAGCAGGGTCCCAAAAATGCATAGTCAATGCAATTCTTACGCAAAACAACAGAAACAAAATAGCTCTCAATACTGACCCTCTTGAGAATGTTTTGGATAATTTATGTAAGCTTTGGCTTGCGAGACCAAAACTCAGGTGTATTTTCCATGGAAATGGCTCTGTCCCAGCCCTACTGAACACATAGAGGCATCTGCCTGCCTAGACTCTCTTAAATTACAAATATGTCTGATAGCGAATTACAGCTTTTTTACTCATTGGAACTTCAAAACATGGCCATGTGAGGTGCATAATTCGGCAGCACTGAGCGTAAGGCAGCAATACTGTTGTTCATAAACTGAATACTATGAAAATCAAGTATTCATACTGGAGGGAGGAGTTTTGCTAAAAAGTATTTATCGACTGACAGAATCAGAACTTTTGGTACAGGTCTAGCTTGGGAAAGAGTAGCATGAGCAAACTCGGCCACAAGATCTGAAGGCCTGATAGTTCTAGCTCACATCATGAAAATGGTGAGGAGTTTTTTAACTGATGACGTAGGCGAATGTTCAATAGAATAGACCCAACTTTTGAGATGGTGAAAGTAACGCCACTTCCTTTTTGCTTGGTTATTTTCAGCTGAATGAAGACCAACATTCAGAAGAAAATAGAAAGTAGGAAACTTGCAAAGATTATTTATATCCTGAGAAGTTCTGTGTTTTTGTGGAAACGTAGTTGAAACGAGTAGTACTTTGAATAGCAACTCCTCAGCTGCTGGCCGAGGGTTTGAAGTATATTTTTGCTAAGACTTGAAGAAGGTTCTTCAAAAACTAGTGGGAAGGCAGTCAGGTAGAAAAGGGCATTTTCTTAATTTACATGTTACGCTCTTAGGTGGAGTGTAGGGTACACAGCTCTAGTCATGGCTCTATCCTCCCGCAAACTGCAACTACTTACATTTTATTTACACACACACAGTCAGTCACACTCTCTATAGAACGTCAATCCTCATCAGAATTCCAGACAGCAGCTTAGGTATTATTTGAACTCGGTACACAGTATGCTACACACCTCCCTTTCTTACAAAAAAAACAAAGTCGTCGTTCCGATCATACACGGATAATCGTTCACTATCACTCAATCTGAAATGTGTTTGGATTATATATTTACCTAACAACAACCTGTTAAACTCTCCAACACCCTTGTAGACGAAAAAAGACAAAAAATAGCAGTCATAGTATCTCTGCGAGAGGTCAAAGAAAGTCTTGCAACTCTCCAGAGCATGAGGCTCCCCACACCTCATTTCAAACGGTGAAAAAAACAAAAAAACAACTTGATTGTGACTAACACTGCACAACGGTCCAAGACCTGCACGTCTTTTGACCTACTGGACACGAGGTCCTATCAACACATGCTTGCTCATTCACAGAGACGCCGTACGACATTTATAGATGCTGGACCTGTTGTCATGAACACCCAGTCATGATGATCCTTTGTCTCAAGTATTGTTGAAAGCATATGCATAGACACTATGACTCCTAGATAACTTGACTAGCATCTTCCAAAGTACGGCCAAATATTCCACCAATTGTTTTGATCAGGCAGATTGTTTCGTTCTTTTGTGTATATAACCATGTTCTCCACCAGTTTGTACACTACAGTGTCATCCATAATTTAGTACACAAAAGTGGCCTTTGTAACTTTAGTTGAACACAGCAACTCATTTAATAAAGTACAATGCCCTTTAATTTAGTTCACTACAAGACCCTTTTGCTTAGCTAACGGTTAAAGTCCCATGTCATTTAGTACTACCCACATCACTTAGTACACTATCAAGCAACCTGACTGCATGACTGTGCCCCGGTAGATTTATACACCAGTGCTCTTCATCAAAGAGCACACCATAGCCGATTTGTCTCCGGCTCAACGTTGTTTTACGGGTACTGGTTCCTTTCACTGGGCCAGTTACATGTCATTAATGTGTGTGATATTTACCTAAGTGCACAAACAGAGTTCAGAGTTCCTTTTGTGGTCCATTAAAGGAATTTCTGGGGATATATCACAAGGAACGGGTTTAATGCAGATGTCACTCCAACTTCCTAGATTTTCAAAAGTTATAACATACACATAAAATAACATGAAAACTGTGTCTCCTAGTAACTGGGCTAAAAGCAAATCATTGTAGTGTGGTAGAGGGGAAGCAATTTGTTTATTTTCCCCCAATTCTAAATTAAAAATCAAATCACAATGTAATTCATACCAGCAGACCACCTTCAGTTATTTCCACAGTGCCAGCCATAGACATTATTTGGCACCGGGCCGTAATACCTCCTAATTTGCATCCTACAGTGTCTCAGCATCTTTTAATATTTCACCGTGCCACATCAGCACTTGGCAGCTCAGCGTTCCGGTCAACATGTTGCACTCCCTAGTGCACACATCATAAAACAGCCTTCTGGCACATTCATCATTTGGTACCTACTTGACCCGGAGATTATTTTCTACAAAATACTTTTACCAAATATTCAACACCCTACTTATTTGGTACCCTAGAATGCCCTTTCGTCATTTTGTACCCATTTGTATTTGCAGTCCTGCCTCTACTTTAGCCACATCCTGCCTATTTGTACTCAAGAGTTCCCCTTCACAATGGCACCCAACAATGACCCCACTGTCCTTAATCACAAACCCCCCTCATTCTTTGGTGACTCATACCGCCCACTAATCATTTCATGCCCCCGTGGCGTCACCCTTACTTAGTGGTATGGAGAACCACTCATGCAGAACCCAAGCAACGCCTCTCATAACTTTGTGATGAACATTACTACCAACTCTTTACTTCATCTGGTACACCCAGTGCCATCTCATCTTTATTAGACATCCCACAGTGCTGACTGGTCACTAGGTAATCCAGGACGATCCAAACATCCAGCAACCCACAGTACCCTCACATTTGTTTGCTGGCTGTGCCTATTATAAACACATCAGTGAAACCCTTAATTATACAAATCCTCCACAGAAATCCCTCGACATGCTACCCATATCCCAAACAGTGATTCTCCATAATTGTTCGTCAGAGCCCCTCACCATAGAACACCCTCCTCTTTATGTGATATACCATCAGTGTCTATCATCTTTCGGATTCATAGAGTGCAGCCTCGGCATCTGGTACCGCCACAGTAGCATGTTCGTCATCCCTTTGTAAATCACGCTGCCCATTTCTCATTTGACATTTTTAAGCCGCAGTCTCTTTTGGGGTGCCCACACTTCCACCCCACACTATCATTTCATAAACCCTCTCCTTCAATGCCACCGCATCAATTGTCAACTGATTTTTTCCCTCAAAGCAGTATAAGCGACGGAACCCAGTATCACCAGGGGACCACAGTGATGCTTGTCATCTGGTGTACACTTGGTGACTTATTCATCAGTACCCCAAAAAGCCCAGCCAAGTTTCCCAGGTCCAGGTTTTTTCTTTGAATATTGGGACTTGTCTTGTTTATTCCATGATAAAATAGGACTACAAGTCCCAGAACTGAAAGGGAAAAAAGCTGGATTGAAGCAGCACATCACTCATGGACCTGGGAAACTTGACAGCTATGCCCAAATACTCCCAACATTATAAGCCACCACATATAACTCATTAGGTGTTGATGGCATCTTAAAGTACCCCTCCTGAAGTGTTTGTCATGCAAGCAAATGCTGCGAGAGGCAGATATGCCGGCTGACCTACCGCTGCCCTTCTTGGGCCCCTTCATGAGTAGTTCATCAGCCTTTTCTGCCGGTTGCTTGGACAACGACAGCAGCTCCTTCTCGTTGTACTTCATGCTGGCCGCAGAGCTGTACTACTGCCCCATGGCGCTGGCTGCCGGACGAGAACACTGCTATCCCTGCTCCACCGTCTCCATTCTAAAACTAACAACACACCCTTTCCGACTCACAGAGTCAGTGTGAGGCGACGCTCAATAAAGTTAATGGAAAAAAAAGAACCCGGATGAAGCTTCACTCAAACCGGGGACTGCCGACACGGGATATGGACCTCTAAAGCACCCGTACTACCACCCTCCTGAGGCGGCCATCTTGGATTGGGAAGGTCTGGCCAACGTTCTTAGATCAACATCGGAATAGTTATCGAGGCAAAAGATTGGCGAGAAGGGTTACCTAAACCATGGCAGATGTTGTTAGATACACATTGAAATGTGTATTTACCTGCACTATATACGGACCGGGCAATAGTGGCAGTCGTCATGGAAAAGGAACTTCTTCGAAGCTAGGATTAGGTCACAAAGGCGGCCATTTTAAAAAGGTCCTATATCCCTAGAGAGTCATCTGTTAAGTTTTATTTAAGAAACTTTACAATAAACTGACGGCAATAATACCAACCTTATTTTCAATAAAGTAAAAGCAGGATGGCACATACCAAGAAACTTAGGCAGACACGATTATATTTCGGATTTTTAAAAACAACTGTGGTGGATTTGCTCTAGGTGATCTGCACATCATAATGTCTCCAAATAGTGCTAAAACAACACTTTTAATCTTGGGTGCAATCTTAATGTCACACACTCATCCACCTAGAGTGTTACAATCTGGATATACAAAGAGAATTTTTTTTAAAAAAATTATCCCTGTACCAGAACAAACTTATCAAACAAAAGACACAGAAGCCCACCATATACAAGTCACTATAATCCTATGTGTATCTTTACACTTATTCATATCCGTTTAATCATATTATGAAGAAGTTTCCAAAGTATCAGCTGTAGGTCATTCAAAAAACGCTTTTATTTCTCTTTTGGAAATGCAGCAGCCAATGCGTGTTTTGCCCCACCCAGGGCTTCCTCAAGGCACAATTCTGTTGTGGCCCACACTATATAAGTGTCAGAGCTCGGGGACGGAGGAGCTAGTAGAGGCGCTCGGGGACGGAGGAGCTAGTAGAGGCGCAGCGTAGGCATAGAACCGACAAGAAGACTGAGAACTACACCTCCCAGGTCACGGAGGCAAGAACTACATTTCCCAGACTCCTCGTGCAAGCCGCGCGTGGCCTACATAAGCTCCGCCTACCTGAAACACGGGGCTTGTCACTCTGTGTACTTCCGGGTCTCAGACGGAGATCCCTTGGACTTCCCTACAACTACCGAAGCGGGACGTTCAGCACCGAGACGAACCTCTCCACTTCCAGGAGACACCGCGGGTGTCAGGCCCGTGTTCGCAGCTGCCGCTCTCCACGCGCGCTGCACGGAGCGGATAAACCCCGAGACATTCCGTTGCGAGCGCAGCCCCCAGTCCCTGTGTTAGAGGCTAGTGCGTGGTACGCACTCGCCTATCCGGTGGAGACGTGCGCTGCGCATTGCGAGTTTTCTCGCGTTTCTCTCCCGGACTACAAACGACTACCCCCCTTTGCATCGCGGTGACGACCGCAAGCCCCCAACAGACAGCGAGCGCTCTGCTCTCTGTTCCCTTCCTCCCAGACCTTTCTCTTGGGCGCAACCTGCCTACCGTGCCGACTCCCCAAGGACACCCGGGATAAGCCGGTACTCGCGCTCGCAGAGATACGCTATCTAGACTTCATGGTGAAGTAACCAAGGAAGGATTCCGTCTTCTCTAACGGCATCAGCAACCCCCGCAGATAAGTACTATTAACATTTCTACAGAACAGTACTGAATTCTTAAGTGTGTTTACCAACCTGCCGACCTATGAGGAAAGCAAAGACTGGTCAGTGTAAGTGTACAAGCGGGGGGGGAGCTCAGAGAAGGGGAGGTAGGTGCAGAGCGCGCGTCTGATGTGTTATGTGCTTCTGTCCCACTTGCAGGGCCTTTGGGGTGGACCTTACCAGAGATTGTGTATCTAGCAAGGACCTCCCGTGCCAGAGCCTGCCAGCAGTAGATTATTTTCGTTTTGGTTCTTTTATCCCCTTTTTCCCTTACCCCTAGAGGCGTGACATACATGTGGTGTTTCTTGAGCACGCAAGGGTGTCACCCCTATGGGGAGAGGGTCTATTAGCAACGCATCGTTCCTGCTGTACCCGGCTGACCGGTGAGTCGAGACTCTTCCAACGTGATAGAGTGACAAGCCCACGTTTACGTACAGCCCGAACGATGGATACTAACACCGTACTTAGTTCGGTGTTGGAAACGTTAACAGCCTTAAGACTGGAAGTAGACGCCTTTCGCGGAGAGAACATAGAACTCCGTAATGAGATGAGTACGATGAGGAGAGAGGTTGCAGGGATATCTCGTCAGGGGGTTAGCGACAAGCGGGGGTCCCAATACATCAAACCGTGGACGCTACCACCACCCACTCAACAAGGGATGGGAGGAGGAGCGACAGGGGGTGGTGCTAGTCCCTCGACGGTCCAGGTCCTCCATCCCCCACACCTGCCTCTGGCACCTCCCGAAAGATATTATGGCGACCCAAAGAAATTTGGCATTTTCCTGGGGCAGTGCAAATTACACTTTCTATGTAAGCCCGAGATCTACCATAATGATCAAACCAAGACCGCATTCGTCATGTCCTATCTGGGTGGGAATGCTGCTAGTTGGTCCTTTCCCCTCATTGAAAGAAACAACCCAATCTTGAGAGATTTCGACACCTTCTGTGACGAGATGCGTAAACTATTTGATAGGAAGGCGCATCTCCTTTCCTTGGACAGAGAATTGCTCACCTTAAAGCAAGGAAGTCAAGACTTGCTTACCTATATAACGACTTTCAACAGACTTGTGTCCGAAACAGATTGGCCTATGGAAAAACGGTCCTCACTGTACTACCAAGGATTGAGAAGTGAGCTAAAGGACGTTTTGGCCCAGGTGGTACAGTTGCCCTCAGACTGTGACGAACTAATCGATCTCACCGTACAGCTCGATCATAGACTCCTAGAGAGTTAGGGAGATAAACAGCGCCCAGAGGTTCGATTCCCAACGCCCCGCTCCCGCACTCCCAATGAGAGCACTACCCCTGGCACAGACGGAAGCGAACCCATGCAGATAGGTGGGATCAGAGGACCTCTTACCCCAGATGAAAGAGAGAAGAGGAGGAAACAACGGCTCTGTCTATATTGTGGGAAGCCTGGTCATTTCATAAAGGAATGTAAAGCAAAAGCACGGCTTCCGTACCGAGACAGCAAGGGAGAACAGAAAGTGCCTGCGATGGCCTACTCCCCCGATTTACCGGAAAACTAGAGTGCCCAAACACGATTCAGACCCCTTGTTTGAGGCCCCAAGAGAAGGAGGTCTGCCATGCGGCGGTCAACACTGTCCAGAACGCGGTTGCCCATATCAACATCTACGTTACCTTGGAAGTTCCTGATATCGGCTTGAAATCGGTGCATGCGTTGCTGGACTCCGGAGCAACAGGCAACTTTATCGACCAAACATATGCAAGAGCCATAGGTCTACAAGGTGTGAAGAAGAAAATACCAGAGATGGTCAAGGCGGTGGACGGGTCTGAGCTAACATCCGGACCCATACGATATCATACTCCTGCAATTCAGATGAGAATCGGAGCACACCACCAAGAAGCCATCCGCTTTGATTTTATTGACGCACCCCAGTTTACCCTGATATTAGGCATGCCTTGGCTCACGCTCCACGACCCCTTAGTGCAGTGGACAGCAAGGACGGTTACTTTGAACTCTCCCTATTGCAAGGAGCATTGCACCCTAGAAACAGGACAAACACCGCCACACACAATCAACCCCGCGGGGTTCCTGGCCAACAGTGAGGTACCCGCCAGCGTGAATTGTACGACAACTCTACCCAACGTATACCTCAAATACCAGAATGTGTTCAGTGAACAGGAGGCGAACACTCTCCCACCTCATCGGGAATATGATTGTGTCATTGACATTGAACCGGGAGCCAGCATTCCCTGTAGTCGCATATACGCCCTCACCGAAGCCGAAACGGAATATCTGCAGCAATATCTGAAAACCCTCATGGCCAGTGGATTTATAAGACATTCTACATCCCCGGCGTCATCCCCTCTTTTTTTTATACCGAAGCGTGAGGGAGGTTTGAGGGCGTGTATCGATTATAGAGCCCTCAACCGCATTACAAAGAAGAACAGATATCCTCTCCCTTTGATCCTGGTCCTGTTGGATCAATTAAAAGGGGCTACGGTGTTCACTAAATTGGACCTCCGGGGAGCGTATCATTTGGTACGAGTGCGGCGGGGGGATGAATGGAAGACAGCCTTCAGAACCAAATTTGGCCTTTATGAATATCAGGTGATGCCATTTGGTCTCTGTAACGCCCCCGCCGCCTTCCAGTATTTCATGGATGAGGTGTTGAGAGGCTTATTGGACGTTTTTTGTATCGTCTACATTGACGACATTTTAGTGTATTCCACCTCCTTGACGGACCACGTTACTCATGTTTCGGCGGTATTAGAAAGACTCCAACAACATTCTCTCTATGCGAAACTAGAAAAATGCCTGTTTCATTCCCCAGAAGTGGAGTTTCTGGGGTGTC
Organism: Triturus cristatus; assembly: GCF_964204655.1. Taxonomy (NCBI): domain Eukaryota; kingdom Metazoa; phylum Chordata; class Amphibia; order Caudata; family Salamandridae; genus Triturus; species Triturus cristatus. Next base: position 63,544,534 of record NC_140595.1, read on the forward strand.
ATAGGTCCTAAGGGACTCTGTATGGATACAAAGAAGACATTGGCCATTCGGGAATGGGTTTCGCCGTCTTGTGTAAAGGCTCTGCAAAGCTTCTTGGGGTTTGCAAACTTTTATCGTCGCTTTATTCAGGACTTCTCGAAAATCATTCAGCCCCTGACTCTTCTTTTGAAAAAAGGGGCGGCGTTCCACTGGTCTCCTTTAGCAGAAGATGCCTTTCAAGAGCTCAAACAGCGCTTTGTCAGCGCCCCGGTCTTACGACATCCGGACGCCTCGCTACCATTCATTCTCGAAACGGATGCCTCGTATTACGCCGTAGGAGGTATTTTGTCACAACGCCACCCAAGAACCGGACAACTCCATCCAGTCGCATTCTATTCAAAGAAGCTAACTCCGTGCGAAATCAACTATACAATTTCGGACAAGGAGCTGTTGCCCATCAAAAGAGCCTGCGAAGAATGGCGTCATCATCTGTTGGGAGCCAGACACACCGTGGAAATATACACGGACCATCGAAACCTGCTCTTTCTGAAAAGTGCCCGAGCCCTGACACCACGACAACTCCGATGGTCGCTATTCTTTGCGGACTTTGATTTCGTTATTAAGTACCGGCCCGGCCCCCAGAACGGAAAGGCAGACGCCTTGTCGCGACCCCCGGCGGCAGAACCCCTGGCACCCCAAGAAGAAGAAGAAGAACCTCCCGTGATCATGCAAAGGGCGTCCTTTCCACCAGAGACGGTGGCAATACTTTCGTCTCACGACTTCTGTACTGAACTAAAGGAACACTCCTCCTCAGTCGATCCCATTACCTGGATCCAAGAAGCCCCCCAACAACGACATATGATGGAGGGATACCTGTTCCATGAAAACAAAATCCTGTTGCCTACCAAGAATCTCCAACAACAGGCGTTACAATGGATTCACGACTCCCCCTTGGGGGGACATCCTGGAACATAGAAAACGGGACTGACCCTATCCAGATATTTTTGGTGGGCATCACTACAGAAGGATGTAGCCACATATGTGTCCCGATGCTCCATTTGTTCACAAGCTAAGGCACAACATCAAAGACCCAGTGGATTACTGCGACCTATACCCGCTCCTCCAGCCCCGTGGCACACCGTGTCAATGGATTTTATAGTAGAGATGCCACTCAGTCAGGGGTATGACACCATTCTAGTGGTGATCGACCATTTAACCAAGATGGGGCACTTCTTGGCTCTTACCAAATTCCAGCACCACAGCCATGGTCTTCCTGCAGAACATTGTTAAATTACACGGAGTACCATCAGTCCTCATCACCGACAGGGGAACCCAATTTACGTCAAAATTTTTGAGACACCTGTGTGACAGCATGAAGATCGATGCCCGCCTCTCTTCCAGCTATCATCCCCAGACTGATGGGAAAACGGAGAGGCTTAACCAGACTCTGGAGCAATACCTTCGGTGCTTCACCCTTCAACATCAGGATGAATGGAGCAGCTTACTGTGGTCCGCCGAGTTTGCATACAATAACACGTCCCATTCCTCCTTGGGGTGTTCCCCGTTTTACTGTCTCCAAGGGTTTCATCCCAACATGTTGCCTTTCGCACGTCCTGGAACCTCCTCGCACCCTTCTATACAAGAACATCATGCACACCTCAAACAGACCTTAGACGCAGCCAAAGAACAGTTAAAAGAGGCTCAAGAGCGGGACAAGAAACAGGCAGATAAAAAGAGAAATCCTGAACCAGCTTATCAAGTAGGAGACCGGGTGTGGCTTAGTACCAAACATTTAAGACTCAAGGGCAGCACTCGCTTACAGCCCAAATACATAGGCCCATATCTGATTGCCAAAATCATTAACCCTGTCGCAATGAAACTCACACTGCCACCACAGTGGTGAATCCACCCAGTGTTCCACGTTCCCTTACTCAAACCCTGTCACCCCGACACACGGGTTCCGGTCCGCCCTTCAGTCATAGAGGTAGAAGGGGAAGAGGAGTACGAAGTACAGTGTATCCTAGATTCTAAGGTCATCAGGGGAGGGGTATACTACTTAGTTGAATGGAAGGGGTATGGCCCAGAGGAGCGGTCATGGGAACCCAAGACCAATCTCCACTGCCCCTTATTGTTACGGCATTTTCATTCCCGTTACCCTCTGAAGCCAGGCAGGCCGTCGAGACGCCGGACCTGGGGAGGGGGTACTGTCAGAGCTCGGGGACGGAGGAGCTAGTAGAGGCGCTCGGGGACGGAGGAGCTAGTAGAGAGGCGCAGCGTAGGCATAGAACCGACAAGAAGACTGAGAACTACACCTCCCAGGTCACGGAGGCAAGAACTACATTTCCCAGACTCCTCGTGCAAGCCGCGCGTGGCCTACATAAGCTCCGCCTACCTGAAACACGGGGCTTGTCACTCTGTGTACTTCTGGGTCTCAGACGGAGATCCCTTGGACTTGCCTACAACTACCGAAGCGGGACGTTCAGCACAGAGACGAACCTCTCCACTTCCAGGAGACACCGCGGGCGTCAGGCCCGTGTTCGCAGCTGCCGCTCTCCATGCGCGCTCCACGGAGCGGATAAACCCCGAGACATTCCGTTGCGAGCGCAGCCCCGAGTCCCTGTGTTAGAGGCTAGTGCGTGGTACGCACTCGCCTATCCGGTGGAGACGTGCGCTGCGCATTGCGAGTTTTCTCGCGTTTCTCTCCCGGACTACAAACGACTACCCCCCTTTGCATCGCGGTGACGACTGCAAGCCCCCAACAGACAGCGAGCGCTCTGCTCTCTGTTCCCTTCCTCCCAGACCTTTCTCTTGGGCGCAACCTGCCTACCGTGCCGACTCCCCAAGGACACCCGGGATAAGCCGGTAGTCGCGCTCGCAGAGATACGCTATCTAGACTTCATGGTGAAGTAACCAAGGAAGGATTCAGTCTTCTCTAACGGCATCAGCAACCCACACAGATAAGTACTATTAACATTTCTACAGAACAGTACTGAATTCTTAAGTGTGTTTACCAACCTGCCGACCTATGAGGAAAGCAAAGACTGGTCAGTGTAAGTGTACAAGCGGGGGGGGAGCTCAAAGAAGGGGAGGTAGGTGCAGAGCGCGCGTCTGATGTGTTATGTGCTTCTGTCCCACTTGCAGGGCCTTTGGGGTGGACCTTACCAGAGATTGTGTATCTAGCAAGGACCTCCCGTGCCAGAGCCTGCCAGCAGTAGATTATTTTCGTTTTGGTTCTTTTATCCCCTTTTTCCCTTCCCCCTAGAGGCGTGACATACATGTGGTGTTTCTTGAGCACGCAAGGGTGTCACCCCTATGGGGAGAGGGTCTATTAGCAACGCATCGTTCCTGCTGTACCCGGCTGACCGGTGAGTCGAGACTCTTCCAACGTGATAATAAGTGAGTATTCGGTAGTTATTATTTCCAGTCGATAGTTATCAGAAATTCAGACAGCTTCAAATTTTCATCTGTTATCAATGTGATTTTCAAATCCTCTCTATGTTATATTCCATGTCTCCCTTATATTCCTTTACAATTAGGTAATGGAGCCTTGATACGTTCCACCAGATTGTATCTCGCAGCGTCCCAATATTAAAAAGATCTCAGGATCCTATGGATCACCGGTTTTTTATTCCTGTTTATACCCATAGAAAACTTGTCACAGAAAGCACAGCAAAAACCTGTACTAGATAAGCTATTCTTGCATCAATCAGTTATGTGGAGTGTTGAGCGTGCAATCTAATCGTATAGTTGGAGGCTCCATTCGGGCTTCCCCCACCACTGTTGGCACTTTCTGAGAATGAGCACACTGGAAAGTGTCAGTGGAGTGCATTCGGATGACCCACATTCAGGACAACATTGCCTGCTCCCAACTTAAATTACAACCTGTGGTAAGTCAACTATGTCTATAAGACTTCAAGAAAGCCAGATTTGTCAACAGGTGCTTGAAGGCACAGGAGTGGGATCAAGTTGTGGAGCTGGAAGGGAGGAGGAGAATATATAGCATCTGTAGAGAGCCATCCGGCTTCTATATCACACTGTTGCCACCTGTAGCACTCCTCGGGGCAGGCGGGGTCTGAGGATATAAATAAAGGGGCGTAAGGCCGCACAGGGTCTATGCCGGCAGAGAACCTATGTGTGCGTATTGTTGTGGTGTTACACACCGGAGGACTGTGCAGCATAGACTGGGAGTGAGCAAAGCCTGGCGGCAAGGCCAGTACTGACCCATGCCGCCACGAGGACCATCAGAGTGCGGGGCCCAACATTGCACCCAGCCTTGCCATGCATGCTGGAGCCAGGCACCCCGGATTCCCCGGCACTCCCAGCAGGCTTAACTGCAGCTCCCGAGGCCCACGCTGCTATGTTTTCCCAGTCCGGCGGCTGCATGTCTCTTCGTCTGCAGCAGTAGGTACTGCTTACCAAGCCTGGCAGCAGTCTCGCTCCTGCCCTCCCCGGCACGCTCGTCTGCAGTTGGCTGCCACCTCTTTAATTCACCACACGTCCCAGGAGCAGCCTAGGCGGGGCCCAATGCACATCTCTCTCCTGCTCCAGTTGGAGGTACGCAGTGTGCTGCGAGGCCAGGAAAGGAACTCCCCAACGTGGGGTCCAGCCACGTGGTTGCCCGCAGAACACGGCCGGGACTGATGTTGGTGCAGGCGGGAGCATGGAGATAAGCCCGTTTTGTTTTTTAAAAAAAAAGAAAAAAGGGGTAAAGGACATTTCTGACTGTGCAACATACTTGCACCTGAAACATCAAGAAGAAAAAAAAGCATGCAAACACATTCTCACATGAAAGGACATCAAGTTTGGTCAGCCACAGCAAAACGACACCCCGACCTAAAAACAGTTTATAGAAATCAATGAAAAAGGGGTAACTCTTAGAGTAGAATATACAAGAGGCCCTATTCAAGGCAGGGGTGCCACGCTACTCTCCACCACCATAGTGAGGCCCGTGTACCCGCTACAGGCCACATCTACCATGAGCGTCCAGCAGCAGGCTGGACAGGCAGCGCCCCCCGGGAAACGCCGCACAGGTCCCACAACACCACAACTATGCAGCAGGCATGCCACTTCCTCCATTCAGTGAGCTCGCACACCCTTGAACTGCTGTCCCCCAGTGGTGATCTTCGACTGGACGCCTCAATCACTGTTTCTGAGGCACCAGGGAGACGAATGGCGGCATCAAGAGGTCCCTACTCATACACTATGGTGGCGCTGAATTATATGAACTGTTCAAAACACTACCTGACAGAGGCGATGGCGACAATTTTGACGCTGCAGTAAGGGCTCTCAATAAACATTGTGACACCGAGTCAGATAATATGTTCTTTGCGAGGCTAAGGAAGCTGGCTAGCACTGGATGTTCCATGACCAATGGGAGGAGATCCAGGCGCAGGTCATACAAGGGTGTCGATCGCTGTGGTCCACCGATTAATTCTACGACAACTGGCCATATCCCTGGTAGATATTCTCATTCTAGCTAGGTCCCAAGAACTATTAAACGCTAGGGTTAAATAAATGGAAGCAGATCTTAACAAGCATCTGTTCACGCTAGTCACCCATAAAAGGAGAGAGGGTAGACTCTATACAAAAACACAAGGGCCCACCACGACCGCCTTCCGGCAGGCCCTGCAACAGCTGCAGTTTGTAAAATTCAACACCTGGGATGTGTTTTGTGAAGGGCAAGATCTGCTGCAAATTTGTCAAGCCAAACCATTTCGCAAAGGTGTGCCGCAGCAGGAGGCTGAGAGCCCCCTTTGGAAAATCACAAACAACACCGGCAACCCTCAAGCACCTGTCGCTAAAGGACAGGCCAGATCAGGAGTGTGCCAGCGTGCACGGATCCGCTCCTAACGCGGACGAGGAAGGTGTGTTCCTGGTGTCGTTTGCTGGGCACACAGACCACTGGTGGCCGCTGCCCCCCATGTGCACCATCAAAGGTGCGAATACGATGGTAAAAGCCCTCAGACACGGGGGCATCCGTGAACGTGATAGACTCAGAGCAATAGGAGCTCCTTACACCATGCCCTCCCCTCGCCCACACCAAAGCAAAGATCTATATGTACGGTAGGACAGAACCCCTGCTACTGCAAGGGGTGTTCCAAGTGGACCTCATCAGTGACAGACAGCCCGAGCCAAGTTCCATGTCACGGAGGGTAAGAAAGGCAAACTACTAAGCTGCCACACCGCCGAAGATCTGGAATTGGTGTTCTTTGCAAACCAGATGCATGACTCTCATGTGGACTCCATCTTGGCTGAATTCCCGCAACTGTTCAACGGACTTGGCAAGCTGAAACACAAACAGTTTAAACTTCACATCAACGCCTCCATCTAACTGACAGCCTGCAACACAGGAGGGTCTCCGTCCACCTCAGGCCCCAAGTGGAACGAGAGCTGCAGGCACTGAAGACCTCGGGGTCATCGAGAAGGTCACCGGCCCAATCCGGTGGGTGTCGCCTCTGGTTATTCCAGCAAAGCCGGAGCAATCAGACTGTGCTTTGACATGCACCTCCCGAAGCAGACAGTCAAGAGAGAGTACCACATCACCCCCACAACAGAAAATCTCACGGCGGACCTCAACTCGGCTGAGTGGTTCTCCAAGCTCGACCTCAACTTGAGAGACCACCAACTGGAACTGCCCCCCCCAAGAGCAGGTATATCACAACCTTCTCCACGCACGTAGGGCTAAGGTGATACAAGAGGCTGAGTTTCAGCATTTCCTCAGCCGCAAAGGTATTCCTAAACACCATCAAAGAGTAGTTTCTGGCCCTATGGGAGTCCTCGTCGCCGATCAGGCTGTAGCCTTACCTTGAACAAAGCCAAATGTTTGTCTTACTAGGAATCGATCGAATTCTTCGGATACCTGTTCTCCTGCGAGGGTCTCCAGGCAGACCCAAGAAAGGCCCTAGCTACGCAAACTGCACCTACAACCCAGAACCAAACGGAAGTTCGCAGTTTTCTTTGGATGGCCACCTACTGCGGACGTTTAGTTCCCAATTTGGCTTCTCTGTCCTAGCGCCTGAGGGCTCTCACATGCACCGGCACATCTTAGAACTAGGGCCCACAAGCGAACAAGGCTTTCGAAGGGATTCAAGAGGCCCTCATGGACAAAACCAACATGGCCTATTTTCACCCACAGAATAGGAAGGAACTAATCGCTGACGCCAGTTCTGTTGGCCCAGGAGCAGTTCTCATACAGGAGATTGCGAACAAAGACTGGCTGCCCATAGCCTACGCCTGCAGGGCACTCTCGGAGACGGAGATGAGGTATGCCTAGATCAATAGAAATTCTCTGGCCATAAAGTGGGCCTGTCAACATTTTCACCTATACCTCTATAGCTATGAGCTCCGGGTGGTGACCGACCACAAACGACTCATCCCTCTGTTTACTGGGACCACATGCCTAGCTCCCCTCAGGATACAAAGGTGGGCGGTCCAACTGCAGGCATACCAATTCAGCAGTTTACCGCCCTAGCGCAAACAACCCGGCCTACTACCCGTCTTGCCATCGCCCGCTGACAGAAGCTTTGCTGTTGCAACATAAGTAAGAGCGGATCGAGGAATTAGTCAAAATGATAGTCCAAGAAGCTTGCCCAAAGGCACTGACACTGGAGGATCTCAGAGAGGCCGCCAACCGAGATGAGAATCTAATAAGGGCCAGTGAAGCGTTGGCCCAAAGGAAATGGCATCACTTCCTTGATGGATCCCGATCGCTGAACTCGGATGATCAGCTCTCAGGGCAGAAGTTGTGGAGGGTCCGTCGCGAGCTAAGGAAAGACATGCATGGCAAGCTGCTCTGTGACCAAATGATCATGGTTCTGAGAGAGCTGTGGATGCGGGTAGTCAGCCTCGCACATGTGGGGCACCAAAGCGTGGAGAAGACCAAGGTCCGACTCTGCAGCAAGGTTTGGTTCCCGGGAATGGACACTCAGGTCGACGAGACTGCACGACAATGTCACTCGTGTGTCATCACGGGGGGAGAGCAGCTGTCTGTGCCAGTCCTCACCGAAGATCTGAGACTGGAACCGTGGACAAGGATCAGAATCACCTTCGAGAGCTTATCCAATGGCCGCAGCAGGTTATGATAGACTCACACTCAAAATTCCCTGTCGTGGAGGTGGTGTCATCCATGGCACTCCCTTAGGTCAAGGCGGTTCTGGAGAAGACTTCTGCAGTGCTGGGCCTGCCGGAAGAAATTGAGTTGGACAATGGGCCTCCATTTCAGGGTCACAAGTTCTAGGAGTATGTCACCTCTCTTGCCATCTGGCACAGGAAGATCACATCACAGTGGTCCCAAGCAAACGAGGAAGTTGAGCGCTTCATGCAGACCCTTAACCAAGCTCTCCGAGTAGGAGTAGAACGAGGGAATGAGGCTGAAAGCTGTCTGCATCAATTACTAAAAGCCTATCGACAGACCCCGCGCTCAGCACCACTGATTGTGCATCAGATCATCTGATGTTTCGAAAGCCAACAAGAGACAATATTCCTACTAGCCCTGGTTTGCACCCTGTGGAGTTCAACAGTGAAGCCACTCAGGCTAGGTGAGAAGCCACCAACAGAAAAGCAAGCGTGGGTCAGAGAGCACAATTACCCTTGCTACGAGAGGGCGATCATGCCGTCATCAAAGAAAGATACCCTGGATGGAAGTTTTGGACACTGTACATACCTGAAACATGGAAGGTAGTGCTGCGCAAAGTGGTCCGCGTATGGTCACAAGCAACTTATCATGGTTCAAGAAGGTGACTGTGGATTCCCCGGATGACGACAGGGAAGCTGAGCCGGAGTGTGGTGAAGAACAGGCCAGCACCGAGGCTCTCTCTCCCCAGCCCAAAGCAGCAGATGTCCTTCACTGAGCCAGGTGCCTGGAAGCTGCTGCCATGACTTGCAGGGTGGCCGAAATCCAAGAGAAGGTGCTGTCCAGGACAGGCAGACGGAGCTGGGGACTTGCAACAACTCCCAGAACTAGACGTATGGTTTTTGGCAGAACACGGCTCCCAGCCAGAGACTTTGCGTGCCTCCTTCATCCTGAGCAATAGGTGGGTGGGGGTTTGATCCCACTAAAGAAAAGGAGGGATATAGAGAGCCATTGGGCCTCTGTATTACACTGTTGACACCTGTAGCACTCCCTGGGCCGGGCGCGACCCGAGGATATAAATAAAGGGACATAAGGGAGAGGATGTGTCCTAATGGCTAGAGCGGTAGAGCTCGAAGCTGGGGAACTGGGTTTGAGTTCCGGCAGGGGCACTCAACATCCTGTGATTCTGGGCAAATCATTTAAACTCCCCATACCTAACAAAAAATGAATGTGTCCGTCTGTAATGCAACTGGTGCTCCTATAAAGCGCTCTGATACCTTTGGGTCTAGTTTACGCTATATAAAACTCTTCCCCCGCAAAAAAGACCACACAGGGTTTTCACCTGCCAGAGAACCTGTGTGTGCATGTTGTGTCACACACCCGAGGCATGTGCAGCATAGACAGGGAGTGAGCAAAGCCACCTAGCTACAGCATCCATGTCAATATTTTGAAGCAAGCTAGAGAAGGGGGGTGGGGGGATATTGGGCACATTTCTTTTCTCCATTGACAAACATTGAAACAGAGGCAATTTTAGGTGAGAGACAGCTACAATAGCAATTTTTGCCTTTACAAAATTAGAGTCTCCCATCGGGATAAGGTCTGTTGTCATGCGCGAGATATGGTGAATAGGCACACTATTGTCCTTGGAACTTTTTCCTCAGGAACCTATTCTACGTCTGACAGCTTCTCTGCAATAGAAGGACTCAATGTAACATTTGCAGGTAAGAGCAGTTGCTAAGGAGCACGCAACCAAATCTCCAAACACTGACCATGGATCCATTGAAGTCCGTTTCTATAAAAGGCTAAGGATTTACAAGAAAGGTCATCTTTGACTGAACATTTTAAACAGCCCTTTGCTTCGTATAGTCCCTAGTGTCTTCCATGTTTCCTCTGATCCTCATATTCCTTCATTTTGATTCTCTTCAGACAATTATGTTGTCTTGCTTTCCCCAAGTCGAGCTGTGGTCTAGAGTTGGCTTGAGGAAGACTGGCTCTGAGCTACCAACCAAACACCAATACAACAGAAGATTGTCCAATCAAGCTGTGTGGGATATCACAATAGTTCCTCAGACTCCGACATAGCACAATTGAGATCTGCAACATGGTAACCTGCCTTGCTCGCTTCACCGTCACCATGAAACGCTCCATGATACTATTGGCTTGGAACCAGAGGGGCTTAAGTCTTACAGTGATGTAACACCATAAATGCAGTCAATTAATGAATGTTGTTACACTGAACAACTATCCATTATCAAAATGTACAACTACTGGAATACTAGAAGTCCAGAGGATCTAATTCTAAGCATGAATTCCTACATTACCTGAGGAGCTAGGTACAGCCATGAGCTCATCGAACCTGCCAAATTCATCAATCACAAGATGTAGGCAGATAGCTACCGAGTTAAAGAAGCCGGTGGCATATTTTCTCAAAATTGCCCTGGCAGTTCTCTGACACTTTGAGGGACAGTGGAGGATTATGCAATGAACAGCCCAGATGTTAAGAATGTCCCAGTACTAGTTCATCTAAGAACAAGAATGATATATTTTGTCTCAACGGTCTCTTGTTTACCACCATTCTCCACTGACCTTCGTGAGTCAGTTCAACAATCTGCCATCGCTATACCCAGCAGATGGCAAGGAGATTCCCCCAAAGGATTAACCTCTTTCATTTGGCTGCAATCTCCCTTGTGCATGCCACAAGGCATGCAGTTCATGGACACTACAGTGCAGATGTGCAGTCTTGCATCTTTGGAGATATTGCCTCCTTTGAGTCTTGATCAGTTCAGCCACTATTAGCAGAGTTGTTTCTTCTTGGAAGCCCTTGCCAATGTGAGCTTAATGTAGGGCAACAGGACAAGCTTGCTGAACTACGTAATGAATAACGGCGCCTACAATCAATAGCATGGTCTCTCAGTTGGCCAAAGAGAAACATGAAGAAAAGTTGATTGAATTCTGATCCTTCGCACAATTGTCATTGCCGTTGCATGTTGGTATTAAGAGTGCCAAAATAGAAACAAGGGCTTGACAAGGACTCACCAAAGTGAAATGTTAATCGTAGCTCTCAATCTTGAAGCCATCAGAACCAAGGTGGGCCTACATTGTTGAAGTAACTGAGGTCAGAAGACGACGAGACACCATGTGGAAAATACATTTGAGGAGAACAGTAAACAGCTGCTGCCGGGTGATGACACAGATGAAGCAGAAGCAGCCATGCTTTGAGAGTTGAACACCTCCATGTCTAGCTTGTATCACTTTTGGTTGTCAACTTCTGACATTTCTTAGCAGAATTTGAGCCGTGGGTGTAATGGATCATCATGCATTGTTAGGAGCTGCACAAACATGGAAAGGGAACACCTTATTGCTAGAGTATTAGCCAAGACACAATACACACGGAAGGCAATAATACAAATGTTATATTAAGTAAAGCAGAAAATATTCATTGGTGTTCAGGCTGGTGTAGCGTAACTAGCAACATGGGTGACGGCAACCATATACAAGAAAAGTAATGAACAATTGTAGAAGTTCCCGTGTAATATTAATTACGGTTCTAGGTTGGAAAAATGAGTTCCTCAACAACGACTCCCTAAACCACGCGATCTGTACTACGATTGCGTCTCAACAGTGATTTTTTTTTACTGCGTATTCTTTTACCACAAATTTTCACGATAAAGGAATGTCTGGTAAACCACCTCCTCAAATCTATTCAGAACCCCTCCCACTCCCTAAAATCTACCCCATACCCCCACCTCCTACCCTCTAAAAACGTAGATGAACCCCCCTCCCACCCCTTGAAAACTAACTCTAACCCCTCCCACTCCCTAAAATCTCATTCGAACTACCCCAACCCCCTAAAAACAACCACGACCTCTCCCAACCCCTAAAAACTAATACGAACCCCCACCACATAAAAACTAACACCTAACCCTCCAGCCCCACCCCAAACCCCTCTTACCTCTCCTCTTCCTCTGACGCTCTTTGGGACTGCCCATCTGGAACACTAGAACGTCTTAGCCAGAACCACGCACATGCGGGTTCAGGCTAAGTCGTCGTTCTTGCTCGTCGGTGTTCGGCTTGCTTGACTCCAGGAACTCGTTTTTCCGGAGTCGTCGTTAAGGATGTTCCCCATTAATTACTAATGTGGATACGGAACAACCTTCTTTTGTACTTTTATGATCTCTAAAGAAATCCAACATCATTCTATTCCCGGTCAATTTCGCTTGATATTCCAGGCTTTCGTATTATATGCAGATATCCAAAATTAAGCAAATGTTACCATGACTATGCCCCTTCTCTGTAAATCCAGATTCATCCTTAATTATTATTTTCCATAGATCATCTAATCTTGAAGTTCAACATATAGTAAGAAATTTGACAAACATTCGGAAGTGAAACTGGTCTATAGTTACTACATAGCTGTGGATCTTTTCCTGTTATTATGAATTACAGAAGTGAGGGAATTCTTCTTTGCAACTGATAACCTTTCATTTCCACTTCATAGTTAAGTACATTAGTAAGAGTAAACACTAGCTCTCTACAGAAGGTTTTGTCAAAGTTACTGACAAAGTCATCTTGACAAGGTAATTCCTCCCCATTCAATTTCTTTGTCACTTTAAATTTTGCTACGGGGGCTTCCATTTGCCAACGACTTCATTTATACGAAGGATAGGTAGGGTGCCAGGAAAAGTTACTTCAAAAAGAAAAAATTTTCTACAATGTCCTCATATTCCAAAATAGCTCTCTTTTACATTTATAATACCCAAGACAGTTTTAGGTAGCCTTATCATTATAATCTTATATGCCCGTAAACATTTATCTTCGTATTCCCAATATTTAAGATTCGGACAATATAGGATGACGTTTGCTGTTTTCGTACTTTATTCACTTCATATTTTAGTTCCACTATTTGCTCCCAGCATGCCCTGAACTGGTTTTAACCACCTGACCAAATGTCCACCCCAGGCATACAGGTGACCAATGGAGGGATTAATGGTGTCTCAACTGTTTATGTCCTTGTTGGACCTTGGACTGGAACATCTGCCCCCCCCCAAATACACACTCACTTATCCCTTTCTGGCCCCATGATCCTGCCTCCCATTCTCCCTCGCTTATTCAGTAACCTAAATCACAGATTGCTGCCCTCTCTCTTGTTATTTATCTATAATCAATGGGTATTGATAAATGGTAACGATGTATCTGGTAGAGACATGAGTTAGTTGTAGATTCCTTACCTTAGAATTTCCCCCAGGCGTCAGTCTGGATCCGGAGAATTTGTCAGCAGTACCTCTGGGCGTTGGTAGGTGGCGTCGGTCGGCTCGCATCCATCGTCGGCATGAGGTCGCGGGACCTAAATAGACGCGGCACATGTGCGCGGACGTCAGTTCTCAACGCGAATTTCCACGCCATAAGTGCAGAGCCATGAAAGACACTGATCACTGGTGCGTCTAAACTAGGGTCTTTTAGGGGAGTCCCTATCCCTAGAGATCAGTTCGCAGAGCGGGGAGGATGGGTGGGCAGTAAGGAATCTACAACTAACATATGTCTTTACCAGATACATCTACATCATTACTGAAGGTAAGTAACTTGTACATCTGACAGAGACGGTTAGTTGTAGATTCCTTACCTTAGAATAGATACCCCAGCAATACCATTCCCAGAGGAGGGTCTGCAAACCAAGATCAAACTAGAAACTCCTGGAGGACTGATCGGGCAAAGTACCTGTCCCTGCGGTCTTGGCTGTCCAGGCAGTAGTGTCTGGTGAATGTGCGGAGGGTTGGCCACGTCATTGCCTGACAGATATCAAGGAGTGGGACTCCGAGTGCTAACACAGTGGTTCCTTCTTTTGCTCTAGTGGAGTAAGCACACAACCCCACAGGAGGTTCCCTCTTCTCCAAAGCATAGCATATATTAATGCAGAGGACAACCCATCTAGAGATAGTACGTTTTTGAACAGCCCGGTCTTTCTTGGCGCCCACATATTCAATGAAGAGTTGATCATCCACCCGGAAGTCTTTAGTAAGATCAAGCTAAAAAGTACTTTTGGGGCCAGACGGTGGAGTCTCTCCTCCTCCTTGGAGGGATGCGGGGGCGGGTAAAAGATAGGCAAAGTGATGGATTTTCCCACATGAAAGGGTGTGACCACTTTAGGAAGGCACAAAGCTTTCGTTCGAAGCACCACTTTATTCGGATGGACAAATAAGGAGGCTTGGAAGACAGAGCCTGGAGCTCACAAACTCTGCGAGCAGAGGTGATGGCAATAAGAAAAGCAGTTATGAAAGTCAGCAGCCTGAGAGGACAATTACAAAGGGGCTCGAAGGGAGCACACATAAAAGGTTAAACCCAAATTGAAGTCCTATTGGGGCATTATGAAAGGAGACGAAGGAAACAAATGAGTAAGGCCCTTATAGAACCTAATAACAATGGGAGACTTGAATATAGAAGGCTGATCTGGAAGATGTAGAAATGCAGAGATGGCTGTAAGATAGCCTTTAAAAGTGCATAAAGCAGGGCCCTGCTGGGCCAAAGAAATTATGTGCAAGAGAACCTCTGAAAGAGGAGCAGAAAGGGGATCAACAGCCTTTGCTGTGCACCATGCCACAAATTTGTTCCATCGACAGGGGTATATCGTTTTAGTGGAGGGACGCCTGGCTGCCAAGAGAATATCACAGACTTCAGGCGGAAGGTCAAAGCTGTCAACTGCTGCCACTCAATTTCCATGCAAGGAGGTGAAGGCTGGACAAGTTAGGGTGAAGAACCATTCCCCGCTGCAGCCACAGAAGATCCTCCAGAAGGGACAGTCTGATCGGAGGGTCGATGACCATGCTCAGAAGGTTGTAATACCAGGCTCTTCGTGCTCAATTTGGAGCCACAAAAATGACTTGAGCCCGGTCGTGCTTGACTTTTTTTCAGTACCCTAGGCAGAAGTGGTATAGGCAAAAAGCATCGCCGAGTGAGTGCCACCTTGGAAACTCCAAAGTGCAATACTGCTTACATTGCACGTTCTCTTTGGAGGCAAGCAGATCTAACTAAGGTTCTCCCCACCACTGAAAGAGACCTTGCACCCCCTCCCGATGGAGACGCCATTTGTGATCAACCAGGCACAGATGGCGGAGTTCATCTGCTCTGGCGTTCAGAGAGCCCGCCAGGTGTTGAACCACCATTGCTATGCCCTGATGTTCCAGCCATGTCCACGACCCCACCCTGCCCTGTTTGTTGCAGTACCACATGGCAGTGGTGTCAGTGAACACCTACACCACTTTCTCCTTGAGAGAGGGAAGGAATGCTTTCAGTGCCCGTCTGAATGCCCAGAGCTCCAAAATGTTGATATGTAGACCGGACTCCGCCAGAGACCAGACGCATTTGATCTCTGCCTCCCCCAGATGGCTGCCCCATCCCAGGAGTGAAGCATCTGTCACCACCGTTAGATCTGGTTGGGGAAGGGTTCTGGCTCTGACCCATCTTGGTTCGTTGGCCACCACTGCGATTGGCATGCATGTCCCTCCGAGATCTGGACGTAGTCAGAAAGATTCCCCTGATGCTGTGCCCACTTGAACTTCAGGTCCCACTGAACAGTGCATATGCCACCTGGCATGATCCACAAGCAGGATGCAGGAGGCCATGAGGCCCAGCAGCCTCAGTCATTCTCCCTGAAATCCGGGAAAGAGGCTGAAACATCGGTATCATAGCTCGAATATCCTGGACTCGCTGCTCGGGAGGATAGACCAGAAACAGCACTGTGACCAGAACCCCCTTGATGAAAGGGAGCGTCTGAGAGGAATCAGGTGTGACTTCGGCATGTTAATAGTGAACCCCAGCGAGTGCAGGAGGCCTGCTGTAGTCTGGAGGTGGGATATGACAGCCTGGAGCGAGCCCGCCTCAACAGCCAGTTGTCGAGATAGGGGGAGACTGGTACCCCTGATCTGCGCAGATGAGCTGCTACCACCACCATCACCTTTGTGAACACCCATGAGGCAATGGTATGGCCAAAGTGCTTGTGGTCCACCGCGGACAGCAAGTAACGTCTGTGGGAAGGCGGGCCAGGAATATGAAAATAAGCGTTCTGCAAGTCTAATGCCACCATCCAGTCTCCTGGGTAAAGGGCAGAAAAGAACGTGGGCCAAAGTGAGCATCTTGAACTTCTCCTTCCGGAGGAAGAAGTAGAGAGTCCGGAGGTCTAAGAAAGGACGCAGGACGTTGTCCTTCTTGGGCACTAGAAAGTAGCGGGAAAATCAACCACTTCCTACTTTTGGCACAAGGACCCTATCTATGGCCCCCTTGGTCAAGAGAGCCACAACTTCCTCGAGAAGCGCCATATGATCCTCCGACATTCGGTAATAAGAGGGTGGCATGGCGGGAGGGGCAAACTCAGAGGGGAGGGAGTAGCCCCTCCAGAATATTTACCAAACCCCACCTATCCGACATGACGGATTGCCAGTGGTGGAGGTGATGGTGAATCCTGTCTCCAACTGGCCGTTGATGGGTCTGAAATGTTGGACTAGGATGATTTGGAGGCTGCGGTGGGGGGGGAGGGGTCGGGGGTGGACTGGCCCGCCCCTTGGCTCCCTGATCCACAAGAATGCTGGGTCCCACTTCGCAGCCACACAGAGGCTGGACAGCTTGCGTGACTCGGTAGCTGGGCTCGACAGGATGAGGCTGGGCACCCATTCCGTAGCCACAAAAGGAAGACTGAGGTGGACGGGAGGGAGCTGTGAGGCCCAAGGATCTGGCCATAGTTCGAGAATCCTTGAAGCGCTCAAGCGCCGAGTCTGCCTTGTTGCCGAAAAGGCGAGAGCCGTCAAAGGGCATGTACATCAAAGAAGACTGGACATCCCCCAAGAAGCCAGAAGTCCACAAACAGGCGTAGTGTCCAAGTGCTACCAATGTAGCAATCGTTCTGTCCAGTGAGCCAGAGGTGAATTTGGCTTCCACATCGGATGGTGAACTTGGCTGTGTCTCTCATTTCAGCAACTGCTTGAGAGAGAACGGCCCGGGCCTCCTCCGGGCACTGAGGCAGCACCTGCACGACAGTGACCCAAATAGTATGGGAGGATCGGCCCAAGAGGCATGCGGTATTCACCAACCGCAATGCCAAACTGGAGGAAGAAAACATCCTCTTCCTAAGGTGGTCCAGCTGAATGGGGTCGACGCTGACCGGGGGCATGGTTGGCGCCCTGACCGACAATGGGGAAGGCCCAGTGAAATCGACCAGCGTTGATCCGAAAGTGGATCCACAGGAGCCCCTCAGGAATCAGCGCCAAAGCCGACGGTATCAAAGACCTAGGGTCCCCATCCGACTCCGCCAGACCCGAAGGGGCACCAGTGGAACCGGGCTGCCCAAAAATGAGGTACATGGCCTCATAAAATTTCAGGATTTGTGCAGGAGATACTCCGGTCCCAGGGAAAGCGGGGAGGCTCAGAGTCATCTCAGAAAGCTGCTCCGGCAAGTCATTGACATTGTATGCCCACACGACAGAGGCGGTGATCCCCAAGCAATCCTCAACAGGCTGGAATGCAAATGGATGTTTAATTGTCGCTCCATTGAGAATGGACTCAATACACTGGATGAATGGAACATGATTCTATAATGATCCAACTACAGCCTGCTGGCTATGAGTTTATTCGGTTTCCTGCAATAGCACTCTGGCTAGAGTTCTAATTGTGGTTTTAATCTGTACCCTGTATATGTAAACATGACGTATGCCTCCACTATAACTTTTTAATTCCACTTTTATCCCTTGTACAGCTTTATTCCAACATACTACGCGGCAATCTCCTTGCCATGCAACAGGCTCCCATTCTGCCTTGGAGATCTTTCCTCTTAATTCTGTATTCCTTTTCTCACTTCCTTGCTACACTCACAGCCAGCCTTCATGCTAATTAGGCTTGTGACCGCCATGTCATGCACACCCTCCGATCCCAACATGGCGGCTACCTTGGGCTACACGTATCTCTCTGCGTGCAGTGTAGTCCCCGTAGTGGTCTCTCTCTCTCTCCCTGCCCATGCGCAGAGATACCCGTGCGGTGTTTAAATGCACCACCGCTACATAGAAGCACTTGTGGATTGACTCCCCAGATGACACCGGCTACTTCCCGTGCATCTGTCTTCCAACATAGCCACGCCTTATAGGAAGTACAAGCGTAGGATGCCTCCCAGCATTCTCCCCCCTAGCAACCATGCCCTCCTGACCTTACTTCTCCTTAATTCCAGAATTGAATTCCCCCACACCCACGCTTGACGTGGTGCTACCTCCCGCCCGAGTAACCCAGGGTTCGTCCTTCATCCCCCGGCGGCCCCCTGCAGCCCTTCAAATAAGTTTTACCATTCTCGCACTCACCCTTCACGTGACCATTGGCCGGCCTTTTGACTTAATGTCTTGACTTGCAGAAGCCGTCATCACGCGGCCCCAATTGTGTACACTGCTCGTGCTTCCTCCTCGACTCAGTGTGTCTATGCGGATCAATTCCCTCCCTTAAGTAAGTTAACCGCTCTAGATGTGCTTTCACACCTTGGCAACTTACTTTGTTACTCCACTGCTTATCCACTGTAACTGTCTTTGCCCCCTCCAGCACTCCGCACGCTTCGCCCACAGGTGGAAATCTGACCTCGCCTCAGGTTCCTTTTCTTAGAAACTTCTACCTAAACCACTGGCTACCTGCCAATTCTGAAGTAAGTCCGTACCTTCGTTGCTGCGACTCATGCGACTAGGCACAATAGCCTATGCTCTTCTCTGTGATATAACTTATGGGTCTCCTTCATGATCTACTCAGGAATCGCCGCACTAGAAGCTGGCAGCCCGCGTTTCTACAGACCTGGGCTCCTCCTTCCTGCACTCACTGTCTCTTAGGAGCTAATGTAGACTTGGCGCAATCTTTCCTCCTTCTTCATTATTTATTTATTCATTCTCTATACTTGGACCCCTTGTTCACTCAGTAGCCAGCACCTCTTGGCTACCTCCGGACTCCTCCCTTTAGACGTTGGCAGTAACTAGCCACTCCTATCTTGTGATATTCACTTCACAGTTTCACAAATTAAATTGCGTGTTTTTACTTATTTTTACTCCGGGACCATTGTTTTTATTTCTGGGTTTTCTCCCAATAGATTCTATCTGCTCACACCTTTCTCGTCCTGATGAAGATCTCACATTCATGAGATCGAAACTCTGTCGACCTTTACAACCAAAACTCCTCTACTGCATTTAATTTATTTGGGAGTTCTGTTTACTGTTGTTGTCAACGCGATGTAAATTTTAAATGTCACCAGCACCCCCCCTCTTCACACTCTTTCACTTTTTGTGTGAGCACCAGAACTATTACCATAAATAGTAAATGATACTCCATTTATGTTGTTAATAAATGTGATCTCTTGACTGGGGGAGAATGTCTGCATTGTCAGCATTCCGTCCATCATTTGTTTGTTGTAACGCTTTTCGCCCTAAGTGGGATGGGTATTCCCAGACGTGGGACCCGTGCTCACTACGCCACTGGAGTCAAGCTATCCTGGCTGATGACGGCTGATAGCCAGAAACCGGTCCTAGGATGCTTGATTCCGGTCCAGAGAAGACATGGCTTGGCAGTTCGGGCTGGACTGTTCCCATGAGGCACAGGGTCAAGACTGATTTGCATATGGCCATGTCTGAACTGGGGTGGCGTAGTGGGCAAAAGAACGATGGATTTAACCCAGATCTCTTGACTGGGGGAGAATGTCTGCATTGTCAGCATTCCGTCCATCATTTGTTTGTTGTAACGCTTTTCGCCCTAAGTGGGATGGGTATTCCCAGACGTGGGACCCGTGCTCACTACGCCACTGGAGTCAAGCTATCCTGGCTGATGACGGCTGATAGCCAGAAACCGGTCCTAGGATGCTTGATTCCGGTCCAGGGAAGACATGGCTTGGCAGTTCGGGCTGGACTGTTCCCATGAGGCACAGGGTCAAGACTGATTTGCATATGGCCATGTCTGAACTGGGGTGGCGTAGTGGGCAAAAGAACGATGGATTTAACCCAGATCTCTTGACTGGGGGAGAATGTCTGCATTGTCAGCATTCCGTCCATCATTTGTTTGTTGTAACGCTTTTCGCCCTAAGTGGGATGGGTATTCCCAGACGTGGGACCCGTGCTCACTACGCCACTGGAGTCAAGCTATCCTGGCTGATGATGGCGGATAGCCAGAAACCGGTCCTAGGATGCTTGATTCCGGTCCAGGGAAGACATGGCTTGGCAGTTCGGGCTGGTCTGTTCCCATGAGGCACAGGGTCCAGACTGATTTGCATATGACCATGTCTGAACTGGGGTGGCGTAGTGGGCCAAAGAACGATGGATTTAACCCAGATCTCTTGACTGGGGGAGAATGTCTGCATTGTCAGCATTCCGTCCATCATTTGTTTGTTGTAACGTTAATAAATGTGATGTCATTCCAAAACCCTGTGTCCCAGCATATATTGCGTAATCAGTCCTGCCTGGATTTCTTTGCATTGCTCCACCTGACTAACGCTGCTCTTAAAATATTAGTAGCCTAGGCTACCTGAGGACCTTTTTTGGGCCTCACCCAGACCTTTGTCTTTTTCACCACCTTAACCACCCCTGGTCACACTACTGGGGTCCCCTTGTTCTTTAAACATATACCGGCTCCAGGGAAAGCGGGGAGGCTCAGTGTCATCTCAGAAAGCTGCTCCGGAGACAGAGCTTTCAAGAGACGATGCTTGGAGTCCCACGTCACGTCAGCCGACGGACAGGGTAAAGTCGCAGAACACCTGTGCTTCTTAGACTTCTCCTTGTGTTTCCCTGACTTACCTGAAGACCTCTCCAATGACTGAGTGCGATGAGGAGTGTGGGCTCCGCGACCATCCCCAAGCCCTTCCTCTCAAACGAGAGCGACGCGGAATCAAGCACTGGGACTCTAGTAGCTTTCTGGACCGCTCCCGCAAAGCCTTCGGGTTTAAGGCCCGACACTCGGAGCACGACTTCGGGTCGTATTCGCGCTCCAGACACCAAAGGCACACGAGGTGCAGATCCCTCATGAACATCGCCCTATGACAGGAGCCGCAGTGCTTGAAACTGGTTCTTCACTGGGACATCCTAGACACACCAGGAAAAAGTTAGCCAAAAAGTGGCTACGGGTAGCTCTCTCCAGATCTGCGCTTAGGCTGGCGCGGAAAAAGAAAGAAATTATGTTGGCGCGCATGGGCGGCATCTATATGGGTCCCACGACGCCATCCCGTCGCTGACGACAGACGTGGAGCCGACCGACACCACCTACCCATGAGTAGGGGTATTGCTGATGGAAAATCCCTGGATCCAGACGGATGCCTAGGGGAAGTTCTAAGGTAAGCAATCTACAACTAACAGTCTCTGGTTGAACCTTAGGAAGAATGTATGTTCATTGTCTGTTAATTCCTTTGATTGCGCCACTGTGATCGCCAGCTATTTAGTAGAGCTGTTTGTATAAAGCCCATGGTTATGGGCTGTTTCTGTCACTCCTGGACAGATTCCGGAGGCCATACGGTTTGGTCTTCCATACCACATAATTCGTGGCCCTGCAGTAGCATAGCCGATTGTAGGTTCCTCAATCATGTGGATTTCTCATTGCTACTTTTTTACGGGCCCCTTAAACATAGAACATGGCATAAGCCACAATTATTAACCCACACAGCATTAACTATAGCTGATTTCATAAGGGCTGGTCCTTAGCCACTCATGACTTCAACAAGTACCATGACTGGTCGTGAAGTATCTACTGCTATTTGGAGCTCTCTGCAACGCCTGAGTGGCCACCTCAAACATGTAAATTGGCTGGATGTACAGTGTCTAGTCCTTTTGTTGCTACACAGGGAATTTCGTATGACAACAGAGTGTGAGAGATGGTGGCATAAATGGGTGAACACGAGATTTCTGTAAAGCAAGGTGAATGGAGGGGGAGGTGGAGAAGGCAAAAATAACAGCTTCCTCACCTAAGCAACATTAAAATATGACTTAGATAGAAAATATATGCATACTATTTCACAGGATCAACATTCTTGTTCAGATGATTAAAAGAAAAAGGGCAGATGAGACCAGAGATTTGTGGCAAGAGTGTCTGTTCTGGAATGAATTTACAAGAGAATACACTGAGAGGGTCACAAAGCCGTAGAAGTAATTTCCTTCTCACTTTTGGAAAACTGAGAGCTATGTCTTTTTGAAGGTTTTTGTTAAGGGAGCTAGGTAAGTGATACAACGTTGGAATTAGTTCCCTGGTATCTGTGACCATATGTTCTACGTGATGAGTATGACAGAGGGTGTTCCACCATTGTACGTAGCTGGCATGTCCACTGTCTTTCCTCTTGGCCGATTCTTGTTAGATGGTATGAAGTCTCAAGGTGTCAAGCTGAACCACCCCATAGAAATTTGTTTGGCAGTAATGAGAAATGGATGTGTTCTAGAAGACTATGTAGAATTCCAGGTTCAAGACGAACTCACATCACACCCCACCTCAGGCAACTCCAGTGACTCCCCGTACAGATATGCTTTGAGCGATTATAACAATACGGAGAAAGAAAAGCACTCTATAACAAAGTAAACAAACAAACACAAGAATTAAAAGCAAACATTTAAACCCATCGCCATTTTCTCTGCACTCCATGGTACAGCACAGCAGGATACCCTAGAGTAATCATGGATGACGAGAGTCAGGTTAAACAGCTGGAATAACGGTAATAGTGTAAGAAAAACCGCCAATCGTTTCAAGGTATGCAAACCCAATTGTGTTGTCAGAGTAGGAGCAAGCAACAAGAGGAGATGGAAACTCAAACTGGTGAATCAGTCAGAGATGGAGACTCAAGAGAAACGAAATATTTAAACAGTTGGAGGTGGTGCAGAACCACATACTTACAGTTTTCAGCAGTTAACTAAGGCGCTGTTACCAATATAGCGAATCCCCAGCTTAGATATTTGCTGGTCAACTTTAGGAATGTAGTCCATAGTGCAATATTGTAGATACAAACATAAATTACTTCCCTGCTATTACTAAGAGCTGGAGTGACTCAATCAGCTACACCCGCAGGCGCCAGACTTACTATGTCAAGTTTTCTTACATCTCACCTAAACCACCACAAAAGAGGGGGTGAGCAATAAGCACGGCTTAATAAAATTTTGAAACACCCCTAATACTAAACCAACCACCCTATTATCCTCTTTTGAATACCATTGTGAGGCTGTTATTGACACTTAAAGCAAACATACTGACAATGATACTGCTGAATCTTCTTTTCTGTTTTACTATCATCCGGTGCCCCAAATCCCCTTTTTTCTTCCAAAATATCCTTTTAAGGATTGCTCTCAGTCCTTCGGTAATGTAATGGCAGATCCCTTCCGCCTCAAAGTGGATGATATTTTTTAGCAACTTTAAGACTTAAATGCAGCAACATTCCTGACATTATTAACCCTAATCTTCAAGTCACGCTCATAAAGCTTGACAATTTTACTTCTCTTTCACAGAGTCGAAGTCGCGATCACCACATGACCCTTGTCCACCCAGGGTGACAAGCCTAGCAGCAGAAACTAGTGTGACCACTTTGACCAATATTTTCCAGCAGATGTGTGATACAGGTGTTTTCCTACCTGCTGGAAGAAAGCCTCAGTTCTATCCCTTACATAAAAAAAGCCATCTCTCGACCCCTGATCACGAATAACAATCGTCCAATTCCTCGTCTTCCCTTTCCAGCGAAACGTATTGAGAGAGTAAAAAGTCAAAAGTCACCTTCGGCTCCTATTCTCAATGCGGCTGCCAGACTCGTCACAGGAACCAAAAGGTTTTACCATATCTCCCCAGCTCTCTAGAGACTCACTTGGCTCCCCATTGAAGGAAGGTGCTTCTACAGGACATCATGTATCACCAACACAGCCCTCCATACTAAACCCCCCAAATATCTAGAATCTGAACTATCGCTAGCAGGACAAGGCTGGGCTCTGAGAAGCTTCAACTCGCTTCTTCTCATACCTCCTAGACCATGGGTACTCGCAAACATTTGCCCAGGGGCCACAAAGTATGGTTGGTGGTAAGACCAAGGGCCGTACTGATGCCAGCAGGATTTGGTTAGAGGGGGGGGGGGGGGGGTCTGGATTGTGTAAGGTCTAAAACATGTTAAATAAACGGGCGAGCATTTATATGCAGGTTCATTTGTATGCTTGCCCATTTATTTAACATTTTTTTCTGAATATTAGTGCTCAGCAAGTATACAGCAGCTCGTGCTGCTGTTCCTAAGGGGGGCCACATGTAAAGGTCAAGAGGGCCGCAAGTCTGTTTGGACACCACTCAATTTGGCTTCCGCACTCAACACAGCACCGAAACAGTTCTTTTCAAAGCCACAAAAGAAATTCAGATGACTTTGGACAAGGAGGAAGAGCTGCCCTTGTCCTGCTTGACCTATCAGCAGCCTTTGCGCTGCTGATGGATTGCTTGAGTAGGATGGGCGTTTCTGGAGCAGCCGGGGAACTTCTGAGCTCCTTTCTCAGTAAGCGAGAACAAGTGGCATATCTAGGTGACTTTACATCACCCATATACTCTCTTACTTGTGGGGCTCCATAAGGATCATCACTTAGTCCGACGCTTTTTAATATATATGTTACCCTTCTGGCGGAGCTTATCAGATCCTTTGATTTTTCTCTCACTTCTTATGCAGACAATACACAAATCGTCATCTCTCTTAGCCCAGGGGCCTCAGGTTGCGACCGGAGATTCAACAAATGTATGCAGGCTGCCAGTGTGTGGATGACCAGAAACTGCCTTAAACTCAACTCAGCTAAAACGGAGGTTTTGATCTCTCGGGCCAAACCATCTTTCTAGTCTCTATCCTGGTGGCCATCTAATCTTGGTTCTCCTCCTGTTCCTGTTAGGTCAGCAAAAAACTCTTGGTGCGATCTTTAATGATACACAAACTTTTTTGGATCAAGCTAATGCAGTCACGTCAGCGACGTGTTAAACGCTCAGGCTTCTGAAGATTTTACCATTTATTCCTGCCCAGTCGCAGAAATTAGCTGTCACTGCTTTAGTGAAGGTAAAGATGGACTATTGCAATGGACAATATCTTAACGCCCATCAATCTGTCATAAATAAGTTGCGGCGACTGCAAAATGCTGCAGCCAGACTCCTGTTTAAAATTCCCAAATATCAGTCTATCTATAGATTTCTGAGAGACCTGCACTGAATACCGGTCAGAGAGGATTGTTTTTAAAGCGCTCTGCATCACGTTCAAAGTGTGACAGTGTCCAGATTTTTCAGGATATATCCTGGGGCGGCAGGGGCTTTGTGCTGGGAGCTTCTAAGGCCTGTAATGCGCTTCAACAACACTTTAAAACCATGCCCAAATTATTAGCCTTCAGAAAGGCCTTGAAAACTTGGCTTTTCTCAGCAAAATAACTGTTCACATTGTGAGGCATTATTAAGTCGTTTCTCAGCTAGCTTCAAGGCGCCCTATGGGTAATCGAGCACTCTATGCAAATAATAACGTAACATACCATACCGGAAAGATAGTCTTCAATTATCTATCATTCTTTTTACTATTCAACAACCCACTTAACCCCTCTAGTAAGTTTTCTGCACCATTCACTCACTGGGCACTATAATATCATACTTATCCAAGTGCATCCACCATTGACTCCGATACCTTTCTTGCATTCTCACACCTTAAACTTGCTGCCTTGGATACTCCAGACCACCTCCTCCTTTTATATTTTCTTAGCTCACTAGTGATAATAGTCCATTACGCAAAAAGCTTACCTCTTACCGTTCCTGCTGTCATTCTCAGTTGCCTGTTATACTGAGAAGGAGGATGCAATTCCTTCAGAATTTGATAAAATATTTGTGCATCTGTTTGCCTCTTCGTTTCTAGCTCTGATTTAGGCTTTGATAGCGGTCACCGAGTGCTATAGTCGTAGAATCACATTAATGATTTAGTATTGAAGAAAAGCAGAAAGGCACGGTTACTTTATGGGCAGTGCTCGACTACACAGGATCTATAATGAAGACATATTACTGACATTGGTTCAAACGAGAGAGTTATTTGGGATACTGGCAGGTCAATGTTCATTTTATGCTTGATTAGCAAGTAGAATTATATACATGTGGACATGCTTTCTAGGCAGAATCCAAGAATAAGAAACGGTCTGCCATGTTCATGGCTTATAGCAAAGGCCAGAGACAGTTTACTCATTTGTAAGAAGCAACAAGTACCCACCATGCTTATTTGATGGCTGAGGGACATACTGGTATCAAATACTGTCCCCAGATTGTGTACCTGCTCTGAGGTGATAATGTGCTGGCTGAAAAAAGTCCAAAAGTGGTGGGAGCTTTTTTAAATTGTATTTTTTTTTCTGCCCCGAATACAATTAGCTTTGCTGTGGTGTTTTAGCTGCAGACGGATTCAACTCATCCAGTGATTAACTTCTTTCAGAGCATTTTGAAAGGAAAGGGTGAAGAGGGGTCCTTTGAAAATCTCATATCGGCATATGGTTTAACAGAGACTAACTTGTCTTTAAACATGGCAAATTATGGCCGCAGGTATACATTACACGGACAGAGATGATCCCTGAGGGGACCCTAAAAATGGAAGAAAGCATGTAAATTGTGGCCTCAGGTATACATCAAGTAACACGGTCAGAGAGATGATCCCAGAGGGACCCCTACGAAAGGCAGAAAACTCTTGGAGCTTATGGACTCCAAATTCGCTCTTTGTGATCTGCCTACCAGAAAGGACTGGAACCAAGGCACGGATTGGGGGTCACTCCCGGGCGGGAAGGTTAGAAGGAGGAGGGGGGGGGGGGGGGGGGTCTGGACTCCCTTTGTCGGTCATTCTGAGGCCTTCGCACCAAAAACCCATTTGTGCAGTTTTAGCTGAAATGAGTACTGTAAGACGGCAGGCATGATAACCTAAGTCTTTTAGTTGTTGAACCAACACCTTCCCAAACATTTCGACTAGTGAGGAAGACTAAAAACGTGCCCATTATTGGCCAGGATGTTAAAGATCAAAGAGGTTTTATTTTCCAAAAAATTGACCACATTGCCTGCCTTGAGATGCAATGAAAATAAACCCACCTCAGTAGACAAAGGAGGAATGCTGCTTACTAGTCATGGTCATTACCACTGTGATGATCTCAATTTTGCCACACCCGGGTGAAAAAGCTGTGGTGCGTATAGCAGGAGTTTTACACAGATTTTCAGATTTGAAAACGTCTAGAGCTGGATTTTTCAATTATACACAGATTCCAGAATTTGTTTTGCAGGCGCACAACAAGGTACCAAATGCAATAAATTCTGCTTTTAGAAATGGTTTCATCAAACCAGTCCACCTCGCGTACAATCTTTCATGCATATTTTGGGAGGGAGGGAGCGATAGTTAAGATCAGGCAAAAAGATGTTTGGCACATCGGATGAAGATTATTACCAAGTCTCTAAATGAAGGCACAGTTTTGGGTATTGGGACGAAAGTCAAATGCATTGTTTGGAAAATCTGTACTTTCCTGCCCTGAAACATTTTCTCAGTAGCCCCTGTTTCTTCATTGTACTCGACAAACTTACACGCCGACTTGGGGTGCGCCATCCGTTTTTTGATTTTATCAAAATCAGAACTGGGCTGTAATGACTGGGTGACAAGCCACATATAGCCCCCCCCCCCCCACCCCCCTGTGAGTAAGAGTAGTTAAGGTCACAAAAATCCAAGCTAGATTGTGGTAGCAGTGGGATTTTAGAACAAGAACAAAACCTTTTTTACCTGTAACCCTGTGATAAGACAATCTACTGGCTCACCCAATACCAAAGGAAATTCCATGTCGATGAACACATTTCTCAACAAAATAAGGATTTCACGTTCATCCACATCATCATCAGGCTGGTTCAGCAATGCCCATTTTGATGCAGCGAAATAATTATTTCTCTGGTTTACATTTTTCAGACTAATTAACCAGCATGAACCCCAACAAAAACGGATCAGACTGCATCGAAGTGAACATCAAAATGTCAACCTATTAAGCAGACACTGCAAAGAAGCCACACATTGCCTTTTATTTGGGCACCAGATTGTTTTCAAAATGAACACTAAATGCCCATGAATTATATGCCTGACAATGGAAAACTAGAAGGCATCCACTAGAACAAAAAAGGCATACATTCTAATAATCCTAAACATAACTTTAACATCGATGTGTGCATTTGGCTGCACCCTGACAGGGCATTACAGTGTCCATCAAAATAACCGTCAAACTGAATTCAAGAAATTTAGCTGTCTGACTGTAGCTCTACATCAACGTCCTCATTAGTGCTGGTTTCTTCCACTTCGTTATTGGAAACAGGAGGTTCTTGAGCTTCTACTGTCAGGAAATATTCATCTTCGGCTACTTGAGCAGCTGTTATCTCGCTAGCACCAGAGACCAGCCTGGACAGCAGATCTTTAAGATTTCTATCCATGCTACAACTGTCCAAGTCTGGGGTTCCATCTTGCATTATTTTAGATTGTTTTCCATGACTAAGCCAAAACAAAAGGCAGCCATATGAATACATGTCTGTTGACGGGGAAGCCAAGTGACCAGCTTTTACTTCTGGGGATGTTAAGTTCAGCGCCCCAACTGAGTTTAAGAGATTGCGCTGTTGCTCTGTTTTTGTGAAATCGAAGTCCCCAAGCATTCCTTTCCTTCGATTCAGTGCAAACACATTGTTCTGATGTACTGATCCGTGCACAATGTTAGCTTTGTGGAGTATCTGCAAGCCACAAGCAACTCCCTTCATCACCATTGCAACTTCCTGGGTGGTCAGAGGTTTACTTGCTTGAATTTCTCTCAGACTTTCTCCAGGATAAAAGGGGACTATCAAATAGGCTATAGGATCAGACTTGCAGAAGAAAAGAAACATTAATGGCACCAACTGAGATTCCTCCTTCAGCTCACACCAGGCCATATGATATTTAGCTGCTCGCTCAATCACCTTTGCTTCTGTATCAACATCAACAGAATAGCCTTTCAGCAGAACTTTCCGACCTTGGATATCAGCACAGACCACCGGCCTTTTGCTGCTAAGTTCCTTCATTGGTTCTGCATTGAAAAGTTCACGTTCAAGGCTAACTGAGAGAAGGCCACCAGAGTTTATATAGTTAAGAATTCCTGTTTCTGGGTGTAGCAAAGGCAACTCCGGAAACCACTTTTCCACCAAACAGCGTAGCTTATCATATTCTTCTTGTTCCCGATATATTTCTACAAATATTTTCTCTCGCAGTTCAGCAATATTTTCTTTTATGTTATTGACATCAGTATCACAAGCATCATCCGACTCTTCTAAACTTCTTTGCTCAATAGTTTTCCACCTTAGCTGAGTCTTTAGTACTTTCAGGGATTTTTTAATCGCAAGTAGCTTGTCAACATTAGGGCTTTTGTGGAGCCATTCGGCTATCTGTTTCTCAAACTCAACACTGTCTGTGTGTTTGGACATTACTACTTTGATGAGTTCCAGTTCCTGTCGGATCTTCTGCACAACCTTGTTGTAAGCAGAGAGTATTATTTTCTTTTCAGTTTCATCGTGCTCAGCACCAGAAATGTTAAGCTCCTTTTCAATAACCAATTCAACATTATTAATAAGCTCATCAATGTTGCCTACAACTCCATCAGAAGTTAAAGGTGCTGTACTTGTTAAGTCGAAAAATTCTCCCAGATCATTGAACCACAGAAACAGAGCACTCAGAGAATCATCTGTGTCACGTCGGACCTTGCTGAACTTCTCACTTTTTGCTCGTTTCCATTCATGAAAATCCTGGAATACTTCATCAGATGCCTTAACATTTGTGGCTTTACCATACACATCTTCCAGTGAACTAAATATTTGTTCTAAGGCTTTTGTGCGTTTTGAAAGGGATAACTCATCCACTTCTCGAATAAATTCTTGTACTGCTGAAAACAGAGCCTCCTGCACAGTATTACGTGTTTTTATTAAGCCAGCCACTTCCTCCGTGTCTTTGCACAGCTGAATTGCCCGTTGTGCAACATTGTAAGCTTCCCAAATTTCTCCAAGTGGTTCCAGTGAGGATGGTGCAGTAACGCATTCTTCAGAAACAATTCGCACCTGTTGGGACATATAAACAGAAGAGTGTCGTTATAGGATTTTAATATGAATGTCTGAATTGGTCAATACTAATCTGAATACCGGGTCCAGTTATGTACAAAGATATAAAGAATTAGGG
Organism: Triturus cristatus; assembly: GCF_964204655.1. Taxonomy (NCBI): domain Eukaryota; kingdom Metazoa; phylum Chordata; class Amphibia; order Caudata; family Salamandridae; genus Triturus; species Triturus cristatus. The sequence continues at coordinate 63,574,770 of NC_140595.1, forward strand.
AAAACACTGCAATAAAACACATACAAATTGGACAGTGAACACCTCCAATGAATAGAAAAAGACTGCTATATTAATTTGAGAATACTACCATAACCAGTATTTCTGTATCAGGCTCCAAAACCTGCTAAGCTATTGGCTAACAAAACTGAAAAACAGAAAAAAAGTTAGTTTATTCTATAATACATAGACTGTATTAGGCTGAAGCGGCTGGTACAGGTTAATTTGAAAAATGGATATCATTTTAGGAATGAAGGATTATCCTACAAAAATGAAATTAGTACAGGGATGTGTAAATTAGGATATTTGGAACTGTACTATGCTATTTATTACAATGAGGCTTACGTCATCTCAGGTTATAAAATAGAAATGGTGACATTGAAGGCACATTTTATTTTAGGTTACCATTTCAACAAAGCAAAATTTTAAATTATGGCTGGATTACTCATAATATTGATTACACCGAGGTATAATTAACATTAACGTCAATAATCCAGGCATTATGCTTTGCCCGTCACAAGCCCAAAAAAAGAGAAAGTAGCAAGCAGAAAGTGGGAGCCCAGAAAATACACAATTACAAAGAGCCAAGCAAAGAAACTGTATTTCGCCAAAAATGTTAATCCAGTTCAAAGACCATAATCAGTTGTAGAGGAGAAGTAGAAGCGTCTTTAAGGACAACAGCCCCAAGCGAAGCCATCTACAGGTCCAACTAACAAAGAGAAACAAAGGTATAAGTGGAAGACCAAGTAATCACCTTCCGGACAGAGATGGGACCTCTCGGACATTCAGCCTCAGAGGCGCCACTAGTCGAGCACCCATGAACAGATCAATCAAAGAATTGGTGACTGAATCAGATGACGACTGCATTCGCGGGTGGTTTTATTCTATATTTCATGGAATGTAGGAGACAAAAAGAGTGCTTCTCTTCGACCTGAATACACACCAACTGCTCGACCAACATTGGGGAATGGCAGGCATGAGCAGCCAAAACATACACTCAGGAGCCATTATGAGTAAAACTACTAACTGAGACAGGTAAAAACATGCCAGGAGCACAGGCCATAAAGTTGGCAAAGGCCTCTGCACCAACCCCTCAAGGAAGAAAACACAAATAGGGCGCTCAAAACTAAAAATCCTCAAGCTCTCCTATGTGCCTGGCTGAAACAATGGCGACCAGATTGCCATTTTTGAGTTAAAACTTAAAAGGAACCTCCTCTAAAGATTCAAATGGTGCACTTTTTAATCCCCAAAAAACCATATGAATGTCCGGTGAACGGACCTTAGAATGCACCTAAGAACCAGAAAAACATCCCACAACAGGACTGTCAACTCAACAGCCCTCAACAGAAGAGATGTGTAACTCCCAAAAGCCTCTAGAATAACTAAGGAGACCCTCCCCCTCCATATCTTATGAAGTGGCCTGGGGAGGAGAAGTTAAGAGGTAAAAGGAAATAATGATCCCTGTAACCACGAAGAGGTCAACCACTCTGTGATCCCTATTCACAGAAGAGCACCATTGCGTGAGAAAACAAGCCCAATTATGGAACAACAACTTTTTAATCTCCTGAAATACCTCCAGGTGGATATAGAAATCCATTGAGGATGAAAGTACCACACTCGGGATGCCTGCTGCACATTTCCCCAATCGTGGGAGAGAAGATACTTAATCAAGTTCATGTGAGCCTCTCTTACCAAGCCATCAAAAAATTAGCCAAAGAAGCCAGGTAGGGAGACCTGGTGCCCTCATTTGTGTGGATGTACGACTTTGGCACCTGGTTCTCCGTCCACACGAGAAGGGTCTTTCACTGACTGTGTACAGAAAAATACTGCATTGCCATTCAAACTGGCCACAGCTTGCTCCATTCTGAAAACATACAAGACTCCTGAGCCAACCACAGATCCTGAGCCAAGGCAGTTTCCAGCGTGGCACCGCATCCCCTGCTGAGGGCATCTCCCCACAGATAGAAACCTTCAAGAGGCTACCACTGGAGAGAAACCCCCAAAGGCAGACGCACACAAATGAGTAGATGGTAGTTGCAAAACCTCAGATCACAGAACTCCGCGGATGTACAGGACTACAAGCTTGATTTGGAATCTGACCAAAGCTACCTAAAAAAATGCAGGCTGCTATACCCACAGAGCGCAGCTGTTAACCAGAGCATTCTACAAAAGCAGGACACCTCTCAGTGGGTCCAGACCTTTACAGTACAGGCAGGTGGAAGAAATACATGACCCAAAGAGGTGTTAAAAAGAGCTCTCCAACTGCAAGAAACCTAGCTGGAATTTTTTCTGATCCAGGATCCAGACAAATGCCTGGAAAACGCTGCATCATCCGACAGTGAACGAGTGGAAGAGATGCAGCATGAACCAACCATTCGTCAGGTACTGATGCACCTAAATTCCTTTCACATGCAAAAGACCCGGTATGGGGAGGGGGATGTGCCCTAACGGCTAGGGTGGTCGACCTCGAAGGTGGGAAACCGGGTTTGAGTCTCGGCAGGGACGCTCAACATGCTGTGATTTTAGGCAAATGGCCTAATCTCTGCGTGCCTAACAAAAATGAATGTGTCCATCTGTAACGCAAATGGTGCTCATGTAAAGCGCTCGGATACCTTCGGGTCTAGTTCGCGCTCTATTAAAAAAAGTGTCAAACACCTTTGAAACCATAGGACAGGGCTTAGAACTGGGTTTGCTCTGTGGGAATTTCAAATCTCAGGAATCTTTGAATCCATAGATGAATCAGAACATGGAAATAAGAATTTCCCAGATCAATGCAAGTCAAGAAGTCACTTGGCGCAACTAGAGGGATATCATTTTGAAACATCATTGAAGTATTTTATACCTGATGAATGAGATTGCGCCCCCCCCCCCCGATTACGTGAAAAGCACACCTAAGTAAGGGCACCAAAAAAAAAGTTGGAGTACACCCAAAAGTCGATTTCTCTTGGCCAAGGTGCTCACTTTCTATGATCTCAGCCAGGTCTTTGAATCTGAAATCATGAGCAAAAGCCTACGGTAAAGCCTTTGCAGACCCCTTTGAACACTCAAACATCCGAAACAAACTCCTCCCAAAAGTGGATGAATGCCACAGTAAAATCTCCTACACAGAGGAGAACCTCTGGAGGACTTGGCTTAAGAGGGATCATATGGTCATCCCAGCTTCAGATTAAGAAAAAATATGATCTTTTAAAATCTGGTGGATCCCACATTGCATCCTCCGATGCTAGAATGGGACACGCCTTTTGGAGGAAAACAAAACAAGTTAGCAGACTGTAATCCGAGGTTGAAACATATCCAGAAAGAAAATGGAAGCTGGGTAGAAAGGGTAGAGTTGAATTCTCTGAAAACTTCTTTGGCACCTCTTCTGACAAAAACCTCTTGGAACCAAAAAGGACACTGTAAGGAGGACGGATTGTACCGGAAGTGGGGCGGGACGGAGCCTCTGAACGCCGCTCCGGAAGCAGGACGCGGTCTAGTCTCGGACTCGGCTTTGGGGGCGGGGCCAAGGACGGAAGCAAACGCAAGGAGCCAAAAGCGAGGGGAGAGAGGACGAGAGGTGCGCGAGACCGGAAAGAAGAGGGAGAGAAGGCACGAGTACGACGGAGAGAACAAGGACGAAGGCAAGCGACGACGGGAAGGAGCACCGGAGGCGGAAGGCGAGACGAGAGACGACGAACCCAGGAAAGAGATTTACACGGCGAGCAAACCCGGTGGGCAGAAGGGAGGAGAAGACGCCCCGGGTCCCAGCGCTGCGGTCCGCGTAACGGGCCGTGGCTCAAGGCAAGTGAACCTTCGGGGACCCTTCGGGTGGGGTCGGTGGAGTTGCTAAGGGGAGGGGGCAGGCACTAGAACGAGTGTGAGACCAGACCGAACTCCCTCACTTCCCTACCCACACACACGAGTCAATGGTGATGGTAGCACGACATACACCTGAATAAGCAGCCCTGACTAAGACCTGTTTTTGTTGTTTTTCCTCCCTTCCCTCACCTGCCGAGCACCAAGAAGCAAGACCCCCACCCTGGAAGTCACGGACCCCTTTTTTTTTTTCTTCGGACGAACCCCGCAAGGAAGATCCCAGAGACTGTGAAGGAACTGTTTGTTGTGTTGTTATGAGTACATACCCGGCCATCTCCTTTTGGAATACACCCCAATCTCACGTAACGGGCATGTTAGAATAAAAGAGTCAGACTACCTGCACCTGTTGAACTCAGAGTTTCATTGGCTTGGGTCACCTTCCCAGTTAGGGACTCCCGACTACCACAGCTTGGTGTCAGAAGTGGGATCCTTAGGGTGTCGACAATGACACAGCCCGTGCCTATTACTGTGGAAAGCATCATCAACCAGTTGGCCGAGGGACAGAGACACCTCCAATTGGCACTGGAGGAACAGGCCCAAGCCGCCCAAAAGGACAGGGAAGTGTTGCATGGGGCATTACGGGATCAAGCCGTCATACTCACCTCCAACCAACAAGTACAAGACACAGCGATACTTAGACTGACAGACGCTATCGTCAGTTCAAGGGTCCGTCCAAATGTCCCTGGGTCGGTCTTACAAAAATTTCAAGAAGGAGACGACCCTGATTATTTTTTCGTTAACTTTGAGAGGGTAGCGACTACAGCTGCATGGCCCCAGGAAAGGTGGAGTCAGTATATTGCGCCTCTCCTGGCGGGGGAACTACAAGCCGCCTATCAGGCCGCCAACCCCGCTGGAACGACAGCCTATGAGGATGTGAAAAGAGCGATTTTAGAACGACTAGGCTGTGATCAAGAATATTACAGGACCAAATTTAGGAAAGAAAGGTGGAACACCGGAGACAATCCACGAGCCCCATATTACCGGGTCAGAGACATGGGAAGCCGATGGTTAACACCCCATGTATCCACAGTAGAGGAAGTGACAGAAAGAGTATACCTAGAACAGTACCTCGATGCCCTTCCCACAACAACCCGTTCATGGGTAAAACAACACCCTAACCTTACAACCGCAACAGCGGTCGATTTAGCTTGTGCTTTCCACCGGTCACCTGAGTTTAAAGCCGGAGTAGCTCGAACCACCTCTGTACCACTGAGAAACTTACCAGAGTTAAAACCTCGTACACAGCCTTGACCTCTTCCTCCACTTACGGGTATAGGTAGTCAAGGTCCCCAATGCTATCATTGCTCTGAGTGGGGACACATAGCCCGACAATGCCCCCATAAAACCCCGACAGTGGAACCCATGGAGGTTGGGTATTCTAGAGGACGGATATTTGTGTGCGGTCAGGGGTCCCCTCGATACAAAAAGGACATACTACTTAATGGGAAAAAGCAACAGGCATTATTGGACACGGGGTGTCACGTGTCTGTAGTGGATAGATCACTGGTCCCCCAAACCCAACTCCAAGGAACTGAACGAGTACAAGTCACCTGTGTACACGGGGATACAAAATCATACCCCGTCGCGGAGGTACTCCTCGATATCTCTAGTGATCCCCAAATAAGGAGAGTAGGGGTTATCCCGTCCTTACCCGAGGCGGTCATTATTGGTACAGATCACCCTAAGTTCAAACAGTACTTAAATGAGACAAAGCAAGAAGCACTAACATGGTTACATGAGGCACACTATCGCGAATGTGTCCTGGAGAATGGGGCAGGCAAAGAAAGGAAAAGCAAGATGGAAGGAAGGAAAGCAAAACACCTATACCTAGAGACCCACAACTCAAACCACGCTTTTCCTATCTCCCTTACAGACCCCGTTGAGGCAGACCCGATTAGCTTCCGCTCAGCCCAGAGGGATGATCAAACCCTGGTACATGCCTGGGAACAGGCACAGGAGCAAGATCCAGACAAGGTAGGACCATATTTTGTTCTTATTAAAGGGTTGCTGTATCGCGCTGTAAATGAGGGGGAACAGGTCAAAACCCAGCTCTTAGTGCCCCTTTCCTTTCGTGCACATGTATTACAGTTGGCCAACAATCACATAGGGGGTGGACACTATGGGAAGGAGAATACGCTGAAGTATCTCTTGGGCAGGTTTTACTGGCCGGGGGTCTATAGGGACGTGGCAAAACATTGTACCTCCTGTGTGAGGTGTCAATATTCCAACACCGCAGGGATCAAAAAAGCCCCTCTGTATCCATTACCAATAATCGATGTCCCCTTTAAGCGTGTTGGCATGGACTTGGTAGGCCCTCTCACCCCATCTGCTAGAGGGCATAGATACATCCTGGTCATCATAGACTACGCCAGCAGATATCCCGAGGCATTTCCTTTGACCACAATGACTTCCCCTGCTGTGGCTAGAGCCATGATTTCCTTTTTTACTAGGGTGGGTTTTCCCTCCGAAATACTGACGGACCAAGGAACCCCTTTTATGTCACGGTTAATGTCCCAAGTATGTAAGATCCTGGGTATCCACCAAACCCGAACATCGGTTTACCACCCACAAACAGACGGCCTTGTGGAACGCTACAACAAAACCATCAAAAGTATGCTCCGCAAGGCTATCTCTGAAACCGGGAGGGACTGGGACCAACAGCTACCCCTGGTCCTGTTTGCAATCCGAACACACGAGCAGAAATCTACTGGTTTCTCCCCGTATGAGTTATTATTCAGAAGAAAACCCCGAACCCTATTAGATATGGCAGCCGAACAATGGGAGGCAGAGGAAGAGGAGGGACAAACACTACCCAAATACTCAGCAGATTTAAAATCCGCTGTGACCAAGATCTGGGGTTTGGTTCATGAAAACATGGAAAAAGCCCAAGACTCTCAAAAGGCATATTACGATAGAAATAGCCGAGTAAGAGAGTTCGCTCCCGGAGACAAAGTTCTCCTATTACTCCCAACGACCGAGAACAAATTGTTGTCCAAGTGGCAAGGACCCTACATTATTGATAGAAAAGTCACCCCAGTCACATACAGCGTCCTCCAACCCCTTAGGTCTGGAGGCAAACAGATCTACCACGTTAATCTGCTAAAACAATGGGTAGAACCCACTACACCCGATGAGCCAGGGCGAGCGATACTGACGATAAACACAGAAAGGCCCCTAGAAATATCCACGGCCAACACACAGGAAGCAACAGGGGAGAAAGCCCCTGTTGGGAATATTCTATCAGCTATCCAGCAGACACAATTATCCTCCCTACTGGACAGCTTCCCTGGTCTGTTCTCGGCCACCCCGGGACTGACGTCCCTAACTCACCATGACATAATTTCATTGGATAACAGCATCGTAAAGTTGAAACCTTATCGCATCCCTGAAGCCAGAAGAGAAGCGGTAGAAAAGGAAGTTACTGATATGTTACAGGCCAATATCATAGAACCCTCCACAAGCAACTGGTGTTCACCTATAGTTTTAGTACCGAAACCCGACGGAAGTCTGCGTTTCTGTATGGACTTTCGTCAGGTAAACAGTGTCACAAAATTTGACTCCTATCCTATGCCGCGCATAGACGAATTAATAGAGAAGTTAGGCAATGCCAGGTACTTAACAACCCTCGACCTTACTAAAGGTTATTGGCAGATCCCCCTAACCCCTCAAGCCAAAGAGAAAACGGGCTTTGCCACCCCCTCCGGGCTCTATCAATTCCGGGTGCTCCCTTTCGGCCTCCATGGGGCACCAGCGACGTTTCAACGTCTTATGGATCGCCTGCTCAAACCCCATGCCACTTATGCAGCAGCGTATTTGGACGACATAGTCGTTTTCAGCCCAACTTGGACAGACCATATAAGACACCTCGCAGCAGTATTTTCTGCCATTCAAGAAGCGGGCCTAAAAATAAACCCAAAAAAGTCCCTTCTAGTCACAGATACCATACAATACCTTGGCTACACCATACAAGGAGGTCTTATAAAACCACAGCTGACTAAATTAGAGGCCATCAAATCCCTTCCCAACCCTACAACCAAACGCGATATTCGCTCTTTTCTTGGGTTCATAGGGTACTATAGGAGATTCGTCCCTAATTTTTCTTCCCTGGCGAGCCCCCTCACCGATCTACTAACCAAAACATATCCATCCCGGATACACTCGTGGACAGAAGAGCATGAACACAGCTACCAAGCGCTCAAAGACGCCATCTGTAAGGCTCCAGTGTTACATTGCCCGAACTTCCATAAGCCGTTTGTCCTCCAGACAGATGCGTCCGGTCTTGGTCTAGGTGCGGTGTTACAACAACCTGACTCTGGGGGGGGGAGCTCAAACCTATTCTCTATATTAGCAGAAAGTTATTTCCTAGGGAATCCCATTATTCCACAATCGAAAAAGAGTGCCTGGCTATAAAGTTGGCAGTTGAGGCACTCCAATACTATCTGCTAGGACGCCGCTTCACGATCCTCACTGACCATGCCCCCTTAACATGGCTCGTGAAACATAAGGATTCCAATCAACGCATTCTCAGGTGGTTCATGTCCCTACAACCTTTCTCTTTCCAGACATTGCATATACCGGGTGCCAGACAGGGCTGTGCAGACTACCTATCCAGGAATCCCTCAACTGAATGGCCCCAACGTCCATTCCTAGAGGGAGAGATATGTAAGGAGGAGGACGGATTGTACCGGAAGTGGGGCGGGACGGAGCCTCTGAACGCCGCTCCGGAAGCAGGACGCGGTCTAGTCTCAGACTCGGCCTTGGGGGCGGGGCCAAGGACGGAAGAAAACGCAAGGAGCCAAAAGCGAGGGGAGAGAGGACGAGAGGTGCGCGATACCGGAGAGAAGAGGGAGAGAAGGCACGAGTACGACGGAGAGAACAAGGACGAAGGCAAGCGACGACGGGAAGGAGCACCGGAGGCGGAAGGCGAGACGAGAGACGACGAACCCAGGAAAGAGATTTACACGGCGAGCAAACCCGGTGGGCAGAAGGGAGGAGAAGACGCCCCGGGTCCCAGCGCCACGGTCCGTGTAACGGGCCATGGCTCAAGGCAAGTGAACCTTCGGGGACCCTTCGGGTGGAGTCAGTGGAGTTGCTAAGGGGAGGGGGCAGGCACTAGAACGAGTGTGAGACCAGACCGAACTCCCTCACTTCCCTACCCACACACACGAGTCAATGGTGATGGTAGCACGACATACACCTGAATAAGCAGCCCTGACTAAGACCCGTTTTTGTTGTTTTTCCTCCCTTCCCTCACCTGCCGAGCACCAAGAAGCAAGACCCCCACCCTGGAAGTCACAGACCCCTTTTTTTTCCGACGAACCCCGCAAGGAAGATCCCAGAGACTGTGAAGGAACTGTTGGTTGTGTTGTTATGAGTACATACCCAGCCATCTCCTTTTGGAATACACCCCTATCTCACGTAACGGGCATGTTTGAATAAAAGAGTCAGACTACCTGCACCTGTTGAATTCAGAGAGTTTCATTGGCTTGGGTCACCTTCCCCGTTAGGGACTCCCGACTACCACAGACACATAAGCAACAAGTACCTCTGAGAACATCTCTCCCCCCACACACTTTGCTGGATCTCAGAGTAATGCTTATGACTTGCCACAGCTCTCACTGTTGTCAAAGTCAATGTTCTCAGACCATAAGTCAGAGCATCAGATGCACGCTGAAGCAGTTGCACCTCCACTTTGTCTATAACAAATCACAGAAACCGATACAGAGGAGAGATTGCACTCAGAGAAAACATGGCAGCAGATGGTTTCCTCTTTAAAGAAATGTAGCTTACCAAAAAGATACTATTGAATATTATCAGCTGAGGCCACATTCATGAGACATGCCAGACTGTGCAAAGTTCTGGACATTTTTCTGTAAGTTCAGCAGAGAATACAGCTTCTTCCAAACCTATAAAAACTACACGTTTTTCAATTTCTGAACCCACTTTCAATATCAGGCACTGAATGCTATGCATGAGAGGGTGGCCAGGAACACAGACAGGTTGCTAATAGTGAACTGCATCACCAGTTTGTGCAAGTACCTCAGAATTAGGAGTAACATCCTTAAGGCCTAAATTGTCCTGCTTTTGAGCCAAAATATCAGCCACCACCTCTCCACTAACACATTTCCCGAGGAATCAACCAGGGGAACTTAGGGGTTGGGCAAACACGTATGTGCTTATCCAGCACTGCATGAGTAGCAGCTTCAATTATGGAGTGAATGTGAGAAGCAGTCATAAGAACAAATGGCTAATCAACAGAACAGGAGACAAAGAATTGCTGTCACTTAGGGCTTCTTTATTTAATGCTTATGTTTAGACCTAGGCCTTTTGGAGCACTTAAAAGAACCTCATGTAAAGCAGGATTTGTTTTCCTTTTACAGTCCATGGCTCCTTCAGAAGGCGCCAGAGAATTCCTCATTGCAGTATTCATCCCACATATAAATTCAAGCACATTTAGAAGGACAGAAACATTGAAAAGCATGCTGCTCAAAGCAAAGACGGAGTTTAGCAAAAATCAGCAAAATGGCATGCACACATTCAGCAAAAAACCAAAGACTCACCCGTTCTCCACCGGTCTGTATTTTAAAACATATGGGCTCCAATGAAATAAACCATTTGCACCTGTGACCTTTTGTCAGTCGCACCATCTTTCCATTTAGATGGCGGGGCACAGGGCGGCTGACAACATCTTCACTCAAGGAGCTCCCAAAGGGAAATCCAAGTGCCTGCCTCTCATGGACAACCCCTGGATTCTGGAGGAGGGGTTTGAGCGCAGTCAAGTCCGCCTGCACTGACAGGGTTTGATGTTACAGCGGACAACCTGCACATGACCAAGAACCAGAAGCCCACGATACACTGCCCTGCCTGACTCCCACAATACAGGCACAAGCAGTTATCTGCAAAAAATGTCCAATTTCCTGCAGAACGAGAAAGAAAATATTAGAAACCTACCTGCAAGGATATGCCCATGGGACAGAGATAAAGCATGGCGGGGTCACTTATTAGCAAGCTCTGCGAGGGCAGAGTTAATGTGTTTATTAATCCATCTAATAACCATGCAGGAGAATGGTAGATCTTATTAAATGCTGGGGTGCGGAACTACAGATGAGGTCAAGTTTCTCACTGATGAGACATGCATTACGATTCACGTGTAAGTTACACAAAAAGCTTTATATTCTTTGAGGCTCACAGGCACCGATTGATGCATGGGAGGGCGGGGGTTCCTAGTTGTTATGATGCAAAGTCAAAATGTTTTGTGTTTTTTTCCATATATATTCCAAAAGCACATCCAAAAGCGAAGCAGTGCTTGCAACAAAAAGAAAGTTTTGTTATGCAACAAGCCATGAGGCAAGATGCATTGGGCTTTAAAAAGTCATATTTATAATTCAATGTTGTGGAATTAAATCACAAAACCGAAAGAAGGAAGGTCCACATGTACGAACACATTTTCCCATAGGGACAGAATGGCTAAAACCCTTCGATATATCTAGCCCTAAATTTATAAATTGGACAGCGTCTGAATACTTTGTGAATAAATGTTTAGGTTTCAATTTAGGTCATATTTTTCGGGGATAAGATTACAGCCATTCTTACATATACAAAGAAAGACATAAAACCCTGATTTGGGGGGGAGGGGGGGTGATCAGTTAAAAGTTATTGTTATTCGTAGTTGAAAAACATGACAGTGATATATGCAATTTGTGTGATAAAATTGGAACAGAGGAAGGGAAGTAAACAAAAGCCTATGATAAGTGAAATTGTATGTAAGTTGATGTGATACACCTGTATAAAGATGTACTGTTATTACACAAATGGAAATAAAAATAAATAAAAAAAAAAAGAAAGATACAAGAAATATTTATTTGGAAACATGTTTAGAAGCAGATAGTCGTTCATTACCATTTTACGGTGAAAATCCCTACGAGCGTTGGAATGGAGATACCTCCACATATGTGATGAGGCCACATAATTTAATGGCAAGGTGTTTTGGCAGGCAAAACTTTTGACCAAGTAAGCCAGAAATTATCATGTTAGCAAAATTAGAGAGCTGATGGAGGTAGGATTAATATCACTTTCGTCATATAATATCATAAACGAGTGATTTTGGTGACCGAATGAGTGGTGTAAACTGTACTTCCATAAATTAAAGATTGTAAGATATTTCAGCCACAAACGTCAAGTGGAGAAAGTGGCCTGAGGAAAAACAACCATTAAGCCAAATAAAATGTCTCTCTAAAAGCATATAAAAAATTATAAATACTGCATACAATTACTTTGGTAAGCCGGAGTGTAGATAAAAGATTCACCATCAAAACTATAATGAATAAAAAATATTAATAGTATTTAAAATGTTATCATTCCATTTGTAATCATTTTAAATGAATCATTTTTGGTAAAAAGCACAAATCCAGCCTTGGTTAGGGGACGTTTTTAAAAAAAAAAAAAACGGTTAAAACAACAACAAGATTCCTAAATCTACACTTTCCTTCAGCCCTGAGCCCAAAGACCGAGACCCATCGCAACCCTTACCAAGCCAGAGCCCTTAATTCAAGGACCCCTCCACTCCAAGCCCTGAGACCAGGATCCAGTTCTAAGCATTTAAAGTTAGTTCCTCTGCTAAGTATAACCCTCCTTGCTTTGTCTTAGTAATTTTTAATGTGTTTTCTATAAGTGTTGGCAAAGTGGGATTAGCCTTCACCCCTCCCTTGAAGAACTTCACCTTAAGTTAAGAAAGATTTGTTTTATTGCCCTCCAGTTTAAAACAATTTATAATGAATGTGAAGAGTGGAAGGGTGGGCGGTATTGTAGTTCAGTAGATCTTTTACAAAATCAGACTGTTTTTACAGTTCTATTTCTCCGTTTTTTTTCTTCTCCGTTTTAATTAATTCTTTTGTACATGCACATTTTGCTCAAGTATTACTTTAGGTTTAAAAATATGTATCACTGTTTTTTAAAACATTTTTGGGGGATAATGCATGAAAAGCATAGGAGCAAAGGTTTTTTTCTACATACTTTTTATTAGAAAATCATTAACCTCTTTTTCACATTTAGTCTCAATACCTAGAAATGTTTTTTAGGTTTGACTTCTGGATATTTTGGGAAATATGGTAACAAGTTTGGTTCAAACACAAACATGTCTGACAGTTTTCCCAACAGAAATGAATTAGGGCCTAATTATAATGTCATCGGTCAGATCACTGACAGCCCATCGTTGGCGGCCTGGCCACTGACAGCCATTTGGTCCGAGCACCGTATTACGATACTGGCGGTCGGACCCATAGCTGTCGGACGCAACACTGCCGCCTCCGCCAGGATCATAGATCGCGATGGTGCGGCGCTCAGAAAAGCATCCCAGAATGGGGTGGTGCCGAGGCAGGCACCGCCGTTGGGATTACAATTGCTCTTTGCGACAACCTATTCATGGCGGGGATCTGGTCATAAAAAGGTTGTCCGAAAGGCAACGAGGGGGCCCGCTCCCCTACAGGGCTCCTGGGCGTCGGAGCCCATAACAATATGTGCCTGTGCCCCCGTAGTTCTGTTGTGTGTGCACCGCGTACAATGAACGACATGGTGCATGGCACACAGTGCACTGGCGTGCTGGAGACGCTGCAAGGCGGATGCATCTCCTGCAACATATTCATATGGCCGCAGCATACTCCCCGCCGTGGTATTAACGACTTCCGACTGCCAGCCCGTCGAGCAGAATGTAATACGGCATACCGCTGCATGCTCGTCAGGCGGTCTCCAGACCGCCGCAATGGCTGTAGGCGGTCCGACCTACGAAATCATAATAAGGCCTTTAGTATCCCTTAAAATGCAGTCCTGGGTTAGAAACGGCTAACAAATATTCCTCAGTTTTATGTTTTAAGTAGGAACCAGCAAGAAAGTCAGATCTTTCAAATCAATGCAAATAGGGTAAAATTGTTACTGCAATCTCAAGTCTAGAACTTCGGGAAATAAGATTGTATTCTAGTTAGAATAACGGAGTTGTTAGATTTCCCGGATTGTAGTGTGTTACTCAAAGGGAACCTGAGCTGTGATGTACTCAAAATATTAATTTTCCATCCAGTCAAAACTGTGGACTATGTAAAGGTGAAATTAGTTAAGTAAATAAGCACCTGTAATGAAAGAAGTATCAAAGAGAGACACAATTGGGGGTTTTAAGGTAAAATGCAGTTGTGGGAATGCTTAAATTGGTTTGCTGGCTAGTTTCTAATATGTGGATGCAATAACAAAATGTAAACATTATAATAAAAAAAACAATGTATGAAGCTCGGGAAGCGCTAAACACGATAGGAAGGGGTTTTAACGGGGTGACCAAAGTAAAAGATAGACAACCCCATACGACTTGAATAACGGTCTTTAAAATGAGGAGTATGCCCCACCAGATTCCATTGATGGTTGCCTTCCACAACAAGATTTCCTTTGTCCTGCACTTTGCATGTTTGTTTGCTTTCATGTTCTCGCTTCTTCTTCGCCTCCCACCACATCTGTTTGTAACCCAATATCACTCTGCCCTGCCTTTTCACCTCATAAATGCACAACAAATTCTCATTCAGACTCACACAACCAGGCTATCAGAAGTGCATGCAAACACATAGGGACACATACACTTACAAAGCGAGAGGTGCAAACACACACAAAAATATTTATCCATACTAACATAACAGCTGTCACTAGCGAGCACCGAAACGGGCGATTGGATTTAATCCAGTCTGAGGGGTAGATGGACCACCATTTTTTTCTTCAGTCTGTGTTAGTCCTGGGCTACCCAGGGGGACCAAAGACGCACAGCCTCCGTGGGGCTGTCATAAGCCGAGGTATACTGACATATGCTTTTTGTGTTTATTTCTTCAATAAATCTTCCTTTTAAGTGTACACATATTATCAGATATGGGGACAGAGGCACATTGATAGTATGATCTGCTCAAGATCAAACCATTTGCTAAGCCTGAAGACCCAAGATTGTAACGTATGGCTGCTTGTTCCAAAGGCTATTACTTTACATTTTGGTGAACAGACGATGAATGGGCACGGTCTACCCACTTTCCCTCAAGGTAATATCCAGTCCAGATTGTTTGTGGGTTTTTTAATACCTACTGACCGTCTAACAGCTATGAAGTTGATTTTTAATACTCACAATCTTGGAGACAATCAGGGACAGAGGAATAGGATCAAAAGGTGATTGCACAAGAGCACATAATTTAGCTACGTGGCGTAGCCAAGATTAAAAAACATGTCTCCTGCTTCATGTTTTCAACTAGACCACACTGGGGTGGCACCAATTGTGATGGAAAAGCAGAACGGTATACCTTGACAGTGAATATTCCTGTAATATGGGTCCTGCCCAGATTTGTAATTCCGAGTTTATTTACAGCATATTTATGTGAAGTGGTAAAGCAGTGATTAGATGTGAAGCCTAATGGTGGGTGCCAGCCCCCCCCAATAAATTTCTCTCTCCATTGGGGGTCCGGTCAACGTGTTATTTACAGCACCCGCTACCTGAATTCTGCCTACTTGCAAGCACTCCCTCAAATATTTTCACACAGAGGTTGAGCACCCACCATGTACCCTCTGTCTGCCATTAACAGAAGACCGTTCTTTATTAAATTATGCTTTTCGAACAAAAACTGTGTGGGTTGAAATCAAAAACAGTACCACAGTGTATGGGATTTATGTCAAAGCAGCACTTTGTGCTATATACATGTAAATTTATAATAACATATTTGCTTTACAGTGTTTCAAATATACTGCTGCCTTTTCGAATTGTTGCAAATAGCAAAGGTTACAATTATTCAATTTTGATACTCCATTTACCAACCTGTGTTGTATGTGAAAATGAACAATCGAACATTTTTGGTCAATTTTTTCATGGAAACTTTTTGTTTGAATTGTAGACTAAGCCACTGTCTTCTTACCACAGCCAATCAAAAAGTTTTAGTTTTGCTTTACACTTTTATTGTGTTTAATATTTTCCTAGCACAAAAACAATTTGCCAGATCTGGTGTGAGGATGGTTGACGATGAAGTAGAGTACCAACTTCCAAAAATATTAGTCATGTGCAGGCCCCAACCACCAAGAAAAAAAAAGTATAAATCTGGGTGGGTTTCAGCATAAACAAAAGTTTGAAGCCTTCTCTACTACGAGGACAGAGGGTATCTCCCAAATCACAACAGAAACGTTTGCTTGCAGCTTATTTGATGTGTGAACACAGCAGTAATCCCAAGATCGGGGATATACATTTTCCTTATCGATCGGTTTTCTGAATGGATTACATACTGCACCACTTGATGCACACAAAGCAATAAAAACGTATACATGCCAAAGGCTTTTCATCCTGTGCGCCAATAAGTATGATTGATCGTGGAGAAGTTAGGAAGCAACAAGGCATGTGACAGTTAACGCATGATGGTTACAGAAGGTTAACCTAAAAGCTATAAAAGAGGAGAAGGAACAAGATTTCCTCCTCAATAAGGGCTCAGTGACATTCCCGGTGGTTATACGGAAGAGATTCAAACCATTGTTTTCAGGCAGGGCAATTGGATTTATAGCCAAACTTAAAAAACGGAGAAGAATAAAGAACTTAAAAATGAAGGCTTCCACATTCTATCTTTAGAATTTACACGCCTGCATTCTGTTAGCAAGTCAATATAGAGCTAAAGCTGCAGAAATTACACAGAATTAACAAGACACAGCTATGCCACGCAATCGATGATTAGCCCTCAGAAAAGGCCCAAAATCAGGACTTGCACACTGGGACTGAATATATGAACAGGGGGACAAGGCAGGCAAACTGATTTATCAGCAGAGCGAAAGGGAACAGACCCACAGTTACATTCAATAATAAGGGCGATGGTGGATCAGAGCTTACAAGCCCAGAGGCAATTGCAAAGGAATTTGCCCATTTCCAGGAGTCGTTATGCGACTCAAGCCCAGAAACAGAGACCACACATTTGGACAGTTCCATAACAAACATTCCAATCAAACACACCATAGGAGGGCAATTGTGACACCCTGAATCTAGAAATTACCTTGGGTGAAATTAAAGAGGTACCTGAACAATTACAATCAGGTAAAACCCCAAGAACAACGGCATCACTATGGTGGGCAATTTACATAACTTTTACAAGCCAAATGCTTTGGTCCTGGCCCCATACTTTTTGAATATGTTTACAGGTGCAAGTGGTAGAAATCCTAGGAAGGATGCTAGAGAAGCAGCAATTACAGTCATACTCAGAACTGGCAGACCAATTGACTGGTGTGATTCTTATCACCAGCATTCCTTCTAAACATTGAGACTAAAACCCTTTTCAAGGAACTGACTAATCAGATGGTCATAGAGGCACCAGACAGGAAATATTTATGAGCATTAATAAACCTGGGACACCATTCTTAGCGTACGCTCGCTCTTCTACACCGAACCACTACCTCACGTTCTGGCAAACAATATCCTCTCACCACTTATTGCATTTCAACATGGTACCCAACTAGGTTGCCCCTTTACTGTCTTTCAATAACAACTGAATGACTGGCCACAATGTTTAGTACAGTTAGAGAAATAATGGGATTCAACTGGGACAAGGGTGTTAAGGATACAGTATAGCTATATGTGGATGACCTGGTAATGTACCTAAAACACCAAGAGCTCAGGGCATTTGGGAATTTTTCTGGCCTTGGGATTAACGGAGATGAATCCAATTTCTAACCTGTTGGCGGAATCACACTTCGGGTGGAGAGGAGGGGAGGAGAGACTTGGTCACTCACTCTTCAATAAGAGTTCACATGGTAGGGATTAAATACCTGGAAGTACATTTTTCTAAGATCTAAGTCGCTCCTGGAAAATGAACATTAACCTGTTACTTGAAAAACTCAAAAAAGATATCCTGTGCTGGATGCTGCTACCACTATTGTAGGAAGCTGGCTCTGTATATGGTATTACCGCTAGGTGGTTATACCATAAACAGTGTCCAGGGGTTCCCCAAAAATATACAGGGCTCAATGTAAAACCCAAAGTGCTCTATTAGTGGTAGTGTGGGGGGGGCAGCCTTCGGCCTAACACAGTGGAGTGTTAGACATTTATTGCACAACATGAACCAATATTGGAAACACAACTCAGGACGGAGATCCAGACCAATTCTAGAAAAATATATTTTGTATTTTATTTTAAGACCAAGATCTTCGCAATAATGTAAGTACGTTTTTAAATAGAACTACGTTTCACTTTGAAATATCTAAACTTTTCTGAACAGTTCAAGGTTACCCTATGGGGAAAACAATATTGCGGTTAAACAGGTGAGTAACACACTTACAATTTCAGTCTTCTTGAGCCAAGGTCAGCAAGGTGCAAGGGTCAAGTGAGTACCAAAACCGCACTACCAGCGGCACAGTGGCTGCAGCGGTGTAAATCGGAGTTCGGCCCAATGGTGTTTAATGGAGACTGGGGGTGTCTGGAGCCACACTGCTTGCAAGTAAGTAGATCGATTGCCGGGGCCAAGCTTTGGGGGTAAGCACAGGTGGAGCCACAAAGCAGCACCAAACAAATGCCACCAGCAGCACAGAAGCGGCCAGGTGCATAGTGCAAAATCGGCATCTGGCTCCCAATGCTTTTCAATCAGGTTTCTTCTTTTAGCAGACAGGCTGCAGGCGCTGCATGAGGGAGACAAACGACAGCAGAGATAAGTAGAGATGTAGGAGGTCGTAGGGGCACCGTCGGTTCAGCTCACCAAGGTCCAGGGGCTTCGGGTGCAGGGATGCCTTCCAACATCAGTCTTCTTACCGGGGCAGGTCGTAGCCAGGGAGGAGCCTCTGGATTCACACTGCAGGCGCTGCCATGGAGATCAGAAGAGGTCAGCCAACGATGGACACAAGGTCAGAATCGGTTTGGAGAATTCACTGCACAGGTGAGCCACTCAGACTGGAGCCGTGGGTGTCAGGTGCAGAGTGGACAGGAGACATGGATCTGCCTGGATCCAGGGTCTTTGGAATCGGTTTCTTTTGGATATGCCCCCTATCCACTGGAGATTGGAGTATTTGTTTGTAGGAAGTATTCCTCATAGGGTTTCAGAGGTCGATGGCTGCAAGACAGGTCGTAGGTTCGTAGAAGCTGCCAACTGGGCGGTAGTGCTGGGGTCAAGCAGTCGTCGTCTTCAGTCTCCTCTGCAGGGATGTCTTCTTTCTTCTTAGGTCCTGGCAGATATAGTTTCCAGATCTGGGGGAGCCACCTAAATACTACATTTAGGAGGTGTTTTAGGAAAGTAGTAGGTAGGGCCAATGGGAACCTCCCTATGTGCCAACACCCACTATTATGCCGCCCTCCTGTGGGAGGGGGCATAGACCTAGCCCTGATTGGAGGAGTACCCTCATCTTTAAGATGGACGGGACTGAAAAGTGTGCTTAACTTCACCTCATCCACCTGAGGGGTGGAGTTGGCAGAGGTGGGCACTCCTTGTTTGTCTGAGTTTTCCAGCCCAAAGTGTATATTGGGGGCTGCACTCTGCTGCTAGCAGTAGAGGCGGGTCGCATTAAAATGCAGTCGGCTTTTGAAGCTTCTCTTTGTGCACTGGCCCATCCTGGGGGAGGAGGTGCGACACCTCTGCCCAGTATGTGCATGGTTTCTGGTCCCAGAGAGCAGAGGCTCTCCACCCAAGGGTCCAGAAAAATGCCTGTGTGTGGCAGTCTGCTTAAGGTTTTCAGGGGGCTCTTCTGAGGGGCCCTCCGAGTACATGGTACAATAAATCCCACACTAGCATCAGGGTGGATTTATTGAGAGGAGTAGTTTGATACCAAACACTCCTGTGTTCAGTGGAGCCATCATGGTGCTAAGAAACTTTAGTTGTCGAGCTTCCAGCCCAGGTACTCTCTATGGCTTCACTGCCACTTACAATATTTAGGAATGAACTCCAATATTGTAGGGCATATCTGATCATGCAGATCTGCCTCGCCCGTGGTATAGTGCACCCTTCCTTAGGGCTGTGAGGCCTGCTAAAGGGGTGACTTACCTATACCTTCAGGCAGTGCTAGCTAGTATGGCACCCAGGCAGGGGGTCATGTCGACTTTGTCGTTTTTCCTCTCACAGGGGCCTAAAAGCTGTAAGGGCAGTGGCATGGTACCAGTGAGGGGCGGGGGGTGGGGTCCCAGGAGACCCTCTTTAGCTCCCAGACCCTAGGTTCCCAGGGTACCACTTACTAGGGACTTACGGGGGGTAGACATACCAAATGGGGATATGTTATTAGGGAAGAACACTGGTACTGGGAACCTGGACAGAAGCGACCCAGTACTCTACAGTCAAAGTTGCATCAAAAGCCAGGCAAAAAGTGGGGGTGTACTGCCACAGAACCCCATTTTCTCACAACTATCAGAATACTTTACGTAATACAAAACATCCCACATAAAATCCCAAAATCGTTTTTCACATAACTTGTGTTGATAATTAGGTCTGCCTTATGGTATAATAAAACCCCTAAGGGTCAGTATGGCAAAATATTGTAAATTGCAGTAAGATGCTGTGCTGGACTTGTTGGATTTCACAGCATACTAATGTGCAATGCATGGAAAAGTAACAATTGAATGGATGCTTAATACCAGATTAACCCAGCATATGTTAGTAGAAGATGGGCACTGGGGTGTAAATGACAAATCTATTTTTATACAGGTGATGATTACCTTTGGATTCCACTCCACGTATGTAAATAGTTTTTGGTATATAGAGGGAGATGTTCGAGGAAATGGATGGCATAACAAACTAACACACCAAACCCGATTGTGGGCTGCAATATGGTTACCCTAACTCTAGACACTAGAGGGATTCTTGGGCTGGAACACACTCTGCTATCAATGTTGAGGAATATGATAACCAATCAAATCACAAACACATTTATTTCCCAAAAGGAGGAATTCAGGTTATTTCAATCCCAATTCTTCAGCATCAAAAATTGCACATACACTGACATCATTACTGAATTATCTCAGGACTTCCCAAATTCAGTCCTATAGAGTCAAAAATCACCACATTCCCCTTCCTGGCATGAAAATAACACGAAAATACACTACACTAGTCATTCACACCTCAGATACATTATAAAACAAAGATTGAGAAGCAGATTTTGGTGCGATTAAGATTGACATCTGGCAAGTCACTTTGTCTCCTTGAGAAATTGCAATCTCAGCAGGATTTAGAAAAGCATATTAGAAAGAAGAATGCATCCAAAAACATGATCGCCTCTGGAGATACTGCTCGGAGTACGATGAAGAGGAAAAGGCTTGCTCACTCCTCTGAGAAGAGGCACAAAAGCACTGTTTCAATTCTGGACCAGATCTCTTAACCCAAGATTTGGGAGGATTTGATAATTTATGGATAGAGCTTCCCATTGTATGATCATTTTTGTTATAATTCTGCCTTACCCTTGGTCTTCCGTTCAAGTGTATTATTAAAACACTAATAAAATATCTAATGGAAAAAAAAATACATTTTGCGGATATAAAAAAAAAACGTTGTCACAATTCTGATAAACTAACAGTTTTTAGGTGATGAGGACAAAAAAGCGATTGTTTCCTATTCTTTACAGTGTGTAGAACAGACAAAAGTTTGTAAAAGTACTTTGTGGACCAGGGACACAGCAGCATCAAGAGCCTTATCATCAACTAAAGCATTTAACGTTGGTTTGCCAAGCAGAATTATGTTGACATCTATTTAGTTAGCTGATCCTAGGGGAGAAATGCCTGAGGTTGCATTTTAAAATGTTTGACTTTGACACTTACAGTCTGTATTCTGTATTTCAGTTCCATTCTCACCTACATGTGTTTGCTGAAGTGATTAACCTGGTATTAAAATAGCAATTTAATTGTGTAAGAGGTTTTCATAAAATATTGTGACAAAAAAAAACACATTTTTGGAACTCAATAAAATAAACAATGTTTCATTGCAAACTAATACATTCGACTGACTTAAGATAAAGTTTAGCATTGACATACCGCTTGAGAGAGATCGTCACCAAAACAAATATTCATATTTTCTCGCCTGGCAGACTTTAGTAACACTATCTTAGAAGATAGAACTCTCAGCTTGTCTGAGATAGCGGTCTTCAGGCGTCTGTCTAGAAGGTAACGCATTTCTTCTTTTTCTTTCTCTGCTTGAAGACGAAGGAGGTGAATTTGAGACTCCAGAGATTCACTTTTCTTCAGGACAAGATCCATTTGAGATTTAAGCCTTGCGTTCTCGTCCATTACCTCTCTATGCTTCGTAATAAGTGAATTTGATGGATTTTCACCAGATAATTTTGTGAAACATATATTATTTCCACAACTACCGTCAGTTTTATTCAGGGCAAGGCTTTGACTATTAAAAGGGTCTTGGATTCTATTTGGTTTCGTTGAACTCTTTCGATCACCAGTTGCGGACATTTCAACATGCCTGTTACTTAAAGATAATGACATCTGTGAATTCAGTGGTGAGCTGATTAAGTCCATTCTCGTTCCTTCGTCATGGTTCACATTTGCTACCGTTTTGCACCTCACAGCAAACCCCTTCTTTAAAACTTCTTCGCCGATATCTGTACGATCACGCTCTGCTTGTACAACCACAGTGTTGTCCTTATAGGTAACTTTATGTCGAACTGTTATCTGCCTTTCGTTAATCATATTAACTAAAAATGCTGTACCCTGTTCTGACATAGCTACATCTGGATCAGAAAGTTGCAGTCCCCAAAGTCGATATTTTCTGGCTAAACCCGGGAACTGCAGCTCCCCTGGAAGTTCAACAAGACATGATCTTTTCAGCGCCTCTGAGTTTCCATAATCAATATAGGTCACGTGGCAGAATTCGTCACTGATTACCTTTTGCACCTTGCACCTGTACCAACAGTTGTCTTGAGAAAACAAACCACCGTATAGCTTGCCTACTTCAGGAGTATTGAAGATGGGGCCATTTAAGGGGCAATGCGTAGCTAGTGCTTCGCTTAACGGTGGTATCTCGTGAGCTCTGTCCACACACTGCGCCCAGAAGGTCACAGCGTCTTCGACGTGGCTGACAAACACCTGCTCAACCATTCCAAATCCTTGGCATTCCTCCATAGCAATAACCTAGCCCTGCCAGAGTGATTGAGCCCCTAGCACTGCACCGTCGCCACAGAAACCACACAGCCGAGTCACCTCACTTCCTGGCACGCGCGCAGTTTCAAGAGCTGCGCGTCTCTCGCCAGCGACCCAATCAAGTCCCCAGTCGTCTTGCGCATGTGCAGCTCTATTACTGAGCGTGCATACTCGCAGCTGGCGAGTGCGTACGATCAAGTCTCCCCTGCCGCTTTTACTTCCGGGTCAAGTGAGACGGAGAACTACTGTATTGAAGATAGAAAGGAAGGCCTTCATTTCGGAGAGGAAAGGCAAGTAACTGTGCCCGCTATTGAGAACTGAGTGTTGCTTTCTCTAAACAACCTATACGAATACATTTGCAAGCGTGGGCATCCTTTAGTCCTTTGAGTTGCGTATCTGAATTTCAACTGCCGCTCACTTGTTTGTGTTTCGATTTCCTTGTGTAGCATCCTATGGATTGTCTGTTTTTTTCATGACGTATTTCCGGTATTATGTATCCTTTCTTGTATTTACTTTATCCAACATTAAGCTTATTTTCCTCAAGTTGAATTGTTTCTGTTTCATTGACTTATCGCTTTAGTTTTTTTTAAATTCCCTGAGTATCACCCATTTCTTCTTTATTTCTTCGTGGTCCGATTCCGGATGTGTACTTTTTTGTTCGTCTCTGCTGTGTAATAAAGTTTTGGTTGCGTTTTTGT
Source organism: Triturus cristatus (assembly GCF_964204655.1). NCBI lineage: Eukaryota > Metazoa > Chordata > Amphibia > Caudata > Salamandridae > Triturus > Triturus cristatus. The sequence continues at coordinate 63,598,407 of NC_140595.1, forward strand.
CGCACTTGCGCAGTATAACCGCTTTCAGCGTTGCTGTTTCGAAGCTGGCGGCTTAAGGGAACCTAAGAGTGGTGAGTGGGTCGTTCTGTTGATGAGAATGTCGTTATTAGTTGGAAAATGTTTAGGGAGGATTAAAGAAGGTCATCTAACGATCCCACCGATGGACGGGGATCAGTGATCGGGCGGCTTTAGGGGTGAAGGTTTACCACCAAAAACTATTATGATGGGTTGAGTGGATCTGTCCCGGCAGGTTCTAAGGCAGATTGGGACATTTACTGGGATGGGGCATCAGATGCTGAGCTGTCTGATGGTTGTCAACAACTATTTAATGGGCCAAGGAGTTGAGGAACCTTATGGATGGGGGGAGGGATCGTATTGTAGCATTTGTATACTGCTTATGATTCAGTTTTGGGGTGCTAAATCACTTACCCACTCTAGTTAACTACATTGTGTAGGGTACATGATTGGATGGGAGTTCTTTGTTTTGAGCCTATAGGGGAATTGTTTTCATGTCGTTGGTGGACACTACCGCAGTGTGGCTGTCCCACACTGAGTGGTGATAGATGCAAGTATGCGAGAGATAGATGCGCATATTATAATAACAACTGGTCAATCCATGTTAAAAGATGCTTGAACGAACTTGTTTTTTGTCATCTATGGTCTAACCCAGCCGATATTGTTTGTGATACAGCCAGTATTGTCAAATATGCCTTTCTGAGCTTGAAATTCAAGTGTCGCATCCAGCTTGCACCCTCTTCAAGATTGATTTATAAGTATCTGCAGGTAAAACAATCACTGGGCATGGAACATTATCTAAATAAAATGGATCCCGATGCACGTCACACTTTATATTTAAAATTGTGTTTAGGCACTTTACCTACCAGACTGGCGAATACTACGCTATAATTGTAATAAGGACTAAAACATATTGGTAGCTAAAGAGTACAGGCACAGCCATAGGGGCAATGGGATGGTGTGTATGTGAATTCCCCACCCCCAACTGAGGTTAATTAGAGCGTCCAGTATGGCTACGCGTGGCAGGCAGAGATGTGGCAATTTGAGTAAAAAGATGCCAACAGTGCAAGAATGGGAATTAGTGACAAGAGTTGTAGTCGTGCACTTTTTTTTTTTAGAATGGTATACTGCCCACAGCTGAACAAATGCACCCCAAGAATGTAGCTGGAAGCACAATCAAGACTGGCTAGATAATCAGAAACAAATGGTCAGCAAATGATTGGTGTGGCGGGTAGCGTCAACTACTTGTGGGTATTGAATGCTCTGTTTGGGACTGCTGATAAACATTGAAAATACTGGGGAGTGGCAGAGGTATAGAATGTAACCATGATGAAGCCAGAGACTAACCATGGCAGATAGAAGGGGTATGCTGTAATCGACTAGTGTGGGTTGCTCTACTACTGAGAGGCTTAATTTATTTATTTGTTAAGGAGAGGTTTACAAATCCCACCCAGTCCTCATGTTTATTTTCCATCAGCACTCATCATGGGGGAAGGATAATTAGTGCTGTTAGTTTGGGATAGTTTAGGATAGTCTCCCAAAGAACAGAGAATGTTGTTGGTTGGTCTCTTGAAGCGCATGTAAGTGGCAGTGTCCATGAGTTACATGTGTTTTCTTGCTCTCTGCAGATGTGATGCACTCTCCACCCATGTGATGTTTCCAAACTCACATACAGAGCCTTCAATGATCATCTCTAAAAGCACAGAAATAGGTATATTTTTACCAAGTTTGACCAAAGAGCAGACTTTGTCTTTTTTTTTTATATTCTGCTTTCCGCATGTTGCATGCAAGCCCAGGCCTTGGTATTGAAAGGTAGCAATTATGGATCTGAGAGGGGGACAAGACAGCTGGACTCATTTAGCCAGAAGGAGCACTTAAAGTAGACAGATGTCTCTTCTACAGACTAAATTTAAAGAATGCCAGTGCATGTCACTACTTATAGTAAGTAGTTCAAATTTTAACAGAAGTTGAGTGTGCAGCGGTGTATCGCCTTCTGATTAAAGGTGAAACTGTATCATCAAGTTTGCACTGTTCCTTTTCAGGGCAGTGTCTCCTCCCTGCACTGCACCACTGTTGTCCATAACGGGGACCCATCCACATTAAACTTTGAAATCAGCTAATTTATATGAATTCAGGCTTCTCCTGAAGCAGGAAGCTCTTCAACAAATATTTACTGTTGAGTCATATGATAACATCCTATGTTTGATTGCTTAGTCCCATGCATTACGGATCCTGTTGGGTCCCTCCTCACTGAATTATTTGTGAAGACGATTCACATAAAAAAATCAACAAATACATTCAACAATGACAGGTACAAACATAAAAACAAACAGAAAGCATGTATTGTACTCCGGGCCACTGAAATATGCGATTGTGCGGCTGTGGAGATTTTTGCATAATTACAGATTTGCCACATATTCCATCCTCTACCGCATAATCTGCAGATTTTACCAAACAAATCTTTCTAGCTCAAGGGGTCAAAAGTTACAAAAAAATGCGACAGCACGTGTTGTAACGAAGTGAAAGGCTGTTAGCAAAGCGGAACTGGTCACCTTTCTGTTGCGTATTACAATGTTTGGATGTTAAAGTAGTACTAATGGGGTGCAAAGAATGTCCACCGTGTTATTAAGTTTAAAAAATATGAAATAATACTATTATAAAATGTGCAGCATTATGCTGCATAATTTGCTTTTTCTTGCTGCATAATTTATTCAATCTTGTCATATAATTCAGCCCTTTCCTGCTGCATAATTCCAGTGGCCCTGATTATACTATGTTATGCACATCTGAACAAAATAAACAAGTTCTTGTAATAATTAAAAGGACATCTTTAACACTACAAACCGGTCGTCTGTAGCTTAAGAAATGCAACTTTTAATCTGGATGAGGACTCCAACTGCATATACTTATTGTTAGTAAGTTTGGAGTAAACTAAAGTCATGCTGCTATTCATATAGCAATCATATTAGGCACACAAAAAAGGCAATATGTGATAAAGCATAAATCCTACCACACCAAGGGTAAACAAAAACAATAAAGTAGGGATGTTCAATCCAGTCTGTTTAGTGGAAATTGTGTGTAATAATAAGAGTGCTGTTGCGAAAACGGTGGCCATCATTCTAAATGGACAAAACATAATGACATAATCTATGATGAATAAATCATGTTGGATATTGCAACACCAAAATAACCAAAAAGTTAAAGAGCGATAATATTTAGTGCCTGCTCTCCTATGAGGTCTAAAATTGCCCACAAATAAAGTGCTCTCACTAAAAAACTAAATTAATCCCATATAGTGTGTGTAGGAGAATGGACTGTTTGCAGATGCCCACCACTTTTTGCTAATAGATGCTGTAGAAATGGATCTGGAAGTGTGCTGGGTCCTGCTAACCAGGCCCAGCGCTCTTTCCCTTAAACTGTAAATGTGAATTGGTACATCCAATTGGCAAGTACTTTTACACCCCTGTAAGGCCCTGGTAGATGGTATCAGGGGCACCGGGGCTGCAGAATTGACTGTGCCACCCTGAGTGACCAGATTAAAACCAAAGTCTGCAGGTCTGCCATGCACGAGCAGCCTGCCTGCTTGAGTTGGACCTTGCACACACCATGTGTGACACAGTCACTTCACTGCATTCAATGTATGTCAATCACCTTTAAGGTAAGTCTCCTAAAGCCCAGTAGACAGGGTGCATTATATTATATGTGTGGAAATATATGTGCAAGCATATATTGCTCTGTGGTAGCTTTTTAAACATAACATAACGTATTTGTAAAGCGCACGTTCACACATGAGCATCTTGGTGCAGATTAACAGATGTTTATTGTTACCCAACTCAATGATACTCATTTTTTTCGGCCTCAGAGGGATAAAAGGCTGAGTGGACCTACTGGGATTTTAACCTGTGACCATAAGGTCAAACACAAGCCCCTTCATTGGACGCATTAGTCCACTATGCCACCAAACGCGGTAGAATTGGTTTTAGCCGGAAGTGACCAGTGGTCCATAGGAGCATATGGGCATTGCCTACATGTCCAGCTTCAAGATGGCCCGGCCGATTTCTTTCATGGTTGGTGTCAACCACCATGCTGTTTAACCCCCAACCCACTGGTGGTGTCGCGGTTTAACCAGCATGTGCTGAGTTGGCACTTTAGACAGTGCCCACCTAGTTTAACCAGAGTTCACTTGCCTTGGTAGGCTTTTTCGAGAGCCGCCAAGACAGGATTCTGACCTCATGCTGGGTAGTGTGTGCTGCTCCCAGAGGCAAGAGACAAAGAGCTGTGGGAGCAAGAGGTAACACCTATGTCTGCCCAGGATGGGCAAGTGATTTAGACTGGTGTGGTGCCACTAGACAAAAGGACTTGTCCCCCAATCGAGGACAAAGCCTCCCCAGGCACTGTTTTTCACAGGCAAGTGGGAAATTAGCTATGTAGGAAGGAGTGCACCTCCACAAGGCTGACCACGCCTTTAGGGTGTTGCTGCTGAGGTGTACAGTCGAAGATGGTGCTGGCCATCTTAAATTTAGCCTTAAAATCAGGTTCTGACTAGTTTTAGTGACGTACGCCCACAGGATGTTGTCACTATTGGGGTGGACAACCCGCAGGACTAGATGCCCATTAGCCACTAGTCCTCACACCCATTAATCCAGGATTTAAGGGGCACCCAGACACCAGAACCGTAGATGGTATGTGACAGAAATGAGATACCGGTTTCCACAACAAGGCAGGACGAAGATAGGCGCTAAGCTTTGCATCTGTGGTAGCCACTCTGCACCGCTGGATTGCAACTCAACATGGCAAGAGGGCAGTTCCAAAAGGAAGGGGAACGCCTCTGCAAACTCCAGACTTCACTAGAACTCCCTTGGGCTAGACGAACTAGTCCCCTGCAGTCGGCAGGCACAAACCGCAAAGTCCACAACCGTAAAGCCTTGCACCCGAGCCGTTTGGCATGGCCGCTCCAAACCCATGTGCAAGTGGCTTCTGGGAATTGTAGTCCCGACCTTCAGTGAGTCTTAGCTTTCTACAACATTCCCCAGGTCCTCTGGATAAAGAGTCTTCTTAACCGGAGTGCTTTCAGGTACCAAGGCTTGTTGGTGGTCAGTCCGACTACAACCTGCTTTGCTCGACACTTCAAGAAAAGAGATTCATCTGCACGAACAACCAACCGCGGCTGTGGCTCCTTCGTTAAGATCTTGCATTTGTTTTTGCCCTCTCTTGGCATGCCTGCCAGCTCCTCTGGCCGCGGATCTGGTTCAGCATCACGGATAGTCAAGAGCACTGAGTCCCCCGTGTCAGGTAGATTGGATCTGCCTAGAGACTCCTGGTCAAGGGCTAGCTCCTTGCTTTGTTTCCAACGGGTTTTACTCAACTTGCAAGTACCCTTTTGCTAAGGTAGCCATTTAAAGACCGCAAGCCTGAATGACCGCTACAGTGCACGTCTGCACCCCGCTCCCTTGAGCCAGGTAAAATCGTTCTAGCTGTTTGAACTGATCTAAGGACTCCCGAGACCTTGACTCTGAGTGGGTTCCTTGGAACTTGCCTTCTAAGTTAACGATTGCTCATGTTTTCCCCATTGACCACAACATTACTGTTTTTACATTGCAAAGTATTAATTAATTTATTGCTGTAAAAATGGAAAACTCCGGTTATTATGTATGTATTTATTTCGTTGAGGTGTCTAAAAATAGATAAAAATGAGAGCTATTTGTATAAATTGGTATCGGATTTCTCTTGAGTCATGTCAGTTACCTATCATCAATGGGGATGATATAAAATGTTTGAATGATATAGTGAATGTTTGATTGATTCAGCATTCTGTCCATCATTTGTTGCTGCAGCTCAGTATTGCATGGGATGGCACACCTGCCATACCACATAATACTTTCACCTTGAAACCATGTATAACCTGTCTTAAAAGCGTCCCTTAACCATTACTCGTGGGCATCACAAATACGAGTAGCCGATGCAGTCAAAAGTACACACAGACGGTGTTAGGTGAATGTAATAAGTAACATTCAAGAAAGCTTGACAGAAAACCTATTAAAGTTTCCCGTGGGGATGTATGACTTAACAAGTGCCTTTGCCACGCACGTCTCAACAATGCATTTTTTACAACGCACGTACTACAGCGCACATTTTCACCACAAAACACACTACTAGGCATATACATAGATTATCATTAAAAGTGTAATTACCGCACAAACCATTACCAAGTATCACAGCACGCATACAGTTGCAACGCATTGTTATAACCAATGCAGAAAAGTACTTTCAGTCACAAAATGTTAAAATATGAAAACAAATTACAAAAATGTACAAACTAATCTTTTCCAAAACACATTCTACAAATCAACATCATAAATCAAACATGACAAATATACCTATTATTGAAAAATGCATTCCCAAATACGTTTGCAACTTAGTCCTATATTTATTTTAACCCCTTATTTTCACCTTTCCCAAATAAAAATAGCTCTCATTGTACAACAGGAAGTGGAATAAAGGTTTTCTTTATACGAAAAAAAATATTAAACTACACATCCACAATAAAACTCACTTAAAAATGTACATTCCAACACATATCTTTATTTAGTTTTATCTACCTCACTAAATAAAAAAAAAAAAGGTCCGCCCACTATTTTACATTTACTACTACACTGATTGCGACGATGACCACACAGAGATTGTTACTGAAGCAAGACTTTCCTACCACAAAGTACACTATCTACCCGTCCAAGTAAGTAGAACTTTCACAATAAAGTACTTATATTAGTACTAGTTAGTTATGACATATCAATTAATTTATTTTTTTCCTAAACTTACAGATTTCGCCCACAAAATTTACAAAAGTTGGCCCAACAAACACGGACTGGGTTCGTATATTGTAAATTGTTTTATATAAAACATTATTACATTTTTATAAAATATTATTTTTCTAACATATATATATTTTATGTAACTAAAGAAAACAAAGTAACAAAATGGTGCAATATCTTTTTTCCCACAAAACAATTCCTAAATGTTAACTTCAATAACTATAAAAGCAAGCATTTGCAATGCAATAGGTTTGGCAATTACAAGAGTTTGAGCTATTGGCGTTTACATTGCCAATAGCTTAAATTCTCGCAAATGCGAGACCTATTGCATTGCAAATATTTTTTGTGTCTATGCGCCCCATGCTGCGTTTTCACGTTAATGGAGGTCGTACCCCTTTATTAACACAAGCCGCTTCTAAAGAAAAATGTGTGGGCCGCTATTAAAGTGAAAGCGCCACTTGGGGGTTTTGACAAAAAAAGTATCTGTTTGTCAAGTTGACAAACAAATGCTTTCTTTGTAAAAGCGCCCCATGACGCGCTTTCACTTTAATAGCGGCCCACACCTTTTTTTAGACGCAGCTTGTCTAAAGAAAGGGACACGGCCTTCATTAAAGCGGCGCATGGGCACTGGAAAGAAAGAACATTTTTTAAATAAATTAGCGCGGCCGCTATGCTTAAAGCGTATCATGCTGCTAAAATAAATAAATAAAGCGGCCGCTACAGTTAAAGTGGATCGCCATTAGTAATTAAAATAAAAGAGGGTGGTGTGCTGCGACATACTGGGTGGAATTGGGGCAAATAACTTAACAAAATAGTGTTCACAGCCAAGTTAAAGCAGTCCGTGTAACAAGACAAGTAAAAGGTCCAGTCGTTATGGGAGGTTACAAATGCAGACCAGATCAAGGAGGGACTAACAAGCCTATTCAGAAATGAAAAGGAACCACTTCACAAGGATGGTAACCGGGGCTAATTAAAAAGATGGCGGGACATAGGCAGAGCTTCAAGTCCCTAACTCAATACAGCATGCCTCCCAGAGCAGCGCATGCGCTGCCCCGACTCAACCTAAAAATATCTAGGTGTACACACAGAAGCAAATACCAATAATTTAGTATAACCAAATATTACTTTTATACCTCCACCACTTTCTTCCCTCGGATAAAGTGGTGGACAATAACTAGGATGACAACTTACTATTCTAACACCACCAGCTACATCCCTTCTAGTACATGTTAAACAGTCACTATACTGCAAAATTACTATTCTAATTCCACTTGCAATTTACCTCAAACCAGGTGCTAGATTGTGACTAGGGGGCAAAATTAATACTCTAACTCCACCTCAAACTTACTTAAGGACATGTATTGGACAGAAAATAGTATTCAAAATAACAATTCTAACTCATACAATGTACTCAGTTCAGGAGAGGTGTTGAAAAGTGACTACAGTCATATTTACTATTATAACTCTCCTGAGTAGCTACCTCAGGGCAGTTTCTGCACATTGACTAAGGGACCAAATTACTATTCTAACCCCTCCACGTACTAACCTCAGGGCAAATGCTAAACTGTGACCAGGGGGCTAAATTAGTATTCCAACTCCACCAAATACTTACTCAGGACTGGCACTGGACATTGACTGGTAGTAAAATTACTATTCTAACTTCCACTATGCAAATTACAGCAGGGCATGTGTTGGACAGTGACCACGGTTAAAATTATTATTCTAACTTCCCTGGGTAATGACCTCCGGGTAGGTATTGGACAGTGACTTGGAGGGCAAAATTACTATTCTAACTCCACTGAGTACTTATCTCAGGGCAGGTACTGGACCGTGACTAAGGGACAAAATTACTATTCTAGTTCCACCGGCTACTTACCTCAGGGTAGGTGCTGGACAGTGACTAGGGTGCAAAATTACCTTTCTAATTTTACCAGGTACTTGCCTCTGGGCATGTGCCGGACAGTGACTATGAGCACAATTACTATTTAAACTCTACCAAGTACTTATCTCAGGGCTGCTGCTAGACCGTGATAAAGTTCAAATTTAGTAGTTTTAAAAGCACCAAATATTCAACTCAAACAAGAAGCTCAAGTTCATAAAATACGTACTTTATATAAAAAAAAGTTAACATGTATTTTGTTTCTTATTAAAACAGATAAACCTATCTACAATACAACTTGAAATACATCAAACTACAGGACATATCCTAAACCCCAAAAAGAGAAATATTCATGTAAGTATTATAAATATCATCATTAAATAGATAGAAAAACACCATTAAACTCAAAAGTTAATAAATAACTAATAAATTGCATTTTTTGTTTTGGAACAGATAACCGCATTGAAAAAGGAAACCTTTACCTAAAGAAAACTTCAAAGTAGAAACGCCTACTACCAATAACTTCCCTCAAAAGAAAAGAACTCAGCAATTTTCAGGTAAACAAATAACAATTTTTCAACCACAACAAAAAATGTCTTTCCCTGGCAAAAAATATTAACTACCAATAAAGATTTTGTTTCAAAAGTATCTAAACGTTCCTTTCCTCTCCACAGAAAAAAAAAATAACATTTTTTCAATTTTTTTAAAAAAGAAAAGCAAAAATATAATAAAACAGCAAAACATAAACTTACACTTTTCCTATTTCTCTTTTTTTAACAGAACCAAGGCCAATGGCATCAGCTAATCAAGCAAGCTATGTGAAATCCCGGAGAGGCAACAGACTTTTAAAGTATGCTGGCTACCTTTATTGTAAGGAAAGGTTAACTAAGACCAGGTGTCATTGGAGGTGCGTGGAGTACTTTTCATCCTATTGCACAGGCAGAGCTATAACTCTGGAAGACACCGTAGTTAAGACAGCTGAACATAACCACTCTGCCTCTGCAATAGAGATTGAAGTTCGTGAAAACATCCAAAAAATTAAAGAACTTGCATTCGCCTCCAATGAGCCATGTGGCTCAATTTTGAGGCGGGTATCTGAAACCATTCCCCCACATATAGCCAGTAGTATGCCCACAATTCCCAATATTAGGAGAATGGTACAAAGACAAAAACAGGCAAGAAATCCCCAACGAATAACACCACAGACTTATTCTGACATTAACATTCTCCCTGAATCAACTATCACTTTCTCTGAAGAACCTTTTCTACTGCATGACCCAAAAAAGACCTCAAAAAAGAATACTAAAAAACCCTCAAAAAAGAATACTAAAAAACCCTCAAAAAAGAATACTAAAAAATCCTCAAAAAAATACTAATATTTAGCACAAACAGTAACCTTTTAACACTATAGTGACATTTGAATGATGGAAGGTACTTTTAAATGCGCACCCAATCAATTCACTCAAGTTTACACTATTCCTGCTAATATAAATAATACAGCTGGCCCATTATTGTATAGTTTATTCCCTGGCAAGCAATCCTCAACATACACTTAATTATTCACAGTTGTAAAATCCAAAACCATGAATAAAAGTTCTATAAAAGCAATAATTGACATTGAATTATCAATGATTAATACAATTACAAAAAGTTACCCTAGCACCAAAATTCAAGGATTTTTTTTCACTTAGTTGAGGATTACTTATCTAACAGTAAACTTCATTTTGAACTTTAAAAAAACGACCCGCCTTATGCTGTGTACCCCCTGACAGTGTAGATGAGTACTACACAGCAATTTCTGAATCACAATATTTTACACAAAATGAAGAGAAATTGACACCACTACTAAATCATTTTGAAGATGCATTGATTGGCCATCTAAGCATGTCGGGTCACAGGAGAAAGGCAATATTCCCCTGTGAATGGTGGAACTGTTTTACGACCTGCTTAGAGGGAGGTGCAAACACCAAAATGGCTTTAAGGGAGGGCACCATTCCTTCAGTAAATGAATTGGCAAACTTCATCCAAACCTATACCATTTTTTATAAATTTTGAAGGAATAATGTTTCCCAGAAATGGTACCTGCACAACCACTGTTAGGTAGCCTGAACCCATATATATACAAAAAAAGTAAATAAATGTCTGAGAGACTATTGGGTCAAATTCAACAGTTTTCGATGATGGTGGTTTCAGACAGTATTGCATACATATTACATTACTGATGCTCACTAATGTTTCCCTAAATTGCTTGTCTGTTTTAATAATTGTATACTATTCAATTGGAATTTTTCTGTTTTTTTTTTTTTTTTGACCAAATAATAATTTGGAGTTCCTACCTGTAGTTGTTTTCTTTCTTTAACTCTTGGTGACTTTTTGACGCAACGTGTCACCGAGAGTCAACAGAACATCAATAATCCATATATGTACAAATTAACATCCACAGAAAAAAAGTCCAGAAAAGGTATGGGTTTAAATGTAAAACCATCACCTGCAACTCAATTATTACCACTGTATGGATTTTGAATCCAAAAGCACACTTTCAAAAAGCAAAAATAGTTTTTTTACAAAAAACATGTTTTTGTTACAATAGCCACAATCCTTTCTCCATAAACAAAATATTTTACAAAAACACCATTGTAATACACAAATGTGGATGGAAGCAATAACAAAAAAAACAACCTAAATTTCAGAAACATATAATAAAGACATAACCCTAAAAATTAACACTGTTTCCAAATCGAAATATCCCCAAAATAATGCTGTAGTACTTGGTTAAACACATCCATCTGTCTCCTGCAGCCACGTGACCTTTGTTCCGAGAAGACTCCAAACAGTAAAAAAACACATCGCCCAAAAAGTAAAAACGTTGCTTTTATTTCCAATAAGTTTACAAAAAATGTTTTTACATTTTATCTTTTAACTTTTCTAAACTTACGTTGGGGGGGGGGGGGGGTGCTGACGGTAGCCTACGAACACACCCTGCATGGGAATGGAAAGTGGATAAAGACATATAAAACATACCAGGTATTTCGATCTACCATCCAACTACGTTCCCCCTGTACCTTACAATAAACGTAGCCACCTATATACTTAGTAATGTAATAGAAATTTTTCTTACTTGACCGCAACTCTTTCTTGCTTCCAATCTTGACTGAGCCGCTCTGCCGACTGTAGAAACATACGTATAACCGCGAGTGTCAAGCACAAAAGTAAAAGACTGAAAATGGTCAATATTTGCCATTGGACTTAATGGTAAACCGTGGGGAAAAGGTATAACGTGTTAAAAAAATGTTACATGTTAGAAAAAAGCGTTTTATATTTATGTAAAATGTCATGATTTACATTTTTTGTATAACTTTATACTGGGTCTAAATAAATAATATAAATATTACACATTTGTATTAATTTTGCATCTTTTCATATGTTATAATGTAATTTTGATGTATGATTTAAAAAAAATTAATATCTTTATGTTTAATATATATTTGTATTTAATTAAAAATAATGAATTTACTTCTACCTTTTTTACTTTAATTAATAATATTCAGCTGCTACAATTGATGCAGAGTATAAATACACTTCCCCACCCAATACTCCTAAAAACCTTACATACCATCTCAATTTTGTTTTTTACATTTAAATAAAAGTAATATAAATTAAAATGGTAAACCTTTACAAAACCTAAACATTGATACTAAAAATAGTCATTACTACCTGAATATTATATTAATACACTTCCCCAACCTATATCCCTATATCCTTTACATCCCATCCCTAAATAATAATGGCCTGAAGACTGAAAAGAACAGGCGTTTTGTAAATGTATTGTGGAGATGAGCAAGGCTTCGTACCAGTTACGGCCATGCAGGTGAGGTTGACCTGTTTGAATAGAATACCCCACGCCCTTTTGCCACACAATACTCTGATGCCCGCTTGTGCTCTTCGCTGACGTCCTCTATCTGCCTGCTATCCTTCCATTGCCTGTGCCCAGTCCTGCCTCGTCCTCCATCACTTGCTCACTTTTTATTGCCTCTTTCACGTTCTGCAGTGCTGTATCCTAACCCTCCTCCAGTCCTCCCCTATTAGCCAATACTTTTTTGATATAGTGCTTCACACTACACGTTTGCTGTTTTCATGCACTATAAGTATCAGATTTGACCAGTCCTCAGATTTAATCATAAATATTTTCACACCCTCAGAAGTGCTGAGGGCAGTGTCTCCCTTGCAGGTATTTTAACTTATGATCGCACCGGTTGTCAACACAGTCGTAATGCATTAAGCCATCTTGTCTGTTTCAGTTTTGCACCTTCATTTGCTTACTTTGGCTCCATAGGCCAAAAATAATAGCCTTGGAATGTACATTTGTTACCTATGTTCAGCCCCAAGCTCTCCCACTGTTCCGAGTGGTATCTGATCTTCCATACCTCACCCATTTCATGTGCTTGATTATCTGCATCCCTATTTACCCCTCATGATAGGTTTCTTTTTCCTACATCTTCTAGTATTTCTGCCTCTCCTGACCCGTAAATTGTTTTTCTCCTTTCACAGAGGTTTCCAATTGACCTCTAGTTCTGTGCCCCTGCCCTATACCAGATCTCTACTCTATCAAGGCATCCATCATCTGTAACTTATTTTTTTAATATAGCTTGACTTTTAATTCAAAGTGCTGTAAATAACCGCTGTCACTGGTGTACAAATTAATTTTGTCCATTTACTGACCTCAGAATGTTAGAAGGCTAGGATTTCAATTGTGCTGGTACAAGGTATCTACAGTACACCTCAATTCAGTAAGCCATCTTGTCAATTTAGCATCTTCCCTTTCCTACCTTGTTTTGCTGGATCCCAGACAAAAGCTCTCATGTCTCCCTTTGTCCTCCGGTCCAGTCATCTGCCCTCCCTCTGGCTAGAGTTTGTACATCCCTTATACCACCCATAGTGACTTCTGAGCACTTATCTGACCTGCACCTGCTGGTACTTCTGCTTGTGACCTTGACGCGTCTCTTCCCTTTAACCAGAGTTTCAAATTTATTTTTTACCCCTGTGCCAGGCCTCTACATCTGCAGTCCATCCTGCACTAATAATTTCTTTTCATATATAGCACTTTTAGTATGCACGTCTCCGGAAAAAATGTGAGTAGGAGTCTCTGAGAAAGCACAACTGAACTACTCAGATTTGAAATTCAAATAAGTGCCTAACCAACGTTTGCGGCGCTATGTCTATATAGAACTTCTTCTGTTTATAGCTCTAACAGGTCTTCCTATTGCTCAATTCATACTACTCCATTTGCCAACCTTAGAAGGAGATAAAGCGGAACCGGTGTTGCCAGGATCTGAACTCGTAGTAAGTCTTAACCTACTAAGCCATCTAGCTGATTTGCTGATTCTGCCTCATACCTTTTCTACCATGCCTCTATGGGACACAAGCTGCCCCTCCAGTTCTTCCTTTGTGTTGCAGTCCTGCTTTCCCTCTGTCTCGACCTGTAGTCCTATTTTTGACACTCTGATTTGGGTGTCCTTATATTTCTCTTGCCGGCCTCCTTTTCCTCCCGCTATTTCCGCGGTTAATACTGCTGTTCTACTTTCACCAAAGTTTTTCATTTAATCGGTGTCTGTATGCCACTTTCCCAATACTAGGTTCCTGCAACTCGATCCTTCCTTATTTAACTTTTCTGATCTTGCTGCAAGCCTTTCCAGCTGTCTCTATGCCAGTGTCCAGCCAGCCATTCTCTTGCAACTTTCCTGCTGGTCAGTTTGCAAATAGACTGCTTCATTATCTTTTCTCCCCACCTCTATTTAGCCTGGCCCTCTCTGGTCCACCTCAGTGTCATCTATGGCCCCCGTGATATTGCTTTCAGTGATGCATGCATTATGCTGTTGCCACTCGCAGACTTACACTATCCAATGTTGCTCAGCTTTAGCTTTGTCCTCCAAGGCCAGCCATTATCCTCCTTTGTGTAAATAGCCAGGTCCCACTTCTGCCTTCCTGCAGTTTATAAACCCCCATCCCGATTGAGTTACGGCTGTCTTTATTCATCTAGTGTTTTCAGGGACAATTTTGGGGTCCCTGGACCATGTGTATTTTGGGGGCCCCTGTTCAGAACAGCTTTAAATTTTTCATCCAGTTTCAGCTCTTTCATGCCTTCTTTGGCCAGGTCACTGACAGTGCACAAGCACACTGGACCAATTTCTAAATGTGTTTACATCTAATATTTAGGGATAGTGAGGTGTGTTTTCAATATTGTGAAAGTTCAGTAATATTACTACAAATCATCCCTGTGACATTTAGGAGAAGTCTTGTTTTGATCTAAAATAAACTTTTGTATGGATGTTGCATGGAACATAAACGCAAAATTTCTCTGCAAAATGTGTGTAATAGACTCGCATCACCAACATAAAAAATAAATTAAAGGAAAACGGTATTTGAAGCAATCCGTTTAAGAATTATTCAAAGTCGTCATGGCAAGATTCTGCAGAACAACGCTAGCACTATCAGGGGGCCTGCTGAAAGGCTGGGGCCCTGGGCCAGAGCCCACTTTGCCCATGCCTTAAAACATCTGAGTGTTTTCGGATGCAGAGGTATCCCTCCAGCTTTGATATTGATGCACGCCTACAACGCCATCCACGACCAAGAACCAGCACACATGAACCACCGCCTGAACTTCCACCAACCATCCAGAGACCTGCGATCCGTCTCCTTTGCACAGACACCTCGCATCCGCCAAGCCATAGCGGAGGCCGTTCCTTTACCTACCTCACCGCCAAGTCCTGGAACAGCCGCCACTTCCGAACATCACCCTCGCTGGCGGAATTCAGGAAGAGACTCACGGCCTGGCTTTTCAACTGAGCTCAGCAACCTAGCCCCTGGATACCCTCATGGATGATTAGCAGCGCTCTTCAAATACTGATTGATTGACTGTGATGCTCTGCTTGTTCCTGTTGATCACTAATATTCTGCCCTGGCTCTACTTACTCAGTTTATAGAGATTAACGTTCTGGCATCCTTACAATCATATTTGCATGTGTTGATTCTTTAATGCAAGTTTGAAATATGTATTTTTCTCATAATTTCAAAGTTTTTAAAAATAATTTTGCAATCACTCTCTGGTCACACTAAGCCTTTACATTTTGGAACCATGCTCGTTTTTACAATATGGGACTGGGGTTGTGTGGGCAGCTGGCAGGGCTCTTGGATGGCACAAGGCAAAGCGGGCTGCTTAAGAAAAATGGTTTGTTTACAACCCTTGAATGAATGTAAATCACAAAGGAACTAAAGAAGAGTTAGTGTTAAGGGGGGGCTTGGAACCAAAGGCGTGGAGCCTGTGGTGAGAGCGAAGTGGGCATTAAACATATGCAACGAGGGGAGGAGAAGAGCACAGCCTCAGAAATATATTAAAAGTGGGTGAATGGCGCGGAGCTTGTCGTAAAGGAGTGAAGTGGGATGTGTAGTGTCGGGGCACGAGGTAGTGTGTGTGTTGATGTATAGATGTATTTATTCCAGTTGATTTAGTGTGAACCTGTGTGTGGCAAGGGAGTGTTGTACATGACGTGTATGATGTCCATATTGTGAGAGATAAGGGTGATGGATCTAATGACTGGTCCGGGGTAAGGCCCCGGGGGCAAGTGAATGGGAAGGCAAATGGTTATTAGCTTCTAGCAAGAACATAGTGTTGAAAATAACGGGATGCTGTCAGAATTTGCAATGGTGAAGCTGAAGAGGCGGACAAGGTGATTTTGGAGGTTGAAGTTGCCTTGCCATGCTTCTACGCTGGCCCGTCCAACTGGTTGATGGAGTATGTGGAATAAGTGGATTGGATTTCTTTACAAAGCTGGGAGGTTACTGTAGAACATTGCATTCTTGGACTGATTTTACATTTACAATTGTATGTGTATCCCAGCAAGCAAAATGTTGCAGTGTGGGAAAAAAAAAAGCTGCAATTAGGCTGACGGGATCACACTTGCCACGATGCACATTCACACACTCCGCCTACTGCTAGTCCCCTGTGCGCCACTGATGCGCATCCCTAAGGCACCCTTCCTTCACTGCATATCACCCTCCACGATGCAAATCATCTTCTAGCATTCTCTCGATAATCGTCCTGTACACAACTGTTACCCTGTACTGTGCTCGGCTCTGCATAGTTGTTGTATGTTTGTTGGTCTGTGTGTGCATGGTACCGGGATGTATATTGGACATTGTGAAAACGGATGTCACAGCATTTCAATTGTGATTTTGGTTTTTTTTGTTGTTTTTTTGTCCTGACTTTTAAAGGTGATAAATAGAACTGAAAGTACCAGAGTGCAATTTAAAACCCCAAATGGATAAGCTTCTTACTCACGTATCTGGAGCCTTGAGAGTTCCCGTGTCTGACTGTATGTGGATCTGTATGCCAGCGTTTTGGGTTCCTCTACATGCATTTGCTATACAAAAGCCATCTCAATTGCCTTTCTGTGTGTTGGAAGGAAATATTAAAGAAGCATTTCATGGAATTGATCGAATGGGTTTGATTCAAATTCGAGTTAAAAAAACTGTGTTTTTCTTATTTCTGGATCCAGTCTTGCAGAAACCTTACACTTGCACCTTGGTGGGAAATGAGGGAAGTAGTTCTTTGATGCAACATGTCATTTAAGATTTCAAGTTTATTCTTCTTTAAAGTTCTTTTTCAATCAAACTGTCAATCAGACCCAGCATTAATTACACAGTATTAATGGAGGAACATATGATATGATCAAATTAGTAACATAAGACATTTATACATTTTCGGATCATAATTTTTTTTTTTAATCTCATTCTCTGTATCTTTAGGTTTCAGTTTTTTTCCTGCTGAAGTTTAAGGAAATATCACCATGGACTTCCAGCATCGGCCGGGGGGGAAGACTGGAAGCGGAGGGGTTGCTTCTTCCTCCGAAAGCAACAGGGACCGCCGTGAGAGGCTCCGGCAGCTTGCTTTAGAGACCATCGACATAAACAAGGTGAGTTTAAAAATAATCTATTGGCGGCTTCAGATCATTTCCTCTACTCTTCCCCCAGTGACCTTTTTATTCAGCAAAAAAAGTCAGGCAATCAAGTTATTCTGTTTAACACAGAGATTCTCTAGAAAATGGTCAGTCCACTCTCATGGTTAATTCATTCTTCCACTTTTCACCTAATTCTCCTTTCTATATTGTATGGCTGCATTTGTTTAGTTCTTCATAACCCAGATAAGGCCTAAAGTGCTTCAAGTGGATCGCAATTTGTAGTGCATGGTTGTTGGAGTTTGTGTTTTCAGAGTGCCCAAGTGGAATAGTTTGGTTTCTCGTGCCTTAGGTTGAAAGATGCCGTCCAGACATGTGAAGCTGAAGCATGGTGTGCAGCAGAAGCACAGTAGGGTTTCATATGCTTTCCTATCCAAATAGGTGGTTACTTCATTTATTATGCCGGTTATATTTGTGGTTTATTGAATGGAATCTTTGGGAAGCATTTTCATACATTGCGCAAGTGCTGGTGACTTGCTCCAAAAGTAATTTATTTAGGAAGTTTTGGTTAAGGGAATGCATGACCGGGAGAGCTGCAGTGGCATACTGTGGGATAGTTGAGTTCTTCTGTTGAGGACTTTAACTAAAGCCATCATATAAGTATTGTTGTATTTGAATTCCATTTATGAATATGGTGACCATGCAGTTATCAGTTTTACAGGATAATTAGATGAATGTGTTTTTCTTTTTAGGGATAGTTAAACATAATTTTCTGATGGGAATTGCACGGGTGTACTAAAAGACACTGCAAAGGCTCATCTTGCCAGCACCTAAAGTCTTTAAAAAAAAAATTATATTGTATTGTTATTGCATTTATATAGTGCTTACTACCCCAGACGAGGCGTTGAAGCGCTTATGATTGAGATAAGAGTATAAGCACTTTTTAGGTCGAAGCCTACGCTGGATGGTTTACTAACTATATCTTTGGGACATTCGGAAAGCTTCCCTGAGAATGCGTTCCGCCCATTGGCTTTGTGATTTGTAACTCACATTTGCTTGCTTTCTATTTGCTGGCTCTATTTGTTTTAGGCTGTACAGCTTGTTTGTCCCTTCCATTGCCCAAACCCTCTTTACTGTATTCCACCAGTGCTATATTTCTGTGAACAGGCCTTTAAATCTTGTTCTTACCTTCTCTCCTTTGCTGAGCATTCAGTGGTCATATATCGGGCTCTGTTTTCCAGGGAGTTTGGTGTTTACTTTTCTTTCTCTGACTTCAAACTGAGAGGATTTATGTGACAATCATGCTGGCTACTGGCTGTACAATGTTGTTTTCTTTTCAGGCACACAATAACATTTAAATGTCTGTAAATTAACTCTGCAGGTATTTCAGAATATATCCGAATTAGGAAAGCACAAATTAAGCAAATGTTATGGTAAATTTTAAGCGAGGTTGAAACAAATATTTTAATATGATGAAATCAAAACAGTAGGTGATGATATTTCCCACCATTATCATTCATACGCTGTATACTTTAATCAGTACAACTGTATATCTGTTCAAATGTAATGGTCATTTCAATTGACGATGTGTTGTCTATAGTTGCAGTATGCTACCACACCATGCATAAGTCACTTTACCCCACCCCCACTCCATACCACACCACTGCACCACTCCTCACTATGCCACTCCACACTGCGTCACTGAACTTTACTCTGCACCCCTCTACACAAATTCACTCTATGCCTGTCTATTCTATGCCTCTCTATTCTACACCACTGCTTCTAACCCAAACTACTCTATTATGCACCACTGCATGTCCACTCTGCACTCTACACCACTCCACTCTGCACACTGCACTGTATACCAATGCACTCTTCAACATTCTGATCTACTCTACTCTCTACGCCACTCTTCTCTGCGCAACTGTATTCCACTGTGCATCACTCCACTCTGAAACAATCTGTTCTGCGCCGCTGCACTCTAGTCTGCGCCAATGCACTCTGGTCTGCGCCACTGCACTCTACACCACGTTACTCAAAACCAATGCATCCTACGCCACTGCTTTCCATGCCAATCTACTCTGCACCACTACACTCTACGCCACTGCATTCTATGCCATTGTACTCTACGTCACTGCATTCTACGCCACACTCTGTTCTACTCTGTACCACTGCTCTCTACGCCACTCTACTCTGCATCACTCTACTATACACCACTGCACTCTTCAACAGTCTACTCTGTAACACTGCACTTTCTGCCACTGAATTCTATGTCGCTTTACTCTCCATCACTGTACTCTATTCTACACCACTAAACTCCATGCCTCTCCACCCTTCACCACCCCACTCTACTCTGCAACACTGCACTCTGCCACTGAACTATACGCCACTCTTCTCTGCATGGCTGCTCTCTGCCCAGCACTCTGCACCACACTACTCTTCTGCACTCTACAACAATGCACTGTAAGGCTTTACACTCTACCCCACAGTATTCTGCACCACTGCACTCTACGCCACTGTATTCTGAAACAATCTACTCTATGCCACTGCACTCTACATCACTCTATCCCACTCTGTGCCATTCCACTCTATGCCTCTGAAATCTACCCTGCGCTACTCTACGCCACTCTATTCTACGCTGCTGTACTCGAAGTCCCTGCACTCCACGCCAGTGCTCTCCTCATCACTTTACTCAAAACCAATACACTCTGTCACTGCAATCTACGGCAATCTACTCACCATTGCCCTGTACACCGCTGAACTCTACTCTCCGCCTCTCTACTCTATGCCACTATACTCTACACCACTGCACTTTACAACACTAATATACGCCACTACACTGTACGCCCCTCTAATTTACTGTGCACCACTTCAGTCTTCGCCACTTCCCTCTATGCATCTCTACGGTACTCTGCATGACTTTACTTATGCCAATGCAGTCTATCCCACTCTACAATGTGCCACTGCACTCTACATCTCTTTTGTCTAGGACACTCTACACTACTCCAATCTACACCACTCTACTCAGCAACACTGCACTCTAGGCTAAAGTACTCTACAACACTACTCTACTGCACCCTACGCCACTTCACTCTTCTCTGAAACAGTCTAGTCTATGCCACTCCACTCTATCCTGCGCCTCTCCATCTACGTCACTACACTCTACCCCACTTTACGCTACTGCGCTCTATGCCATGCTACTTTAAACCACTACACTCTGTGCCAATGCACTCAACAACACTTTATTCAAAACCAATGCACTCCATGCCAACTGCTCTGTACCACTGCACTCTACGCCTCTTTAATCTATTCTGCAACACTATGTCACTGCACTCTATGCCACTGCATGCTATGCCACTCTACACCATTGTGCTCTACGTCACTGCATTCTGCGCAACTCTGTTCGAATCTGCACCACCGTACTCTACGCCACTGCTCTCTGCACCACTCTACTTTACGTCACTTCATTCTGTGCCACTCTGCTCTACGCCACTCTACTCAGCACCACTCTACTTGACACCAATGCACTCTATACCACTGCACTCTATGGCGCTCTGCAAGACTGCACTCTCTGCTATTGAACTCAGTGGCACTCTACTCTGCACCAGTGCACGCTAGGTTAATCTAAACCATTGTGCTCTATGTCACGTCACTCTGTGCTACTCTATTCTGCACCACTGTAATCTATCCACTGCTCCATTCTACGTCACTTCACTCTATGCAACTCTACTCCGCACCACTCTACTCTATGCCACAACACTCTATGCTACGCCAATCTACGTCTCTTGCACTCTTGGACGATGCACTCTACACCACTTTACTCAAAAACAATGCTCTCTACACCAATCTACTTTGCACCACTCTACTCTAGGCCACTCTATAACACTCCACTCTACGATATTCCATTCTGTAATGCTCTACTCCATTAAAATTTACTCTGACACTCTACTCCGCTCTGTCGCTCCATTCTTCAGCATTCTGCTCCACTCTCATTGTACAACACTACTCTACTGTATGACACTCAATGCAACACCCTCTGACACATTACTCCACTCTTTGCCATTCCTGTATACGCCACTCGACAACACTCAACTCCACGCTATGCCATTTCACTTTCCTATACTACTCCCCTCTATGCCACTCCACTCTGACACACTATGCCACTCCAGTATATGCCACTTGACAACACTCTACTCCACGCTATGCCATTCCACTTTCCTACACTACTCCACTCTGAAAATCTACACTGCTCTACGCTACACCACTCCACAACACTTTATGCAACACCCTCTACTCCACTCCACACCACTCCACTAAACTCCATGCCTCTCCACTCTACGACACTCTACTCAACTCTGTGCCCTCCCGCTCTACGGCACTCTACTCCCTCCCGCTCTACGGCACTCTACTCCATCCACAACACTCTATACCACTCCACACTACTTCATAACACTCCACTCAGCTCTATCCAACCACGCTTTACGCCACTCAAATCTACTCCACTTTATGACCCTTCACTCCATGCCACTATGCTTTACACCACTAACTTTTAACCATCCTGAACAGCAACCACTCTGGTGTACAACAAGGCTAAAACATTTGCAAAGCCAGTAACTCTTGCATAGATGAGACCTACTGGCTTTGCCAATGGTTGTTATAACTTGATAAGTGGTGCTCGTTTTAGTGAAGAGATGTTGTCAATTTGGTGCATTGTCAGGTTTAAGTGTGGCGCAACAATACTGAAGATCTATACAAATAATATTCCTCATACCAGCATTTACAGGTAGCTTTTTTCCACACGATATCTGTTTACATCCTTTGCCATTATTTCCTTTTGTTAAACCGCCTAATAACATACATTTCTTTCTCCTCAGGATCCCTATTTTATGAAAAATCATTTGGGCTCCTACGAATGCAAACTGTGTTTAACACTTCACAATAATGAGGTAAGTCCTAAGTCTGTATAGCTCATCCTGGTACACCAGGCCGTTGCTAAATAATGTTCTAGTGAATGTTTATCAAGGCACTTGTATGTGCTGCAGGGATTGAATGGTAAACATGTGATTCTTTTTTTAAATAGTTGGTTGTGTTTTATATTTTAAGGAAATAAGGCAAGGCAGGTAATCATTTTCCAATTTATGTTCATCCTAAAAACACATATATTATTGTCATTGAAAAATTTCTTTTTGTAAAAGTGGCTGTAACATTTGATTGCTGACTGAAAATAAGTTGTTGTGCTCCACGTGAAGAACCTCCAAGACTGAGTTAGTCTGTAATAAAGGCAGTGCTGCTCGACCTCAACTTGCACCATACAACAGCTCATGCAGACCGGGAGGTTATTAAATTTTCCCATATGCCTTAACCCCGTGGCAGCATAGTTATTGCATGCGGATGTAACGGAACCAAATGTTAATCTGATTGCTGCTCTCGCTCAGCGCAACATTTAATTATGGTCAATATTACAGAGCGCTCCTCTGTTCATCTGCGATTGAGAACAAGCGCCTTGGCCGACATCGAAGAAAGGACATGTTAGGCAGGGGGTGGATTGAACTTGCTTTGAGGCAAAAGTGAGCCTGCACCCGAATATTTCCTTTCCTATTACTGTTTGTTTCAAATGTTGACACATTTTAATTAATCTGAAGCTTCTAAAACTCCTTAAGGAAAAAAAAAAGCTGTGTTGGACTATTTTGTATGCAAAAGTCAATTTTGCTCTTAAAAATATCAAATCATTTGAATGTTAATTCTATTTTGGGTTTTAAAATACATGCCTATTTCTTTGAGAGATTGTGGTGCTTATAAGGCCAAAGTATTATCGGTCTGAGTATGCGAACCCCACCCACTAAAACATCCCATCAGTAGCAGCTCCATCTAATCTTTCCCAGCAGCAATCTTCCAATCTCATCTGGGATGTCACGTTGGTGAAACGCTGGTGGTGGTCTTTTTCTGCTTGTTTCTTCTCACAGTGTGTCATTGCACACACAACTCCCCATGTCTATTTATACCTTCTACCTTAGATTTTCCCTTGCTTTGTCTGCTGTCCTTCCATGCTCTTCTTCTCTCATGGAAATGAAAGAGTGACTAAGGTGGTGGTAAGTGTTTATAGGCGGTCCCTTCTTAGACTGAGGTGGGCCTTGACGGCGATATGAAGCCATTTAGCCTCTGAGGTCTGTCCCCATGTTACCATTCGTTGCTGTTTTTTCTGAACCCAGTATGCTGTCCTATTTCTATTTCTTTTATCGTTTATGGTATATGGCACCTTTTTTTTATGAAGAAGGTCCCTTGGTTTCTTGTCTCTGGTCTTTTTTCACTTTCCTGCCTTCACCTGCTGTGTGGTATGCTCCTAGCTTCGTGGTATGTTCCCATGATAAGGAGTAGGCGGTTAGCGTGTGCATACGCTTTATCTTTTCTGGAACAACAACATTGTGTGCTTTTTAAACAATACTTGATGCTTTCTCTGAATATAAATAGTTACTTTATTCTGTCATTGCTTTGTTTTAGGGCAGCTACCTGGCCCACACTCAAGGGAAAAAACATCAAACAAACTTGTAAGTTTTGGATCTTACATCAGTTTCCACAAATATATATACTGTACCGGGCAGAATAGTTGCTGTGCACATATATTTTTTTTTTTTTAGCGATGGTCATCATCAATTCTTCTTGTACAAAGGTTGATGTTTCTGTTCACACCAATCCAGCCTGCACTCCACTTATAAAGGCTGTCCAGCCTTATTAGCATTGAAACGCCAAGTGCTGCCCCGGTGATATACGTTCTATTACTTTTTTGTGTGCACAAGAATTGTTGTCCTCGTGAGCACTATTTGCATCTCTTTTATGAGTAATTTTAAATTAAGTTCTCTCAAGTGTATGCTCCTAAGGTGGACAAACACCTTGTTTGACAACTTCTGAATACATTTTGTCTTTCATTTCATTGTGGAATTCATTTTGGAGATCTGCCCACCCCCACCTCAGTGTTACTAAAGTATCACGGTTGGCAAGTCGTAAGCCCGGTCTTGTGTACTGCCGAGAACATGTCTATCACGCAGAAGACCAAACAAACCATATTTGAATCTTTTCAGAGCAAGGAGAGCAGCAAAAGAAGCGAAGGAGGCGCCTGCCCAGCCCGCCCCAGAAAAGGTTAAGGTGGAAGTGAAGAAGTTTGTTAAAATCGGAAGGCCAGGATACAAAGGTGATGTTTGAAGCGGTAGCCACCTGTCTCTCTTAGTTAGGGGACCTTAAACCTAGTATAACATTATCTGCTGTATTGCAGGAAAACGTTTCTGCTTTCACCTGTTAGTGATCTGATCAGCTCTTCTGTATATTTAGTGAGAGCTGAAACCTCCGGTAGGAAAAGGCACATAAGAGATGTGCAAAAAAAACTGGTATTTCGTAGCTTCTGGGTTCCAAGTGCACTGTTAATGTGTGTTTGTTTTGTTGCACTGTGGTGCCACTCTCAAAATTAGGTGTATAAATTGTTTCTTTCCATTTCTGGCTTGAAAATGATTGAGCAGCTCTTCTCCGATCAACTAGTAACTAACTTCTGTAATGGAAGGCCAAAAAGTCCTGGGTCCTCCCATTTAATGTACTTTATGTCCACATGTTAGTTTCACAGTTTAAATCTTACACAGCACAGCCAACAAGCTGCATAGTGAAAATCCTAAATCTATACCTATAATCTCAAGTAAAAATGAGATGCTTGAGGGGGGGTTGCCACTAGTGTTTTTTAAAACCCTGTCCACATGGGGACCGGTGAGAAAGACCAGTAAAGTAGATGCCCTTTCTCTCCAGCTAGGCCCTGAGAGCTCTAGCGTGTGCCGCTATTGGGTTCATGTAACCGATTGATGCCATGTGTTGAGAAGGTTGCGGTTAGCCAACCGTGTCCAATTCCACCATCCAAGGTGAAGCCTCCTCCCGAAGACATTACGACATTGGGAGGCAAATCGAGCGGTTACGCGCATCCTTTTAAGACGACAAACCCCTTGGTATCACTTGAGTTCTTTCTCTGAAGTAGCTGCTTGGTTATTTTAAAAATGTTCCTTACTTTTGCGGTCCATCTTAGCAACTCGTTTCTAAGGGTGCTTTAAGACCTGTTTTAAGGGTCAGTGAGTGTTTGATTTAGGGCAAGTAAATTGAACTGTTGAAAAGCCTTAAAACGAACTTTGATTTCTCTTTTTCAGTCACGAAACAAAAAGATGCAGAACATGGACAGCAAAGCCTTCTCTTCCAGGTAACTAATTTGTGTTTCAAGCGTAAAACATTTTACCAACCTTTGATGTTAGCATTTGGATGGATTACTTTCTGACCTGTTTAAATTTGCTTCAAAATAGTCTATGAAAGCAAGTAAGCACCTTAATGGAAGCTTGTTTGACCACTGTAGAGCAGTGAAAGTAGACTGATCTGGAGGTTGAACTGCTATTTAAAGGTATCGTCCAGATTTGATCTCACGAAGGACTTCTTATCCCTTCTGTTGATCTTTGTAGGTTTTTTTGTGTCACCAGAATTGTGTGCAGAATGCTTTCTTTCTCATACAAATATCATCCTAATTAAAATTATTCCTTGTTTTGCTCTTTGAGGAAACACTTTCTAAATCTGTATTTTTTTGTACGTTTTGGCTATGTATGGAAACCAGAAGATCTGAGTTTTCGCCTCGTCTCCGAGAGTTGAGGGCTTCCTAAACATAGGGATCAATGTAGCAGATGGCCCATAGATGATTGCAACTCAAGTACACCAACCAGTCTTGATTCCTTTGTGTTCCACATGAGTTTGGGACTTCCAGACAGGGTATTTGTAATCAAAGCAGTAATAGGTGTAAGAGAGTGATTGGTGAATCCTACAGTTCAGTTTACAAACTTGAACCAGGGCACTGTTGCTGGACTACTGCACTGTCCAAGAAGGCCAGCGGAAGTCCTAGTGTGGTGTGGGAACACTCTTCTGGCAAAGATGGAACTATGCTTGTGTCATGTTAAACCAACGCTAGTGGCCACTGGGGATGCTGTAAGAGATATCCCAAAGGTGAGCTTGTGCTCGTCAAGCGCCTTTGCGTCTTTTATGGCAGCTTTCCTGCACCTAGGCTGTTGTTATTACCCTCTGTCTCTAGATGAGAGTTCTCTGGATGTTGCCTGGGTCCGCGTCCTCTAATGCCCATTGGCTGGCAGGAGGATGTTGTCTTTTAGCTGTTTTTAATCATGTAAAAGGTGATCCCAAAATAAAAAGACAAAAATGGCGAACCACCTTAGTCTAATTTTTAAGTTTTACCTGACCTTTTCAGCACAGTTACGGGAGAGTACCAAAATGCTTGAGGAGAACATTTCCTCTGATAATGGAAGTTGATCTCAAAATGCAGGCAATACACCAGTAGGAAGGAGACCGTCCAAGTCATTTGTGAATATCCAGTGTAATGTCAAGCCTGCTGAGGACAGTACAGTCACAGAAACGTACAATTTCAGAGCCCCTCCCACGCTTACACACAGAATAGAATTTTATCCATAGAGCTTGTTCTTCATGTTGCTTTCATTTTTGATTAGCCAGGATTAACGCATGTGTTCATCCCCAAGCATAAGTGAAAGTCGAATTTGATGTATGTATGTTAATATTTCTTCAGATTGACTATCCAGAAATATCAGATGCTATCATCCCCCGACATCGGTTTATGTCTGCGTACGAGCAAAGAATCGAGCCTCCCGACAGGCGCTGGCAGTACCTCCTGATGGCAGCAGAACCGTATGAAACAATCGCGTTCAAGGTACAGGGCAGGCTCCTGTTTCAAGCATGCATGTCATGGGCAGACTAGGCATAAAAAGCACGCTGTGTCAGAGCTGAAGTGTTGAGTTGAGGAAATTGGGATGCAATGCCGATGGCTCCTCAGTTCGAAGTATGAATAACAAAGCCACAGAAGAGGGACCCTGAATATGGGTGAGGAAGTGATCAGGGAAATAACAAGGTCAAAAAAAAAAAAATCTTGCCTCACACTATACTAACAAATATTGGCAATACGTCCGTAGAGTAAGAAAACACCCACAGACCAAGAGTATAATTATAAAAAATGTGTTTGTTTCATTTATTTATCAAAAATATATTTTTTCATGATAATAATATATCTATCTTTTTCTTACATTTTTATATATGATATAGAACATGACACAACATTAAGACAAACCAATAAAACACAATCTCAGGCCAGCAAGTACAATAATGAAGGAATCAATAGGTGAAAATACATGAGAAGACCAAAATCAATACATAAGCACTAAACCTAACAAAGGAAGAACTAAGCTAGACATTAAATGACAAAATACAATACAACATATACATACACAGATAAACAAAGCAAAAAGAAAAAAGCGCTTTTTTCTTTTTGCTTTGTTTATCTGTGTATGTATATGTTGTATTGTATTTAAGAAAAATGTAAGAAAAAGATAGTTATATTATTATCATGAAAAAATATATTTTTGATAAATGAAACAAACTAATTTTTTATAATTTTACTCTTGGTCTGTGGGTGTTTTCTTATTCTATGGACGTATTGCCAATATTTGAAAGTATAGTGTGAGGCAAGTTTTGTTGTTTTATAGACTCTGTTGAAGTATGCCCTTGAAGGGGGCTGTGTGCACTCTAAAATGGTCTGTCTGCCCACTCTGTCTCACTGTGTGCCTTGCCTGCTGTTACTGCTAATGCAGCCTTCTGAGTGACACGGTGTCAGTAATGGTTCTATTCAATCCAGCAAAGGATTTAGCTTAATTTTAGCAGCATAAAGTGGCGCCTGCATTTGGAATCTTTTCAGAAAAGTGCACAATTCAGGTGTTTCTATATAAGTATGAAAAAGCGCGTGAAATAAAAGCAAGCTGTTATCTGATTAACTGGCCTTGCGTGGTTCAATGGTTTCTAAATCACACTCTGTTTTGCAGGTGCCAAGTCGAGAAATTGACAAAGCAGAAATGAAGTTCTGGACTCACTGGAACCGTGAAACCAAACAGGTCTGTTTGTTTGTTTATTTATTTAAGAGTTTGATGGCAAGACCCGAGGGTATCCGAGCGCTTTACGTTAGTACAGATTTACATCAAAATAACTACTATAATCTGAACAGCTGAGACTAATCAAATCCGTGGTTGAGCACAAGGGAGGAAAAATAGCAAGGATAGGGTACTGGAAAAATTAGCGGTAAAGGTCTTGTGTCATTGGACGATTTCAGTCTCACTGTTTGAGAGACCGGCTGAGGAGAAGATCTTTTAGCTGCCTCTTAAAGCTCGAGAAGGAGAGGTTCATACTGGTATAGAGTTCCAGATTTTTAGGGCATTGCTTAAAAAGGAGCATGCCAATGTTTTATTTGTTTGTGTGCTTTACACGGAATGAGGACTAGGGAGTTTAAGCCTCTTAGGCTTCTCATCTGACCTGCTTTTTAGGTCTCGGCTGTCAAAAGCAGCGCGCATGCGCTGCTCTCGGCATCCGAGAGCTTCTTTAAATCAATTCAGATTCCGAAGCTCTCGGAGGCGGAGTTGAAGCCCCGCCCATCTTTCTCATTGGCTGGCTTCATCCTGCATGCAAAACGCAGGCTCAGGATTGAAAAGGAGGCCTTTTAGTCCCTACTTGTTGCCGCCTTGTCTCTTTTTAGCCCCACCCACCGGGATTGCATCTGTCACACGCGGCCTCACACATGCTCCTTCATTAGCTGGGAGGCACTATGTTTTTCACACCACGCCGACAGCTTGTTTCAGCAGCAGTCATAGTGCACATCTGGACCATGGCACTTTTTTTTTTCTGAGCAGCCGTCATACCCTGTGCATTGCATGCCTCTTCACACCTCGGGGCCGCAGTGCACTGTTCTCAGCAGAAGTCATAGTTCCACATTGGCTCTGTGCGCCTCGAGGCCCCTGGCGCTGTTTTTTTTCTTTCTCAGCACCGGTCATCATAGGCCCACATTGGCTCTGAGCACCTCAGGCTGGAGCTCTATGCTAGGTCAGTAGTTATGAGGCATAGTCCCACTGGCACGGAGTCAGTCAGCAGCAGCTACCACATATGCTAACCTCTTAAGAAGGAATGGCACTCCCAGTCAGCAACATAGCCCCCACATTGTCTGAGCACCTCGGCCCGGGACAATAACACTCTTTTTCCAGCGGGGATTGGGAGGTTGTTTGGAGTCCGTAACAACCATAGCCTCACACGGCCTTTCAGGGTTTTTCCGCCGTTTGAGAGGAACCAGCCTTAAGGAATTTGCGGCTTGCCTCTCTGCCAGTGCTCTTTTGTGCAAACCACGACTCCCCCTCTAGCGGGTCCATTGTCCTTTCCACTGTCAGCGTTCATACCCAGCGTGCCACGGGGAGGGGGCAGCGGGGGCGAGCAAAGTTCCAAGCTAGGTTCTCCTGCCTTTGTTGCCAGGGTGACGGCGCCAAAGCCTCAGTCAGCTGCAAGCGGTTCTCCCAGCCGAGAGGGGAAAGGGTTAATCTAAAGCGGCTCTTGTTTAGTTTACAAGGAGGCCAAATCGGAAACAGGATGGACCGCAGGCTTGATCCAGAGAGGCCTTTAAACTCCCTTGTTCTTACGAGTGCTCAGACTGGATCTGCATCTGTGATGGGAGGAACGACCAGCTGTCAAAACAAGAATGAAAACACCTGCAGACTGAATCTGCAATGAGACAGCTAGGATATGGAACACGCAGCCAGGCTTAGAATTAACCAAGGTGCGGTTTTCAAACTTTGATTCACTGTTTGTTCTCTCCTTCACTTCAGGAGTCTCTGCCTTACCAAATTTTAATATGCATGCATGCATGCTTTCTGAGAAGTGGCTCCGCACCCTTATTTAGGAGTGGTCACATGCTGAATGACTGGCTCACGAAATACAATGTGAGCGTATGATGAATAGGAACATGTTGAGAGCTTCTGATACGGTAATTTCAACTTCATTCAGTTAAAGAGGATGTGGCCTAATGGCTAGAGCAGCCAACCTCGACACTGGGGAACCGGGTTCGAGTCTCGGAAGGGACGCTTAACATCCTGTGATTTTGGGCAAATCACTTACTCTCCCCGTGCCTAACAAAAATGATTGTGTGAACTGGTGCTCATGTAAAGCGCTCTGAAACCTTCGGGTCAAGTTCGCGCTATATAAAACTCCGGGGGAAAAAACCAAGGCCAAAGTCAGATGATTAATATCGTGGGGTTGATTCCGGGATCTATTTTTTAAAACAAGATCTTGTATGATTTACCTTGTGAACTCTAGATGTCAATCAAATTTTTTTTTCCCCATTATCCTAACCCATTTCCTCTTCCATACACCTGAGCATTCCCTGTTCTAATACTTTACCACAAATTGTATCCCATAATAAGCTCCTGTTTAACATTATATATTTTTGTCAGCCATTATTATCCTCAGTGTTTTTGTATTCATGTATTTTTTTTTCTCCTGAAATTAGCATGTTACTGGTGAGAGGTCCACTCAAAGACCAAGTCATTGGCTTTAATGCAACGTGATTCAATTTTTACCACACAATTATCTTGGTCAACAATGGTGACACCATAGCATTGTGTTACTTTGTGCAGAACTCCATGCACACCACGTCACTCCACAGCTGCCACCCAAGATAACTTAATTCTCGCCAAAGTATCCCAGTATGTAAATAAATGGCTGTGGAGTCTGAACTCCAGATGTCCAGTGGTGTGGAGAATCTTAATGCCAGAGCACATAACATCCACTTTTGGGTTAATATGGGATCGTGATGCACTACACCAAACCATTTGGCCAAAGAAATTTTCAGAAGCAATGGAGGTATACCTTCCAAACAATTAAGGCAATATGTACTCTGACTCCTTGCAGTCATATATGGTGGTACTGCTTAGTATCAGATGACTGATTGACCACATAGCGAATATACATGATTTTTTTAAATGGGAAACAGCCTTTACAACATTGCGTTTTACCACGCAATGCCTTTACCACTAATTTATATATATATATATTATGTGTGTTCGAGGCATATGAGCTGTAGATTACACACTTGTGCATAGATCGCCATCTGGTGTTGGGCCCGGATGTTTGCAGTTGTTTTTCCTCTTGGAAAGTCTTTGGAAGTCACGAGGTCGGTGACTCCTCCTTTGGATCGTATTGCGCATGGGCTCCGGCTCCATCCTCAGATTGTTTTTTTTCCGCCATCGGGCTCGGATGTGATCTTTGCGCTCCGGTTCCGAACAGGTTTCCAGTTCACTCGACGCGCAATCCTCACCCCAATCCGCGGTATTTTTTCGATCGCGATCTCCACACTCGACGCGGCTCTCATCGATCAAGACCTTCAATTCCAGTCGCCGATGCCGGCCTTCGGGCCTACCCAAGCTCCGGTCCTGGCTCATGGAAAGGACTCCCTTCAAGAAGTGCCCTCGATGTGGGTCCAAATTCCCCCACACCGATCTCCACGAAGTATGCAATCGCTGCCTCTCCCCTGAACACGAGGCTCGAGACTGTCCGGCGTGCAAGTCCTTCCGGTCCAAGAAAACTATTCGAGACCGAAGGGCAAGAAGAACCATGGCACACTCGTCGACGGCGATTCCAGATGACATCTTCGGAGAGGGCCTCGACGCTCCAGAAGAACACCACACCGACGAGGGCCTCGTCAGCGCCTCCGAAGCCGACGATTCAGATGTGGAGGACATCACTCCGGTACAGAGAGTCGTGAGTACCAATTTGCTCCCCCTCCACACCCTCGCCGGCACCCAAAAAGGCTTCGGTCACGCCTTCGCCTCCGGGCCTAGGTAAGACCAAAGACACTGCTTCCCACACCGCACCTTCGGGACCGGTAAAGAAGCCGATTTAAGCATTCCGGCGGCTCGGGCTCAAGCCAGCCAACCGTCGGTGCCGACAAACATTCCTCCGCACCGACACCGAAAAAGAAAATGGCCTCCTCTTCGGCACCGCGCCCCATACCGAAACACTCGGTGTCGAAACCCAGTTCCAGCTCCTCGGTACCGACTCCATCCTCGGAACTGACGAAAGCACACACGGCCACTGGCACCGAGATCTCAAAGTCGAAACCCAGCTCGGCACCGACCAAACAAAAAGCCCTTTCCAAGCCACATACTTCTAAACAGGACACTAAAGTCAAAAAACCAACGGCGCCGAACGGATCAACCACCTTCGGAGAAACTCTTTACACCGGATCCCTAGCAAAAGACATTGACCAAGGATCCCAAAACCGGACATTTGATGCTCAGCATCAAAAAGAGACAGCTGGAAAAACCTGCCCCAGCTCCACCTCCACCTCCAAAAAGGCCTTTCAGAATACCTTCCCCACCTCGTCCACCCCCTCCTCATCATTCCCCAACACCATCTCCGGATGATGATGATCATGATGACACATATGAAGAAATAGGGGACGTGCCCCATGACTCATCCACAGGGGCACCCACTCCCACAGGCTCCCCAGACCCATGGGACGATTATAACATCCCCGACATCCCTAACGTCCCACAAGATGATCTCTATCCTTCAAGACCATCCCCACCAGAAGATTCATTGGGGTTCAACCATTTACTCCAGAGGGCTGCACACTATCACTGGGTGGATCTCATACTGACCCCATGGAGGAGGATTTCCTCCTCGATACTTTTGATACCACGCATAGGGCCACCTCCATACTGCCCATGCTCAAAGGGGTTATAAAACATGCGCCAGAGGTCTTTAAAGACCCAGTCAAAGCCAGGGTCATCGTCCCTCGCATCGAGAAGAAATATAAAGCCGCCCCTACAGATCCCTCCTACATCAGAGGGCCAGCCCCACTAGATTCCCTGGTAGTGTCCACAGCACGAAAGCGGGCCAACTCCCAGGCGTCAGGTGAAGCACCACCACCTGACAAAGAGTCAAAACTCTTGGACGCATCCGGCAAGCGCACCGCATCACAAGCTGCCAACATATGGCGTATCGCCAATACACAAGCGTTACTGGCAAGATATTACAGGGCCCATTATGACGAACTAGAAGCCATAATGCAACACCTCCCTGACAAATACAAAAATTAGGGCAAATGAGTTAATACAGGAGGGCAGAACCATCACTAATACCTCCATCCATTGTGCCCTAGATGCAGCAGACACCGCCTCCAGGGCCATCAATACTAGCGTCCTCCTCCGTCGCCCTGCCTGGCTCAGGATCTCAGGATTTAAACCAGAAGTGCAAGCTTCCATCCTGAACCATCCCTTTGACCAGGAACATCTGTTCGGCCCAAAAGTGGATGAGGCCCTAGAAAAAATGAAAAAAGACACTGACACGGCGAAATCTATGGGAGCCTTGCAATCACACCCTCCCAGGCGTTCCTTTCGCCACTCCTCCTTTCGGAGCACATCCAGAGGCTACTCCTCTGATACCGCTTCCACGTCATATAAAGCTCCTACCCAATCCACCTTCACAAGGGGTTACCAGAGAGGCGGCTACAGGGGCAACAATAATCAAGGCAGAGGCAAGACAAACACCGCCCGCTCTGCCTCCACACCTACCCAATGACTTCCCTCCACTCCCCCCAGACCATCCCACTCCGGTCGGGGGCAGACTCCAAAATTTCCTTCATGTCTGGGCTACCATCACCTCAGACAAATGGGTGACACAAATAATTCGGTCAGGCTACTGCCTAGAACTAATATCTACCCCCCCCCAAACATTCCACCCAGACAACGCCCAATGCCACAGGAACATCTAGCATTACTAAAGCAGGAGGTAATCTCCCTCCTACAAAAAGGGGCGATAGAACACGTTCCTACCAACCAACAAAATCTGGGGGTTTACTCCCTATATTTTCTCATACTAAAAAGGGACGGCCCATCCTAGACCTCCGGCCCCTAAACGCATACGTACACTCAGACCATTTTCACATGGTAACACTTCAGCAGGTACTCCCCCTGCTCTCCCAAAACGACTTCCTGACCACTTTAGACCTAAAAGACGCTTATTTCCACATTCCTGTACACCATGCTCACAGGAAGTTCCTCAGATTTGCAGTGGACAACCAACACTACCAATTCAAAGTACTCCCATTCGGAGTCACAACAGCACCACGAGTATTCACCAAGTGCCTAGCAGTCGTGGCAGCAGACCTCAGGAGACAACACATCCATGTCTTCCCATACCTAGACGACTGGCTAATAAAAGCCAGTTCATACAACCAGTGTGTACAACACACGCACGCCACTATCCAGCTACTGCACCAACTGGGCTTCACGGTAAACCACGCAAAGTCCCATCTGCAACCATCCCACATAAAGCAATACCTCGGTGCCACCATAGACACCTCAAAAGCGCTAGCCTACCCCAGTCCTGCCAGGATCACAAGCGTTCAGGCCCTAAGCGCAAAATTTACAGCACAACACTCCCTTCCAGCTCGAGTGTTTATGCAACTAATCGGGATGATGGCCTCTTGCATATTCATAGTATCTCACGCAAGACTCCAGATGCGTCCTCTCCAAGAGTGCTTAGCGCGCCAATGGAACCAGGCCCAAGATCAATTGCCAGATCTGGTGTTGGTAGACGGTCGTACCCATCGCTCTCTGCAGTGGTGGACCACCAAAAACCTTTCCATAGGGCGACCGTTCCTGGACCCGGTTCCTCAGATAATACTGACAACGGACGTATCGCTCTCCGGCTGGGGAGCTCACCTATTACATCACACCATGCAGGGCAGATGGACACCTCAACAAAAGTTATTCCACATCAACCATCTGGAGTTACTAGCCATATTCTTAGCCCTAAAATCTTTCCAAACACAGATTTCAGGCAAGGCAGTCCTAGTCCGCACAGACAACATGACAGCCATGTACTACATACAAAAACAAGGCGGCACACTCTCTCCACAGCTCTCTCAGTTATCACAGAGCATATGGAGATGGGCCATACCCCAGAAAATCTTTCTCCTAGCCCAACATGTCCCAGGAGTCCAAAACACTATGGCCGATCTACTCAGCAGACAGACACAACAGATCCACAAGTGGGAACTACATCCACAAGTTCTTCACCCGTACCTTCAACTGTGGGGGCATCCACAGATAGACCTCTTCGCCGCCCGAAACACCAAATGCCCAAGCTTCACCGCCAGATACCCACACCCATTGTCCAAAGGCAATGCGATATGGATGAACTAGTCAGGCAGATTTGCGTACGCTTTTCCGCCTCTCCCACTCATTCCATTAGTGGTGCGCAAACTACAACAACACTCCCTCACTCTCGTCCTAGTAGCTCCAACTTGGGCAAGACAACCGTGGTACACCACACTGCTGGAACTATCTGTAGTACCGCACCAAAAGTTACTCCTCTCTCCACACCTCTTAACCCAGAACCATGGAGAGATCGGGCACCTGGACCCAGCTCAGCTCAACCTAGCGATCTGGCTCCTGAAATCCTAGAATTCGGTTACCTCAATCTTCCCCCTGACTGTATGAACGTCATCAAAGAAGCTAGATGACCCACCACTAGAGCGTGCTACGCCGCCAAGTGGAAACGTTTTGTTGTCTATTGTCGCAACAATACCATCAATCCCCTAGGTGTGTCCATTCAACACATCATAGGCTATTTACTACACCTGCAAAGATGCAATCTAGCCTATACGTCTTATTAGATTGCACCTCACAGCCATAGCAGCTTATCTGCAAAACAGGCAACATCTATCACTTTTTAGAGTACCTGCCATTAAAGCCTTCATGGAAGGCCTTAAAAGAATAATCCCACCCAGACTGCCACCCTCACCTGTGTGGAACCTAAACATTGTTCTCACCAGACTAATGGGGCCTCCCTTCGAACCTCTGCACAAATGTGAACTTCAATTCCAAACATGGAAAACCGCTTTTCTTGTAGCCATCACTTCCCTCAGAAGGGTCATTGAGATACAAGCACTTACCATTCAAGAACCCTTTCTACAAATGCACCATAACAAAGTTGTTCTCCGTACCAACCCAAAATTCCTCACTAAAGTCATTTCTCCCTTTCACCTAAACCAATCGGTAGGACTACCAGTGTTCTTCTCGCAACCACAGACTGTTGCAGAAAGAGCTCTTCACACACTAGATGTCAAAAGAGCTTTACTCTACTACATACAGAGAACACAACCTTTCCGTAAGACCAAACAGCTGTTTGTCTCTTTCTCTCCACCACACAAGGGCAACCCCATCTCCAAGTCGGGAATAGCTAGGTGGATTGTCAAATGCATTCAGATATGCTACCACAAAGCAAAACGAACGCTATCCGTTCCCCCTAAAGCCCACTCTACATGTAAAATAGGGGCTTCAATGGCCTTTTTAGGGAACAACCCATTAGATGATATCTGCAGAGCAGCTACATGGTCAACACCGCACACTTTCACTAAACACTGTTGTGTAGATGTGCAAACTAAGCAACAAGCTAGTGTGGGCCAGGCTGTACTCAAAACTTTATTTCAAACCACTGCAACAGATACGGGTGGTCGCCGCTAACGGTGGGTACTGCTATATAATCTATGCACAAGTGTGTAATCTGCAGTTCATATGCCTCGAACGGAATATGCTCTTTACCAGTATGCATCTGTTCTTGGCATGTAGAGCTGCAGATCTACACACGCCCACCTGCCTCCCCGGCTACCTTATCTGTTCCAGTTTATCTTATTTAGATACAACACACATGGGCATCTTTCCTGTTATTATTACGCTTCATCTTTCCCTGTTGGCGAAAAACAATCTGAGGATGGAGCCGAAGCCCATGCGCAATATGATCCAAAGGAGGAGTCACCGACCTCGTGACTTCCAAAGACTTTCCAAGAGGAAAACCAACTGCAAACATCCGGGCCCAACACCAGATGGCGATCTATGCACAAGTGATCTATATATATATATATATATATATATATATATATATATATATATATATATATATAGAAAAGGTTGCCCTGCATGAGACCGCACACACGGTAAGTTCACCACTTTATTGAAGACTTGCAGGTTACACAAACTCACAGCAGGAGTCCTCCCTGGAGTGCCTGACGCGTTTCGAACATCTCGTTCTTAATCATAGGCACATCATAAACGGAGCAGCCACAGCATTGCAGAATTTATTCAATTTTCCAACATCCCGCCCCAGTGGGCGTGTACCAAAGTGTCTTCTGGAGGTTGAAGTTCTGCAAAGACACATACAAAACCCAAGTGGGTGTTGCTGACATCCAAAGTTCTTAATAATCCCCAGCAAAGAGA
The DNA here is from genome assembly GCF_964204655.1 of Triturus cristatus. NCBI lineage: Eukaryota > Metazoa > Chordata > Amphibia > Caudata > Salamandridae > Triturus > Triturus cristatus. The sequence goes on from NC_140595.1 coordinate 63,636,238, forward strand.
AAATCCTAAGTTGAAAGTCTCGAGTACACTGTCCATGCGCTGTTTGAACAAAGCCTCTGATGAAATGCTAAGGCACCATGAAACGCGTCAGGCTGATGAACACTGTGGACTGTTCTTTCCCTCCACTTCGCTGTAACTTGCAGAATTAAACGCAAATTTACCTACCTGCTTGTGGCTCTTCTGAATGGAAACATTTGAGATGGTGGATTGTTTAACGGCTGGTTCCGGTCGTAGAAGAGTCCTGCCATGTGGAAGTGGACCGAGCTGCAGTCAATCGGCGAGCAGCGCTAAGGGCAGAAAGGTCGTTTTTTGCAAGGTGATATTGCAGCGCAGAGGCACTGAAAGCTTTCCAGACCCACTGAGGTATTCATTTTCACCATTGTTACATCGCATAGGAGCAGCTCACTGCAGCGAGAATAACGGCACTACAAGTACCATCAGGCTCTGGGAGAGCCGACGCCCACTGAGGCAGGTGGCAATAGTTATAATTGATGCTGGTGCTCCATGCGTTGTTTGAACAAAGCCTCTGATGAAATGCTAAGGCAGCATGAAACGCGTCAGGCTGATGAACACTGTGGACTGTTCTTTCCCTCCACTTCGCTGTAACTTGCAGAATTAAACGCAAATTTACCTACCTGCTTGTGGCTCTTCTGAATGGAAACACTTGAGATGGTGTGTGTATATATATATATTTTCTCCCGCCCCCCCCCCATGGAAACAATGATTTAAACTAAAAATAAAACTGAAATTCACCATTTTTCTCCAGTAACTATAACTACGGATGATACACTACTTATTCTGCTATTAGGACTAGTGTTGGCAGAGGCAAATAGCCCTTCAACGGCTTGGGACACAGGGGTCAAAGACAAAAAACGGAGGGACCAAAGAGAACGGGCATTAAAAATGCAATAGGTCTCACCTTTTATTAAGTTACAGCCATTTGCTTTGCTATACAATACCATTAGCAAAGCAAATGGCTTTAACTTAGTCAAAGGCGCGACCTATTGCATTTTCAATGCTTGTTTGAGTTTAGAGGTGAGGTAAGCTGGTTTCACAGTGTGAAGGGCTTTGTGAGTAATGCCAGCAGTTCTGAAGCTGCAGCAAGCTTCAATTGGGAGCCAATTTAGTTATTTCAGGGCAGTGGCGATATGGTCATATTTTTGATTCCTGTGACCATTCTGGCTGCTGCATTGAGAGTGGTTCTAAGGGCTGGAAGGTGGACTTTGCCAGTGCCTGTGAGGGTGGTGTTCCCGTAGTCCAATCTAGACGGCACCAGCTCTTGTGTGGCAGATTTTAGATCCTTCAGCGGTAGGTAGGGTTTGATTTTGCTCAAAAGTTTCAGGTTGTAGAAGTCACTTTCCGCACTTCTTTAAATGATCCTTCATGGTCAGTTTGGAGTTCAGTGTGATTAGGGTTAGTTAGCAGTTAAGAGTGTCTATGGAATTTATCCATTCTTGAATCTGGGGGGCTGCTATGTCTTTGCGATAAGGGGTAGGGGTTAACTGATATGAGACTAACTAGCATGACATCTCCCCAATGATTATACCTCCTAATATCTCTCAAGGCTGCAATGGACTTGCCTCCTCCTCCTCCCCTGTGGCAGCTGCTGGTTTTATGGCCGGACCAAGTCTGAGAGAAATCATCCCATTTGGGACAGAGTCTTGTTTTTCACATGCGTATCAACAGGTGGTCTGCTTCGCCACCTGTTCCCGTGGCTCTGGGGGTACGGGTGACTAGAATGGACTCTGTGGTCAGAGGTGAATGGGGGTGGGGGGGATTTCTCTCTTATCTTGGTTGTGTTTTAGGTGGTTGCAAGATAGCCACTGAGGGATTTCTTTGAGGGTGGCATTTAACTGGTGTATGTTGTCTAGTGAGGAAATTTCCATGTAGAGCTGGGCGTCATCTATGTATATAGATGGAGGAGGATGTTTTCGTGGTTGAAGGATGGCGGTGAGGGGTTCCGTGTAGATATTGAACAGTGTGGGCGAGTGGACAGAGGCTTTAGGGACCCCTGGGTTATTTTGATTGTATTGGAAGTCTGTTAGCTTATTTTTATTTGTTGAGAGCGGTTTTGCTGTAAAGATGTGAACCAGCATAGGACCACCCCATCTGCACTGATCCTTTTTTGGAGGGAGTCCAAGAGAAGCTTGTGGTTGATTGTGTTGAAGGCTGCCGATAGGTCTAGGAGTATGAGTAGGCTGCATTGGTCTGTATCTAGGGATTTGTGTAGGTCATCTTCTGTGTTCAGAATAGCTGTTTCCGTGCCACATCGTTTACTGAAGCCCGACTGGTGAGGGGGTCAGGAGATTATTTTTTTCAATGTGTTGGTTAAGTTGTGAGAGAACACATCTCTAGAGTTTTGGCTAGGAAGGGGAGTTTGGAAACGGGTCTAAAGTTATGGAGGTCCTTTGGGTCTGCTTCTGTTTTTGTAAGCAGTGGCCTGACTTGACCGAGTTTGAGACAGTCTGGCATCACTCCAGTCATCAGGGAGTTGTTTATAATCTTAGTCCCCTTAAGGCGTCGTTGAGTTTTTTTCAAAGGAAGGCTGGAAGTGTGTCCTCAAGGTGGGGGTGGGAGGAAGGTTCAGACATAGCCAGCAGAACAGACACGTCCGCCTCCGAGAGTGGGTTGAATACCTTCCAGCTTCTAGGAGTGATGTGGGGCTCTTGGATTCGATTGCACCAGTGTTCCTGTGGAGTGATTGTTGCTAGGGTGGCCCTGGAGTGAGAGGGGAGATCACCTTCTTGTCTCTGGGTGAGGGGTTCCAATGGAATGATTGTGAACATCAAGGGAAAGCTTGATCTTCGTGATTTTCTCATTGAAACAAATTGGCAAATTTTTCACACTGTTTTTTGGTAATCTGAGGGTTTTTAAGGGCTGGATTGGAGGTTTGTTGTTTAATGATGTTGAAGAGCTCTCCTGTGGCACCAAATACAGCGTCTGCATTTTTATATTTGATGTGTCAACAATTGCAAGCAAATTGCTCAAATGGTCTATTCGGTCTCAATTTCTATTGCGAGGGTTTGTAGGGAAATAGAAATCATCCTAAAGGATCTGGGTGCTCCGCCCTTGATAAATGTCAGTAGAGTTGGTTTGAGGCACAGCGGGCGTTAGGGTGGGAGGGAAAGATAACGCAGGCTATGCCATTATGGGACACGAAACGACTGGGTATGTTAAAGGATTTCGGCAGTGGGATCTGATAGGGATCTCGCGAGTCGGAGACCTCTGGAAGAAGGGGGAGGTACTTACATTTGCCCAATTACAGACTACATACGACCTGGCGCACACCGAAAAATTCCGCTACACACAAATAAGACACGCACTCATGGCTGAGATCACACCGGGCACACGGCTGGCGGAATCCTCACCGTTGGAGGATAGACTCCTCACGGACCATCTCAACAAAAAAGCTATATCTCAAACGTATCGCAAAATCATAAATAATCAGCCAGACCCCCTAACAGTCCTCAAATCTAAATGGGAAGCAGAAATAGGAGACCTCGACGAAACAGAATGGCAAGAAGCCCTTTCGTCCCCCAGGGAGGTAGCGATACCATCAAAACTCAAACTGATACAACTGAAAATGCTACATCGCACTTACTATGTTATGTTATGTTATGTTAGTTTGGTCTTTTATAGCGCACGGCTACTCCAGAGAGTGTCCCGGCGCTTTTAATGACAATCTGCAGCAAAAAGACACAGCACAAAAGACAGAAGCGGGCCCAGCAGAAAAGAAGAAAAACAAACTAAAGGGCAAAAAGTCAAGTTTTAAGGCCCTTCCTAAAAGTCAGCAAATTAGAGGTGCTGCGTAATGCCAAAGGCAGAATATTCCAGCGCTGCGGCGCCAACAACTTAAAAGAGCGACCTCCAATGCGAGCCCTTTTGACTCGGGGGACCACAGCAAGGAACAATGATTCAGACCTCAGAGATCGGGCCGGATGGTAAAAGGCAAGCCTCCTTTGGAGATATTTTGCTCCCGAGGCGTGGAGAGCCTTGTGCGCCAAGGTCAAGGCCTTAAAAACTATCCGTTTCCGGATCGGAAGCCAGTGGAGTGACTGCAAAAGACCGGAGGCTCTGGCCCGCCTGTACAGGCCAAAAATGGCCCGCGCGGCTGAGTTCTGGACCACCTGCAACCGTTGCAGGAGATATTCCGGCAGGCCAAGATATAAGACGTTGGAGTAGTCCAATCTTGAACCAATTAAGGCCTGCACCGTCGTCTTCCTATGATCTTCTGAAAGCAGAGGAAGGAACTTACGGAGCATCCTGAGGAGGCCAAAACATGTTCCAGTAAGACCAAGGATCTGAGATCTTAACGTCAGACCATTATCAATCTTGATCCCCAAATTCCTTGGTAGCTGAGACGAGCCCGCTGGAGGAAACATATTTACAGGCCACCATTCCTGCCAATCTGGGTCAGATGGGCATCCGAAGAAGAGTACCTCAGATTTATCTGAGTTGCACTTGAGGCTGTTGAGCTGGAACCATTTAAAAACCGCCCCAAGGCACTCACGAATACTCTCTCCATCAAAATCTTCTCCTTTCCTGCACGTAAAGAGGAGCTGGGTATTGTCGGCATAGGATACGATCTGGGCCCCCAAAGACTCCGCCAATGCAGCCAAAGGGGTCATAAAGATGTTGAAAAGAGTCGGGCTCAACACAGAGCCCTGCGGAACTCCGACTCCCAAAGGCTGCATCGCGGCAGAGCTGGGTGAGACCCAGACCGTTTGTCGACGGCCATCCAAGAATGATCTAAACCAGCTGAGCACCGTCCCCCTCAGACCGATTTCATGAAGTCTGGCGAGGAGACCCTCATGGGGGACGGTGTCAAAGGCCGCCGACAGGTCAAGCATTACGAGCATAGCTTTGCCCCCCGCGTCCAGTGCCTCTTTAATGGCTTCGGACACCTCCAAGGGCGCCATCTCGGTGCTTAGATTAGGGCGGAAGCCGGATTGAGTGGGGTGCAGCAAATTGTGAAATTCCAAGAAATTGGAAAGCACGATGTGCACATGCTTCTCCAAGATCTTAGCCAACGCAGGGAGAAGAGAGATAGGCCTATAATTGGCCAAAGCCTCAGGGTCTAGGCTAGGCTTTTTGAGGAGGGGGATAACCATCGCCTGATTCCAGGCCTGCGGGACCACCCCCCGACTCAAGGAGAGATTCAAAAGTGGGTTCGCCAACGGGTTTACAACTTCGGCCATTTTCGCCAAGAATTTGGCCGGGCATGGGTCAAGAGGCGACCCAGATTTAAGGTTGGCCATAAGTGCTAAAGACGAGAGAGCTGGGATTGGCGGAAACACTGCCAGGACTAGACCCAAAGGGGCCAACGGAACTGGGCCGTCCTCGGAGCTGGGGCGTACTTCAGCCACCCTCCAGGGAAGAGAGTCCTGGATCAGTTTGATCTTGGTGGTAAAAAAATTGGCGAGGGCAAAAACCCACGACTCAGAAGGAGCGGCCTGGGTCACATTATGTCGTGGGGACGTGAATTCCCTGACGATCGTGAAAATCTCCTTGCAGGAGTTAGAGGCAGCCTCTATCCTCCTTGCCAAATAGCCTTTTTTTCAAGGAGGATATCCCGATGGTATGCTTTAACCGCTATCCTGTATACAAGCCTGGCCGCGGGATCATACTGTGACCGCCAAGCCCTTTCAGCTACCTTGCACTGCCGTCGAGAGGCCGAAAGTGCTTCAGGAAAACAGGGGGCCGAGACCCGCTTAGATATTAATCGGGGGGCCATCTCAGGGGCTAGATCATTCAGCCTATCCGTTAACCACGCCTGCAAGGACTCTAAATCTCTCTCCAAGTCTCCCGTAAAAGGGCAGGGATGATCAAGAGATGCTTGAGCCAACATTTCAGGAGTCACCCGATGATACGCCCTATGTGCACGTCCCTGCTGCCTAGGAGCGGTGCTCGATGGTTTCTTTATGCCCAGTACATAAAATTTGGCCAGCTTATGATCTGACCAAAGCACCGGCAAAAGTGCCAGCACCTCTATAGGGGACGTAGAAAAAACCTGATCCTTCCTATATAAACTCAAGCGGACAGACTCGCCGCAATGTCTTTGTTGCGGAGAGGAAGGGACTCGCTTTCACACCCTATGGATGTGTCCCATCATTGTCCAATACTGGAGGGCGGTAATGCGTACACTTTCTCCGGTTACGAAAATCACGACTCTCCCAGAACCAAGGAGATGCCTCCTTAACATATGGGAGCCCACAGATCTTAACCGTACAACGCAAACATGGGTAACATTAGGCATGATGATGGCAAAGCGAAGCATAGCACAGAGATGGGGATCCAGACAGCCCCCTACCCTCCCCCAGTGGAGTAGGGACATGGATACCACAATGATTGCTGAAAAGGCAGTATATGTACATAGAGGATGCCCCAAAAAATTGACTCAGATATGGGGGGGGATGGAACAGGTATCGTGGGGATATATGCGAGCCCCCGAAGGAAAACTCGGATTCAGAAATTAGTGGCTTTAGAAGTTGAGGGACGGTTGAGGGAAGGGTGGCGGCGTTGATATCCTCGATGGGGCGCTGACTTGGAGGAATGGTATAGGATATGATCATATCGACGTATTATTGTGTCAGATGTTAACTGAATATACATGTATTTCTGGAATGATCCTCACTATAAGCAATGCCAGAGGTTGTTATGTATGCTCTTGAAATATCAATAAAAAGTGTTTTAAAAAAAAAATGTCAGTAGGGTGCCAGGAGAGAAAGGTTGCATGTTATGAAATGACGCAGCTCTTTAGAAGCTTCTACTTTGAAAACAGTTTATTTGGCTAGCACCAGCATGTTTCCATTGCTCTGCTATAGTATATTCCCTCTGACCAAGTGTCCATTGACTGAAATGGGAAAATCTGTCCATCATATTCATTCATTTTAGCACCTACAGTTGGCCACCAACTCATTCAGGTGCTATGATGAGATGCCCACTGTTGCAGTATCCCATAATTTAAAAATGACATACCTTAACACAAAACAAGCATTTGAAATCAAACCAAAAGCAAGTAGTAAATCTGGTTTGTGTAAAATAAGTAAAGCAATTATTGTTAAATATCCTCATGCACTTTGTCACCTATTTAGCTGCACTTTTATCAATGTGGATTTCTGTCCTGACCTATAGTTGGGGATAACTTTATTAAATATGTGCAAAACTATTGTTGCAGCAAAACACGTCTCTACTGGGCGTGATATGGTGGAAATAATTATTATCGAACATGTTTTGAATTTTGACACTGGGCAGAAAGGGATTTGGATATGGTCAGGGTTAGGAACATACCATCTCAGTTTATATGTCTTTTCGGAATCAAGTTGACGCAGCATTTAGGGAGTTGGCATAGCAGGTTTTTCACCAGAAAGTGACTACATATGGCCAGATTGCTGGTTCAAAAGAAAATTGATTTTTTAAAAGTTTTGAATGAGGTTTTTAGCACACGTAATCTCCCTGTCAAACGCAGCCATATCTAATTTGTCCCGATGTCGTCTGCTTTGATAGATTCACGTACTATTCAGAATTTCACCTCTTTCTTTTTAATATCTGAACTACGCTGGTTGATTTTGATTTAGAGGGCATTTCTCTTGGGTTTTCAGCCACAAAGTGTGCTGTTCATATTATCTGTGACTGCGTTCCAGCAGAGCAGTTATAGGTTGCTGTCCATGTTAGACTAACTTCAGTGTGCCAGGTTGGCATTGGAAACATCTTATATGGACCAGATGAAGGGATTGACAAAAAGCGTGCTTGTCCTTGTCTGGTGTAGGGTGGGTGTATTGGACTTTCACCTTCCCAGAGCAGCAGACTTAAAAGTGAGCTCCTAGAGCCTCAGACTGTTAACTTTTTTTTTTTGTTCTAAATATGTTATCATTTTCCTAGAGGCAGTACGAAACGGAGAGCATGTGATACATACATATATGAGGCCTACCTTAAGTTTGTTTGTTGGGGCAGAGCGAACCAGCAGGCTTTCCGGTTTCCTGTAAAGTAGACTGCAGTAATAATTCCTTAAAGTGTACCTCAAAATGCTATTTTACATTTTTGCTTAAGGACTTGGATATTCGCAGTTATTATGCATCAAACCTATACTAGCCTGCTTGTGCACATTGTATTATCTCTAGTCACAATTGTTGCTATAATCTCTCTCTTCTATCCCTTCTCCTAGTTTTTTCTTCAGTTCCATTTCAAGATGGACAAGCCTGTGGTGATCCAGCCCATTCCAACAGTAACTATGAATGTGAAGAGGCCTGCGCCACCACCTATCATGAATGGAATGCCAACTCGCCCACCTGCACTCGAAACACTGCCGCCACCTCCTCCTGGAGGTTTGTCCTTGCCACCTATGCCTCCTATGCCCGCCCCTCCAGCGCCACCTCCAGTACTTCCTCCACCAACTGTTTTGCCTCCTCCCCCAAGTTTGCCGCCTCCGCCGGCCTTACCATCTTTGCCGCCGCCTCCCCCTGTGGCACCTCCTCCTACAGCACCGCCACCTCCTGGTGCTGCACCTTCTGCAGCTGCTGCAGCACCTCCATCTTCTGGGGCTCCCCCTCCTCCATCAGGGGTGCCCCCTTCAACAACTACTGTTCTTCCTCCTGCCCCCGTAGTGCATCCACCTGGGGTAATGCCACCCCTCCCCAGCGAAAGCTCAGGAAGTGCTCCTCCAAAACCCCCTGGCAGTTGAAAAGCTACTTTGTCAAAACCTGCCTAAATTTGGACTTTTCGATTTATTGTTTTAGCTGTATTTTCTTGGGAAATCCTCTTCCTTTTGTATAATGTTGAATTATGCCAGCTCATTAAAAAAATATCAAAATAAATTGACAATCTCTATTTTCCTACCGGTAGCTGTGAATGGATCCAATAGTTGGGATTTAAATTTCTGGTTTGCACATTCCATGTGATTGGAAAATATGTACTTTATTTACATTTTGAATGATAATGTCTATTGGACGTCAAAGCAAATAAAGTATATTTTTATAAAATGTAAGTTCCCCGAGATGCTACTCGGTGTGACCATTTATGTACACCCAGCACAAATGGTTAAATTACAAATTATGAAGCTGATTCATATTGATATCCTTAAAAGAACTTTAGGAAGATTAATCAGTATATGATTCCTGCACCAAAATCCACTGAAAACCCTTAGTGTTTTACTTTATTTAGGACATACCATGGTTTAACCGCCAAAAATGACTTCTTAATCAATCAATCAATCAATAATTGCTTCATTCGACAATACATGTCATAAAAGCATAGCAATTAAAAAAGTTAAAACCAGTATACAGGTAAAGCATGAAAAAAAAAAATTCTTATACAAAGGTAGAAAGCCATCTTCAAAAGACTAAATACAGTCAGACATTTAGTTCATTGATAAAAGTGCATAAAACAGTATATACAGAAGGGTCTTGGAGAATCCCTTTTGCAGCACGATTAGGCATGTTGGAACCCACTATTCGCAGTTGTCCTAATATGCGTACAAGGTTGTAGATGGGTACCAATTATCAGTTTTCAAACGCGGTTTGCTGCGCACGGATTAGCCACATCTATTTTAGAAACTTTGCTACCGGAATGGCATACCCAAGTGATGGATATTTGCAAAGAATATGGAGGGCTATGCTACACGATCTTGTGTCCATATTCCTACAGGTTTGCGCTAGCCAAGTTTTGCGCGGCGCTGCATATGCAGGACACACAAACAATACATGTGATAGGGTTTCTACCTGATCTCTACATGTATTACATTTATTGTTCTTTAATGAGGACCATTTGGATGTGAAACACTTTATAGGAAGGGTCCCCAATCTAAATTGGTAGTAGAGTTTCCAATCCAGTGGGTTTGTGATCGCATCCCAGAACGGCTCAAGGTTTGTGCGGATTTAATCTGTAGGAAAAATCCTGTGAGTGAAGTAGAATCGTGGCGCCTACTCTCTTCAGATGCAGCCATCTCCCAGTATATTTCTTTGAGCTTGTCCTTCGTCGAAAACAAAGAATCGTTGGGGCTATCCCACAGATGTGCAAGGCCCATTCCATAAAACAGACCCTTAAGATTTCTCAGCCAGCTGATCTTATGGAATTGATCTTTTTATATAACGTCCCTTAGACCATCAGCATATACTTTCAGTTCTGGCGTACTCCATAGCCTATGCCAGTACAAAATCGGCCGGAGTCTAGCGAGGTCTGCTGTAGCATTTCTACCTAAATCACTCCTTAAAGGAACAATTGTTGTACTTTGCGGTAGACTAGTTATCGCTTGGAGGAATGTATTTTCTGCAACCATTAGCTGCGGAAGATTTCCTAAACCCCACAGCTGTGCACCATATAGTGCCGAGCTCACCACCTTGATGTTGTAGATTTGGAGCACTGGACTGAGCGGTTTTGTCGGGGAAGTTCTAAATTCCTTTCTTAAAATGCCCGCTAGCTGTCTATGCTTTAGTGCCATAGCATCTACGTGCGACTTCCAGCTCATATCCTTGTGTAATCTTATGCCTAAGTAAGTGAATGAGTCAACCTGCTCAAGTGGGAGCCCTTCCATAAATATGCTGCCCTTGAAAGAGCGATGCTGGTTAAAAGCCATGAACTTTGTCTTATCTGCATTGATTTGTAGGCCTCGTAGGTGACAAAATTCCTCATATTTTCGCAGAGCAAGTTGTAGGCTATTTTTATGTTTTACAAATTATCAAAGTATTGTCTGCGAACATTAAAATCTGAATCTTTCTACCTGCTAAAACTGGAGCATCAGTATTGGTGGCAGCCAGAAAATTTGCCGCACCATTGATAAAAATGGTAATGGCTAGCACACAGGGAAGGGATCTGTCTTATCACCCTGTACACCCCAACGGATCTGTGCAAAATTGCCCTCATGAAGGCGGATTATAAGGGAGAGTAGGTCCTGAGGCATCCCCATTACTTTCAGTACCTCCCATAGTTTAAGCCGTGGGACCAGGTCAAAAGCTGTTTTCAAATCGACAAATGCAGCATACATGCTGCCATTACCAAGCACTACTGTTTGCCAATGAAGAGCGACAAAGCGAAAGACTTGATCAATTGTGCTTGTATGAGCCCGAAAGCCTGCCAGGAGGTGGCTGATGATGGAATTATCTTCCATCCATACGTGGATCTTGACCAGCACCAGCCGAGCTACCACCTTTTGTATGGAATCTATGAGGTTAATGGGCCTATAGTTAGCGGGCATCGATTTGTCTCCTTTTTTGTAAATAGGGATTATCTCGGCCCACCACCAGGTATCCGGGATGGGAGCGCCGTGGGCAATAGCATTCGCTAATAAAAGTATATATTGGGACCATTTTGGCCTGTCCTGGAGAAAGATATCCGCAGGAACACTGTCTAACCCCGGGGCTCGACCACCTGTTAATGAATTTAGGGCGGCATCTACATGTGCCTCATCAAATACGTTATCGTTTGCACAAAAGTATGTCAGGTCTTGGTCATAGGCCTCTGCCTCATCGCTTGCATATTGGGCGGAAAAATATCTAATCCACACTTCCAAACCAACCTAGTTTTCTGGGAGTGGAGTGTAAGAAAGTGGATTTCTGTTGCAGTAACCCCCCCCCCCTTTTTTTTGCCTAATAGCTGATGCACTTTTCCTTGCTGTGCCCTGGGCTCCTGCCAATCAGGTGCCCAGGGCCTGTGTTCCTTCCCTAAAAACTGCCTAACAGCCAAAACCCAAATTGGCAAACCCTGGCCACATGTACCCAGGGCCCTGTGACCAGGGAAGGCCTCTAAGGGCTGCAGCACTCATTGTGCCACCCTTAGTGGCCCTGTACCCTAACACACACACACACACTGCTCTTGCAGGCTGTGTGTCTAGGTACAAGACAAAACAAAGTCGACATGGCACACATCCCTATGTGCCATGCCCACCACCTACACTGTCCTGGCATACATCAGCCACCCCTCTAGCTGGGTGCCCTATGCCAGTGGTGTGGGCACAGGAGCATGAGCCCTGTGCCCCTACAGTACCCAGGTCCATTCCTGGGCACTGTAAGGGCAGTGCTGCCATTTAAGAGTACATGGTGCTGAGATCTCGTCAAACACAAACTCCACAGAACCATAATGGCAACACTAAAGGCTGAGAAGTCTAGTATCAAACTTCTCAGCACATTAAACCCGCACTGATGCCAGTGTGGGATTTAATGTACCAAGCATGCCAGAGGGCATCTTAGAGATGCCCCCTGAAACCTAACCTACAATCCACATATGGTCTGGGAGGCTGCCACACAGCAGACATGTTGCTGGACCCCTGGGTAGGAGAGCATCTGCTCTCCTGGGCCTGTAACAATGCACATCCTGGGCGAGGTGCTAAATCTCCTCCCCCAGGATGGGCAGGGGGAAGCTTCAAAGGCATGCCGCCTCTGTGAGCTTCCCCAGGCCACTGCAACCCCCCATTCTGGCGGGTAGCTTGGCCGGAAACCCCAAATAAGGACAGGGGATGTGCCAGCCTGCCAACCCCACCCCTCAGATGGGGGAGGCGAGGTGAAGCACATCTCCGGGCTCTCGCCATCTTAAAGATGGGAAGCCCTGCCCAATCGGTACTAGGCTACTGCCCCCCCTCCCACAGGAGAGAGGCAGGATAGGGGGTGTACCCACCCCAGGACGGGGACCCATTGGTCCCTGCCCTTCACCTACCTGTAACACCCCTAAATCTAGTATTTAGGGGCAGCCTGAACCTTCCTTCCCCAGATCCCAAAATCCGAAGAAGAGCTAGAAGAAAGAAGACCTGCCCTGCAGCTGCTAAGAAGAGGAAGACACCAACTGCTTTGGCCCCAGCCCTACCGGCCTGTCGACCCTCGAACCTGCTCCAACCCTGCATCTTTTGTGGCCAGCAACCTCTCAAACCCCGGAGGACCTGGCTACCTTTTTGACTCTAAGCACCCTGGGACTCCCATGAGTAGAGGCTCCACTCTAAACCTTAAACCCACTGCGGGTCGCACCACTACTTATAGTCCATAACCTTGGTAATTAAAAGAATGTCCATTCAGTATTATATATGGTTCCAAAGAATTCCTCTTTATTCTTTCTTGAGTTTTCACAATTCTATGGCAGCCAACGCGTTTCGTTCTTTCACTAAGAACTTCGTCAGGGCTGTAAAAACATGTAAAATACAAATATAATACAAATTGTAACAATTCCATTAATACATTGTGCTTATAAATGAACCATATCATCCAGAGACAGAAGATGCCTACAAAAGCACTACATTACAATTATTGCCATAATATTAACATCAGATGTCCAATGGTTGTGCATAACACCCAAAATACTAAGATTGGGTTGATAATCTTATTCGTATTTTATATATTAAAGGCAAGTCATTTAAGATTCCTACTATGACCTTATAAACATCAAAAATCTGAAGCACCTCAATTTTTTGGGGCCTCCTTGGTACTTTATTTAACATCTTTTGATTGCATCTTTAATCAAGAGGAAAAAAAAAAAAAAATTCATAAACAGATCCATTCCAGGAAAGCTGCTATTTTCTTGTATCCAGTAATCCTCTATTAACAGTGTTTGGGCCTGCATAGTGACCCCACTAAAACGTACTATTGTATCCAAAATGTTAAGTGTACCTACCATTATTTATTGGCAACGTTTATTTTGAAGTCTTTGGTAATATTAACCCTCCGATTTTTTAGGATAGCAGATAGGCAGTTGCTTCGCTGTCACTCTCATTGCATTACCTACCAAGAAATATTAGTAATACTATCATACAATGACTCGTGACGTATTTTGAGACACTTCTAATATACTGTGTTCTTCCTGCAGGGCATTGTCCTTACCCAAGTCAAGTCGTTGCTGGTCCCATTATGCTCTCGCCATGGTCCAATTAAAAGCTAGTGTGCCTGTAATGAAGTAGCACTATATATGTAACTTGCTACGTTTTGTCGTTACGAACATAACATATTCCTAGACCCAGTAATGCCAACATATCCTGTTCTGCCAAACCCCCAGTAAGATTTCCATGTTATAGTACGTCATTATAACTGCCAAAACTCATGCTGCCTGCTTCCTTAATGCGCGGCACACCTAATTCCATTGCACATCAGACTTTCACCCTCTTCCACTGTAAACGAGAAGCAGTCCGATCAACAATCACACCCATGTTACCTCGCGGCAGAAAGGCCCAGCAATGCCGACACACCCTGCTCCACTCTACTTGAAGACAACTGCTCGTAGAATAGCAAACTACCTTTCGTAGAATAGCAAACTACCTTTCATGCTAAATTATAACCTCCAATATGACCCCACTCATAAGTCTAAAAAACATAAGTTTCTTTTGTATCTTTTGTATCTAAAGTTAATCTGCGAGTATCGGCAGAATTAGAAAATCCGTTTCCTAAATCTACAGAAGCACCTCATTTTATTAACCAAACAGAACTTTGTCACGACTAAGAAGGGGACATCACTGCAAAATATACGGCTTCCATGCCATAGCGTTACCAAACTGTATCTAATATACTAGCTATTTACCCCTGCAAAACAATAACCTCGCTTACCTCCAGTCCGATATATTACAATGACTGGTAAGATTCACGCCCAAGTACCTCGGAGAGAGTCGCGCAGGCGTCCTTCCGTCTTTTATACCTTTAGCCACGTCAGTCACATGACCTTACGTATCTATAGAGTTTGCTAGGGACAGTCTCCAAATTACTGATTGCGTTGGTAAGCATTCATACCTCATTTAAAAAAAATAAAAATCTTTTTATTGAGAGTTCATAAAAGCAGAATAAACGATACAAAGCACAGTTGTAATAGAATTAATACGGTACAAGGCACGTAGGTACAAAAGCAAAAAAAAATAAAAAATTTGCAACAATTCAGATCTTAATTGTAAAGTGCAATGTTCAATTTGTAAAGCGCAGAATGCATAATGGGGAACAGTCTAGCAGACTATTATTTAAGATAATATAGTTAAAATTGAATGCTGTCAGAAAATACAATAATAAAGACTACGTTTCAAACACACTCCAAAACTTCTCATATTTCTTAAGTGCCCCTGATCTAAATGCGTATTTTCTCTCCCTACCCTGGATTCGTAGTAATTTTGCCTTCCAGGCCTGAAAAGTTGGTACACGATCTGTTTTCCAGGACTGCAAAACAAGGGATTTGGCTATTAAAGAGGCTATGAAAAGGGACTCGTCATATGGAGTATGGTTCACAGAACAGCCTAGTACAGGAATTAAATCGTCAAATATTATAGTGACTTTGAGCTCAAGGGAGAGGTATTTTTCAATTTCCTTCCAAAATGGCTGGATTTTAGGACATTCCCAGACAAAGTGTTTCCAGTTCCCTTTCTGCTCACACCGGAAACATTTATCAGCAACTAGGGGGAAGATACTATGGAGATAGGAGGGAGTTCTATAAATCAACCATTTATTGTAAAATTGCATGCGTCTAAAATTCGCGCCACGGAAAATTGTTTTATTAAATTTATTTATCTTATCCCATACAAGCTTGTTGATTTCAATATTTTCCCTCTTTTTCCACCTCTCAATGATCCTACTGGAGAGTACCTGCCCTTTGTCCTTTTTAATAATTTAATCCAGAAACTCATCTTTTTTTGAATTTTATTATTCAAAGCTGTCGAGATTTTCTTTGTGGTATAGATTTCCTATATCCAACTCTCTAAGCCTTGGATTGAACATACAGAAAGACCAATTTAAGGTGGAATGAGAATGATGTACCTGTCTGGAGATTTCATCCCATGACTTCCACCTATTTCCGGTGAGGAAGTCTTCAATCTTCACAAAGCTATTTTCTTTCCAGAGATTTAATATTTTACTATCCATACCTCCCTCTTCTCCAAAGTTAAAGTTGTTCAAATCCGTTGTATTACTTATTCTAGGAATAGAGTAAAATTTCAAAAACTGAGTTTTCTGTTTGAAAATCCACTGAAGGGACTTGTAACGAACTTTCTTTGGGTCTTTTATGATTCTAATCGGACCAATTATTTTTACTTCTGACAACATCATCATAAAAAAATTGTCTGCTATGATAGTGTCTGGAAAAAAAAAAAACTGTGGTGTGCAAAGGATGCAAAATAATATTCTCTAATATTTGGGACAACCCTCCTTGTGCAAAAGGAAGGTATAAAGTGTCGTGTACAAGCCTAGGAGATTTTTTAGCCCAGAGAAAAGAGGAAATCAGAGCGTCCACTTTGTTAAAAAAGGAGACCTGGATTGCGCAAGGTATGGCGTCGAACAAAAAATTAAAAAGAGGTAAGACCGACATTCGTATTAATGCTGCTCCCCCCATTAAGGTCAGGGGTATTAAATTCCAACGATCTAAAAGAGACCCAACCTTTTTTAACAGAGGTGAAAAGTTCAATGAAAACAGATCTTCCAAATTATCCGATATAAATATTCCCAAATACCTCTTTGGGGATGAGTTGTATATTTGCCTGAATTCTGGTATTAAAGTGTCTACAGTGCAGTTTACTAGAATAATTTCCGTCTTATTAACATTAATTTTATAACCCCCTAGTTTTTGGAAATCCGAGAATATTTTTAAAATTTTCAATTGGCTAGAGGGTTTAGAGTCTAAAAAAAGGGCAATATCATCGGCGTATAATTTTATATTAGTCATGCCATCTACTGGGACTGTGTCGGTCCGTATTTTCCTAATCGCAATCGCCAAAGGTTCGATAAATAACGCGAATAAAATTGGCGACAGGGGGCAGCCTTGTCGCGTGCCTCTAGTGACCCGACATGTCCCAATATGAGAATTGTTGATGATAATCTGTGCCCTAGAATCCATATATAAATGTTTTAAAAGAATGATCAAGGCCTCCGGGAAATTAAAGCTGTGCAAAATAGCAAAAAGGCAGTCCCATGACACTAGATCGAAGGCCTTCTCCGCATCTAAAAGCCAGATTTGAGCCTCCACTTTATTATTTTTAAAAAAATCTAGTGCCTCCAGTACGAACTTCGTGTTTGAATGGAGATGCCTGCCTGCAACAAAACCACACTGGTAGTTAGCTACCAGACATCCCACTATTTTATTCAATCGGTTTGCTAACAGTTTTGGAAAAAATGTATAATCTGTATTTAGGAGACTTATGGGTGTATATGAATTTATATTCTCCTTGTCCTTTCCTTTTTTTAAAATGCTAACCACCACAGCTTTCATACCTCATTTTGAATAGTAATGGTTTATGCATAAGTTAGCAATAATATCACGTGATAAAAATAGTGTTATTGTAAACACCGCTATTCCCTATAATAACAAGCAATTGCTAACTACAGGACTTGAATTCCATAATAGCAAATTCATTTGCGGAAAACCTACATTTCAATATTTAAAAAGTCCTTGTGAATGGAGCAATGATATCGTATATACCCAAAAGACAGTGACAACTAATTATATTGTGGCTTGAATTTAGTCAAAAATGCCATTGTACCTTAGTATTAAAACCGTATATTATCCACATTGTCCATAATAGCGTTTTTCCTTTATGATGCAATTCAAAAGCCATAAATAAAGACCAGAGTTGAAAGTCCAGACCCAACATATATCTTCAAATCAAAAGGGATATTCCACAACAAAGATACCAGCTTTCAGCATTAACAATGTCTTTGGTGTTAGAAATTATAATGGCGTAGTATTTCCAGTAATTGAGCTGTTTCCTTATGGTTTGTAGTTTCTATAATCAATGTGTTGCACTCTCTTGCCCTCTTTATAGTAAGTTACTAGTATTCGACATGGCCAAATTTAGAGACAGAAGGGAGGAATTTACATCCAATTTATTCTCAACAAAAATAGGTGACACACCGGTTGAGACATGTTCGATGGGAGGTCTTAAAGCACAATTTCAAAAATTGGAACGACTCAAGAAACAGGAACTTGCAAGGTGGTGGGACGGCATCACCTTGCAACAGTACCTGGACAACAACATAGTCCCGCGTGGATTAAGAATTTTGATTTTACCAACATTCGAGGATTTGGATGAACAATTATTGAAGGAATGGGAGGAGAATTTATCCCACTCCTCAATTACCATGATGAAAATACTCATTGTACATGCCGAGAAAAAGGCGGCATTGCTTTTAGAGGATATTGACAAATTGGAAAAAGAAATAGGGGCAAGTCCACTCACAGAGGTTGTGAAGAAGAATTATGAGATTCTGGATAAAGTAATGGAAAAATACCAAATATATCAGAGAGACAAAAAAGCCAAGAAAATCAGGAGGGATGAACAAGATTACCGAGAGGGAAGAATTTACATGTTTGCAAAACGATTTGATAATACTCAAACTTCGGAAACAGCTAAGAGAAATAGAGAAGAGACACCAGAGTCTAGAACAGCCAGTGAGAGTTCTTTTGCATCTACAGAGAGTTTATAATCAGGAATTGAGAATATCAATGTTTTGTTACCACAGGAGAAAAAAAGTTATTTTTTATTGGAAATGGAGAGATTACGTATCAACAGCAAGCAGCCCCAAAGAAACAGCAGACAAGGAGGGGAGGCAGGAGTTGGGCTAAGAAACAAAAAAGAAATTCCAAAGTTAGCAGTAGACTTGCGATCATCGAAGAGGAAGTAGATGCTGATACTGAAGCCATAACGAATACAATGTTTTCAAACACAGTGATGTCGAATACAAGTAACTTGTCAATTATAAACCTGTCAGACCATAGCCTCACATTGGAGGAAAGTACAGTTTTGCAAAGGGGTCTAGGATTTTGCCCGACACAATCTTGTAAAATCATTGATGTCATAGTTGATTTGTACAAATTTGTACGTGTTTTGAAATTAAAACCTTTCTTTCATTGCAATCCTAGAACTAAGGAGTCCAATACTATGAGAGCGGTACCGGTTGGGTATACGGTGGGGGGTGTGGAAGGAATTCATCTAATTATGTCACTTAATGATGAAAACAATATCACTTTAGAAGACCTAAATAATGAATTGGGAGTTTTTCCAAAGGAGGATATAGACCGTGGTCTAAGATTGAGGTCTAAATTTGTACCACAAATTTCACATCCTAACATTGAGCTTTTCAAAAAATGTGTGACAAAGGAATTACATAAATTGTTAAATGAGAGCCCACGCAGAGACATGGGCCCCTACAATTTGACACGGGGGAACAGCTAGCCCTCCAAGCCTTGAGCAATAATGATGATTTGGTCATACGTGAAGCTGATAAGGGTGGGAATGTGGTAATTATGAGAGAGACTATATGGGAGAAATTACAAGACAATTGTCAGACATTTCTTGTTATGAAAAAATTCCATATAATCCCATCACTGACCTCACTTTTTTTTATCAATGTTAAACTGGGTGATGGTAAGGAGAGGGGTTTGTTAACAGAGGATGAGACTAGGTACTTGATGGTTGATAAACCCAATTTTCCTTGTATATATATATATATTCTCCCTAAAGTACATAAGGGGGGTAACTTTCCTCCAGGTCGACCGATCATTGCAGGTATAGACTCCCCCCCCCCCCCCCCCCCCCCCCACAGAACAATTGTCAGAATATGTGGACTCTTTTTTTACAACCGCTGGTGAAAAATCTGCCAGCATATATACAGGACAGCAAGGATATCCTCAATAAATTTGAAGATGTCACGTGGACTGAGGGACTTTTATTTGTAACCTTTGATGTAGTTAGTTTATACACATGCATCAAGAAAGAAACTGGTTTACGAGCATTGAAACACTTTCTCAACACAAGGCCAGCTGTTTGGTTTGAACACAATGACATGTTACTTGAAATGACGGAACTGATACTTTCAAAAAATTTATTTTTACATGATAAGCAATGGTATCACCAGTTGCAAGGCACCGCGATGGGAGCCAAATTTGCTCCTTCGTATGCGGGACTTTTTATGGGACTTTGGGAACAGGAACATGCTTGGGTCAGATATGCCTCCCCCTGGATAGATAACATCATATTCTGGGGGAGATATATCGATGATATCATTGTTATTTGGAATGGTACAGAGGCCCAATTGGACAACTACTTCACCTTCCTAAATGACAATGTGTGTAATGTGACTTTAACCATGTCACACTCTGATAGTAACAGTACTCTACATGCCTCCAGTGCGCATCCCAAGGCTACTATTGACAGTATCCCATATGGGGAAATGATTAGGATACGCAGAAATTGCAGTGACAGAACCTTATTTTTAGATGATCTCAAGCAGACCAAAATAAGATTCAAACAGAGGGGATACAAACAAAACATTTTGGATGATGCAGAAAGACGGACTTTAGTACAAGCAAGGGAGAATACCCTGCTAACTAAGAACTACACTGGCGATGACAAAAAGAAAGATAGATCAACTTCTATCAGTTTTGTTACTAAGTTCAATAAGCCGAGCCAAGATGTATATAACATTTTTTATAGACATTGGTCTCTGCTTCATGAGGTACCAGGCGTTAAAGAGGTGATTTCCCCAAAACCTAAAAACATTTATCGGCGTGGAAGAACTTTGAGGGATATGTTATGTCCTAGTTATGTATCCCTTAAGGGCAAAGCAGTGACAACTTGGTTACCCAGACCATTAAATGGTTTTTTCACATGCACCAATGGTAATATCTGTTAATTTGGAAAGAATAAATTAAAGGAGTTTAGTTATAACACACAACAGACTTACACTATAAGGCACACTATCTCTTGTAGAACAACATATGTAACATATGTAATAGGTTGTAGTTGTGACATTATTTATGTAGGGAGCACCATCAGGCCCCTTAAATGTAGGATTCAGGAGCATGTACGGGCCATTCGCAACAGGGACACACGGTACCCCATGACGTCACACATGAACGAGCAACATGGAGGGAAACCTGAAATTTGGTTTCACGGTATAGACCATGTCCCAATGAGATCCAGAGGAGGGGACAGAGAATTGGCCCTTAGACGCAATGAGGCGGTATGGATTTGTAGACTACAGAGTACTAGTAAGGGACATAATAGTGATGATGAACTACACTATCTTCTCTGAATAATAACTTTGTCCTTTCTATTTTATTAAAAATAGGGAGGTCCATTTAGAAAAACTGAATGGGTTAATGTAGAGGTTCCTGATTTGGTCCGAGTAACTCCCCCTTTTGAGGTTATATTAGGAGAAACATTTGGATGAGGTATACTAGGGATACCTAGAATTAAGAACCTTCTTCTTTCTCTTCTGGTATAAGAAATGCACCAGTCGAATCTGCAACGTGATCCCTTGAAAGAAGGGGTTAACAAATTGTAAGCGGGTCGCACAGAGGACACGAACACGGGAGGATGGGGTCAGGTGTTTTATTGAAAGTTCACAATAAAGTTTGCGATGTTTTCTCCCTCGGTGGTAGGACGTCAGGGTCGGGCGGTGTTCTTGGACCTCCTGGGCTAGCGTCCCTCTTCTTACTTCTCCCGGCTCCCGGTAAGGAGGGCTCTCGCCGTACCAATGGAAACAAAGAAGGAGAGGTGGCTGTTTAGGAACAAGTGTCCTGATTATCAGGCTATGTAAGGGAAGGGAGTGAGGATAACACACTGGTGATAAGGTGCTCTTCAACGAACGGTTGTGAAGGGGGGTGAGTGAAAGGAAGGACGTGCTGCTCTAGGTACGGCGGCAAGCGGCGGCGTTCAGTGGCGCGCTCTCCTCTCCCGCCTCCCGACCCAACCCGTGAAGCGATCCCGTACCTGGGATAGCCACGCACCTCCTCCTGGGGCGTGGCTCGGCGGAGCGTGAATGCCGTGGTCTCCTGCCTCCGGCCTCCGTTCCTCCTCGCGTTCTCTGCTCCTCTTCAGTCCTTCGTTTCGCTCTGTCCCGTCTTCCTCCTCCGGTTCACCGTCGTGCTCTGTCTCCTTCCGTCCTCCGGTGTCGTCACACGCCACTGTCTTCTCCTCCCGGGTTCTTATTGGCGACCGGCCGTCTACGGTGGAGTAGAAGGCGGGGCTGTCCTGGAAGACGTCCCAATTAAAGGCACAGTGTTCCGTGCTAGTGCCGTCTGAAGTCTCGACTGGCCACGGGTCGTCCTGAGGGACACAAAACAAGTCACTGGTCAGTTCTGGAGGGGACCACCATTCTCCTCCTTCCAGTACGGAGTCCGGGTGGTCCCCGTGACACAAATGTATATGTTTTGCGATGGTATAAGTTATGTGGAAGGGATGTGGGGATGGTGTTTTTTCATCATACCTCAATACTACGCCATTATAATTTCTAACACCAAAGACATTGTTAATGCTGAAAGCTGGTATCTGTGTTGTGGAATATCCCTTTTGATTTGAAGATATATGATGGGTCTGGACTTTCAACTCTGGTCTTTATTTATGGCTTTTGAATTGCATCATAAAGGAAAAACGCTATTATGGACAATGTGGATAATACGGTTTTAATTCTAAGGTACAATGGCATTTTCGACTAAATTCAAGCCACAATATAATTAATTGTCACGTTTTTTTGGGTATATACGATATCATTGCTCCATTCACAAGGACTTTTTAAATATTGAAATGTAGGTTTTCCGCAAATGAATGCGCTATTATGGAATTCAAGTCCTGTAGTAAGCAATTGCTTGTTATTATAGGGAATAGCGGTGTTTACAATAACACTATTTTTATCACGTGATATTATTGCTAACTTATGCATAAAGCATTACTATTCAAAATGAGGTATGAATGCTGTGGTGGTTAGCATTTTAAAAAAAGGAAAGGACAAGGAGAATATAAATTCATATACACCCGTAATATATCGGACTGGAGGTAAGCGAGATTATTGTTGTGCAAGGGTAAATAGCTAGTATATTCAATACAGTTCGGTAACGCTATGGCATGGAAGCCGTATATTTTGCAGTGATGTCCCCTTCTTAGTCATGACAAAGTTCTGTTTGGTTTTGGTTAATAAAATAAGGTGCTTCTGTAGATTTAGGAAACTGATTTTCTAATTCTGGCGATACTCACAGATTAACTTTAGATACAAAAGAAACTTACGTTTTTTAGACTTATGAGTGGTGTCATATTGGAGGTTATAATTTAGCATGAAAGGTAGTTTGCTATTCTACGAACAGTTGTCTTCAAGTAGAGTGGAACAAGGTGTGTCTGCATTGCTGGGCCTTTCTGCCGCGAGGTAACATGGGTGTGATGTTGATCGGACTGCTTCTCGTTTACAGTGGAAGAGGGTGAAAGTCTGATGTGCAATGGAATTAGGTGTGCCGCGCATTAACCCCTTCAGTGCCCATGACGAGATGGTCTCGTCATGGGCCGCGGTTGCGCTGTGCCCATGACGAGACCATCTCGTCATGAACTCCGCCCGCTAATAGAAAGGCCGGCACAGGGCGGGGAAAGGGCGGGGCACAGAAGGGGTTAAGGAAGCAGGCAGCATGTGTTTTGGAAGTTATAATGGCGTACTATCACATGGAAATCTTACTGGGGGTTTGGCGGAACAGGATATGTTGGCATTACTGGGTCTAGGAATATGTTATGTTCGTAACGACAAAATGTAGCGAGTTACATATATAGTGCTACTTCATTACAGGCACACTAGCTTCTAATTGGACCATGGCGAGAGCATAATGGGACCAGCAGCGACTTGACTTGGGTAAGGACAATGCCCTGCAGGAAGAACACAGTATATTAGAATTGTCTCAAAATACGTCACGAGTCATTGTATGATAGTATTACTAATATTTCTTGGTAGGTAATGCAATGAGAGTGACAGCGAAGCAACTGCCTATCTGCTATTCTAAAAAGTCGGAGGGTTAATATTACCAAAGACTTCAAAAATAAACGTTGCCAATAAATATTGGTAGGTACACTTAACATTTTGGATACAATAGTACGTTTTAGTGGGGTTACTATGCAGGCTCAAAAACTGTTAATAGAGGATTACTGCATACAAAAAATTGCAGCTTTCCTGGAATGGATCTGTTTATGAATTTGTTTTTTTTTTCTCTTGATTAAAGATGCAATCAAAAGATGTTAAATAAAGTACCAAGGAGGCCCCATAAAATTGAGAGGTGCTTCAGATTTTTGATGTTTATAAAGTCATAGTAGGAATCTTAAATGACTTGCCTTTAATATATAAAATACGAATAAGATTATCAACCCAATCTTAGTATTTTGGGTGTTATGCACAACCATTGGACATCTGATGTTAATATTATGGCAATAATTGTAATTTAGTGCTTTTGTAGGCATCTTCTGTCTCTGGATGATATGGTTCATTTATGAGCACAATGTATTAATGGAATTGTTACAATTTGTATTATATTTGTATTTTACATGTTTTTACAGCCCTGACGAAGTTCTTAGTGAAAGAACGAAATGCGTTGGCTGCCATAGAATTGTGAAAACTCAAGAAAGAATAAAGAGGAATTCTTTGGAACCATATACAATACTGAATGGACATTCTCTTAATTACCAAGGTTATGGACTATAAGTAGTGGTGCGACCCCGCAGTGGGTTTAATGTTTTGGGTCTAGTTGATCACCCCCGGGAAACGGCAGGGGTAGTGGAGTTGCACACCACACCAGCTAAACAGCTTTTCTATTCTATCTATAATATAGGAGGGTCGGCAAGGGAAGTGTCGAGAGAGGTGCGACCTGAACCTTTCTGGGTCCACTAATTGAGCCTTTTCCTTATGGTTTGTAGTTTCTACTCTAAACCTATTCTAATCCCTGGCAGCAGCCCGGAAACGCGAACCCAGCACACTCTGCACCCGCCAAGCCTGGCCTGTGCCGGAGTGAACAAAGACCCCGAGGGTGACCCCACGGCGACTGTGACCCCGAGTCCGGCACCCAAGGACTTCCCTCGACACTCCTGAAGACGCCTCAGAACAAGGTGCCCCCCCAACCGCGATCAACAGACGGTAAGATTTCCCGACACCAAAAGGCACCCCTGCACCCGGCGCCCCACGGCACCCTGTGCCCAATCCCAGGGTACCTACCTATCCTTCAACTACCCAACTTATCTCTCGAAGTGGTGGTGGCACCTGAAGAATCTTCGTCCCCGAGCTGGCAGTCTTTTTCTAAACCGGAGATTTCTCATTGAAATCCATTGAGCGCCCGAAGGCTCAAAAGCACCCTGCACCCAGCCGCCCGAGTGGCCCTGGCAGTGCAACCTCTACACCTATCTACTTCCCCACTTGCCCTGAGTAAGTGACCAGGAGCCCAGCTCCCAAAGCCGCGTGGCCTGCTAGTCAGCAGCCACCAACCAAGGCCCCCCCTACCTCTCATAGGATAACATTGGGCCTAACTATTTCTGCACCCGGCCGCCCTTGTGCTGCTGAGGGTGAACCAACTGTACCTACCTGACCCTGGGAGACCCCGTGGTCTATGCCCAGAACCTTAACTGTGCCAGTCGAGTACTTACCTTTAAACTGATAACTCTATGTTCTCCATAGGGTAACATTGACTGGCTTTTTCCTGAAATTTCTTCCAAGTGTGGACTTTTCAAAACTTAAAATATTCACCAAAAATCAGCCGAGTAACGAAAACGAAAATACTCACCTGCTCTTAGGTGAGCTCCCAGTGCTAGATCTTGGTGCCCAGCACTGACTCTGAAAAATACTTACAACTGTACTTACCAGTAACCCAATTTTCTCCCATAGGAAACCATTGACTGTTTTTCTGTGAAATTTCTTCTGTGTCAATTTCTGCAAACTTTAAATATTCTTTAAAAATCGTATCATTTCTGAAAACGTAATTACTTACCTGTTTGGATAAAGGTCCCAGTACTGAGTCTAGGCACCCAGCACTGGATTACAAAAGTAACGAGAACATACTATTCCTGCAACTTGAATTTTCTGCTATAGGGAATCATTGACTGTTTTCTATGAAATATTTTCTAAGTGTCAACTTTTAAAATAGCAAAATATTGTCTAAAAATCATCGAAGTAATTAAGTCGACTTTTATCACTTGTTTCTAAATACTGTCCCAGGACAGAATCTAGGATCCAGTCCTGGATTTCCAAAAGTAATCTATAGCAAATAACTTGAATCTTCCATTGAACTCAATGCATTATTGTGTTTAGAATTGTGTTGCCTATTGCAACAACTTGTGATTATTTACAAAAGTCAATTGCATATTGCATAAGTATTTACCTAAAGCTTCTAATTCTGAGAAAGTATATTTTAATACCTATTGTTGGTTCTAAAATAAAACAAGCATACATTTTTCATATATAAACCATTGGTCTAGAGTTCAGTTATTGAGTGTGTGGAACCATTTGCTGACTGAGTGTGTACATCAAAATGCTTTACACTGTCCTCTGATACTGCCTTACTGCTCGACCAAGCTACCACTTTATTTATTTTTTTAAAATTATTTTTATTAAACATACTCGACATAGAGGTACAGTTCCACTCAGATCAGTTACAGGGAACACAGCAAAACCAAGGTGTACATACATAGTAGGATGATGCTTGGAAGTTACGGTGAGGAGGGACTATCACATTCGGGGTCGCCTGGGGGTGATGCATATGTAGCCACGGTATGCGTTCCAGGGAGCCCAGATCTTGGACCACTTTCGGGGACAACCCCTAGCCGCATATACTGTATTTTCCCGCAGCATACACCAGTCAAGATCTGTTTCCCAACCCACTACCCTCAGAGCATGCGTTGCCCCCCAGAGTTGAGCAATATTTCTCTTGGCAATCATGCAGCCCAATGTGACCCATTTTATAGCGTGCGAGTTGAGGTCAGTAGGTTCCCAGATATTAAGGAGGCATCTGGGGGCCTCTGGCTTTACAGTGAGTTCCAGAGTTTGGCTCATAATGTTGTGAATATTGCACCAGTAAGTCTGTATTGGGTCGCAGTGCCATATTATGTGCATGAACGTGCCTAGTTGAGTGCATCCCCGTCTGCAAAACCCATCCGTTGGACCACCCATGTGTATCAGTTGGGGGCCCGTGATGTAGACTATATGCAATATTTTTAGTTGCACAAGACGGAGGCGCGCTGGGATGGCGACAGTTTTGGGGGAGGAGACTGCGGTCTGCCAATTTTCGTCGTCCAGTTCGATACCGTCTTCAACCCATTTCTCTCTTAGGGACAACAATGGATCATCCATATTGTTAATGAGTTTTCTATAGGTTAGAGATATGGCTTTCTCGGGCAGATGACCATCTAGTAGTCTGTCCTCTAATGGTGAATAGTCAGGTGGGGAAGTGTCACGGGGCAGAGCTGTTTGCAATGCGTGGCGTACTTGTAGGTAACAAACGCTCTGTCTCCGCCATGTCATATTGACATTGAAGGGAGTCAAAGGACTTAACGCCATTTTTATCCCACAGGTCTCTGATGTGGGAGATGCCAATTAGGTCCCATTTATCAAAGCCCTGTGAGTTGCCAAGGTCCCCGAGTCTCTGGGAGTCCCACAGGGGTGTGGATACAGTCTGCTGGTCCAACTCAGCGATGCAGTTGCCGCGTGCCAGATATGGACAGTATGTTTAGTGGGACCAGTGAGGGGGTATCTGTTGGGTTTAGAGTAAAGGGCCCAGGTTAAGGAAATGTTTGGGAGGAGCAGTCTGTCCATGCTAAACCCCGGGTTGTCGGGCCGACCATAGTTGCTGTGATTTATTGCCGTTAGGTGTGAGGCCCAGTAGTATTTCTTGATATTGGGCAATCCAATCCCCCTATCGAACCAGTTGAGGGTGAGTTTTTGTAAAGCAATACGAGGCCTCCCACCCCAGAGAAGGTCTCGTTGGAGCCCCTCTATTTGTTTAAAGTAAGAATTTGGTACTGGGTCCGCCGAATTTTGAAGAACATAGAGGAAGCGGGGAAGTGACATCATTTTGAAAAGGGCCGCCTTGCCCAGCAAGGAGAGAGGGAGTGATTTCCAATATATGATATCTTGTTTTAGTCATTGTATTGGGGGAGCAAGGTTTCGGGTAAAACGAAGAGTCTCGTCCAGCGAGATGAAAATACCCAGATATTTAAAGCCTTCTGAGACTATGGGTATGGGTCTGTTTCGGGGTATCGGAGGGAGCTTCCCACACAGGACATACAGGAGAGATTTCTGCCAGTTAATGCCAAACCCGGAGTATCCACCAAAGACGGCCAAGATGTCAAATACAGCGATAAGGGATCTTTTGGGGGAAGCAAGGTATAGTAGTATATCGTCCGCGTACAGGGATATACGGTCTTCCCAGTCAGCCGACCATCGCAGCCCACGGATCATTGCGTCCCTGCGGATCCAGGTCGCAAGGGGCTCAAGAGCTAAAGTGAATAGTAAGGGGGAGAGGGGGCATCCCTGACGGGTCCCTCGGCTAAGTAGAAAGGATTCAGATTTCCTGTTATTTACAACTACCTGAGCCATTGGAGAACTGTATAGTAGTCATACCCATTGATTGAAGCCCGGCCCAAATCCCAACTTAGTGAGTACGGCGAAAAGATAAGGCCATTCAAGCGTGTCGAAGGCCATAGTGGCCACGATGGCGTCTTCGCGCAAAGTCGATGCCTTGCCTAGGACCCTGTGTAGTCTACTCAGGTTCAGAGCGGTGTTTCGCCGAGGCATAAACCCCGATTGGTCAGGGTGCACCATGCCCCCTATCACCTTAACCAGTCTGTTGGCGAGTACATTGGCTAATATTTTGGGCTCAGCATTCAACAATGAGATAGGCCGATAGGAGGCACAGTCGTTTTTAGGTTTCCCTTCTTTATGGATCGTGACAATGGTTGCGGTTCGTTGGTCAAGGGGAAGCGATCCCTGCTCTAGACTAGTCTCAAACATAGATTTCAAATGTGGTGCTAGTCTGTCCGGGCGGAGCTTGTAGAGTTCGATCGGGATGCCATTGGGACCAAGCGCCTTGCCAGGGTGAAGTGCTCTAATTGCAGTTGCAATCTCATCAGCAATAAGGGCGCTATCCATAAACGCGCGGTCGCTGTCAGATAGTACCGGCAGAGAAATGTCACGCAAGAGTTCAGAGGAATCCGCTTCGGTGTATGGCGCAGCGGAGCAGTAAACTGTACGGAAATGGGCTGCGAAGTGGTCAACTATGTCTTGAGGATCCACTATGGCTGATCCTCCAGAGCTTCTTAATTCAGGAACTAGTCGGCTAGCGTGCTCCTTTTTGTCCAGCCAGGCGATTAATTTCCCCGTCTTGTCTCCCCAGTCGTAAATTCGCCCAAGTCTATCTTGTCCTAGCAGCTTAGCACAGTCGGTGACCAGGGCTCGGTATTCCTCCTGACGGAGTCGTAGGGCATGGAGAGTCTCCGGCGAGGGATCAGGGTATAGGTCACTCTCAAGGCGATAGATTTCTTGCTCTACGTCAGAGACAGCCATCAGCTTGTCTTTTTTGGACCCCGCTATTAAGGAGAGGGCTTCGCCCTGAACTACTGTTTTGAAGGCTTCCCACAGTGTCTGTGGGGATTCGACCGTGTGTTCATTTTCCCGAAAATAGTTATCGATGGATTTAATCAAACCGGTCCGTATTTTAGGGCTTTTAAGATACCAGGGGTTAATTGGGGCAACGCCTCCCACCAGGGAGTTGTCAAGGACAATGTGGACCCAGAGGGGAGAGTGGTCGGAAATGCCTTTAGCCAAGTGCCGTATCTCGTGTATATCCATCACCTGCGGGGCGGGGACAACGATATAGTCTAGCCGCGAAAGGCTGTTGTGGGCGCCCGAGTGGAAAGTGTGTTGGACCTTGTCAGGGTGATATGTCCTCCAACCATCTACTAGTCCCATCGCCTCCAAGAAATTAGAGAAAGATTGCGTGGTGGGAGGGAGCGTGCATCGGGGGTATCTGTCCAGTGTACCTGATACAACGGAGTTGAAGTCTCCCCCGAGCACAAGGCGCCCTTCCGGCAGTGCCAACAGTACAGCGCTGAGATCGGAGAATGTGGTGGCCTGTAACCCTGGGGGTGCATAAATAGACATGAAGGTGATGACTCGCCCCTCCCATGTGCCCGTGATACCCACATATCTACCTCGGTCATCCACGTAGGTGGAAGTAGGTGAGAAAGGGAATGATTTATTTTGCATAATGCCCACCCCTCTGGATTTAGATGCAAATCCTGCATGGGTGATCATAGAATAGCCCCATCTGTGCATAGCTTTACAAGTGTGGCCAATGAGGTGAGTTTCCTGAAGTAAAACAATATCCGGTGACAGCCTCCGAACCTGTTGCAATACTATACTACGTTTGATTTTGTCCCCCAACCTGTTCACATTCCAACTTAAAATTCTAACTTCCTTGTTACGCTGTATCCCCATTGATACGTGTGCAGATTGTAGCAGTGATACCCTCCGAAAATAGAAACTGCACCATCATCATAACGTCGAGAACAACAAACAAAAAAACCAAAAATCAGGTAGGGAAAAAAGAAGGCCCTTACCCAACAACCCCCCACCCCGCTGCCCTGCCCTCTGGGCTCAAAACTACCCATAAACAACTTGCAGAGTGCCTGTCGCCCTAAAAAGGTCAAAGAAAGAAGGAAAAACGATCCAAAGGGGAAAAGCAGGGAGCTCCGTGTCCATGCCCCAAGCTACATCACTATCGCACCTCCATTAAACAATTGACATATGTCCATTAATAAATCAGTAGTCCCATTTAGGTGAGGCACCATGGATCCCGCCCGCCCATCCCCCCCCCCCCCCCGCCACTCCCCCAAGCTGCAAAAAACCTGTCCTCGTGGAGGCTCCTCCTCAGGTCAGTCCGTTGTCATCAGGACCTCCGGCTCCCCCCACCGCAGGGCTTTTAGTACCACGATACTCAATCCAGTCAGCTACGTCCTCAGGCCGATCAAAAAACCAAGCTCTCCCCTCCGCCTCAACCCGGAGGCGGGCCGGGAGCAGCATCAAGTACTTTAGGCCTTTCTCTCTCAGGACGCGCTTAATAGACAAAAATAGTCTACGCTGTTTCTGTACCCTTTGCGTGAAGTCCGGGAAGAAGGAGATAGTAGCATTTTCGTATCGGAGGGGGGTGCCGGACCTGGAATTTTGGAGGATCACATCTCGGTCTCGATAGTTCAGGACACGGGCCAACATAGGCCGCGGGGGAGCGCCCGGCTTGGGTTGGCCGCACGGGACCGCCCGGCTTGGGTCGGCCGCCCGGGACCCTGTGGGCCCGCTCGATCACAAAAAATTTACTGAGTCCCTTGGGTCGCAGGTGATTGAGGATAAGGTCCTCGACAAACAGGTCAGGAGTCTGCCCCTCTGATTTCTCCGGAACTCCTATGATGCAGAGATTATTGCGGCGAAGACGGCCTTCGTAGTCATCCAACTTGAGGTCCGTGAGGCTCTGGGAATCACGCAGATCATGGACCTCCCTTTGCAACAGCGCTATGTCACTCACCAGGCCGGCAGTCGTGATCTCCACCTGCTTCACCTTTTCATTAAGGTTTCCCATGTCGGTCCTGATAAGGTTGACGTCAATAGCCACTGAGTCCAAAGAGGTCCTGACCCCAGTTATTGCCTGCATGACATCTTTAAGGGAGAGTTACTGTTATCCAGATCCAGGTCTTCCCCTCTCGCCCTCTTCAGGCTGGTGCCCCCAATGCAGGTCCTTAGATATCGTGTACCTGTTCAGTTCGTTTGTTTGGACCAACTTCGCTGCCTTGGTGCCGGATCCCTTGACACGGTCCGTCATGGCGCCAAATCTGAGCCGTCGCCAGGCAAGAAATGGAGGGGGCGGACAGGCGAAGCAAAGCCCGCAGTTTCCCGACCGGTGTATCAGGATCAACACCGGTGGCTTCGCACCAGCGGCCTATGCATTTGACGTTCCGCTCCGCAGGCGCCAGACAGCTCGGGCAGTTCACGGGTCAAAAGGTACCCCAAAGTCCCAAGGGATGAGCCTCACCGGGCCTGCGGAGTGGGCACCCAACCCTAGGCCACATCCACTCGAACCAATAGGGAAGACGGCACGGGGGGCCAGAAGAGGGGCCCTGCAAATCCCGAGCCTGCCAACCGCGGGTAAGGAGAGGGGGGAGTCACCCCCCGGGACGATGCTGTATCACACTAGTGGCCCTCACTAGGTGCCCCTCGGTTCGTGCTCAGGCTGGTGAAGGGGGTTGTAATCAAGCAAGCATCGCAGTGAGACCGCTGTTTCCTCTCAGTGGGCAGTTACTGGTAGTTCCACACCATGCCAGGGCCCCCACGATGCCACTCCGTCCAGTTGCCATCCACGGTGGTATACTAAGGCACCTGCCGTCGCCCTCGGCTGTCCAGTGCAGTGCGCCCCAACACCTGGTATTTCCCACGGCCACAATGCAATAGGAGCGAGGAAGTCAATGTCCCCAGATCAGGCCGACCGCATCAGGGGCGCACCACCAGTTGGTGCGTCCCGGCTCAGCCGCGCTGTGTCGCGGTACCGCACCTGCTGTATCACTGTAGGTCCAGGATCCCCCCCAGTGCACCATGCAGCGAGGTCCGCGCTCAAGCAGGGTCCCGGCAGCCCCACCGACCGCTCGAAACCGGATGCAGCATCCGCTATTGAAGAGGTGGGTCCCTCCGTGGGTCGCCACCAAAGGCTGCCCTCAATTCAGGCACCAAATTGGAGGTATCGTCGCTAAAGCCGCGCCGCTGCCATTTTAAGTCCCGCGGCCGGTGCGCTCAAGTCAGCACTCAGCGGGAATTACTCACGGCTCCAGATGACGCTCAGTAGGGCCACCAGTGTCACCATTTCTTCCAGAGCGGGCAGGGTTCTTCAGGTAGCGCCAGCAGGGGGAGGTTAAAGCCGCGGCACGGGCCGCGGCGTCAGCGCTGAAGGGGGAGGAGCGGCCCGGATCTCCTCGGCGGCCGTAGCCGCCACCACAGGCCCCGGCTGCCGAACCGCGAGTAGGCCGCGATCTGGGAGAGGCACCCGCTCCCTTGTTGTCAATCGTCCACACGCCGGGCTGGGCTCCGCCAGTGGTCCGACACACTGGATCGCGTCTGGGCGCTACGGATCAGGGCACAGGATAGTTAATAGCTGAGGCAGACAACGGAGCTCACATACTACGCGGCCATTCCTGGTCCCTGCTTGGCCACGCCCCCCGAAGCTACCACTTTAGAGAGTAAGATTATATCTAACTTTAGCCTCTGCCAAACCTCTGGGGACTGTGGACTCCGTACACACTGTACCTATTTGGGAACAGTATATACAGAGCCACTTTCTCACATCTCCTGACTTGATAGCCTTACTGAGGACTCCACGGGCGTGTCTACATCCGGTATTATACCAGTGATCTTTTGCTTTTAATACCGTTGTTCTAGTCTGGATTGGTCTTTGAAAGTGCGACCTAATTTTTACAAATAAGGTATTATGCAGTTGGATAAAATCGTTTGATAGTTGTTGATTATCACTGAGTGACACCATCGCATCTACAGTTTTTCCCAGCTCATTAGCAATGGAGGACAGAATTTCAGGGTGCTCTAAGATCATAGACCATTTTATCCGCCGCATGTTATTTGTTGGCTGAAGGTCGCTAGTCGTGCGTACTGCATCACACCGTGCTTGTGGTCGTGTGTCCCTAATTGTAAACCTAGAGCACAGTGGATCATGATCACTCTCCACGCGATCTTTCACTACCATGTCCTCAAGAGTATGCCATAAGTTCAAACTAACAAGAACATAGTCAATACGGCTAGCGTGGTGTTCACTGTTGAATGTGTTTGCACCAAGTCTATCCGAAGCTGTTCTACCATTTGCTGCCCTAAAACCATGTTCTAAGCAGAAAGCTTTCATTTGGATGGCGGACTCAGTCCAGCGTTTGATAGGTGCAAGTTCCAATAGTGGAATACCCCATTGGTCATCATCCTCCTCTTGTCACATCATTATCCTTGTTATCAAAGGGTTTGAATGCTGTGTTTAGGTCCCCAACTATAACTACATGAGAAGCCCCTGAGGGAGTTTCTAAGAGATCGCCTAATGCCAGAATAGTGTCAGATTTCCGCCCTCCACTGAGGCCTCTTGCGTACACATTGTATAGGTCTATGGGGCAAATCTTGGTCAGACACAAGCCTAATTGCAAGAATGTTGTTACTGGCTGTCTTGAGGGCCAAAATTTTCAAACCGATATCCTGTCTGACCCACAGTGTAAGTCCCCCCCGATGGCCGGCTTCTTACTCCCTTGGTTGCCGGAACATTAAAATTGAGGTATCCGTCTGTCGCCCGATGCATCGCAAAATGACCAAATAAAATCTGTTGTAAAAAAAATTGAGGTATCCAGGATGTTAGATAGGCTCTATGGCCCATGTTTCCTGGAAGGCACAGATATCAAATTCCTCTATAAAGTTGTTCCAGTCAGGGTCATCACCCCTGTGCCTCAGACCGGCAAGATTCCATGATATTAGACTAAGATTACGAGTTGTTACATCGGTATCCAGCCTCTGTCCAGCAGTGGGAGTTAATGGACATGAGGCCTGATCCGATGTATGCCTGTTACTGTTGTTGAAGCTTGTTGGCATTTGGAATATACCATTGGGGCAAGTTACAGTATGCTCATTATCTTCTGTAATTTTAGTGGCTGGAGGACTACCAGCAGAGGGGGGGGAAGACATCTTCAATCTATCTCGCCTAGTGTGGACCTTGAGGATTGGGGATCGTTGGAGAGTTTGCAGGGTGGGCCATTGATCTCAGTAGGGCGATTGTATTTGAACCGGATTGCCGTGTTAAAAAGATGTTGGGTCCGGAGATCAAAAGCTACCAGGTTTTCTACTAAGTCATGGTGTGTTAGTGTGAGGGCAATGGTATCTGTTTCAGATCCTATTGTTGAATACCTTTTCACCCTACGTCCTCCCTCATTATGGATCGACAGCCTCTCACTTGTCGGATCCAGTGGATGGCTTTATTAACTAGGGTTTCCTTGACCTCTCTACTTGCCTCAGGCGGTAGCCTGGGAACATTAGTCAAGTGTATTATCTGCTTCCACCCAGGTAAATTATCTTTATTTATTACCTGTGGGAAATGAAGATTTTCTTTGGGGTCCTGCTTAAGTTTTAAGAATGGGGGGGGGGGGGATAGAGAGAGCCTCTATTGTGAGATTCCCCACCTTGGCGCTCAAATGCTTGTTCACCCCCCATGGCTCTCCCATTATACAGGGGTATTTCTCCTATGGTAGTTTTAGCACCCTGCGGTTTACCTAATGTGGGCCGCGTTGCTGATGGCCCCACCTTACCCTCCGCAGATTTATTAAGATTGGGACTTGAGACTTTTTTTGAGCGATTGGACTTCATTAAGTACTCTACTGAAAGACTCTGAGAGGCTACCCACGGCTGCCTTAAGTACTCTAATTTCTTCCACTAAATTAGCTATCTGCCCTGCAAGCGGATTATTCACGGAACTAGTGTACATAGTTGGACTTCCTTTGACATGGGCTGCTTCTATGTTAACATGCTCTGCATGACCAGACAGTGTAGCTTTCCGCCTCCGTATAAGATCTATCGTGGCACTTCCTGATGTCACCTCATTACCCTCTTCGATGGGGTCATTGCGTCTATCTAAGGCCTCATTATTGTCCATAAGGGGGGCAAAACTATCACCACAGGGAAAACCTGAGAGTTCATCAATAGGCTCTTGCTCCACTACTACCTCTATTGCCTCGTTGTTACACACTACGTGGCTAGGTTTTGAGGCAGACGCAGATGGCTTCTTTACTTTTGCTTTATTAAATATTGATGGAATGCGCCCTTGGCAGAAGTTATGAGCAGGCCTACCCTGAGGCTGCGCATCGAGTGTTGGAGTCGATGCGCTATTAGAATCGAGGAGGCCCTCACATTCTGTCAATAAAATATCTATACGGTCCAACACCCCTTCTCCCCCACCCCCTTCACTGGGACGTGTAGCCTTTTTGCATTTTTTTCGCCCTTTTTTTGTCGCGACCTATGAGCCCTCCTCGTTACACTTACGTTTCCCCATTATACAACTATGTCTCTCAGAAAGTGTGATGCGGAGGGGTTACTACGCACACCGTCACTTTGCGCAATGGTTACAGTCACTTATTAGCAGTCTACGTTATGCTGAAACCGTACCTTTGTCCAGATACAGGTAGATCCGTGATCAAGAGAGGAAAGCGCAGGGTGTCTTTGTAAGCCTCCAGTCACAAGCTTTGCTGGTGGTGCAGACCCCAGGTAGGGAGAGCACTTAGTACTTTTCCAGGGATTCACTGCATTAACCCAGTGTAGGTCCCCAATGGCAGCTAGTTTAAGAATTCAACAAATAATACTAATGTTAAACCAGAAGCAGGTTTTAGAATGTTTAAAGCTTCATTATTAGAAACACTAACGTACACTGTTTTTTATGGTGCCTTTTATTGATTCTGGGTATATGCAAATTTATTGGATGAAATGGTGTGCTATACAGTGCTAGTAATTCAACAGAAAAACATTGTATTTGTCCTGATGTGATTTTTTTATTTTTTATTTTTATTCTTGTGAAGGTTTGTTTCGGGTTATTTGGTGGTGCTCAAAGTCTTCGTGTAGATGAACTCTTTAAAACCAAAGACCGAGAGGTCCATTATTTCTTGATGCACACTTGAGTTGAGAGGCGTAACTACAAATTTGTCAGGCAGGGTTTTAAAAAGGGGCGTCTCAAAAGGAACATTCCCTTTTTAATTCCCACAGGATGGTTAGCTCCTCTATATCGAAGAAATAGCGGAATGAAATGGCCCCCAAACGTGGCATGCATGTAGAACTTTGCACAAGGATAGGTTTTGTGTTAATATGTTCAGTAGATTTTGAGAAATTCACTTTTAAAAAGTATCATCGATTGGACATGAACAGGTTAATTTTTAGAGATATGGGGACAGTTAATTTGCGGCAGTTCAAAAAAAAAAAAAAATCTCAAATCCCATTGGACAAGAGAGCTATTCCTCCAACTATTTTAAGTCCACAAACTTGCAATTATCTGATTGGCTGGCTGCAACTTCAAGAAAAATGTTGCAGCTACCATTACAGGACGTGGCGACTTGAGGCCGGATGTACCTGCTTTGTAGCACAACTTAAGTAGGAACGTCTTTGGTGTTGTGCACGATGACCAGAGACATGCTCATATTATGTTGCATGTAGCTCTTTTTGAGCACAGGGTAGACCAAAGAGGAGTAAAAGCAGAGTTCCTTACACATTAATAATTATTGTGTGTGATTTGAAGAATATGGCCCTATAATGTGGCCAGTGTGGGAAGCGTTTTGGTGCTGTGTGTGATGACCAGAAGGGTGCCACTATCGTGTTGTGGCAATTTTGTATCTTCGCTGAAGCATGGAGTGCATCTAATAGGAGGGAGGTACAACTTTACTTATGCGGATACAGAACGCCTTTGAGTCGGTGGACTGGGTCTGGAGTCACTGGTAGGGCAATAGAATTCCAGGTGCTGTCTTCTGGTCCATCCGCAGACCAAGTTGTGACCTATGTGCTCTGCGAAGGACGAGCAGCGGTCTCAAGTAGTAAACCGTGCCATGTCCTGGGGTGGCCATAGATCCATGTGTGCAGGTGGACCGCATCGGAACTCCTTTTCAGGGGTTAGGGGCCTGTTTTGCATCTTCAGACTTTGACCCACAGTAAGAAAGAGAGAAGCAGAAGACAAGATAAGCAATGAGAAGGAGGAAAACCATAGTAATGTTATGTTGGTTTGTATAGCGCACTAATCGCCCGCGAGGGTATCCGGGCGCTTGAGCAGGTGTGTAGGCATTCGGTCCGC
Organism: Triturus cristatus; assembly: GCF_964204655.1. Classification (NCBI taxonomy): domain Eukaryota; kingdom Metazoa; phylum Chordata; class Amphibia; order Caudata; family Salamandridae; genus Triturus; species Triturus cristatus. Next base: position 63,673,795 of record NC_140595.1, read on the forward strand.
TCAGAATTTAATCGAAAAGCCAGGTCTTCAGCTTCTTGCGGAACTCAAGAACTGAGGAGGGGGCTCTGGTGAGGTCTGAGGTCGTTCCATTTTTGGGGTGTGATGCAGGAGAAAGAGCGACCTCCTGCTCTGCCTTTGCAGATGCTGGGAGTGTGTCCAAACGAGGCAGAGCATTGGTGTCTGGTGCGTTTCTGAGAGTGTATGTGGCTGTTCAGGTATTCTGGTCCTGTGTTGTGTAGGGCTTTGTGTGCGTGAGAAGTTTGAATTGGCTGCGCCTGTGAATGGGGGCTCAGTGAAGCTTCCTGAGGTGTGGGGTGATGTGGGTGTGGCGTGGGAGGCTGCGTAAGTGTCTTACGGTGGCATTCTACATGGTCTGGGCTCTGTGTAGGGGTTATCTGGAGAGTCTGGCCTAGGGAGTGTTGCCATAGTCCAGCCTGCTGGTGATGAGTGCTTGTGTGATGGTTCATCTGGTGTTCTGTGGCAACCACTTAAAGATCTTTTGCAACATGCATAGGTTGTGAAAAAAGAAAAGTGGAAGTACGCAGGGATCAAAATAGTTTGTCCTAAAGAGAGAGGCTAGGCGGTGGTAGTGGGACCTGCACTTTTTGTTTTTTTAAACAAATTAGGCTCTGTGACCTCATCCTGCTCAACATGGCACCAAAACCATATACTGTTGGCTGGGCACTGCCATCTCCTCTGCACATCCTGCTCCTCACACCACCTTACATCATCATAAAGTGCCCACCAAGCCATACCACACTTGCAAGCACAACCCAAAATTAAGGTTTAACAATACTACCTCCTCGATAGTCCCTACTCACAAGGTTAAGTGTAACAGTGGTGATTAAACCAAGGGAGTTTGTGAGGTTTAGGATGACGGTAGCCATTTGAGGTAAGAGTCTGTGTTATGTTTAGGGTAAGGGGTAAGCTTAGGGTTAGCATAAGACTAAAAGGTAAATACGCGGCTTGAAGTGCGCCTTGTAAAGGCACAGAAATTGTGCAATTCTGGGAATGCTGCAGTTTCTGCACAATTGTGTATTCACCGCGCTTGTCAATGCAGAATTTGCTGCATCATTTACAGATATCAAGACAAAATGGATTTTACTCAAATGAAAATGTACTTTTAAAAAGTGCCGCTAATGGTGTTCGTAGTGGCAGGCTCTGTGGAAAGGTTAACTGGTCACCCTTCAGTCTTTTGTGAAAGTGTTAAGCAGGTACTTGTGAGGCAAAGCCTTTTTCACAGAAAGTATTCATGTTTGTGAAAAAGACAAAAATAGTGAAAAATACTGTCACAGAATGTGCTGCACTATGCCACATAATTTTCAGGTTGTTGCGGTATAATTTGATCCTGCAGTGTGGCACGCTTGGCCTAGGCTTAGCTTTAATTTATAGTTTAGGTTTTAGGTGTAGGCCTCGGATTAGAATTGGGGCCCTGGTAAATGTGAGTTTTAGGGTTCAGGGTCATCGCCAATGTTCGTGTAATTCGCTTACAGAATTTGGTGGTATCCACAGTACTTGTGAATTGCACTGGAGGGGATTTGATGTAGGTGTATGCTGTGTAGTGACATACAACCCATGTTCGGTGTCTCGGCGTGCACGAGCTGTGCGGCGGTGTGTGAGCTTGCACACACTGCACTCTTGGCTCCGGGCCTCCCTTCAGCCAGTGAGCACCTGAGGCTTCCCAAGGCAGACATCCCTCCCTTTCAGGAAGACAGCCTTGCGGACGCGCAGCGCTACAGGCTGGAAACGCACCACAAGGCCTCATTGTAGTGGGACACTGCGGCCTCCCAGCGCCTGGGAGAGTCTCTCAGAGGGCTGCATCCTGCACAGCTCAAGGTTATCCGCATTTCAAAGATATCAGCCCTCTCCTCCCCTGGCAGGGAGGAAAACAAGCACAGGCCCTGTCGGGGAGCATCCCTGGCCCGTATAAGACACACGGGCAGGCTGCTTCTCGGCACACGGCAGCATGAGGGGTCTGCTGCTGGTGAGCCTGCTGCTGGTGCCGCTTCCGGCCGGGGCCTGGCCTCGAAATGTGGGCCACGGCCAGGAGATGGGGCGTGCGGCAGGGGACCCCCCAAACAGAGGATTAAGAGGGTGGTATGAAGAAGAGGATTCGGAGAAACGGGGACCACCTAGAACTGAGCTATCCGAGCAACACTTGGATGGGAGGTCGTGGGTGTCGGAGGGGCTGGAGGAGGTCAGAAAAAAGAGACACGACCCTAGGAGCGTTGACCCACCCTCAAGAGACGAGCCCGCAGCAGCTGAGGCCTTCCTGAAGAGCCCAGTCACTCAAAGCCTTGACCCACCCTCAAAAGATGGCTCCTTGCCAGCTGAGGCCTTCCTGAAGAGCCAATTCACTCAAAGCCTTGACCCACCCTCAAAAGACCTACCCTTGCCAGCTGAGGCCTTCCTGAAGAGTCCAGTCACTCAAAGTCTTGACCCACCCTCAAAGGACCAACCCTTGCCAGCTGAGGCCTTCCTGAAGAGTCCAGTCACTCAAAGCCTTGACCCACCCTCAAAAGATGGCTCCTTGCCAGCTGAGGCCTTCCTGAAGAGCCAATTCACTCAAAGCCTTGACCCACCCTCAAAAGACCTACCCTTGCCAGCTGAGGCCTTCCTGAAGAGTCCAGTCACTCAAAGTCTTGACCCACCCTCAAAGGACCAACCCTTGCCAGCTGAGGCCTTCCTGAAGAGTCCAGTCACTCAAAGCCTTGACCCACCCTCAAAAGATGGCTCCTTGCCAGCTGAGGCCTTCCTGAAGAGCCAATTCACTCAAAGCCTTGACCCACCCTCAAAAGACCTACCCTTGCCAGCTGAGGCCTTCCTGAAGAGTCCAGTCACTCAAAGTCTTGACCCACCCTCAAAGGACCAACCCTTGCCAGCTGAGGCCTTCCTGAAGAGTCCAGTCACTCAAAGCCTTGACCCACCCTCAAAGGACCAACCCTTGCCAGCTGAGGCCTTCCTGAAGAGTCCAGTCACTCAAAGTCTTGACCCACCCTCAAAGGACCGACCCTTGGCAGCTGAGGTACCAGGTGAGGCCTTCCTGAAGAGTCCAGTCACTCAAAGCCTTGACCCACCCTCAAAAGACCGACCCTTGGCAGCTGAGGGACCAGGTGGGGCCTTCAGGAAGAGCAGAGTAATTCGAGGACTTGGTCACTCCACTAATGGCCAGCAATCTGCAGTTGCCGTACTGGACGAATCCTTCAGACCAAGTCAACACATCCGGATTCCACAAGGTGGCGAGGACTCACCAAGACCATGGGCGGCGACTGACCAACAGCAGAAGAGTTCGAGCGGGGTGGCAGGGTCAGTCTGCACAGTGAAACTGAGGCTGAAGGATGCTGGGGTTGGGGGGCTACTGGAAGTGTCTGGGGTGCTCAGCGGCTACGAGAGCGCCTTTGTTGAGGACCTGAGGAGGACTCGCTGGGGAGAAGATGGCCCAGGTGTTTTTGGCCTGTGCACGCATGGCGGCCTCCCAGCGACCCTTCCGCTGCTGACACGCCTGGCGACACACCTGGCTGAGCCCAGAGATCACCGCCTCATCGTGCTACATCTGGACGAAGGTAAGGGCTGGTCAGCACGCTTCCTGGAGAGCGCGTGGACATTTTTTAATCCAGATATCAGAGTACGCTAAAACGAAGCCAGTCTACTAACCTGGGGGTAAAATTAGCATAAATGTTCTGAATTTAAAAGAAGTAATTAGCTACTACTTCGAGGCCTTTAGTGAGGATTGAGCTGAACTGGTAACTTGCAGTAAATTGGGCAGAGTGGGCTGGAAATCTGACCCAGGTGAGCATTCCTGCCAGCTGTGTCCTGTGTGGGTCCAGGAGGGCATGGTCCACGCCACAGGTTCACGGTGACCTCTGAGTGGGGAAAAGAGATTCATTCACACTCACTCTAGGTTAATGTATTTTATGAGGAAATCCTGGTCATCTGGGCCTTCCGGTGGAGGGCGGATATCCGACTGTGTACGAGGGAAACCTGACTTCCTGAGACTAGTCGTTAGGATGAGAATCAAATGGAACAATTGTGTGTTACTCATTTTCTTTTAAACCATTCATGTTATGTGAAACTCGAAGATATTGAACTGTTTTAGTAAGGATTTTGGAACTGAGCATAAACTGCATGTATGAATGTGCGGTGGGGGGGGGGGGGAACCTATGGAAGTATTAATCAAAAGGGCTTTTTTGGGAAACAAATTAAGATTAAGTCCGCCTGCTTCATAAACTGTGTGGCCTGCTGGCGACCGGCTTACTCCATCGCTGTGTATCCAATCACCGGTTCCTCGTGGACTTTCCAGTAGCGTCTTTGAACTGGGTTCCAATTTAGCTCCTTTTGAAAGTCATTTACAGTTTTAAACAACACTGACCTCTGTTAATCAAGTAGAAATAAATACTTTTATAACTTTTCCATTGCAATGTGGCCACAGTTGTATCCTCTCTTTGGCCCTCACAAGACAGGCAATATATTTGGTCTAAGACTTATTTGCCATTAGAGCGCCATGAAACTGCAGCACACTGCCACAAACACTATACCGTTAAGCATGTCTTCTTATGCATAACAGTCATAGTAGTCGAACCAGCAGCATTAGTAATCCGCTCTACCGTAATACTGAATTCGTGCACAAGGGCTCGCAATCTTCTGTCTATATTGGCACTTTCGGACCAAGAAAATTATTCGAATCCCGGCTGATCGCATTGTGTGATCTCTGACGCGCCATTTGACTGCTCCGGTATTTTTCCTCTTGGGAAAATTCAGAGCACTTGCAAACTAGCTACATTTCCCGTATTAAGGGCCGTGAAACGTAATAAATACACTTGAGCACTGCAGCTAGAGAAAATGTTAGGTCCTAATCTTTTTCTAATCAGAGTACACGTGTTCTGTCTTTGTTTATTTCCCGTGCAGGTGCGATCTGCTCTCTGGCTTAAGTTTGTTTTACTTGACTAAAACGCCCTTTCATTCACTGAAATCTTCTTCTGGTGTCTGGTTTATATGCACACTTGGACATTTTTTTATTCCCTTTTCCGGAGCAGCTTGTTTGGATTCTCAGTTGGTCATTAGTTTATTGCACCTACTTTATTGATACATTATTATTATTACCATGTTAAAATTACACACCACACACTGAATTAATTACCCGACGGCACCATGGTAATGATAACTTTTTTTTAATAAACACAACGGTACTCCTTTTATCCGCCTTCAAAAGGAACCAGGCAAGCATTTGCTTTGCTTTTTGTTTTTTCTTTTTTCCCATAATGTTTGAATTTAGTTCTTTCTTTCTTGAGCTTCCCTTCTTCTCTCACACCAGTGCAGCACGTACATTAACTGACTGAACTATATGACATTGAGGCAAACATTGTTTATAGGCGGATTAAAATGTAAATGAAGCCTGTCTAAACAAGACAGACTCCTATAGGGCAGCCCTAACGTGCATGTGAAAGTTTGGGTTCGACCAGGAGAAAGGGTAATGCTCTTTTACGAGCAGGGTGTGCACGTGGCCACAGCACGAGGGTGCCCGGTGCCCAGGTGGCTTCACGCAACAGGGACAGAACCTTTCCGTTCCTGTACTTTGCTTTTACATATTGGTGCATTCTGGGAGTTGTAGTCTTGGTTAATGTTACTTGAGCAATTTTGCCCAACACACCTGATAATAATGATATGTTAAAGCAAAGTCCAGGAATGGAAAGATTATGCCTCACTGACATTGCGCCCCCCTTCCGGGGACTAGTCGCCTGTCCATCTCAGTTATTACTTTGGCTTTCTGGAACTTTCACAGTATTGTGTTGCACTATGATGGCCTTTATATAGTGCCTCGTGCCTATGTCCAGACACGCGGCTCATTAGTGGACCGGTAGCAGCCACGCCAAGGGGCAGTGTCTGCTTGTAGGACCAGTGGCCCAGGGGGAGCGTTTTGGAGTTTGTGAGTGACCAAAGGTCGCTGGTAACCGGAAGCTACAGGCATGTTCCAAAAAATCATTGCTGCGCCTGATTGAGCGGGAAAAGAAAACAACAAAAACCAGCATGCACCTAGGATGAGCAACCATGGTGGACTACTCGCCCTAGTGACGTAAGTAAGGGCGCATTGAGTCCCCTCTACCCTGTTTCGATAGTATCAGAAAGCTAACATTAAGGTGTATTTATGGTCTCCACAGACCCGTGGGCCATGGCGCCACCACACTTGCTGCACTAAAACCAACTTGGTCCCGACCCTTTGCTAGCCGGCGGGGAAGCACCGGTCAGTTGTCTTCCTATCCAAGCCAGGTCTGCAGTGCAGCGCGCTCAAGGTTACAGTGTCCATGTGTTATTAGATCAACCAGAAAATATTAATTGCTTTGCATGCTGGGACTTGTAAAGACTACACTTCCCAGAATGCAAATCAATAGCCTGCTCGTCGCTAAATCTCGGCATTCTAGGACATGAATGACATTCAATAGCTCCTAGTTGGTGTGGCATGGGGTGGAGGCTGACACGTGCCTGGTAACCACTGCCTGTAAAGGAGAGACACTTGTTTTATACATATATTAAACGTATGCAGATAGCCTAGAAATGTGACACGTACCCAACCCCTCTAGACCGAAGTTATACCGTCCCTAGCTGGAAGCATTCTGGGAACTGTAGTCTATTTTATTTAGTTGCAAGAAAATGTCATAACACCGTTTTACAAAGTATATGTCAAACTGCAAAAAACAAATAATATAAGTAGTGAAAAAGAACGCCCTTATGTCAGTGATATATAATAATCACATTTGCATATGGACTCACATGTTTCTCAGGCACCTTGGCTAGTAGCTCAGACGTGGCTGTCTTTGGATTCTGGGACTTGTAGTCCCCCTGTCTCCCATTCAGCACTTCAAGTCTCCGAATAGGAGGTAAAACTAGCTCTGGCTGAGCTGCGCACACATGGATCAGGGGCATCGGAGAAGGAATGGTGAAAGGAGGAGTGATCGGACAGGTGAATGGATGGTTGAATGGATACGTGCATGTACGTGTGAAAGGATGGCAGAGTAAACGGAAAGCTGAGCGGAAAGATACATGCCAAGAAGGATGAACTGATGGATGAAAGGCTTTATTGATGGATGAGTAAGGCAAGGGATGAATGTATAGGTGGATGGATGTACGGATGATGGATGTGTGAGTGTAAGGATAGAATGGTAACACTGGGTGCTGGATGAAAGAATGAATGGATGACAGGATGGAAAGGAGAAAGGTTGGATGTCTATTTTCTTCGCTTTAAAACCGACGGAAAACAGTCTGGAACCCAGTTTGTATTTCTATTTAGCAAAGAAAAAAACTATTTATTTCGAACACTTGCCGGTGCTGTCAGTCACTCCTGCAAGGCTAATATTTGCGCGGCAGGGCAACAATGGCAGCTAACACCAGAGCTTTAAGGAGGATGAAAAAAGTAGGGAGGTCTCAAAAATGGGCGTGGCCTAAGATGCGTAAATAGGAGGCCTTTCCAAGAGGCGTGGGCTATGGAATTAAGGTTGTGGCTTAAAACATGCTGCCTCTCTGTGAACTTGCTTTTATTGCATCCGGACAAATCACACCATGACAGGCACCTCACAAGCGTCCCTATTGGCTTTGACAACACTGATTAGCAGTATCAGATACATGATTAACCACAATGATTTTGTTGTGAAGAAGTAGAAATGAAAACGTTTACATTCTGAAATAAGAGACTGTGAATTAAACATTGCAAAGGTCTGTGGAAGAGGCAGAATGTCTCGACCACCCCGGTGCATTCCTTCACACCACTTTAATCTAAAGTCCTGCACTCTGTTCAACACGGACACAATTTATGGTGCACATATTTCGGAAATTATTCATATGCTTATCTCACACCTCATCCTTTTCCTCTTCAGCACCTGTATGCACTACTTTTTCTTTTTTTCGCCCTATCATTGTTTCGACAGCTGTGTACCTCCTTCACACATTTTCACATGGAATCACAATTGCAACTGACACACGTGATTACAGCTCTGTGCGCTCTGCAGAGCGTCCAAGGATTGGATGAGCATGCGTCCTGAACATCTGTATGATCCACGGATAGGCACCATGAAAAACCTTTGCTACCTTCAGCATCAACTCCACAGGCCTGAATCGTGGCCTATTATAGATGCCCACCCACGACCAGAACTCACACAGACTCCTAGAGGCAACCCAGTTCACAGTAGGCGCTATACAAGACGAATATGCTGCATGAATATTCAGCAAAAAAAAATGACACACAACCCTTTCCTACACACAATGGTAATAGCGATAGTAGTGTGATGGTGAAGGTGGTCGCACTGGCGCTGATGGTGGTAGTAGCTGTGATAAAAAAATGTGTGGTAGTGTGGACAGCGGTACTAGTGAAATTGCTGGTGGTAATAGCTGGGATTAGAATCCAGTTTTCCAACCTCTAAGATTAGCCATCTGTCCATAGACCACTGACAGTTGCAGATTACCTACCCACCCATTACACCACTGGTAGTTGTAGATTATCTATCCACCCATTACACCACTGGTAGTTGTAGATTATCTATTCACCCATTACACCACTAATCGGTGTAGATCATCTATCCACCCTTTACACCACTGATAGGTGCAAATTATCTATCCACCCATTACACCACAGATGGGTGTAGATAATCTATCCACCCTTTACACCACTGGTAGGTGCAAATTATCTATCCACCCATTACACCACAGATGGGTGTAGATAATCTATCCTCGCTTTACACCACTGGTAGGTGCAAATTATCTATCCACCCATTACACTACAGAAAGGTGCAGATTATCTATCCACCTACTACACCACTGAAAGGTGTAGATTATCTATCCATCCATTTCACCACTGGTAGGTGCAAATTATCTATCCACCCTTTACACCACTGAAAGGTGCAGATAATCTATCCACCCATTACACCACTGATAGGTGCAGATTATCTATCCACCCATTACACCACTGGTAGGTGTAGATTATCTCTCCACCCATTACACCACTGGTAGATGTAGATTATCTGTCCACCCATTACACCACAGATGGGTGTATATAATCTATCCATCCTTTACACCACTGGTAGGTGCAAATTATCTATCCACCCATTACACCACAGATGGGTGTAAATAATCTATACACCATTTACACCACTGGTAGGTGCACCTTATCTATCCACCCATTACACCACAGATGAGGGTAGATAATCTATCCTCGCTTTACACCACTGGTAGGTGCAAATTATCTATCCACCCATTACACTACAGAAAGGTGCAAATTATCTATCCACCCTTTACACCACTGAAAGGTGCAGATTATCTATCCACCCATTACACCACTGATAGGTGCAGATTATCTATCCACCCATTACACCACTGGTAGGTGTAGATTATCTCTCCACCCATTACACCACTGGTAGATGTAGATTATCTGTCCACCCATTACACCACTGACAGGTGTAGATAATCTAATTATCCACCCATTACACCACTGATAGGTGCAGATTATCTACCCGCCCATTACACCACTGAAAGGTATAGATTATCTATCCACCCATTACACCACTGGTAAGTGCAGATTATCTATCCACCCATAACACCACTGACAATGTGTAGATAATCTATCCATCCATTACACCACTGGTAGGTGTAGATTATCTATCCACCCATTGTACCACTGATAGGTGTAGATAATCTATCCACCCATTACACCACTGATGGGTGTAGATTATCTATCCACCCATTACACCACTGACAGGTGTAGATTAGCTATCCATCCATTACACCACTGACAGGTGTAGATTATCTATCCACCCATTACACCACAGATGTGTGTAGATTATTTATCCACCCATTACACCACTGACCGGTGTAGATGAACTATCCACCCATTACACCACTGATAGGTGCAGATTATCTATCCACCCATTACACAACTGATAGGTGCAGATTATCTATCCAGCCATAGACCACTGGTAGGTGTAGATTATGTATCCACCCATTTCACCACAGTTGGGTGTAGATTATCTATCCACCCATTACACCACATAAAGGGGTAGATTATCTATCCACCCATTACACCACTGTTCTGTGTAGAGTATCTATCCACCCATTACACCACTGAAAGGTGTAGATAATCTAGCCACCCATTACACCACTAATAGGTGCAGATTATCTATCCACCCATTACACCACTGATAGGTGCAGGTTATGTATCCACCCATTACACCACTGGTAGGTGTTATCTATCCCCCCATTACACTACTGACAGGTGTAGATAATCTAACTATCCACCCATTACACCACTGATAGGTGCAGATTATCTACCCGCCCATTACACCACTGAAAGGTGTAGATTATCTATCCACCCATTACACCACTGACAGGTGTAGATAATCTTTCCACTCATTACACTACTGCTAAATGCAGATTATCTATCCACCCTTTACACCACTGATAGGTGCAGATTATCCATCCACCCATTACACCACACCACTGGTAGGTGTAGATTATCTCTCCACCCATTACACCACTGGTAGATGTAGATTATCTGTCCACCCATTACACCACTGACAGGTGGAGATAATCTAATTATTCACCCATTACACTATTGATAGGTGCAGATTATCTACCCGCCCATTACACCACTGAAAGGTATAGAATATCTATCCACCCATTACACAACTGACCGGTGTAGATAATCTTTTCCACCCATTACACCACTGGTAGGTGTAGATTATCATATCCATCCATTACACCACTGATAGGTGCAGATTATATATCCACCCATTACACCACTGACAGGTGTAGATAATCTATCCACCCATTACACCACTGATAGGTGCAGATTATCTACACGCCCATAACACCACAGATGGGTGTAGATTATCTATCCACCTATTACACTACAGATGGCTGTAGATTATCTATCCACCCATTACACCACTGACAGGTGTAATCTATCCACCCATTACACCACAGATGGGTGTAGATTATCTATTCACCCATTACACTACAGATTGCTGTAGATTATCTATCCACCCATTACACCACTGAAAGGTGTAGATTATCTATCCACCCATTACACCACTGACAGGTGTAGATAATCTATCCACCCATTACATCACAGATGGCTGTAGATTATCTATCCACCCATTACACCACTGTTCTGTGTCGATTATATCCTTACCCATACACCACTGATAGGTGCACGCTATATGTTTACCTATTAGAGCACTGATATGTATAGCTCCGGGATAATATACAAGAGCCATAGTTTAAATGTCCATGGCAACAAAGTAATAACATTAGTAATAAATCTCCCCAATGCTGCATGATTTATCACTCAAATATCGGCTTTAAATATATTTTGGAAATTCAAACATCATTTATCAGTTCTGAAAATACACACATTTTTGTCTCGAATATATGCTTTTCAAATTTGGTACCCATATATTTCGCCAGACGAAAGCTTCCAATTTAGTTGGCTGGACTGGACACAGGAGAGCTACTTGCGGGTAGCAGGAGAGCCACCACTAGCTCATGAGCTACTCGTTGGAGAAGCCTGGTGTAGATTATCTACTTACCCATTATACCACTGGTAGGCGTAATATGTCTGCTTAGGAAATATCACTGCTAGGTGTAAATTATCTGCTTAACCATACAACTACAGATAGGTGTAATTTCTCTCCTTACCCATTAGTCAACTAGCAGGTGTAGTTTATCGGTTTACAAAGTAGTCCACTGAGGTGTAATTTATATACTTGCCCATTAGACAAATTATACATTTAGATTTTCTACTTATCCATCAGTAGACTGACCGGTGTAATTTATCTGTTTACAAAGTAGACCACTGCTATGTGTAATTTAACTACTTACTCTTTAGATCACGGAGAGGCGTAATTTATCTGCTTATAAAATAGACTACTGATAGGTCTAATTTATATACTTACCCATTAGACAATTGATAGGTGTAGGTTATATCCTTACCCATTAGACCCCAGTTATCCTGACAGGTGTTATTTATCTGCTTACCCAACAGACCAGTGTTAGGTGTGGCTGCAGGATTGCGTCAGCCCATTTCTCTTAGGTTCCTCATGATTTCTGCTACTCAGTAGTATACAGTGCTGGTTTACCTTTGTATCTTGAGACATTACTTATAACCAGTGTTTAATTTGTAAAAAAATGAAGTGCCAGGGCCCTTCTTGGAAGGCCACTGCAACCTGCAGCACCCTTACCCTGCCAGGGCTGCCAACGACAGTACCAAAATAACACCTAACCAGCGCACTCCTACAAATTCAGACTATTTCAGGCCTCACAAGGCTATAGTAATAGCATGAGAGGCTATTATTTTGTTTATTTTCAATGTATATTTACTCAATAAACACAGTTGTTGTGCTCACATCAAATTTTAAAAAACAGCACCACTATGTGATGGACTGTAACTAGAGCAGGTGCTGACAATTAAGTGGTGGTGCAGAGCACCGGAAACCACCGGCACAAATTAAGCGCTGCTTTTAACCATTTTAGTTGCTGGTAGAGATGGCCTTAAATACAGCAACAACTTGTCATTTAAGTCGTCCATACCCAGGGCACAGTGGTGGCTGCTATTTAACGGCAGTGGGGGAAGGGTCACATGGCGGGGGGATGAAAAAAATATTAAACAATCACTTACCTGTGTGCTGCCGCCGCGTCTCGGTCCTCTTTGCCCGTGGCCCCCTTCTAGGACTCCAGGGCAGGAAGCAGGGGCAGGAAGCAGGAACAGGAAACACCCAGGCTTCCAGGCTCCCCAAAGCCATGATTGGTCTGAGCACCGTGGTTCGGCGCTCAGACGGGGGCAGGGACCCTGGACATGTTCTCTGCCCAGGCTGTAATGCAGCCTGGTGGTGAACATGCAAAGTACGCATGGCGGTTTGGTCGGCTCGAGACGGCCAGCCAAACCGTCATACGGACTTAAGAGAGCGCAAACCACTCCTCCTCCAGTTACTCTGTGAGAGCCCAGCTCTGACTGCCCCCGCCCAGCTGAGCGGACACGGGGAAAAAAATGATAATAACAATGAGTTAATACAATTCTTTTTTCCTTTTCAAACAGCTCAGTGGGGGCGATACTCCTCCGTCTTAGCGAAGGAGCCACCCCTGCCAGGGCAACTGCAGTTATGTGGCTATGGACGGCCAAACTTTGCAACAGGGTTGAATAAATTATGGATTAACAAGTGAAAAATTTATGTACAAAATAGAAAGCTTCTTTAAAAAATAATGCAATACACATTCGCCAGATCCTATTGAAAATAAATGTTCTTCACTGACAAATAATGACTTTGTTTTTATAAAAGTACAGGAACCTAATTTTAATAACATTGCTTCGTCTAACTTCAAGAGAAAGTAGTGGCTCTATGGCATAAATTGTCACACTTAAAAAACAACATTTGATTGGTTCTTCCGTCCAACATCACTATTCTGTGGACATCGGAGCTCAATGAATTCCTATAGGACAAGATTACCTTCTACAGCCCATCCAATGAAATGTCACACTTAGTATTTAAAAAGCCTGCAAGTGATTCCCCTCACACATAGCTCCTGCGCACACTCTGAAGAGCCAAATGTGTCAGTGAATGTTGGACATCTTCAAGCGGCAGTCGATGTTGAAAGGTTGTTGGCTTTCGGGGACGGATCGCTGACTGAAGGTAAAAAGTTAACTTTTTTCTCGAATGAGAATACCCGAACGTTCGGTCTAGGTTTTGGTGAGGTATGCCTTTCTATAGGGCAGTACTGCACCATACCGCTTGTACAGTCATTTCTTTTCTTAAGAGCATCATTTAGAATCCTTCTTGATGGGTGCCTCAAAGTTCCTTACAGTATCTTTCATCGGCTAAGTCTCTCACATGGGCAGTGGGGTATTTTCACTGGATCCCAGGGTGGTCAGTGGTTGTCTTGTCAGTATCCATGACGGTCGTGATTTTTATCCGTTACGTTCATGAGCACTGTGATGTTAGGAAACCTTGCGGCAAAAGGAAGCCGTACCTCAAAGCCTCTAGGTGCATTGAGTGAGTTTTTTCTGTATTCTGGGCGATGGGCAAACTCTTGACTACTTGCTTGGTCACCACGCCAGTCCATAGTTCTAAAAGTCTCATGGGATTAACAGAGGTTGACAGGCCTCTATGTAGGTTAGAAGAGTCCTGTTAGGGTGGGATGTCTCTAAAAGGCAGCTACAGATGGAGATGACTTGAAGGTATGGACATTGGTGCTCCATGCCATATTTTAGCCATTTCTTCTCTCTCCCACAGTGAAATGGGGCTTAAAAACCAGGCTGCTGTTCCAGGTTATGTTGGAAGAGGAACACTTCCCTTTGGAGGAGCCCCTATCTGCCCTGCTGGTGTTCTACCCCGAGGAGAAAGGAAATCTCCAGAAAAAGCCCAGGATCACATTTGCGGCTGCTGGAGGAGGACATCACCAGAAGCAGGTATGTCCAATCCTCCTGTCTTATTGAAAAACTACACTTCTTCTCGAATCCTTCTCTCTTGTTGGATCTTTCTTGCCAAACCCTAGTCGCTTTTCCGAATGTTGATTTTTTTCAGGAATCCTGCTCTCCGTCCCAAATCCTGTTCTGATTTCCGAATCCTGGTCTCATTCCCCCTTTCCCGGACTCCATCCAAAATCTTCCATCCTTACAGATCCAGATGTCGATCCCAAATTCCTCCTGACACCTGAAACCTTGAGTTCTCTTCCTGAGACCCTGGAAATTCATCCATCAAAATGGCTTCCTTCGCGAGGATCGTCTTTAATAGACAGCCAGTCTAGTTGTGCTTGGAAAATGTTTTTGCTGGAAGAGATATCTGGGTATTTTACCATTTGAACTGATTTACAGCATTAAAAGTCAGCATCACCTCACAAGATAGATTTCCTCAGAGGAGCTTTAATGGCAGGAAAACATCATGATGTCAGTATCTTAGGGAAACTTAAACTGTTTCAATGGAAGATTACCTCATAGAAAATTGGACAATATTCAACTGTGAAATGAAGAGTGTAAAACTACCTGAAAGATGCAAGGGCTGCATCTATCACAAGGCTATGGGTTCCTAACCTTTTTACTTCTGTGGATCCCCACTTAATCATTACTGAAATCCAGGGACCCCCACTGGGTAATCACTTGAAGTCAAGGACCACGGCCTAAACAATTTAGATGATTTGAACCTCAAAACAATACACAAAAACACAGAAACAAGTGTTCATCAAATCAACACAAAACGACCTATTTTAATTTTATTCACAAACAAATATAAAATACATTTTTAATGGAAAGGACATAGCCTCTCTAATTTCAATTAGGGCCACCTATCATCCATAGTATATTCTGTCTAAATTTCTTGGACTGCTCCCATGAATCATTTTGAGGGCACCAATTTAATTGTAAGCCTCCAATTTTAAATTCCTTCACTTTGACAGAAGATTTAAACATTTTCATTTTTCAATTTTGCTTCATTTGCATAATCTTTATTAATCTGTTAATATCAATTTTCTAAGCAGTTCTGGACCACACGAGTAGGTGTGGCGGGCCCTCAAGGGTCCAGGGACCATGGGTTAAAAAATGCTGCTATAGGGTCTTACTGAAGGCAAAAACCTATGAAAAGTGTCTTCTATTTTGACTTCTCCAACGACCTGTGTGTGTTTCTTGAGTGTATTAAGTAAATGTTCATCAACTCCTTCTGTCTGTGTACCAAAACAAACAAAGGCTTGTGAAAAGTCGTCCTTTCTTGGTTGCTACACTGTGTGAGCAAGCAGTTTTCGTCCCTTGTCTCTGGCTTCCAAAGAAAATGCGCATTGTTTTGCCATGAGTAATGCGCTATTTGTCCTGCAGATGAATAAATCGGCTGATCTATTAATTAAAAAAAGCTAAGCTTTGTTGGTCCTGAGGAGAACACCAATAATTGGATTGTGGTGTTCGAAACGTGTCGACCTGTTGGATTTTGGACCTATTGAGTTTTTTTATATGTTGGAATCATTTGGGATTTTTGATAGTCATTGTGAAATTTATTCACCTTAGGTCGTTTGCTTTAAAATATCGTTTCCTTAAACTATTGTGATGTATAAAAAATGTTTTTTAGTATTGTTGAGAGTGTGTATGAATGATTGGTCGTGTGGCTGCTGGAATGAATGTGAGCACGTTCGAACATTGAGTGGGAATTTAATTAGGTAATGTGTTGAAAGTATGATTGTTAGTATGTGAGAGTTGTTCATTAGTGAAGTATGGGAGCTATTTGATATGTAAAGGATTACGATGATTTTTGAACAGTCCATTAATTGATTTTGTGGTTGTAATAAATATTGATAGATTCATTAACTGAGAAGAAAAAAGTCTAGTGGTCCCTTTGTTTTGTTTCTTTGTGACGTGCTTATAAGAAGGTAAAAGGAGAGATCAGTATTGGCACTGTGTTGTTTATTGTGAAGAATTCAACGGCACATAGTACTAACGCTGAAACACTTGTTGGACCTATGTAGATCTATTGAAGAAAATAAAACCTTGCCAGGGCTGACGTCCAGACTCAGTATTGTTTGAACTTTTGTTGCAGAATGAGTGCTCAAAGCCGTTTTTTTAGCTTCAACCACTGGGACCCAGTTAGTACGTAATTAGGGGTAAAGCCTTTTTAGAGTGTCGCTGTTGGTATGGTACGCCTGTCGTGCTTTCTAGGGCAGGCTGTATGTGCCTCGAATAGATGCCTTGATAGGGAAGGAGGCTTGGAAGGGCCACTGAGTGCAGAGGTACACCAAGGGCTACTAGACCTTGGAGGAGACACGGAAGAACAATTTCAAATAATGTATTGTCTGTTCACAGGCCGTCTGTCTTTCTGAGGGAACTCGCTACCTGGTGCTCAGCGTCGAGAGCACGGACTGGAGTTTCATGGAGGGAAAGCTCCGATTCACCCTCACGCTCCAGTTGTGGCATGACGAGAAAGGTAAAGTAAAGCCTTGTAAATGACACAGGTGTCATGTGTGTTACACGCTGTCTAGATGATCAATCTCTGAGGAGCTGTGTGTCTCTGTTTTCCCAGCGGTGGCCTTGGATGAAGAGCTACAGAAGTGGTTGTTTGGTACAGATGACAAATGCTTCACGAGGATGACCCCGGCCTTGTTTCTATTGGTCAAGAAGAAATCAGCGGGGAAGGAGAACAGACCTCCATCAATTTCTTGGACTCAGAATGATGGAGAGGACCTCGATGTTGTGTCTGATCCTGAGCTCAGGTGAGTTGAGTTTTCAGACAACCATGCATACGGAGTACCGTGGCGACACTGATATTCTAACTCACTATCTGGTCAAACACCTAAGACCACATTCCCCAAGGCCTTATCCAGCTACACTGGTGCTTTATCAGGAAAAAGCTCAAATTAAAGGTCTCTGTATTAGGGTATAAGTCTTCCAGATTTCTCTCCAATGAATCTATGCAGATTGATTTTTCCCCCAGCACCACCACCTCCCAAAATGGATACTACAGGGAAACCTGGACGTAAAAGGTGTAGCACAAACACTGTGCTGGTCCAGCTAGAACCTCTAAAATGGATGCAAATGCATTCATTTAATTCCAGAGTGGTTTGGTTGCTTCCATTTTTTGGATGCAGAAGGGAGGTGAGAGGCAGGCCAGCCCCATGTCACAGCTCATTTCTTAGTAGTAGCTTGAAGGACTGAGGTTTGAATTTGCACCCAGATGTCTACAACGTTGCATGGGGAAGTGTACATCTTTCTGCAGCTTGTAAACCTTTTTCAGGCTCTGCATGGAAACCTGCAACAACCACATCTTTCCAGGCGTGCTTCAGGATAAGTTCTGTAAATGCCTAGCTGCATTTATCATGTGCACCAGCATATCCATGGAAGTAGTCGTTCTGTACCATTACCCGAAGCCTGGGTACGTTCTCACCCAGATTTGTCATTCCCCGTTACTTCGATGGCTCACTCCAGCCACAATCCCTCAAGATGAACTCTTATCAATAATACCTACATGGGAAACACCGCCACGTTTGTCTATGGCTTGTCCCTACCACTGCACCCTCAATGTTTCTTTTAACAAACCCATAGAACAAACAACTCATTTATGTAATATGATTTTGACCGAGTGGCTCTGTTCTCTAATTTCCAAGGTGCATCATTTTCTTACTACAAGCATGTTCTCATGTCATCAGGTATTAAGAACATGAAGCCAAAACATTATAGAGAACATAGTCTCTCTCACACATTCTATAAATACCCCTTACTGTAAATAACAAGCTAATTAATAAGTCACAATATAGAGGTGCAATGCCACACGCTGAGTGCCTTTATGAGGTCAGCGAACTATGAAGTGACTTGCAATCTTATAATATACAGTTGGGGGAACTTTATTTCATATATAATAAGTATTTGCTGGCTCTGGCAGAGGCATGGTGATGTCACAACATAACTTTTATAACTTATTACAGTTTAGCAGCCACATTATTTTCTTATTACAGGCATATATTGATGTTATAACAAGACTGTAATATAATTACAGACAAGTTTAGGGACTGCAGGCTTCCATGTATCATATAAGGATATTTTTCCAGTGACACAGTGTAACAATTGATTTTAACTAATACTAATTCTGTTCTCTGCAGGCAGACGCCAGGAATCAAAACAGAAGCTGTGAGAACTCCTGATCACGTCGAGTACCCCCCTTTGGAACACACTGATGCCTTCCTGGAGATCCTTGCGAAGTTTGTTGGGAAGGTGCTAAGCAGTTTCAAAGAGCAGACCGAGACATTGGTGCTTCCTATAGACTCCGACAACCAGACTTTGGAGATCTTCCCGTCCAACCCATTCAATGTCTCGGAGAAGGCCGCCATTGAGTGGCTGGTGGAATCGGAGGAGCCTCTGGTGTTCCTGTTCCCGAAAGGAAGTCAGACCCTGCTAGAGCGCCACTTTGTACAGGGAAAGCTGGAGGGGAAACTTCTGGAGAAGTTGATGGAGAAGTTTCACGCTGTCCTGGAAGAGTTGGCGAAACTCCCAGTCATCAGGGACAATGCCAGGCTTCTCAAACACCTTCTGGACCACTGCTACGGTTCCTTCGACTTAAGTAGCTTATCAGGACCACGAGGCATGATGCACAAAGAAGGCAGCCACGGCCATAAGAAACTGCACTCGCTGCTAATGCTGAAGGCCATGCAGACCGTGAGAGCGTACTGGAAGAAGAGGACCACGCTGTCGCGACAGAACCGCAGCGCTGGCAGCAAGGCCTTCTGCCGGCTCCAGGAGCTCACCATGAAACTGCGATTCGAGCATGAGCACACCAACATTATCCTTCCTACCAAGTATGTCGCCTACAACTGCGAGGGCCCGTGCGTGCTCCCACAGCACACGCTGAGCGAGACCAACAACCACGTCATTTTGCTTATTAAAATGCGGGACAGCGGCGCAGCACTGGGACGTAACCCGTGTTGCGTGCCGGAGAAGTATGGCAAGCTGAATGTTGGGACGCTGACCGAGGATGGCCTGCTCTTCAGACCATACCCCAACATGATCGCAGAAGAATGCGGCTGCAGATAAGCTCAGGAGCATTGTGGTGGATTAAAAAGTATATACAAAATGAACTTACTGACCACAGTCAATTACATGTACAGTCAACTAAACTGTTGGGCTATCAAGTAGCAGAACAGAAACAAACCCACAAATCAGTGGTGAACACTCTAGATGTTGGGTGAGTCCTCAGTATTTTCCAGTTCTTAATAGCATTTTTGGGACATCAACCTGTATGGTATCATGGCAAAGAAGAACATTTTAACAGGAAGTGAGCTGAAACCAGAATTCATCTCTACTTTTATGCAGCTGACATTATTTAGGCATTTATATGCCACCTCTGATTCGCAGTGAGTGGAAACACCACAGAGAGCTCATAAAGCTTGGTGCCAGGATATGACCTCACCCGAGGCACTGTTTTACATTTCTACAATGAACGGCACTCTTTTTTAAGAGATTCAACTTGCTTATAATTTTCCCAAAATGAGTCAAAGACTACAAGTCTCAGAATGAAGAGAAGAAAACACAACTGAAGAAACTACTCAGGCCTGCCATTGGACCACACGAGATTCTCAGTCTTGTTTCATCTCCTGTGCTCAGCTGCCCTCGGTTTATCTCCTTGGTTCCAGGCCTTCCTGAGGAACTCTAATGTTGCTGCCGAGACCTGTTAGCGAGCTGTATACAGGAGCAGAATGGAAGGCTCTCTACAATAGCCTTCGGTGAGGACTTTTATGGCCTAGACTTGCATTAGCACTCTGTCTTGTAGGACCTTTTCTAACCAGCCTAAAAGTTCAGTTAGGGACTCCTTTTGGGATACTCAAAAGCTATCTTTTTTTATTCTTCTAAATCACTCCTGATTGTTATTCAGGGACACATAAATCCCCAGCTGTTCGAAATCCACAGATGGCTTAGCTTGTTAATAATCTTCCCTAGAATAAACATACTAGGAGGAGTAAGCACTACCCGTACAAGCAACCCACAGACACACACTGGATATATAACACATAGGCCGTGGTGCAAGATTCCTTCAGACACAAAGAACCTGCAAAGCACAGGCAGTGGCAGTACAGGCTTCCGTCACTTTCAAATGGAGCAAACATGAAAGAAAAGTAGTAGTAGTAGTAAAAGCTTTCTTCGCACACAATTAGAGCGGACATGGCAACAGGTAACAGTGGTACAAGCTTCCCTGGGACAAACCGATCAGGCACAGTACAGGAAACAGTGGTACAACCTTCTCTAATAAAGACGGGATAACCTGGCAGTATGACTGTCCCGGGTCACTAATCAACCTATGCTAATCAGAAAGGGGCGGCTGCACTTCATGCTCCCAAATTGGTGTTGGGACAGTAGCATTATGGCCAAGAAAAGAGCAGCTTTCTTCCTCTGGGTTCTATATACATACACTCATTTTTTGACTTTGTATCACAATAGCATTGTTATGTTCACACTGATATTTTGAATATTTTCACAACAGTCATAAGCACCTTGCCCAGATGAAGATCCCGGGATCTATTACAGAGTGAATCGAAACGTCATGGGTCAAATCTTATCCTTTGGGCTGCTTAAGTCAGTGCTTTGTTGGACTATGGTAGAGTTTACCAATCCGACCAAGTAATACACAACTATTTGGAAGCCAAACCTTCTTGTTATTTGTTAACGTGCTGATCGCTTTTCTATATGGTTTCTCTATGTTCTGATCCTTGAACATTGGGTATTCACCTTATTCATTACCGTACAACTTACAACTATATACAGACTGCACACAAAAGTTAAATGAAATTGATTCTGCAAAGCTAATAGTGATATTTCCATTTTATGTTTGTTCACAAAATAATTAATTGATCTGAAAGAAATTGTTTTTTTTTTCACTTTATAGGGGCAAACGTTTGTAGTGATAGTAGCACTCCATTTTTCAGAAATGATTTTGTAATATTCTAGAGGGCCACAGCTGCATCCCCATGCCCAGCCCTCAGCCATGTTTCCCACTGCACATCTATGAAAAGTAACCTCCTGTTAAAAAAGACATTAAGCCCATGCACAGCAAGTTAATGAAAGTCAATGCAAGAACATGTTACCAAAAAGTGCATTTTGGTAATGCTCACTGGAAACAATATGCTATTTAATTTACAATAATATTTCAAATCAACAACATTCTGCATCACTGTGTGTTGATTAGTTTAATAAAGAAAACAAAACCTTTAAACATAGAAAACATTTATCTCTCCAGAAATGCAATAAAAACCTGGGAAAAAAGAAATATGTCAATATTTCCGTTTGGGCAGGGCCAGACCTTGCTGAGAACGAAAACACTGCTTGTTAAAAGGCCATTATCGGTCAAGAAAAATGGTACGCGCACTGAGCAATTGCAATGCTAACAGTATTCCAATTTATATTTTTCAGCATATGTATTTTTGTACTCTAACTTAATAAACACAATTATATTTTAACACATGTAGTTTTACTTACTCTTTAATTGATACTGTGTGAGGTTTAAAGAGCCATTGAGGTAATGGGTCACATTTTTGGTGTTTTGTATATTAGCTTTCCACAAAAAGTTCCAAAGTCATGTTATAAATGGGAACAGAAAATGGCAATGGAACAGCATAGCTGACCACCTAACCTATC
Source organism: Triturus cristatus (assembly GCF_964204655.1). Classification (NCBI taxonomy): domain Eukaryota; kingdom Metazoa; phylum Chordata; class Amphibia; order Caudata; family Salamandridae; genus Triturus; species Triturus cristatus. The sequence continues at coordinate 63,695,918 of NC_140595.1, forward strand.
AGACTTAAGAATTGCAAAAAAGGTGCGAACAGGGGTTCTAATCTAAGAAAGAGAAAAAAACAGAGTGACAAATGCCTGCATTTGTCCCAAGCCCTTAATGTCACGGTTAAGTCAGTCCCGGTTTTCCAGCCTGTGAAACTAAGCATGGTAAGTCTTGTATTTCGGTTTTCCATTATATGTTCTGGGGACAGTTGATTAAGCTGCAAGATTTCTAGTCTTGGGCTTTCATTTGACCACTGCATTCGTTCTGGGAGGAGTGGTTACAGTGTATAATAATTTACCAATTTGATTAAATGAGATAGTTAGCAAAAGCGCTCAGGACAGGAAACAATGTGTATGTTGCAATGGAGTGAGTTGGGCAACCGTAGGTATATGCCCCGATATCCCAGCATGCTTAGTGTTTTTTGTAAATCAAGGCGTGCCAATCCAATCTGTTCAATGAAAGTAACTTGCGATTACAACTTCCACCGCACCCTAGGTTGTCAGTCGAAGTGCTTGAGGACTTAGTTGACTGGGGGTGAGTGCTTGCAATGTTCAACACTCCGTCCATCATCCCTTTTGGTTTTTCTTTGTTCGCCCTAAGTTGGCAGGTTATACCCAGATGTGGGCTCCTTGCTCACTCTGCCACTGGATTCAAAATAGCCTGGCTGATGAGGGTTATGAACCCGAAACCGGTCCCAGGATGCTTGTTTCCGGTCCAGGGAAGACATGGCTTGGCAGTTCGGGCTGGACTGTTCCCATGAGGCACAGGGTCAGACTGATTTGTATAAGGCCATGTCTGAACTGGGGTGGCGGAGTGAGCTAAAGAATGATGATGGATTAAACCCAGATCAGTTGACTGGGGGTGAGTGCTTGCAATGTTCAACACTCCGTCCATCATCACCTTTGGTTTTGCTTTGAGGACAGGGGTTGGATAGGTGAACTATGGTAGCATCTTCTTGACAGATGTGTGACTACAGGAGTCTCCACCCCTTCTAAGATCAAAAAATGGAGGGATAATACAAATAGGGTGTTATGCTATAAATACACTGACAAGGGAAGGTAGGACCTTGCCTGATTACACGCAGTGTATGTGAGGGATCCTTCTAGAACCCTGAAGAATGCCCAAGACCAGCGACTGGCTAAAAAGAGGCAGACATATGGTGGCAAACCAGAGAGATGCGAGGAATATTGTACCCAATAGTATCCACTAATTATACCCTATAGTATTTTTATTCATGCCGAAGGTATCACCTAATAAAGGTAATCCTTTTGGTATACCTTAAGTTATTGTTAGATTATAACTGGTCCCCCAAATAATTATCCAGAAGATTAGAACGTTGTAAGAACTCCCTTAACAAATGTGAGGTCTGTCCGCCCTGGTAGTACCATCTTACCAGGTTGACATAAGGTGACCTATGATGAAGCATGCAACATTACGTGGGTGAGACCACCTTATCCAATATCTTAAAATTCTAAGATTAGGTAATCACCTAGGATAAATAACACTCCAATAGGAGGAGAGAAGTAACTTTTAACATAATAAGAGACATTTGTCATGTTTCACGTGCACAGACTTCAGAGCCGAAGCCCATGCTTATAATGGAAAGAAGCAAAACCAAAAATCTCTAACAGCAAAGTGCTGCTGGGAAAATGCTAGGACTAGCTGCAAATGTGACCAGAGCTTAATTTATAAAGAAATGAAGTGCCAGGGCCAAGGGCATTTCACGTAAATCCACTGCAGCCGGCACCACTTGATTATCACCTTGAGCTTTACGTTTATGTCTTAGTTTTGTCAATTATTAAGGCATATTAAATAGCTGTACTAAAGAGCTCTACTTAAAAATACGCAAACAGCGCCACCATGTGGTAGATTCTAATAAATACAAGTCCGTGTTTACAACTAAGTGGGGAGGCCGTGCCATGGCACAAATTAAGCACTGGCGTGTCACCCATGACAATGAGCAGCTTGGCCAGGATCTCCCATGGAAGGTCAGCAGGGCTGGATAAGGGTCAGCTGGTTCTGATTCAGTCACATGTCAGGCCAATGGCTTACAGATTAGGAGTGCTAGGCACAGTCAGTCGACTGGGCTGGAACACAGTCCGTCATGTTCCAGACACCCTCACACTGACGGACTCCGCTACAGTACTATTTCATTATATGGTAAAAATTATGTATGAAGTAATTTTGACAAATTAAATTGGTTTATTCCTCAAGGAAAAACTAGTTGAGTGGAGACCTTGAGAAGATCCGTTGTGGGTTTAATAACTATATCAAGTCACTTGACTAACAAGTCGAGTAGTAGTTATTGACTTCTAAAGCCTCGATTATGGCCGCGCATGGGAAGCTGCAGCCACCAAAACAGAAAAAAGTTTCTTCCCGTGTATTCCATTACCCTACGGAAGATGTCTGACACCAGGGATAAGAAGCCTTAGTCAACACATATAAAAATAGAATTCGAAAGAGGTGATAAGCACTGGTAAATGTAGTCTTTCTTCTTAAAACATTTAGGGGAGAGGAGTTGGCCTAACGGCTACGGCGGTCAACCTCAAATCTGGGGAACCGGGTTCGAGTCTCGGCAAGGACGCGCAACATCCTGTGAATCTGGGCAAATCACTTAATCTCCCCATGCCTAACAAAAATGAAGGTGTCGTCCTCATGGAAACGCAACTGGTGCTTGTGTAAAGCGCTCTGATACCCCATACCTTCGGATCAAGTTCGCAATATATAAAACTCAGTAAAAAAAAAAAAAGGGACCTTCTTCCAAGGCCCATTAAGGAACAAAATGTGTAGTTATGACCACACTAGCAGGTTTTCCTTGCAAATTTTTTGCCACATAAAAACCTGTTAGAATATATGCAGGGGTAACTGCATCATTTCGATTTTTCGCATCTCAGAATGGGGTGAAACTGTGGAAAAAAACACCACTGCAGCGTGCAGAACTCACAATGGCGCAAAAACATGAACCCCCTGAAAGCCGCACGGACGAGTAATATCACGATCCATGGGATTTGTATTTACCGGGTGCAATATTACCACCTGGAGTTCCCAGAGGCCTTTAGTAAATGCTGCTATACAGTGGACAAAAGGACCCAATGTCACAGTGGCGATAAGAAGGACCAATTTGACCCCATACCACTGGGACACCATGTTTACAGTCCTGACATATTCTTTTCCAAACTACTGTTGCCTCTTAATGACTGCATCCTGGCACCTCAGGTAAGTTTGTTAAATTCAGATGAACATGTTCTGAAATTCTCCGGATGCATTTCATCGCACATTGCAAGCACTGCCTTGAATACTGGATCTGACTGAAATCGACATTGCTGTAGGCCTTTGTGTTTATGATTATTGGGCGTCTTTTCAGACATTTTCACCTAATGACACTGAGTGGTTGCAAAAGCGTCTCCCTTTTAGAAGTGGTCACTCAGAGGATGGAAGGTGCACTATGTGAAGGATTCTCAGGAGAAGAACAATTGTTACTTACCTGTAAACAGGTGGTTCTCCAGTATTGGTGTCTTTCATAGATTCACATGCTTGAATATTCCCCGTCGTCGGAGTGGGAGTCCCACGGTAAATAAAATAGCAATATATATATATATATATAATAAAATATATACATAAGTAATCATATAATTAGCGCATGTAGGTGTAAAACACACATAGTGTACCTATAAGAGAAAACTCCATAGGAATACAATGGAGAGAGACAAAAGACCTTTGTAGTCTATCTCTGTCATTATGTAAGTCCGAACTCCAGCCAATCAGGCGTCAGCCCCTCTCTAGAACCTTCTCCTCAGAGCTTCTCACCTCAGATTTTCGTAGCACAAGAGAGACTGTAAAGTGCATGAGGAGAAGAGAGCCTCTGAAGGGAGGAGGGAGGGTCGCATGTGAATCTATGAAAGACACCAATACTGGAGAACCACCTGTTTACAGGTAAGTAACAATTGTTCTTCTCCAGTATTAGGGTGTCTTTCATAGATTCACATGCTTGAATATAGAATAGCTAGCAGTAACAATCACCATTGTTTCCAAGCCAAAATAGATTCAACATATATAGATTATCAATCTTCTTATGCATAAAAACAGTATTGAACAACTGTAACATTGTAAATGCATAAAATACATATATGGAAATATGGAGGCGGGAGGAAGAGGCTCACCTTACTTAAAAAGATTGCGCAGCACTGCCTGTCCCACTGCAGCATCCTCCTCGCTTAAAGTTGCCAAGCAGTAGTGCTTAGTAAACGTGTGTCTGGTCGACCACGTAGCTGCTCTGCAGATGTGTTGCAAAGATACTCCAGCAAATAAGGCAGTAGATGATGATACTGCCCTAGTGGAGTGTGCCCTCACTGGAGACTGCAGAGGCTTATTTGCCCTTTGGTGACAAAAGACAATAGCTGCCGAGATCCAGCGTGCAATCGTTGGTTTAGTAACCTGACGTCCTTTATGACAGCGTCCATATGCTATAAAAAGTTGATCGGATTTCCTGAAAGAAGCTGTCTTACTGATGTAGAACTTAAGACACCGCTTGACGTCCAAAGAATGTAATCTTTGTTCTGCAGGTGTCTGAGGATTGGCAAAAAAGGTCTTTAATATTACTGGCTCATTAATGTGAAAGTCAGTAGGCACCTTGGGTAGAAATGATGGATTGGTGCGTAACACTGCAGCATCCGGTTTGAACTGCAGGAACGGAGGTTTGATGGTAAAAGCATGGATGTCACTGACACGACGAGAAGACGTTAGTGCCAGAAGTAGAGCTACTTTCCAAGTGAGATATTTTAGGTCGGCCTTGTGAATGGGCTCAAACGGAGGTCTCATCAATTGTGCCAACACAACGTTGAGGTGCCACAACGGAGGAGGACGCCGAACTGGCGGAAATTTCCGGAATAGGCCCTTAAAGAATTGGCGGATTATTCTTGAGGAACAAAGGGAACTTGATCCATCTTGCCGGAAACGGGAAATGGCTGCTAGAAAAACCCTTAGGGTTGCATGCGACAGTCCAGAACTGGCTAGGTGCAAGAAGAATGGTAGCAATTGCTCTGCCGTGGAATGTATCGGATGAACTCCGTTAGCAGCACACCAATGGCAGAATCGTTTCCATTTAAACTTGTACGTCCTGATTGTAGAAGGTGCTCTTGCCTGGGCCAAAATATCCCTACAATCCTGGGGGATGTCTAGGTGGGCGAACTCATGGTGTTCAGGTTCCATGCTGATAAGCTCAGTGAGGAGGGATTTGGATGACAAATTCTCCCTTCGCTCATTGTAAGCAGATCCGTCCGATGTTGCAGGAGGATTGGCTGGCATTGGGACAGGAGGAGCAGTTCTGAGAACCACGCTTGCCGTGGCCAGCGCGGGGCTATTAGGATCAGGTGGCAAGGCTGTCTCCTCATCTTCCAAAGAACCCGAGGTATGAGGGGTATTGGAGGAAAGGCGTACGCAAATAGATTGCACCAGTTTATCAAAAGGGCATTCCCTTGTGATTGCTTGTGGGGATGCCAGCTTGCGTAATTTCGGCATTTCCGGTTCTCCGGCGTGGCAAAGAGATCGAGTTGCGGACGGCCCCATAGTTGGAATATCCTCTCTAGAGTGGGTTGGTGTAACTCCCACTCGTGGGTCGACGAGGAGGACCTGCTCAGGGAATCCGCTAGGACATTGGATACTCCTGGCAGGTGGACTGCCGTAAGCAAGATCTGATGACTGAGAGACCAGTCCCAAATTCTTTGAGCTAGCCTGGAGAGACTTGGGGATTTTGTTCCGCCCTGTTTGTTGACATAGTGCATACAGGTTGTGTTGTCTGTCTGTATTAGCACTGACTCTCCTTGGAGCAAAGGCAGAAACGATTTTAGAGCCAGAAAAATCGCCATGAGCTCCAACCTGTTGATGTGCCAAGATCTTTGATGTGTGGACCATCTTCCCTTCACAGAGAGATCCTCCAAATGAGCGCCCCATCCTTCCAATGAGGCGTCTGTTGTGAGTGTTCTGTCCGGTGGCAGCGACAGAAAGGACATGCCTTCCGTCAAGTTGGCTGGAATTGCCCACCATGCGAGTGCTGACTTTATCTGATCTGTGACACATATCATGTCGTGGAAAGATCCCGTTACCTGACGCCACTGAGCATCCAGAGCTTCCTGGATAGGACGTGTCCTCAGCCGGCAATGAGGGATCAAGGCAATGGATGATGACGCCATCCCCAGAAATGATTTTAATAGTCTCACAGAAACTGACTCTCTTGATCTGATCAGAGCCACCAGTCGCAGCATCTTTTTGAGACGCTCCTGGGAGAGGAATGCCTTCGCTGACACAGTCTCCAGAGTTGCGCCCAGGAAATCTCTTTGTTGGTACGGATGAAGTTGGGATTTTTCCACATTTACGGACAGGCCTAAAGAGCGAAACACGTTCTGGCACAAAAGAGTGTGTTGTCGCAGGTGAGTGCTTGACTGAGATTTCAGGAGAAAATCGTCCAGGTATGGAAATATTTGCACTCCCTGGAGGCGCAAATACGCTATTACTGGAGCCAGTACCTTCGTGAACACTCGAGGGGCTGAGCGCAGGCCAAATGGTAACACTTTGAATTGGTAATCGTGTTGACCCACTCGAAAACGCAGGAACTTTCGATGCCGCTGTAAAATAGGGATATGAAAATAGGCATCCTGGAGATCTATAGTCGCCAGAAAATCTTCCTGCAAGAGTAAGCGCAAGATGTCTACCAGCGTCATCATACGGAAGGATTGGCTCTTTATATATTTGTTTAGTGCTCTTAGATCGAGGATGGGCCTCCACTCTCCGTTTTTCTTTGTGATCAAAAAGAACCGGGAATAAAAACCTTTTCCCTTCTGAGACACTGGTACCAGTTCTATAGCTCCTTTTTGCCTTAAAAGTCGGACTTGATGCAACAGTTCTTTCATGTGAGCTGGTGGCGGTCCGGAGGGTGGAGTGGGAGGAGGGAATTTGGTGAATTCTAAGGCGTGTCCCTTCTTCACAATGTCCAAAACCCAACGGTCCTTTGAGATGGAGGACCATTGGGAAAAGAACAGAGAGATTCGACCTCCAACCTTGTCTGTCCGGTAAGAGTCACTGTCTCTTAGATGCGGATCCTCTGTATGAGGATTTTCCTCTATATGACTTGGAGGTTTGCTGCCGTGATGTTTGCTGTTGCTGTCCATAAGAGTAACGGTTGGACCCTTGATTGTAAGGTTTGTATTGTTTATTGTCTCTTCGAAAACCTGAGGAGGTGCCGCGTCCGCGTGCACCACGAAAATTACTCCGCTGAAATTGAAGGTTTCCTAGTGATCTAGCTGTTTCAGTGTCTTTCTTTATGGACTGTAGAGCTTCATCGACGTGGCTCCCAAATAAAGACTCGCCGTCATATGCCATGTTTAAGATCATAGACTGAACCTCCTGACGAAAGGATGTAGATTTTAACCATCCTTGCCTACGCAGAACAGCCGCTCCGGCAAGCTGACGGAAACCCATGCAGGCGATGTCCACTGCACAATCGATTATTTCCGCCGATGCCGCTTCTCCCTCTTGGAGCAACTTCATTGCCTCCACTTTAGATGGCTCTGGTAACTCCTGAACCACATCCGAGATATCAGCCCAAACTTGTCTGTCATATCGTCCCAGGATGGCCAAGGCATTAGCTGCTCTAACCACCGTAGAGGCCATAGAAGAGAATTTACGCCCTATGGCATCCATCCGACGTCCGTCACGATCCGGAGGCGAGGTGATAGAAGATGCCGGATTTTTCGCCTTACGTTGCGCTGCCTGCGTAACGACCGACTCAGGTTTAGCCTGACCCGTGAGGCATGCTGGGGTTCCTATCGGTGCCTTATATTTCTTTTCCAATCGAGGCACCTGAGCTGGCAAGGTATTCGGTGTCTGCATTAATTTCTTGCCTTCTTCCCAAATAAACTCAACTATGGGAATAGCATGAGTCTGTTTGTAGGGTTGATTCTTGAAATCATAAAGGAAGCAATCTTCCTCCCTGCGCTCCGTTGTTAACTTAAAACGGTGTGATGCCCTTTCCATCAGTTGGTGAAAATTGGCTATGTCCACTGGAGGTGAATCCCCTGTTACTATCTGTGAGGGGGATGGTGTTTGTGCCTGGTAATTGTCCCACTCCGCCATATCATCATCATTGTCATCTACATCCCCATCATCATCTGGGATTTCACCCTCTTCTGGGTCCTGAGGGCCTTCCTCTACAGGCTCATAATGAGGCAACACCCTTTCCGGAACCTGTCGTGGAGGTACAGGCGGCATCTGTGGAGCAGGATTTACAATAGGTACCGGTGGAATAATTGCTGGAATCACCGGGGTTGACGGAACCTCTGAACGTTGAGGGGATAGAGGGAACCGTTGGTTGTAGTCGTCCAACATGCGTTGGAGATTAGTAATGAGCGACAGAGGAAGAGTCGCCGTTTTATGCTTCGGAGGGGCCTGGTGTATATATACCGGATCCTCATCCTCACTACTGACATCCTGGCACTTAATAACCAAGTCGGATGGACTTTGTGCCGTTCCGAAAGACTCCGGTAACCCCTCGGATTCCTGATCCGAATCTGTAGCGAATAATGGTGAGGGAGGCTGTGCAACTCCCAAAGGAATATTATGTTCCTGGCTCTCCAAGCCCACAGTAGGAGGTAATGGTGTCCAAGAAACTCCTTCCCTTCTTGTTTTCTGGGTAGTCGCCACACCGCGTATTCGTACCCTTACGAATGTCTGTGGGGATGTACTCGTCGACGGAGCCGTCGTCGAAGGAATGATGGTCGACGGAATTATCGTCGACGACGTCTGTGGCAACAAGATTGCCGTCGTCGGATTCGCCGTCGACGGGGCCATCGTCGACGGAGCCGCCGTCGACGGAGCCACCGTCGACGGAGCCGCTGCCGACGGAGCCGTCGTCGAGGTCTTCGTAGACAAGGCTTTCGTCGACGGAACCACCGTCGACAGTGTCGTCGTCGGGATCTTCTTTTTCTTCGCCGACGGAATGGGCGTCGACGAGCTCGACGACGTCTTCGTCGACGACACAGTCTTCGTCCACGGAACCTTTACCTTCTTCGTCGACGTCGAAGTAATGGGCACAACAGAAGTCACCGCCCTTGAAGAAGTGATGGTAATCGTCGACGAGGATAACGTCGACATAACGCTCGTCGACGACGAAGCAGCTGACGTCGTCGTCGGGGTCACCGTCGACGAGGTAGAAACAGCAGATCTGGTCGTCGGGAGCATCGTCGACGAGGCTGACAAAGTTTTCCCCGAGGAATGGGAAGTAGACGCCTCAGCAGCCTGAGAACAGTGTCCCATAGGCGACAAAGCAGTAGGTGAAACCACAAAGGTGGCAGTTGTCAGAGGCAAAGCCAGCTTCTTTTTCTTCAGGAAAGGAGATGGTAACTCCTGCACACTACTGCGCTTAGAGGCTGGTTGAGAACGACCAGAAAAGAGACTTTCCACATCAGAGGGAGAGTTATCCTTGTCCTTCAGTCTCTGTAGCCATAATAGCAGGCGGCCTTCTCTGTCCTTTAGAGTTTTTGTAGAAAAAGTTCTACAAAACTTACATTTTGCCACCTCATGGTCAGGATATAAACAGTAAATACACTTACTGTGTGGGTCCTCAGAGAACAAACGCAGTTTTCCACATGAAGAACATGGTCTAAACAAAGATTTCTTACTAGAAGACATCCTCACTGACAAAAACTGAGCAGAGCTCAGGGAGACTCCCTGTCACACGACGTGCGGTAGAAAATCTGAGGTGAGAAGCTCTGAGGAGAAGGTTCTAGAGAGGGGCTGACGCCTGATTGGCTGGAGTTCGGACTTACATAATGACAGAGATAGACTACAAAGGTCTTTTGTCTCTCTCCATTGTATTCCTATGGAGTTTTCTCTTATAGGTACACTATGTGTGTTTTACACCTACATGCGCTAATTATATGATTACTTATGTATATATTTTATTATATATATATATATATATTGCTATTTTATTTACCGTGGGACTCCCACTCCGACGACGGGGAATATTCAAGCATGTGAATCTATGAAAGACACCCTAATACTGGAGAACCACTGCTACAGATAAATAACGTCTTCTTCCGACACCATTGGATGGTGCCGTTTAGAGGGCCAAAGGATGTCTTTGTGTCTTCCTCTTCACAACAACATTGGCAAGGATGAAGGTCTGAAGGCTAACATGGCATGTTATTTAAATGTTGTCAGGTTTCCTTTGGAAATCACTGAGAACTTGAGCTGGAATGACATCAAAAGGTCACAAAAATGCTGCATGTTGAAAGTGTTACAAAATGATCCAGCAGGTGGCAGGCCACACAAGGATGTGGAACTATGAAAATAACTATTCTCAAGCAATTAATTCAAAGCATAAACATTATGGCAGTCAAGTTGTGAGTACGGAAGATCTTTTTGTTTCCCCTTTGTTTCAACAAGATTTTCTAGAGTTTCACAGAAGCTTTGGTGCCAACTGTGTGTGAGCTGCCACAGCTTCAAACACCCTAATGCATAATTCCAGCTACAAATCAAGTGTCAGCCACAACCAGTGATGCAAATGAACATTAACCCAAACAAGGTAAGCAAAGAGACAGGTTGACAAGTCATTTTAATACCACAGTGAGAGATGTATTCCTGGTTGTTCCTGGGAAATTGAGTTTCAGTGATTGGGGAGTTCTGTTCCAGGAAGACACAACAGAGCATATTGCACTGAGTGGTCTTTCTACAACTTCATGATGGTAAGGCTTATAGGAGCAAAGGCAGATTTCCTGGCAGTCTCTTGTCTCTGAAAGGCCAGGAGGGCTGCAGAAAAGTCAGTCACACGTCAAGCTTGAATAGCACAGCAATGCCATCCGGTTGGGAGTTCCGCCCATTTCCCAGTGTTTGTGCACAGCTGCAATCTCATTTAAATACAAACAGTGTTTTAGAAACCATTTACTAGGATCTATGTAGTGTGTTCATAGGCTGTCAGTCATATTGTTTGCCAAAGACGATTAGTGGTGTTTGTGGCTTGTTTCTCGCCTCCCAAGTTCTCCAGGGGTGTGGCCGGGGCTGTCAGTCGTGCGGTTTGAAGACCCCATTCTTGCTCTTTGGGAAGAACCTCCTCTTCTCATCCTCCTTCTGTGGGAAGAACTTGTGGTGGGGGTTTTGCCTACTGCTGCCATTGAGCCCCCGCGGGTTGTCCTTTCGAGGCCATTTCTGGTTCCGCTGTGGCGTGTGCTCCTTACGTCGCCTGTCCTCTGGCGGGTCCTTCTTCAGGGCCCGCTTATTATATTCCTTGTTCTGCACGCGGGCAGTTTTCTCACTTCTGTCCTGCTTGTCCCACTTCTGAGGCCGTCCGTTCTCCCCCTTGTCCTTCTTAGACTCTTTCCTCTTCTCGCTTGTGGGGGCACCCCTGACCTTCCGCTCTTTGACCAGGAAGTTGTTGTCCTCTCTCTTCACTTCCGCTTCCTTGAGCTCCTTCCTAGGTTTGTTGGCCTTTGCCTGCTGGCGTTTATCCTTTGGGTCAGCCATTTCCTTACTTGCTTTTTCCTGCTTCGCTTGCTCTATCTTCGCAGGCAGTTTCTCCTGTTTCTCCTTCAAATGCCTTCCTCTCTCCACTTCCGCCTCAGATTTCCGGGGGGAAGTTGGCTTTTCTGGTTTCGTTTTCAAGACCACCTCCTCTGTCGCTGGCGTAGGTATTACTTCCTCCACTTCATCCTCCCCTGGCTCCGGCTCACCCGGCTCCGATGCCTCGAACCAGCTCTCGAAAAACCATGGCTCCGGCTGCAAAGGGATGAGGAAAAAGCAACGTCAACGACTACGAAAGAGTTACATTGAATATGCTTGCTCAACTCTTTGGCACCCCAATGCTTCAAAACGCCATTTAAGGCAACTGCATGCAAACCCCTCCTGCCTTCGACTGCAACGCTGCGGGCACATTTCGTGACTCGTTGAAACTCAGATAACATTATTTTACCTTTCTTATATAGCCATGAGGGGAAAGCTGCCCCATTTCCAACCAGAAAGTAAGTAAAAGTGCACACGTTCTTCTGGCCTGTTCTTGTACTTAAGAATATTACCATGGTTCTTGCCTGGCACAACTCTCAAACGCATTAAGAGGAATATTAAACCCTCTTAGTTTTACCTGAGTATTTTGTAAAAAAAGACCTTGCCCTTTTCATGCAACTCTCTGTATTGACTGGTTCGTTGTTTGGATTTTTTGACCATACATCAATCACAACCATCCATATGCAGCATGAATTTGAAACTAAAAATCACAACAACAAAAAACAAGAACAGGCAAATACAGTGGGTCCGGACTTGACAAGCATTCACTTATTTTAAAATGGTTTTCAAACATATGCACCATGCAAAAATAAATTTGGAATAATATGAATAAATATGAAAATAAAGATGGCCCAGCAGTCCAGGTGTACGACCCCCGGCACTGAAGGGCACTTCTTTCCAAGCGGCTGGGCGGGCACATGTGAGCAGGAAAATGGCTCCACTCAAAGTGCATGGCGGCTAATGGGCGAATCAGACTGACTAACTGTGACAGACATCTGAACCGACCAATGGATTAGGTGGGCTAACCTACAGCCCACGTATGCGTTTTGTTTTATTCATTTTTTGGAATACATGAGAGTGGGGAGGCGGCTACAGCTGTCTCTACGACAAACCTAAGAATGACACAGCTTTACAAGTTTGTTATATGGATTGTCAACAAAGTTGCGGGGGGGGGCAATTCCACTACCATTTACCACCATTTCTGAAGTTGTGGGGTACATAGAAGCAGAGGCCCAATGCAGATTACAGGAAGGGGGTCAGGAGACTATGCAGAGTGTTGGCAGGCTATGGCTTGGCTGTGGGTACCATGTGTGGAGGTGGTCGGGTGACCCAGCAGCCCTCGCCTTTACCAGCATGCGGTTTCACGGGTGCCTGTCCACACCTGGGAAAATGGGACCCTGAGCTCCCACACTTGGGATCACCGGGCCAGCTCTGACCAGGCAGAGTTTAAAAAGGAAAGAGTCCACAGAAATGCTGGACAGGAGGTTGTGAAGGGAGGATTAAGATTTTTTTCAAAGGGAGAAATGTTCCACTGGTGGAGAAAAAGAAGTACAATTGAACTATTGTGAGACATTTTCACCCGCATATCTGCACACTATGTACAACTGCATAAGTGGAAATACCTTCACATTAGAGTAAATTACAATTCTCGTAAACGTCCAAGGAGTACTCCTGTGCACCTCTGATGTTTGCAGCTTCCAAGGTGCACTCTGGGAAACCACTGAGACTTCTGAAACACGACAATTCACACGCAAACATGACTGCGTCCATACAAGTGTACTTTATTTAATATCTTGGTGTGTCTTGTGACTCAGCAACAAAATATCTACTGTGCATAAGTGCAAGAGTAATCTGGCACTCCAGCATAAGTAACTTCTCACATCTTATCCATTATTTTCAGAGAGTGCGTGCTGATTGGTTGGTGCCCTGCCCAAATGGCACCTGGAAGAACATTCTCAAAACAGGGGCGACGTCTCGCCCCAAACCAAACGCACAGCAAAATTGTGCCTGTTGTGGCAGTTATATAATTCTTTCAAATTTGTCCATGTAATCCTGTTAATCTGAACATTTAGATTACTTGTTTCAATTGTATCAATGTTATACACATCCACACGTAATCTAATCTAATCTAATCTAAATGTTCATGTTAATTTCTTACGAACTATTAAGAAATGACATGCGGTCAATGTTTTTATTAATCGCTAATTATTGAGTGGCATTGTGGGAAATGAAGTTTTATGTATTTGTCGTCGTGCTACAATGTAACCATGATGGCGGGAAACGTGAAAAACTGTGAACCAATCGGGAGTAATGAAAGATAGGAGCGTGTGGTTAAATAGAGGTTGAAGAAGGGAGGGAATGATTGCTCGTTGATGATAGCTTTGAGGGGAGCGAACGTTCCGATGGACGGGAGATGAAGTGGGCCGCTTTTAATATTTATGGCAGGTACGGAGCGTTGTATAAGGTTTGAGTGATGTTGGAGCACAATGTTGAGTAATTAAGCAAACATGGGGTAGCTAAGTGAGGAGAGAGTGACACGCTATAGTGCGGTGATGTATGTAAGTGAAAGGGAAAGTGTGAGGCGAGATACAACGTAAGTTGGGCTATATGCAGGGGGAAAGGAAGGTTATGTTAGGTTAACAATAAAGTGTAAGGTGGCCGGAGTACGTAAAGAAAAGGGAGACAGAAGTTTGAGCTAATTGGGGTAAAGAAGTATGAGCCCCATGAGGAAGGTAGGGTCTAAATCACAGTTTCATTTATCACATTGTTCCATGGGTTCACAAGGGAGTCACGCTAATTATTTAGTGGGAATAGTCCACGTTTCATGCAGGGTTCATTGGTTTTGATCTACAGATTAACTTTTGAGGGATTTTTATGGGGACAGATACGTATAATACTTTGCAATGTAGTTACAAACCCAAAAAATGTTGACCTTAGATTAGGAATGTTACCCTATGTTTAATCATGGTTTAAATTGATAATGATTATTGTTTTGCTTGTTATTACAGTGACCCCTGACGAAGGGCAATTTTGGCCCGAAATGCATTGGGTTTTTACATAAATAAAATACTGTCTTGGATGAATTTGCGTCATTCGTGTTTTTGGAAGAGGTTCGGACGGCCCACCATTAACATTAGAAAATAGAAAATTGGCATTCCATTCCACGTGTGGATGTGTATAACATTGGATAAATTTGAAAGAATTATATAACTGCCACAACAGGCACAATTTTGCTGTGCGTTTGGTTTGGGGCGAGACGTCGCCCCTGTTTTGAGAACATTCCATCTTTGCCAGTTTTGTAATTGCACTGGTCGGTAGGTGCACACTAGGATGGCCACCTCACTTTAGATCATTACTGACACTGTCTTCAGTCCTGACCTTTCCACATACAAATCATTGTTTTCAGATGTGTTATTCTAATTCCATGGAAGCAAAGCAAGGCTACAATGCCCAGAATGCACTGGGGGATCACACAAAAATTTAAGACAGGAAAAGGATTTCCTTAATGACCTGGAAGGGGGTAGTCCCCCTCGTGTAAATGCTGAAGCACACTGCCTCGGTACAAAATGTATGTTATTGGTCCTTGTGTACACTCACTCTCACAAAAAACGGCTAACCTCAAATTAAGCTAAAAATACTTAATTGATAAGTAAGGAAAATGCCCAAGAAACCTACAGATGTTCAAACACGCTAAGACCCGATCGCAATCTATGGATGGGAAACGCCAAACAGATCTCTCAAGCCAGATTCAACTGAAAGAATTGCAAAGAAACACAATAATGGCAGCACTGGACTGGCAACTCAGTAACGTCTTGGCCCTACTTTCGTGATGTAACCAAGGGCCTTATTTAGAGTTTGGCGGGTGAGATGCTGCTCCACAAACATGGCGTTTAACTCGTCGGCGTGCATTCTGGGCTACGGCACTTGTAATACGGCAGACAGGATATCGGCCATGTTTGCGAACGAGGAGCCCATTTGCCAAACTGGAAGTAAGGCCCCCAAGTCGGGCACAGCGTGAGGAAGCTCTAAAGACGCATCTTTGAGGCATCAGGTGAACTCTGGCCAGGTGACCCCTTCCACACGAAGTGCGGAGTGCGAGGTTATTGGGGACAGCCCCAATAACCCCACACTGAGATCTTATGCTTCTTCGCAGCCCTAACCTTGTCCAACAGCATCACCTTGGATGGCGCTATAACTGCGGACTATCCATCGTCACGGGCTGACCACGAGGCAACGATCCAGAGCTCTATAAAACTTGTCTTAGAGTGAGAAAAACGCGTCTTTTGTTACACGTACAAAGGTTCTTAGGACAGAGCTGTGTGGGAAATGGGGTCATACGTGTTGCCATTGGGGGTCAAAGGGTGGATGACATCACTTCCGCTACTGTGCTCTTTCCATTGGGTAGTAGACAGAGCCAAGTTCAAGGGGTCTGTTTTACCCACACACGCCATATCGCGTCCTTACAGGGCAAAAAATGAAACACCACATGCTCCAAGAATATATATGTTACCACAATAACTGAAATGCTGTCACTAAATGCTAAATCACTTTGCATCACTTTCCCAGACCAGCCTAAAATGACATGGCGAACAGAAAGGTTGAATGTGAACAAAAAGCTGCCTCACCCCTTGGTTTGGGAAGATGTTCCGTGGCTGCCTCCTCCAAACGGCGATATCCCGACGAGGGAGACGCTCTAGAGTACCTTACCGCTTTCGAGTGACAGGTTGTTGATGTGAGAACCCGTGGGTGTTGGTGCCCCTGGACAAGTGAATCCCTGCAGTTCATGGTGGCTGTGATGTGTTACCACCAACAATATGGTGGGGTGGGGAGCGGCGGCAGGCAACCACTGGAGACATTGCCATTTTGTTACCTTCTTCCTCGCTAGCGCCTCACTCCATTCTAAAGTAGCTCTTTGCGCTTTATAAATGTTCTCAATCAATCAATCGGATGACTAGTGATGCACTGGGAACTAAAATCAGCCCTCGAAAATGTGGACATATCAGCCCCATGTTGTACCGAGTGAATCTGCATTTCCAGGAGGATTTAGAAGGGCAAACTATACACATGTCTGCAATAGAATGATGTGGGTTCTGGAACCGGCAGCTGTTCCTGAGCCAGGCCCATGGACTCTACCCAATGTGTCCCAAGGCTGTGTCTGACACTGGCACACACTCAGGCGGTTCAAGCACTTTGAGTTGGCTTTGCCCTGTGATGCTGCAGTCTGCAGGGATTTACGAGTTTGTGTTTTCCCTTTAAGTGCAGCAGTAAACGAATCACTGCGCCCAACAACCACTAACTCCTTTCTTGGCATTGCGGCGCCTGCATGGTGCGGCCGGGCTCCAAACAACACAGGTGGAAACCTCTTCCCCAGATTCAGTAACAAACAAAGGTGCAAAATGGAGTCACTTAACAAGTTTCAAGAGATAAAATGAGATTTTTAAGTGCTTTTTGACTTAAAAGCTCTCCATATTGATAAATATTGAAAAATAGGTCAGGTGCGACTGTCCATGTGTATAATTACACTAACAATCACTGCTAAAGGACACAATATAAGGTGCGTGTTTATGGCACTTAAAAACAAGTATGTATTCCTTTCACACTGAAAACATTTGATCGGCCTTGAATAAAAAAAAGGTTGATTTTAAACATGCAAGAATTTAACGTTATGCCATGTAGGTTACACACAGATGTTCGCAGGAAGTGAATAACTCACTTAGCCATTTCACCTCACTGTAACCTATGACCTTTAGGGTAAGTAGCCTCTTTTCAACAAACACATTAACCCCCTCAGTTGTCATGCATAATATAGAAATCTGTGAGTTCCACATCACATGTAGTTCTCTGCAGCAGGCACAGAAACCCACTTTTTGATGAAAAACTATAACCCACGATTGCGAGGAAATCTCTCCTTCAAGTGCATTCACCCTCTGAGTTATCTCAGCAGTATTACACCTGGCAATGTAGAGCTCTGCTGCAGGTGCATTAACCCCGCCCCCCCCAGCTACCTTAACAATATTAAACGATAAACAAGACAGAATCGACTTATACCTTACTTTTCCATGTGGCCAATTACTTTTGGGTTACAGTTTGTCCCGAAAATTGCAATTTTTCTATCCCCCCCCCCTTTCCTGTACAGAGGGGTCCATCAGAGAACTGACTGGACTTGCTTCCCTCTCCAGGGTCATGGCGACCGCCCCTGACCTTCCACTCACCCCACCATGATCCCCGCCCTCCGGAGGTCTAGCCAGAACAGGATTTGCAATCAAGGTTTATTTATTCTCTCCTATATCCGCTGAAAGTGAAATGCAATAATCCCACCAGCTTGCGGAAGCTCATTACTTCCCTGTGGGTCAGAACACCGCGCAATCAAGGAGCGAGGCGAACTGCACCCTGGGAGCGCGGCCGCGCCGCAGGCCTCGCGCAGAGGGTGCTAGTGGGAAGCGGATGCAGGCCTCGCTCCTTGGCATTAAGGAGAAGATTTCAAGCGCTGGGCTTTTGTGTGATAACCTAATGCATTCTGGGTGATGTCCTTTGGGTTTGAGTTCATCTATCTAATTAGAACAACACGCATCCTATAACTAGTTGCAGGTGGAAATCCAAGGGTTAGAAACAGTATCTGTAACGAAATGGGGTGAAGTTGTCAGCCCCGGTGCCTGTCACTCTATTCTGTTATATCCTGTTGTCTCCTGGCTCCTTGCTGCTCAGCCGGTGTGAATGCCGTGTAAAGGGAGAGGAGTTGACCTAACGGCTAGGGCGTCGACCCTGAATCTGTGGAACGGGGTTCGAGTCTCGCAAAGACGCTGAACATCCTGTGATTCTGGGCAAATCATCTTCCCGTGCCTAACAAAAATGAATGTGTGTCCTCATGTAACGTAAATGGTGCTATGTAAAGCGCTCTGATACCCGAGTCGGGTCAAGTTCGCGCTATATAAAACTTTGCAAAAAAAATAAAATGTGAATGTTCACGAGAGCATGGTTTGTACGAGTGGCGAGTTGGAATGAGTGGGGCTGAGCAGCAGGATGCTGTTCGCGGTGGCACAATACTTACCATCTTACTTGTAACTGAATAAACCTACTTAAATAATCTACACTACTGGCTACTAGACTGATTACCTACAAGGGCCTTACTTTGTTTACAAAATATTCCTTACCGGAGTGTGCGACCACGATAGACGAAGAACCTCAGAGTTTGGCGGTCAGGGTTCTCTGCCGCACACTTGGCCGCTTATTCTATCCTCCTGCTCTTTTTAGAGTCGGGCAGTCTGTTATGTTTCCGCCGGTGTTGCCCTAACTGGCTCCACCAATGTAAACCTTACACCAACAGCCCGATGGAATTGCGGCGATCCGTGTAGGTACATCAGACAGACTGCCCTGTTTAGAGGGGACGATCTGACCTGCTTTTTGTTCGGGCCGCCAGGGAAAGCTGCGGCCCAGAAAAGAAAAAATGAAAAACAGTGCTTAATTTGAGCCGGTGGATTCTAGTGCTCGGCACTCAATTGTCAACACCAGGACTTATGAAAGTCTGCCACACGGTGACGCTGTATATCTAATTTAGAGATAAAGACAACACTTCTTTAATCATTCAATATACAGCAAAAACGGCTAATACCTGCCACCCAAACCATTCTTATAGCATTGGGGGCATGGGACAGTCTGCATTGTCACACTTGTGGGAGTGTGATGGTTAGTTTTTGTGTTGGCACGGTCATTGGCAGCACTTTCAAGGACAATAGGTGTCACAAGGTGCAGTGGCCTCCTGACCAGGGCCCTGGCACTTATATATTTACAATTTAAGCACTGATATAGTGTCCCCACACCTTGGAAGAAAACTCCCAGGGTTTTGGGGTCTTTAGTATTTTGTTTTACAAAAACAAACCTCAGATTTCAGAGTTTGTTTATGCAAAACAACAACAAAAATGCAGCGTCGGTTCAGCAAACTTTTAGCATCTCTAAGGAGCCACCAGCCTTAAATCTCCACCACGGCAGCACAGATTTGTAAATATGAGAGTGCGGGGCGGGCTTGTCATTCTAATAGGATGCTGGCATGTAACACTGGGACGGACGGGTACCAGAGTGCGTTCCCACGGCCTCCATTCAGTCCATTTGCATTAGAAAAATGTATTTCCCCACTTTCTCCTACCATGTACGTCTCCTTTTGTTTCTCTCTCTTCCATCTGTTTTTTTTTATCTTTTAGCCCCTCATGTAAAATCTCCTTATATTGGTATGTATGGCTCTGAGAGGGCATGTACCGTTTTTTCCCGCTTTTAAATCTCTCTGCCATGACGTAGCAACAGTTGACAACAAAACTGGTTACCCACTGTTATGATGTCATACAGGTCCCGGGCCAGGTGACGGGCCCTCCGAGAGCCGGTCAGCGCAGCGCTGCGTGTCTGAAAGCAGAGAGCACAGCTGCAGGAGGGGGGAGGAAGGCAGGGAAGGTGGGGGGGCGGTCAAGGATGTTAGGTACGTTTTTTCCCCCTTTAGGAGCGGGGTACATAACAGAGGCCATGTCATGTATGGCTCCCCCATTAATCCTGACCTTCGTAGCTGAAAGCAGGAGGCAGATCATTTTGGGGTCCATACATAACATATAGAAGGATAAAAGTTGAATTATGGAGTTATTTTTCACCTCGGATTATGAGTGACATCACAGACAACTCGAGCTTCGCTCTTGTTGTCTATTTGACGTCACTCAGAACCGCTCGGTGAAAAAAAAACCCCGTACTTCGCTGTTACCCATCTATAATTCTATATATTGTCTCTGTCCTCACTTTAGCACTCTCGACCAGCCTCGTCTTGTTCCATCTTTGCTCTGAGAGCCAGCCACGTGACGATTGCAAGGCAGCGCCGGACAGCAACCAGTGATGCAGAACACTGTCCTGACGTGCCCTCGCGCAGGCAAGAGATCCACTCCCAGGCCTCGCGTGTATGCAAAAATAGAAGGACATTAACAGACGTCCTGGCCAAACCCGCATGCCTGCAACACGAAATGTCCCACTGCAGCTCGGCGGAAGTCCTCCAAACAGACAATAGCAAGATACTCACTCCCTCGAAGAATGTATGTTTATGTAACACTTCATAGCGCACTGACGCGGTTTCTAAGCACGTGTAACCGATTGCCAATAGAAAGTGCCACCTACTGTTGTTCTCTTTCTGGCACTTCGTTTAGGAAAGTAAGTAAACCCCCTCGCCCGTCCTCGAACAGGGGGTCTCTGGGAACGTGGGATGAGACAGCGAATAAATACGGCCCGTTAACCCGTTGTTTACATCGGAACCAATTAACTGAAGGTCACACACTGACGTGCAGTGCAAAGGCCACGCCCCGTGTTATCATCTCTCTGCAGCAACGCTGGCATGATGGCAGCCCCGTCCGCTGCCCTTCGGACTGCATGTGACAGTGACTCTGCACAGTAAAACAGCCCTGCAACAGCCAGCAGGCACACACTGCACACATCAACCCTTGCACCCTGGCTTTGGTTAAATATCTTATTTAAAAAACAAATCCATATGAAAGGAGGCCCTTAAATAAACCATATATGCATGTTTCTTGCCCGCCGTGAAGTCTTGGCTCCGCCCCACAATAAAAAGATCCCACTCAGCGAATCTGCATATATGGGTGGCTCTTGCCATGGCAGTGTTCCATGTGTGTTGTTTGCACAACATGTTTTCAACCACCACCACGATGCAATGGGTTAAATTTGTGCAGTAAAGAAAACTTGCACTGAACAGAAGAGCAGTTTCCCCGAGTAAAATAATTATTACATGCGCGAGGCAGTAAAAAGTGATTTTCTGATGTCAAATGTATGCGGTCCTGTCGCAATTAACTCAGATTTGACATTTGCCCGAAGGCTTGTTTATTAGTACAGTTGCTCTGAAGACATGCGTGGCCTACATTTATTGTCATTGCCATGGCATAAATACATGTATCCCTAAAGTTACATTAAATGTGGACTAAAGAAACTAAATAAATACATTTAGAGCAACTCTACGAATAAACGCACACTCACTCACACATTTACCGCACAGTGCAAAAGTTAAATTCTGCTTTAATAGCACAGCAGAGTGACCTTTAACGAGAAGCACAGGGTTTACTGCCTCATGTTACATATTACATTTACTTCACACAAGGAAACAACACTTAATAGTGGAGGTCACTTCACTGTGACTTTTACCTCACTGCACAAATGTAACTCCATGAATTCTGGTTTTCATGAAATATATTTTTACATACAAACACACAGGAAAAATGCCACAGCATGAACCATGTTTGCAGATGTGCAGAGTGGAACATGTTATTTATCAACAGTGGTAAAGGTGAGGAGGGCATCATGTCCCAGTCAACGCGTCGCATCCCGTGAGCCATGGTCCCACGCCACACTAAACAACGGTAATAAATAGAGGCATGTTACAATCCACACATCTTCGTATATATATATATATATATTCACTTAAAAAACCATAGGTTTCACACATGTTATAGTTAGCTGGACGTTTCACTCGTAAAAAAACAATGAAATTCCCCCGTTATAGTTAGTGCAGGCAACTATAACTCACGCGACCGCAATCCTCTGCTGATGACGTCAGATATTACATCACTGTATTTAGACACTTATTTACCCATGTCTTCTCCCATTAATCTTTAGCTATACATATATTACAAATATTTATTTTTCATAAAGACACATATGTCATCAGTGATGTAATATCTGACGTCATCAGCAGAGGATTGCGGTCGCGTGAGTTATAGTTGCCTGCAGTAACTATAACGGGGGAATTTCATTGGTTTTTTACGAGTGAAATGTCCAGCTAACTATAACGTGTGAAACCTATGGTTTTTTAAGTGAATTTGCAAGGTTTTTTAAATGCTAATTCGTAACTATAACGTGTGTGAAACCTATGTTTTTTTCAGTGAATTTGTACGTTTTTTAAAATGCTAAGTTATGTATTTATTAATTTTTTTTTTTCAGGTTTTTCACCGTGCGCGCACCGTGATTTATTATTATTTTTTTTTAAATCGCGAGGGGCGCGCACCCTGCGCGCACGGTGCGGTTCGTGTACCGTGCGCGCGCTGTGGGCGCTCGGTGCGCGAAGCGCACAGAGTGCCCACGGTACGCAGTGCGTGCCGTGCGCGCACGGTGCGCGCACCTCGACATTTTTAAAAAAACAAAAAAATGTTTTTTTCTCGTTTGGGGGTCCTTCTGTGACCCCCTAACCAAGGCTAGGGGGTCAGGAACTGTCCACTCTGCCCCCTTTTCACGTTCTCCACCTTTTTTTTTTCACCCCCTCAGACTGCGAGAGACAAAATGGCGGCCGACACTTCCTGGTTTCGACCGGTTCAAATGTTTCCCGACATCTAACAACCAATCAGAATTGCGCTCGCGCACGGCAGGGTGCGCGCACAGTGGGCGCGTATAGATATTGATATGCCTTTAAATGCTATTTTCTCTGGAAATACTGAACAGATTTACACCAGACCTGCAAAAGGCACTTCCTTGACCTTATGGCTACCTCTCTGCCAAATTTCACGTAATTCTGTTCAGCCGTTCGGGCTGTAGCTGCAACTCAAGGTCCTATGGAAAAATGCATGGGGAAAACGCGTTTTGGGACCCCCCCTTTTTCTCGGCCCCCGCTTGAAGCGCCCCATTAGTTTTGAAAATTTCGCGCGGATTCATCAACCGGCGCCAAAGTTATTCAAAATAGAAATTTGAGATTTCCTATGGAAACTAGGTTGTAACTATAACTATCTACTGGCGACCGCCAGTAGATAATATATGTGTATATGTGTATATGTGTATATATATATATATATATATATATATATATATATATATATATATATATATATATATATATATATATATATATATATATATATATATATATTTCAACAGTTTTCCCCAGAGACGAGGCCGCACTCCTCCACAGGTAAGTGACACCACCTTTATTTCAATTAGCAGGCTGCTTCACACCCTGTCACTTACCTGTGGAGGAGTGCGGCCTCGTCTCTGGGGAAAACTGTTGAAATACATGTCACGGCGCTTCCAGGCCGTGGAGGCAACGCACCAGCCCGAGAAAGGAAGTGGGTCTGCGCATGGAACTTTTCGATGCGAACAGCGAAGCAGGTATTTAATATGGCAGGCTACGTCTCACTCGGGGGCTAAATGGAGAGCTATGAAGTGTAATACAGCCCGAGCACCAAACCCACCGGAGGGATTAACTGTGCATGAATGGACTGCAGGTCCCAGAAAGCATTACAAAAGAGGCACACCGGAGGCTGCACACCGGAGGCTAATTAACTGTATGTAAATGAGCAAGACAGGGACAGTGCAGACGCACGGAAAGTGGTTGCTTGTGCTCTTGGCCTCTGAAGAAGAGGAATGTCTCCTTGAAACGCGTAAGGCCAGGGGGGCACCATGACGGGGTGTGAAGCAGCCTGCTAATTGAAATAAAGGTGGTGTCACTTACCTGTGGAGGAGTGCGGCCTCGTCTCAGGGGAAAACTGTTGAAATATATTATATATATATATATATGTGTGTTTATATATGGTCAAGGATGCAGCTATCGCTAGTGCTCTCCAACATCTGCCCCCACACCTTGTTGAACATCACTGGCACGCGACTCCATCACTCCTACGCTGGTATTACCAATGAGCAAAACCATTCCCAGGGCCTAGCAGAAACTTGCCATTCAGAGATGGAACAATGGATGGGATGGACCTATCCGACAAAAAAATGGAAAGAAAGCTGAATTGCTTTTTCTTAAAGCCAAACAACCGACAACCGTCTTCCCATCCAAGCTCTGGCGCAGACCAATCAATCACTCCCTCCACAGTCAACCCTCAAAGCCAAAGCGACCAGTGTTGGCCAGATTGCATCTGTAGTCCCTTACAGCAGTAACCCATATAACTAGCCAACCAAATACAGCACCACTTCCCCGATCGCCACATGAGCTCCTCCAACCAACAACCATCCCAAACTCAGTGCGGATTGAAAGAAGGCAGATGCTTCGGGGTCCAAGGGCCATAAACGCCAATCAAACCACCCCATGAATGTAAATCCCATTAAAACACAACTTTCACGAATCACACCTTGATGCCTTCCTCCGCCCAGGAATCACTAGGAGGCAAATTTGTTTGCAGATCCACACTTTCATTCATCATTCATCCATCCAAAGGACATGGCATGCAGTGGAGTGTAGGGCACCACAAGGAGAGGTACTTTAGGTCCAAGGTTGGATGGAGGCAATCAGAGAGGCAGAAGCAGATCAGGGTAAGTGTAGCGGATAACCACCCTTCCCAGAACTCAACGATCATACAAAGACGCGGCCTTCTAAGCCGCGCGCGCCTGTCTGTCGTTTCCGCCATGATGCGGGGGTTTCCTAGAAAGCATAAGTGGAGCGGGCATCCTATTAATGTCTCATCAGGATTACTTATCTGCATGGCTAGGTCGAGGACATAATATGCATTCAGCAAATCCTATTTACTTCCTCTATGTGGGTTAAAGAGTTCCAGAAGCTAGAAAATCCACCAGGCCATGTGAACAGCAGTGCACTGACTGCAGGTGGAGGGAACTTACCCCTTGCACATGTGTTTGCAAAGACAAGTGACACAACGCGTGACATGCTTACCTGATCCACATTGTCACAAATAAAAGTTACCCGACACCGTGATAAGAGGAATTTGGTTTAAATATGGTTTACGTCCACAATTTTGTACCATTATTAAGTTGTGACGGATGTTTTCACCGCACCTGTTGTAGTTCTCACGATTAATCCTGTATTTTACGGTGCCCCGACGAGGTCTTTTTTACAACTCAGACTCTCTTGTTTTCGATATAGTGCTTGTTTTCTTTTTAACCCTGTATTTGTGGACCCATAATGGTTATTCTGTACTGTTTTATTCTGTATTAGATGTAGATTTTTAAAGTGTGTTTCTTTGACTATTATGGTTTTCTTTGTAAAAAACGAATAACGTATTATGATGACGAAATGTGCAGTCTTTGATTAACTCAAATCAATGATGAGGACAAAAATGGGTATACGGTGGGGCATATAGGACAACAGGAAAGAGGCTTACTATTGAGGGGACATTAATAAAGCAACCACGAAAACACAAAGGCAAGGACACTGGTGCCACACTTCTGGCAGCACAAGCACTGGCAAAGCCAATAGGCCTGGTTTTCACTTTGAGTCCTGACGAAAACATATTTAAAAAAAAATGCTTTCTGTCACAATGCATTAATGAAATATATAATTTAATATGTGACGATTTAGTTTACTTTGAGATGTAAAATAGTGCACCCCGCATTGTAATGCAAGCACTCTGTTGGAGGCGGAAGGATACATCATACGCCAATTGCATGAGGTGAGAAGGAAACACTTCTTCTAGCGGAGTCGAAGCTCATTCTATGTATAATTGAAAGAACTGGTAACAGGTGAGCTGTCAGGCCAGACTGAAAAAGTGTCCATCGCCATCCAGAGCACAGGTACTAGTGCGAGATGGCAGCCGACAAAAGGACCAAACCTCCCTAAATCAGCGACACCCGCCTCACTTGGAGTCCATCCATTCATCATAAACCCTGCTGATGCATCCAACACTATAGACATAGGTACCAAGATCGCATATGTCTGTCTGACACCATTAGTAAGTCCTCACTTTTAATCCAACACTGTTGGCATTAGAGGACTTCCAGATTGCATGATGGGATTTTTTTTATACGCGTACTTCTCAAGTATAAGGTAAAGTGTCATGGATACTGCATTAGAAAGACTAATGGTATGCAACACTCAGCGCAGAGCTCCACGCTGACACAAAAATGAGCTGCATAAAAATGGCCCTCATTCATGAAAACCAGCAGAGGTATTTTCTTGCACAGCAGATGCTGAAAACTCATTTGCTTCCCAAAGCCAGGTTCATCTCGGCCCTCTGGCTGCTAGTCTGAGGTTGACCGCACAAAAACGAGCATGGATAGTGACCCGGGCTATGCCGCTGCATTTCTAGAGGCAGAGTTACAGAAGGACAAGTTACTTACCTCCGGTAACGATGTATCTGGTAGAGACCTAGTCTAGCCGCAGATTCTTCAACTTAGAATTTCCCCAGGTGCCAGTCTGGATCCGGAGATTTTTCAGCAGTACCTCTGCGCCCTGGGGGACGGCGTCCCATGGCTCCGCCCTGATGTCATCCACGGATATGACATCAGTGGAGCTATACAAGTCCCTACGGGCGTGCTGACGTCAGTTTTCTACTGCGAGACTTTTCCGCACCAGAACGCGGAGTCACCACGAAACTGATGTAGGAACAGTGTGCTAAAAAAAGAGTAAAAAAGTCTTGAAACAATAAGAAGACTAACTAACACCCGATGTGAAACATCAGAAATGGGTTGTATATATAATACCCAAGAATGAAAGGGAAACAAGGGGGAAGAGTAGAGTACTCGCCCCATAGAAAAGCCCTGCAAAAGGGAAGAACCATACCCTCTTATGAGGCAAACAGTAATGGACATGAATGTCATGGGAAATGTCTACAATCCCGTAACAGCGAGTGTCCGACAATGCACACTAAACATGATCTATTGACAGTATAGAGTCAAAAAGGCACCCAACCAAGGAGACAAACCACAAGGGGGGGAACCAACCCCACGATGTAATGTAATCAGGGTGCAAAAGTGTGCATGCATATTTGAATCCACCACCCAAAAACGAGAGTGAGTGGTGAAAGTAACAGGAAACACAGAATAAGACTTCCTGACTTGGTCAAGGATGTGAAGTAGACCGACACTCATTGAGACAGATCACTGGCAGAAAGCCCAGTTGTGTAAGAACCCAACCTGAAAGGCCCTCGCAGAGCGGGAGGATGGGTGGGCGTTAAGGAATCTGCGGCTAGACTATGTTTCTACCAGATACATCGTTACCGAAGGTAAGTAACTTGTCCATCTGATAGAGACATTTAGCCGCACATTCCTTAACTTAGAATTAGACACAATAGCTATATCCCATTGGAGGAGGGTCTGCGGTTGAACCCCACGAAGTTCTACAAGAGAACTAGTTTGTCGGAATGATTGACCAAAACAGGTGGGAGCAGCAAAGAACAAGCGTGGTTGTCACGAGAAACAACAAGCTCTGTATAAAGCATCATCAAGAACTAAAATCAATGGCCCAAAATACTCCTTAGAGGGTAGAATTGAAACCTCCACCCTTAACGAAGGGACAAAGGAAAATCAGATAAACAAAAAAGGGGGGTGGGGTGCATTGCGCAATAGAGAGAAATCCATACGCTTCTGGCACTAGGAGCAAGAAGCGGGACTGTGTACTGGATCCCAGGATCCGCAAAAAATCATTTGCCGAAGGAAAGGACAAGATTATGAAGGGTACAGGCAGACAAATGAGCATTCACAACAGTGGATGCCAAAAGAGAGACGTAAATAGAAACAGACGTCTCCCACGTATACATATACAAAACCATGCATACATAGAGACCTATATAGACGTAGTATAATACACATATGCATACTGTATTGGTTTTCGGTGTACATACCGAGTCAAGTCAAACGTAGCATCAGCAGCACAAGTACGTCGGAACAGGATACAGAAATGTATCATCAGATAGCCATACTGACCAAATCATTCACAGAATATTCTGGCCAAAGAATACCGGCGGGACCGAGTACATAACACAGAGCTCGGCTTCATATGAGAGAGAGAGAAAAAAAGAGCTTGGGACTGAACAACCCAAGAGATATACATAGAAACAGACACAATGTATAACATGACAAGTACCATCCCTGATGAGAGATACTACTAAGGACAATCTTGGGCCAGAAGCCATCAGCAGAGGGATCTGAGCCCCAGCATGGGAAGTGGCTGTGAAAAACAAAGCACCAAACATTGTGCGCGACGGATGCCTCTGGCGTAGGTCCAACTCTCGACAAGGGAAAAACAGACAGGACTCAGAACCAAGAAAGGAAGGCAAAAGAGCATAAGCCCTTCCTCACCCCAGATAATACAAGTAGAAATAGAACGAAAACCAAACATAGCCAAAAGCTTTGAGAGCAAGTTGGACCAGTAGGAATCCCTTTGTGTGCCAATATACCGTGGCAGAAGTGAAACAGGAATGGGAATCGTTTGTGAATTGGAAGAAGCAAACATGCCCCTGCGAGGCACTGGCCCTACAGCCAAGGGAGAAATCACAGCAGGATGCTTGAATGGTAATCATACTGCAACACGCCTCAACGAAGCCAGCAGTGGTGAAAACCTAACAATACTCCGGAGGGGGCTGCGTCATCAGAGGCAGGAACATTACCATGGAGCTCTAGTACCCCGGAAAAACAACACGCATTCCACGAACGTACAAATTTAAACTCTAAAACCGAGCAACATTACAGTGTGGGCACGTCCAGTTGCAGAGCCCCACACAACACTGTGAGCGTCAAGGAAGCGACAACACATCGCTAGAAGCCTACAGTGTGAAAATACAACAGTACCCCCTAGAGGGTATTGCAGTAAGACAACAATCCGAGGAGGACCTGCCGGTTCCGCAGCAAGGAAAGATACCACCCAGGAAGAAACTCCTGAAGTGTAATTGTAGAAAGCTATACAATAGCCAACTACTACCCCACATAGGGTATGTCACATCCCTATAAAAAGAGGGGTCATCTCTTGAGACTAACTCTTAGGCAGAGAAAATGGAAAACAAGGCCAAAAACAGCTGCCTAGCTGTACAAGGCATCTGGGAATTAAAAAGGCTTCAAACCCAGAGACTGAAGATGCAACAGAGGAGAAGAGCAGTGAAAACACTGCAACCACTTACGGTGGGACAAAGTCCATAACAAAAGGACCACTGCAAAAAAATGAACCAGAGCAATGTTCCAATTACTGAATGCCAGCCATGAGGTGCTGGACTGCCCGAACCAGCATGGCTATCAAAAAGATGGATCCCGTCAAAGGGTAAGTCCTTAAGACTCTCCTGAACATTGTCACTGAAACTGCCATCACTGAGCCAAGCATGTCGTCTTAGAGCTACTGATCGAGCCATTGTTCTACCCACGGAATCTGTTGTGTCCATGGCCGACCTAATAGAAAACTTGGCCAGTCCACGACCATCCTGAATGAGCTGAACAAGGTCAGCTCTAGGTCTTACAGAAAGAGAAGGAAGAAGACGCTCAACGGAATCCCAGAGGGCAAAAGAAGCCCGTCCGAACAAGTAAGATTTTTTTAAGGACCAGAGGGCCGAGCTGCTGGACGCAAACAAATGTTGGCCACATGTCTCCAACCACCAGCATTCTCTAGTCGGTGGAAAGAATGGGGGAGAAGGTAAATGCAGCGAAGCTGAAGCTGTTTGATCAACCAGCCTTTGAGCCCTAGGCTGGAGGGAGAGACAGACAGGTTCATCTGGCGCAGGTCGGTGATGGTGTGCGATGGCACGCTCCACAGAGGCTCCTGAATAGGGTCTTGCCCAAGTCCCTAGAAGGATGTCGTATAACGACTCACTAAAGGGCAGCCAAGGCTCAACATTAGGGCCGCCTTGGCGGAGGAGATCCAATAAAGGATCGGAAGGCAGAGACACAACAGGAGGCTGGAAGTGTAAAATATCAGCAGCTTTGTGAATGATCCGTGCAAACGCCGCACCAGCCTCTGTCGCCATTCTGAGAGGTGACAACAAGTCCTAGGGAGGGGATGGTTGCAGACTAACATGCCCTGTAAAGTGCAAAGAACCTTCTGCCCGAGGTTGGCCAAGAGCATCCAATTCCTCAACTCCACCAATAGGTGCAGAGTCTGTCTGAAACACTGGGGAATGTGAATTAGCAGGGACCTCATCCTCTATGTGCAGAGAAACTGGATAAAACATCTCTGGCGTTGAACGATGTCGAGACCCACCATCCAGTGTGGCTCCGCCATGCGGTGTCGGGGCGGCGTCAAATCGACGTCTACCGCTATGGGTGATTGCGACGTTGGACGGTGATGAGATGGAGGAGAGTCCTCTGCTGCGGACACCACAGACATCATTGCAGGAAGCTCCACCGGATTGTTTCCTGACGTCGTGACTGGGCTGTGTCCCGATGTCGCAGCGACTCTGGAAATGAAGCCAGGTTGCTCAACTGGCACAGAGGGCGACCCCGCCAGTGAGCTCCCAATCAGAGTCCCTACCACCTCTGTGGGGCCTGAAGGCGCACCAGGGAGAGGAGTTGACCCAAATATGGCCTGCAAAGCATGCAAATAGGCTTCCATCTGGGCCCTAGTCGCCCCCTCACCAGGAAATGGTGGATAGGTGGGGACCGACTGCTGCGGAGCCGTCTCCGGTAGACGGAGGAACGGGCACCAGTGTCACCCCTATGCAAGGCCGACGGCCTCCGTGACTTCGACTTCTTGTTCCTACCTCTGAAAGGCGAACGGCGTCTCGATCTGCCTTTAGCGGGAGCCCCAGCATGGGATGGGGAGCGACGCCGCTTGGTCTCCGCGCGGGACATCCGGGCGGACAGCAATTTCATCCGACGTTCCCTCAAGGACTTTGGTTTCAGCCTCTTAAAGGCGCGCACTCCACGGAGTCAGGGTGCTCCCTAAGCACCACATACAAATGGTGTGCGGGTCCATAGCCAACATCTGCCGAGTACAGGTTTTGCACTCCTTGAAACCCAAAGGCATTGGCACAGTGTTCCGGACGCGAAGCTTCAAAAAGCCCAAAAACAAAAAGATGTCTGAGGTAACCGCTGCTCCTGCTTCCGTGCTGCAGCGCGGATAAGAAGAAAACTGATGTCAGCGCGTTGAGACGTACTTATATGGCTCTCCTGACGTCCGATCCGTGGACGACGTCAGTGCGCAGCCATGCGACACCGTCACCCGGCGAGCAGAGGTACTGCTGAAAAATCTCTGGATCCAGACTGGCGCCTGGGGTATGTCTAAGTTAAGGAATCTGAGGCTAGATGTCTCTATCAGGTATATGCCTTTCCTAAGGCTAGAAGTCTACCACCTGTAAATCAGATCTGGTGAATTTTGGAGACCAAAACAACTGTTCATAACAGATACCCTGCACCCCCATCAGAGACCAGGGCAGCAGACAGTTATATCTGTGCCAGGACTGCCTGGTCTAGCCTAACTCTGATCAAGTCGCTCTGAGAACGCACAAGGCCTTCAAGAAAAAAGAGCCTAGAGGACGGATTTGTTTCTTAGGTGCTGCACATGTCCATAAGCGGGGATTCTGGTCACCGATATCCCTGCACCAAATGTTGTCAATCTCATAACGAACGCCTCAGAGCACTACATCAGGAGATAACCAGCTACTCCTTGACAGTGTGAAGATTGAGCTACTCTATGACCGTTTGCAGATTGAGTTACTCCTTGACAGTGGGCAGAAGTCAGATGTGAAAGGTACCTATGCACCATCAGGCTCTTGTGATACCTGTACCAGTGCTGCCCCGCTTTCATGTCCATGGGGCTCATTTGTAGAGTAATTTGTAGAGTAATTTAGGTTTTACTTTGGAAGAATGAATGAAATAAAAAAGCTTGCAATTATTAAAATTAAGAAAAAATGGCTTCAAACACCAAGCGAGAGGTTAATCTGCATGCAGTCTAGTGAGAGAACCCGTAGGAAAGAAACCACGAGCTTTGATGACAGCAACAAACCTTTCATAAGGAACAAAAAATAGAAATAAATACCCCAAATTTCCCTTCATACAACTTTTCCTAGAAAATCGATTGCTTTGTCAAGACAAGATCTTATTTTAAGAGCAGAGACCAGAGGAAGCTCTTGGGAAAACTGCTTCAGGAATACATGAAGCTGTTCCAGGTCATATCCCCAGAGCATATCACTTTCCCCTTTCACCACCACTCTGTCTCCTGCCCTCCTGCCCTCCTGCCATCCCTGTTATTTGTAGATCAATGATCTCAGATGCTTCGCGGAATACAATCTTTCCTGCCAGCTCTGTGAGCCCACTGGGGGCAGCTCTTCTTACCAGCTCGTCAGGAGGGACCACTGGAGGGCAGCACCTTGGTGGCATCAACAGGCCATTTCCCAGCTCCGGCAGCTCATCATCAGGGTCCACCACATCTGCGGAAGAACACAATTATATTGTATTGTAATTTCCTTTATATAGCGCTTACCACCCCTGACAAGGCGTCAAAGTACATTTGCGGTGAGTAGCACGCTACTCCAGAACCCATAAAGGATTAGAGGTGAATTAGTATAGTTAAAATATGAAAGTAATTTGAGTGGTGGATATGTTAGTTAGTTATTTGGATTGAGAAGGATAGTGGATGAATAGAAGCGGGAAAAAGGTTTGCATTTATATAGCGCTTGTTACCCCTGATGAGGTGTCGAAGAGCTTTTTCGGCGAAAGGCACGCTACTCCGGGACCCATAAAGGATTAGTGGTGAATTAGTATAGTGAAAATATGAAAGTAATTTGAGTGGTAGATATGTTAGTCAGTTATTACGATTGAGAAGGATAGTGGAGGGATAGAGAATGGAAAAAGGTTTGCATTTATATAGCTCTTGCTACCAATGCAGTAAGACCCCTGCAAGCGTTGCAGATTATTAGTTGATGTATCCAATTTCTCATTTTTGGAAATGTTTCCCTGACTGGGGTCTTACTGAATACTCCTGGCTACATCATCATCATTGTCAACAGAGGATTGCCAGTTCATCTCATTCATTTCTAAGTTTGCTATGGTTGTCATGCTAAGGGAGTCGGCAATCGGGAAATTGCCCGGATAAAAGTGGCATGTCAATTCTAATGAGATTTTCAATCAGTTTATCTTTGAAGATGCACCTGGTTCACCCCATAATTGAAAACAAAAACATGCTTGCAAGTCTTTCAATAAAACCCTCCCTATACCCTCTCAAGCGACCGTATTCAGTCCGTGAGCGCATCAGCAGCAGGGAAAGGCACTCTGAGCTGGTTTTCTGTTCGCACTTCCCGGGTAATTTTGTACAGTTTCTCTTTTAAAGTGTCTTGGCAGCATCTCTAAATACAATGTTTCAGTAAGTAAAATCAAGTAAGTCCCCCAAAGTTCTCAAAATATTTAAACTGAGTGGTGCTCATTTATCAGCCGCGGAAGGACGAAAGGCTGTGCGGACCTGCAGATTTTAACCTGTGACCAGGAGGTCGAACACAGATCCATACAGCGGATATAAAGAGATTTATATTTTCAGAAGACGGGATATCCATCACCGTTGTGACGGAGTAATCAGTCTGCCAATTTCTAAATCAGGCTGTAAGTCTGAGGGGGGTTAGAGGTCCGAGCTTCATCAGCATACTTCTCCCTGGTCAGGATTAAGAACATGACCACCTGGTGCAGTTGGGAAGTTCCTTCTTTGAGGAAACAGGCGCAGCGGGGACTTAGAAGAAAGCAATATCCTTGGTGCGGACCTCGATGACGTCAATTAGTGCCACGACATTGAAAGATACTGTGAAATCGAGGGGTGCCTCAACTACAAAGACCAGCGCAACATTACCACTGTTAAGGTTTGGATATAGATGATGATGAAAGACATTGCGCCTCAAAGTGATCTCGTTGTAGATCGCTCTGAAGGTTCGCACTTTGATATTGGAGGAAGCATGAAAAGGCCACCTCTGAAGGACGTCTCTAGGGGGTCAGGGGGAGAATCAGCAGAACGTGAGGAAAGAGTTCAGGGTTTGCCTTTCAGTCACTGGCTGAAAATACTCTGCCTAATGGACGAGCTGCACCTAATAAACTTAAAGAAGGACCAATGTAAGGCCTTTAGAAGGTCCCTCTCTGGATTTACAACTCACAGGGACAGTGTTACTGGAGAAACCACGATTCCCTTTCTTTCAGGGTCCTGCAATCAACTGCTCTCCAAAGGGAGTCTTCATCCATGTTTTGAGATTTTGATAACCAAATAAGGTAGTGAATAATGTCTATTCCGTTTCCTTCTCCTCATCCTGCCGCTTCACTTGAAGCGCTTTTATCACAGAACAGCTATTGTATCTTAAGTTAAAAAGTGCCAGAATTGTGACAGACCCTGACAGGGATTGTTACTGAAGTGAAAGTGTTCTAGATTGTGAGAGAGAAAACAGCCTGATCACAAGCCAAAGGTGTTGTGCAATTCCCTAACCACAAGCAGGAATCAGAACAGAGATGACGTTCTGGTGCCTACAGCCTTAAAATGGCAGGGTACCATTTTCCCAAAGTAGCTTCTGTCTATGTGCTAAAACAGAGTACACTGGATTCCATTTTATGCCAAACAGAATCACATTTTTGTGTAATTATTGTACAGATAACAGACAATGATGATAATCCACTAAGGCAGAAAAAGGGGTGAATTCAGAATTATTTTTCCTGGAAGGGTGTCTCTTCCAAGGCTTCTTACCTGCGGCAACCTATTATTAGGGACCCATGAACCAGAAAGGCGCGACTATGCTTGAAACTCTGTACAGGTACTGTGTCTCAATCCGGCAAACGAGCAGAAAATGTTTAGTTTTCAGGTCTTTCCTGAAATGGATGTAGAACCGTTCTGCCCTAAGACTTGGATTCATTGATCCATATACAAGGAAACTGTTTTTTCATGAATGCTCTTCTTGCAAACTTGAACCATTCCCTGATCCTCTTACTAACTCTCCGGGCTCTCCGAGCTGCTGTAGGGTATTCTGAAAAGGTCCTAGGGAAGGGACACAGTGACCATAAGGTGGCAATCCCCAAGCCAAGCTGATATGTGCATCTCCACAGTGGATGGCAGCAATAAGTGATCAGAAAAAAAAGAACCAACCAACCGTATTGTTTTGAAAAATAAATTTTCTGTTGAAGTTTGTTTTCAAAGTTTGGGTTAAGTCATACATGACCCATGGTAAGTCACCGAGCTTACTACCAGCCTGAATTTAACCAAAAGCATGTCATATTTAGACACTTTCAATTCAAGGTTTCCTCCAGAATCTAATTACTGGCACATTTAATCTCATAATCGACAGAACATTGTCAAGCCAGTTCTGCAGTTTATCCAGAAATGTTACGGTCTTAAAGGTGACAAACCGACATCGCTTTGAGGTTTTGAGGTATAACCTGGCAGCCTCTTGTCCTCTAGCTTGGGGTTCTTTGGTGCTTCGGGCTACTCTAGAATCGCCCTGCAAATCTGTTGGCGGTTAAACGAAATCAAGTATTTCCATTTACCAATTTCTTATTAAGTGAACCATCCTAAGTGGTGCGGCTATGCCCAGACGTAGGTCCGTGCTCGATGTGCCAGAAGGACACAGGATACACCTTACGGATAAAGTCCGGCAAGGCCAAAACTGATCCAGGGTTGTTTGCATTTCCGTTCAGAGTGGATATAGCCAGGCCGTTCATCTGGACTGTTCCCACTGGGGCAGACCAAGAATGATTTTCATCTTGTTGATCCCCTTCAGTAATGAACAGACAAGATGAAAAATGATGGCATGGAAGGAGCCCAAAGTAGTTACAGTTCAGTCAGATTAATTAAAAAATATCCATCCATCACTTTTTTGTTCTCCTCCTTAAAGGTTGGAGCAAAAAGAGGTTGAGCCTGGCCTGGTAACCTTTTTATTGGTCTGAGCTTGCCTCTCCACAGACAATGACTATCAGGTAGGAGCAGCAGGCTGCATGGACTTACTTGGTTGACTACTTCCGGCAGTGGAGCAACACTGAGTGTCCTCTTGAGCTAAAAGCCGAAAGGCGTCTCCGACAATACTTTTGGAAGATAGCCACCCATATACCTACGCACTCTGATGCTTCCCACCCCCTCTCTCACTCTTTGGTCCCTTCTGTGGCTTCCCCAGCCCCACCGGCCTTCCAGAGGAGCAGGCATGTTTGGAAATCTTCAAATTTCCATAGAAGCCAGTCTGTATTAAAAGCAGTCATAGAACTGCCAGTGCGAGAAGAGAGACAGGGGAACGGAACAGACTGTGAGTGGGAGGAACAGCATGAGGGTGGGAAGAAAACCATTCCCGTACCCAGAAAAAAAAAAGTCAGCCAGTTTTCGCCTTCCTCCGATGAAGGACAGAGAGAACCCAGATATTGTCTGATCTCTGCTACATCCATGCACCGCCTTCCCTACACTGGTTACACTGGACAGTGAACCACACTGGCCTTCTAGTTCACGAACCATGTACTTTGGACACTCAGCAACGAAATAAAATATGCCCTATGAAGATGCCAAAGTGACAAACCAGCAATGGAGAAGAAAATTAAGGAAATTGATAATGGCATTTTCAGTTTAGGTGATACAGTCGAAAAAATAAATAAAATTGTTAAGACATATTTTTGTTTACTTTTAAAACGGGGTTATATAATTGGGATTAGGGTTTAGAATAAAGTTGGGGTTGGCCGTACAGTTATTTTTAGATTTAAGATTAGTTTTACAGTCATGGTAATATTTTTGGTTAGACTTAGGTATACATTCAGTGTTTATGGCTAGGGGTGATAGGCACTTAAAACATTTTAGGAATCAACACAAGCTTTCTTTGTTATAAGTGATTAGTTCAAATAAATTGAGAAAAATACAATTAGTTCCAATTAGTTAAAAAGCAACTTTTATTTAGCTAAAGTTTAGTGGCCTGAGTTGCTCAACCAGTCCTGCATTCTAGACTTGTAGTTCTGCTCAGTCCATTGTGAAATCAGGACCACAAGTCCCAGAAATCAAACAAAAAGCCTGGATTTTATGAGCTACTCACGCGCCAGCCTGGGGAACCTGAAAGAACTAAAGTTGGGTGTTGAGAGTCAAAGCCAATGCCAAGGTGATAAGGGTTTGAGGGGCAACTAGTTGGGAGTTCTCCCAAACTAAACGAGGTCAAACAATCTAAGAAATGCTAAGGCATTCAGACACACTGCATTTTTAAACCGGACGGTCAATTTAAAATGATTTGCATTCAGCAATACGAACAATAGACAAATAATCGCTTTTCAACATTATGAGTTTCTTATTATTGCCTTCCTTCTCAATTACCACAAAGACATCCCATCACTGCTTCCTGGAGAGTTGCCAAAGATCCTTCAGCTCGCCGTGGCCGACCCTTACCTTGCAGGATCTGGAAGCCCATGCTCAAGAGAGCCAGGAAGGAGGCCACCACTAGGCACTTGTTCAGCGAGATCCAATCCCAGGGCTCGGGCTCTCGCATGGGTCCCAGAGTCTTGGGCTCAAGTTTCTTCTTGATGGGAACTTGCTTGGAACCTGGGGAAAAAAAACAAAAAAAACATAAATGAATAGCCCGTGGACCTAATTCCAAGTCAGAATCTTATACATGGATCTACCAGCCAAATGGGGATTACAAGTAAAGGGGGAACACGCAAAAATGTCACCAGAAAAATCCTGGCTGAATGAGTAGACCACAAAACACACATCTGTGTGGAAACATAGATTCCTGTGGTTATTCCACATTTTGTACGGGAAATCTCAGATTTGGGTAGTAGTATCACATCTGTACATCACGGAACTATGTGGTATGAAGATTTCCAGGTGCTTTATGATCACATCGGGAATCCTGCGACACACGCATGTGAGACAAATAGGCAGACTAGGGGCTTGGTGGTGTTTTTGTGACATCCTTTTTACGAATGTGGCCACTCCCAGAGTAACTGAGATCAATCTGAACACAGATGTCTCCCTACTTAAGCTCTGTCATGCAGGATACTCATTCTGTTCACTCTGTTTGCTGTGGGCATCTATTTTCTGAAGCCCTGTATCATTTGCTGCATTTTGCAATACTTAAAATATCCCAATGCCATGTGGATTTATCGCATTGGTGCATGTTGCTATTATTAACCACACTAAAAAGTCTTTTCCAGTCACCAGCTTTACTCACCAACCTCAATCTCACTGTTTTCCTGATTGTATTTTCACACTCGCCTTTGGAAAAGTGCCCAATCCTTGGATCTCTGATGCCAAAGGTAAACCAGTTTCAACCGGACCAAGATTCAATGGCTAAGGCTTCTGCACACTGCCAATCAGAGTGAGCTGCCACCAGCGTTCCCCCCGCCACTCTGACTGGGAGGCATGCTGCAAATGTAAGGTGAAGTCTAGAGGTCACTGGTGACCCACTCCGTTCTCTATGGATATGGCTAACTAGGCTTCTCTCTAACCAGATGTGATCTCTCGTCAAGTGTCACAGGCATTGTTATTGTTGTTATTTGACATCTGTATCGTGCAGCAAGTGCCACTGGAATCCTATTCGTCTGTACAATCCCTGAAAGTGTATCAATGCTACTGGATCGAGGGGGCACGACTGCTTGGATTTCTGCAGAACCCTAAGATGATAGTTGTTTGGAATAGTAAATACCAGGAAGAAATCAGGATATAAACAAGCATTTGCATAATTATACTTACCTATACATGCTTACCTTGACGATATAATAGTAGTTGATATTCTGCAGTCAATATTTTTGTAGGGTGATGGTTATCACCTCGATACTGTGGCGTACAACTGTTACGGAGCATTGTGTGACGGAATATAAAAATAAAGGTCAGGTTCCGGAAGGTGGAGGGCTTAACATCAAATATGGCTGGTTCAATCACCAAACCTAAGAAAGACACAGGAAGTTCTTCCGAGTTCCACCGACGCAATGAGATGACTATCACTCGCCTGCAGGATAGGGTACAGAGGCTGGCAACCCAAGGATGCCGGCCAACATGTGAACTGTTGGATTATGTCAATTGCAAAAGGGTTGAATCTATATCGGGCCATTCTGCATTTTCTTTCCAGCACTTCAACAAGGAAGGCAATGCAGGTGCCACGATGCATGGATACTTTTACGTGTGAGTATGCACGGTGGTTAAGGGATAAAGAACACTTAATTTTGTCTTAAAGTTCTATTGCTAGAAACTGCAGATATATTCTTTTAAAGGACTACTACTCTATTCTGTCTCTTCAGGGTGAAACAATGCAGTTCCCTTTAGTTTGTTTAAAGGGACAGGCTGAAGGTGAGAAAATATGTTCAACCTTCAATCAATCAATCAATCAAGGAATTTATAACGCGCACTACTCACCCGGAAGGGTCTCAAGGCGCTGGGGGAGGGGGTCTGCTACTGCTCGAACAGCCAGGTCTTAAGCTGTTTCCTGAAGGCGAGGTGGTCCTGGGTCAGCCGCAGGTGGACGGGCAGGGAGTTCCATGTCTTAGCCGCCAGGTAGGAGAAGGATCTTCCTCCGGCGGTGGCTCTCTGGATGCGAGGGACGACGGCGAGGGCGAGGTACGCGGATCGTAGCTGTCGGGTGGGCGTGTAGAAGGTCAGGCGGTCGTTGAGGTACCTTGGGCCCAGGTCGTGGAGGGATTTGTGTGCGTGGGTGAGGAGTCTGAACGTGATCCTCTTGTTGACAGGGAGCCAGTGCAGGTCTCTTAGGTGGTTCGAGATGTGGCTGCGTCGGGGGGCGTCCAGGATGAGACGGGCGGAGGCGTTCTGGATACGCTGAAGTCTTTTCTGAAGCTTGGCTGTTGTACCGGCGTAGAGGGTGTTTCCGTAGTCTAGTCTGCTGGTGACGAGGGCCTGGGTGACAGTCTTCCTGGTCTCAGTCGGGATCCATCTGAAGATCTTGCGGAGCATGCGGAGGTTGTGGAAGCAAGATGAGGAGACGGCGTTGACTTGTCTGGTCATCGACAGGGAGGAGTCCAGGATGACGCCCAAGTTGCGTGCGTGGTCCGTTGGCTTGGGTGCGGTGCCCAGGGCCGGGGGCCACCAGGAGTCGTCCCATGCAGAGGGCGATGGTCCCAGGATGAGGACTTCTGTCTTGTCCGTGTTCAACTTCAGGCGGCTGATGTTCATCCATTCGGCGACATCTTTCATCCCTTCGTGTAGGTCGGCTTTGGCGGTGTCGGGGTCTCTGGTCAGGGAGAGAATCAGCTGGGTGTCATCGGCGTAGGAGATGATGTTGAGGTTGTGTTGGCGTGCGATGGCAGCGAGGGGTTTCATGTAGATGTTGAAGAGAGTGGGGCTGAGCGATGATCCTTGCGGGACGCCGCAGATGACTTCGGTGGCCTCAGAGCGGAACGGAGGGAGGCGTACTCTCTGTGTTCTGCCGGAGAGGTATGAGATGATCCATTCCAGAGCAATCCCCTGGATGCCGGTGTCGTTGAGGCGTTGGACTAGGGTGCGGTGGCAGACAGTGTCAAATGCTGCGGAGAGGTCAAGGAGGATGAGTGCCGCTGTTTCACCTTTGTCGAGCAGGGCTCGGATGTCGTCGGTGGCTGCGATGAGGGCGGTCTCTGTGCTGTGGTTGGCTCTGAATCCGGATTGCGATGGGTCGAGGGATCCGTTCGTCTCGAGGAAGGCGGCCAGCTGCTTGTTGACGACCTTCTCGATGACTTTGGCAGGGAAAGGAAGGAGCGAGATAGGGCGGAAGTTCTTGAGGTCGGTCGGGTCCGCAGTTGGTTTCTTCAGTAGTGCGCTGAGCTCGGCGTGCTTCCAGCTCTCTGGGAAGGTGGCTGTGTCGAAGGAGGCGTTGATGATGTCTCGGAGGTGGGGTGCGATGGTAGAGGCGGCCTTGTTGAAGACATGGTGGGGGCATGGGTCGGTCGGAGATCCGGAGTGGATGGTGTTCATCATGCGTGTCGTGTCTTCGAGGGTCACTTTGGTCCATGTCTGGAGGATAGCGGCGGGGTGCGTAGGTTCGGTCGATGGGTGCGGGGGTGGAGCGCCAAAACTGTTGTGGATGTCGGCGATCTTGCGGTGGAAGTACGAGGCGAGGGAGTCGCAGAGGTCCTGCGAGGGAGTGATGTCGTTGTTGCTGGTGCTGGGGTTGGAGAACTCCTTGACGATGTTGAAGAGCTCCTTGCTGTCATGGGCGTTCTTGTCCAGTCGTTCCTTCAAAGATTTCTTCTTGGTGGTGCGGATGAGCTGGTGATGTCTGCGGGTGGCGAGTTTGAGGGCGGTCATGTTGTCGGTGGTCTTGTCGAGGAGCCAGGCCTTCTCGAGGGTGCGGCAGGCCTTCTTGGAGTCCTTGAGTTCATCGGTGAACCAGGGGGCCTTCTTGCTTCTGGGCCTGGTGAGTGGGTTCTTCAGTGGGGCGAGGTCGTTGGCACAGGAGGTCAGCCATTGCGTGAGGTCGAGGGCTGCTGTGTTAGGGTCCGTTGTCCGGACCGGTGGGTTCTGGCTGAGGGAGGTGGTGAGCTGGTCGACGGTGATCTTGCTCCAGTTTCTGTGGGGAACCTGCTTCGGGTGGTGGTGGACCGTGTTCTTCTTGAAGCTGAAGTGGACGCAGCTGTGGTCAGTCCAGTGGAGTCCGGTGCAGTGGCTGAAGGTGATGTGCTTGCTGGATGAGAAGAGGGGGTCGAGCGTGTGGCCGGCGTAGTGGGTGGGGGTGTTGACCAGTTGCTGGAGTCCGAGGTTGGCGAGGTTGTCCAGCAGGGTGGTCGTGTTGCGGTCGTTGTTGTTCTCCAGGTGGAAGTTGAGGTCTCCGAGGAGGATGTAGTCGGTGGAGGGGAGGGCGTGAGGGCTGATGAAGTCCGTGATGTCTTCGCAGAACTGTGCGCGTGGTCCCGGGGGTCTGTAGATGAGGGTGCCTCTGAGGGTAGTCTTGGGGTCGGTGTGGATCTGGAAGTGCAGGTATTCGGCGGTGTTGAATGCGTCGGTGGAGTCAGTCGAGATGCGAATGGTGCTTTTGTGAACGATGGCGATGCCCCCTCCGGTCTGGTTGTTGCGATCCCTCCTGATGATCTTGTAGCCGTCCGGGATGGCTATGGCGATGTCGGGGGCTGAGGAGTCGTTCATCCAGGTTTCCGTGAGGAAGGCGACGTCTGGAGATGCGGTGTCGAGGAGGTTCCAGAGTTCCACGGCGTGTCTGTGGATGGAACGGGTGTTGATCAGGATGCACTTGAGGTGGTTGCTGTTGTCCGTCTTGGTGGGCGTGGTGCTTGTTCGGAGGCAGGAGAAGTTGCAGGATCGGCAGTCGAAGGGTCCATGGGTGCGTCGCGGGGACGCTCGGTGGCATCCGGGGGCTCGGGCGGGTTTGAGTGCGATGAGCGTAGCGAAGTCGTAGGTCCTGCGGGGGGGCTGGCGGGCGCG
Source organism: Triturus cristatus (assembly GCF_964204655.1). NCBI lineage: Eukaryota > Metazoa > Chordata > Amphibia > Caudata > Salamandridae > Triturus > Triturus cristatus. The sequence goes on from NC_140595.1 coordinate 63,738,400, forward strand.
GGGGCCAGGGGGTCTGGCGCTGGGCGCGGTCCAGGCGCGGACGGGCGCAGACGGGCTTACCTTTGGCGCACCTTCGGCGCTCAGTCGGCGCTCCCGCTGCGCGCGTCCGCTGCGCGGTCGCTGGGGGGGCGTCATAAGTAAGGAGCCGGGAGGGAGGGTCCGCTGGGAGGCGGGAGGCTGGGTGGCCAATGGGCAGGGAGGAGAGGCGGGACTGCGGGCTCAGCGGCGGGAAACCAGGAAGGCGAGTGACCGGGGCAGCGGCGGCGGCGAGGAGGCGAGGAGAGTGGCCAGCAGCAGCAGGAGGAGAGCGGCGTGAAGCGGAGGTCAGCGCAGGTGAGGAGGGAGCGGCGTGAGCGGGGTCGGTACCAGCAGGTGGGCGACAGGCAACAGGCAGCAGCAGGCGACAGGCAGCAGCAGGCGACGGGCAGCAGCAGTGAGAGGTGAGCGACCGTCTGTGTGGGGCACAGGGGTCACACTGACCAGCCCGCCGCGGTCACCTTAAGTAAGGAGCCGGGAGGGAGGGTCCGCTGGGAGGCGGGAGGCTGGGTGGCCAATGGGCAGGGAGGAGAGGCGGGACTGCGGGCTCAGCGGCGGGAAACCAGGAAGGCGAGTGACCGGGGCAGCGGCGGCGGCGAGGAGGCGAGGAGAGTGGCCAGCAGCAGCAGGAGGAGAGCGGCGTGAAGCGGAGGTCAGCGCAGGTGAGGAGGGAGCGGCGTGAGCGGGGTCGGTACCAGCAGGTGGGCGACAGGCAACAGGCAGCAGCAGGCGACAGGCAGCAGCAGGCGACGGGCAGCAGCAGTGAGAGGTGAGCGACCGTCTGTGTGGGGCACAGGGGTCACACTGACCAGCCCGCCGCGGTCACCTTAAGTAAGGAGCCGGGAGGGAGGGTCCGCTGGGAGGCGGGAGGCTGGGTGGCCAATGGGCAGGGAGGAGAGGCGGGACTGCGGGCTCAGCGGCGGGAAACCAGGAAGGCGAGTGACCGGGGCAGCGGCGGCGGCGAGGAGGCGAGGAGAGTGGCCAGCAGCAGCAGGAGGAGAGCGGCGTGAAGCGGAGGTCAGCGCAGGTGAGGAGGGAGCGGCGTGAGCGGGGTCGGTACCAGCAGGTGGGCGACAGGCAACAGGCAGCAGCAGGCGACAGGCAGCAGCAGGCGACGGGCAGCAGCAGTGAGAGGTGAGCGACCGTCTGTGTGGGGCACAGGGGTCACACTGACCAGCCCGCCGCGGTCACCTTAAGTAAGGAGCCGGGAGGGAGGGTCCGCTGGGAGGCGGGAGGCTGGGTGGCCAATGGGCAGGGAGGAGAGGCGGGACTGCGGGCTCAGCGGCGGGAAACCAGGAAGGCGAGTGACCGGGGCAGCGGCGGCGGCGAGGAGGCGAGGAGAGTGGCCAGCAGCAGCAGGAGGAGAGCGGCGTGAAGCGGAGGTCAGCGCAGGTGAGGAGGGAGCGGCGTGAGCGGGGTCGGTACCAGCAGGTGGGCGACAGGCAACAGGCAGCAGCAGGCGACAGGCAGCAGCAGGCGACGGGCAGCAGCAGTGAGAGGTGAGCGACCGTCTGTGTGGGGCACAGGGGTCACACTGACCAGCCCGCCGCGGTCACCTTAAGTAAGGAGCCGGGAGGGAGGGTCCGCTGGGAGGCGGGAGGCTGGGTGGCCAATGGGCAGGGAGGAGAGGCGGGACTGCGGGCTCAGCGGCGGGAAACCAGGAAGGCGAGTGACCGGGGCAGCGGCGGCGGCGAGGAGGCGAGGAGAGTGGCCAGCAGCAGCAGGAGGAGAGCGGCGTGAAGCGGAGGTCAGCGCAGGTGAGGAGGGAGCGGCGTGAGCGGGGTCGGTACCAGCAGGTGGGCGACAGGCAACAGGCAGCAGCAGGCGACAGGCAGCAGCAGGCGACGGGCAGCAGCAGTGAGAGGTGAGCGACCGTCTGTGTGGGGCACAGGGGTCCTTAAGAAAAGATTAGATGTCTCAAGCCCTCTACCTTTCTACGGAGTTCAAAGAAAGTCATAAATGTACCTGTGGCTCTACAAACTTTGAAGATTTAAGATTTTCAGTAAATAAAACATGTTTTCAGTGGTATGCCTGAAAAAAACCTGCAACAGTTGCAATTGCCAGGATTCTGGATATCCTTTGTGAATTTCTCTTTCTGACAATCTGAAGAAATTTTCCATGCATAATGAAAATACATGCTGAAGAATTACACATGTACACAAATACATGTTGGAAGGATTACACATGTACACAAATACATGTTGAAGGATTACACATGTACACAAATACACGAAGGATTACACATGTACAACAAATACATGTTGAAGGATTACACACGTACACAAATACACGTTGAAGGATCACACATGTACAATTTTATCCTCCAAGGGAATTTTCTTTTCTCCTTTTCTCCATAAACCACTCCCCCCCCCCCCCCCCCCACTAACAATTTTAGGGTTGTTCCCTTCCATTTCCCGCCCTGGAAAGGGATTGCACCTCCCATTAACAGGACAAAATCCCACGGGGTAACAATGGGTTGGAGAGGAGTTTGTGAACACACACAACGTTTGAGGGGTACACAAAAATATGGGCTACCATCTCACACCGTTCCCCTGAAAAGCCCACAATATGGTTAGTAGATTTACTGAAACTAAAATAGCCTTTAATAACAAATGCAAAACCACTTCTGCAATACACAGGATTTGATTTTACAATCCTGAAGGGCTACGTGCATGTGTAAATTAAGTGTGTTTATGTGTGCCGCCGTGTTAGGATCTCCATGGAGTCCTAGACGGGTGAATCTTGTGCTTCCTCATGGAACAGTGATAACTTACAGGCAGCAGACACTTAATAATACCAGCAACCCTATGGTCCTCACTGAAGTCAGCCACCTCTTGAAAGAAAAATACCTTTTCAAGAGCATCAAGAATCAGCCCTGGCTAATTTAAGGACATCTAAGATTTGGTCCACACTACTACTTTGTATGTTAAGCAACAAGGGCATTTGCATGGGAAATCTTTTTGACCGGCTGAGTTGTACAAGTTGCTGTCTTCACAGCAGTAGCTGAGCAGGGGGAACAACCTTTACAACGCAACTTTTACACCACACTACCATTACAACGAAACTTTTACAACGCATGCGATGTTACAATGCATGCTTTTACAACGCAAGTCTTTACATCGACTTGCACTAGATGGCGTGCTAACATTAGAAATAGTGTAGTTTACTATCCAAACACCTTCCCTACTGCAACGTGGACTGGAGTTAGAATAGTAAATTACACATTTCTAATGTCAGCACGCCATCTAGTGTATGTCGATGTAAAGACTCGCGTTGTAAAAGCATGCGTTGTAACATCGCATGCGTTGTAAAACTTTCGTTGTAACAGCATGCGTTGTAAAAGCATGCGTTGTAACGTCATACATCCGCTGAGCAGGTGTGCATTGTGGGCTTACTCGTTTTTGGGTCAGCGCTTCGTTTCTTCGGGGCCTTGCTGCTCATCGCTTCGGATGCTGTGCCACTCATTTCACTCGGAGTCTCCAGAAACTCTTCTATGTCTTCGGTTATCTGCAGCTCATACTTCTTTCGCCTTTGGTCCGGTTCTTCTTCCTGGGGGGAGAATAAAGACAAGGATGAAGTTAGTTCATTTCATGAAGCAACAGAAGAGTCTGGCATCATGTCCAGCAAGGCCTGCGAAGTTGAGCACTTTTCCAATGTCCTGCCAGTAAAGTAGATCACTCGCCTATTTCATCACCCCTCCCAGGACTAGAATGATTCCCACTTTAACTCTTTCTACGTTCAAGTGTATAAAAATAAATTAAGGGAAAGGTATAGAAATTAAAAAGAAGATTGGCAAAGGGTGCATCAGTTGAGGACGGCCCTGGCAACCTTCTTTTTTCCACAAGGAGTACCAGCGCACCAACATGTGGCAAACTTTGGATTTTGCAAACACAAGGAGATGATGGACGGGGCGCTGAAACTTTTTAGACACTCACCCCCAGTCACAGATCTGGGTTGAATGCATCATCATTCTTTAGCTCACTTCACCACCTCAGTTCAGACCCAGCTATATGCAAATCAGTCTTGACCCTGTGCCTCATGGGAACAGTCCAGCCCGAACTGCCAAGCCATGTCTTCCCTGGACCGAAAACAAGCATCCTGGGACCGGATTCGGATTTTAGGCAACCTTTTAGAGGTGCTTAAGTTTTTCTGTCCCTCAGAGAAAGAGAAACTTACCAATTGATCCTTGTTTCTAAGACTGCCATAAGTTTCAACATTATGAGTATTTGCCCACTTGCAGCCTATGGTACTTGAAGCTGGTAAGGTGATGAGAACTCGAATCCATTTTTCCCTTTTCCAATATCCTTTCCAGCCTCCTGAGGTGTTTACTGCAAACTGACCTCATGCTATACGCCTACTATTCAGTTTACAGGCAAACCAAGAGGTGTGGCATGCAGCAGTCTACGCGGTGTCTTGACAGAGTTAATATATGTTACATCTCTTAACATATGCTAACATAAATCATGTACGAGTGTTGAAATAATTCACTTATCATCAGGATCAAGATAAGGAACTGAGGTTTCTTGCTTCATTCAAGCAAAGCAAGCAGAATAAATTTGAATCTTTGTGTGCAAAAATGCCACATCACTTGTTTCTGTGTGGTTTAGGCCGGAGGGGAAATTCCGGTTTTGTCAGTTTTTCCGTTACAGCAGTTGCAGTTATGAGGCAAAACTTTATCTCCTAAGAGAGATCTTGCTAAGGCTTTAGCTACTGTACTAACAGGGTTCTGAAAGTGTGTTGCATCTTATATAGTTTCCCAGTCCCTTTAAATATTTTGTATACGTTTGATTCTGGCACATGGCATCTGCAATAGGGTTCTGAATAGAACTGAAACTCTGCCAGATGGACTTGTCTGTTTGAGCTGTTTGGTACTGTGCCATTGAACATGAAACTCTTATCCTTCAACTTTCTGGATTTAAACTTATTTTCTGGATGCCAACAAAGTATTATCTATTAAAGCTTCTGAATTCTTCACATGAAAGTATTGTGTACAGCTCAATGTTGCATCATAGGATTTCGATTGAGCGGGCCCCACCTGCTCCACAGAAATGCTATGAAAAAAGCAGCATACGTTCTCCTTAAATATGGCAGGACAGAAAGAGAAACCAGAAGCTGGGGAACATGCTGTGAATGGGGACATTTAAACGAGAACCCTCTTTGGAAAAGGCATAACTTAGGGCTTTATTTAGAACTAGGAAGACGGGTTACTTCATCACAACGGTGATGGATATCATGTCCGCGGAATATAAATCCCATTACATCTGTGGGATTTATATTTCGGGGGACAGGATATCCGTCGTCGTTGTGATGGAGTAACCTGTACGCCGAGATCTAACTCGGGCCCTTAGCAATATATGACACAATAATAAAATGCGACAAGGCAACTATGGCGATCTAGACTCATTGACTAGGGGTGCGTGATGAATAATGTCTGGGGTCTATATTTTATTTACCTTAGTAATATTCATATTCGCAGTCGTGGTGTTAACAGTTATTATGGTTGTAATTCTAATTCATTTAGATTAGCATACAATAACAACTAACTAATAACCCCTTCAGCGCGGCGCGGATTACCGCGCCGTGCTGAAGGTTCCGTGCGCGGGCGGGGCCGTGACGGAGCGGTTCTGTCATGCGCACAGCGCAACCGACGCGCATGACGGAACCGCTCCGTCACTCGCATCGAAGGGGTTATACAATATGAACAATTGTTACTTACCTGTAAACAGGTGGTTCTCCAGTATTGGTGTCTTTCATAGATTCACATGCTTGAATATTCCCCGTCGTCGGAGTGGGAGTCCCACGGTAAATTATATAGCAATATATACAGTGATAATATATATATATATATATATATACCTATACATACGTAATCATATAAAAACAGAGATATAAGCATATAATAACCTCAAGAATGTCCCTATATGAAATTTCCATAGAGATACATGGAAAGAGAAAAAAGACATTCGCAGTCTATCTCTGTCATTATGTTAGTCCGAACTCTGGCCAATCAGGCGCCAGCTCCTCTCTAGAACCTTCTCCTCAGAGCTCCTCACCTCAGATTTTCGTAGCACCATAGTGACTTAGAGTGTATGAGGAGAAGAGAGCCTCTGAAGGGAGGAGGGAGGGTCGCATGTGAATCTATGAAAGACACCAATACTGGAGAACCACCTGTTTACAGGTAAGTAACAATTGTTCTTCTCCAGTATTGGGGTGTCTTTCATAGATTCACATGCTTGAATATAGAATAGCTAGCAGTAACAATCATCATTGTTTCCATGATCACACAGCTTCGAAATTGTAATGACAATCAATCTTCTTATGCATATGACAGTACTGAATAACTGTAACAGTATAAATGCATCATTATGTCAATTATAAATGGAAACAATATGGAGGAGGGAAGGAAGAGGCTCATCTTATTTAAAAAGATTGCGAAGCACTGCCTGCCCAACTGCAGCATCCTCCTCATTTAAAGTTGTCAAGCAATAGTGTCTTGTAAACGTGTGTCTGCTCGACCACGTAGCTGCTCTGCAGCTCTGATGCAAAGGCACTCCAGCAAATAAAGCAGTTGAGGAAGACATTGCTCTGGTGGAGTGAGCCCTCACTGGTGACTGCAATGGCTTGTTTGCCCTTTTGATGGCAGAAGACGATGGCAGCTGAAAACTTAACGTGCAATAGTTGGTTTCGTCAGTGGACGACCCTTGTGAAAGCGTCCATAAGCTATGAATAGTTGATCAGTCTTTCGTAAAGCAGCCGTTCTGCTGATGTAGAATGTGAAACATCGTTTCACATCCAGGGAATGTAATCTCTGCTCCGCAGGAGTTTGAGGATCAGCAAAGAAAGTTCTTAAAATCACTGGTTCGTTAATGACAGTCTGAAGGCACCTTCAGCAAGAAAGTTGGATTTGTACGCAATACTACAGAATCTGGTTTGAACTGTAGGAAAAGGTGGATTTATTGTAAATGCATGAATGTCACGGACGCGACGTGAAGACGTTAGCGCCCGAAGAAGAGCCACCTTCCATGTTAGATACTACAACTAGACCTTGTGAATCGGTTCGTACGGTGGTCTCATTAGTTGAGCCAATACAATGTTCAGATGCCACAATGGAGGAGGGCGTCTAACAGGAGGAAATTTGCAAAATAACCCCTAGAAGAATTGATGGATAATCCTTGAAGAACAAAGGGAAGTTGAACCATCCGGACGGAAACGGAAAATTGCCGCCAGAAAAAACCCCTAAAGGTTGCATGAGAGAACCCGGAGTTAGCTAAATGCAAGAAGAACGGTAACAATTGTTCTGGTGTGGAGTGAAAACAGGTGCACCCCATTAGATGCACACCAGTGGAGAACCTTTTCCACTTCAATTTGTACGTTTTCACCGTAGAAGGAGCCCTCGCCTGAGCCAAAATGTGTCTACAGTCCTGTGTAATATCTAAATGGGCAAATTCACAGTGCTCAGGTTCCAAGCTGATAAGCTCAGTGAGGAGGGATCCGGATGACAAATTTTTCCCCTTGTCCATCGTGAGAGATCTGCACGAGGATGTAGAAGGATTGGTTCGCATAAAGACAGTAGGAGTAGTTCTGAGAACCATGCCTGCCGAGGCCAACGGGGGGCTATAGAAGTAGATGGCAAGGTTGCCTCCGCATCTTCCACAGAAACTCGAGGTACGAGTGGGATTGGGGGAAGAAAAAACGTAGTCAAACAGATCGTACCAGTCCATCAAAAAAACATTGCCCAGAGATCTTTTGTGGGGATGCCAGCTTGTGTAATCTCGGCATTTCCGGTTCTCTAGTGTGGCAAAGAGATCCAGCTGTGGGCGACCCCATCGTTGAAATATCCTCTCTAGAGTTGGTTGATGCAACTCCCATTCGTGGGTCGATGAGGAGGACCTGCTCAGGGAATCCGCCAGGATATTGGATACCCCCGGTCGATGAAACTGCTGCAATCGTGATGCGATGGTTGACAGACCAATCCCAAATCGACTGAGCTAGTCGAGACAGTTTCGGAGATTTTGTCCCGCCCTGCTTGTTTATATAGTGCATGCAGGTTGTATAGTCTGTCTGTATCAGGACTGATTCTCCTTGGACTAAAGGATGAAAAGCTTTGAGAGACAGAAATATATAGCCATGAGTTCCAACCTGTAGAAGTGCCAGGTTTTTTGACATATTGACCATTTTCCTTGTATTGATAAATCCTCCAAATGAGCACCCCATCCTTCCAGAGAGGCGTCTGTTATTGTCATGTCTGGTACCATTGTCAGAAAAGAAATGCCTTTCGTTAGATTTAACGGTTGTGTCCACCACCTTTGCGCCAACCTCATCCGATCTATGACGTTTAAAACATCGTTTAAAGAACCTGTAACCAGGCGTTCTTGGACATCCAGTACTCCTTGGATGGGGCGTGTCTGTAATCTGTAATGAGGGATCAATGCAATGCATGATGACGCCATTTTCAGAAAGGACTTCAATATTCTTACAGAAACTGATCTTTTTGATCTGATAAGGGTTACCAGTCGGAGAATTATTATTATTTTTTTTTTTGAAAACGGTCTTGGGAGAGAAGTGCCCTTGCTGACACGGTCTAAAGTTGCTCCCAGAAAATCCGTGCGATGAGAAAGGCTGTAGATGGGACTTTGTGGTATTTATGGAGAGCCCTAAGGCGCGAAAAACATCTCCTGTCAAAGATGTGTGTGTTGTAGAAGTTGAACTTTCGATTGTGATTTTAGGAGATAGTCGTCCAGAAATGGAAAGATCTGAACACCCTGGAACGTAGGAACGCTACCACAGGGGCTAGCACCCTTGTAAACACTCGAGGGGCCGAGCGTAGTCCGAATGGTAATACTTTGAACTGGAAAATCCTCTCGACCCACTCGAAAACGAAGAAAATTCCGATGTCGTAGTATGGAGATATGTAAATATGCATCTTGGAGGTCGATTGTTTCCATGAAATCTCCTTGTGAAAATAAATCGCAAGATCTCTACAAGCGTTCGCCTACGAAAAGATTGTTTCTTTAGATACCTGCTGAGAGCCCTCAGATCTAGAATGGGCTTCCATTCCCCCTTCCTTTTGGTGATAAGGAAGAATCGGGAATAAATCCTTTCCCTCTTTTGAGATCTTGGTACTACTCCTATGGCTCCCTTGTGTTATAGAAATTGAACTTGCTGTAACAGTTCTTTGATACGAGCCGGTGGTAGTCCGGTAGGTGGTGTGGGTGGAGGGAATTCGATGAACTCCAAAGTGTGACCTCTTTCTATAATTTCCAAAACCCAACGGTTCCTTGTATGGAGGACCCTTGAAAATAGTACCGATAGATTCGACCTCCAATTTTCTGGGACTGATGGAAGTCATGTCTCTTAGGAGTGTAACCCTTGTAAGAGGATTTTCCTCTGTAAGTCTTGGAAGACTGCTGTCGAGAAGTTTGCTGTTGGTTAGAGGAATATCGGTTTGAACCCTGGTTATAAGGTCGATATTGTTTGATTCCTCTTCGAAAATTAGAGGAGGTGCCGCGTCCGCGTGCACCCCGAAAGGGCTGTTTTCAAAATTGCAATGTGCCCAGAGAGCGAGCAGTATCTGTATCTTTCTTTATCGATTGGAGAGCTTCATCCACCTGATCTCCGAATAAAACTTCCTCGTCATATGCCATGGTCTTGGACGGTTCCGGCAGATGCTCGACTAGTGTTGACATATCCGCCCATACTTGACGGTCCTAACGACCCAGGATGGCTAAAGCATTAGCCGCTCTCACCATGGTGGAAGCCATCGAAGAGAATTTTCACCCTATGGCATCCAAACGACATCCACCACGATCAGGTGGTGCAGTGATCGTAGATGCAGGGTTTCTAGCCCGGCGCCGGAGAGGGAGATGGTGTTTGGGCAAGATAGTTATCCCACTCCGCCATACCATCATCATCATCATCAGCATCGCCACCATCATCGAGAATCTCACCATCCTCCATGTCCTGAGGAATTTCTTCTTCTTCAGTATCATGAGGAGGTACTGTCCGAGTTGAAGAATGTCTCAGCGGTACTGTAGGTATTACCACAGAAAGTATTGGAGCCGGTACCGGTTCCGATATAGTTGTTGGCACCACTGGAGTAAGCGGAACCACAGACACTTGTGGTGATAAAGGAAAAAAACGCCGATTATAGTCGTCCAACATGAGTTGCAGAATAGTTATCAGTGACAATGGTAGCGTTGCAGTTTGTCTTCCGTAGGAATTTCTTCCTGATAAAATAGTTCATCACTATTATCTTCCTGGCATCTTATTACTAAATCTAAGGGACTGTGTCACAACCGATTCAGCTAAACTTTCTTCTGAATCTTGATCTGAGTCAGTGGTAAAACAATGGTGAAGGAAGGTGGGAATCCTCCACCGATATAACCTCACCCGACATATCTTGTCAAGTACTCGGTGGTAATGGTATTAAAGGAACAGCAGCAAAGGACGAAGTAGTCGCTGTATATGTGGAAGAGATTTGGATTTTTAATGACCTCTGTGCAGAAGTCGTCTTTTTTAAACCCTTATTTTCACCGATGAGACTGCAGTCGACGGGCTCTGAGGCATAGAAGGCTATTGAAGAGATCTTTGTAGACTGAATCGTCGACGGAATCATCGTCGACGGAATCATCGTCGACGGAATCATCGTCGACGGAATCATCGTCGACGGAATCACCGTAGACGGAACCACCGTAGACGGAACCACCGTAGACGGAACCACCGTAGACGGAACCACCGTAGACGGAATCATCGTAGACGGAACCACCGTAGACGGAACCACCGTAGACGGAACCACCGTAGACGGAACCACCGTAGACGGAATCATCGTAGACAACCACCGTCGACGGAACCTCCGTCGACGGAGCCATCGTCGACGGAGCCATCGTAGACGGAACCATCGTAGACGGAACCATCGTAGACGGAACCATCGTAGACGGAACCATCGTCGACGGAACCACCGTCGACGGAGCCACCGTCGACGGAGCCACCGTCGACGGAGCCACCGTCGACGGAGCCACCGTCGACGGAGCCACCGTCGACGGAGCCACCGTAGACGGAGCCACCGTAGACGGAGCCATCGTAGACGAAGCCATTTTTTTTTTTTTTTTTCGAAACTGGAAAGTTGAAAACCTCACTAGCCTGAGAACTATGTCTCGTGGGCGACACAGCAGTATTCAAAGAAGAAGAAGTGTCAGATGTCATAGTGAGAGACAATCTTTAAGGAAAGGAGTAGGTAACTCCTGTACACTACTGCGTTTTGAGGCTGTGAGGGAACGGCCAGAAGTAAAGTTTTCTACCTCAGAAAATTACTTCATCTTTATCCTTAAGTCTCTGGAGCCACAACAAGAGACGGCCTTCCCTGTCTTTCAGAGTTTTTTGTAGAAAAATTCTACAGAATTTACATTCACCCACTTCATGGTCAGGGTAAAGACAATAAATACACTTACTGTGTGGATCTTGTAAGAATAACGTAGCTTTCCACAAAAGAACAAGGTCTAAACAAAGACTTCTTACTTGAAGTCATCCTGAAGAGAAAAAACTGAGCAGAGCTCAGGGAGACTCCCCTTCACACGACGTGCGGTAGAAAATCTGAGGTGAGGAGCTCTGAGGAGAAGGTTCTAGAGAGGAGCTGGCGCCTGATTGGCCAGAGTTCGGACTAACATAATGACAGAGATAGACTGCGAATGTCTTTTTTCTCTTTCCATGTATCTCTATGGAAATTTCATATAGGGACATTCTTGAGGTTATTATATGCTTATATCTCTGTTTTTATATGATTACGTATGTATAGGTATATATATATATATATATATTATCACTGTATATATTGCTATATAATTTACCGTGGGACTCCCACTCCGACGACGGGGAATATTCAAGCATGTGAATCTATGAAAGACACCCCAATACTGGAGAAATGTATGTACTGATTACTGGAGTTCAGTTCAGGGTACATTATCAATAACCTGCAAGATTAAGAGCATTTCTGGAAGGTCTATCAGATTCTAAACATTCTCACACTCCAGCAACATAAACAAGAAAAGGGGTGGGGAATACCCGTCCATCTTCCTTCTGTCTAGAAAGGCAAGAACCCCCTTTAGGAATCCAAGGAAATCTAGCTAATGTGACCTCCAAAAAGAAGGAATGTCATAGCAGACTTGGTGAATCTTGTGATTTCCAGTCCAAGGGTGCAATGCATTGATCTTCTATCAAATGGAGAAATCAAACACAGCCATAATGCGAGTGTCTTCCAGAAGGAGAAACTTTCTGTCAATCATGGAAGCAAAATAACTGTTTGGATATAGAAGTGCACCAGACAGTGGAAATGGTGCTGTTACTACAATACACATAACCGATAAGACGCTCTCTAGTTTAATGGGCCCGTGTCTTGAAGCCTCCTCTGTCCAGATAAACTGGAAGTCGTTCGGAGATTGAGACCAAAATGGTGCACAACGTCAACAGATTCATGAGGAGAGGCCGAACAACACAAACATGAATACGCTGTCACAAAGTAGGGATAGGAAGGAAGGTATCAAGACGCCAATGGCACTCTTAAAGAGGTGACAGCTGAAACAGGGGAACGTATAGCAAACTGAGGCTGGAATGCAAAGGCAAGCACCGACAAGTGAAACCACAAAGAGACTTACACAAAGACTACTATATAACATGGTCTTTAATGGGCTGCAATCTGCTTTATAATCTATAGGATTTTAGGAAGCCTTTCTCTACTCCTCTTAATCCAGAAAACCATGATAGGTACCAGTTTGGAAGCCGAATTACGGAAACGACCTGGGCGGAGGGCACTACGGCTACCAGCCAAGTTGGCAAGATCTGTTGACCGCATCTGTCATTCAGCAGCAAGATGCAATATGCCAGTTACATCAAAACATCCAAAGGGCACCCAACATACACTGGCGAACAAGGTGACCTGAGGCCAACATCCATCTATGCTCTGTTGATGTCCATCCCCTGGCACACACATTCCTATCAGCCAAGGACTAGGCTGATGGGGCAAAAAACTGAAATCTCAACAGAAAACAATTATTAATTTGGTAATTTCATGGGTGAAATGAGGTCAGTTGCACATAAACAAACTGTTTTTTAAAGTTTTTGAGCCGCAAGCATTATGTCTCCTCAGCAATGGTATCCAAATCTGGGTTTCAAAGGAATTATGCCATACTGAAGAATTGTTTATTTTACAATTTGCATTGTCTGCATACATTACAGATTTCAGACAATACAAGCCTAGAAATACTTACAATATACTACAAAAGAACAAATGTTACTTACCTGTAAACTGTGGTTCTCCAGTATTGGTGTCTTTCATAGATTCACATGCTTGAATATTCCCCGTCGTTGAAGTGGGAGTCCCACGGTATATAAAAAGCAATAAGTGTCATGTATATACATACACATACATAACCACATAATAGCATATACATATCCAAATAAACTTTATATACATTTCAGAACTAACATATCAAGTGAAAATACCATAGGATAGTATTGACACATAGGAAAGCATTGAGAAAAAAGAATCACTTTACTGACATATCAATGTCGTTTTATAGTCCAAACTCCAGCCAATCAGGCGCAAGCACCCTCTAGAACCTTCTCCTCAGAGGCTCAATCCCTCAGATTTTCGTTGCACAGAGTGACAAAAGAGCCGAAGGAGGAGAAGAGAGCCTCTGAGGGGAGGAGGGTGGGTCGCATGTGAATCTATGAAAGACACCAATACTGGAGAACCACAGTTTACAGGTAAGTAACATTTGTTCTTCTCCAGTATTTGGGGTGTCTTTCATAGATTCACATGCTTGAATAGAATAGTGAGCAGTAAGTAGCAGCCTTGTGACAAGGCCGTAATGATATTGCTTGAAATACAATGACAATGTATTTAATACGCAATAAAGAATTCCCAAGTAGGAGGGAAGTAGCAGAGGCTCACCTTATTTAAACAGATTCCGTAGAACTGCTTGTCCCACAGCCGTGTCCGCTTCATTAATCGATTCCAGGCAGTAGTGCTTTGTGAACATGTGCCTGCTGGACCACGTAGCTGCCCGGCAAATCTGATGGATGGGTACACCAGCGAACAGGGCAGTGGAAGATGACATGGCTCTTGTTGAATGAGCCCTTACTCCAGAAGAAAGAGGCTTGCCAGCCATTTGATGGCAAAAGGAGATTGCTGAAGAAACCCATCGGGCAATCGTGGGCTTGGTAACCAACTGTCCTTTACAAGTACGTCCGTAGACCACAAACAGCTGATCCGATTTGCGAAAGGATTGTGTTCTACTAATGTAAAATTTTAGACATCTCTCTTTAAGTCCAGAGAGTGTAAACTCTGCTCCGCCAGGGACTGCGGATGCGGGAAAAAGGTCTTTAAGATTAGGATTAGTGCGGAGAATAACGCAGTCCGATCTGAACTGAAGAAACGGAGGTTGTATTGTAAATGCGTGAATGTCACTGACTCTGCGGGAGGAAGTCAGAGCAAGGAGGAGGGCCACTTTCCAAGTTAAGAATTTGAAATCCACCGAGTGGATTGGCTCAAAGGGCGCCTTCATGAGCTGAGCCAATACGATGTTTAGACGCCACGTGGGTGGAGGACGCCGAATGGGCGGGAACATTCGGAGGAGACCCTTGAAAAATTGTTGTATTACTCTAGATGAATAGAGAGAGGACGAGCCATCCTGCCGAAAGCGAGATATTGCCGCTAGAAAGACCTTTAAGGTAGAGTGTGACAGTCCGGACTGTGCTAACTGCAGGAAGAACGGCAGAATGTGTTCAGGGGAGGCGTGCACTGGATGTATGTGAGCGGACGCACACCAAAGACAAAATCGCTTCCACTTTAGCTTATAAGTTTTTATTGTGGAGGGCGCCCTTGCCTTAGCTAACACCTCCCTGCAGGCTGGTGGAATGTTCAAATGAGCAAATTCAAGGTGCTCAGGTTCCAAGCTGACAAGCTGAGTGAACTGGGATTCGGATGGCATATCCGTCCTTCGTTCATTGTTAGAAGGTCCGGCCTCGGGAGAAGAAGGATGGGTTCGCATTGGGAGAGGAGGAGCAGCTCCGAGAACCATGGCTGCCGAGGCCACCGTGGAGCTATGAGGAGTATCTGGCACGGTTGTTGCCGCATCTTCCGCAACACTCGAGGAATCAGAGGGATCGGCGGAAAAGCGTACGCAAATATCCTGTACCAATTTATCGAAAGGGCATTTCCGCACGATCCTTTGTGGGGAAACCAGCTTGCGTAGGACTGGCATTTGGTATTCTGAGGGGTTGCAAACAGGTCGATACTCAGGCGACCCCAAAGGCCGAAGACAAAGTCTAGAGACGGCTGATGCAATTCCCACTCGTGGGTCGATGACGTTGACCGACTGAGTGCATCCGCCAGAGTATTGGAAATGCTGGGCAGATGGACTGCCTGGAGCGTAATCCGATGGACTATGGCCCGACTCCAAATCCTCTGAGCCAGACGGGAAAGCAGCGGAGATCTTGTCCCGCCCTGCTTGTTCAGGTTGTGCATGCAGGTGGTGTTGTCCGTCTGAATGAGGACCGACTCCCCCTGGAGCTGGAGGCGGAAGGATTTCAACGCCAAGAAAATGGCCATCAGCTCCAATCTGTTGATGTGCCAGAAACGCTGAGCCGCTGTCCACTTGCCCTTGACGGATAAATCTTGAAGATGTCCGCCCCAGCCTTCCATGGATGCGTCCGTGGTAAGAACGAGCTCTGGGGCTGTTGTTAGAAAAGATGTTCCTGCTGCGATGTTGGAAGGACGGGTCCACCAATGCAGCGCCTGAGCCATGCGAGGTGTTACCACAAGCTGGTCGTTGAAGGAACCGGAGACCTGACGCCACTGCTTGTCCAATTCCTCCTGAATGGCACGACTCCTCAGTCTGCAATGTGGGATCAAAGCGATACATGAGGACGCCATCCCCAGAAAATACTTTAATGTGCGGACTGAAGCTGACTGTCTTGCTGCGATGGAGTTTGCAAGCGGTCGAATTCGTGCTTGACGTTCCGCAGAGGCAAAGGCCATAGCCGTGCTCGTATCGATTGTCGCGCCGAGAAAGGTCTTGCACAGAGCTGGTGTAAGCTGAGACTTTTGCAAGTTGATCGACAAGCCCAGAGACTGAAACAGATTGAGACAGCGCTGAGTATCGAGGGCCGCTTGGTGGCAGGATCTTTGTGAAGACCCGTGGAGCTGAGCGGAGGCCGAAGGGCAGGACCTTGAATTGGAAATCCCTGTGACCTACACGAAAACGTAAGTACTTCCTGCGTGGAATTATGGGCACATGGAAATAAGCATCCTGAAGGTCGATTGTTGTCATGAAATCGCCCTGAGAGAAGAATTGAAGGATGTCCTTTAGCGTGAGCATGCGGAATGATTGGTCCTTGAGAAATTTGTTGAGCGACCTTAGGTCGAGGATGGGGCGCCACTCCCCCGATTTCTTTAGTATGAGGAAAAATCGGGAATAGAACCCCAATCCTCTTTGTGATTTCGGAACCACTTCGATGGCCCCTTTTTTTAACATTATCTGAATCTGATTGAAAAGTTCTTTGAGGTGAGCGGGAGGAGGCCCGGATGGAGCGGTGCGTGGGGGAACCGTCACAAACTCTAGGGTATGGCCCCTTGAAATAATGTCCAGAACCCAGCGGTCCGAAGAGATTGAGGACCAAGTTGAAAAGAACTGGGAGATTCGTCCTCCAACAGGAGAAAGAGGGGTCGTTTGATGTAACCAGTCATTGTTTTTTGGAAGAATTTCCCTTGTAAGTTGACTTTCCTCTAAAAGATTTGCCAGACTGCTGTCTGTAAGATTGCTGTTGCTGTGAGGAATAACGTTGTTGTCCTTGGTTGTAGGGGCGGTACTGGGAAGAGGAGCCACGAAAAGAAGAGGAGGTGACGCGGCCGCGCGCACCCCGAAATGGCTGCTTCCGGAACTGGAGAGTGCCGAGGGAACGAGCCGTCTCCGTATCCTTCTTGATGGCTTGCAAAGCGTCCTCCACATGCTGGCCGAATAAAGATTCTCCGTCATACGGCATGTCCAGAATCTTGGCCTGTACCTCCTGACGGAACGAGGTGGAACGAAGCCAACCCTGTCGTCTTAAAACAGCCGCTCCAGCCAATTGACGAAAACCCGTGGAGGCAATGTCAACGGAGCAGTCGATGATTTCGGAGGATGCCCTCTCACCCTCTTGCAGGATCTTTAGAGCTTCCGCTCTAGAATCTTCCGGGATAAGCTTAACCAAAGCAGCCATGTCCAACCACATTTGTCGATCGTAACGACCGAGGATGGCCAAAGAGTTTGCTGCCCGGACTGTTGTTGAAGCCATAGTTGAGAACTTCTTGCCAATGGCATCCAGGCGGCGGCCGTCACGATCCGGAGGTGACGAGAGTGGAGACGATGGATTTTTGGAGCGACGTTGCGCCGCCTGGGTGATCACCGAGTCTGGCTTAGGCTGGGACACTAAGCAAGCTGGGGAAGAGTCCGGGGCCTTGTACTTTTTCTCCAGTCGCGGGAGGACAGCCGGGATGGAGTTAGGCGTTTTCATCTGTTTAATGCCTTCGTTCCAGATAAAGTCAATAATGGGCACGGCTCGTACCTGCTTCTGCGGCTGGGACTTGAAGTCATACAGAAAGTAGTCCTCCTCCCTAACCATCATGGGAAGGTGAAAGCGTTGAGCTGCCCTGTCCATCAGTTGATGGAATCCTGATATGTCGACAGGTGGTGAATTTATTGGCGATGTTGGAGGGGATGCTGGCGAATTGACTTGATAGTCATCCCAGTCCGCCATAGAGTCGTCATCAGGAAGCTCTCCCTCCTCCGTATCCAGATTGTCCACCACCTCCTCTGTTGCAGGGGGAACCAATGCAGGTGTGGATGGTGTCGGCCTTGTTGGCAACACAGGGGTAGACGGAACAGCAGATGGCGTCTCACGTGGAGAGCTATGAGACGAAGCTGGAAACCGCCGATTATAATCTTCCAACATGTATTGAAGGTTGGAGATGAGCGACAACGGAAGCTGCGCCATGGGAACTTGTGCAGGGGTATGTTGCTCCTGCTCCTGACAGTAATAGTCTTGCGCATAATCATCCTCTTCGAAATCTTGGCATTTTATGTGAAGCTCTGGACTACGAGCATCTCGAAAAGAGGACTGAACATCGTCATCAGAGTCCGAAACGTCCTCAGCACCCGTGGGGAATAGCTGATGAGATGGCCGACTGACCGGTGGCAGCATAATAGAGTCCAGCGCAGCCTGGCTCCGCTGCAGCAAGGAGGTGTCCACTGATACTGGCGCTGATGTAGACATTGGCACCAAAGGCATCGTTGCAAAATTTGACACCTCCATCGTCGAGATTATCGTCGACGAAGTCGCCGTCGAGAAAGCCGCCGTCGACGAGGCCGCCAACGTCGACGAGGCTGCCGTCGACGAGGGTACCGACGACGAAGCCCGTGTCGAAGAGACTGCCGTCGACGACGAGCCCGCCGTCGACGACGCCGTCGTCGACGACGATGCTGTGAGCGTCGACGGCGATGACTTCTTCTTCTTTTTTATTATCTAACCCTTAGATGTCGACGGAAGTGCCAGCTTCCTATTCGTCGACGAAGAAGATAGCGGAATCGTCGACGAAATGGTCTTCAGGTAACACATACCACTGTCGACGGTGAAGACGTCGACGAAGTCGTCGTCGACGATGAAGGAAATCTGCTCGACACCGTCGTCGACGAGGTTGATGAAGTAGCAGATCTCGTCGTCGGAGGGGCCGTCGACTGGCCCCTCGACGGTTTTGTGCGTTGACTGGAAACATAAGCTGACAGAGTCAAAGACGTCTGAGAGCTAAGTCTCGGGGGCGCTGGCGTGGTAACAGAGACTTGGCCTGTAGACACTTCCTCAAGATGAAGTCTCTTCTTTTTCAGAAAGGGAGACGGCAAGTCCTGAACACTACCATGCTTGGAGGAGACTCCTGTTCGAATAGAGGCTACACTCTCCACCTCATAAAGGGGGTTATCCGTATCCTTTAGTTTTTTAAGCCGTAATAAAAGGCGACCCTCCCTGTCCTTCAACGTCTTTTGAGAGAAGGTTCTACAGATTTTACAGTTGGACACCTTATGGTCAGGGTAAAGACAATAAATACATTTGTCATGAGGGTCCTCAGAAAAGAGCCTTAACTTCCCACAAGATGAACATGGACGGAAAAGAGACTTCTTACTTGAAGACATGATGAGAAAAACTCAAACCAGAGCAAAGAACTGAGCAGAGCTCAGGGAGACTCCCTTCACACGACGTGCGGTAGAAAATCTGAGGGCTTGAGCCTCTGAGGAGAAGGTTCTAGAGGGTGCTTGCGCCTGATTGGCTGGAGTTTGGACTATAAAACGACATTGATATGTCAGTAAAGTGATTATTTTTTCTCAATGCTTTCCTATGTGTCAATACTATCCTATGGTATTTTCACTTGATATGTTAGTTCTGAAATGTATATAAAGTTTATTTGGATATGTATATGCTATTATGTGGTTATGTATGTGTATGTATATACATGACACTTATTGCTTTTTATATACCGTGGGACTTCCACTTCGACGACGGGGAATATTCAAGCATGTGAATCTATGAAAGACACCCCAAATACTGGAGAATACACATTATCTTGTGGAGCTGATATCAATACACGCTTTACTGTTTAAAAAATACTGCAATACAAAAATACATTATATAATATTACGTGGTTCTGGTGATATTAAGAACCTATTGGATCTCAAAGCGGATCATCAAAGGACAAGAATCCCCCAACTGAATTGTACAACTATATTGTACAGTTAAATGTTATTTATTTGGTGTATGCAGAAAGTGAAAAATAGAGCGGTGCAATAGGGCCACTACAGTTACGGTTATATTAAACTTTAAAGGAGCCATTAAAAATTCATTTGTTTGGCAATAACTTTAAAAATCCTTCATTAAGTTCAACTATTTGGAACAGCACCAAGGGTGCACATCTGTGTGCAACCTTTGGGATACATTCTACAGTGATGTTTCAGTTAGGATGCTGATTTTTGATGTTATAACTACTTGAATGTGGGCTTCTTTGCGGAGCACATTAGCAAACTAATGTCTCAAACCTCTGTGCATCAAACTACACCAAACCCGACATAAACATTTAAATTACATGCCATGTTAAAATAATGTGCAAATGGCTTCTGTTATTCCAGAAAGAATTATTTGTAGCTTGGTTGTGTGGCAAAGTCATAATAATTGAGCATCTGAAATATAATTCATAAGCCTGCTTTTCAAACCTAATTGCAGGTGCAAATGGCTTTATACATAAGTGTAGCTGGCAAAAGATGAACTTGCACCTATGAATCTATTTATTTTCATGTAATATTAACTTACTTTTGTGTAAGGTATAAGTAAGAGAACATGCTCCTACGGGAGGTGAGTAGGCGTTCTAGGTCAGGGATTCTCTCAATAGATAGAGCAAAGCGACACACCTTTACGTTTGTTGGTATTACAACTTTTTCTCATTGCTTTTTCACGCTGGAACCCGTTATTTACTTCTCTCTTGGACAGGAGTAAATCTGTATCCATGTTAGGAATGGGAAGGAAACAA
Source organism: Triturus cristatus (assembly GCF_964204655.1). Classification (NCBI taxonomy): domain Eukaryota; kingdom Metazoa; phylum Chordata; class Amphibia; order Caudata; family Salamandridae; genus Triturus; species Triturus cristatus. The sequence continues at coordinate 63,759,038 of NC_140595.1, forward strand.
ACCCAAAATTGTTGGAGAGTTTTAGGGGAGGATGTATCTATGGAAAATATATTTTTATTTGCAGATTTAAAAAAGTTAGTGGGTGAAAATGTATATTTGATAGGAATGTTCCCAAGAGTATGCTATGTACATTGGAAAAATACTTGGGAATGAGGAAGACAGTGTTCCTAGATAAACTTTCCTCTTTGCACATTTTCTCACACTTTTTGGCCCTTTTAAGCTTCTTTCAAGATTTTTTAAACAAAGTTTTTTGTGAGCACAGACTTTATAGTGATTATTTAGCGATTTATAACAAATAAACTGAAAAGAGGCCCCATCTTTTGCGACATGAGGGGGGAGAGCTAGAGAAACATGTTACTCACTCCTATTCTTCAGATTTAACTACAATCCGGGAAAAAAATTAAATGGGGATTACATGAGGAAGCTGGTACGACATTCACTTCATTAACTTTTGGTGTCGAGCCCTACAGTAACAATACAAGATAACATGTACAAAAACAATCTAAACTTGTAGTGAGTGAAGTCGAAGGACCACTGAAAAAGGAATATTCAAATTAAAATATGGAAAAACGACATATTAAAAATAAAAAAACACCCTGGCAGCTTCCAGCGTGACCTGTGATTGATATCCCATACATTGTGGATATTTCTAATTACTTCCGGATTGGCAGTCAGGTGGCCAATCCTGTAAAAAATACTAAGGGCCTCATGTAGGAAGCCAAATACCGGTCGGTAACGGCCGATTTTCGGTAATTATACCGTTACCGACCGGTATTTTGGCCATTGGTATGTAGGGGGACAAACTTTGCTTTCGGAATTTACCGAATCGGTAAAATTACCGATTCGGTAATAATACCGAATCGGTAATGTTACCGAATCGGTAACTTTTCCGAATCGGTAATTTTACCGATTCGGTAAATTCCGAAAGCAAAATCGAGATGTAGGGGGAGTGTGTGTGTGTGTTTAAGAGTCGGTATTTACCACCAACTTATAGTTGGTGGTAAATAATGAATGTATGTGTAAATGCATTTTTACGCGCGTAGCAGTGTGCAATGTGGCATACATACATGCCCTTAGGGCATGTATGTGTGCCACATGTGCACACATGGCCGAATCAGGGGTGCAACAGGGTGTCAATGTGACACCCTGCCACCCTTGTATGTGTTCCCCCCATTACCGAATCGGTATTTACCGATTCGGTAATGAGGCATACCTTCCCATCAATGGGAAGGTATGCCTCATTACCGAATCGGTAAATACCGATTCGGTAATTACCGACTAGTAACGATTCGGTAAAAAATACCGACTCATTACCTACATACCAGTTACCACTTCTAAAATACCGATTCGGTATCGTTCGGTATTTTAGAAGTGGTAACTGGTATGCTACCTACATGAGGCCCTAAATGTGCTATATATTGACTTGATTATTTTTTATCTCATTGATGTGTATGCCTGTACTTGTAAGTGAAAATAAAAACTTTACAAAAAGAAATAGAAAACTCTTCATTCTGCACCACAGAATATATTTTCTTGTTGGGTGAAACGTGTCATCTGCCATGTCGATCAGTGTCAGCAATTAAAAGAATATAATACTTGCACTTAATCAGAGTCCGTATCCCGCTTTTCAGCCAGCTGCTGTTGGGATATTGATGAACTGCATATATATATATATATATATATATATGGATGCGCTTTATCGATGACATATTTTTTGTTTGGAAAGGATCTGAAGTACTGGTTAAAGAATTCATCAATGCACTTAACAACAATAATCTCAATCTCCATTTCACGGCAGTGGTCAGTAATAGGTCCATTGATTTTTTAGATGTGCAAGTCTGTGCTGACGAAGGCAGTATTGAAACTACACTCCATAGAAAGAACACTGCGGGAAACTCAACGCTTCATGCGTCTAGTTTCCATCCCTCTCATCTAATAAAAAGTATCCCTTATGGGGAATTCTTGAGACTTCGTAGAATCTGCAGTACAGATTTCTATTTTGAAAAATGTATCAAAGAGAGCAAGATCAGATTCTTGGCGAGGGGGTATAGTGATCAAATGATCAATATGGCTTTGGCTAAAGTCTGCACCCAATCCAGGGATGATCTACTGTCTAGTACCATTACCACTGAAAATAGGAACAGGGGATGTGCAACCTCTGAGAACACTGACAGGAATCCAATGAGATTTATAACAACTTATAGCAGTCAGCACAGAAAAATCAGGACTATCATCAATAAGCATTGGCCCATAATACAAACTGATATGATACTCACTCAGTTATTTCCTGATCCACCAACATTGACATTCAGAAAATGCAAATCTATGCATGATGCCTTAGTCAAATCAAGTCCAGAGTTGACAGCTCCAACTAACAAAACCAGCACCATGTGGCTTAAACCACAAAATGGGTTTGTAAAATGTAGTACTTGTAGGGCCTGCAGGTTCGGAATCAACACCACCCAATACACTACTATATTTGGTGCTGATAAAAACCAAATCAAGGCCAGATACAATTGCCGCACGGAGTTTGCAGTCTATGTATTGAGCTGCACTTGCAATCTTAAATACATAGGTAGCACCAAGCTCCAGGTGCATGTTCGTATCCTTCAACATCTTAGGGCGATAGTCAACTCCGACATGACATATCCTGTGGCCAGACATTTTAAGGCAGTCCACATGAACAAATTGGAGGACCTCAAGTATTTTGTTATCTCTGCTGTTCCACCCATGAGAAGGGGTGGCAACAGGGAGAGAGCACTCAGGCAATTAGAGGCCAAATTTATACTTGAATTGAACACTCGCACACCGAATGGTTTAAACAATGGGGAGGAGTTATACAATTTTTTATGAGGTCATACTTGTTGGTGTTTGTTTGATGTCATCATAATTTACTGTAAAGGAAAATAATTTTACATGTTACTGTGGGAATTGAATCTCTTTTATATTGCATTTTATTGAAGTTTTGAAAAGTCTTTTTATACATTTTTGTATTTTGTTAGAAATTTTAAGAATGTATTTTTATAGATCTTTTTAAAGGTTATTTATAATATTGTCGAAATGTTTACATACTCTATCAAGTTCATTTAGATTGAAGTAAGATTATTGATAGTACAATGGGATTCAAGTACACTACATGTTGATTTTTCCTTTCCTTTTCTTACAACGGTCATTGATTAGATAATCTCCTCGTATCAATATGTACTATCGAACACCTATTTTCTATGAGGTTTACACATTTAGTAATTGAGATTCTGGTTACTTTATGACTTCTTGGCTTCTAATTCTCATTTACGCAACAATATCAAGTAGAATCACAAGTGTCCATTTTGATGTAGAATTTAGAGTTCATGGGTACATGTCCCTCCAACAAATTATATGTCTCTTACAAACTGGAAACATATTTTATAATGGGTTAATGAATCTTGCAACTTCTGTTTCCAATTTCACTTAATATGATTTTTAATCACAATGGATATAATTGTGATTATTTTTTACATTATTATTTTTAGCACTTTAGAAGACTTTCACAAAAAAAAAAAAAAAAATCGAAACAGTTTTTTTAAACCTTTTTGTAGGGGATTGACTCTTTAATAATTATGACTGTAGACGCCAGGTAAAAGGATATATTGGAATTTTTTCCTAATTCTATACCAACGACGCCATGCAATATGGTGCACGAAAAATGATGTTCAGGTTTCATTGAGGTATTGGTACCTACAAATGTTTAACTATTTATTGTTCATCGATTTGCACATTTGCATTTTTGCACTATATAACATATCAATTATTTTAAATTATTTATTTAATTTATATAATAATTGTGGTTTTTACATGATATTAAGTGTACAGTCATTGAGGAACTAATAACTGTTTGCTCACTACGTTTTTGGAAAGATCACCCTACTAAGAGTATTTCTTCTGTGTTCACTGCATCACATGACGCAATGAGTGGCACCTGTGTAAGTGCTTTATATAGTGAAGTTTAGAACTTTTCATTATGTGATCAAGCCCACTTGTTGGGCGAAACGCGTCATGCTGCCATGCCGAAGCGTCTATTTGCCTAAAAAATAAAAGAAGAAAACCACGCACCTACCTTGGAGTCCGTGTCCCGATTTTTTGCCTTTTTGAATTGGAGGTGACAATAGTGGGAACTCTGGTGTTTGTTCATATATATATATATATATATATATATGTATATGTATATGTAAGTGTTTGAGGTGAAGTGGGAATAGTAAATCTTGACCTTCAGAAGTCCAACACTTTCCCCACTGTTGCATAGACTGGAGTGGGAATCGTAAATCTTACCCCGACAAAGTCCAACAATTTGCCTACTGTTGCACAGACTGGAGTGGAAATAGTACATTTAACTCATCCGAAGTCCAACGCTTTCCCTACTTTTGCACAGACTGTAGTGGGAATAGTAAATCTTACCCCTCTATACTCCAACAATTTCCCTTCTGTTGCACAGACTGGAGTGGGGATAGTAAATTTAACTCCTCCAAAGTTCCACGTCTTCTTTACTGTTGCACAGACTAGAGTGGCAACAGTAAATCTTACCCCGCCGATGTCCAATGCTTTCCCTACTGTTGCACAGCCTGGAGGTGGAATAGTAAATCTTACCCCTCGTAAATCCAATACTTTCCCCACTGTTCCTTTGGAGTGGGAATAGTAAATGTAACACATGTGAAAGCCTACTCTTTCCCTACTGTTGCATTAACTGGAGTGGAAATAGTATAGCTATTATTCCCAGACTCCAAACATTTTCTTAATATTGTTTAAATATATCTATTATTATTTTTTTATTTGATATTATTTGTTTATATAATATTTTATAATATTTTTAGTGAATGTCTTTTTTTGGATTTTAAAAGTTTTATATTTTATTGATTTGGAATTTTTTACATCTTTTGCAACTGATTGGTTAATATTTTTTATGATATATATCTATCTATAGATATTAAACCACCAGAATCGCTCCTGTGGGAAAAGACTCTCTCGTGGACCACCTCTCCCTCAGAGGCCAGCAAATAGGCAGCACAGTTCATCAGAGTCCATGAAATTCATTTTCGCCATACGCGTTTCGGGCCGGAAAGCCCTTGTTCACTGGCAGCATGAGACACCTCCGATTAGTTAGTAGTTACGCCTTTGTTCAAAATTTAGCCCCGCCCACTGGCCTCCGGGCATGCTGGTATATGCAGTACTACTAAAACATAACAACCCCAGTGGGCATCAGAGTTGTCCCCAAGATAAAATGCAAATTGAAACCCCAGTGGGCTGGCTATGATGTCTATAAACAGTCTGTTGCTTTCACAAACACCTCCGAGGGAAGAAACCACGAGTCAGTTACACCACGCTGTCGTGGCTTACGATCCGTTTCTCGCCAGCGGACAGTTCCCGCGACCGAGCAGGCCGCTAAACATTAAACCATCAGAATCGCTCCTGTGGGAAAAGCCTCTCTCGTGGACCACCTCGCCCTCAGAGGCCAGCAAATAGGCAGCACAGTTCATCAGAGTCCATGATCGGTGAGCAAGGAGTGACATTCGAAACGCGTAGAGCCAAGCTAGATGAAAAGCGACATTACGAAGGGGCTGCAATCTTCACTCTCAGATGCAGTTTGTTTCCAGTGTGGGACTCCTCAAGTTGGGCAAACTTATGGTTGGATATATATAGATATATATATTTTCAATAGTAGTAATTTAAAAAATATAATCAAATGTAATATAATGTAAAATATGTATATTTAATAAAAGTATTTAAATATATATGTATATATAAACATACAGAAACATGCATATATGTTTATAAGTATATATTTATGTATAGTATTACATATTATTTACATTTATTTAATTTACATTATATTAAAATACATATATTAAAATATTTAAGATTTACAATTTAAACTACATATATACTTTTTGTATGTTTTTAATGATATTAGTGTGAAACTATCGATTTTATTTCAATACTTTTGTATTTACCATTATAAGTATAGGGACACAATATTTTGGTAAACAATATTTAGATAAGATATTTTTGTTACACAATATTGTGTCAGTGATCCCCTGCATCCTAGCACTTATCCTAGTACTGCATCCCAGTCCTGTATCATAGTGCTGCATCCAAGTCCTACATCTTGGTGCTGCATCCAAGTCCTGCATCATAGTGCTGCATCCCAGTCCTTCATCTTAGTGCTGCATCCTAGACTTGCATCCCAGTCCTGCATCCCAGTCCATCATCTTAGTGCTGCATCCTAGACTTGCATCCCAGTCCTGCATCATAGTCCTACATCTTGGTCCTGCATCCCAGTCCTTCATCTTAGTGCTGCATCCTAGACTTGCATCCCAGTCCTGCATCATAGTCCTACATGTTAGTGCTGCATCCAAGTCCTACATCTTAGTGCTGCATCCCAGTCCTATATTGTGGTTCAGCATCCTAGTCCTACCTGCTAGTTCGAGCCTATCATGAGTAGCAGACAGAATTCCCTGATAAAGCACAGGTCTTACTATTAGGCAAATCAGTTTTAAACATTGCATCACTCCTCTACAGCCACAGACACATCTTTTGGCTCAACTTTCAGACAGTGAGTAAGGCAGGCAGCAAAGAAGAACTTAATTGGTGCCAATAAAGCGCTTAGACGCCTCACAGCCTCAATGAGCTATATAAATAAAATTAACATAACATAACACAAAGGAAGAGAAAGGAGAAAAATATAAGTGAGTTTGCAACAAATGGGAGGCATTAAAAGGTGAAAGGACAAAAGATTAAATTGGAAAGAAGAAGACATGTAAAATGGGACAGAGACGGGAAAACTGGGAACGCGACGAGAAGAGAGGTATGCTACAATAATCTGGGTTTACGGTGAATGGGTAAATGAGAGGTGGAAATCGGAGAGCGGCATAAATATATACCCTGGGTTCCTTTCTTCCATCAGTTCGATCTGAGATAGTGCATTGTGCTAATCCAGAATGAGTAGCTTTTAGATTTAAAGTATATAAATGTATCTTGTGTGAACACTCTAGAAATCTGGAGTCGATCCGGACCGCCCAGACCTAGACACCCTGAGCTTTCAAGTTTCCCGAGCCCACCTGGACTGGATGAGCAACTCACACAAGGAGGTAGGAAGTGTGAGCCCCCTGGACACCGGTGGTCTAGAGAGACAGATCTTGTTGCTGGGAATAAAGAGGACAGATGTGATGCACACATTACAGAGCCAGATCCGGCAGTGAACCCTGCTTAAAGCTGCTGACAGCTGTGACTCAGCTATATAATTATAGCCCAGCCTGGGATTACAAACCAATGTGGACGAAATGTCCTTGCGTTTTGTAATGCGTCTGGCCTAGTTTGCAGTGCGCGATAGAGGGTAATTTTGTGCATGCTGCTTACATGGCCTGAATGATATTCCTTTATATCAATCGAATGCATGGACATAACTTCATTTGGGGCAGCAGGTGTAGTTGCCTGAGTGGCCCACTGAACCTTGATTATGGCTGTATTTTATCATTTAACCAGCAGCCGGGGAAGGCACATTTCCCTCCCTGCACAGCGCGCAAGACACACTGGCTAAATTACTGATCTAGTGTAATTTCAGATCTCACTTCCATGGATTTCTGTCTCAATAGCAACCCCACCTCCCCACGCCCCACAACACCCATTTAAAATTGGGCCTGATCTAGCCCAATCCATGAGGGACAATTATGGAGCCTCCTGCATTGTCAGACAACAGCACTAAGCATTCTGGGAATTGTAGTTTCATATATCCCAGCAGAGGTACAGGCTTTGAGGACTGGGTGTGCTTCGTGAGGGAGTCCTAAAACCCCTACACACGCTGAAAATCACACTCATGGCATGAGGTCTGATGATAGCTAGGCAATAATAGGCAGCTGCCTAGGAAGCTGCACTCGGGGTCGCTTTTCCATCAAAACGTCCTTATGCCTAGGGCACCAGATACCCTAGCTTCACCCTTTTCAGCCCCTATAATACAATTCCATTACGCCAAGGATTTTATGTGTTAGCACTCATACAATATAATTTTCTCTGGGTGTGCTAACCTGTAAAAACAATCTTTACAAAAAACAAAGGTTTTAGCTTTTGGGCAGTAGAACCTTTTTGAATATTATTAAAATATATATATTTTAAATTGTATTAAAGTGTTATTGACGCCTGTGGACAAATTACCATCAGAAAAATCATTCTTTCCACACCTCCATCTTCATTCTCCTTTAGCCCTTTCCCTCTTTTTTCATAAAGAAATGCATGCACAATCTCTTCTCCCTTAAAATGGTAAACGCCTTTCTGGATGAAGGCATTTTCCCACCATGTTGAGTCAATAACAGAGCTAGAATAGCTCTGAAATACGGTCAAATCACACCATTTTCTCCCAAAACCTTGGACGCAAATGACTGTCAGAATCTTGGACAGATATCAAAGCTCTCATTCCTGGACAAAAAACAGGAAAGACATAGAAACATGTATGCATATTTGTACTTTTAGATCTTTCAGCAGCGTTCCACACTTTACCCCTTCAATCTCTCCTCCAGATCTGATTCATTCAAATCAACCGCACTTCCAGTAAAGTGTGATGCATCACAAAGAGCCATCCTCTCATGGAAAGATCTATCCTTTCACCAAAGAATCCATCCTCTCACCAAAGGATCCATCCTATCACCAAAGGATCCATCCTCTCACCAAAGGATCTAGATCTACCAAAGAATATATCCCCTAACCAAAGTATCTATCCTCTCACCAAAGTATCTAGATCTACCAAAGAATATATCCCCTAACCAAAGGATCCATCCTCTCACCAAATTATCTATCCTCTCACCAAAGGATCCATCCTCTCACCAAAGGATCCATCCTCTCATCAAAGGATCCATCCTCTCACCAAAGTATCTATCCTCTCACCAAAGGATCTAGATCTACCAAAGAATATATCCCCTAACCAAAGTATCTATCCTCTCACCAGAGAATCCACCCTCTCACCAAAGGATCCATCCTCTCACCAAAGTATCTATCCTCTCACCAAAGGATCTATCCTCTCACCAAAGGATCTAGATCTACCAAAGAATATATCCCCTAACCAAAGGATTCATCCTCTCACCAAAGTATCTATCCTCTCACCAAAGGTTCCATCCTCTCACCAAAGGATCTAGATCTACCAAAGAATATATCCCCTAACCAAAGTATCTATCCTCTCACCAGAGAATCCACCCTCTCACCAAAAGATCCATCTTCCCACCAAAGGATCCATCTTGTCGCCAAAGGATTTCCTTTCTCACCAAAGGACCCATCCTCTCACCAATGAAAGGATCAATCATCTCACCAAAGGATTCATCCTCTCACCAAAGGATCCATCCTCTCACCAATGAAAGGGTCAATCCTCTCACCAAAGGATTCATCCTCTCACCAAAGGATTCATCCTCTCACCAAAGGATCCATCCTCTCACCAATGAAAGGATCAATCCTCTCACCAAAGGATTCATCCTTTCACCAAAGGACCCATCGTCTCACCAATGAAAGGATTCATCCTCTCACCAAAGGATTCATCCTCTCACCAAAGGATCCATCCTCTTACCAATGAAAGGACCAATCCTCTCACCAAAGGATTCATCCTCTCACCAAAGGATTCATCCTCTCACCAAAGGGCCCATCCTCTCACCAAAGGACCAATCCTCTCACCAAAGGATCCATCCTCTCACCAATGAAATGATCAATCCTCTCACCAAAGGATCCAACCTCTCACCAAAGAATCCATCCTCTCACCAAAGATTTCAATTTCATCCTCTCACCAAAGATTCCATTCTCTCACCAATGAAAGATACATCCTTTCACAAAAGTATTCATTCTCTCACCAAATCTATTCAACTTATATATGGCACCCCCTAGCCACAACTCTTCAAGATAACTCTTTCTCCATTCATCAATATGCTGATGACATTCAGCTTTATCTACAAGTGACCGAACTGACCAGCTTAATAGCGCTGAAGGCCTTCCTCGATAATCCAGCCAACTGGCTGTCATGGCATTCTGTGAAACTAAACTATTAAAAGACAGAATTTCTTCTCCTTTTCTCCATAATCCATTCTCTGTCCAAAAATGTATGGTCGATCTAAAATCTCTAGTAATCTGCCCTTTACCAGTGCTTCATGCAAAGTCACTCGGCTTCATCATAGAGCAAAGCATCTCCTTAAATGACCTGATTCACAAGTTGACTGAAAGTAGATCCAACCACCTTTATTTACTTAGTAAGTTAAAACCTTCCGTCCCTTAAATCAACATCAGATTTGCAATACACGCACTTGTACTGACTTGCCTGGAGGGATAACATTCAGTCCTGGCATACCTTCCAAAATCTCCCAGTGACAGTCTGAAGCTGTATTACATGCAGCCACCAGGGCATGCTACACGAGTTTGGAAATCCCATCATACCCCCGCCATATTAAATATCTTCATTGGGTGTCTATTAAAGAAAGAACTAAAGTCCGGATAACCCGCATAACACAGAAATCAAGTCACACCGCCCTGCATCTCTGTTGACTAACAAATTCCAGCTCATGGGAGGGCAACACAAAGCCTGAGGCAGAAACCGCCTAATTCTAGAAATCCCCAAATCAGAAAAACCAGTATGCCAAAACAGGCCTTCTCATTCCTAGCTACAAGGTTATGGAAATCTATTCTGGACTACATGTGAACCATCTTGCATTCAATAGGGCCTTAATTAAAAATGCACCTCTTCAGACTTCATCTCCCAGACTAATCTCCCCATTTGGACCTCTCTTCTCTCTACAACCCTGTTTTGTAACAGTCATGTACCGCTATGTTATATCTGTAAAGAGCAACATTTCCCCAAGGCTTGGTCAACGCTACGGGAGTAGCCACATATTTGAATTCAAACTCAAAAGGAGAGCTTAGTAGCACCAACTTTCACTTGTTCCTAGGAACTAATCTAAGCATTATCCTCAGAAAATTGAAATTACTGATATCGTTCTTAAAAACATCTAATGCCCATAGCCCTGAAGGTCTTTCTTCATGTCTACTGTTCTGCTTGGGTTTTCGGATCAGATAGAACCCGCTCATCAGAGCCTCTCTAACCCAGTCAGAACGTTACCCTCTCCCTAGGGCCCATATATATACCACCTAAGGACGGGGAATTCCTAATATATATATATATATGTATATATACACACACACATATATATATATATATATATATATATACACATACATCTAGACCTCTTACAATACAAGTGGCGGCCTCGCGGTCCCAGACGGACCCAGGACTTCCTACCCAGACGGCAGCCTCAGCCTCGCGGTCCCAGACGGACCCAGGACTTCCTACCCAGACGGCAGCCTCAGCCTCACTGTCCCAAACGGACCCAGGACTTTGTGTGAGCCCTAATATCATGGTGGGAATAAAAGAGAAACTCCACAAAGACCTTTACAACTGGAAAAGCATCGGACTCATCTCGAAACAAGAATTTGAATACCTGAAATGTGATTACCCAGTAACACCCCTGCTTTACTTAATTCCTAAGATTCATAAGAACCCCACGGACCCTCCAGGAAGGCCCATCATCGCCGCAATAGGAGGATTGTTCGAGAATACTTCTAGATACATCGACTACTTTTTACAACCCTTCGTGTGTAACCTCCCGGCATACATAAAAGACACTGGAGACTTTCTCAGAAAAATTTATGATGTCCAATGGGAGTGTGACTTACTTATGATGACGCTCGATGTGAATTCATTGTACACGAGCATTAGGCACACAGATGGACTCAATGCACTTCACCACTATCTGGGCAGGAGACCTATGTCTATGTTCCAACACACTGAGATGCTTGTGAAGATGGCTGAATTGTGTTTGGGTAACAATGTTTTTATATTTGATGGCCTAATGTACAAGCAATTGCAGGGCACAGCCATGGGTACTTGCTTCGCCCCCAGCTATGCTAATTTGCATATGGGCTGGTGGGAGGAGCAGGTACTCAGGGTGGAGCAGCAGGCTGCATTCACAGAACATGTAAGAATATACGTCAGATACATCGACGATATATTCATTCTGTGGAAGGGTTCAGAAGAGAGTGCTACCCAATTCTCTAGAGAAATTAACAACAACACCCTGAACCTCAGCTTCACGTGCAATATGAGCAGGGAAACTATCCACTTTTTGGATCTGGAGCTTTTCGTAGAAGGAGATAGCCTTCAATCGAAAACCTTCAGAAAACCGACAGCTGGGAACGCCATCCTACACGCGCACAGTTTCCATCCTAGCTCTCTCAAAGCCAGCATACCCTATGCCGAGTGCCTACGCATGAAGCGTAATTGCAGTACTAACACTGGCTTCGAAGAAGCCACAGATGAACTGTGCAACAGATTAGCCCACAGGGGCTATAACCAAGAAACCCTCGATAAAGCCAAATCAAAGGTAGCCACCAAAACCCGCAGGGAACTCCTTACTACTAAGACCACTACTGCTTTAGGCAGTAAAGAAAGCTCCACCACTAACACCCCGAGATTAGTCACGGGATTCAATGCCTATCATGCCCAAGTCCGCAAAATCATCTATAGGCATTGGAATGCAGTAAGGAATGACCCAGTTCTAGGCACATCCATTAGCAACAAACCCCAAATCACATTCAGAAAAGCTAAATCTTTGAGACAGGAAATAGTGAATAATGCCCCAAGCAGAACCAAAGTTGAAGGTTCTTGGCTTAGATTGCCTACAGGTTTCTTTAAATGTGCCAAATGCAAGGCTTGCAAACATGGTAAAAATACCAAGGACATTGTCTTACCATTTAGACAATCACCGTATGTGATCAGAAAGCATTTCACATGCAAAACAGACTTTGCTGTTTACGTATTGACCTGTACATGTGGCAAAAAATATGTGGGAAGCACTATACACCCCGTACACGTGCGCATTCTACAGCACCTGAGAGCCATCACGCACAATGACGTCACATACCCAGTTGCCCGACACATAAATACTCACCACAACGGAAAAACGGAAGATCTCACTTTCTATGTGGTAGACAGCATCCCCAAAAACCCTAGGGGAGGTAACCGACTTCTAGCTCTTAGGAGATTGGAATCCCGTTACATTATTTTGTATAATTCAAAAATTCCTAATGGTATGAACGCAGATGAAGCGCTAAATGTTCACCTTTAGTTTAGCGGGTCTCTGGCCACTATTCCCAATCTCTCTCTAATATTTTGCTACAGTCTGTTCACATTTTTTTAATTCTGTATTATGTATGTTTGACATCTTAGCAACCCACTTTCTACATGTACACTTAAAGATATTGTTTCTTTGCCTTTTTATCTGTCCTATTTTATCTGTTTTCATCTGTGCCCCAGGGAACGCTTTCGCACACTTCTTTATTTCATTACACTTCTTTATACCTTTTCACAGTCTAGGCCCACTTGGGCGGTACCCTCCTTCTTATTCTCCTGCAAACTATTCGCTGTATTAGGACCATCACAGACTCTTTCTGTTTAAATTAGGCGGACACTCTGCCTAGGTATCCTTTCTCCTCCCCGGCAGCTCCTGTCTCTGTTACGCATGTTCACTAGAACTCTTCACTGATTGACGGACACCGGAGTGAGACACGTTAATCAGAAAGCGTCTTCCGTTAGGACTTTAATATGTATTAAGTAATTCCATTTGGATATTTGTCCTGACAGCTGCATTTTGCATTCCTTGTGTGTATTTAGAATATTTTAGTTGATTTTTCCGCTGTGGGCTCATTTTCATGTCTTCTATGTCCATATATGTTCACAGGACAGAGAGACATATGAGGCATTGTTGTTTCTATTTTTGTTAAGCTCGATTAATTGTTATTTTCGTATATATATGCTTAATAATATATGTATGTGTTTTATTTTTACATGTATTCAATTTAAACACGTTTATCAGCCGGTTCGTGTTTTTGTCAAGTCATGCCGATCAGCATGGTCATGATTCTTTATGTCTATGATGACAGAGAGGTGGTTGCCATGACAACTGCACATTACCCTATGTAAGTGTCACTGGTATGTGTAACAGACAAGTGAACAAGGCGGTTCGCCGTCGAAACGCGTCTTGCTGTTGTTGGATTAAACTTCTTTTTGCCATTATTTCACGGAGTCTGTGCCTGTCTGCTCTTCGTTTGCCAGGATTGGAATTCCATATATGTATATATACACACACACATATATATATATATATATATATATATATACACATACATCTAGACCTCTTACAATACAAGTGGCGGCCTCGCGGTCCCAGACGGACCCAGGACTTCCTACCCAGACGGCAGCCTCAGCCTCGCGGTCCCAGACGGACCCAGGACTACCTACCCAGACGACAGCCTCAGCCTCACGGTCCCAAACGGACCCAGGACTTCCTACCCAGACGGCAGCCTCAGCCTCACGGTCCCAGACGGACCCAGGACTTCCTACCCAGACGGCAGCCTCAGCCTCGCGGTCCCAGACTGACCCAGGACTTCCTACCCAGACGGCAGCCTCAGCCTCGCGGTCCCAGACGGACCCAGGACTTCCTACCCAGACGGCAGCCTCAGCCTCGCGGTCCCAGACGGACCCAGGACTTCCTACCCAGACGGCAGCCTCAGCCTCACGGTCCCAGACGGACCCAGGACTTCCTACCCAGACGGCAGCCTCAGCCTCGTGGTCCCAGATGGACCCAGGACTTCCTACCCAGACGGCAGCCTCAGCACAAGTTCATCCTATGATTACCATAACATACAACAAGGGACTATTTATCAGATCACACAAGAACTGCCAGTTTGAGCACAACCTGTTCTCTGGTTCGAGGGGCTCCTCTCTCCCTTATTCAGTTACCACTTACCTGATCAGGGTTAACATCTGTTCATGTCAAGTCACAGCTGACTAGAAGAATAGGCTACCCTCTTATACAAGAACACGCAGCACATGTTGATTCACTACAAACTGGGTATTTTATTATTCATTACATACGCAATCACATAACATTACTATGTAACACATAACCTGCAAAGAAAAGTGAAAGATTAGGTTGTACACTCTAATAAGAAAGGGGTCGACATCACCTTAGTCGTGTGTAGCCTGCACTCAATGGTCATCTAGGTTCCCTTCTCGTCTGTGCCTCGGCTCGTATTCCCTCCTCCCTTCTCCGAGTCACTGGGACCTCTTCCTCATCGGCTACTCTCTCCTCTCTGGTTATTCCGCCTTCCAGCTTGTCGTCTGTCTTCCCTGGAATAAGTAGTAGCTTTACTGCTAACGGCTAGATGCCGCCTACGGGCTGAAGTAAGTGCACCGTATCTGCCTCAGACTTTTACTAATATAGAGGTGCATTTCCTCATGGAAAATTCCGGCCCGTAACCTGCCGCCCACCAAATTCTTGTACCTCCCCGTACCAAGGACACGTTCCCAGCCGGCCGGCCTGATGTAGTGTCTTCGGCATGAAGAAAAATACAATCCTTCGATAAGGGCTGGCCTGAACCGGTTCTCTCCAAGCGAATAACACCTCATAACTAAAACATCACCCTTAACCTAGAAGCATCTCAAGCTGCCGGAGCAGAAAGAAAGATGGAGTCTCTCCCGTTTGAGGCCTACCAGGCCTGAATTCAGCACGGCTCCATGAAATACCCTCACTACAGGACAGGTTATCCCTAATACTAACAAATCTATCCCCTAGGATATGTGTGCAAGCCCTGATCTATGGGGAAGAACACAGGATCATGTCGAAGTGCCTAGTAAATAGGCTCCATTCACTACTCTAACCCTTAGACTTGGATGGTAAGAGACTGAAGTCACAAAAAATCACCCGTCAACACAATAGGGCCGGGAAAATCAAGCAGTACATTTCACCCTTGACTTCAGTCTATTATACATTCATTAAACAGAACTAACATCTGTGGAAGAATAATATGAAACAAAGCTAACTGATCTATGTCTAGTACCAAATGTGCAGAATTGAAGTAGTGAAGGAATACACTGAATAAAGCAACAGATAGAAATCAAAACAGCGATGGTAATCAGAATACCTCCTAATATTTGACGTAACAGATATAAATCAGGTAACCAATTAAAGAGCCAGTCAAACCAGCCCTGGTCAATGTGTTTTCTAACTTCTTCTGTCAAGTCATGTAGCTTGTCAATGTGAGCGCGAATGGATTGTGTATGATCAGACAAGTTAAAACAACAAAGACCCTCGAAATCAGAACAATCGTGTCCATGTTTAAGCAAAAGATAATCAATGGCCGCTCGATTTTGCAAGATGGCTCTGCGTTCACCCTGGGCGTCTAACAGCATGTCAGACAGGACTGTAGAAGTATGATTAATGGATTTTACCATCCAGCAGGCCATTTTCCCAATAGATTTGGCATTATAAACCGCCAAAGCAGGAACACCAATAATTGAAATAGCCAGGCTAAGGTATTCAGACTTGGAATATAAATGCAAAGACGAGTCACAATCCTCCTGTAACATCACTGTATCTCGAATCACACGAGAATTGGCATTCGGATGTGACGAGAACATCAGTAAACTGAGTCTCGTAATGGCACAAGGGCCTCCAGAAATATTTGCGGGGACATATGGCCAGGAAGTATTACCACATGAGAAAAGCCATCCAGCAGGTAGTAACATTGTGCGATAATGACTGGGGGTAACTACCAAACTCTTGCAAGTCATATCGTTTTGGACAGAAGCACATGTTTTCGGTGTCCTTTGAAAGCACAAAGTTCGCTCATGCAGGGTAAAGGAAGTAGCACCTTTCAATTTTAGACGCAGACATTCAGAAATTGCACTAGGATTACACGTAAGGAAAAAACATAAATCTCCTTGTGTGATATTATAGGTAACTATTTGGGACTGGATGGGGGGTATCTGGTCTGGTAGTTCAGTACATAAGGGGCAATACGCATGGGTGGCAAAATCGCCCAGAAGAACATTGGGGCGAGCCTTTGAAATGTTGAAAATATGAATCAAAGTTTCTAGCGAAGCAGGGACAGCAACCAGGCAGGTCGCCAAGATGTCGTGTACAGATCTCATCGGCGTCAAACAGAAGTGAGGGGCATCAGTCACCCTTTTCGCCAGTGAGGTCCAAAAGTTCGATGACGAATCCCACGCAGCGAAGGAGCGCGAAACCCGGATGCGTAAATCATCCCGGGTTGACGGGATCCCTCCTCTCTCGTCGAACCAACCTGAAAATAGTCCGACGCCGACACATCCTGCAGCAACAGTCCAAAGAATGATCTGAAAGAGAATCAAATACAGGCATTATTCATTCTCGTAAGTAACATTTGTCAGCCGGGACCGTTTCCCAGCTATCTTTCCCTGGTCTCATAACTAAAATGGTATTGTCATGACCGGTGGCGATGACCTCTGCATGTTCAGGGGGATTCTTAGACGACTGCACCCAAACCCTGGCCCCAGGGTTGTCTGTGGAGCCAAAACCTTTCTGGCCTCGTACAGTTAGCAAAGTTGGGGCAGTGCCTTTTACCATCTCACCGCTGAAGACCGGCATTATGAGTAATTGAGCCACTCGGTCAGTTTGATGTATTAGTAAGTCAGCCTCACTGCTATTCAGCAGGAGCACCTTAATCTCTCCCTGATAATCACTGTCAATGATCCCTCCAAGCACTTGAATGCCTTTTACAGCCAGCCCCGATCTAGGGGCGATTAATCCAAAATTCCCGGGTGGTATATGAACACCAACACCGGTCGCGATGATGACCCGATCTTTACCTTTTATAACGGTGTCATCCATGGCATGCAAGTCTAAACCTGCCGACCCTGGGGTCGCTCTACATGGAGCCAAAGCTCCGGGAGTAATTTCCCAGTACATCACAGTCTCTCTGATTTCATTTGGCTGAGCATTAACATTCGGAGGAAACAAACGCATAAGTGGAGATTCAGCATTTAGAAAAGGACGATTATTCAAAATTAATAGCACTTGGGACAAAAAGTCTCGCCAATTCTTATACTTGTCATCTGTCAATTTACGCAGTTGCTCCTTCAGCAGACCATTCAATCTCTCCACAAGACCCGAGGCCTGTGGATAATAAGGTATATGAAATACCCAGTCAATATTGTTTTCCACACAGAATTCCTGTACCAATCTTCCACGAAAATGGGATGCATTATCAGATTGAATTTGGAATGGCACACCATAATACATCATAATCAATTCCAATGTTTTAATGGTATTCAATTGGGTAGCTTGCTTACAGGGAAGGGCTACCAACAGGCCACTGTATGTATCAACAATAGTGCAAACATATTGACAATTCCTACTCATGGGAAGTGGACCGATGTAATCAATCTGCCAAATTTGAGCGGGCAGTTTCCCGCGATGTAAATGACCTTTAACAATTTGGGGCACTTTGCGCTGTCTGATATGCTGACAAATGGGACAATGTAAAATAACATTTTTGATTAAATCTAGGGGAATATAAATTCCTCGATCAGCAGCCCACCTGCTAGTGGCTTTCTCTCCAAAATGTCCTGCCTTCTGGTGGGCCCATTTCGCCAATCCCGCAATATCAGAATCTTGCCTGTCCACCACTGCCTCAGCAATTTTAGATTTCTCATCTGCAATGTTATGAAAAAATTTGTCAAGAGAATCTATCGGGGTGTGAGCATCCACATGGAAGATTGTAACAGTACTCTGTGGGAGCATCTCCCAAATCTCCTGCCATAATTCTTTTCCCCACAATTCTTTTGAATGCAGTTGCCAATTATGGGAATGCCAAGTCGGTAACCAAACCGCCAGTCCATTGGCAGTAGACCAAGAATCAGTGAAAATATGACATGTGCCAGGTAACTCTTGTTTCAGAACTTGATAAACAGCATAAAGTTCGGCAAATTGACTGCTCTTACCTTCACCAGTTGTGCTCAGCAGTTTTTGTGTGATCGGATTATAGGACACCGCTTTCCAGTGCCGTTTCGTCCCTATGAACCTTGCTGAACCATCCGTAAACCAGACATGGTTTCTGTCCTCTGCGGACAAATCATCAAAAGGTCTACCCCACTTGACAGGAGACTCCTGTACTAAAGGTACGGAACATTCACTCTCAGTCTCAGTCGATGGTGCTCGCCCCACCTGCTCATGTAAGGATGCAACTCCTTTTTGTCCCACACGTGCCCTGTCTTGTATATACCATTTCCATTTAATCACACTCGCCTCTTGAGCATGTCCAATTCGGTGAGTTTTCGGCGAACTCATAACCCACTGCATGATAGGAATTTCAGGTCGTAAAACTATACCATGTCCCAAAGTCAGTTGCTCGGTATCCACCAGAGCCCAATAGCATGCAAGTAACTGTTTCTCAAAAGGTGTATAACGCTCACCAGCATCAGGTAACTTTTTGGTCCAGAAACCCAACGGCACTCTACTCCTGCCTTGCTTCTGCCACAAACTCCAATTCGCATAAAGGCCCTGTACAGACACATTCAAATCCACCTCACCATCACGTACGGGCCATAAACCCAAAGCATGCTGAATTGCCTCTTTTGCTAGGTTGAACGCATCTTGCTGTGGTTTATCCCATTCAAATGCATTCTTTTTACGAGTGACACGGTACAAGGGGGCCAATATTTGACTCAAATGAGGAATATGCTGACGCCAAAAACCAAACAAACCAATGAAGCTTTGGGCTTCTTTCCTATTCCTCGGAACTGCAAAATCAAGGATTTTCTGTTTAACCTGAGGGATCACTTCACGGTGCCCTTCATGCCAATTAATACCCAAAAATTTTACAGCCTGGGACGGGCCTTGTAATTTATCCGGATTGATTTCCCAACCTTTCTCACGCAGGCACTCAATGACTCTGTTCAATTGGGTCTGAACTTCCTCTTGTGTTTCGCCTTGGATCAAAACATCATCAATATAGTGACCCATCTGAATTTGTGGATGAACCAGTACCTCAGCCAAATGCTCTGCCACCAGCCGGTGACATATCGTAGGACTATGCACATAGCCCTGAGGAAGACTTCTAAACGTCATCTGACGCCCATTCCATGTAAAACTGAACTGTTCCTGACACTCAGGGGCAATCGGAATTGAAAAGAAAGCATTAGCAATATCAATGGACGCATACCATGTACCTGGATGTTTTTGGATTCTTTCAATTAGAGTAATGACATCCGGTACTGCAACGGTCAACGAGGGTGTGTGTTTGTTCAATTCTCGATAATCAACAGTCATACGCCAAGAATTATCACTCTTACGTACAGGCCAAACAGGATTATTCCAAGCAGAAGTAACTGGGGTTATAACACCTGCATCCACCAACTCCTGAATAGTGGTACTAATCTCCTCATGACCACCTGGAATACGATACTGCTTCCGACAAACCACTTTTGTCGCCTGAGGAACTTTTATGGGGGGCATTCTTAAACGACCAACCCGTATAGGCCTGGACGATATATAATGCGTAGTTCCAAATTGGTAACATCCATCATCTAAATGCAAAGTCATTCCTTTCAAAATATCAATTCCAATTATGAATTCTAAGAGTGGTACCACTAGTACAGAGTATTCTTTTCTAGGGATTCAACCTATTCTCATTTCAAGTAAAGTTTGAACGGCAGGAGTTTCCTTTCCACCCAATCCGGTAATTGTAAAAGGCTGACCTGTAAACTTCTTTGATTTTCCATGAATAAGAGTGGCCTCCGCTCCTGTATCTACCAATGCTCGGGCCCTTTGGATATTACGATGTCTCCAATAAATATCAATATCTACATAGGGTCTATTATCTCTGTGAGCCCATCTGTGTACAGGAGCTTGACCTATTTCCTAGTCATGCTTACTGCATTCTGTGTACCAGGATAAATCAGGATAAAGACTCTCACGTTTCTTAGGTATCGGTGCCTCCTGTTCATATCCATTCCCAGTACGAAATGGATTTGTGTCTTCTGCATTGCACTGCTGGTTTCGATCGGCCAAACTATGGCGATCCTCTCTCCTCCTCAACTCAGGGGATTGATCCCTATCATCTCTACGTCTGCTGTAAACATAATCATGTCTCCCCCTTTCTCTTTCCTCCTCTCCCTCTCTGTCTTTCTCACGACAGGGGAACATATCACGTACATAACGTCAATCATCACGACGAACAGAGCGCCCACGGCGGTCGTCATCACCGCTACCGTCAGAACTACCACGATCACACTCAGTCGTCCGAACACGCCGGGCACCCTCCTTCCGATCCAAGCCACGTTTGCGAAACAACTCCCACAAACGAGCAGTAGTCTCACCGTCAATGTCCTCCCTCCGCACACCATCGGCCAGAAGACCAGAAAAGATATCACGTCTAGTAAGTTTATTATCACCAGGAGTACGAGTGTCAGGCCGGGACTGACGTTCAGGTTTAAACCAGTCACCCAACTCACCGAGTTGGCGTACCGATTCCAGTACCGTAGATAACACGTTACCAGTCTGATTAATCAATAAAGTCATCATGACCTGCTTATAGGCAACAGGGGAAGAACGAATGATGCGATTCCGCACAGAAGATGTCAAGAAACCATCAAGCAACCTGTCGGCAGTATTTAGAAAAATTGCCGTTTTCATCACCTCCTCTTTGAGACGTTGCGCAGCATCGCGCAAAGTATACCACGGTTTGTCATTCACAGGCCAATCAGACTCAGTAGGATACTTTTGATTACAACCCTCAGTCGCCAATTGAAGTAAAGAAATTTGACCACCACCAGTATAGTTACGAAAATGATCCTGTACAGTAGAATCCGAACTTAAGGAACAAAACTTCAAACAATCGCCATTATCTAACATAATGCCCGCAGCGCCCAGTTCATAAAGGCGCACCATCCACGTGAGCAAGGTCTCACCAGCTCGCTGCCGAAATCGCTGCAAAATATCACTAATTTCTTGTTGAGTAAAGTCCTCTAAAGAGTCTAAAGAAACACCCTGCGGAGCAGCGGGAGACTGCTGCAACTTCCGACGAAAAACTGGATGCGCCGAGACCGCGGGATGAGCATCACAAGGAGCTCGACCAGTACACGTAGAGGAACAATCAGTGGAAGAAGCATCGACCCCGCTCGAAGGACGAGCGCAATCACGGGGTGCACCATCAGAGGCGCAAGAAGCAGATTTACAAGCACGGCCAGAGCGAGAGGACTCGCGCTTGGCAGACTCCTCACCCGAAGAGGGAGAATCACTCGAGATCCAGATATTACCATCCCATTCATCAGGATTCCAATCCAGTCCGGCTTTCGCCACGACCAGACGCACCTTTCGCGTCGAAACCCGACCACGCCGATTCTTGTATTTATAACGAGCAATTCGCACAGCCGCTCTCTCGGCAATAGTTTGGTACGTCTCAAGTTTGTCAGCAAGCAACTTATTTTGACACCGTAACAAAGTATGAGCATTCTGAATCTCAACAAAGTTCATTTCCAAATCCTTATGCAAGTTCTGCAACTTCAACAACCGCTCATGGAGAAGCCTGTACGCAGACAGAACAATCCAACCTCTGCGCCCTAAAATGGGAAGCTCATCACCCCTAGAGACCGGCGCCTTCTGTAAGCAAGTAATCACATTAGCCGGCTCCGCCAGCTCCAAAAAAGAATTCCAATTCTCACTCAAACCAGTAGAATCAGCCCACTCCCGGGCTAAGGCTTCATAAGGCGTTGAATCCCAGCCGGGAATATCAACGGGCAACTTAAAAGTAGATTTAGATTTTCTAGAAAACATCGTGAAAAAGAAAGAAGAAAAGAAAGAAGAAGCAAAACTATACACACAATTATAACATAAATAATATACAAACAAAACCACGGACACGCCGAAAGCAAACACGAGACAATACGACGCACACAGGTTTCGAAAACGGTTCGTGACGCCAAATGTTCTGCTTGGGTTTTCGGATCAGATAGAACCCGCTCATCAGAGCCTCTCTAACCCAGTCAGAACGTTACCCTCTCCCTAGGGCCCATATATATACCACCTAAGGACGGGGAATTCCTAATATATATATATATATGTATATATACACACACATATATATATATATATATATATACACATACATCTAGACCTCTTACAATACAAGTGGCGGCCTCGCGGTCCCAGACGGACCCAGGACTTCCTACCCAGACGGCAGCCTCAGCCTCGCGGTCCCAGACGGACCCAGGACTTCCTACCCAGACGGCAGCCTCAGCCTCACGGTCCCAAACGGACCCAGGACTTCCTACCCAGACGGCAGCCTCAGCCTCGCGGTCCCAGACGGACCCAGGACTTCCTACCCAGACGGCAGCCTCAGCCTCGCGGTCCCAGACGGACCCAGGACTTCCTACCCAGACGGCAGCCTCAGCCTCGCGGTCCCAGACGGACCCAGGACTTCCTACCCAGACGGCAGCCTCAGCCTCGCGGTCCCAGACGGACCCAGGACTTCCTACCCAGACGGCAGCCTCAGCCTCACGGTCCCAGACGGACCCAGGACTTCCTACCCAGACGGCAGCCTCAGCCTCGCGGTCCCAGATGGACCCAGGACTTCCTACCCAGACGGCAGCCTCAGCACAAGTTCATCCTATGATTACCATAACATACAACAAGGGACTATTTATCAGATCACACAAGAACTGCCAGTTTGAGCACAACCTGTTCTCTGGTTCGAGGGGCTCCTCTCTCCCTTATTCAGTTACCACTTACCTGATCAGGGTTAACATCTGTTCATGTCAAGTCACAGCTGACTAGAAGAATAGGCTACTCTCTTATACAAGAACACGCAGCACATGTTGATTCACTACAAACTGGGTATTTTATTATTCATTACATACGCAATCACATAACATTACTATGTAACACATAACCTGCAAAGAAAAGTGAAAGATTAGGTTGTACACTCTAATAAGAAAGGGGTCGACATCACCTTAGTCGTGTGTAGCCTGCACTCAATGGTCATCTAGGTTCCCTACTCGTCTGTGCCTCGGCTCGTATTCCCTCCTCCCTTCTCCGAGTCACTGGGACCTCTTCCTCATCGGCTACTCTCTCCTCTCTGGTTATTCCGCCTTCCAGCTTGTCGTCTGTCTTCCCTGGAATAAGTAGTAGCTTTACTGCTAACGGCTAGATGCCGCCTACGGGCTGAAGTAAGTGCACCGTATCTGCCTCAGACTTTTACTAATATAGAGGTGCATTTCCTCATGGAAAATTCCGGCCCGTAACCTGCCGCCCACCAAATTCTTGTACCTCCCCGTACCAAGGACACGTTCCCAGCCGGCCGGCCTGATGTAGTGTCTTCGGCATGAAGAAAAATACAATCCTTCGATAAGGGCTGGCCTGAACCGGTTCTCTCCAAGCGAATAACACCTCATAACTAAAACATCACCCTTAACCTAGAAGCATCTCAAGCTGCCGGAGCAGAAAGAAAGATGGAGTCTCTCCCGTTTGAGGCCTACCAGGCCTGAATTCAGCACGGCTCCATGAAATACCCTCACTACAGGACAGGTTATCCCTAATACTAACAAATCTATCCCCTAGGATATGTGTGCAAGCCCTGATCTATGGGGAAGAACACAGGATCATGTCGAAGTGCCTAGTAAATAGGCTCCATTCACTACTCTAACCCTTAGACTTGGATGGTAAGAGACTGAAGTCACAAAAAATCACCCGTCAACACAATAGGGCCGGGAAAATCAAGCAGTACATCTACTTAGCCTAAATTTTGGTGAGAACTCAGAGTTTCTTCTTCATTGGATTCAAATGTAATCTGAACACTATATGTAGCTTTACTGCGTTCAAGGAACAGCAGTGACCATGCCAGGTAAAGGGCCAAGTATAAGGTCTGGATCCTAAAAGCGGGCTTTTGTTCACCCACCCCTAATCCCACTAGAAAAACTGTACGCCAAGCCTCTGCTTGTGCAACATTACGTTAAAGAGAAGAATGTACTTTACTATTCGAGACAGGGTTTAGAAAAAACAGATAAATGAACAAACTGCATGATTCGGGACCACTTAACTTATGGGGAGATCCATATGGATCAACATTCTCTTATTCTGCTCGTTTGTGGATCCTAGGATGGTGTTCCATCTGATGGATTTCGGCAATCAGGACTAAGCTGAAGGAAGTCTGTTAGCTCAAATATGTCAATGCCTTTAGAGGAACGGGGTTAATTTCTCTAAAAATCAATCCCTTTAATGGGTTTCATGATATTTTACTTTTACACTGCCAGTGAGCAGAAAGTGATCATTGCAGAAGATGTATTTCCTCAAAAACTAGGTTTTTTGTTCAAGCACATTTCAACTTACACTGATGACACTGTGATAGTGAACAACTGGGACAAGAGTCTGAAGAATTACATACACTCACTGCTATAATATGTTGAAGCAAATAAGTTGTTATTAAATAATGGTAAAACCAAAAACAAGTACAGAAAGGGGCTAAGACAAAGAATCTTTAATTGGTTTGCTTTAATGTGAACCTTTCACACAAAAGGGGAGCACAGATGGATTTAAGTAAAAGAAAGGGGGGAGCACTCCACTAAAATAGACACAATAAGGTATCTTTTGCGAGGAGACTCAGTTTGTCAAGCTAAAAAAAATTAAGCACCTAGTAACAACACTAGTTTTTAATTGAATCTGAATCGTATACAGCCCAGTTTTGTTGACCAGATGATTATACTGGCAAGCTGCCATACATTGAAATTTTACTGGGTGGGGTCTTAATTGATATGTGAAGAGTTTCACCTGGGGAGTGTAGGAAATCGTTTTTTTGTTTTGTTATTGTGTTGCTTTAATGTGAAGTCAAAGCTTGTGATTTTAGTTTTGGGGTATTAAAGATCTTAAGCTAATAAAGAAGGAAAAGCAACTCCTGTGACAAATAATGGTGCAATTTTTTGTCCAGTAATTATAAAGAAAAAGCAACAACTTACCTCGGATCTACAATTTAGATCCTCTTTGCTTTTTGACATTTGAACATCTGTAAAAACAAGAGAACATACCAGTCATGGCTACTATGAATGGTTTGCAAAGGCGCAATTCAGCAAAGTTGAACACAGAGTCGTACAAGGAAAACAATGGATTAATTAGAATTGGTGACAAAACGCTGACGATTTCAGTTCTGCCTAATGTACCTTCTTCAAAGAGAAAATAGAGACAGAGACAACTAAGGAACAGAAATTAGAAAAAAGCAACAAACAGTCATATGAAATAAGAGACGGGGCAGGTGGGTGGGTGTGAGTCAATAACAGAGATAGAGTAGCTATCGGAAGAGGTAGACCACTTGCTCTTCAAACCCATAATTCTTATGGTTGAGTCCCCACCTCCACCAGCAAGATAGCCCTTGAAGGCAGGTGGGAGTGGCATAGCGAAAAGAAAGCATACGACAAGAACTAAAATAAGTGTCACTTCGAGCTCCGCGTACAAGTCACTATTTGTGAAGAAATAGACAGAAGGCAAAGGAACTGCTGGCAGCTATCTGAAACAGCCACTCCCCTGAGTTGGATAGCTGTGGCAGCTGCTATCCTGCTGGAAGGGTCTGGATAGCTCCCGGGGGATTATTTGTTTTGCAGTGATAGAAAAAAATTCATGTGGTTTGTGGAAAGACTTCATTACCCATAGTTGGCACCAGTACAATCTACAAAGAACAAGTCACATAATGGTAGATTGGCAGAGATAACATACATAGAAACTGGGGATCCTTCTATGGTGCAAACAGGAACCGTGAGGAGAACTCAGGAGTATAGCTTTTAGTAATGAATGAAACTCAAAGACTATCATAATCAGAAACAAATATTTGGAAAGCCTCATGCCGTAAGTCAAGAGCTACTGGATAGCCGCCTCGTAGGCTGCAACCGGTGACACATCGCCACCTACCAGAGAGCATGGATACTGGCAAAGTTTCTGAAAATTGACTCCTGAAACAAGAACCTTCTGTCCAAAACATACAATATTTCGGACTAGCTCTCCAGGGGTTCTGATGGGAACACCACCAGGCTCTTTGAGAATAATTATATCCTTAGAACTGCAGGGCCCACTGAGAGAGCGCTGTGCTTCTTGATTGACTTTCAAATGCTGGCTTTGGACACAAAGTGCAAAGATAGGTAATACTAGCACCTCATTAGGAAGGAACAAACAGAGGCAGACTGAACAGGAACATATTTGGGTGGCAGGTGCAAGGATTTGAGTCTCAGAGTGAACTTTGGCACCAGGGATCACGAGCAAGAAAAATTTCTAAGTCACCACCAATGCAAAGCAGCAACAAAAAAAACCTTCCAATCGGGACACACCGGTGACAGGAAGCACAGCCCTTTGCTGGCGTTGAATACACGCACGTTCTGAAGGTCTGCCACTTGCAGGGTTCCAATGACTGAGGCTTACGGGTGCCATCTTATAGTCACTATCTTTCCAATGGCATGGTCATTTTGGTCCTCAATGGCTTCACAGATGTCCCAGACACATGAGGCATTCCTGTGTAGTGGGTTACTGGCATGTGGGAGGCAACAACTACTGGAGGTGCAGACAATCTCTTCTTTTTAAGAGTAACCCGCTCTCGCTGGACTGCCTTCGAGATGGACCCCGAGACAGGACACAGAGACCGCGTGGTCTGTTGTATGCCGCCAGAGCTAGTGCAACACCATTAGCCACCAGCACGGAGTCAGTAGGTGCTCGAGCATTAAAAAGATGAATGTGAATGATGCTGGGAGCGAGACTGAACAGAGGATGCTAGCACAAAGGATGCTAGCACAAAGGATGCTAGCACAAAGGATGCAGCAAAGCTCAAAACCTCTGGAGCAGTCGCTCCCAAAGAAGAAGCACTCGTGGCCTGAGCAGTAAAGGTGCTGTGGCTGACAAAAGATTAAATATCTCCTCCTGCTTGGGTAAGATCTGGAGCGAAGCATGCCTAGACCAGTTATATCAGCTCAAAGTACAGCAATGAAGAGTCAAGGCGCTCATTCAATTGTGGATGAAGAAAAGAAAATGGACGACTGAAAGTGGTTTCCATGTTTTAATGCTTCTCTCGCTAAGGGCGGGAGCTGCTTCTCCTCCCTGCCCTTCATGATCAGAACAAAAATCCCGGGCCTTTGAATTCTGCACTCAACAGGTTTCACTCCTTATTTCTCAAGGCCTTAACATGCATCTGGCACCTCAGGGAGAAGGCTGGGCACCGTGCCCAAGCTCCATGCACACACCACATACATCATGGGGTCATCCCTGACATTACGTTTCTGCACTTCAGTCACAGTCGGAGGAAAAACTTTGGTGGCGACATGGCACCACCAAAAGAGAGAAAAGACACAAAAATCACCAACAAAGCTGACATAAAAAAAAGACCAAGAGAACATGACAGGATCCAGCTTCATGAATGGGAATAGTTCAGTAGAGGGAACTATGAGGGAAGAAGTACCAATAAGAAAACCATAACAAGCATTTGCAATGCAATAAGTCTCGCATTAACGAGAGTTTAAGCTATTGGCAATGCAATAGCTTAAACTCTCGCAAATGCGAGACCTATCGCATTGTAAATATTTGTTTTTTTACTAGCACCCATGTGGCGCTTTCACATTTATGAAGGTCGCGCCCCTTTCTTTAAACAAGCCACGTCTAAAGAAAGGGGGGTGTCCAACATTAAAGTGAAACCGCGGCATGGGGGCTTTGACAAAAAAAAGCATCTGTTTGACAATAAATAAGTAAGCACGGCCGCTAAATGCGGACCGCACTGCTAAAATAAATAAATTTAAAAACGCGTCCGCTATAGTTAAACCGGACCACCATTAGTAGAAATTTAAATAAAAGCGGGCGGCGTGCTGGGAGGTAGTGGGTGGAATAGAGGAAGCACATTAAATAAAATAGTGCTCACCGACTTATGAAGCAGACCATGTAACAACACCAGTAAAAGGTCCAGTTGTTATGGGAGTGAACAAATGCAGACAAGGCGGTACCAAGGAGGGACTAACAAGCCTAATAGCAACTCGGAAGCCAGCGTTTACGAAGGACAATGACACAAGCCAGTCAAAAATATGGGCGGAGAGTGGGCGGGGCTTCAAAACCATACTCCACTATTGCATGCCTTGCAGCAGCGCATGCACTACCCAGGCTCGGCCTAAAAATAAAAATGTCCACAGACTTCAGGAGGAAAATATGGCTCTGTTTTAAAGTGTGTGTATTAGGGGAGCATTGTTTTCTCGCTCGTCATGCTTCAGTCATGCAGAGCTCCAACACTCAGTAATAGAGGTGATAATGGAAGCATACAGCAGGTAGGTGTAGAAGTATATGTGTGTGTGTGTATATATATATTCACTGAAAAAACCATAGGTTTCACACACGTTATAGTTAGGAATTAGCATTTAAAAAACCTTGCAAATTCACTTAAAAACCATAGGTTTCACACATGTTATAGTTAGCTGGACATTTCACTCGTGAAAAACCATTGAAATTCCTCCGTTATAGTTAGTGCAGGCAACTATAACTCACGCGACCGCAATCCTCTGCTGATGACGTCAGATATTACATCACTGTATTTAGACACTTATTTACCCATGTCTTCTTCCATTAATTTTTAGCTATACATATATTACAAAATTTTTTTTTTCAGAAAGACACATATGTCATCAGTGATGTAATATCTGACGTCATCAGCAGAGGATTGCGGTCGCGTGAGTTATAGTTGCCTGCACTAACTATAACGGGGGAATTTCAATGGTTTTTCACGAGTGAAATGTCCAGCTAACTAGAACATGTGTGAAACCTATGGTTTTTTAAGTGAATTTGCAAGGTTTTTTAAATGCTAATTCCTAACTATAACGTGTGTGAAACCTATGGTTTTTTTCAGTGAATTTGTACGGTTTTTTATATGCTAAGTTATGTATTTTTTTGTTTTTTTTAAGGTTTTCCACCGTGCGCGTACCGTACGCGCACGGTGCACTTCGCGTACCGTGCGCCCACGTTACGCAGTTCACGGAATTTTCCAGTTTCTACCGTACGCGCACGCTACGCGTCCTCGGCGATTTTTCGCAAAAAAATTAAAGGAAATTTTGGCCCTTGGGGGTCCTTCTGGGACCCCCTGACAAAGCCCCTCTGGTCAGGAACTGTCAACCCTGCCCCCTTTTCACGTTCTCCACCTTTGTTTTTCACCCCCTCAGACTGCGAGAGACAAAATGGCGGCCGACACTTCCTGGTTTCGACAGATTCGAATGTTTACTAAGATCTAACAACCAATCAGAATCGCGCTCGCGCACGGCAGCGTGCGCGTACGGTAAGTTTTACCGTACGCGCACGGTGCACGCTTATAGATATATATATGCTTTTAAATGCTATTTTCTCAGGAAATACTGAACAGATTTACACCAGACCTGCAAAAGGCACATCCCTGACCTGGGGACTACATCTCTGCCAAATTTCAAGTAATTCTGTTCAGCCGTTCGGGCTGTAGCTTGGACTAAAGGTCCTATGGAAAAATGCATGGGGAAAACGCGTTTTGGGACCCCCCCTTTTTCTCAGCCCCCGCTTGACGGATCCCCCCGAGACTTTCAGGGAAGGAGCGGAGCGCCCCACCTATTTTGAAAATTTTGCGAGGATTCGTCAATCGGCGTCAAAGTTATTCCAAATAGAATGTTGCGGATTTCCTATGGAAACACGATCCTAACTATAACTATCTACTGGCAACCGCCAGTAGATAATATATATATACACACACATACATATATATATATTTATATGTATATACACATATATACATATATATATGATATGATTAGGGTAAGTGTTCTTAGGGTTTGGAAGCGGGTAAGGGTATAGGGTGGTAAGGATGATTTTAGTTTTTAGGGGTGGGTATAGGGTGGTAAGGGTGTTTTGGCGGTTTAGGGGTGGGTGAGGTTAGGGGTTATGGGTTGATAAGGGAATAGGGTCGTAAAGTAAAAATTAATGGGGGCCAGGAAGGGCAGCCGTGAGTGGTATCAGGTAAATTGATACCATTTTTAAGTTAATGTTGTGCTCCACTGCACAGCTGTTTTCTGTGCTGTGCTTCTCCTTTGTGTGAGGAGCTTTTCCTGGTTCTGGAGAACAATAAGGGATGTCTAACCTATCCTGCATTGCACTCTACCCCAACGGAAAAGCTACAAAAATATGTGCCGAAATGCATAATTTCAGGCTCACTGTGATAAGAGTTTACATTAAAATAAATCTGAGCTGAGATCTAAACCCACTTGGGCCTGGCACCGACGTTCACTGCATTATACAACTTGTCTGGACCTAAAACCAACGTCTGACATCACATTGTGCTCCTAAACTAAGATTATAGAAATTAAGATACTTTCTGAGCACCAGGAGCTGTTAGCGGAGTCCCCCATCCAACAATTCCTGCATTCAGATGTTCCGCCCGTCATCTGCCTAACTTCCAGATTTAGGAAATCATTGCATGCACGGCTTAAACTTTCTGCATCTTCACAAAATGTCGCTTCCATTCTTTGTCCAACTTGCCGGAAAAAGTTTAAAGCTTTCCCAATCTCTACTTATAAATTCCTAAACCCACATTTCACAATATAGTGTTTTTTCATGTGTCAACAAATAATCATAGCACAATAAGCGCTATCCCGCGGTTTGATGCGGTGTGGATATGATCACCGTCTATACAATTTTTATTGGTACAAGATCCTAGATTCAGCCTTAAACTTTAGCCAGCAGCTCACAAGCTAGCAAGCTGCAGAGCAAGGAGTCCTGACTGAAAGCGATCTGTCTCCCACTCAATTCTTCCAGAAAGTGCCCGGTTTGCAGACCCAACGAGAAAGGGCTGAGAAGTCTTCTGAATTTGGCATGTAGCCTCATGACAGCCCCTCTTCCTTTTCACTGAAAAAGAAGATACAATAATTTTTTCCATGCTACAGACATTTTTTTTTTATGCTATTCCAGGACTCGCCCTGGGGCTAATATGTCTAATTTACTTTAGAGACCAATTTCTTTATTTATGAGTTTTGTAAAGCAGTACACACATATTTGTGGTTGCTTCACTTGGCTGTTTGACAATTCCTTATGGAGTGGATTGGAGGAGTCGGAAACGTTCCTGCCTCCTGATCGCATTGTGCGTCTACTGGCTTCATTAACGCTGTTTTGTTCAGGGTACTAGTCCAGAAGGAGTAGACACTGCCCTACTGGTTGTGTTTCAGGTGACAGGGACAAGTCTGACACAACAGTGCTGGAAAATCTTGTCACTTTGGTCTTAGCACTTGACAGTTAGCAGTGTTAGCAGTTGAAGAACTACTTGGGAAGGACAATTTTTATTTTGTTCATGAACTACTTGCGGTTCTCCTGCGGACAGCGGTACATGGTTTTTAAAAATATGGGTCATGTCATTCTTAGAGCTGTTCCTCCACCTTTTATTCTTTTGAGTCACCTCGGCCTAACCCTGTAGGCATGACCAAAGTACTGAATCTTGTGTGGATACCCACTGGTTTACTTGGCTTTTTTGAGGTAGGGCTTACCCACACCTAGGCCTTACCCATGAAGGCCGTGTTTATTTTTCACAAGACGTCAGTGGAGTGCTTCAATCGAGGTCTGGGTTTTGTTAGTTCTTCCTGATGATTGGGCATGATTGCTGCCTTGATCAGTAATATTTGTGGTCCCTAAATTTGGACTTAGAAAAGGCAAAACTGCAAGATCTTTCATTACTCCACCCTCCTAGATATTGATACTTGTATTTGATGGTCAGAACTGAGGCCAGTTACTGCTCTTTACTATCAAATTTGCCTCCTGCCTGTCCGCACCCTCTCAGCAAGTAAACATTCAATAATTCTGGTCTCCTACCATAGCCCCGCCTCACGCTATTTCATAAAGCTTCAAGCTCGTTCTCCATCTAGGTCGACTTGATCTAAGAATTTCAGGATTGCCCTCTGACGCTTACCAATGGTACCCGACTCGGTCACAAAGTTGGCAAGGGAGTCCGGTTAGTCCATTCACCGCCCCCCAGAGGCCATCCACTCCCATGTACAGACAAGCGGCCTGGGCTTTAATGGACACTAAAGTGAAATCTTTGCATTGCGGAGCTCCTTGACCTTATAACTTCCATTCCCCAGGCCTTCCGCACTGGAGGATTACCAACCCATCCAAGATCTGGTATGATTACATCCTCCTCACTCAGAACAGGACAAATGTAACCCCACCATCAAAAAACACTAGGCAGGATCCCCACTGCCCCTTGCCTGGACTACATAATGTATTTTTGCGGGTCCTCCATTATGATGGACCGAAAAGCAAGAGTGTCCACAATGGAAGCTTTATGGAACATTTATTTTTCTCCACTGGCTTGCAGTATCGCCCTTTTGAGAAGCTTGCCGCAATCTTCACAACGAGAGACGAAAGAGCCACAGATAGGGGCCTAGCTACCATGGTGCCGATCCCGATCCGGGTCGGAAGGCACTCCGACCGAACCGGATCCGGAGTGTTTTCCGACCGAGCCGGAGTCCTGCAGTCCGACCGAGTGAGTACGATGCGGCCGTATGCTGTCGGACTAGGTTCGGTCGGACTCCCACAGAAGTCAATGGGAGCCAGTCGTATGACGCGTACATGGGCTCCCATTGACTGAATGGGTACGTCGCGGACGAGTGTGCCCCCTACAGTGAGTACGCATCGGTACCATCCGCACCGTACATGCCTGTGTTGGGGGGACCCTTGGGTCTCTCCCTGTGTCCGAGTTGTAGGGCTGCGGGTGACAGGGGGTCCGACGCGGACCCCCAAAGGCAACCACCCGGACGATTTGTGAGCCGGACACTCCGGCTCACACAGGCTGTCCGACGCTTGCATCGTACTGGTTGGGTCGTGAATTGCATCCATTGCACGCCACGGTTAGCTTATGACCAAGACGTACGGAGCGGTTCGGACCCGGAAACAACTCGGTCGGTGAATTTCATGTAGCTCGCATCGTACTTGCTCGCTCGTACAGCTGTACGAGTCGGGCGGAACACACGCGCACTGCTCATCGTTTTTCCAGCCGGATCGCGTTCGGTGCCCTTCCGACCCGGATCGGAATCGGCCCCTAAGTGTGCATAGATTAAGATGTACCTGCACTGAGAGGTGTAAGCGGCCATTGTACTTGAATGTTGGCGGTCTTTAACAATCCCACTGGGGGTTAGAAAGGCCTATTTTTCCAGCTTGAATGAGGGCCCTTGGCACCCCTCAACTACAGTGGCCTAACTCTTCTTACATTTTGAAAGGTACCGCCCAAATAGGAACCTCAGATCAAGTAAAACGAATGGGCTTGTCAATAACTGCACCCAAATAAAAGCCAGGTGGCATCCTTGAAGAGACCTTTCACTCACCAAACATAGCCAAGGCAGAGCACAAACAGTTCAATCTACTGGGGAGGGAAGGAGGCACAGGCATCCATACGCACATTCGAATTTGGAAAAATAGCTTTATTTCCAACAAGGTTCTTCTTAAAAAGTAAATCTCATAGCTAAACACACGTAAACGTTATAAAAGGATACATTTGGACTAACATAACCAAAATGGTCTTCAAATAAATTTACATTCAAATTAATGCAAGCCCACAGTACAATGTGAATTAACTGGTTATCAAATATCAAAATGTCTCAGTATTGGCTTTCAGCATCACTGGGGCTACTGACAAGGAAGCAGCAGGTCAAAGTATGGATGGTCCATATCGAGATCGGGAAACACATCTGTGACATCAGGACACGCATCTAGGACATGCATGAAACTCCTCGAGGACAGCGGGCTGCTTTCAAGCCTGGGTGGACCAAGGGATTCTAGACCCACTCAGTCCTGAAACCAGCCCCGAACGAGCAGTACACAAAATGTTCTTGTAGGTACACGTGCTTTCTTTAATGTTTTAATATCTTATCTTGTCTCTCAGAATGCCAACAAAATCACTGTCACAAAAGGATTACAATTATTCATACCTAATACAAAGAATGAAACCAAAACGTTTTTATATAAAACTATTCAGCTAACAATTCAAGAGACTAATCAAGAGAGCTGGGTTTAAAGAGGACTGAGGGCAGGTACAGGTGCAATTTCCACCAACCACTGACAAAGATAGGTCTTATTAATTTGAATGTCTCTTCCAGGGATGTATTTGCATATAAAATCATTTAAAATATTTGGTTGGGTTCATTAAGAAGACAGCGTACAAATAAACGGGTGCATTGTAAGACATATGAACTTGAAAAAACATGTTTTGCTTCGTGTTTACCAGCTGAAGAGCTTGTTTAACCCTCAGCCGAAAGGCTGGTCTACCTCAGCGGCGGCCAGCGCTCCAGATATGTGGTTGGCCATCATGTCAGTAGCCATCTTTCTATCAAGTCACTCCTCCATTGCCAAAGCCACTCTAGGGGTGGGGGGGGGGGGGGAGGGGGATATGCTGACAGTTGTCTGCCATACCATGCTGGCCCAGCAGATTTGTTGACGCTTATGTTTTTTCAGATGATACACCCTCCAAGGCACCCATTAACACCTTCCGCTTGCTCAGAGCAGGCTGAAAATGTCAGCACTTTTATACCAGAAATCCCAGAAATAAGAGAAAAAATGCACAGCAAAAGACATGGTATTTTCGATTCGATGCAATTATTTCCCGCTTTGGGGGGAAAAATCAGAACAGCCAGAATTTGAACGGTAGTAATGGTCGGGATTGCAATGTCCAACCTCGAGGTATCCCCGCGCCAAACTCTGGGCAACTCGTAATGAGGGCATTGATTTAATTATGTGGCTTGTATAGCGCCAACATTTATACTTGCGAGGACTTTTAACACACTTTCCTGTAACAAGCAAAACAACAAAAGGTTTGCTGAATGAGAAGCCTGGGATAAAAAATTAAATGGGTCAAACTCTATAGATTGTAATTTATTGAAGGGCTCGGGTCCTAGGACATCACATATACAATCTATCTGTTGCAGCTCCGTCCTACAGTCTAGACTTGTCCAACTAGGGAAGCACTTATGAAAACCTCTCTTGTCTCTGGCTTTGCCCACCTACTACTTGGAAGTGCACTTAGTCACCTGTCCACCTAGAATAGCTCTTATGACCACCTGCCAATACTGTAAGTAGCTTTGCCTACCTGATGCAGGGTGGAAGGCAATCTGCTATGTATGGGGGAAGATGCGATGCCAGTGGCAGGAAGTGTGAGAAGCTGGCACAGCAGTGAAGGACTTCTTGACCCTATACTCTTAATCCACCACCATCCGTGGCATGTCATGTACATTCTAAAACCCACAAAAAGTATGCAGCATTTACCCAGGGTTTCGCTGGTGACACAAAAAGCGGAACCCAGGCACCCATGGGTTAATGAAAGGTGTACCTGGATATATATATTGCAGAAGCACAATAAATTAACCATGATGGAAAAAGCACCTTGCAAGGCTAACTTTCAAGAGGTTCCGATTCCACACGAGACGGGCGAGAGACGGGACATGTCAGGTTGCAACTTTTAGTGGTCAGAGATGCTAGAATATTATGTGACTACCAATTGCCATGGGAGAGAGGGTACACGTGCCAGGGCCGGAGATATTACACTGCAGCCATCACCACCCACCGTTCCTGCCACGACTGCCAAATGGTTATGCCAGTATTACCCATCACACTTAAAGAAGTGTGACACACTGGACTATTACAGGTCACACACACCTTTAGGGATGGCCTGGAAGAGCGAGTTTTATCATTTTTTTAATACATTAAATTGGTGAACATCTGTATTGTGCTAAAAAAGAAAAAGAAGATGAGAGCTCCACCATACGCAGTACTCTTATAAACAAGTTCCTTTGGAACCTGACGGAGCAGCTTCTTTTAGGCCTGGCGCGTACGTAATTTCACAGGAATATGGACTAATCACCATTCCGGTGCAAAGATTAAACGATTGGGGCCTTCAATACCCCTGAGGACATCACATCTGTGTGGAGCTCCTCAGCGCGTTATACCGCATTTTTGGGGACTATTCACCACATTGTAATAGCTACCTGGGACGCCCTTAACTGGCACCAGGACTAGGTTGCCCCTTCCACCCCTCTGTCCTGAAGAAGACCCGCAAGCGGAGGTCACAATTTACCCTCAACGCATAAGTCGGGTCGAAACGTCGACGCATATCCCCCAGCAAGGGCCTGTACCACATCCTTTCCCCACCATCAGGATGTTGCATTCATGCACTTACAGAACAATGCAAAATATGTTGTAAATAACTGTCGAGGACAGGCCGTATTGTACTGTTTTTTCTCATAAACCAGCATCATCCTTAAACAAAGAAATACTTTGTAATTCTAAATCCTGTGATTTTCACCTTTCTCTGCTCTAGCACGAGCACTCCCTTTTCCCTCTCTCTTGAGCAACCTTTTACTGCATCTGTGTGGTAATGTCATTACCGTTTGTGTTATGTTTGCATTCAACTTTGAAAATATATAAAAAATGAATTTCACTCAACTAAAGATTGTGGGTGTATTTTGTGTAGACGCATTGTGTATCTAGAAAAAATGTTTTTCCTTTCAGGGTGAGCATTTACTAATAACTACATTTGAATAGTATTGATTACCAGTGGTTGACCGGTTTGGCAACCCCCATATGATAAAGTTTCCCCCAATATTGTTTTTTTCCCCCCCAAGGTTAGTCAAGGACCAGTTTTTTCCATATTACATTGTATCCAGGTCCTGTGGCGATGATCGGGTTACCCCATTAATGTGTAATGGGTGTTTAAAAATATGCGCTGCTGTTGAGCCCCAGCAAAAATTAAGCACTGATTCTGTTACCTGATAGAAGGCCATTGTGCTGGTCACTCTAATATGTTTATCTATTCTGGTTCTTTGTGATTGAAAAGACGGTTTTTTGTTTAATTATTTATTGTTTTATTTTTCGCTCAGTGGAACTGTCCCACTAAATTGGAAATCACTTGAACCTTTTTTTTAAAAAACAAATACAAAAGTACAAAATAAATACAGAAGTAGGTGAATAAAAGTAAATAAAAGCTTCTGAACATGGGAGTTGGTAGCGATCTGATTCAGAAGGTCGCTATCGGCTTCCTGAACACATTCTCCCACTCTTTTTAGGGGTTCTCTGAGGACTTCTGCCATGGCCCCACTCATCATTTCCCATTAAAAGTTTGTCACAGCAGAGGAGGTAGAGGTCAGGATTTTAGAGACCCCTCAACGCCTTCGCTTCCAAGCACAGACGCGTGCGACACACTGGTTGCCCATAGGTTATATCCTTCTGCCCAGGACTTGGGTGCAGAACAAACAAGATGGCGGCGATCAGAAACAGATCGCATCCATGTCTTTCCTCCACAATACCACATTTCTTGGTGTTGAAAGGTACAGTATAGTCGAGTTTCATGGTGATACAGACCCTTTAAGATGGTCTTGGAGCTTCTAAACTCCAGCTTGGTCTCCACCATTGAGGCCTTGAAAAAGCCAGGAAGCACCTTATAGGGTAGGACAGGGCAGACCGCCCTGTAGAGAAAACTGAATCGCACCTACTTCACTCTTGCATGGGCTAATTCAGCCAACACGTGTTTAGCCCTTCAGTGGAGGAGTAGGGCTTTTTTAAGGCAATACTGGATAATTAACGTGAAGTCACAATAATGAAGGCGCTCATGGGTGAGGGCACCCCAAGCCAATAGGAGTGAGCAGTAAAGTGCTACGGTCTTCAATACTTCAACCGGAAGTTGAGGTCTGCAGTCTGTAATCGTGACTTCCATTTTGTGGTCTGTTCAACAGAGCGACCAATGGGCGAAACACATGTCGGCTGATTATCACATGCAAGAACAAAATGCAGCAGGTCTGAAACTAACAGAAATTCTATTCAACAAAGGAAGAAAATCAATAAATTTACTCGACAAAGTTTTTAAAAAAATATATTAAAATTTGTAATTTTTTTGTGTCATTTACATGTTTCACCGCACACCATGTGATATTCACAAAAAGTTCAGGAATCTCACACTCCACTACTTGATAGGGTGCCACGTTTGAAAATGCGCCACAAAGCCATTCAAAAGTTCACAAGTGCTATACATATAGAAATAATATAACATTTAAGAACTGCGGTGTACAGTGGATACAAAGCTGGCACTGGGCAAATATCCGTCCCCCTTTGTCGCTGTTGGCAAAATACAAGTGTATTTTGTGGAAAACAAAATGCACAGTGTGTACCAAAAACAAATATTGTGTAAAGATCTTTTTTAAAAGATCTCCAGGCAAATAAAGCAGACAAAACCGGGCCACAGCTGCGAGAAGGCGGTGGCGCCGTTTTCACGAGGCAGGTGACTTCCCAGATAGCATTTATTTGCTCCCTGGTAACATGAGCGCCTCAACTCCACTCACGATGCTCTGCAGAGCGCCCTCGACGGTGCCAAGGCGCTCGAATGACAGGCGTCCTCGGTTAACCCTAGAGGTGCCAGGGCGTGTGGTGCTCCCGTGCCCACGGTATTGTCTGGCTGGGGGGGGGGGGGGGGGGGGGTACCCTGGCTCTTCCCGTCATGCAGTTTCCTTGTGGGGTCGGCATGTACTGGCAGCTGGGCGCTCGGAGCCCCCCTCCATGTTCTCTTGCCAAACACAGGGACAAGCCACACGAAAAGCCGCATTGTGTTTATTTATTTATACAGCGCCACAAGCATCCTCAAGGCCACTTCTAAGTGCTACAAGGGCATTATGCAGACAGCGCATGCGGTTGTAACAAATGATTCACAATCGGTGACTGGGGAAGCACTGAAAACCGCACCTATCACTATCCCCTATCGTCACAGAAAAAATAAGAAATCACAGAAAAATGAGAGAAAGAGCACGAGTAGGGGAAACCGGTCAGAATATGCTCCCTGACAGGAAATCAATTCCCGATTCCAAGATCTGATACAAAGTCACTCAGCACTCAATCAATCAAAGTACTTTATTCGACTCTAGATAAACTATAAAAGATTACACACACATATTATCATTAAAATAAAGAAGTACTCAAATCGATCAAGGAGTTTCCAAAATATGTAGTAAAAATCTGAGTACCCCAAGATCAGGGGTCCAGACACTTTGATAATCTGTGATGTACATTAAGGCGACTCTTTGCAACATCTTACCTTGGTAAATAACCAATAATGTATATGTCATGATACTGGGCTTGCTAAGTGTAACCAGCACTGTTTAATGTTATTTTTTGGATAAATAAAAACGCATACAAAATTAAAAAAAATCTGAGTACATCATAGGTCACAAATGGGTCGTGCCCTTTAACCTTTTATGAAAAAGATACAAAGCAGTTCAAAGTGTGAATCATAAACATGAGCCTTGATCGTGTTTGCTGGGGCTCTCTCGGCACTAGTTCTGGTTTGGACAAGGAGCAATTAAATAATATAAGAGGCTGCAAAATCGAAAGAGGAGTTAACCCATAAAGGTTTACCAGGCAATTTCATCATTAAACTTCAATGCTGGCTTTTCAATGCTGCTGTCCAAGTTCATATCCTCACGAGTGACCTTAGAGCATAGATGCATACAGCAGGGGAAAGATGAGGCCACATTAGGTGAAGCATTTTAAGGAATAAATGCAGGACTACCTCAATTATTAAACGAATGCTAGAGGAAAGAACCTCTATTCCACAAGACTTGCGAAACATACTGGTCATTCTTCAAAATGACAACCAGTCAATGCAACCAGGAGGAGAAGGACCTCTTCTAACACAACATGTTAAACCTTGGTAAGTTTTCACTGTAGTCTGGACGTATTTAAGCTGAGTTTCTCTTGAAAATGTGGATCTTTAGCTGTTAACACCAACCAGGGCCGGACAAAGTATAAACAAGGGTATTTGGTGTTGTTAAGACATTGATCCAATAACAATTCCAGTCTATAACAGACTAACTCAAAACTGCATGCATGCTGCCGCAGTCTTGAATGTCGCTGAAACAGCACGAAGCTTTGGCAATAGAGTGCTTTAAAAAACAAAAAAACATAAAATGCCTTCAAAGTTACGGTGAGATGTTAATTTCCTGCAAAACGCAAACAAACCTGAAATACCTGCCGAGACCTGCACAATAGAAGCAGGTGAACAACATGTGCAAACCAAGCTGAGTATATATTGTGACAAGTCCAAAATAATGGACTTTGGTAACACAAAGTAACATTTCAGCAGGACAAATTTTCAAAGTTGATTAGGAGAATGTCTAATTTATAATTACGTACATGTAAATGATTCTAAAAGATTAAACAGTGGATAGTTCTTCAATACATGACTGATAGATCTTAAACTATAGGAATGCTGGATGACGTACACTACATCTTGGATGAAGGAAACACCCGTCTCCTTGCCCTTCACGACATCTCAGCAGCATTTGACACAAATGATCACTACATACTACCCTCTGTTTTGGAGGACTGCTTTCAGGTGCAAAAACAACTGCTATTTTATCTATAAAATTATTGTTAGCGAATTATGATAGAGGTGTGCACTGGAGAGAACTCTCTGATGCCTTGTGCCCCCTCCGGTTCAATCTGGGCAACCACAATTTTCAACATTTATCTGGATCCAGCAAGTACATTATTTGAGAAGGAAGGTGTTTCCATTCACCAATACGCAGAACTTGAAAAAGGCCTCAATCAACAACCTACTTGTCCCCTGCTTGACAAAACCTCAAATTGGATGTCAAAGAACTTCCTAATGCTAATTCCAATTCAAATGGAAATGTAGCTCATCACAAGACACATTAAGAAATGTAATCCTTCACTCATGAACTAAAGGTAGACATTATTCCCCATCCTTCTGTTCCACAGTAATGACTCAGGGCGTTTCTTTAGACTCCACCCAATCACTGGGCCGGCAGTTCAACCACACAGCCAATGTAACCAATTATCACTTTTGCTCACTTAACCCCTTGCGCGCTGCACACATTCCCCTGCTGTGCGGGCGAACTAATGAGTGGGTGGAGTTCGGACGGCTCCCGGCGGTTCTTCGCACACGCCCAACGTGACGTCGGACGGCATGCAAGGGGTTAAAATAGGTAAAACAATTCCTTCCTCCCACCCACCTAAGAAGAGCAGCACATGCCATCGTCATTGTACAACTTGATTTTAGTACGCTTTAATAGCAGTCATGCCTCAGTCTTCTCTCACACAGCTGAAAGTTGGTCTCCACTCCACAGTGAGGCTCCTGACCAACACACTCAAACGTGACTATATGTTACCCATGGAAGCTCAAATCAAATTCAACACTGGGTATCTGGCTTAATAAATCAGTTCACCTAAATAATCCCACTCCTACTTGACAAATTAGGCAAGCAAATCTACAGGCCAGAGGGCCTTAGAAGTAGAGATTCACTTTTTCTAGAAGTCCCGAAATTCAAATCCAACCAAGCTGTATTTCAGGGATGTATGACGTTACAACGCATGCTGTTACAACGCATGCTGTTACAACGAAAGTTTTACAACGCGAGTGCATTGACAACGCAGGACATTACAACGCAAGTCTTTACATCGACTTGCACAAGATGGCGTGCTAACATTAAAAAAGTGTAATTTACTATTCCAACTCCAGT
The DNA here is from genome assembly GCF_964204655.1 of Triturus cristatus. Classification (NCBI taxonomy): domain Eukaryota; kingdom Metazoa; phylum Chordata; class Amphibia; order Caudata; family Salamandridae; genus Triturus; species Triturus cristatus. The sequence goes on from NC_140595.1 coordinate 63,801,480, forward strand.
CCACGTAACAGTAGGGAAGGTGTTGGGATAGTAAACTACACTATTTTTAATGTTAGCACGCCATCTAGTGCAAGTCGATGTAAAGACTTGCGTTGTAATGTCCTGCGTTGTCAATGCACTCGCGTTGTAACAGTTTCGTTGTAATGGTAGTGCGTTGTAAAAGTTGCGTTGTAAAGGTTGTTCCCCCCATTTCAGACATGCAGAGAGGCAACTACTTTGTTCATTTCTTCTCTTCCATCGGATCCAGGAACACAAACCCCTCTCCTTGTCTTCAGGAAATGTTAAAAGTCTCCCCTTTTAAAAATCACACCTGGAATAATACAGGTGAAACCGCTGCTGGAACCATTAATGTACATTTTCTACATCCCTTTTGTATATTTTGCTGTAGTCCAATCTATTCATGCAAAATGGCTCTTATGTGATAAGAATGTTGGTTCTATGAGAATGTTAACAGCTGTAGGGTGGCAGCACTATTAAAACTGTTAAATACATGTGTGAGGTTTCTTGGAAATTTAATAAGTATATGGTTTTAACTAAGTTCTACGCCATGCAAAGGCATCTGAGAATAGTTGTTAGAAGCAGGGAAGAACTCAGCTGCTTATACCCCTTACGTACTGTCTCAGAGTCCATCAGGGTAATACCAGGAGATCATCCCTACCCTTAGGACCCTATGTATCAACCTCAGAAATTACAAAAACTAGGGTTAATCTGTTTAAATACTAAACACCAATATATACAAAAGGACAATGTACAAAACATAATGTACTCTACTGTATATAGCTTGTTTTCTGAAAGTATTGTGTCAGATGAAACAACATCCCTTTGTTTATTATCCATTGGCCACTAACTCTGTATCAAACTAAATTAAATGCCAGCACTTTTGGTAAAATCTAGATTGTTCAGAATGGAAACTTAACCACAGAACAAATATTACAGCATGGAAAATGGTCACTTTATGGCTCCTTAGGTCTTAGCTGTATTTGTACAACCACGAAAGGGCAATGCTATCAATGGAGTTATATATCTAGCATACCTTAAAATTAGAGGAAAAAGACATATATTTTAGACTGGACGACTCAAAACATATTCAGACGTGCGACGAATGTCAGATATCTCGTTAATACCAAATTGATCTGCAACTGCTGGATATGTGGCTACCCAGAACTGTGTCATTTTCTGCTAATATGCCTTAAATCTAAAATACTAATTTATGGACTATTGACACTTATATGCTTTGAATAAGAATTCATGGACATGAACTATCTCGTTTAAGAGACTGCGTTCTGCATGCTCACAAAGAAGCAGTTACAAGACACCCTCTTGGTTATGTAGTAATTTTACTGTGGCAGTCACTGCATGGGAAATTCAACAGCCTCCTGACATAGAAGCACTGTTGCAGCGTACGAGGGAAAAAAATTAAAAACAACCTTGGTGAAGCTGGAGCGACGCCATCGTGTGAAAAAAACAAAAACATTAGTCAAGCCGAGGCAGAGTCTCCCCATAAAAAGAAATAACATTTGATTAGACAGGCTTGGGTAATAGAAGAGGTAGTAGCCTGAGAACAAAGAGACTCTACACAGACAATCCTGGTTTTGCTTTGGGGCCTAAGCCCACCCCCATGTCTGGGCCGTGTGCATCGGCATCGTCTCCACTGAAGTCTGTTGATCACAAAAAAAATAAAAAGGTGTGGACAGGCCAGCAGGTAATGGTCTGAGCTGTGGTGATTATATAGTAAATACACCTTGAGGAGCAACAGTGGTATGCCTTGATATGTTGAAGGGGGGATTTAACTAAATGAATGGGTGGCATGGCGTGAATGCTTGTAGAAACTGAAGGAAACAAAAAAACTGTAGCTGGAAATTCACTGGAGGACCATCTACAGCGAGTAAAATGAAACAGTGAAAATCATGCTGTGAAATGAAGAAATGATCTTCATGCAGTGAAATGAAGAAGTGATCTTCATGCAGTGAAATGAAGAAGTGAACTTCATGCAGTGAAGTGAAGAAGTGATCTTCATGCAGTGAAATGAAACTGTGATCTTCATGCAGTGAAATGGGCAGAATCATAACACAGTTAAATTAGCAGAATCATATCGACGCACATGGCGGAAAGAGCTGTGAACAATTATCTTCTTTTACATCATGTGGGAATAAAGAATACAGCTATGCCTGTGTCTGTTTTCATTTACTCTGCTGTATTGTTGAACTCAACAAATTGCCAAAATAGCTTGAATTTGTCAACTGCGTGTGACAAGCTGGAACACATTTTTTGGGTATTTTCTTAAAACTTTAGATATCCTAGGGAACAATTGTTTGCTATTTAGATGGTATGGATGAGTTTTATGTCTGATCTGAAAATGTTTTGCTATGCTTGATAATTGTGCTAATAAGTTTCTCTTTTTAAAATATAATTTCAATGAACCGTAAATGTCGCCTTTTTGCCTTATCTAATATTATAAACGACGCCATAAAACCTGGACAATTCTTCACTAACAATTGGGACTTTGGGGTTCTGGTGACATCATAGACAACTCAAACTTCACTGTTGTTGCTTATTTGAAGGCACTCGGAACCCCTCAGTGGAAAAACGTCCCGTTAATAGATACTCATTCATTAATGTTATTTATTATTGTAATTTGGTACCTTCTTATTCTAATTTAAGATACTTTTATCATTATTTAGCATGCCTTCAGTTGCAGAAGGATAACACAGTTAGAATTCCAGCCATTTTAGGTTCCCATCTTTGTTTTGTGTCGATTTCTACAGTTTTCATGATTCACAGTATCCCAAACAATATACCTCAGAAATCTAACCACTTCAGATTTCCAGACTTATACTTACGTCTGCAAATTGAACACACTGTTTACTATTTGGAAGCGTGAGTATTTTTACCTTTTGCCCAGGTTTTGTTCCATATAGAAAACATTTCCCCTTATGGAGAAAATCCTTACCTTACAGCCTCTGAAAATACAGCGTTGCCCGGGGAACTTTTAAAGTCACTTTACCTGCTTAACTCTAGCATATTTTGCCTCTGAATATGGATATAACAAATTGCATGCAAAAAGGAATTGGTAATATTTCTTAATACTCTTAAAGTTGGCAACTGTCTGAGTGTTCACCACATTTCCTATCACCCCCACCTGAACCCCCACCTGAGAAGATCTATGTGCCAATTTGAAAACTTACATTTATTCACACTTATGATAATGGAATAATGTAGGCAAATTTCTTCTAGTCATAGGTGAGATACAGGTTTAGAATTGTCCTTGAGTTGCGATTCGGTGAATCGAGATTTGAGAAGTTTGACGACAATTCCAACTTTTTGCAGTTTTAAAGGCAATCTACAACAAGAAAATGTTTGTGGCTCTGACAACAGGGGGAGATATATATATATATATATATATATTTTTTTTCCCCCAAAACATATTTTCTTTGTAACAATTTATGGTGCTCCTATTGGGGAGCAACTTTTCATAACTATGTTTAATGCATGTATTCTCTAGAATTCCTTATCATGTGCTGTAAATGGGTCAGTGTGTATTAGTGTTTGGTAACCATGCTCTGCTGCAGACACGTTTGAGCAGAAATTGCCTTTCAGGTCAGCCTTTCAGACCTTCCACACCACTCTGAATTCTTAGGTTTTCATCGGGGGTCTGCACAATCCCCAGACAGAACAAATTACTGACCAGCTAAGGAAACCTGAATTGCACTAAAACACAAAGTTATTTGCTCATTCCATACCCCCAACATCCCGCCTTGAAATGACTGACCAAATAAAAATGGAATTAATCACATGCTCTGAATTGCAAGTAACAGTTAATTATCTGTTCCAAAAACAGACCATAAAGAATCATAACTCAGTCACTATATGAATATCCTATATGTTCATTCCAGAAACTGCTCAAATTCACAATTCACTTAGACAATCTCTCAAAAAACTGTGAGGAAAGAACTTCTTTCAGTTTAAAGTTTCTTTCTGGGCCAAGCCTTCTTTAAGAGTCAGATTCATGGCTCAGGTGGCAGGCAGATGTCAGCGACAAGTGAGCCATCAGGCAGGAATGACTGGTTAAATCAAGCACATACTTGGGAGCTCGTCCTCACACTGTTTGCAAAATGAATGAATGTTGGCACACATGACTGCAGTCCATATCTCCATTTACTCAGATGGCTGCGCGAAAACACCAATGCAATTCCCTCCGCCATCTGAGAAAGCAGTGATGGCTCTCACCAGTCACCAACACCAGACATCAAAACAGCAGAAACAGTGCAGGATAAGTACAGGTGTGATCCAACTGCAAGAAGGCTGCAGGACAAGACCCCCGGCGGCTGAACCGACGTCAGCAACAATGCACCCCAGAGAAGGAAAATGTTTGCATTCACACTGCATGTAGGGGCGTCTGCAGAGAGCAGGCAGTAACCAAAACACATGCTGTAATGTTGTAGCTGGGCCGGGCACTAGGACCCGCACCAGGGATCTAAAAGTGGGAGGGGAATGGAAAAGGAAATGGGAGGAGTCAAGAAATAGAAAGAAGCAGGAGATGTAAGAGTGAGGACGCTGTCTGAATAACGCTCCCACTGCATACCTAACCAGTGTCGTCTGTGTATTGATTGTGACACCACAGCTGGCGACGAGGTGGTCGTGGACCTTCGCTGCACTTACCTGGTGCAGTCGTATCCTGTGGAGCGCTCCGCTGCTTTGGAGCTCTACTGTATTGCGACCTGGGGAGCCCACCCTAGTCGCGTCATGCCCCTGCTGTGCCTGCCGTCCTGCCAAGGGCTCCGTTGCCCAGGAGCTGTGGATGTGCGTTGCGAACCGGGAGTCCACTCGGTCGCGTGTGTCTCCTGCTGTGTACCATTGTGGACGCGAACCGGGAGCCCACCCCGGTCGCGCAGGATCCGGGCTGCGTATTGCCCGATGTGCTGCTCTGCCCGAGAGTGTCGGCGGAGATGTGTGGAGACAAGTCCTGGACCCAGAGACCGATTTCCCACAAGCGCCGGTAAGCTCCAGTGCCTGCCTGCTCCCGCATTGCAGCACAGGTGAATTTCAGTGCCCGCCTCCTCCCGTGTTGCGGAGCCTCTGCTTCTGGCTGACATCATTGAGAGGACATCAGGACCCACTCCCTGGGTCTCTCCAGTGGTCGTAGTACCGAAAAAGGGCTTGCCTGGCAAAGTGTGTCTCTGCGTGGATATGAGAGCACCCAACACCGCCATTGAAAGAGAGAGACACCCGGGACCTCACATCAGCGACATGATTGCGTCACTCAATGGGGCGCAAATATTCTCCAAACTAGACCTCAACAAGAGTTATCACCAGCTGGAACTTCATGAAAAATCGAGATACATCACCACGTTCTCGACTTACCAAGACCTGTTCAGATACAAAAGGCTCAGCTTTGGGGTCTCATCTGCCGCTGAGATCTTTCAAGGGGCCGTCAGGAAAGTAATCCATCATATTCCCAACACTCTAAACTACAGTGATGACATTCTCGTATATGGAGCAACGATGCAAGAACATGACAAGGCGCTAGACCGAGTTTGTCATGCCCTACTGGATGTCAACCTCACATTAAATAAAGGCAAATGTGAATTCCACAAATCTACGTTAAAGTTCTTTGGACACATTTTTTCAGGTGCAGGTATAAGACCAGATCCGGAAAAGACTGCAGCCTTAAACGATACTCCCAGACGCTGGGGATGTGTGCTCATTTCTAGGAATGGCAAGCTACTGTGCACGTTATATCAAGGATTACGCCACCATCAGTTATCCGCTGAGAAAGCTGACCAAACAGGGCCACCCATTCCAATGGGCCACCCATTCCACGCAATCAAAGCTTCCGTGGAATCAGCCAACAACCTCGCTTATTTCAATCCGCGGCGAAAAACTGAAATCACTGTTGATGCGAATCCCGTGGGACTGGGAGCCATATTAGCTCAATACGACAGGGAGGGTGATCAACGATACATCGTAGCCTATGCAAGTCTGAGTCTTACGGACACAGAGAGAGCGTACTCTCAGCATGAAAAGGAAAGCTTGGCAGTAGTCTGGGACTGCGAACATTTCCACATCTTCATTTATGGAAAACACTTCACGCTTATCATGGACCACCAGGCCCTGTTAACTATTTTTGGAAATCCCAGAGCCAAAATGCCACCCAGAATAGAGCGGTGGGGCATCCGCCTTCAAGAGTATACATATACTATCGTCCACAAACCTGGAAAAGCTGCAAATCCAGCTGACTACATGTCGAGGCGTCTTAAAGCAACGTACAGATCAAATCCATCACTAGCGGAGGAGTACATTAATTTTGAAGTGGCTCAAGCCAAACCACCTGCAGTCCTTCTGGAGGCCATCCTGGACGCCACCAATGAGGATGTCACCTTACAAAATGTAAAACAGCGCATCCAGACCAATAGCTGGACATACTTAGAAGAATCTGGACAAAATGGACAGGTCGACAGTCAGGAACTTTCCTCTTTTAGACATGTGAAGGATGAACTGTCCATCACCTCCAATGGTCTTCTACTACGAGACAAACGGATCATCATTCCTAAACAACTGCGCCAAGGAGTCATCAACTTAGCGCATGAAGAGCACAGAGATATCGTAGCCACGAAGAGAGCGCTGCGGGAGCGAGTCTGGTTTCCTGCACTCGATCAGATGGTTGAACTCACCCTGAAAGACTGCCCACAGTGTCAGCTAGTAAGTCGGGAGGATCCGCCTGCGCCTCTACAAATGTCAGAATTTCCGGACTGCGTCTGGCAACATGTTGCGGTAGATTTCTTTGGCCCGTTGCAATCTGGCACGTATATCCTGGTCATAATGGACGAGTACTCACATTTCCCAATTGCACACCTCATGGCGTCAACCAAAGCTGCCACCACTATCCCTGTGCTGGATGAGGTTTTTGCAGCACGGGGCATACCGAAGGTAGTGAAAACAGACAATGGCCCACCGCTCAGTGGGCAAGACTATCGCTGCTTTTGCCAACCACTTGAATTTCAAACACAGGAAGATCATCCCCCTTTGGCCACAGGCCAATGGAATGGTAGAAAGATTTATGGCCACTCTAAAAAAAAAAACATCCAGCAAGCAGAACTTTCAAAGTGTGATGTTCAAGTGGCTTTAAATGAGGTGTTACGAGCCTATCGAACCACACCCCATACCACCACAGGTAGATGTCCTGCGACCCTAATGTTGGGTCGCACAGTGCACACTAGAGTACCGGCCTGGGAGGACATTGCCAGTGATATTCATCAAGACTCTGATCACAAAGAATTAGTAGCACGAGACAGACTGAAAAAGGAGAAGATGAAAGAATACGCCGACAGTCGGAGAAAAGCTGTGCAGTCATCCATCCAGGAAGGAGACTGGGTGCTGGTGCGGTAAGAACAACAGAGAAAAGTAGACTTCCGATATCATCCTTGCCCGCTGTTAGCAACAAAACAAAAAGGGACCATGATCACGGTCGCGTCAGAAGACAAGAGGATCACTAGGAATGTGGCGCACTTCCAGAAATGCACGCCCACTGTCCGAGAAGCACTGACCGTGCCTAACAATGCTTTGAAAGGGAACGCACCTGAGTTAGCAAGCGATCATCGGACTTCATTTCTCCTGGTGAAGAGGAGCAGGCGACTCAGGATGTAGCCCACCGGCCGCAGCGAACTCATCGAAGACCCGTTCGCCTCATTGAAGAACTATAACTATGTTGTTTTCTTTTATTGACAACTCTGACATGCACGGACACTTCTGAAATGTTTCAAGTTGTTTAAGAAGAGGGAGATGTAATGTTGTAGCTGGGCCGGGCACTAGGACCGGCACCAGGGATCTAAAAGTGGGAGGGGAATGTAAAAGGAAATGGGAGGAGTCAAGAAACAGAAAGAAGCAGATGTAAGAGTGAGGACGCTGTCTGAATAAAGCTCCCACTGCATACCTAACCAGCGTCGTCTGTGTATTGATTGCAACACTACACATGCAGGCACGTGGCTGTGCTTGTGTGGGGGGATGACATTGGAGGAAACGCGCAGGGTCTCACAGGCCGCTGCCTGTCTCCCCGGTTTCAAAAACACAATGTGCCTCTTGTGGCATTGTGACCTTTGACCCCTCAACAGACAAGGGTTGCAATGTCTGCACACTGTGCATGCAAATGCATGGATGGAGATCTGATGCTTCCATCCAGGCCTCCACCCCAGCATTCTAGGCTTTTCACAAACTGTCAGGAGCCAGTTTCCCTCACAGTAATGTTCTGGGGTGGACCGTTTGCGCCTCACTGCAAGCTGTCCTTTTGTGCTGCAAGGGGTTTAAGTATCTATTGCGCCAACCATGGTATGTCTGGCTGCAGCGCAATATAAAGAACTGTGCTGCGTCAGACCCTGCATTAAGGCTGTATTATGCTTTTTAAATACAAAAACAATGAAAATACATATACTCTTAAAAAGCACAATAATTCTTTGCCATTTGATTGAAAACATCATCTCAATTCATTAATCCAAACCTATGTATCCCATTAAACTCAACTGAACAGTTTCTTTCCCAATGTAAAGTTAAAGGTGCTAGAGTAGAGGGTGCCTGATGTCACAAAGTCTCGAGACCCAAGCAGACGTCATCAAACACACAAACATTCCCGAACGTTCCTGGCGGGCAATGGTAGTGATGCTGCCTGGACTGGTTCAGTACACGTGTTTTTTCACTCTTCCCTGGATTGCCCCTTTAAGAACTCTCCTGGTGGGGCCTGTCTTTCATCAGGCCCTCCTCGGAGCTCGCGCTCCCTAAAGCCACTTCAGGTCGCCTTCTGTCCCCACCCAGAAACTATTTTTATATCTAGGAGGCCAGAGACCACGGACTCACTGCGACAGAAATTAATATTGCCACCTATATAACATTTTGAGTTGCTTATTGTGGGTGTCATGAATTTAAAATTAAAGCTGCGAGTGCAATACATCAAGGGATCCTCATTGGGGCAACTCGGAAATTCCCAACCGGGTCTCAGAATTCGGCGCGCAAAAAACACGAGGCGCAAACCCGTGGGGCCACTGCGCAGGGGGTGTAAACTCTCCCACAAATCCCCGACTTTGAGCCATAAGTAAAGACAAACTTACCTGCGTGGAGGGTGCTGCCGCCGCCGAGGGACGCCTGCCTCCTGTGAGCCCCGGGCTCGAGGGGGGACGAACAGCGACAGGTGCCGGAGAGGAGGGGAAGAGCTGCCAATCACGGGGCGCGTCGACCACCGCCACGGCTCGCGCTCAGCTGCTGAGGGGCAGACGTCATGAGGTGGTTCTGCAAAAACACGACACAAGCCAGGGTTCATGCGCAGAGTCACACAGCCACAATGCTCACAAGGATGAGTTGGCCTACGCACGCGGCTGTACACGCAGGCTCACGTGAACTGTACGGCAGGGGAGGAACAAATTATGTGGCAGGGTTGGCTAAATAAATTATGCAGAAAGAAAAGGCAAATTATGCGTCATAACGAGGCACGTGTTTGAGATGCTATTACTTCATTAAGCATGTTTACACATGGTAACACAATATGGGCAAATAATCCACCTCATTAGTGCCAGTTTAACAGCAAAAAATTAGCAATCATTAACTGAAAGATGTCCAGTCAACCTTTGCGAAGGCCCTTCCGCTGCGCAGAAATACATTGCCACCTTTTAAGCAACTTGAGACAAACATTTTTTTTGTTAAAATCTGCAGATTATGGATTATGTGGCAGGATCACAATTCCAGAGGCCCCATCTATACGGAAAGGAAGGCCGACGCTAAAGTTTCTCGAGGGCCGCAATCGGACAACTACTATTCAACTAATACATGCTTAGATTCACTGTTTGTAAATTTATCTTCAGTGATTATCCAAAAAGTCTGGCATACCTCTGTCCCTGCAGAACGAAAGCTGGGACTCATCACTAAGGCTAAAAGGAACATTTCTTGACCTACCAATGTTCAGCGATTACCAGACGGCTCCCATCCCATGCAATATAAGACCCCTTCAGCTGACCGGGAAACATCGGTTACATTGCGGTGTTTACACCGCAATACCTTTACAACACGGGTATTACAACGCAAGTCATTACAATGATTTGCGCTGGATGGCGCTCTAACCTAAGGAATAGTATGATTTACTATTCCAACACCTTCCCTACCGTACGTAGACTGGAGTTGGAATAGTAAATAATACTATTCCTAAGTCCAGCGCCCTCCAGCGCATGTCTATGTAATGCCTGCGTTGTAAAGGTATCGCGGTGTAAACACCGCGATGTAACATCGTATATTCAGGAGCCTAAAGCTCCTATTTCAGTAGTTTTGATATCTATCGAAATAGATATCATTATATTTAATGATAAGGTCCAGGGTGCAAATTAATGTTGAATAAAATCCAAGCCCTGATACCATTTCACACAGTCTCTCACTGCTTACATTTCACATATTTCTTAAATATGAACTTTTCTCATAACCTAACTGGACCGACAAAAGCACAGAAGGGAATAAAGTCTTATTACATCGATTTTCAAGAAAGAGACAGAGTTTTACTCCTCTTGAGCGCAACATCTTGATAGGTGCTTTGGGTTGTACTAGCCGGATCAGCTTGGAAAGGGTTTGTGGGGATCTACAAATATTACTGATCAAGGAGCTATTTTTAGTGCACAGCCCTCAAGCCTCCATTCCATACATGAATAGCTCATCCAGTCCAGCTTTTATATAAGCATTCTGGGATTTGTAGTATTAACACCTTGGATATCAGGACTTCCGGGTCACCGAAATACCATCTCATTAGGCGTTCATTACCCGTATATGAGGAATACGAATACTTCTGGCATCAGTGCTTCTGCGACGAGTTGCGTAGCTTTCGCCTTATTATTGAGCTTTTCACTTGAACATATCGCATGATTTTAGCAGGTAAAAAAGACAAATGAGAACTGTGACATTTTGACAAAAGTTGTAATTCTCCATTCGGACAAAAAAGCAAAAGCAGTAATTGGGCACAAAAACTGTCCAAATGCTCAGCATGAATGGCAATTCACAGGGTGGCATTTGGGCCAGTCACTAAAAAGCATTCAGAAGAGTGACCTCAAGTCTCACTCATTATGAGTGAGACTCACACATCGGGAGGTCAGGCTGAGCTCTCACTCTCAGAAGACAGAATAAGACCACGGATGGAAAGCGCTATGTCTAAATGTACCTCTGTCCAGAGTTCTTCTTTATGCAGAGCAGGTCAAGGGAGCTGCAGAAGTTTCAGGAAGAAAAACCAACTCTGGAGCTGCCCTCACACAGAGCCCTTAATTTGCTGGGTGGAGCCATATTGCAGTGTTGCTCCACAAATTTTGTCAGCCAGTTGTCTAATCTGGTGAGGCTTTAGGTCCTTATTTTAAGCCTGGTCGATAGGATGCTCCACCAAATTACATGGACATTGTGCTATAACTAGGCCTGGGTGGAGTTTGTAGAGTTTTACTCCTCGGAACTCTGCGAAGTGCAGGAAAAACTCAGCCTCGCTCCGTGGAGTTCCACCAGCGTCGTACTCTAAGTCGCTCTGCTCGCACTGATTTTTTGTCCAGGAAGTTTGTCCCATGCTGTAAAATCAGCCCGAACAGCACTACGCATCTTGCCAGAGGACGCTGCTGCTTTCTGCGGCTCGAGTAGACATTCTACTCGAGCGGCAACTTCCTCAATGCAAGCAGCAGGTTTCTCAACACGAGCGGTCGCAACCTGCTGGGACAGCCCGCTTTGAGAAATCGTGCCGGGAGTAGGTCTAGTGCTCGATTTTGCAAGTGCTCGTCAACTAAACATTGGCGAGCTGCTTGAGAGAAAAAGCAAAACTCCGCAGGCGGAGCGGAATTCTTCACCCTTCCCTATCTATAACAGACTTATAACACGGTGAATGGAACATCTGCCACCTCTGTATCCTGTCTGCCAAACTCTAAAAATGGCACTTCGTCTTATTCTATTAATTTTACATTAATTTTGCTTGTTTTATCATTTAACTGATATAAATTTCTATGCTGTCGCTGATGGCATGATGTCACTTCCTGTGATGTCATAAAATATGATCACTAGTTCTCACTTTTAAGAATTATCAAAACTTGAGAACTGTGTCAAAATGATGCATGAAATAGGACTTTTAACTACTGGCCGCTCTGCAGAAATTGTCAGCTTTCCAAATTTTCTCTGCTGATATGGCAAATTGGACAACAGCCCATCTGTGAATGACACTGCGGTCACCATGTCGGTCTACCTAACAGCTGCCACATGACCATTATGTTTAATTCTGCTCACTCACCGCCCAGGTTGCATTTAATCTTTCCCCTTCAAGTCCATTCAGCTCTCACCATGTGCTAAATATAAACTCTGCTTTGTTGCTGGCTGCCTGTGTTGTGAACCTTTCATGCTGCGAAGCATAATTTGATAACAATGCGATATATGATAATGTTATCCCAACAACATCGCAAGCGACTGCTGTGTTCAGGTTTGGCCGGATAGCAAGCACATTTGGGCAACGAGGAAGGAACACCTGTTGTGTTTTTGAGGGTGCGGAGAGAGAAGGACAAAATACACATTTTATGAGATGCATCCATGGTAAGGAAATGAGAGAACAATTGACATAGAAGAAAGACTTTGTGACCGTCTGATCAGAAACATACAGAGTAAGCAAAGAGTGAACGATAAACGACTATGGGCCCTAAATACTTTAGGCTGTCAAATGTTCCTGTGTCATGTGCGACTTTCAGCCAGTCCTGCTACTTCAGACAACACTAAGCATGTTGTAAGTCTGTACCAGCAATGGGTGATGTGAAAGTACAAGTACTAGCACGCTCTGTGTAGTTGGTTGGAGAACCGCGAAAGGCTGAGAGTTAATCTCATGGCATGGACAAGCTGACCACTATCTCTACATGCAAAACCATGCATTACATGCAAGACCATGCGTCTGTGTGAGGATGTACATCCAGGCAACGCTATATATTCCCTAGCAGCTTTACCATCCTTGTAAGACTGTACCTTCACATGTGAGGCTGTACTTAAATATAAGACATTATACATGTAACACGTACCTCCAAGTAAAAATGTTAAAATATCTGTGGCGTACATTTATGTTTGAGAATGTTACCACCTTGTCTGTACTTTAAACCAGTGATTCTTAACCTGTGGTCCGGGGACCCCCGGTGGTCTGTGACGTCTTGACAGAGGGTCCGTGACCGCTCAGAAAATCAAATATTATTACCAGATAACTACAGTCTAACCAAATAATGAAGCAAAATGTAAAACATAACATTTTAAAATGTTTTGCAAATGTATTGGAATTTGAAATTGGAGTCTAAAAATGATGTTGATATCCTCAAATTGATTTGTGGGAGCAGAGCAAGTGCATCGAACAGAAAATAATATGGACAACGGGTGGCCTCAACTGAATATGAAAAAGTTCCAACCTTCCCGTTAAAATTAAAATTTAAATTGTTATAATAACTTGTGAAATAAACAAAAAATTTCATCTGTGTATTTGTTTGATGAGTGGTTATGTCTGTATTTGTGTGTATTGTTTTGAGATTGTAATGATCAAAATAATTAGGCTAGGATCCTGGGTTTAAGTAATGACTCTGTGGGGGTCCCCGAATTCCAATAATGATTTAGTGGGGTCCCCGGATGCGAGTCACTATTAATTCAGGGTCTATAGAAGTCAAAAGGTTAAGAACCACTGCCTTAAACCATACTTCCATGTAAGGCACAGAAACACGCTAAACCACTTTGAATAGTGCATCTAGGTGAGACCAGGTGTCTACATGACACTATGCATTTGTGTGATAACATATTGTGTCAGGATACACCCCAATATGAGACTACATTCACGATCGGCTGTCCATCTGTGTGAGACTGGAAATGCATATGAGAATTCACATCCATGTATCACCCAAGCCCCCATATGATGATGTACCCCCAAAGACCTTTCATGGTTTAATAATGTGCCCCAAGCTCTTTGACCCATTAGTGAGTTTCAAGCTGCTCATAATGTCCACGTGATCCTCAATTGACAGCCTGTGTAAGGTGAGTTTGTGTGATGAGCATTGTCAGGACCCATCACACAATGTCTTTCCGTGCATCCCAGGGTACCTCCCACTGCCTCGCAATGTGGTTCACGCTACTCATGTTGTCAATGACTTCCAAACCCCTTACACTGCTCATGTGCCCATGTTTCACACGCTGTCTGTTCGCGAGTCTGAAGCACAGAACACTATCAATGCCCTCCAGGTTACCTCCCATTATCCATGTAGCGCTTGTTATAGCAAATCTTTTGCTCATGTGCCCTGTCTTAGCTCACACTATCTATGTGCGCCAAGAAACCTCACATTGCCTGACCATGTGCTGTAACGTACCTCACTGTCAGATGAATGCCAACTTTAGGTACTATAGCTGTCTGTGCTACCAAAGTTAAATCACATGGTCTGTCCATGCCTTCTAGGTCCTTGCCCCTCAAACTCCTCTACAGTCTGTAAGCTCCTCACACTGCGTATCTCTATTTACCAAAATCCTTGTTTTGTAAGTTCATAGATACCTCACAGCTCATGCTACCGTGCCCCAACGCATACTTTCTTTCCATATGTCCTGTGCTCTTCACACTGCCTCTCCATTTTTCTCGAGCTACCTCACACCATCCATGTTACGCAACTGACGTCACTCTATCCACCCATGTCTTCGAGGTGAATCAAAATGTCTTTGTTTTAGCTCATGCACCTCAAGCCATCCCATATCTTTTGCTTCCCTGCCTCAAGCTACAATGTCTTCCTATATGCCTCACTCTCCCTGTTCATCGGCCCCTGGCTACCTTACTCTATCCATCCATGTGTGCTCAGCAAGATCACACTGCCTGCCCATGGCTGCCAAGATACCTCAAACTGTCAGTCAGATGCTAAGTGACGTCATGTTGTCCGTGGTCCTTAAGATCAACCATATGCACCAGCCACCTAGCTTTCTCTAGCGACATGTTTGTAACTATGTTTACCATATGCCTATCCCCCTCACCCCTGAAAGTTGAAAGCCAAGCCCCCACATCGAAACGATCCAGAGATTCAGCGATCTAGTTTGAGAAAAAAAGAGAGGGCTACATGAAGGAAGAGGGAATAACGGATCTTTATGGTTTCGTGCATACAGTCTTTGTTTTCAGTCTACGAAAGACTGAGGAGATTCGGAGACAAATGGAATATCATTGATGCAATCAGCAAGATCAATAAGACAGCCCCCCCTCTAAAGCACAGACTTACAGTCACAAAACCAAACATGGAAGTTCCATGAGCACAGTAGAGAACCGCATGCAGCTCCAAAGTGCAGGGGTACAATACATTTGTCCTCCTGCCCATCAGTATAGGCAACTCTAGGCCAAGGACTTCTGGCATGGGCAGACAGCGATTCTTTTCTTGGATGATCTCTGTTGGCCGTGTACACGGTCGGATAAGCTTCTAAAAATTCCTCGGTTGCGAGAGCTCTTACATACTATCTACCCATTCCATTACCGGTGTATCCGCACACTCTCCCACACTTGCGTAAATGTCCCTCACTTCCTATCTGACCTATGCAGGAGAAACTATGCAAACCCAACCCTCTTTCCAGACCAACGCAGACAAACGTGGGTCCTTGGGCTGCTTTACTAGCAGGATTCCTTGGCAATCAACGCCTCTCCATTGGCTTTTGACTACTATCAATAACCATGTTTTTTCTTTTTCAATTTGAAAAAGCATCACAGAGATTGCACCGATGCAGGGGCGAGGAACAGACCATGGACATGAAAACTACAACACTGGAATCCGAACCCACAGAAACTGGGTCTGGGATGCATTCCACCCTTGCTCGGTCAGATGCCTAAGACCATTGACGTCCTACACTACTATGTATGTGGCTTTACCATCAGATTCACCATTACAAGATTACGGCCCATGACATGCGATCACCAGTGAAGGAAGCCTCGAATTGAATACCTCCGGACACATAAAGCATTTTATCTGCTTACTAGGATCCTATTCTTTCTACCTCTCCCCATTGCACTCTGAGGGGGCATTTATGGGGTGTACAGTGCCATACAAAAATCTATATATAAATACCTATATCTTCTAAATTAAGACAGAGGGACGAGGAGCTAATAGACCAGGAAAAGGTTCAAGAGGGGACAGTGATCAAATTATCAGCAGGGTTAGAGAAGACCTAGTACAGAACACAAGATTGAAGCACTCAGCTGTTTAGCCTGGAAAAGCGTTGAAAAGGAGACCACATATTCAGGGTCAAGAGAAGTGCATAAGGAGAACTGGCGGGGGCACAGGGAACAAGTGACACTGTCTCACACAATGCAGCAGGAGATTCACATATTGCAGGAGGGAGACACTAGCAAACTGACAGAGAGACCAGATCATAGACATCAGAAGGTGGAGGCAAGGGCATAATCAACAGCCAAGGGGGATACCACTACATAAGCATCAAGAGAACTGAGGCAGCGACAAGCGCATAAGAACTAAAAACATATGCTTAGCTGTCAAAAAACACAAAAACACAAATAGGTATGATGGAAGACCCCTACATCTAGCCTGCAACAGTGAAGCACACAAACAACCAGCAGACGTTAATCATAATAATGAGATGAAAGTGCCACTCACACCCAAATCGAACACACCATTAGACCCAATGCACACAATCTTGCAAGCAGTGGTTAATTTGTGAAACAATAAGTGCCAGGGCCCACGTTAAGAGGACACGGCAGCTTGCACCATCCATTGCCCCTGCCAGCATTGCCAATGACAGTGCCAACACAACTACTAGCCACCACACTCCTACAAGTGTCACAATTCATAGGTTTCAAGGCCCCCAAAGCTATAAGAATGGCACATATTAGTGATTGTTAAAGCATATTTAATTAATAAAGAGCTGTAGTTGTGCTCATACCTAAATTTGGCAGACAGCACCACCACGTGGCAGACTGTCACAAGCGCCAGTGCTAAGAGTTAAGTGGTGGTGCCGAGCACTGGAAATTCCCGGCTCAAATTAAGCACTGCTCACAAGTCTGTCGGAGATCCACCACCTGTAATACTAATGAGATGCAGACGTGCACATTTGAAATGAATACCAACACTCAAGGAACAATCCCCATTGTTGAACTGCACCTAAGGGGCGTAGGTATCGACAGTGAGGCAGGTTCAGTGACACTGGGGCCCAGGGGTATGAGAGTGGTACAACCCAATAATGCTAGTCTTTTTACCACCCAGCCAACAAAGGGGTAGGGGCTCATTTTCTTTGCTTGCATCAAGACAAATAACACCCATGTAATGCCACTGCCTGGAACTTGAAAATAAGAACCTGCACACCAAAAGCTCGATGACTAGAGACAGGAGGACACCGAAATGCATACAATAACGAAAACTCAAGACATACCGAACCGTGCAATTTAAAGGAAGATCACCTCTTTTGGAACATCATCATTGGAATCCAAAAACCAGCATTCACTACTCAGCATAGCGAGGATAGCAGATATTGACATGCTCTCATAACTGTTTGAAACACTGAACACACTCATACGGACCTTTGTCGATAGGAAAGTCGAAAACCAGCAGACATCACGCACCGTAGTTTAACACAAATACCACACATCTCACTTGCATTGGATAGCACAAGGTCCCAAGGCCTGAACCACTGTCTGAATTATCGCCATTGGGCAACCCACAAGCAGCAGAAAAAATGATGCACAAAAAACAGTTCTCATTAGCCATGGAAATATCAAATGTGTTTTACACAAATAATCAAACATAACTATTTTGTGAGATCGTCTCTTCTGTATGAAATAATGAATTCATCAGAATAACAGCGATCATGGCTAAGACTCTTCATTAAAATCTACATTAATGAAGGTTGACTTCTACTGAGTTCGTCGCCCTTTCAGTGACAACTGACTACCAACAAGTGCGGACTGAGCTGGCCAAGCCAATGTCAACAGATTGCAAGCCCGGACAGGCTACCCGCTGACCCATCTAGATATACTGCAGCTCTATCTGCGTCATTCTTGGAGCAAGTAGTACGACAAAGAATATAGTACGCTAGAAGCAGATAAACATCCACAGAACTGGCCGGCCCATAGGTGACGCCACTTTCGCCTATAGTGCACTGAAGAATCTGACGATCATCTCCTGCCTCGGGTCCTGAGTCTAAAAGGCAGCACATATCAGTGACTAGATAATCAGCAGGATTTCTTCTTGAAGTTTTTGAAGGTGATGGTGATTGTGGTTGATGGTGATGAACATAGTGAAAATGCCAAACTTAACACCCATGGCTGCTGGCAAACCACGATAGACAGACAGACAAGGAAGCCGAGATCATCGACTATGGACACATGCTGGCCCACGGGCCATATACTAGATGGAATGTAAGCAGGGCCCAAAGTTTTGCCTTAGAAGTTCATTTCTGCAATTTTCGGGTGTTGCCAAAACCCAAGACTGCCTAGCCTTGATTTCACCTCCTTCTACTCCCTCACAGCACCATAAACCGGTCTCTTTATTTGACTCTTCCAAGTTCTTTTTCATACCTGCTTTCCCCTTTCAGCCTCACTCTCCCCAGCTTTGGTCAATGACTGAAAATGAAAAATAAGATCTGGTCCCCATAACTGAGCGTCACTGCCCTCCACCTGCAACCACCGGAACAAGATAAGCCGTGGATAAGACCAGCAAAAAGGGTGGATAAGACCAGCAAAGGTGTATCAGGACACATGAGATGCTGAGAGCCGGGGCGATGATTTTGACCTAGTTACTCCCTGGCACCAGCGCCCTCTCCCTGATATGGGTGCTGCATTTCCAGCCTTGACAACAGTGGTGCACAAATGTAATTCCTACGTGCTTCAGATCATCAAAATGTAGAACAAGCACACCATAGGCAGAATCCACCCTGTGATTCGATGATGAGCATATTCAGAAGATAATATATTGTATTGTAATTGCATTTGTATAGCGCAAACTACCCCTGACGAGGCATCGAACCGCTTTGTCGGAGAGTAGCACGCTACTCCGGGAGCCACAGAGGATTAGTGTTGAATTAGTATTGTGAAACATGCAAGTAAATTTTAAGTAGTGAATAGGTTAGTCAGCTCTTTGGATTCGGAAGGATAGCAGAAGGATAGAAGAGGAAAAAAGGTTTGTATTTATATATCACTTGTTACCCCAATTATTTCTGAGCAGCGCAGTGAAGACCCTGGAAAGACAGTCTCTTCTGTTATCTTGACCTGAATAACTTATCAAACTATTGTTCAAAACAGTGGGATCAAGAATAGAAGTTTGCTGTTTACAAGCCTGAAAATGTAGGTCGCACATGGATTAAGGTCTATGGAATGAGCCACCTCATTAGATATTTAAATTTTTGCTCAGTGATTTTCTAAAATAGCATCTCTCCTTCCATGTGATTATTCCTGTTTCTAAGGATACTTTTGGAAAGTTTGTTTCCGCATAGCATGTAATAAGATACTCTGTTTTCACATGTTTTGGGAATGCTTTGTTTTATTTAAAAAAAAGTGTAATTCGTACGATTTGAAAGCTTCTAGTAAATACAACGGCCTTGCTCTCAGCAGGTCCTCTGTCATAATAAATCCCGGCTGGTCTTATCCACTTCTTGCTTAATTTGTTCTGGTGGTTGCAGGCGGTGGGCACCGGCACTCATTTTTTGTGGCCTGGGACCTATTTTTCATAATTGGTCTTTGACACGAAACAAGAGAGAAAAACTCAGAAAAGGAAGAAACAAATAGGAAAAGAAAGATAAGAAAACAGTGACACAAGGAGAAAGGAGGGGTAAGAAAGAATGTAAAATAAATTGAAAGACAGGAAGTCTGGCGTGGGGGGTGGCAGAAAGGGACATGAGGTGGAATCAAGACAAAAAACTTTCGATTTCGTCAGCCCTGGCAGTGGGCTCCTAAGGAAAATTGTGTGCACTCTTCTGACAAAAGATCCCACTAAGAAATACGTGGACTTAAAATATAGTAACAACAGTAATGATTTCACAATAAGTAAATTGACACAGACATGGATGTAAAATCTTGAAATAAAGTAAATAAATAACTGAGGATAAAGCAAGCACTGACAAAGTCAATCTTTTTGGCGTTTATATAGTTAAGAGGTCTTCATAGGCGGCACAGATTACATAAAACACATAGCAGCGCGAGAAAAAATGCCAGCTTTCCAATGGCCACGCGTAACCCACGAACCACGAAAGATCCAAAGCATACGCAAGGGACACGCTCATAATTAAGAACAATTCGAACAGGAAACTTCAGCCAGGGGTGTATCCATATTGTAATTTTGTAGACTCTTTGCAAATATGTGAATTGCATCAACTTAGACAATGAATTTCGAATTAGCCTATGAGCATACACAATTTTTTTTTTTTTTTTTTTTAAAAACCTTTATTTCTCCAAGAGTCTGGACACAGCTATTCAGCCGACAACCCGGAGGTTCGGCAGCTTCGATAGAGAAGGACAAAGAAGCGTCCACATTGCAGTAAAGGAGCAGTGAAAAGATTCCATTTTTAAGTAAACACAAACACACAACAAACCCCAGCAAGGCAAGAACACTGAATGCCCATGGTGATAGCCCCCCAGGGGAGGCCGGACCCCAATCATCTAACAGTCACAGTACTGTGATAAGAGGAAGAAGGGGGACAGCAGAGGTCCAAGAAGTCAATTAATCATCACATCTTATATACTGGGCTGGAAAGAATGTCAAGAAGAAAGCTGTTCCTCGGGGGGATCCAAATCAGGGGCAAGACAAATTCCCCCCCTGTATTGATTCCACCGCCCCCAGATGGCGTGCCACTTCCGAGGGCGGCCTCTAGCGCAATATACTGTCTTTTCCCTGAGCATACTCCAATCCATATTTTCTTTCCACGCGGTCAATGTGGGGGGCCCCACGGAGCCCCACAATCGCGCGATGTCTCTCTTAGCGACCATGTTACCCAGAGTCACCCATTGGGTCTGTGCCGCATCGTGATCAGTGGGCCCCCAGACATTCAGGAGACAACACCGCGCTTCCGGCTGCATAGCAATGCCCGTCACCTCCCCCATCACTGCATGGACTCTCCTCCAGAATTCCGTGATGACACCACATTCCCAGATGATATGCAGGAAAGTACCCACCAAACCACATCCCCTCCTACATAGGCCTTCCTCAGAGAATCTCATATGAACCAGCCTTGGCCCCGTCACATACACTCGATGCAGTATTTTGAGCTGCACCAGCCTCAGACGCGACGGGATCGCAACCTCCTTGGGAGAGGAAACAGCAGACTGCCAATCCTCGTCATCCAACTCGAGTCCATCCCTAGTCCACTGGTCCCGCAGCCCCAGAAGCGTATCCGCCCGGACGTTTATCAATTTCTTGTAGATGAGCGAGATCGTGCTCTCAGGCATATGGCCATCAAGGATCCGGTCCTCCAAAGGGGAGGACTCAGGCACCTTCTCACCCTCCACGAGGACTGACCGGAGGGCATGACGCACCTGAACATAGCGGAAAAACTCGGAAGTCCCCAGCTCATACTCCTTCTGCAACTCTTCAAAGGACTTCACCCTCCCCTTAATCAGCACATCTCCGACCCTGGAGATGCCGATCAGGTCCCATTTATCAAAACCTTTTGTATGCCAAAGCCTACCCAATCTTTCAGATTCAAACAGCGGGGTAGCGAGGGTGAGCCTATCCTTCCAGCCCAACGAGTCAGTTGCCATCTTCCACACACGCACCGCCACCCCAGTGGGCCCCGTGAGGGACGAGTCCAGGGACCGCGAGTACAACGCCCTGTGATAGTTACCACCACGCAGCAACCACCTATCCATGGCATAACCAGGGCTGAGGGCAGGACCATAGAGACCATGATTAATCGCGCTCAGCTGGGTGGCCCAATAGTAGCGTCGGATGTCTGGAAGCGCAATACCCCCATCATACCATGGAAGCGTCAACTTAGCAATTGCTATTCGCGGCCGCCCGTCCCACAACAACGTTCGTTGGAGGCTTTCGATCTCCCGAAAGTATTTGGCCGGTACCCAATCTAGAGTATTCTGCAATGCGTAGAGGAACCGGGGAAGAGACATCATTTTGAACAAGGCAGCGCGCCCAACGAGGGAGAGCGGCAGCCTCCGCCAGCCCTCTACATCCCGCCGCAGGCGCGCTAGGGGGGGGAGCAGGTTCCTCTCATACCGCAAAGCGGAGTCCGTGGAGATAAAGATCCCCAGATACACGAAGCCCTGCTGAGCGATCTGGATCGAACAAGATCGCGGGATCGGTGGAACCTCGCCACTCAGAACATATAGATACGATTTACTCCAGTTGATGACGAGACCCGAATTCCTACCGAAAGATGTAAGAACGTCGCAGACCACTATCAGTGATTTCTTGGGCGAGGCAAGATACAACAGGATGTCATCAGCATATAGCGAAATGCGGTCCTCGTGTTCGGGCGACCATCTAAGTCCCCGTATATCCGGGTTCCAGCGTATCCACGCCGCCAGTGGCTCAAGGGCGAGGGCGAACAACAATGGCGACAGGGGGCAACCTTGCCGAGTGCCCCTCCCAAGCTGAAACGGAGTCGACGCCCGGCCATTTACCACCACACTCGCAAGGGGTCCCTCATACAGCAACCTCACCCAGCTCACAAAACCATGGCCAAAGCCGAACTTGGCCAGCACAGCCCACAAATATGCCCATTCCACCGTATCAAAGGCCATCGTGGCATCGAGAGACGCCACAACAGCTGGTTCACGCAGCGTGCCCGCCCTGGCGATCACACCATGAAGGCGCCGAAGGTTTAACGCAGTGTTACGATGCGGAATAAAACCGGATTGATCCGGATGGATCAGGTCTCCAAGTACCCTGATCAATCGGGCCGCAAGGACTTTAGCCAGAATCTTCGGCTCGGCGTTAAGAAGTGAGATAGGCCTATATGAGGCACACTTATCTCGGGGTTTACCATCTTTGTGTATAACAACAATTGTCGCCAGTGGCTGATCCAACGGGAGGGTCCCACTCCCCCGCGCCTCCACGAACATGGCGCGCAGGTGAGGGGCAACCCTATCCGGAAACAGCTTATACAGGTCAATTGGCAAGCCATTCGGGCCCGAGGCCTTGCCCGAGTTCAGCGCGCGGATAGCTCCCGCCACCTCATCGACCGTTATGTCTCCATCCAGATCGTCCCTATCTACGTCGGAAAGACAGGGCAAAGCGATATCACGCAAGAGGTCACGCGAGTCCTCGGGCGGCCTATCCGACACTGAGGCATAAACCATACGGAAATAGTCCGTGAAGCACTGTACAATCCTCTCAGGTTCCACAATCACCTCTCCCCCCTCTCCCGTCAACTCCGGCACTACTCTATTAACCCGTTCTTTTTTGTCCAGCCAAGCTAGGAGTTTCCCGGCCTTGTCACCAACATCATACAAGCGGCCCTGCTGTTCCCTACTGAGGGTCTTAGCGGCATTCGTCACCAGGTCCTTATACTCGGCTTGCTTCAAGCTCAGCTCATGCAGTGAGGCCTCTGTAACCTCCTCCTCTAGCGCTCCCTCCAAAGCCACGATCTCCTCCTCAACCTGCATAACCTCGCCATCTCTCCGCCGCTTGGCCGCCACTACAAGGGAGAGGGCCTCCCCTCGCAGCACGGTCTTAAATGCTTCCCACAGCGACACTGCCGAGTCCACGGATCCCCGATTGTCCTTGAAAAAATTATCAACTGTCTTCACCAGTGCGCTGCGCATCTTGGGGTCTCGGAAGTACCAAGGGTTAATAGAAGCCACCCTTCCCCCTCCCTCACGGCCAACATCCAGCCTGACCCACACTGGCGAATGGTCCGATATACCACGCGCCATGTGCCTGGCCTCGGACACCATTGAGGCGTGCGCAGCCAGAGTGAGCAGGTAATCAATCCTAGAGAGGCTACCATGCGCTCCGGAGTGGAAGGTGTATTGGCTCTGTGTGTGGTGCCGGAGCCTCCAGCAGTCTATCAGGCCAAGTGTGTCAAGAAAGTCTGGAAGCCACTTCTGAGCCCCCCCTGTGTCTCTGGGCGGGTATCTATCCAGCAGCCCAGAGCCGACAGCATTGAAATCACCCCCCACCACAAGCATACCCCCCGGGAGATCCAGCAAGGCCCTACCCAGATCTGTAAACGTGGAGGCCTGCAGGGCCGGCGGGACATAAACCGAAACTAAAACCAAAGTTCTTCCTTCCCACCGCCCCGCCACCGCCACAAACCTCCCCCTATCGTCAACAATGGTGGAGTCCACCTCAAATGGTAGCGAGGCTCTGACTAGGATGCCCACACCCCTGGACCCAGAGGAAAATCCCGAATGAGCTATGAATTTATAACCCTTCCTATTAAGAGCATAGCACGTGTTACCTATAAGGTGCGTCTCCTGCAGTAGGGCGACATCCGGCAATGACCGTTTCAAGAATTGCAAAACAATCCCGCGCTTAATGCGATCCCCCAAACCATTAACATTCCAGCTAATAACACTTAAACCCCTACCCCCCATCCCCAAACGTAAGGAGGCCCACCCCACACCCGAAGAGCCACCATGGAACAGTCCTGAAAATAATCAATACGCCTTGCAGAAACAAACCCCCCAACAACAAACCCAAAATCCCAACTATCCCCCCCACCCTGCACCCCTGCTGCAGCTTACAAAGCCCCCCCAACTTGCAGTGTGCCTGTCGCCCTACCAAACCCAAAATCTACAAAAAGTACCCTAAGGGAGGAAAGAGCTCCCCTCGTCCTCCCACAACCCTCCGTATTTACTGCATTCTGTTCAAGTCATTAGCTAGAGTCAAATCGAGTCAGTTCGGTTACGAAGACATCAACCTTGTTCATCCCGGCCACTGTCCCCGTCTGCGGCAGTGTCCTCTCCCGTCCGTCGTCGGGGCAGAGCGTCCAGCCATTCATCGGCCATGACAGGCGACTCAAAAAAGAATGTTCGGTCTTCGTACACCACACGTAGTCTGGCAGGGAAGAGCATGGCATATTTCAGTTCCCTCTCCCGAAGCCGCCTCTTCACCCCCAGGAAGCCCTGCCTCTGCACCTGCTGGGTGAAGTCAGGATAGAAATTCACCGACGCGTTCTGGAAGGGGACCGGGCCCGTCACCCTCGATGCTTGCAGGATAGCGTCCCGATCTCGAAAATGAAAGAGCCGGGCGACAATCGGCCTCGGTGGGGCTCCCACCTTGGGCCTACCACCCGGCACCCTATGGGCCCTCTCAACTGCGAAAAACTTTCCAAGACCCTTAGGCTGCAGATGGTTAAGCACCAAGTCCTCCACTAGCAGGTCTACAGAAGTCTCGTCCGAGGACTCCGGGACCCCGATAACGCGCACGTTGTTGCGCCTGGCCCGGCTCTCAAAGTCCTCCAGCCGACGGGCGGCGAGATCACTCTCGGTCCGCAACTTACGGACCTCGGTCTGTAGTTCCGAGACATCATCAGCGAGGCCCGTGGTCTTGAGGTCCAGGGTTTTAACTCGTTCGTTCGTTTTGCCCAAATCCGCGCGGATCAGATTAACGTCCACCAAGATGGCATCCACTTTGTGCGCCAGGGCATCAAACTGTCTCCCAATCGAAGTCTGCAGCCCTTCGAGTGCGCCCATGACATCCTGGAGCGAGAGCTCCGGGGCCAAGGGTGAGGCAGTCTTCTGTACATCCGGCGACTGGCTCGGTCCACCCGGTGACCCCTTCTGCTGGGCGTAGCGGTCCATATTATTGGCCTGAGTATAGGCTCCCCGCCTGGTGGCCTTAGGCTTCTGCCGATCCACCTCTGCTTTGCCCGACATGGTTGGCTCAAGCAGGTCGGTTCAAACAGGACGACCCTCTCTCAGCGAAAGGAGGCAGGAGTGCGCAGTCCTGCGATGGGCCGCCAGAGTAGCGTGCAGAGCGTCCAAATGATAATAAAGCAGCCGAGAGCACTCCCTGGGCAGGACCAACAAAGGGCGAGAAAGTGAAAGTGAAAGGATAGGGACCTCCGTCCGGTAGTTCACACCTCGCCTGGCCGCTGTTGTTCAATTAGAGGTCGGGCATCCTGCCAACTCTAGCCCCTGGCATCCCTCGGAGATAGGCCTCAATCTTCCGCCATGCATAACTCCGGTTCCCGGTGGGCGATCCGACCGCGGGTAGCATCAATCGCCTCCCTGACAAGTCATCTGCACGATGGCATGCATGCAAACAGGATTAGAGACAGGATAGTCGACGGAGGGCACAAGGGTCTCGGGAGCTCAAAGCTCACGCGGCCATCTTGGTCAAGCGCTAGGCTCCTCCTCCGAGCATACACAATTAAAAGACCACCCCAGTTGCGCTATCAGGCCTAGTTCCGGCTTCAGCTGGGCGTAAAGTTGTGATTCCCATGGCAGGTTACATGTGAGCACACAAGCTATAGTAACTTTCCACCTAGCACATGCTTTATAGTTGGTGTAAAATCCATGCGCAAACACGCCCCAAAGCAAATACCATTTGCGCTTAGTGTTCTCCAAGTTTTTGCACATGATTTTAAAGTTGGCGCAAAAAATGTAGAATGACGTGCAACTGGCTGCAGAGCCAATTACCCAATGTTCTTCGTTTTTAGGTCTCGCCTAGCGAACGCAGCGCATGCGCTGCTTCGCCTTGGCGAACCTATTGTTGTGGCTTTCCTTAGCGAAGGGAGACAAACCATGTGCGCGCACAGACAGTCGATGTGGCCGTGCATGGCGTCTCCTCTGAAGGGGGACAGGAGATGTGCACTCTGTACGCGTGCACATCTCCTGTCCCTGCGTGACCACAGCGCGTGCATGGCGCGCTACACTTTTCCTAAGGCTGGGTGCGTTTAGCTTGGTGTTAGAATTTCACCTCGGAATGCAGATACCATGGCGCGTCCAGAGCCTCAAAGACTGAGCGAGAGGAGAGACGGGGCAATCCCCATGTTACTGTTACTTTAGTGACTAAATTGTCAATTTCGTTTTGCACCCTTGCAAAGTAAATCGAGTGGACCATTATTTTGATGCTGCTGCACTATAGGGAGGCTGAGAGCTAGGCCCGCCCCAGATAGGGTGTGAAACGTTAATCGTTTGCTGAACATCAGGGAGAGAGATCAGTCTCTGGAAGATACACCCTCATGCAAAACGCTGGGGACCTTCACTTGGTATCTCTGAAGCTGGAAGGCGTTTATACTTTAAAAAGGGAACAAAACCCCTCATGCAGAAGTAATAAGCAGGCCGCCTCGATGGTTCAAGTGCTGGTGCGTGGCACTGGTCTGCTCCACACGACACTGATTTCACAGTACACATCGCCCCCTGGTGGCTGCACATCGGAAACACTGTTAATGGGCAAAAGATATTTCGAGGGCATAGGCAGGTGACAGAGATTCCGCTTTGAAACCGGGTGATTCTTTGTCCGTGACTTTGCAGGGACGTCTGCCGAGTCTTGAAGGATGTCACGCTCTTGGCTGCACCAACAGCAACGTAAAGCGGTGATCACGCATGGAGTGATGCAGTTTACTCCCTTATGCGGCTGAGTCTAAATTCTGAGATGAGGGATTCCTACCCGGCTGATAACCAGCCATTAGAGTCGACTAACAAATGAAGCTGTCAAATGACTCTGGCTAAAGTGTCGGGTGGAAAAGACCTCAGATTCAGGGGTGTACCACAGGCCAGTGCAGCCCCTGCAGCGTCGAGGGCCCCCGACTATCCAGGGTCCCCCAAACGTTTCAGAGAGGCTCCGTTACGCCAAAGCCAATGCATATTTCTGAAATATGGGGGACTGAGAAATGCCCCTTAACATTCTGAAGGGGTGGGCGGCATCATTTTACGTTCCACCACAACTGCAATTTACGAATTACTTTTAGAAATCGTTTGTGTAAGCACCGATTCCTGTGGTAGTTACCCATTTCTTTGGGTAAACGTGAATGCGCATGGGACTAGCACTCCGCAGGGCTCCGATCTCCGTAATGCAGCCCTTCCCTACAGCAGACAATGCGTCACCGTGACTGGGAGGGTTACCTCAGAGAGTCGGTCGTGGAAACGATGGCGGACCTTCAGAACGGGGGCGCATCTATCTATTGTGCAGCGGGGTCCAGAGTGAAAAGGGCCCACCGAACCCCAATTACATCTATTTCTTACTACACAACCAGTGGGCTGCATGCCCATTCTGCTTGTTCACACTGGGGACTGTGGCACTCTTGCTACGTTACTGCTTCAGAAGCAGTCATAGTGTCCCTGACATGCTGAGAAACACCCTTCAGCTGGTCACGGGGTTTAGACATCTGGGACCTTGACCAAATATCCACTGTCCAAATTCGGTGGTGGAGATTCCACCACCTGGCATGGTACTGGCACAATTAATGCTGGAGAACACCCCCCCGCCCTTCAATCCGCCACCCTCCACACAAAGTGGATTCTTCCAGGGTAGCTGGAGCTGCTTTAGTGGAGAAACCTCCCCTGCCTTAACAGAAAGCTCTAAATTGTCCGCCACCTTCTTGGCATTGGGGGAAAATCCGCAGCAAAGGAAGATAGAAAATCTGCTGCCCAAACTCAAAATGAAGCCTTTAATTTAAACATATTTAATTTGGTGACTTTCTATAGCTCCAATATGTTGCGTTAATCACTTCTGAGTGCTGTGAGGAGTTGGAGTTTGGGGGAACAGTAATAGAAATGGAAGTAACGACGGAGAGTGGCAACATAGCTGTTGAAAATGGAAATAATCATATGTAGTGCAGAAAAGTAAAGGGAAGGAATAGAAGTAGGACTGCTGAGACGTGGAGAACTGGATGACAGAGCAGAAAAGCAGGTGGCAAGAGTGGAAATTAAAGATGGAAAAACAGTGTAGGGGAGCAAAAAAATAAAGATCGGTAGACAAAGAGTACAGAAGACTGAACATTGCCCTGCTGGCGAAGTTGCCATCGTTTAAGATGGGTTCAAATATTAGTTACAGTTCTGCCATCGAACAAGCCATTCAGCTGGACTGTCAAACTTGAATGGACAGCTTTGCTGTCTAAGACGTTACCCACATGGTCTGTTAATGTATGAGATCCTATACTTCCTAAGGCTCCACCCTGCACGTCTATCCAGAAACGATGAAGACCTATACTAACTGACCTATAAGAAGACCAATGGCAGATGGGTGGACTACTCTTCTGATCATACCACCCTTTGATCCGTTCTTGGCTAGCCTGAACGTTGGTCCCTGTGTTAATCATGCACTTAGCCCTTTAATTCCTCAGGACTAGCCAGCACGGAATCCGTCACGAGTGGGTTCCTTTCTCCTTTCTACACTAAAGAGTAAGAGGAGTTCAACGGGACTGAAGCCTATCCCTGGAGAGAAGTTCGACTGGTGGCAAATGTCAAGCATGGCAAGCAGTAGTCCCGGTTTCTCCACGAGTGCTGCTCCAAAGTACACGTCACATGACCAGTATGTGTAGCAGAAGTAGCTGGAGTGCTCACCTCGGGACTGTCCACGTTAATATAATAAGCATTGAAAATGCAATAGGTCTCGCCTTTAATTAAGTTAAAGCCATTTGCTTTGCTAATGATATTGTATAGCAAAGCAAATGGCTTTAACTTAACGAAAGGCGAGACCTATTGCATTTGTAATGCTTGTTGCTTTTGCTGTTACCATCAACTAAAAACCGGTGGTTGAACTGAACACTATCTACTCTTAAGACTAAATCTATGAAGCAATTGAAACAGTAAAAACAGGCAAATACTGATTTTTAGGCTATGTCAACCTCAAAATAAGGCTGCTAGAGTTCTAGGCGGCAAGGCTAGCAGGAGTTCATCTGGCAGAGCATTTAGGCCTTTCTCTCCTGACCACAGCAGCTGTTCCAGAGACCAGCAGCAAAACAGGTCTCCACTGTGCATGCCTCTGCCTGTAAAAGTGTCCAAATCCCCTTCCAAGTCATTCCTATCTCCCACTGACCAGCCTTACATAAAGATTTACATTTAAAATCTAAATTTAAAAACATAATTGTTCTTACAGGCTCCAGCATTTTTCAACACCATTCAAATGGTCTCTATTGGTCATGGTAGCGAAGCGCCTTACTGATGCTCGAAAACACCGTCTTCAACGACTATTGGACTCGCTTCCATTCCTCATCCTGTCTTTGTTAAGTCGCAGTCTTCAGCAGGGAACTAGTGCACCATGTGCTGCAAAGGAACTAGATGGTCATTTTTATGGAACACTTTATTTTGGAGGGAAAGTGAGAGAGTGCATCCCGGGTGGCCAGTCTATGGGACCTGCTTATCTTGTTGGTTTGAAACCAAAACAACCTGTAATTCACAGGGTGCAGCGGAGAGAAATCGCTATCTACCCGCACCAGGATTTATATGGATAACTGAAGTGACTGGAAACTTCCACGTCCCATGGGTGGAAACAAATACTTGAATTGATTTCACTTTTCGGAAGGCAGGAGCACCCACAGCTCAGTAGTAAGAGTACAGAAAAGGATTTGTGACATTCTATGACAGCAAAATCTTCACTTTAGGTTTACATACAACTTCCAAAGCAACGTAAAGGAGAAAAATTTTCTATCCTGTATAAAGCATGGTGTGTTGGTTAATCAACAGGAGGATTAGGAGGCCCTGATGTAATTTGGTATTTACATTCCCTAACCGCTAGGAAATTATTTGTCGTCAATCACAACTTGAGGATACCCGCTAACAAATGCTTTACACACGAAAAAACTCAAACGGATCAAAAGTTACAACAGAAGTGCTGTAAGAGGGACTGCACAGCGGCAGGCGCTATACAAAGCTTAACTGATGACCTGTCAGGTGTTAATTGATATTTTTGGGGGTTTGACCATCCTAATGAGGTTGAACTTTTACCCAGACAGAATTAATGTTTGGTGGAATAAAAAATATTACAACCATAGGTCAGGCCTAGATGTCTTGGGGCGAGTGTCGCGCCTAACTAGAATAACTAACACAACATAACATGCTTCAGTATACAACATAATTTCCCATTTTTGCAGCTTAATTTAGTTACCCTACCCCATATTTTGATCATACCCTGCTGCATCAATGCAGTGGCCCAGAGGATAGACAGTAGAGTGTCTAAAAGTCTTGAAACATCTTGAGAGCTTAAAGTCCTCACTGTTGCCCCCGGTCTCAGGGACCGAGAAGGTAGATAGGATCAGAACATTCAGAGCTTTAAGAACTATTTTTACTTTCATTAATTTTCACTTCTGGCTGTTTCCCCAACAACTGAACAGCAAAAATGAGGAAGTTGAAGCATCAAAACTGTGATGCCACCAGCAGACAAGGGGCATGCTATGTCACTTTGCTATGACTGTCATATTGGTGAATCGATGTCCATGTATAGCTGGACTCGCCTCAATCATAAAAGGTTCAGCAGATCATTTGTAATGACAAGACGCACTTCAGCCATAAAGACTTCTGTTTATAGATTATAATTAAGGGACTTACTTTAGTCATAAAAGCCAAGAGTAGATTAGTGGTAATGGCGGGACACACTCCAGTTAAAAAAGACATAAGTGGATAAGTTGTGATGGCAAGATTAATAATACATCATCAGGTAGGTTGTAATGGAGGGCTTCATCTCAGTCATAAAAGACATGAATTGGATAGTTGTATTGTGGACTTCATGCATCTGATGAAAGACTTCTACATACAGGCTGCAAAGGCGAGCCTCCCCACGGTGGCGAAAAGCATTAGTGGATAGATTGTAATGTCAGGATTCACTCTAAAGAAAAAGGAGGAAAGACACCGGGCAGAGTGTATTTGATCTATAAAACAAGTCAACTCTAGACATGGGCAAATCGTATAAATTGAAAATACAATCAGTGATGAAGCAATACAAATATTTTTCATAAATCACTTTTTAAGAATTTATTTCTTGTTTTTTTTAAATAAACAAATTCACTTCAGTCATAAAGGCCAGAAGTACAAAAGCTGTAGCAGCAGGACCCACCTAAGTTATTATAGACATAAGTAGATAAGTTGTGATGGCGGGACTAATGTCTATATTGAAATACATTTTCAGGTAGGTTGTAATGGAGGGCTTCATCTCAGTCATAAAAGACTAATTGGATAGTTGTATAGTGTACTGCACACATCTGATAAAAGTCTTCAACATACAGGCTGCAATGGCAGCCTCCCCACGGTTATGAAAAGCATTAGTAGATAGATTGTAATGTCAGGATTGTGAGAAGTTGGCCTGGCATATGCTGGTCACTAGTTATAGTGACCACCTTGCACCAGTCCAATTGGACTCTTATGGTTTAAAGAAAGCTATCCTAGTGGTAGCTGTGGAGAGCAGCCTTCAGGCTAAGTCTCTGAGGAATGTAAAGCAGCTTGTTTTACCTTATAATCTCTTGAATTACCAAATGAAAAGGACACCACACAGGTATATATATCAAATATATATGTATTTATTTCTAGACACACTCTACTAATCTCTTAATGAGATTAGAAGCCAGGTAAACATTCAAATGTCAACAGTTCTCAATAAATTAAGCACAAATATGGCTGGAGCCCTAGGGGCGTACCAGACCATATACTAAAAAAATGGTTTAACAAAGTCGACTTGCAAAATGACAAAGCCTAGGGCCTTGGGAATCGCTGGGGCTTTACTACTGCAGTGTTAGTAGGTAAGTAACAAGCCCACGGGAGACGCGAGCAGTGTCTAAACACAGCCGCGGGTTTCCTATAGGTTACAATGGAGCAAGTCGCGGTTTGTATTTTAAAGTTTTGGGGCACTTCGAAGAAGTCAACAAGCAAGCCACTTACAGGGTAAGTATTTCGAGGGCCAACACACACTTGGGCACCGGAGTGCACGAGTTACCTCACCCAAGGAAGCCAGGTGCATAGGTGTCTTTTGGTGTCGGGTCGCGATGCTGTTTTCAATGGAGACCAATGAAGACTTGCTGCTTGAGACGACTGAAGAGGTGTCCGCTGGAATCCGGAGGTGGATTGAAGATGGAGAGGACCTGAAAATTGAAGGGACAGTGTTCAAAGTCACTTGCCAGTGACCGGTGGCCAGCAAGATGGATGACCACAGATGTCGCGTCGCTTCAGGTCGTCAATGGTGTTTTGTCTCTTCGCTCACGAGGTTCAGGAGGGATCGACGATGACCAGCAGCTGGATTCGGAGTGTCCCACGACGTCTGCAGCTGATGACGGTGTCGGCAACCGGATTGGAGCCAACAAGCCTTGGCAACTGCAAGTCTCGTGTGGACTGAAGATAGTTGGTGATGCAGACCAGCAAGGTCTGATGGACTTACCCAGCGAGGGTAAGTGAGGGCAGGCCCGGAGCAACCAGGAGAGCCCTTGAGGTCGGTTGGAAAGACTTCGGGGGAGTCACTAGCCAACGGGCAAGTAACCGCGAAGACGCCTTCACAGGAAAAGTTTCACAGGAGCCCACGGTCACTCGGGACGGGATAGGCCGCTGATTTTTGGAACAAGACCTGCTGGGGACTTGGGCCACAAATGGTCCAAAGCACAAGTTCGTAGAACGTTGTTTAGGGTTTGCACTCGAAATCAGTGCACGGTTCCCAGGTAATGCCGTTCCTCGTCACTCGTGGGGTCCAGATGCCACAGCTTCGCTGGGGACTCAAAATGGCCGTCGAGAGGTCAGGAAATCTGTTTCTGGGGCCGCAGGGACTTCGGACTCCGGCGGGAGTGGTGAAGTCTGCAACCGTTGATTGAGGTTATAGGTGCCTGCCAAGCAGGGGAGTCACTCCTTGACTCCAAGGGAGATTCTTCAGTCTTCCAAAGATAGCGGAACGTCGAAGGGCCAGGATTCTTCTTTGTAGAGCGTCGTCCAGGGTAATCTGAATTGCATTGGCAATGCTTGCTATCTTATAGTGAAGATAGGGGAGGGACTAGCTCTATGACCACTCCTCTAGGAGGGTCAGGGTAGTGGGTGGTTACACCCACTTCCCTTTGTCCAGTTTCCCGCCAGAGCAGGGGCAGGTAGCCCCTGAACCGGTTTGAGCTGGCATATGCACAGAGGAGCCTACTGCTCCCCCAGTGCAGGACTTCAAAGCACTCTAAGAGTGCACCCACCCAGCTCCAATACACTAAATCCTGTCTGGGAGGTGGTGACACCTCCCTGTGACAGGATGCCTTTTGCTGGGCTTCCTCCACTGCGAGTTTCGGTCAGCAGCAGGAGGGCAGCCCAGTGTCTGTTCTGGTGGCATCCATTTTGTGATGCCAGGGCTCTAGGAGATTTCTACCGTTTAGTACAGTGGGTACATGTCATTCCCTGTAGAAGGGTGGGATCATACTCCCACACCAGTTACTGGTGTGGGGGTATGATTCCAAGTTGTTTGACACCAAACATGACATTTTTTGATGCAGTCATTCCAAAGTTAGCATTTACCGCGAGGTTATAATGCACTTAAGAGTATATGGTGTAACCGCATCCACAAACAGCAGCAGAGAATAGACTCTGCCAGCTGCAGAGGGGTCCTGCTCATGCAGAAGCACTCCCTCACATAGTAAACCAAGCACCCTGCCCTCAGGATTGTTAGGGCCTGCAAGAGGGGTGGCTGATAGGTTTATATGTGTGTGTATGGTGAGATATAGGAACCTATACCTCAGTGAGGAGTGCTAACACTACCTCACACAGGCTACAGTAGCAGGCCTGTGGTGTCAGATTGAGAATGCTTCCCAGGGGTGGCATAATACAAACTGCAGCCCCTGGTAGGCCTGTGAAGTACCAATGCCCTAGGTACCTAAGGTACCATATACTAGGGGCTCATAAGGTACCACAGTATCCAATCACTAGTGCATCTAATATGCACACCAAGTTGTTTAGAGAGATCAGTGAGACTGGGGTCCTGATTAGCAGGGACCCAGCCAGACTATAGCCAGAAGCCAGTGTATACATCAGAAAAAAAGTGGGGACAACATAAGTGCAGATCCTACTCTCCTACAAGGATTCACTTCAGTCATAAAAGCCAGAAGTACAAAAGCTGTAACAGTGGGACTCACCCAAGTCATAATAGACAAAAGTAGATAAGTTGAGATGGCTAGCTAACTAACTAACTAACGCATATCATTGAATAGTTTTTCAGACAGGTTTTTATAGTGGGACTTATGTCAGTCATAAAAGGCATTAGTCGATTGATTGTAATGGTAGGACTCACCTCAAAAACACATAGACAGAAAAGCAATAATGACGGGACTCACCTCAGTCATACATGACATGAATAGCTACGTTGTAATGGTGGCTGCACATCGATCGTAAAAGACTTCTACAGATAGGCTGCAATGGGGGGGCCTCACCGCAGTCATAAAAAGCATTATTAGATTGATAGTAATATTGGGGCCCACCACCGTTTTAAGAAGATTCCAAGATGATAATGGTGGGACTCAACTCGGTCATAAAAAACATTAGCCGACGGGCTGCCAAAGTGGGATTCTTACCCCAGTCAAACACAATATTCGGCATCAACAGCTTTTTAAGGAGTCTCACCTCAGTTATAAGAGACATTAGCTGATACAGTGTAAACACAACACTCTCACCTCCATCATGAAAGACATCAACAGATAAGTTGAAATTGTAGAGCTGTCGCCTTGGTCATCAAAGACATGAGCTGATAGGTTGCACAAGAAGAGAAAGTCAGACAGAGGGTTTCTTTTAAGACTTGGCCACAATGTCTGTTTATGGTCTCTACAACAGTTAGCGTGGGCACAGAAACTGTATGGGAAGTAGGGAGCTGCACAATGCAATGACCCATGTACAAGCCGAGGCAAAAAACACAATATATGAGGCACATTTCAAATCATGGTCAGGGGCTAGTGATATTAATTTCCACCTATCGCCTCATGGAGACAACCCACACCCAAGAGTTAAATACCCCCATCCAAACAAAGACTCATGTTTTTTACTCTCACTTGTCAGAAGCAGGGGTGGGTGTATAAAAACACGACGCAATAAAGTATACAGGCTCAGTGACATTGCAGAAATCTTTACAGGATTTAATGACCCTCGTAAGTAGGTGGAGCTTGGGTGGTTATACACGCCCCGTCAAAGAGACTGACGGGCCAGATTGGTATTCCTAGTTTTTCGCCCTGAGCTGCGGCTTCGGGGCAGCACTTTCTCCAATTCAAAATGACTACTTTTCAACCCGTCCTAAAAATACTTGGGGAACTTATAACTTCCTCCAAATATTTCACGACTGGAGTTAGAAAAGCAAATAAACTTCCTGGAATATTTTGGGGAAACTTGTTCTTGCCTCAAATATTCCAAGACTGGAGTTAGAATAGTAAATAAACCTCCTGGAATATTTGGGGGACACTTGTTCTTTCCTCAAATATTCCAAGACTGGAGTTAGAATAGTAAATAAACCTCCTGGAATATTTGGAGGAAACGTGTTCTTTCCTCAAATAATCCAAGACTGGAGTTAGAATAGTAAATAGCCCCCCTGGAATATTTGGGGGAAACTTGTTCTTTCCTCAAATATTCCAAGACTGGAGTTAGAATAGTAAATAGCCCCCCCTGGAATATTTGGGGGAAACTTGTTCTTTCTTCAAATATTCCAAGGCTGGAGTTAGAACGGTAAATAAACCTCCTGGAATATTTGGGGGGCACTTGTTCTTTCCTCAAATATTCCAAGACTGGAGTTAGAACAGTAAATAAACCTTTGAATATTTTGGGGAAATTTGTTCTTTCCTCAAATATTCCAAGACTGGAGTTAGAATAGTAAATAAACCTCCTGGAATATTTGGGGGACACTTGTTCTTGCCTCAAATATTCCAAGACTGGAGTTAGAATAGTACATAAACCTCCTGGAATATTTGGGGGACACTTGTTCTTGCCTCAAATATTCCAAGACTGGAGTTAGAATTGCAAACAAACCACCTAGAATATTTGTGGGAACATTGTTTCCCCAAGTATTATATGACTGGAGGTACAATATTAAACCGGTCTTTACAGTGTCCACCACGCCCACTGCTGCCCCGAGGGCACAGTTCAGGGCAAGAAACACCAACGAGTTGACAGATTCCACATGCCCAGTAATGAATACTTTTAGTAGCAAAACACCTTTAATAAACAGATCATAAACTTCGAGTATATTTTTATGAGGGGTTTTTATCTTGGGAGTGGCGAGTTATAACATAGCGGAACCTTTGACATAAACCGCGTGCCTCTCTTTCAAACCAAGAATAGAACCTTCCTTATTCCCAAATTTGTGGACTGGTAGGCTGGCAAAGATACAAAGACATTTACTTTTTTTTAATTTTTTTTTAAACAAGCAGCAAGGAAGAAAACAACATCTTAAAATGCTGGGTCACAGAATGGAAAATTTAATTCTGCATCCAGGTTTCTGTCCAATTCCACGCAAACAGATTTGGCGAAGGTACAAGTTAATTACCGGGATTTACAGATCACGTAAGAAGGGACCAGTGGAAAATGGCGGCAGCTCAGCTCACTAATGAATCCGGTGTGGGCGGCGGGGTCAAAGGAGGACAGAGCCGTTGCCTCACATGTATGTATGTGCCTTTCCAGTGATGCGTTATTCTTAACACTCAGCAGTAACTAAGCATGACTCACAGCTCCAGGAACCAGAGCTCTCAGCAGTGGCAGCTTTTGACAAAGGGATACTAAGAAACTGCACGCCTTTCCCCAGAAAGAAATTAAATATGTTCCAGGCAGTCGCAATCCGTGGGTAGAGGACTTCGTACCTCGTACCACCCTTCGCCCAAGATCACTAGATGAACCCCTGCCACGAAGAACGGAATGCACCTTTTCTTGGGTTTGCATTTGCAAATCATTGTTTTTCCGGCGTCTGGCTTCGATTGGATCGAGTGACGCGAATCCGGACCACAACTCCCAGGATGCACTTAAAAAATAATAATCCAGAAGTACAGTTTCCAACCTTTGCTGACAGAGTTATCTAGTACCTTTACTTCCACCAGATATTACCACACCCCCACATCAACATAGGATTACGTGCCACGTCAGAGGTAGGCTGGGAAAGCAACAAAAAAACAAGCATTGGAAAAGTCACTAGGACTCCACTTCACAGACCTACTGGCTTTGAGAATGATTTTTGCTGATGCTGTTCATAATCAGTGCAATGACATATATGTGCACGTCACCATGCATGTAAGTGCATATTCTATTACCCACTGACTATTCTATGTTTAGAAATGACAGAACAGACAAAGTTGGGGGAGGTGTTGCAATCATCTTTAGAAACTCCCTTCAACTTAAGGCTTTTCCGAACAGCTCCTTCCATACATTTGATTGCCTGTCTCTTGAGCTTCAAGTGCAACACTGCTCACCCTGCAGATTTCATGCCATTTATCACCCGCCTGGTGGCTGCTCTTCTTTTTGGGAGGAACTCACTGACTTCATCAGAGACCAATATTCGCAAAGCGACAGACAGATCTTCCTGGGAGACTTTTAATCTTCGCTGGGGCTCGTTGGAAGATTCCTCTGCCAATAGGCTGGCCACCTTTCTCTCAGCAAATGATCTTATCCAACACTGCACTGAAACAACGCACTCTAAGGGCTCAATTCTGGACCTTGTTATATCTAAAGCAGACCTGCTTACTATTGCTATCCCTATTCATGTAGACTGGTCTGACCACTTCCTCATCCCCTTCTCTCTTCACCTATCACACTCTATAACCCTTGGCCAACCTAAAAGGACTACTACCTGGGTCTGTAACACTGAAAACATTGACCTTGACACTCTCTGTGATTCTGCTAAGCTATCACTTACAAGGCTAGACCCTAACTTGGATGTCAGCGATCTCACCTCCCAATGCCTCTCAGTCCTTGCAGTGGAAAACGATAATGTCGCTCCACTTCAAAGCAAAAGGAAAAGGCCTCTTCCTTCAGCACCTTGGTTCAACAAATCCCTTTATGAAGAAAGGTAGAACGTGAGAATCCTGGAGAAACAATGGAGACAATCTCCATCCACCACTAATCTTGCTACTCTACGTTCAGCAAGATCAAATTACCACAAACACATCTTCGATGAAAAAGCATCACACTTCAGAACCCTCCTCGGCTAAAAACAGACCCAAAGGACTATTTGACCTCATCAAAAATCCAAACTGCTCTCCCCCAATCATCAAGCCTGACGATTCTCCAAAGAAAGCAGCAGAGTTCGCTATATTCTTTGACGAAAAAGTGAAATCATTGGTGGATCAGGTCATTCATCCTACCCCCCTAGAGGAGCGCAAATCCTTAGTCATTTGGCAGAACTTTGACGTCATCTCTAAAGATGCCCTCCTCAAATGCATCCTCGAAACAAAGCCCACCAACCAATCCTTTGACCCCATCCCTAGTAACATTGCCATTGACTCCTACACCCATACTCTTTCCTATTGGACCAGTCTGGTTAACCTCTTCCTCAGTCAAGGCCCCCTTCCTGTTGCCCTTAAAACAGGACAGAAAACCCCTCTTCTTAAAAAACCCACTGCTGATGCGAACAACCTCAACAACTTCGGCCCCATCACTAACCTCCCTTTTCTTGCGAAAATCACAGAAAGATGTGTAGCGAAACAACTCTCCCGTCATATTAGGGATAATGATCTTCTTGACAATTTCCTGTCTGGCTTCATTCAAAAGTCCAGCACTGAAACAGCCCAGCTGCAAGTGATCGATGATGCGCTGCGTATACTCGATTCAGGGGAGTCTTGTCTTCTGATTCTTCTAGACCTTTCTGCAGCCTTTGACACTGTTAATCACAACACTCTCCTTAACACTCTTCAACAGAGAATGGGTTTGGAAGGCACAGTGATTAAATGGTTTGCCTCTTTCCTCTCGAACAGATCCCAAATTATCAAAATAGCAAACAGTCTCTCATCTTCATTGGTGGTAAGTCAAGGCGTCCCTCAAGGCTCTCTATCCTTGCACCCACTTTGTTAAATCTCTATTTGTAACCATTGGTGAAATCTCCTAAATAAATCTGGGATCCTCTACCATTTCTATGCAATGACACTCAAATCTACCTTAAGGTGTCTTTAAGGTGTCTTCCACACACAATATCTCAATCCTCAACACTACTCTCTACTCTATTCAAAACTGGATGTTAGCTCATCGACTCATTCTGAATCCCCCCAAAACTGAATTCCTCCTCCTCTCTACCTCACTCTCTCCTCCTCCTCCTGTTCAATCTTGGATGGATCAGCTGAATCTACTTAACTGTCAAGGCCCACAAGAAGGGGCCTCAAAGAACACTGCCAAGCCGCGCTCGAGCGCGAGGTGTCCGGCAGAAACTACAACTCCTGTGAGCCTTGGCGAATCCCTGACGGCGGTGACGTCAGGATGTACGCGCCATGGTGCTCAAAGAAGTTCCGGGGCACAGAGCGGGTGCCGCTTACTCAATCACGAGAGCTGCGCTGGACATCGCGGAGGCTGGTAAGGGTGCTCTGAGCACCACGCTATTTTCCCTACGGATGTGCGCAGCCTTGATTATGGTGGCGTGGCGAGGGGGCAGTCCTTTATCGCCCATTTAGAACGGAGACCCGGACTGGGTGTCTCCGTGTCATGTTTCTTGTTGGAGCCTAGGGCAATAGGCTTGAGTATTGCCTCGTTTTCTACATACTGATTCACCCTTCGAGATCAGTAGTGTCAGATTACGGGAGATCTGGTGTAAATAAATCCCGGGGTGCATTCTTCCTTCGTTGGCGAACTCGTAGGCAGTAGTTCATGCGAGGAAGAAGGGCACCTGTAGTAACCTTAGTGACATTGCTCAGTTGACAACCACGCTGGAGGTTGTATTGTGAAAAAACACTGCGCTGCTACGAATTTGAGTGTCATTCGATATCATGTGAAAGTATTTGACATTTACCATTTACCGAGTACGTGCCTGAACTGTCCTATACTTGTGGTGGTGGAAGCTGATGTTTCTGAAGGGGGCACAAAGCACTGTGATGAAATCTAGCCACTGTTTCATGAATCAATGCAGATGTGTGTCCAAATTACAAGTGCATATTACCTAATTGTGGAATGTTAAAGACCTACGGAATTATTGTTTTCTCTTCTCATATTGTGCAGCAGGGGTTCCGAGAGTGAGCAGGAGGTCGGCTCTTCCGCTCCCCTGTCTTCTCCATATGCTTATACTCTTGGGTAGGTGTCCTCCTGGCGATAGGTTGCTGTGCGACCAGAGAGGGGTAAGGGTGTTAATGCTAATGCTGCATCTTCTTTACCTTTAGATCACTGAGAGTACTTCTTAAGTGTTGTGGGTCCACTGTCCGAAGCTGTGTATTTTCTTCCTTTACAGGTACTGTTCCTTTCACTAGAGAGGGGTGGAGCAGGGTGGAGTAGATAGGAAGACAGGCAGGGAGTTACTGATTGCTGTCTGGTTCTGTCTCCACAGGTCTCCCTCCCTGCTGTCCCCATCCTTTCCTTCCCCCGCTGGACCACTCCATGGAGTCTGTAATTATAAATCAGACCGTGGGGGTGTCGAGAGGTGGACCCCTATAGAGCAACGTACGATCCTGAGGATTCCGGCCACAACATTAACAACAAACCTATTGTTGTCGACAGCGCAAAATCCCTTGGTGTTTTACTTGATAAATGGCTCAATATACTCTACCACATCAATTCCATTGCACAGAATGCTTGACACCAACTGCGCCTTCTTTGGGGGATTCAACGCTTCTTTCTGGAGCAAGACCTAAAAACCCTGGTCCAATCATTGGTTCTCTCTAGATTGGACTATTGCAATTCTCTTCTTACTGGCCTCCCAAATACCACCTTTCCCCTCTTAAATCCGTTCTCCATTCAGCGGCTGGTTTTATATTTGGGGCCAAAAGGAGTGACCACATCATACCCATTTTGTCGTCCCTCCGTTGGCTTCCCATCGAGGCAAGATTAATCTACAAGACTGCCTGTATCGCCCAAAAAGCCTTGCACACTTCCTCCCCTCGATACCTGGCGAATAAACTGAAAATCTCTGGAGGCTCTAAACCTTCTCGTAATGCCGAAAATGTACTGCTTGAGCCCCCTACTTTCAAAAGGGAAAGATCGATGGCTCAATCCTTCTCAGGCAATGTGGTGAGAATCTGGAACTCGCTTCCTCCACTGCTCCGTACCACCACCTCTACCCGGACCTTCAAATCTGACCTCAAATCTCTTCTCTTCCAAAGACACTTCCAGAACTAATACACCCCTTTGCAAGTCCCTCAAGGAAGTTCTTTCACCATTGTACATTTGTATTCTATGCCCGTTCAAGCGTCATCCTAGTGTGTTTTTTGTGTTTTTGAGTGTCTGCCTTCTATTGCTGTATTATACCTATTCTTGTATCTTGTTTGCTTCTGTAACATGTACATTTGTAACATTCTCCTCGTGCAACCTACTTGGTTCTATTGTGAAGCGCTTTGACACCTTTGGGCAAAGTCCGCGCTATATAAAAATGCATAAAATAAATAAATACCATATGGCAACCACAACTTATTTTGAAGTGTGTGTGTGTGGGGGGGTCGCTTTGTTTTTAAACTTACTGTTTCACGATTGAGTACTTCAATCTTAGAGTGTAAATAAAATATATATATGTATATGCCCTACAGAAAAACTGTAGATGCCGTGCCCTCCAAAAATGATTTTAAAATAATTTTTTATGAATACAATGGAAGGGATGAGGGAAACTCGGATGGAGAGAAACAACTAGTAGCTGCAGGTAAGCCGCGGAGGAGCTTGAGGTGATGGGAGGGTTGAAATATGAAAAAAATGGTGGGTGAGGTAGAGAAACGAATGCCTATATATGAGGAGGAGGGCGCTACAAGGACTGTGGTGCGGGAGAAGCAGATATTTACAGGGGAGGGCAAGGGTGGGGGGAGCAGAGCACGAGGGCGAGAGCAAGAAAACACATGCTTTGCCATGGAGGGCTGAAAGAGAAAGAATAATGTAGTTCCCTGAATGTGAGCAGTGGAAGGATACAAGCCATCCAATCAAAAGGATAGTAAAGCAAACAAATGAGAGGGACAAGAAAGTGTACCAATGTTAAGTCTTAGTGTGGGACCAAGCTG
Source organism: Triturus cristatus (assembly GCF_964204655.1). Taxonomy (NCBI): domain Eukaryota; kingdom Metazoa; phylum Chordata; class Amphibia; order Caudata; family Salamandridae; genus Triturus; species Triturus cristatus. The sequence goes on from NC_140595.1 coordinate 63,844,416, forward strand.
ACGGAAAGTTATGGTATAATCCACAATGGGTCTTTCAACAACATACAGCTAAAAGCTATCTGAAGGAGAGACCTAAAAAGAGGAGAAATGAAGTTACAGGTCAGGGAGAGCAACCTCTCGGTATAAAAAGCAAAACAAAAATGGACACATACATGATGGCGGCAGCAGTAGCCAATCACAGTTTCGTTTCTAGGTCACTGCATTTATAGAAGAGTGCTAAGGAAGGGCACCACATGAAAACGAGCATTATTAAAGCCAATAGGTCGGGCTTGCATTTTGAGTCCTGGATAAAAGATTAGGTTAGAGAATAGCTTAGAGCAGTGAAAAAGAAAACAAAATGTGGGTGTTTACTTAATATAATATCTCTATGAGATAGAGAATTTGATATGGGCTGATTCAGTGTACTTTTGAAATGTAAAATAGTCCATTACGCACTGCAATGCAAGCACTTCATAGGAAGTGGACTGATACACCCGACAATCGCAATGAGGGCAGAGAGTAGCCCTCCTCTAGAAAGAGCCAGAGCCCACTGTATATACATTTTCATAGAATTTGCAACATTTTTTGCAGATAGCTCTGCTGTCAGCCAGCCCTGAAAAGATCCATAAGGGTGGGGTAAAGGGCACCAACGTATACACGAAGTAAAAAAAAAATCAGGGAAGTATTTCCATGCGAGAGGTCACCTGTGGCTAAAATACTGCAGTGAAAAGTCCTTGATCCCAAATGGCAATGGTCTCTCATTTGGGGATAAAGTAGACAAATCCTATGGGGCTGGTGGATCAACAAATTACTTTGTAGGTCAGGGTTGTCAAATATAGGCCCTGATCCATGAACCTTATCAAGATGTCCTCAAAAACTAATTTACACATATAATTGGAACTCAATAATGTACATCAGTGGTTATTCTAATAATCTGGCATGAGCCAGCCTACTGTACCTACGCTGGGCAACCCTTGATAGGGGTATACAAAGCAATTAGTAGCAGCCACACAAAACCCCCTCCAAGCCGTCTCCTAGCTGCTTGGTTCACGTAGCCAGAGCCACTCACATGCTGCACAATCTTGATTTACCTGGAGCAAAGGCCACCACTCCCCTATGAGACTGGACTGGGGCCCCAATGACATTCCCATAACCTTTAGACACGAATAGCGATCATCAAAATACCCTTTGAATCCCTTCAAGTTACAGGGATGAGCACTTGTCTCATGCTAAGCCATTCAATAGCCTCACATCTGCTTTTGAAGGATAATGAAGGGCAAAGTCTTGAAACTACACACAGTAAACTTGGTTCTTACAGCCTTGTTTAATTTAGGCGCCTAATGTTGTCTTCATGACACCAAAGACCAACAGTACAGTGCCTGAAATACAAAAGGCCGAGATGGGGGTAGACGTCTTCCTCTTTGGAATCTCCAGCTAATCTTTAAATACTTAGATGTCCTGTCCTACAAATGTTGATTTCACACTGGCTGGCGTTAAACCATTGGCTTTGTCTACACTTGTTTTGTTTTGTCAAGGTTTTTTGTCAAATTGTATTTTTGAGGCGCTAGCTGGCCCTTGCTAATTTAAAAAAGAAACATTAACTGAAAGGAAAAATATTTTTGGATGTACTAAACAGACTTTGCCAAAGTAGTCCCTGGTATTAAAGAGAACTACTTTGTGTGGAAGATCTCTTTGTGAAAGAGCAGAATGCCATCAATCAGAGTGGTCAGTCAATGACTAAAGTGGACAGATCCACTGCCCAATGCTGTAGGAGTTGGAAGAAAATGTGAATTACACAACAACTGACCAATGCATACAGAGGCCTGGATAAAAAAGCCTCTACATATATATTATTTATGCAATTTATTAAAATCAAAAGTTATTGCCTAACAGCAGACTTAAGGAAAAGTATACACCTAACATTGATGATTTAAAGATTTTTTAGCCGAGGACATATGTAGGCACAGAAAAGACTGAGAAAACTTCCTGGTTCATATGTGTCAAGGGTTGGACCTAAAGATCTTCCTGGTGACTTGGATTATGCTTCTCCGAGGTAAGATCAATACCTCTCGGCAGCCATCTTGATCCACCACCACTGCACGTGAAAGGACCAGATGCCCTCAAAGAGGCTTCGCGATCTTCTTGAGGAAAAGCTTAAGTCAGGAAAACCTCCTCAGGAGAAAGCAGGACTTTGCTTGCTGAAGGCTTGAACACGATGGTATGGATCAGGAACAGTTGGATGGAGTACGGCGCAAGCGAAGAACTGGAAGGCGAGCGGCAAAGAACAAATGAAAAACTTGGAGTGCATTGTGATGCAAGGATGGTCGCTGCTCGCCTTCTTATATACCCCTTAACAGGAAATGACTTTCAGAAAATAGAACTGTCTATGCCATGATGGATTGGGAGAGAGTCACTGAGAAAATATAGAAGTGGTGACCATCTTGAACTGGGTGTGCATGAATCATCCTTTAATTACTATTAAAAAGGGCTACCCAGATTTCCCAGGTAAGACTAAACCCGCAGCTGCAAAAGAACTGCCTGGATTGAGCAGGCCGAGTTCCTCTGCCACGCCACACGTGGGCTGGGCAGATCATGTCTGACAGCGCAAGCAAAAGACAACACAGGGACAGGGCAGGGCAGGACTGCACACTGACCACAAGGTAAATCCGCTCTGTTTATACTGCCTCTGCACTGGTGAAGGCAAGACAACATGAAAATCTCACAACCCAAATGGACAACAATTGGACGTATCCGAGGAGGCACTTTGTTCTTATGGAAGGTAATTATGAAGCCCACAGAGTGGGTAGCTGGCAAATGCATTTGCATAGGATATGCATTCGCTGAAAGTTGTTTCGAGAAAAGCCGCAGCAGAACACAAGAGGCCAAACGTTTACATGGCTTATGATGGGAGACACGGAAGTCTCATTTACCTATAGAGGGTCTGATGGTGGAATAGATGCAGCCAGCCAATCATGAGATATTTGATCACTTAACTGAAGGTGCAAAATAATTCTTCTGGCTTGTATTTGAGGTCAGAATAATTACTTAATGAGGGGAAGTGACAGTGATTTGTTATGAATGAGGAACCACACCGACAATCCATTACACATGTAGGAAATTTGCCCTTTTTGCAGGACCACCCCAGATTTTCCCCTTTTGTTGGAACGTATATTTTTATGTGTGTAGAATTCAGTGCACTTTGCCCCTGCTAAACAGTGATAAAGTGACTGTGTTCCCCTTTCAACATGGTGAAACTGGCATACCCTTGACTGGCATACTTAACTTACCTGTAAGCCCCTAGTATATGGTTCAAAGGGTACACAGAGCCTGTAAGTTAAAGGTCACTAGTGGACTGTAGCACTCAATGGGTCACCCGCTACAGCGACAGTGCAAACATGTCTGCTGGTCTATCATTTGCAGCCTAGCTGTTGCAGTTTTAAACTGCAAATTCAACAGATCATGATAACTCATTTTGACAGGTTAAAACTCTCCTTTTGCATATTTATAAGACACCCATATGATGGTCTTATTGTCCATAAGGCAGGGTGCATATATTTAAATGTAGAGATCATGTAGGAATGTAATGTTCTTACAGTGAAATAAAAAGCTACTTTCACTTTAGCAAGGCTGGCTGGTCCATAGGAAAACACTGGTTACATTATTGCGTTTAATAATGGTTATTTTGGTTAGGAAACAACTAGAAAAACAATGAAACAGCTATTTTAATAGTTATTAAAAATCCAATTTAATGGTGAAGTCGGAGTTTTGATAAATATTATGGAAAATGTACTTTTTGAACGTTACCTTTCCCTGCCTAAAGACTCTGGAAGACCATTTGCATCTGCTCTCCAACTTCTGACAACCAGTAATTGGCATTTATAGAAGTGTAAATAAAGCTCCCAGAGCAGGGAACACATGCCTGGGTGTGGCTCCAGTGTCAAAGGAAAATGTTAGCTTACACCTGGGCCGGGCCCTAGCTTTTTCCCCTAAACCAGCCAAGCACTAATTACAGTGGGCATCTTTTTGACATTACATTGTCAAATCATGTTGGAATGTCAAATCCTGTCGACAGGTTCTACACATAATTAATGGGGAGCACTTTAAAGGATGAGAAACAGGCTGCCAAAACAATTCTTGCGCTACCACGGTCGGGTTTCTGGAAAACCCTGCTTTGTTGTATCACCCTTCTGTCACTGTGTTTATTGTGGGTACAGGGACAAAACCAAACTGGATTTTAGTGTTAGATGTTAGAGAACACTAGGACTACCACAGCACACTCCAAAAGGAAAGAACAAACGGCAAACCAAGGCCAAGCACTTCCAGTCCATGTATTCTGTCAATCCGTATAGTGGTGCAAACTCTTCCCACACCCGCCGCCCAAGGGTGTAACGTAGAAGCCAAAACACAAGATTTGGAAGGTGCACTCTTTCCAAAGTCAATAAAGCAATTCCATTCAGTTATTCCATGAAGGATTCTTTTATTCAATAGATTACTAAGAACTGGCACACTCCCCACATACACACACACACACAGAGCCCAGGTATAGTGCACTTTTCTATTTTTATTCTCATGTTTACAAAAATGCTCTTTTTCATATGAAAGAGCCACGTACTGAGGATTTAAGTGGTTTGTGGGAAAGGTGATTGTGAGGTCAAGTATTATAAGGAATAAAGTACCTCCTGTTGTACATGATAAGGATATTGCGAGTTACCTTGGAGTTCCATAACCTTGTAAAGAAACCAGCGACGGCCCCTCCATTAGGGCAGAGGAGCATTGCTCCACCTGCTGCCAGCACCGCCGCAAAGGTGAAATATAAAACGGTATTAAAATACATTTATTATCATTTTATTTTTCCCTTTCCCCAGCTTAGTCGTGTTTGGGGGCGGGGCTACTGCTGCTGACTGGCAGGAGGGGAGTGGTGCACACTCCACCTGTTTACACTGCGCAGTGTAAACCTCTCCACCCAGCTGGGTGGAGAGTAGACACAGGCCCCCATTGCCTCGAGGAGCGTCGAGGCAGCCTGTTCCAGCCAATCCAGGCACTGCTCTCATGCTGCTCATCTGCAGCATGAAAGCAGCGTCAGGATTTGTGTGGCGAGTTCCACTGCTGCAGTCAGAGCGCCGAGGGACTCACGAGGACCGGAGGAGGCAAGCCAGCGGAGGTAAGCGCATTATTATTTTTCATTTTCAATTTGATTTAATTTTCACCCTCGCCCTCAACACCAGAGCTGTCAGTCGTATTTCATTATAAACACTGTTTATACCGAGCCACGACTGGCAGCCACATGCGGCTGGTATCCTAAATATTTGGGTGGTTGCCCCACTAACTGTTTAGGGTACCAGCCGCCACTGAAAGGAAATTGGCCTTCAGCCTTGTGACCTTGTCATGGAACTCTTTGGTGACTTACAATATCCTTATAATGTACGACAGGACAGGGGTTACTTTATCCCATACATACCCCTTCTTCCTCGGGCTATACCGGTTGTCAAAGGTCCCTCCCTAAATTACAGGCTCTCGCTTGCCGTTTGGGCCTCGGGTTCAGGGCCTTTCACAACCGGTATAGCCCTGGACAGCGGGCTGGAAGGCTATGGTAATGAATACCTGGACGTATATTGGGAACTGATGGCAGCCAGATCAAGGCCTGGAGATGTTTCAGGCCCCTCCGGGTGTGCTGACATTCACTGCACTGTGCATGGGAGGGTGTTACTTTTAATTTTTTTAATCTAGTAACTAATAATAAAAAAAAGAAAACGGATCTGCGACAGCAAAAATGCACGCGCTGCAGCCTGGAAAGCAGTCTCGCTCGAGCAATGATGCTGGCCTAGTGTGAATGAGGAAGGGAGCCTGGGTGGCTAAGAGTTAAATACACGCTCGCCGCAGAGCTCTGCCCGCTTCTATTTTTAGGAGAATCATTTATCCCAGCAGTGGCCCAGGTGGAGGAGGGAGAACAGGCCTCACCTGCAGAGCTGTGTATTTGGGAGGGGTCTCACCGACACAGCACGTGGAGACGGACCCCCTTCACTCAGTAGACCGGCTGGCATTCCGGGCATTCCCTAAATCTTACCACCTCCGTGGCAAAGCTGTTGGCATCCGGCGGGGCTCAGCCCGGAACAATGGCTGTGAAAACAAGGGGGCCCTCTGGCTTCAGTCCCTTAATGCCAGCTGATCCTGACAGCGCATTACTGATTAATGGGGAATTGTCGGGTCCAAAGATAGCCACTGCCTGTGTCCACACACCGAGGCCTGGGGGCGACTGGCAGCAGTAGAAAACATACGGGGCTCCACCAATGGCAACCAAGCATTGTTCCACAAGCACCAAACAATGGTGAACCACCCACTTACAAACACACGCAACAGGATTCCAGCCAATCGCTGACTGAACCCAAGAAATGTTAATGCTTTCTCGTGTTATTGTCGGTGTAAACATGCCGAAAGAATGCCAAATATCCGTGTCCGCGGGTTACTTTCAGCTGCCTGGGGATTTGGGCCTGGGTACACTCCGGGTTCTGTGTTTTTTGTGCCTAAGCCTCTCTTCTCGGCAAAGAAAGTACTTCCGGCCTCTCGCCCTTTGCCTCAGCTCTTGAGCACAGGCCTCATTCAGAGATGAGCATCTCACAGGCAGCTCAGTGGGAACAACGGCTACAGAAGGGACTTCTGGTAAACGTGACTCAGCCTTTCATCCTGCCAGGGATTGATAAAATGAGTTTCATTTAACTCACCAATGACAAGAGATATTGAACTGAAAAAAAAAAGTCTGTGCAAGCAGCCCTCTAAAAATGTCAGTATATATATATAGTACCACCAGGGGCACCCCGCTGTCCCCCCTCCCCCATAATAGGTTACCCAAAAAACACACACAAGACAGTTGGTGTTGGGTAACAATGCTGCAGGTTTATTACATAATTCCAGAATATGTAATGGGTGGGTTATCTTACGGGCGATCCAAGGGCAGGCAACCAACGGGGTCGCCTGCCCGCCTGATGAGCCGGGCAGCGCGGGAGCGATGCCCGCCGATTGCTGCCCTCCAGGTGATTCTTTCTACGATCACGTGCCGTTGGTAATTCTACTCACGCCCCCCCTCTCGGGGCGGAGCGTCGCATAGCAAGCCCCCGGTTGTTCAGGCCCACAACCGCCCGCAGGACTAGCGGGGCGCCGACACGGCTTCCGGGACCTCCTTTGAGGCTCCTCGGTTTTGGCTCAGGCACCCTCTAGGTACCCTTTGTACCGGCCTGCTTCCAGATCGCCCTGTAACTCCGCCACAGCCCTGGAGGCGGCTCACCGTCGCAGCCAGGGCCCCCCACCACCCGCTATAGTCTTACCTGCAACCTCTCCTATCTAGGGCTTCCTGCAACTAGCTGGAAGGCAACCACCCTAGCAGAAAGAAGAGTTTGAAATTCTGCCACCTCATGACAGTGTGACAGCGCTATCGGGACTCAAACCCTGTGAGATCCCTTATGTCCACAGGCCCAAGACTTACCAGTGAGCTATAGCTCCTGGTGTTGTAGATGGCCCCATCTAAGTCCCCAAGGCCCAAGACGCTATCCTAACCGGATAGGGTCTGCTGAAATAGAGGACCCGTTGGGCCTGGGGAGATGTGCCAAGAACTATTTGCCCCCCATGCGGGCAGGTTACCCTCTTCACAATTCTGGGCCTGCCCTCTTTGGCTATGAAGGCGAGAAGGGTTTTACTTAACCTTTGGCCAGCACAGAAGTGCTCCTGGCTGCCAGCGCGTGACCCTGGGCATGGGGCGACTCTTGCCCTTGCCCACCATCCCTTATTCCTTATGGGAATTATGCCCCTACAGATCCCTCAGTGATGAAACCCCCTAGGTATACCAGCTTCGGGAATCTGTCTGGCTTAAGCATTGCTCGCTGTCAGTAAAGTTCAAGCATTTAGGATTGACCAAGTCCTACTTCGCCCCTCCCATCAAGCTCCTCAGTAGGAGGGTGGCGGGGGGTGCCCACCCCCCACAAACCCAGAGCATCCCCAGCGGTGCCAAATTCCTGCTCCGTTGAAGTAGAGATTTAGTGCCCCCTGGGCGTGACAAATGTACTATTGATATAATGTCCCCTTGTGTTTGCCCCGCTGACACCCCAGATCTCGGGACAGCAGCACCATATGTTTGCTGGCAGCGCCCCCTGAGCGCGGTAAAAGTGTCCGTAAACCAGGATCCCAGTCTCCTGCAGCTGCAGTACGCGACCAGTGAATCCGGCCCCAACCGCAATGGTCCTCTAGACATTAAGAAAAAGCCCTATTTTACCTGGGCCTATCTCCAAATGATGGTGGTTTCACCCAGCTGTAAGGCCAGAGGCCCGCCTATGGAGCCTATTTACTTGTTTTGCTACTCGGCCCCCTTATGGGTGGGCCTCAGAGTTAGGGCAACGCGCGTGCTCCCAGGGCACGGTGTTCCCAGAAAGCAGATGTCTGATACCCACACGCTGATACTTTATCTGTTGCTAAATGCCCTACGGCTGGAAGCTTCCCAGGAACCGTAGACTTCGTGGTCCCACCTAAAATGATCCCATCGCCTGGGGGGAACCCAGTGGTGGCAGGACCTGCATGGTAACTCCATCCCAGCGTAGCTTTCGCTTATTTGTGACGCCGGAGCAGGAGATGCCCCCTTAGTCTCAAGTTCTACCCCTAGAGGATAACCTTGGGGGCAGACAAGTCTGTGGGAACCAACCGGAAACTTTGGTGCAAATACCGGCCCTATTCTGAATGTTGCGAATGCTGCATGGTCAATAATGCCCTGACGCCATGAGGCTCTACGTGGTGTTTACCAAACTTTTTGAACGACCGCACACTTGCTATATAACAACTATACCCCCCACAAGCCGCCCTGGCTAAAGCGCGGGTGGAAGGTCTTCATTGAAGCAACCCGAAATCTGTCTTTGGTTGCAGGGGAATGCCCCCCAAAGTACATCTGGACCTATTCCTATATGGTTCCTTCAGCTACTCCTCCTGCAGGCCTAACTCTTGGTTATGGTGCCCAGCTCAGTGTGCTGCAGGCTAATCGGCTTAACAATGAACTATCGGTGGATTTGAGACAGAGGTACCCTCCAAAACACCGAAATAACCACGGGTTACAATCCGCTCGCGAGCGGCGCACCCGCAACCACTTGATCAATCACGCCGGTAACCTTGTGCCGTGATTTTGGCCCTAGTGAGGCGCTATGTGGTGACCACTTATTCTTTTGCCGCTATGTCAGTGCGTCCCCGTATTCAATGCGATTGGGGCACTGAGCTACACCCATATCTACACCCATCTAGTGGCTCAATCCAGACTTCCTTTAGCATTAGATAATAACTACCATTCTATCTCGGTTGCGTTGCCCTGCCCGACTAGGCACCCACCTGGGTGTCTAGGTTACAGTTAGATATGTGTGATTTCCCCCCTATCAGTGCCACTATGAGTGACAGTTGAAGGCGGCCCACATAAGCATGTTGGCGGGGCAGAGTTGCGGGCTTAAGCATACCTCTTTTAGACTGCCGGCAGCGACCCGTGTTTAACTGTTACTAACATGGCAATGACCGTTCTACGTTAGGACTCCCGACTCTGGTCCGCCCTGCCCAAGGACTGATGCACTTGGGAGCGCGAGGACGTAAGCAATGGGGGTGGGTGTCGAGACAACAACAACGACAAACGACCCAAGCCCCCTTTCAGCAAAAGGTTGGAGACGAGCGACACGTGGTCACGTGTGGTCAGGATCGGACTGCACGACCCTTGCTGTAATTAGCACTTTTATATTGCGCAAACTCGACCCAAAGGTATGGCAGCGCTGTGCATGAGCAACATATTTACACACATATTCGGGCACGGGAGTGAGATCATGAGCCGCCAGGTCCGCGACCCTCGGGAACCCAGGCATACCAGGTCCAGCAGCTCGCATACATATTCGGGCACGGCGATATTCATTGATTTACCCAGCGTCACAAACCCAGCGTGAACTCGATCCGAAGGTATTGGCGCGCAGCTCATGAGCACCGTATTTACATACATAATCGGGCACGGGGAGATTAAGTGATCTGCTTGCAGACACAGCGCGACTCGCCCGACGGTATATGGAGCGCAGTCCGTGTGCCCCGTATCTACATACATATTCGGGCACGGAAGTGGGATCATGAGCCGCCAAGATTCGCGACCCTCGGGGGCCCAGGTATACCAGGCCCAGCAGCACGCATGCATATTCGCGACCCTCGGGGGGCCAGGTAGACCAGGCCCAGCAGCACGCATGCATATCTGGGCATGGGGTAAATCAGTGATTTGCCCAGAGTCACCACCACAGCGCGAACTCGATCCGAAGGTAATGGCGCGCCGTTCATGAGCACCGTATATACGTACATCATCGGGCACGTGGATATTAAATTATCTGCCCAGAGTCACAGCGTGACCCGCCCGAAGGTGTTGGAGTGCAGTACATGAGCCCCGTATTTACATACCTATTCTGGCACAGTCGATTAGTGATTAGCTCAAACCGTAATGCGCGCCAAATTATTAGAGCGCCGAACACAAGCACCGACCAAATAACCCATTCGGGTGCAGGGGGTGTCGTAATGCCCGGAATCACCTAATGCGCGCGAATGTGGGCACAAGCAAATTCTTGTGAATAATACATGCACTTGTATCATGTGTCTGCATTATAGGAAGCCAGCCAATACATGTTGCATATTTATCTAGCGTGAACTCGACCCGAAGGTATTGGAGCAAAATCTTGTGAACGATGCCTGCACTTGTATCAAGTATCTGCCTTATAGCAAGCTAGCACATACATGTTGCATATTTGTATAGCGCGAACTCGACGCCAAAGGTATTGCACCGCTTTACATGAGCACTGTATTTACGTTACACATACAGGCGCGGGGAGCGTGAGAGATTCGCACCATAGAACACGAACCCCGTGCCAGGTCACGCGAGCACCGCACCAGATTAACCCTTGAGGTGCGGGGGGGGATTAGTAATACCCGTAATCGCATGATGTGAACAGTGCATGTACTGGTATCATGTATCTGCCTTATAGGAAGCCTGCAATTACATGATGCATATTTATATAGCGCGAACTCGACCGGAAGACATTGGAGCACTTTACATGAGCACCGTATTTACATTACATCTTCACGCAGGGGGTGCTTAAGAAATTCGTACCATATTACCCGCTCCCCGAACCGGATCACGCGAGCACCGCACCAGATTATCCATTGAGGTGCGGGGGGTTTATTAATGCCCAAATCGCGTATGTGAAAAATGCATGCACTTGTATCATTTATCTGCCATATAGGAAGCCAGCAATACATGTTGCAAACTTATATAGCGCAAACTCGACCTGAAGGTGTTGGAGCGCTTTACATGAGCACCTTATTTACATTACACATTCAAGCACGGGGAGCTTACAAGATTCGTACCATACTACACGATCCCCGTGCCAGGTCCATTGCGCCTGCCGCACGCAGCCCACTGCATGCCCCCCCCTCCCTCAACGGCAGCGTAGCAGATGGGAGGGGGGGCGATAACCTTAACCAGGGAGCGCCACGGGTGTTGCACCGCCCGCGATCAGCGGGGACCCAGGCAGCTCCCAGCCTTGCAGTGCTGGTGTATTGGGGCCGTGAACCCACGCTAATCTCCTACCGGCTCCCACGGCGCAGGGTATGCGGCTTCTTAGCCGGCCGCACCCCCCTTCATTTACTTTGCTCGCGAGGCCGGCCGCCATTGCGAAGTATGCCCCGCGGGCGAAAGGCCGACGGACACACGATTACTAAAATGTGTGCTCTGCCGGACGGTAATTGATCACCTTACACCGCACTATAGCTCACCGCGTGCGATGCGTGAGCAGGGGGTGACTTAAACCGTGCCCACGAGACCCCCGAAACCTAGGATGCGCGGGGGGGGGGTGCGGTGAAAGGTACGCCAACGGAAAACAGAATCAATGTAAATTGAACCTGCAACCTTGCGAGTAAGCGTCCCAGGGCCGAGGACCCACGCACGCTCATGACCGCTCCCACCGTGCGCCGGGTGCGTGGCTTATTGGCCGGCCGCTCCCATACCAACTAACGTGTGCGAGGTCCACCGCCATCAAGCAATCACCCCAGGACCTTAATGGAGCTTTCAAGAATCAATGGGAATTAAAATGGTAACCTTGGCGCCGGGGGCCGCTGTGGAAATGGAGGCCTTGTCCAAAGTCACATGGGGCTGAGGGTGTCCCCGGGGATCGAACCGTGAGCTTTGGGCTCCAAAGTCGGGTGCCAAGGCCGCCACACCACACCACACCACATTAGGCCACAGTGACTCTGTCAGCATCACACTGCGGCGACACTTGGGCAGGGGATAGTTTAATCGAGCCCGCGAAACCCCCCCCGAAGTCCAGTTCAATGTGGCAGGGGTGGGATGAAGGGATGGCCCCGGCTGGCAAGAGTTCCATTCCCACATTCAAAACCGGGAATTAAACACATATATCACAGGCAAATTGAAGATACATAGTTCAAATCCTGCCCTTCCCTGTGACAAGCTAACAGAAGGGTTCTTATTGCAAATCCTGCCGGCATGTTTATATAGCATGAACGCAACCCGAAGGTATAGGTAATTTGCCCAGAATCACATCCTGTGGCGCGACCTCGAGACTCGAACCCTGGTCTTCTGCATCAGAGGCGGCAGCCTTATTAGCCTTATTAGTTCGCTGGGAGCAACCAAGACTACAACACCCAGAATGCCTTGGGTTGCCAAGGGATGGCATTGCAGATGCTTGATGTCGTGTAATGTTAACACCCATGGACAAACCGCTCTGTCACTTCAATTCAAGTCTTTGGTCAGGAGTCAAAAGGGGCTTGCGAGTCCATAGCCACTCGGATATTTGTAATCTAGCTTTTAGAAATATACGGGTAAAACTACCCCCCACTAATCAAAGATACATCATCACTGATTGAGCTATTCAAGCCGACAGTTAACCCAAAGCCCATCTGCTGATGCCGGGGATTGGACCCGGGCCTCATACACGCAAAGCATGCGCTCTACCACTGTGCTACATCCCCTACCGAACTGGAGAGCTCTTAAAGAAGCCACGGGTTCAGGCGGTGTCCCAAACTCAGGAATCGACTGAACCCAGAGTGAATGGTCGATCTGACCGGGGAAACCTCGATGAGGAAGTGGTGCCTTCGAGAGAGGTGCCGATGCCATGATGGCTGTGTCCGGCGACCGTAAATGACTTCACCCTAAAACCAACATGAGACGCGACCACGAGGCCCGGAAATCGACAGCCACCCCAAAGACGGCCGCGCAGCAGCCAGCCCGCATACGCACAGAGACCAGATATCCCAGTCAGGCATCGCTCCCACTACCCCAACCCCACCCGGACCAACTGAGGCATGGGGGGGGTTAAATGTGATAGGCCCGGATCCGAGGACACTGCCTCGCGGCTCGAGGCACTTCCCCGCACCGTAGCTGCAGCGAGGACAGTAGGACCATTTTGCCCGAGAGTGCGGGCACCGCTGCCTCGACCCCTCCCCCCCCCCCCGACCCTAGCTCGAGGCGCGGGGGGAGGGTGAACCATTAGCCCGGGATCGAACAGCTTCAAGGCCGGCCATGATCAGGTTAATGACTAAGATGATGTTTTACCTACAAGCTGACGCCGAGGCCGGGTCTGATTATTAGAATACTATGGGATCAGGATTGGGTTCATTGGCAAAGACAGGACAGACATGAGTTAGAGGGCAACCGTTTGGACTAGCAAACGTCAAGCCAACGCTAAAGTGTACAAGAAGGCGTGCCCCCTATATGCCTCGACCCCCCCCGACCCTAGCTCGAGGCGCGGGGGAGGGTGAACCATTAGCCCGGGATCGAACAGCTTCAAAGGCCGGCCCCACTACGGAGATTACAATAGAAGTGGGGGGTGCGGGCATTGATCCCGCTACACTTTCGCGTGCTGTACTGCTCCTAGCCGCCCTTCGGCATCGCCGCCGCCGACGACCGCGGCAAACGCCCGTTAAACACGCCACCCATGCCTAATCTTGCGCCCCCTCCGCCCGTGGCCAGCCGAGCCACAGGGCCCCGTCAACCTGGTCATGCCCAGGGACAGGGCCGGGGCACAGTGGGGCAGCAAAACTCACCGCTGATCCAAGATACAGCAACGAGACGACGACCGGTGGCGATGTGACAAATGGCCACAACGCAGAACGAAATACAAAAGAGTAAGAGTATTTGTTTAAGTCAAGAACCCGGGACCTCGACCAAACGCTCTCCCCCTGAGCTACACCCCTCCGATCGCAGTGGCGATAGCTGCATTGCCGGCCCCCGACTAAGGGGGATACACCTCCCCCGACTCCCAATCAAGGGGGGTGCGGGCATTGATCCCGTATGTTGAGCCGACCCCGAGCCGTGACCTAGTTTACCCAGCTCTAAAGTCGAGAGCTCCGACCGTTAGGCATGTATGAGATCTCGCCGTTATGCCCAAGGGGGTTATCAGAATGCGGTAACGCATTATTTCGCGCACTGGTAGTGCCGCCCCATCCCGGCCACTGCCCATTAACCACTCGGCCCCCATGCCTATTCTTGCGCCCCCTCCGCCCGTGGCTATCCGCGCCACGGGGCCCCGTCAACCTGGTACTTCCCAGGGACAGGGCCGGGGCGGAGCGGGAGCAGCAAGACTCACCGAAGCACGAAGGTCCTAGCAGCGTGAAGACGACCAGAGCAGCGTGAGAACCTGGATCACATCGACGAGGAAAGACCGAGGTGAGGCGAAATGGCGAGGTGGGCGACAAAGAGGTCGCCAGGAGGGTGGGGGAAGGCTAAATAGCCTCCCCCTCACACCAGGGCCAGGAAGTGACACGCATTGCGCGTCACTTCCGGCCAGCCCGAGGAGGGGGGCTCCGGTCTGCGTCCCCGCCCCCCCCCCTCCAGTGGGAGGGGTTGGGGAGGGGTGACCGGTGCCCCGGGGGCACTAAGGCGCCGACCGCCGATTGGCCCCCTGCGGGGGCCGCGGTCAGCGGCATATACCTACAATTCACTGTATGCACCCCTCCTCGGTAAGGCCAAAAAGAAGGGCACAAACTCCACTTTTTACGCATTTTTTTTTTTATTCTTCATCACACCTCACAGTCATAACGCGTTTCAGTCAATCAATCAATCAGGTGTTTGTTAAGCGCGACTACTCACCCGTAAGGGTCTCAAGGCGCTGGGGTTAGCAGGCTCCAGTCCATCAAGGGGGGGGTCTGGCGAAGAGCCACGTTTTGAGGTTTCTTGCGAAGATGGAGAACGATGTTGTCTGTCTGAGGTGGAGCGGAAGGGCGTTCCAGGCTCGGGCTGCGAGGAAGGAGAAGGAGCGGCCTTCCGATCTGGTCTTTCTGGTGCGGGGGACCACGGCGTAGGAGAGCTGATCAGATCGTAGAGTCCTCTGGGGTGCGTGGAATTTGAGTCGGCTGTTCAGGTATGCTGGTCCGGTGTCGTGGAGGGCCTTGTGAGCGTGGGTTAGCATCTTGAAGGTGACTCTAGCTTTGATGGGGAGCCAGTGGTGTGCGCGCAGGGGCTGGGAGATGTGGCAGTGACTTGGCAGGTCAAGGACCAGTCTTGCGGCGGCGTTTTGGATGTTCTGTAGCTTGCGGGTGAGGTTTTTGTTTATTCTGGCATAGAGTGCGTTGCCGTAGTTGAGTCTGCTGGTGACCAGGGCGTGAGTGATGGTCTTTCTGTGTTTGAGGGGGATCCATTTGAAGGTCTTACGTAGGAGGCAGAGGGTGCGGAAGCAGGAAGACGAGACAGAGTTGATCTGGCGGTCAATTTTCAGCCCTGAGTCCAGGATGATTCCCAGGTTGCGTGTGTGGTCCGTGGGGGTGGGCGGGCTTCCGAGGACGGGGGCCCACCAGGTGTCGTTCCCTGCGTCGGGTTTGGGCCCATGATGAGTACTTCTGTTTTGTTGGTATTTAGTTGTAGGCAGCTGGTTTTCATCTATTTGGCGACGGCTTCCATGCCTTCTTGAAAATTGTGTCTGGCGGTATTGGGTTCGTTGGATAGGGAGAGGAGGAGTTGGGTGTCGTCTGCGTATGACACAATGTTGAGTACGTAGGTTCTGACGATAGGGACGTTTCGGTCACAAAGTGACCTTGATCACATACTGACAATGCTTTTCGGCCATTCTAAAATACCAACCCAATATGTGACGTAATTCCATAGACATAGTCACATACAACAATCAAAATGGTGGGAGCACAAGTCACTTTCACGTTATTTGGAGGTAGGACGAATTCCACGTGGACTCCACATTATGTTAGCCCCGAGCTACGAGAATCCTGATCCCAACATGTTAGCGGAATGGGCTGAATGTAATTTAGACGCTTCAAGCAGACTAGTCAAGATCTTGATCACGTACGCGGATAGTGATCGAGCTTCCCTACAAATCAAAATTAATGAACTCAACGATGCAATATCTAAAATTTGTGCAACAGAGCTAGAAAAAAGGTACCGGGATGAAATGCATGTGCGATTAAGTAAAGAGGAAGAAATAATTAAAAAGCGGAAGGTATATAAGTTTCAGAGAGACAAATTGGATTACCAAAATGGGCACATTTTTACATTTGCAAGAAAATTCGATTCTTTAAAGAAGGCAAAGACAGGGGCTCGTACACCAATAGAATGATCCAACATGGAGGACACAGTTCAAGCATCTACCTCTATATCAGATGTGAGTTCTGCCCCTGAGAGCGAGGCTGAGGGTGATCGGGCTAGCTCAAGTTTGGGGTTTACAAAATTTACCCTGGCGCAGGAGGTGGATTGCCTGCGCCAGGATCGCAGACAGACTTTAAGACCTCGCGCACAAAATCAGAGACTACCCAAAGAATCAACCGTAAACGCCGTCAGCGTAGACAATGCTACAAAAACAGATGTCAGCGCCAAGCCACAATACAAGAAATATCAAAAGAAATGGAATCGCAAGTAATATGCCCTAACAATGACTCTCTCTCCATAATCAATTTAATTGACATGCATCTCACTAACAAAGAAAAACAAATTCTGTCTCTTGGCCTGTCTTACTGCCCGCCCAATGACTTTAATTATGCACAAACTCGCATCGACCTGTATAAATATACCCGCAAATTAAAACTGAGAAAATTTTACTCACTCAATATAAACAAACAACAGAAAGCTCAAGAAGCTAGGCCGAGTGATAGTGGTAGTTCATCTTTGTTTACGGTCAAGGATTAGGAGTTATTGAGTGATTTACAGGAATTGCATAAGGAAGGGACATTGGACAATACCAGCACAACCATTTGCAGCGAGCCTAGATTGAACATGCCGGACCTGACAGGATTTAAACCGAAATCAACTTTTAACCCAATAATGTTGCATGACAATATTGACACTTACAATGAATTAGTGACAACTGAGCTGAAGAAACTACATATTTCTACTACACAGGCGCAACGCAATAAACATAAACAAAACAACTGTTATGGCAGCCTCATGAAAAAATTGCAAGGCAACAACAGTTTGATCATCCGCCAATCAGACAAGGGAGGCAATTTTGTTCTCTGGCCAAAGAAAATGTATATGAACGAGGCTTTTCAACATCTAAATGACCGCCAATGTTATAGGCGGGCAAATTGGGAAATGGTAAAAACGGCATGGAACTGTTTCAACAGCAAATTACTTTCATGGAAGAGTGCTGGGTTGCTGAGCAACGATGAGTTCAAATTTCTTAAAGTTAACCATCCAGTTATTCCTGCCTTTTACCTAATCCCAAAAATTCACAAAAACTCTGATAATCCTCCTGTCAGGCCGATAATTTCAGCCACAAACAGCATGATGGAGAACACTTCCCGGTACATTGATTTCTTCCTACAGGAACATGTTAAAAAGTTACCCTCATATTTGCAAGATACGGGGGATTTCCTTAGGAAGATCAAAACTGTAGTTTGGCAGGAGGACTATTTACTGATTACCCTCGATGTCACCGCTCTCTATACCAGTATACACCACATGGATGGGAGCAGAGCGATGGAACACTTTTTACGGACTAAACCGATGTACATGTTACAACATAACAAAATGCTGTCTGACATGGTGATGACTTGCCTGAATAATAATTACTTTCTATTTCAGAATCAAATATTCCAACAGTTGAGAGGAGTAGCGATGGGGGCCTGCTTCTCCCCCAGTTACGCATGTTTGCACATGGGACTGTGGGAGGAGCAGGTCCTCAGAGTGAAGTTTGGCAATGTCATGAACGACCACATTATAGCGTGGTATCGCTAAATTGATGATCTTTTTCTTATTTGGAAGGGACCTGAAACTGCAGCCAGCTCCTTCATTAAAGAGTTGAATGTAAACAATCTCAACTTGGAGTTTACATCACATATCAGTGGAATTTCCGTAATAACTTTCTGGATGTAGAAGTGTATATTCATAATAGCCAAATACACACTAGATTGCACCGCAAACTTACGGCGGGCAACACTGTGCTGCATGCTTCCAGCCACCATCCTGATCATCTGATACGCAGCATCCCCTATGGGGAGATGTTGCGTATCAGACGCATTTGCAGCACTGATGAGGATTGTAGCAAAGGCCAACAAGAAAGTAAGTTAAGATTTCTGGATAGAGGGTATCAGACCAATTTGTTGGACAGTGCAATCAAAAGAGCTAATACCATTTCACGTGATAATGCATTGTGTGTTAAAAATAGTTCCGGTGGTCAACCCACAAAATACAATGACATCTCGGATTCTCCGAGATTGATCACGACATATAGCAGTCAGCACAACAAACTCCGCATGATCTTGAACAAGCATTGGGGAGTTATTCAGGGTGACATTATCATCGGGGATACCCTCCCCAAGGCTCCTGTGTTAACTTTTAACAGAGCACGCTCAATGAGCAACATGCTTGTCAGTAGCATCCCGGAGACCAGGTCCAACAGTTCTTGGCTACAATCAACCAAAGGGTTTATCAAATGTGCCTCCTGTAAAGCTTGTAAATTTGGCAAAAACAAAACTACATACAGAACCCCATTTAATGATGTTTCTGTGACCATCTCCAAAAAACTGACCTGTAAGACTGATTTTGCTATCTATGTGCTGGAGTGCACGTGTGGCCTGCAATATATTGGGAGTACCAAATTGTGGGTGCACAAGCGTGTACTTCAGCACATGAGAGCCATCAGTAATCAGGATGCAGCTTACCCTGTGGCCCGACACTTTAAAGAGACACATAATAGTTGTGTGGATCATCTGTGCTATTACGTGGTGGATGCGGTTCCTCCACTCCGCCGGGGTGGTGACCGTGAATCCTTGCTGAGAAGACTTGAAACCAAATACATCATTGAATTTGATTCCAAAACCCCAAATGGTCTCAATTCAAGCGAGGATTTTTACACTTGGCTTTGACTGTTCCACCACATCAGCTAATCTTTTAGTTACCAGCTTCTCAATGGACAAGATTGAACCATAAACCTAATCCCATTCATCTGTCCTTGACGTACTGAACCTCTTTGGTTGGGGAGTAGTTCGAGCTAGGGGGCGGACAGCTTTTGATATTTTATTACACAAAATAAAATATTTTTCATTAACAAAACTTTTTTGCAACACCAGTAAATTTGTAAGGTTTGTCTTTTACATTTTCACTTCTTCACTTTTTTACTTTTTTTTGTAATTACACTTGATGAAACGTGTTTTAAGAGGGCATATTAGTAGGAAATACTTGAGAAGCGGAGGCTTAGGTCACTTGACAATACAAAATTCTCCTCTCTGAGATGTATTGCAATAACCCTTCAATGGGTTTGCACATATACATCTAGGGTCTACATGGGCACAAGGAGGACAGAGCAAGGGCGACTAAGAGGTCCTACGCATTGTTTTCTCCAAGGCAAATACCCCTCTTTTTAGAGGGAATAGCAGATGATTATTGCACTAACATGATTGTGCCTGTTGGCTTATAGTTTGTAATTGTCGATCTTATACAATTTATGCCATTCCAGTACACCTTGTTCTCGATAAATAGGTCAAGTAGGTTTTTAATATTTTAATATTTCGATAATGTCCCTTAAATGCCATATGGTACATATAACAACAATGTTCCAGTCCCAGGGGGGGCTTGACTTACAAATAATGTAACCCTAGGCTTCTGTTTAAGCCAAAAATATGCACTATTGCGAGTTTTGCACATAAATATGCACAGTCGGTGGTCCGTCGGGTGGCCAATAGTAGACGAGCTTGGCAGGACACCTGGGGGTTGGTGGACACGTGGCGGACACATCACCCGATGGATAGGGATTACTCCTTCTACTCAGTCCCCCACGAGTTGTATGTCCGATTGGATAGTATACTGTGTTCCCCGGATGTCCAGACTCTGATGCGGCATAGTGAATATTTGGCTAAAACCATCTCGGACCATAACCCTTGTATGGGGGTGCTGCAGTGGTCTAGACAGCGGCAGGCGATACCCACGTGGCGCTTAAACCCCTTGTTGCTGGAGGACCCGGTTTTCCGGGCTGAGGTTAGCGGTTGCATAGAGCAGTATTTTAGGACTAACTCGGAAACGGCGTCGAACCGGGCGACGGAATGGGATGCGTTTAAGGCGGTGGTTCGGGGAGTTTGTATATCGTCCACCGCTGGCGTGCGGAAGACTTTGCTGAAGGAGGTGGCGGGGGCGGAGGCCCAACTGCGGACGGCTGAGCGCGCGCATCAGGCTGGGGAGGGTGAGTTGACTGCGGTTGTGGAAGCGCGAGAGGGCGTGGCAGTGTGTGTGGAGAAGCTTTGCTGCTTTGATCATAAGATTATCTTGCCCGGACGCATGCGGAACGGGATAAGGTGGGATCTCTCCTGGCATGGTTGGCGACCCCGACGGCCCGAGGTACCCCTATATTATCTTTGGTCGAGGCGGGGGGGATCCCGGTCTATTCTCAGACGGGGATTAATAAGCAGTTTGCCAGTTATTATGCAGGCCTGTATGATAGAACCTTCAAGGGGGAACCTGAAGGCTTGGCCGAGTTTCTGTTGGCGGCTCGATTGCTCCGGCTGGACCCGGAGAGCCACAGGGCCACATAAACAACTTCCACATCCACACAGCAGTGAGCAACAGAGAGGGGCGAGGGTTCTAGATTGGTAGGGGGTGAGAATGATTGAGCGACAGAGTCGCAGAGAGAGATCCTACGAGCTGGGTGGTAGGGAGCATGTAGGTAAAAAGCACTACACAGATTAAACTCAGATGTCCTACAGTGTTTAATTTGAGATGGTGGTTTCTGGTGCTCAGCACCAGCACTTAATCATCAACACCGGCACTTTTCATGAGAACCAGTTAAGGACACATTCATTTGCAGGGAGATGAATTGATTTGTCCAGAATCACAGGATGTTGAACCGATGCCAAGACTTGAAGCTGTTTCCCCAGCTCGGAAGTCGGCAGCTCTGGCCATTACGCCACATCCTCTCCCAAGTTTTATGGTTAGTAGTTGGTTGTGTTTTAGGCGGTGCTAACAAGGAGAAATGAGTAGGTGCAAGCTTCCTCCTGACAAGAGCCCCGGCATTTTTTTGGGGGGGGACAAATTAACCACTGGATGTCCAGTTTCTAAGATCTGTATCTTAGCCACTGGACCATATCCCCAACAATTAAGCAGTGGCACATTTAAGGCTCTTTATTTCAACGATAATGCAGATCGCGGGTATATTCAACGATTCATCCAGTACACTCATCTACACAATACAACCTCACTCAGGTATGGGCTTGAAGTAAACCGGCCAGGCCACTTAATGTTCATTTTGTGGGTAATAGATTAACAAATATAATTAAGTCTTAGGTGGGACTTGCAGTGTGGGCTGCCAGAGCTTGTTATAAGGTAGGGGAACAGACGCCCCCCCAGCAATAAGGTGCAGCCATTCCCTTTCACCCAAAACACATTAAAGAACACATCTGTCGGCTTCTTGCTCAAGGACAGGCACCAATAGCCCAATTACTTCTAACTTTCTTGACAACTGTATGGATGAATGCCACAGATGAGTAAATGAATGTGATGGATTAACGAGCCATGCACTCCCTTTTGGCATTTCATTTGCAACGAGTTGTAGTGACTCCTGCTAATCGGTATCTTTGCTTGCTTGACTCTAAGTCCAATATTGCACAACAATCTTGTGTACGCCTCACAGGAGATTACGTAACCTCACGTAGTGCACGATCACCACGCGGATGTGCCCTTGTTTTGCACACTCATATCCGGGCCAGACCACACCTGATCACGAGTCGTTATGGGACCAAAAGATGTACACAGAGCCCCTTTCTGCCATTTAAACATTAAAGGCTCAGTAAAGTCTCCCCAAAAGAGTGTGTGCTGCAAAAAATGTGCTGGGGCAATGCTTGAATTAATCTGAAACTATATTAATTAAATGTGTGGATTTCAAATCCAGTGTTTTATTGGTCACTGTGTCTTTACAATAGAAGATAGGCCATGTGCCACGCAGTCTTGGACCTGCCTCAAAAAGAGCTGTCTAGCAAAACGACCGGACAACGGCTCCCCTGATCAGGAGCACAGGAAGCTGCAGACATGTTTCAACCTTACTGGGCCACATCAAGTCTTATTCAGAACTCTCCAAGGAACTCAGTACTGAGCCTTCAAAAAACAAGGGATGTCTGAATTAGTCTTAAGGGACTGACGGCTATGGCATGGGCAGGAAGTAAACTAGTAGGTGTCAATAAAAGATGGCAGAAAAAGAAAGAGGATTTCAAATGTAGAGATGAGGGGAAAATGAATGCAGAGGATTAGGAAACAGAGGAAAAGACTCAAGGCTGGAGACACAAGCAGAGACTGACGGGAAAGGGATGAAGCACAAAGAATACGGAATTGGGGAATGGAGGCCAAAGAGAGAGAACTAGAACTGAGCTTGGGAGAACGAAAGATTGGGTAAGTATCACTAACATAACATAACATAACATAACATAACACGTGTATTTGTAAAGCGCACGTTCACCACTACAGGTATCTTGGCGCTGAATAACAGATGTTTATTGTTACCCAACTCAATGGTACTCATTTTATCGACCTCTGATGGATGAAAGGCTGAGTGGACCCGCCGGGATTTGAACCTGTGACCATGAGTTCGAACACAGGCCCCTGCAGCAGACGCATTAGTCCACTGAGCCACCAGACCCGATATGAAAATGTAAAGCATAAGACAGAATTAACATTTAGGATGGGAAACAAATATAAACTTGCTGTGTTTTTACAATATGCAGGGACTCCTCGCTCCAATGAGATATCTTTGCACCCTAGCACACTGTCAAAAGAGGCTCTGTAAAAGGCAGCTTATGGAATGGCGAGGACACTGTTTATTTTTCTTTTTTTAAATTTACAGTTTCAAGATTGCGGATGTCTAGCTTGGAGGGGTAAATGAAAAAATTCAATGTAAATGAGTGCAAAAGTGTGTTTCATCAAAGAAGTGGTCAGGCAGCACATAGCAGTTACTGGGCATCACCATAAAGTGCAGAAAAAAGGTATTTTTTTAAAGACTACCATGGGAGGAGCAGAGGTGCAACAGTGGTGGAGTGCTTGTTAGACAAGTGAATGCTCGGTGAAGCAAAACGGAGTGGACACAGCAGTAGAGTAATCGAGGTGCTTGAGGCGGGTGGAGAAAAAAAACAAGTGGGGTGGTGAGTCTATGGACAAGCTGGTGGTGGAGCCGTGGGAGGAGACAGCGATACCAATGGGGATGATGGGCGGAGCGCTTGAGCAAATCAAACACTCACCCCCAGTCAACTGATCTGGGTTTAATCCATCATCATTCTTTAGCTCACTCCACCACCCCAGTTCAGACATGGCCATATGCAAATCAGTCTGACCCTGTGCCTCATGGGAACAGTCCAGCCCGAACTGCCAAGCCATGTCTTCCCTGGACCGGAAACAAGCATCCTGGGACCAGTTTCGGGTTCATAACCCTCATCAGCCAGGCTATCTTGAATCCAGTGGCAAAGTGAGCAAGGGACCCACGACTGGGCATACCCTGCCAACTTAGGGCAAACAAAGCGACATCAAAGGGGGGAGACAGCAGCACAGAGTGCGCAGGAGGGCATCTCAAGGAGGTAGCAGCACATAAGGGAGAGAGCTGGAACACTGGAGTAGTCAAAGAAAAAATGAGTTCCCTAAATGTGAGCAATGGAAGGATACATGATATCCAATCAAAGAGATGCTCCCCGGGGAGGGACAAACACAAGAAACGGAAGTTAAGTCATTATATAAGAATTAAGTAAGTGAGAGTGACAAGAAAGCCACCCAATGGGCTGGCTCTTTGCCCACCGTCATTGCTTAGTATGATCCATAAAAGCTTAGTCGAAAACAAACAGATAAAAGCTGTCGCTAGGCGAGACCAAAAAAGAGCATTCGTTAAAAAAAAAGTAATCCAGTAAAAAAAAAAAAAAAAAATCACAAAAACGAAGTTAATACATAAAACAATTAGGAAATCAATAATTATCGCCATAGTGTTAGTTCTCTCTCAAGTAGTTAAGGTGCCAGACAAGATCACATGAAGCAGTACAAAAAAGTATGGTCTGTCAGATCCAGTTGACACCCAATCACAGGAGACATCACAAAAGTGTTTTATGAAATGTTTGATGAAAGGCTTGAATATGCACCACTGGTATTTGAGGACATTCCATTCCGTTGTTTTTGTCACACCTGTATTTTAAGTCACTTGTACCATTGAAGACTAGCACTGACAATAAATAAATCACCTGAGGTCACTCCCAAAAGGGACAACCTAGCAGAAACAGTCAAGCGCAGCAAATTCCTAATCACAGAAATCAACCTGTGATGAGGTGAATTTTGACACTGCACATTTACATTTTTTGCATAATAATCAGGGCCACTGGAACTATGCGATTGTGTGGCCGCTACAACTTTCGCATGGTTATAGATTTGCCGCATTTGCCACATATTTCATCATCTGCTACATAATCTGCAGATTTTAACAAAACAATGTTTGTCTCTAGCTCAATGCTCCAAAGGTTAATAACAAAGAAGCGACACGTGTTGCCGCGCAGTGGAAGGCCTTTTCTAAAGGTTGACTGGTCCTTATCATATTTCTATTGCTTATGGCTGTATTTGTGGGCTAAACTGCTACTAATAAGGTGCAACCAAAGCCCAGACAGTCTTAACAAGTGTATAAAGGACAAAATAATGAAGTAACAGTATCACAAAATCTGCCGTATTAAGCCGCATAATTTGCCTTTACGTGCTGCATAATTTACTCAGCCCTGACGCATAATTAGGCCCTCTGCTGCTGCATAATTCCAGTGGCCCTGGTAATAATGACAGGAACTTGTGTTCTGTTTTATAAAGCACTTTATGTCAGACTTTGTTTGTAAGCGCAGTAGTAGGTGTTACCAACAATAACGATACTCAATTATCCAATCAAGAAGGCTAAACTATCTTTGCCACAATGTTAACTACTGGCTAGCAGATCCTTGCACAGGCTACTGGTGAGCGTTACGTAACTTAGCATCTTGCTGGCATGCAGATAAAAAAAATCTGCTGAGAATCGTTCTTCTTAGATCTGGATGTTGACAAAGCAGCTGTCAAACAGACCTATTGCTAACAATATACGTATGGATGACTTTGGGTCACGCCCTTTCACCCACTGGCTTTCTTTGACGGCTCTCTTTCAGTCATTGCCTCGAGACTGTCAATCACAACTTGGCTCAACCCGGGGAATTACTCATCTCTCACCTAATACAATTGGCTGTTTAGGTGTATCCTTGCATCTTCATCCTAGTGCGAACATTAAAGTGTACAAGGGATTATTTTATAACTCTACCACTCTCTGTCCGCTTCGGCTCCCTCCCATGTTTCGTGCTCTAATGTGCTAATGCTGCATGCATCAGCAGATTAAACCCAGACCTGTTGGCTTTGCCAATGCTTGTTATACTTGTGAAGTTCTCAAGCCAGGAATAAAACTCAGCAATCTGGACAGACCTCATCCCTCACTTTATTCTCACAAGTCTATTGGCTACTAAGTGCACACGCCAGAAGAGGCACAGCCATGTATGCGCCTCACGGGCCTTCTAGGCACTCTGACGCCTAATGCCAATGAGGGAAGAGGCGAGAGCGGAAAAGAAACAGGACTCCCCTAAAGTGCTTGGTAAGATTAGGAGTCCAGCACAGGGCGGAAGGACATCAAGTTAATACAGATAAGCACAGAGCACAGAATTAGTCACAGCCCTAAGTATCCCAGACCTCTCCTGAGCCTCTGGACAGTCATGGTGAGGTGGGACGAAACTGCCGCCCAGGGACAGGAGGGGTACATGCACCAGTGACAGGAGGACGATTCATACTGCAGGGACAGGAAGTGGGCACATGCAGCAGGAACAGAAAGCGTATTCATGCAGCAGGGACATGAGGTGGGTTTATGCAGCAGGGTCAGGAAGTGGGCTCATGAAGCAGGAACAGGAAGTGCATTCATGCAGCTGGGACAGGAAGTGGGTACATGCAGCAGGGAGGGGAAGTGGGCTCATGAAGCAGGAACAGGAAGCATGTTCATGCAGCAGGAAGAGGAGGAGGGTTCATGCAGCAAGGACAGGAAGTGGGCTCATGATGCAGGAACAGGAAGCACGTTCATGCAGCAGGGACAGGAAGATGGTACATGCAGCAGGAAGGGGAAGTGGGCTCATGCAGCAGGAACAGCAAGCGCTTCATGTAGCAGGGACAGGAAGAGGGTACATGCAGTGGGGAGGGCAAGTGTGCTCATGCAGCAGAACAGGAAGCACGTTCATACAGCAGGGACAGGAAGTGGGTACATGCAGCAGGGAGGGGAAGTGGGCTCATGAAGCAGGAACAGGAAGCATGTTCAGGCAGCAGGAAGAGGAGGAGGGTTCATGCAGCAGAGAGAGCAAACGGTTCAAGCAGCAGGAACAGGAGGCGGGTTCATGTAGCAGGAACAGGAAGCGCGTTCATGCAGCAGGGAGATAAGGTGGGTTTATGCAGCAGGATCAGGAACTGGGCTCATGAAGCAGGAACAGGAAGCGCGTTTATGCAGCAGGGACAGGAAGTGGGTACATGCAGCAGGGAGAGGAAGTGGGATCATGAAGCAGGAACAGGAGGCGGGTCATGCAGCAGGGACAGGAGGTGGATCATGCAGCAGGGACAGCACACAGGTTCATGCAGCGTGGGCAGGAGGAGACTCATGAAGCAGGGGAAGGAGATGTGTTCATGCAACAACTGCACGAGGCATATACATGTAGCAGGGACAGGAGACAGGTTCATGTAACTACCCCTTGGTTCTGCCCCCCACTCCCCAGGGGGAGGGGGATAGTGGCTGGACCGGGGGCCTCAGTGGAAGCCACCCCCGGGAAGCAGAGCCTGAACACCAAGGACCGGATTAGGTAGAGATAAGGGATGGGAGACAAGGAAGTGGGACCACCAGATGATAGGGCTGGTATTAGGGCTGGGCTAGATCAGCCGTAAATCTAGGGTAGGAATGTGTTAGGGAGGCAGGGGTATTTAAAGGTGGGCGCCGGACACAAGGCCCTCTTTCTCCTGGGAAATATGTAAAGAGAAGAAGAGAGGTGCTGCTGCATTGTGTGAGGTGAGGTGCGGGGTTTGGGTTGGGTTAGGGGAGCCGAGGGCCGTGGGAGGGATGGGGTGCCAGGCGGGAAGGTTCGGTGCCTGTTGGCAGTGCATGGCGCTGGGTGGGGGAAGGCGGGCTCCGCGGCGATACCTTCAGGTCGGTCCCAGGGGCATAGGGGCTCTGTGCAACGGGGGGCAGAAATCGGCAGGGTTAATGCAGGGGCAGCCCAGTTGTGATTCACGCAGGCCGGGGCAGACTTACGGGAGGGTTGGCCGTCCGTCATGCTGGCGGAGCACGAGCACGGTGGATCCTTGAGGTGGGAGGTACAGATGAGGCACGGGCGGCTTGCAGTAGAGAGGTGGTATATAGGGTGCCGCTGTGATTCAGCTGAGGCAGGGTGGGTGCACAGGGAGAGATGTGAGGGGGGGGTCTGCGTGGAGTGGGCCAAGTCTTCGACCCGAGGGACGGGGGTTGTTTGCGCAGGGGTGCAGAGCGGCTGATCACCTTCCTATGGGGAGGGCAATAGGCGTGGCGGGGGGGGAGCTGGGATGGTGGGGCAGGGAGTGCGTGCAAAGAATGCAGGCCCTGCCCCCTGCACAGCGCAGAGCTTATGGGGTAAGGACACAAGCTCTCCGGACAAAGTAATGATGTGTAAAGGTTCGCTTGTAAGTTGAAAATGCCTAATAAACTGCGGCCTCAATTCTTCCATAAAAAACACAAACTCGTGGTGGTCTGAAGTTATTGGGATTCGGGTGGAGCGACCATGTGGGGGGTGCCTCTGCTGTGCCCCTTGGTTCGGCCCCCCACTCCCCAGGGGAAGGGGGATAGTGGCAGGACCGGGGGCCTCAGTGGAGGCCACCCCCGGGAAGCAGAGCCTGAACACCAAGGACCGGATTGGGTAGAGATAAGGGATGGGAGACAAGGAAGTGGGACCACCAGATGATAGGGCTGGTATTAGGGCTGGGCCAGATCAGCCGTAAATCTAGGGTAGGAATGTGCTAGGGAGGCAGGGGTATTTAAAGGTGGGCACCGGGCACAAGGCCCTCTTTCTCCTGGGAAATTTGTAAAGAGAAGACCTGCCCACCCACCCGCTTAGGAGCAAGAATTGGAGTGGAGGTGGTGGGTCAACGGGAGGGGGGGGGGACATTGTCGCAGAGGCATTGCGGACTTGCAAGAGGTCATCGGGTGTCGGATGTGAGGAACGGCAACGGATCCTAGACGATTAAAGGTGGTAATGACAAAGCGATCCAAGAGGAATACAAGAAACAGGTTGGAAGGGGGAATAGACCGCAAACGGGGCAGTCAGGACCCAGTGGGCACTGGCAAGCTCCTCAAGCCCCTTTGTTCTGGTGAACCGGAAGTAAACAATTAATTACGCAACGGAGGGCAGAGCCTGTGGCATGGAAGAAGTGGGGTAACGGTTACCGGGTCACCTTCGCAGAGAGGGGTATGGGATCAGTCAACCAGGTTGGCGGGCGGGAAGCACATTGGCTTGCCCAGGTAATAAAGAGGGTACGCACCAGGACTGAAGAAGCACAGGGTTGGGCTGGGAACAAACGCTTACCCGGAAGGAAACGTGTGGACACCGGAAGTGAAAAGTCACCCGGCCAGGTGGGAACCGGCTGGTTACCCGGGAGTGTGTGGGCACCGGAAGGCAAAGGGTCATCCGGTTGGGTTGGAAGCAGACGCTTACCCAAGGAGTGTGTGGCAACCGGAAGTAAAAGGTTACCCGGTCGGGCTGGAAGCAGAGGCTTGCCCGGAGTGAAAGGGAAGGGTTGTGTTCCCAGGGGGATAGGTCGCCAGGGGCAAGGTGAGCTGCACTGAAGGCAAGGAAAGGCAAGGCACAGTGCAGAGATTATGGGGTAAGGACACAGGCTCTCCGGACAAAGTAATGATGTGTAAAGGATCGCTTGTAAGTTCAAAATGCCTAATAAACTGCGGCCTCAATTCTTCCATAAAAACCACAAACTCGTGGTGGTCTGAAGTTATTGGGATTCGGGTGCAGCGACCATGTGGGGGGTGCCTCTGCTGAGGGATAGGAGGCGGATTCATGTTGAAAAAACAGGAGGTGGGTTTAAGCAGCAGGACCCGGGAGACTTTCATGCAGCAAGGCCAGGAGGCTGGGCAGGGACACAGTAATGATCCGACAAACAAGTCAAGAATTATTCACATTATAAGCGGCAAGTACACCCATAGGGGCTAGCTCCTGAAAGAATCCAGATGAACACAAAACTATACAACTGAATGGAGAGCCGTAGACTTTTTAATCTATCTTTTGATGTAAACGGAAGCTCACTTCTTCTCTAGTGGTGCACGCATTTTACGTAAAAAATTTGGTACATCTTTTAATGGTAACAGAAACTCACTTCCCGCACACCAATGCCCTAAATTAAAATATGGTGCTAATTTGGAAATTTAGTAGGATAAAATTCACTGCATAGGTTTACCGCATTATCATGTTGAAATTACCACCTTCTTCTATTTTCATTTTTATATTACCTATGTAGTAGTGATACCGAATGTATGACGTTACAACGCATGCATTCACAACGCGGTATTTTACATCGCGTTCGTTACAATGTAAGTCGTTACTACGACTTGCGCTGGAGGGTGCTGGACTTAGGAATAGTATGATTTACTATTCCAACTCCAGCCTCGGTAACAGTAGGGAAGGCGTTGGAATAGTAAATCATACTATTCCTTAGCTTAGAGCGCCGTCCAGCGCAAGTCGTTGTAACGACTTGCGTTGTAACGCCCGCGATGTACACATACTGCGGTGTAACGACCGCGTTGTACAGGTCGTTCTCCAGTGATACCACATGTGATAGCGCAAGCGGTAAAGACGGCTGATTAAAAACCAGCAACAGAAGAAGCCTTAGTAATATAAATCAATGTAGACAGCAGCAAATATCTCTAAAACATCTTCTGTACACCACTGTTGTTAAAATAAGATGAGCAAATGTTTTTTTTTTTTTTGGCAAGTGATGACACAGTGAAATGTGTGTAGACAGAAGTGTAGACCAGGGCTCCAGGAGAAGGCATTTAAATTGTTTCTCTTAATACAACTGAGCCCAAGGACACAGACAGTGACGTTATGCTATTCAGACTTAGTAATTACAGGTATTTAGACACTTAGATCCAATATTCACAACTCAGGCCAGGCTAAAATGTGTGCTAAAGAAGGTGTGGCATTTACACCAGCGTAACCACATTCTACTGCAACAGGTCGTTTATTAAAATACAAAGAATTCTGAGAATATACCCAAAAATATTCACGCTAGTCACTGGTGGGATTAGGCACGGAATAATTTATCATACATGCATCCCTCCATGACCCATCCACAATAAAACACACACAAACTTAACAACCACATGTAAGATAAATTAAATAGAAAAATGATGCTGTCACCCAAACGTGGCGGGCATAATTTTGCAATAAATAAAAAGCTAAACAATTAAACAAATCAGCGTCAGCCATCTTGGAAAGGTATTGAGAGTAGTGTATCCATATTTTAAAGTTCCACCTTGGCTGCCACGATTAAAAGCAAGGCCTCAACCTTGCACAGCTTGCTTGGCAAAGTACTCTTCTTAAAAACAAGGGCACTCACAAAACTTCACTGTAACAAATGTTTATTTTTTGTACTCATGTAGTGGCAGTCTAAAGTAAAGTTTATGGCTGAGATTTAAAGAGGCAGGACCCAACGTCTGCTGTCTTGCTGTACATTTCTATTCCCCTCACCATTCAAAGTAATTGCAACACAGATCCTACGAGGTTGTCACCCTCCCCAGCATGGCTTTGTCCAGAGGTCTTAGCAGCTCTTCAAGCAAAAAACACCCTCCAACCACCAACGCATCCTCTCCAAGCCACTCTTCTGTCCATTCCCAACAGTGACCAAAGTGTCTTCAAAGCATAAGCAGCTTACGCCAAATCTGCAGATAGCTCACCAACGAGCATCTGCACACGCAAGTCACCCGGCGTACCACCGTATCCGATGGCTTAGTAAGTGAACCATGCAATGATCTGCATGTCGCGGATTCAAATCCTGCCAAAGTCCACTCAGCCTCCCATCCTCCCTAGGTCAATCAACTGGGTATCACTGAATTGGGAGAACCACAACTAGCGAAAGCAGTGGAGACAATAAAACCTCAAAGCATGTACGCCCATGCACCATCACAGGGACCCAACTGACCAACGACAAAACACCTTGAAAGGGCGCACAACTAAAAGACTACCGAGTGGAATTAATACAGAGCACCATTTTATGTTACAACACCAACATAAGAACAAACACCTCGCCCAAAAACATCACGCCTGCCAGTTAAACAGGAGGCGCGTCATTATTTGATATAATTCCAAACCACCCCTTCGTTTCCGGTGATTCATCGCTGTTTTCTGTTGCAAAGACACTCCTCTGCTTACTCAGGGTCAAGTGAACTGTATGTTTAGACCAATAAATTGCACTGTATTGGAAACACTTTTTAAAGAGCTGGACATATATCTCACAGTAAATTAACATTTTGATCTTAGGTTTTTCAGCTATTCCTTTCTCTTCTGTGCTACACCTTGCAGGTTATGCTACATAAGATCTTCGTTCTGGCTTTTTATTTTTACCTTGGGTGATTCAATTTGCTTTCTCCTCTCATTTTCCTAAGTCAAACGTACAAGTTGCATTTACATTTTCGGAGGAATTTCGACTGTATGATATGTTTCCATTTCCTCCACAAAGTGAAACAGCTCCTACAAGAGCTATTGACTTCTAACACTTTTAACTATCTGTTGGAGGGATTCCAAAGGTCTGATTTCAAAATAAACATTGGCAAATTCAACAGGTCTCGTGTTGGCTGCCAGGCTTTTGGATTTGTCCGCGCTTTGTCTTGTTATGCTCTTGCGCAAAACTTTATTGTTGGGGAAGCTGCAGGACCAAAGGTTTAAACAATGACATCTCACAAACAAAGTTAATTTTACTAAAGATATAGAACTTGTTCATCAGGGCTGCAACAAGGCACCACAAGAATCAGTTGTCAACTAACAAAATAGCCCTGCATTTAGCACAAACATACAGTATGTGTGGTACAGGTGAAACCGAACAGTGAACTATGTGGTAAAGCAACCTGTGGAGTTCATTTACGTGGAACCCTGCCCCCTTAGGGCCAACAGTCAAATGCAAAAAACCTTTCTGCCAGGCATGAGTTATATAATGTTATTAACCTGGGAACTCTTAACTGTAGTTAACCGCTCTAGTGAATAGGCCATTTTCCCTAATGTCTAACCTTGAGCAACCTAACAGTTTTCGACATTACTGTTTCCAGCTGCAACCTTAAATCGTTCCCTTCTTGTTGATTAATTCCACTGGAGTATGCATAAAGATTGCTAATATGTACTCTCTCTGCCTTCTTTGCAAAAGACGGATAACATAGCCTCTTTCAGTCTTACTTTATTTATTAATCTCTGCATCCATTTGGGTGTTTTATTTTATTCACTTCCCTGACAGTGTTGATTATTTTTGTTATTACTAATTGTATGGCATAGCATGTTTAATGTATATCAAATATACCATTGAACAAGCAAGGCACAATCTACCATCGCTAACATTTGGGGTATCTCCTGGCATCCCTACTACACTGTAATCATCTACAGTGGTTCAGTAACCCCAGATCAGTCTATTTGCTTCACATATTTAATCGCTGTTTACATGAAAATATGGATGGTAACTATAACTAGCAAGGTTATCCACCTAAGGTTCCAAGTGACGTAAACTGGAGAACAAGTGCAAGTGTTCCAGGCCCTTCCCTATCCTGGAAATGGATTTACTCCTGCACCTGACAGGAGCCAATATCTGATCTTTGATGCTGTCCTTCTAAACAGTGTAGCTCAAATATGTCAACACTCTCCAACTCAAACAACTCAAATAACGCCTTGTTGTGCTTCTCCTCTTTTTCTCCAAATTAAGAATGAATTGTTAGAAGAACATGACATTTTCTAGAATCTCGAAACATTTTTGCTCGGTGAACTGCAAAACCATGGACACCGGTTAGAAGGGCCATCGACAAAACCAATAGGCAGCTAGAGGGAGCTAAATATTATGTCAAAGGTTAAAATTCACTGTTGAGTCCTTGTGATAGTATGCTGGAGAAAGTTTAATCAGGCTATTAACATGCTTCTCTTAACATGGTTATATCTCATTATTAAACTGAGAAGAGGTGTTTTTCTCCTCAAATGTTTTTATTAGGGGTTCTAAGGTCGATACACATTTGAGACCTCTTGATCATTCCTGGCTTTGTTAACAAAAATCACTGGGGCTAAACATTGAGGATTATCTATTAAATCATTGCATCCTTCATAAACCTTTACACCCCCAATTTAAATCCTTCATCAAGTGTAGAACATGCCTTACCTCAGGGCAACTGGGACCTAACTTCTAAAGTACTACCTAATGGTAGAAATTCTTCATATGCCCCAGCTTCTGCACAGAACCCATTGGACATCTTTTACTTACATCAATATCTTACACTTTCTAGTTATTCATATCTTTGATTGTGTAGGGCTGGGATCCAGCTTGACTCCACTTTTTTCAGGTGCCTCAATTCCAATTATTTCTACCCACTTTGCCAACTGTACACTGGTCTTTAAAACCTATTTTCGCATGGGGCTTCACTTCAAAAATCATTCTTTAGGCTTACCGCAACCCACCACGATGTTTATCTTTTTCCTCTATTTCCACAGCACTTTCCCCAAAGACTCCTCCAACACTCTCTTTACCCACTAAGTAAGTGCCGCTGCTCCAGAGCAGTGTTAGAAGTGTCGAACCGACAGAGGAGGAAGGATGATGAATAGTATATTTCAATGTTCTACTCTCACTGTCAAACCTAGGGGAGGATGTAGCCTAAAGGCCTGGGCGGTCCACCTCAAATCTGGGGAACCGGGTACGAGTCTCTGCATTGACGCTCAATATCTTGTGATTCTGGGCAAATCACTTAATCTCCCCGTGCCTAACAAAAATGAATGTGTCCTTGTGTAACGGAACTGGTGCTCATGTAAAGCGCTCTGATACCCGATACCATTGGGGCAAGTATGCGCTATATAAAACTTTGAGAAAAAAAAAACCTGTTGGTAGGAGTGCAGCAGAGTACTTACTCACACATGCAGTGCTTGTGAAAGAGGGGAGCCTTTAACATCACCCCAAAACACAGGCACAGCTGTGTTTGCAGCAGAGATAAAGCCTCTTCATGCTCCATCAACACTAACTGTTTGAGGGCGAAAGTTGGGGGCTCTAGAAGTGAAGAAAGATTTCCAACCTGGTTGTCCAAGCATTTTGCCTGCAACCAGTATCCTTTGCCAAGGACTCCAGAGGTCTACATAGATTGATGAGTGAGTTGCCCAAAACTGAAGGAACTAATTTTCATATTAGATGAGACGTTGGTGCCATACGTGCCAACAGACCTGCTTCAGGCATAAGCCTACCAATTTTAAAAGCAAAAATGGCTCTAGTTTAGCTCCCCCACACCTAAAGTTGACCCTATTTCAATGCTAGTCAATAGGGAAAATAAATCTTCCCGTTTTGTTTTTAATCTCAATTTCTTATTTCCGAATGTTGGCATATGTGTTCGGTGCTGGTCCTGATATGATGTGAACTACTGGACCTCACCGACCAAAGCTAATTCTCTGTTGCTGCGTGGCACATCCGGCAGCATCCTTTTGAACCACGATAAACAATCGAAATGGCTATAGTACCTCAGCATATTAGATGAAAATGGCAAAAACTCAAGTTTGTATCAGTGACCTATCAGCTTGCAGCACTGGATTCAGACAATGTCCTGGCATCAGTCCTTAAAACACCCTTTAGATAAAAAATAAAAAACAGACACAAAAATGAAATGAGTAAAAGTATGACTAATGGCATGGCAATGAAAAGATTACCGTAAACCATGTTCCGCCCACCAAGTCAGCAAAAAAAGGAAGGAAGGAAGGAAAAGAGAAATGAGACATGCAGCTGTTGTAAGGGGTTCGACTGGAGTGATTTAAGGTCACCAGCTTTTGCATTTACCTTAAACTTTAATGATATATTTTCAATCCCATTGTGAGGAAGGGTTCCCCAAGTTTGTGAAGATAATACGTCCATTACACAGAAAATACTACTTTTACAGAATTTTAACATCCAAAACAGTTGGCTTTAAAGGTCAACAAATATGGGGAATCAGCATAAAGTATACCTCAATGTTTCGACTCACCCTGGTCTTTCTCAAGTGTTTTTATCCACAGTCACCTCATTAAACACTAAAATCCTTATTGTTTATTTTGCGAGAAATTGAACTGACTCACAACATAGTAAAACATTCAGCACCTGATTCGCAAAGGGCCTCCGTACTCGTGGCGGAGGCCTTGCAGTCATGGGGGAGTCTCCGTACTCGTGGCAGAGGCCTTGCAGTCATGGGGGAGTCTCCGTACTCGTGGTGGAGACCTTACAGTCGTAGAGGAGTCTCCGTAGTCGTGGCGGAGGCCTTGCAGTCGTGGGGGAGCCTCCGTACTCGTGGCGGAGGCCTTGCTGTCGTGGAGGAGTCTCTGTACTCGTGGCGAAGGCCTTGCAGTCGTGGGGGAGCCTCCGTACACGTGGCGGATGCCTTGCAGTCGTGGAGGAGTCTCCGTACTCATGGCGGGGGCCTTGCAGTCGCGGAGGAGTGTCCGTACTCGTGGCGGAGGCCTTGCAGTTGTAGGGGAGCCTCTGCATTCGGGGCAGAATCTCCGCAATGAGACTGTTCATTGAGGAAATTCTGCCCCGAGTGCAGAGATTCCCCACAACTGCGAGGTGTATTGGAGGCCCTCTGTGGTTAAGAGGTAGAAGGTGGATGATTGCGGGGTGTGGCAGGGGCCCTCTGTGATTAAGAGGTAGAAGGTGGAAGACTGTGGGGTGTGTCAGAGGCCCTATGTGATTAAGAGGTAGAAGGTGGATGACTGCAGGGTCTGGCGGAGGCCCTCTGTGATCATATATATATATATATATATATATATATATATATATATATATATATATATATATATATATATATATATATATATATATATATATATATATATATATATATATATATATATATATATATATATATATATAAGCTAGTTCCTCCTTGGATTGAGCCCGTAGTGAGGTGGTACACCGAGCCAGTGGAACCACAGTAAATCCACAATAAAGTTTTCGCACCAGCAAAACATCATTCCGAGTGCACGCATTACTGGATTTTTTTTTTTGGGAGGGGGGGGGGGGGGGGGGGGAGACCGAGAAAAAAAAACAAAAACAAAAACACACACACACACTTCAGAATGTCTTGCAAGAATGTCTTGCATTACTTTGGAGATGAGGGAGTAAAACAAGGGGCAATTCTCATCCTATATAAACCTGTATTTAAACCACTTCCATCTCATCACCTATAATTTTATGTGCTAAGCTTGAACAAATACATAAGTATAATACAAAAGAGGAACGGCTGCATTAATGAGATAAAATACATTAATTAGTGGGCGATGCCTAAAGGTGGCAGCTAGAACTCTGAATTCTAGAGGCTGCGTTTCAAATCGTCAATTCTCATGGCAAAATATGTTAAATACTTGAGCATTCTTTCAAAGCATGAAGTGATTTTTTGTTAACACCAATGTTCTTTTAATGTGTTAATAGTGAAATATTTTAAATTGGACACGTGCACATCCTCGCACAATAACTCCTGGTGTTAACAACAAATGACTTCCTGCTTTGAAAGAATGCTCAAGTTTTCTCAATATTTCGCCATGAAAATTGACGATTTGAAACGTAGCCTCTGGCATTCAGAGTTATAGCTTCCACCTTTGGGGATCTCTTTGGAGGGCAATTTTGAACTCACATTGCAATTCCTTTGATCATGACACATTTTACACGACAACCATGCATTCTATCAACCAAACGTACAGGTCCGCATGATACAAAGCAACTTTAGTGCCAGTTACAGGTTATTCAAATGATAGACAACATAAAATAGGACAGCAGAACAGACAGACATTTTTCTCCATTTCTCTTTGTAAACCGTGTTTCTTGAAATTTGTGACTTAAGTTTGCAAAGCTTTTTTCATGGCCTGCATTCGGGCATGTCTGTTTGAATAGTAGGGTAAAGCAAGATTGACAATTTTACTACAGCTTAGTGTATGATATTCACCCTAAATGAGCTTGCAATAAAAGTACTGCTTCGTTTAATGAACAACATTAAACGAAGCAGTATTAAACGAAGTAGTAAAATGTGTTTTAAGAACACACTTTTTAACCAAGAGACAAAGAAAGCGTGTGTTTCTCAATGATCATCGGGCAGTGAGGTTAGATTGCGGCCATGTTAAAAAATTATTTGGAAGCCAGTAGATATTACGGGTTATCTCTGGCTGCAAAAACAAAACCCTGGCTGACCATATTTACAGACATGATGTGAAATTTGGATTTTAAACTCCTAGCCAGATCTATCAGCTGACTGGTTTCCTAACTGGAAATGAGATTTATTAAACTACTTATATTAAACTGCTTTACTAAGTTGGTATTACTGCCTTTACGGGGGTCATAATGAACATAATATAAGAAGGAATGATCAAGAAAGCAGATTAGTGTAAGCAAGGATGAGACAAGCTACAATGAAGACCACAGAAAATATAACTGTGGGAGCTGGGGAGGAAACTACATTTATTTCAAAGTAGTCTTGAAAGGTTCGACTTTAAATGCTTCCTGGAGGAGAGGAGAGATGGACCTCAAATCCCATAGGATATTTACCAGAATGAAGAAGCTGGTTGTGAAAAAGAACAATTTTGAGCTTGTGATGAACTTATTGCTTATTTTTGTGTACCCCCCTGGCCTCCTGAAATTCTTTAGATACATTGCTTTCTAAGCAATGCACCTAATCTTGACTTTCGTTCTGGCCTATAACGTCAGGCAGTGCGGGTCTCTTAGCATCAGCAAGATATGGTTAAATGTTTTCCATGTTAGAATTCTAGCTGTGGAGCACACAACTGCTTCCAGAGGTGCTAATGGGAATGTGTTGACTCTACTAGTAGTGAATCAAATTCTGGTGGTTAGGAAAAAAGATGTTTGATATTTTTAGTGAGTGCCTTTGATAATTAGAAGTTTTGGCAAAGCTGGTGATGTCTGTAGCTTGTGGGAGGGTGATACCACAAGAAAAGCCTGGCAACTTATTTGTCGGAGTTAGAGGGTGAGAAACACTCTACATGTAGTTCATCAATGAGTGAGGTTCCAACCCTGTTTCTCTCTTTCATCACGGCAATAATGTTTCAGTCCTGAAATTCTCTTTCACAAATCATCCTTGACATTTGAGTCTAGAAGTGGTGGCCAAAGGTAAAACATTTGCATGCGAAACTCATCGAATTTGGAAACCTCACAACATCGGTAAGGCCACAAAGTCTTACAATGACTCCGAACTTGACCCTAGAATTTGTGTCCATAGAATTTCAGCACAAATTTGAGAGAAGGCTGCCCACGCTTGAGGGTCGGAATGGCTTCTGCAAGAGCACCACAGACTTTGAATGGTGATTTCTTGTGCTTCTCCTTTCCCAATTCTCCAATGTCATTTTAGTTCGAACAGTTAACATGTGACAATTTCCCAAATTTCTTCTTGGAATACCACCAAAGCTTAAACATTTGTAGTGGTGAGGGGCAAAAGTCATAAATCTGGCACATTCTTTCAATATCAGCTGATTAAACATCCAAGGACAAGTATTGAAAATGTCTGGGTTTCATTTAACCTGAATATCATTTTTTAGCATTTGCAGAATGCATTGGATTGCATGTTGGGGTTTCAGGTCCGCAGAGATCCGATGTGTTCCTCAGACTGTCTCTTGGGCTTTGGAACAGCGGCTAAACTTCTGGAAGAAACCAGACCCATGCGTATTGATATCTTCTCGATGGATCTCACTGTCTTCTTTCACCTGCTGCTGGATATTGCACAGGATTTCTCTGTAGAACTGGGTGATAAACTTTACAAACTCGTCAATTGTGCAATGGTATTTATCGACTTTAAATTTCCACAAACTTTAGATTAATTTCAGGGGCTGTTTATCTGTTTTCTTCAGAGGAAGATGCTGCTTGGGGTATTAGTTGAAAATGATCTTCTGGAGAGGTCAATTGTGACTGTGAGAGGAAGCTCTGTCTGTAGTGTACCAGGATCAATGACAGACTTTAGAATCCCTGTAATGCTCCCTGCAAATGTCATGGCCTGGAACAAAGTTTTGGAGGAAAGATGCATATTTAACCAACAGGTGAATATTAATGTGGAAGACGCTTAGAGCTGAATGTTTTATGGCACTTTGCAAAACCTTACTTCAATCAGAATATTCAAGGCATCCTGTTGTCCATCAAGAAAGAGGTATCATGAACATTGCCCCGCGCATCTATCTAATACTAGTTTTCAGAGCTGTAAAATGACCAGTGGGGTTCTGTTTTTGATAGAATACAAATTCACTTGCCGTATTACTAGGTGTCAGTTAAGGAGATCTGGTATTAGCACTTTCACCAGCTTCCTCTTTCCTGCGGCTTTGGATTTTTTCATGGTTCATGATACCGAAGATTGTCAGTCCTCCTTTTCTTGCAGTATTTACGTATTCTTTTTTTATGGTCTTTCCAACTGCACACATGGCACTTTTGTCTATTGGAAAGAAATTCACCCTTATGAGGGAACTCAGATACACAGAGGTAGCATTACTTATAAAGTGATTACCTGGAAACCTCTCTGCTACAACAAATGATGTCACATCACAAGGGCTTATAGGGCAGTGCGAACGTTCTGGTCTGACAGGTCAGTGTGTGCGCCTGTTTGTTGGCTGTTTGTGTGCCTGTTTTATGGTCTGCTGAGCTAGGTATTGCTGTTGATTTCCCGGATAGTAAAACAAACATTGCCTGCAGCAAGCTCAAATTCTTGCAGTCTTCAATACATTGCAAAACTCTTATACAGCATATCTATACAAGTTCAAAACTGACCACATTTGCAAACATCGGTCACCTTTTTTAGCTATCTAATTCACTAATATGGGCCACTTTTATTTTGGTACCAGGGCCTATTTATGACTCAGTCTCACCCCGGTCACATATTGCTGCCCATTCTTGGACTTGTCCA
This sequence comes from Triturus cristatus, assembly GCF_964204655.1. Lineage (NCBI taxonomy): Eukaryota > Metazoa > Chordata > Amphibia > Caudata > Salamandridae > Triturus > Triturus cristatus. The sequence goes on from NC_140595.1 coordinate 63,885,041, forward strand.
CAGTGTCTGCATCGATGTCAGCGTGGTTTGTGCCATTCAAGCCATTGACGTGTCCTCCAATGGTCTCAGTTTCAGGAACTGCCTGCGATGCAAAGAGAATTTTCAGTCCACTATCACTGAGATTCCAGAAACCTATTTTACGATGCTTGTGAAAATCACAGCGTTCCAAGCATAATTTCAAGCCAGTGGCGAATGTGTTGATTTCTCCTATGTTTTGGCAGAAGGAACTAGAAAATATATATATCTTTCACAGTTCACCTTTTTCTGTGGCATCAAGTACTAAAACTGATAGTGCTTGAGTCTGATATATGCGACAGGTCTCACTGTCAGCAAATTCAAATGATAACCCTTGTATCAGGACCCAGACGATGCACGTACAGACCTCTTTCATGCTCCTTAAATGTAAAGCCCACAGCCACAGTGACAATATCAAATTCCATAGCTGCCAAGGTTTCAGATTGCTTACATGTGACATTTTCATAATTTCAGAGTAATAACGAGTGACATTCAACGACTATGAGCAACACTTTCTCGCAAGCAAAATCAAGCACTGAAGATGAGGGAAACACATAAGTATCAGAAATCACACCCATGTGAGTAACGAGAAACTCTAAGAAGAGCTTAAAACTGCTGCAAAGTATCAGAAATGGAAGGGCACTAACCTAGTAAAAAGCAGTAACTCACAGCTAATCCTCACAAAATACAGTTTTGCAAATACGCGTGGTTCATGTTCTTTTGTGAAAACTGTCACTAAACAAATCTCTGATCTTGGTCAAGCAGTCCATTATTCACCAGAGTTAACTTGACATTTTTATTATTGCATGAAAACTCCTGGACACACAAAGAATTCAGCCCCACTGCCAGCTGATTTTAAACCCATGTCATTTAAACAAATCACCCTCCGCCCCCAGGTGAGCGCCAGGTGCAGTTTGGCATCCTCAAACAAGTGGAGCTGCTATGAACTACTGTCTTCTCAAAGTGTACAGGGCGGCACTGCACAGCCGTACTAATGCAGACACACACTGGGGAGTCAGCCAAAATAAAGCCATTTCAGCTTCAGAAAAATCAGGGGGTCTCCCGCCTGCATTGGGTCTATTGGCATGTATGATATGTCAATTTAAAACACTGGACATGCTCACGCTGATGCCACTGCTTCCTGGTAAGGGTTTATCTGATTCCAGGTGCACTTATCCCTTCTGATCAGAGAACAACATGTGACAGGCAGGCCATCAAAATTTAAAGATATCAGTGGTTCACCTTCACCAGACTTCTTGCTTGTCTGAGTGTAATGACTGCATCTGCGTAGCTGTCATGAGAGAATGTTTAATTTTCTGCCAACATAAGAAGATCACTGGGGGAAAGTAAGGAGAAACACCAGAATTATTCAGGGCATTTTTAAACTAACAGTTCTTTGAATATAACCCATAAGATAGAGCACCTGAGGTAAGAAGCCCATATTGATGGGTGTTCGTGGAGAAGTACCAGTGTGTGGCCACTCTTTACTACAATCTTTCCTTTGGTGTCCGGTTCCTCTTATCTATTTGCATTAAGAGGCCACCATTTCACACCCGGTGAAATGATAATATTATATTACAGCATCTCGCCCTGTATCCGTATCACTGGTATAAGAAGACTTCTTCGGACGCCTGGTGTGACAAACATAGAAGTAATCATAAAGATTGACAGAAGCCTCCCATTACAAAGTAACTGGAGTACTAAACCATAAATGTGTTTTTGTTTGTGATGTAGATCAGGTGGCGTCGAAATACAGTTTGTTCTTCCTTCAGTCAATTAAACTGTGTAAAATGTAGGTGGGGGGGGGGAGAAAAATAGGTTTTCCAGCCGAATAGAAAAAAGCCTTCAGCCAATTACTTCTACCTGACTTCAAGAGGGCCACCACCTTAAACTTGAACCCTTTTTCAATGTACGGTCCCCCTGTGGCAGCCATTCGGGAGTCAGGCAATTCGTTGTAATGTCATAACCACTACCACTAAGCTATGCAAACTATATTTTGCCTGGCTTCAAAATGGCCACAAGAGCCCAATTGAATACGCCCTGTTTGTGACTCGTTATTCTAGAAAAGTGGCAGCACATAAGTACATATAAACAATATAAATTCGAGCAAGACGCGTCCGAGACACTTTTCAACAGTCAAGTTCCTTTCCTTATTCACAGTTTCAGAACTCTATATACCGCCACAAACTTACCTGTGTATTTGAGCTAAACGGGCCTAAAATCACACACATACAATAAGTGCCTCCTGTTTCTCCAGCCTGTTAGCAAAGACATTTGTGTCTTCGTATAAACTCAGGATCGCCAACTATGACAAGCATTGGCACAGCCAATAGGTCTCGCCTTTGGTAGGTGTAAGTCGTTTTGCTGTGTATGAGGTTTTTATAAGTATTAATTTGCAAAGTGCCCTGTAAATGAAATATAAGTACCTACCTGTTATTGTAGTGTAGGTGAAGCTGTAGTAAGGTGGTAGTAGCGTTGTTAGATCATGGAAAGAGACGAGGCCCTCTCCTGGGAAATGGGGGCAGCTGGGGAGACAACGACGGAAATGTGAAATAATAAACAGAGTATGAAAGAAGGAAAAAACAAATCTGGCTCCCCTCTCCGCCTGGTGTCCCTCCAGATGCACCAGTGGCTATGCCGCCTAGGGCCCATCTACGCGTTCCTACATCTGGCATTCCTAAATACAGTTGAGATGTGCATTTAATTTTGGAGCACTTAAACGACTAGTCAGCGGTAGTAAACGCTACATAAACACAATTATAATTCTGCTATTTGCAGACCTACACGATGTTCATTTTTATTTACTACCAGGTCGAGACCTGGACGGACCAGGCCCAATTAAATCCCTGAAGGTGGTATTAACAGAGGAATGTTGGTATGTTATGATGACAGGAACCTCATCCTTTGCGCACATCAAATGTAATTCAGACAGAGTTGTAAAAACCATGGAATTCATGAGAATAGCAGAGCCAGGGGTCTGGCTTAGTTTTAAGACCAAATGTCCAAGCTGAGCTAGCAGCTAAATGTTTGTTTTACATGTGGATGGTTTATTTTCCCATGAGCACCCTGGCTCAGACATGGCAGGTATTGGGTTCCCACCTGCTCCTCCGTTTCTCTATCCATCACATTTAACACTCTGACAGTAACAGCCTACAAAACCGCTCTGTCAACACCAGGCTCCCAGAGCAGCGACTGAGGAAAATAAATAACAGCAGTGCCACAACCGACAGTGTCACGGTTACCACCAAGCAAGAAGGAACTTTCCACCGCCCCTTTACGAGAGCTTTGTGTAGTGGCAAAACCACATGTTGTGCGCTTCTATTTGTTCTTGTACACGACTGCCATTTCTATGCGTGTCTGTTTGTGTGCATATCCAATTGTCCTTTTATGTACCGTGTGCACGTGTACTTGTTCTTATTAAAGAGTGTGTGTTTGTGTCCTACTGTTCATGTGTGTGTGTGTGTGTGCACGCGTGTGTCTATTTGTTCTTATATAAGTGTTTGTGTGCATGACCAATGGTTCTTGTATGTGTGCAGGTCTACTTGTTCTTATGTGTGTCAGTGTGCATGTTTTTTTGTTGTATGAGTGTGCATGTCTGTTCTTGTGTGCATCTTGTGTCTGTGGGCATGCCTATTTGTTCTTGTGCATATGTATGTGTCCGTGTACACTTCAGTCTAGTCTTGTAAAATTGTGTTTGTGTCTGTGTGCAAGTCTATTCGTTCTCCTATGTGCGTGTGTTGCACTTGTTCGTGTATGCATGTATTTCAATGAAGGTTTGTGTGGGCACAGGCTAGTGTCTGTAACTATGCGTGTCTACTTGTTTAAATGTGTGTGTGTGTCTGCATTTTGGTTTGTGGGCACGTGCATGTACTTGTCTGCTTTTTCCTCGGTGTATGTGAGGGAGGAGGTAGGATGCTTGAATTTCGAATGTTTGTTTGTTTGTGCATGAGAATCTATTTGTTTCTGCGTGTACATTTGTGATGTTTGTGTGTGTGCGCGTGTGCTGTATGCTCATAAGTGCGGGTGTGAAAGCACGCCTTTTCACATGCGTGTACACCAGTTCGTGTTTCTGAAGTGGCGTTGGCACGTGCATGCGCACCCTTGTTTGTGCGCGTGCCCTAATGTTTAGTATGACAATGTCTGAAACCTGTGGTCAGTCCATACCTGGTACGTTATTGGATTTATAAAGTCCTTTCAATGTTGAATGATATCCGGGCAGCCAAGCTCCGAAAAGCAAAACACTGTATAAATAAACCCGTTCACTGCGTCACAAGCCACATGTCAGGAAGTCCACAACAGCTTCGCGAGTATGAGAGCCACACACAATCGAGCTGGTTAGGCTAGAAGAAGAAAGGAAAAAGAAAAAGTGGAGAAAAAGGAGTGAAAGAAAGAGAGTTAAAACACGAAAGGGGGTAAAAAAAACGAAAGTCTAAGGATGAAAAGAAATTGGAAAAAGGCTAGGGTTTGGGACAAAGTCATTATGTAGTGCAGGGAGAAGTGGGGGAAAGGAAGGAGCCACAGACATGGCATTTTCAGCCGAAGGACAACATCGCTGCCATTTCTATCAGCAAACAACGGAAAAGCCTACCTTAAACAAGCGGAGCAGTGCGGCGAACGCGCTAATTGGAACATAATCACAAACAGATGGTGACATGACCCCGAACAGATGGCACCCCTGCTCGTAACCGCAAGCCGTAGGCGGATACATTTCCTGGGAAAGGTAGGACTTGCACCCGCCTTTGCCCAATTGCGTGCTGCCTTTTTAGAAAGACGCACGCAAAGACCAATAGAAAAAATGCTTAAAAAAAACACACGCACGAGCGTGTGAAAAGCCCAGAGTGATTCCAAGAGGTCGTTTTCCTACAGCAGCGCATGCGCGCTGCGCTAGGCTCGAACTAAAAAAACAACGGACGGCACATTTTCAAAATGGCCGTCTTGGCTCTCGCACGTGACCCATGAAATGATTGGTTATCCTAGTCTATCTGTATGGACTGCTCAAGTCAGAAAACTGCCTTTCTCTTGGCACTTCGAAGCTCCAGAGAAGTTACCAGTGCTGCTGCATGCACTATCACAAGCAATGCACTATCTATCTATCTATGAGTTTCATGCAGTGTCACGTGACACGTCATCACAGCAACTTCCTTGCACTTAGGGCTTCAAGTGGGCAGGAGAACTCTGGGTCTCATACCCGTTAGTAAAAACAGATATTGAAAAGGGTCACTTACAGGCCCTTTAACTTTACAGGCTAAGATACTGATCGATTTCTAAACATTGAATGAAAAAAAATGTCAAGGTCATCCAAGTCGTTCCTAATTATATTTCACAAGCTTTACTTAATTTTGCATTCCTTAGGACAGCCCTGCCAAGTACCACGCATCAGGAATTAGATCAACAAATTTTAGTGCTGGTGTGCGCATCACAGCACTAAAATGCATTAGCCACGCATTTGCAGAGCTTCTCAACCATGTAGGAACCAACAAGGAGCTCTGTTTACCGTGCACTGCCACAGCGGTTTGCATCAGGCTGCTTACAAGCAGTTCATTTGTTAATAACCTGTTGAATGGGCCTGGGGGAACTCGCATGGATGTTGGTATGGTGACCCAGGTCTGGCGCAGTCTCAGACTCACTTCTTGGGTACAGTGTTTTCACTGCAATGCCGCAAGGCAAACACAAGTTCTCAGGCGCGGTCCCGGCTTCTCTGGGAGACACACTGTCCATCGGCATTGGATCAATGGCTGTAGACTGCTTGGAGGTGGCTTTAAATACACAAAGAGCAAGCACTCGGTTCGGCCTCACGTGGATCCCGCCCTATTTTGTTGTTTTCTGGCTCCCTGAAACTAGTGATATTGCCACTTAAACACCGAGTTCCATTAGACTCATCCAGACCTTCCCCACCTCCCCCAGGTTCACAGGCCAAAGTCATTTCGAGCCCTAACGTGCTGCTCATCATGCTAAAGTGAGGGATCAGGGGCAATTAGTGACGCCAGGGCATCATCTCCTGACAGTACATGGTACCGTGGAGCCATACAAATAATACTGGTAACATAACATAACCTGTACAATTACTGCCCTACGCACTGGTTAGCAGCAGATCCTGATTACTCTTCAACTTAGATATCAAAGAAGGCGGTGTGCATTGATTAGAGGGATACTGTGCCAGCACCAGCTTGTTAATGAGATGCCTTAAATGGGGGTTTGGTGTTCTTAAAGTTGGAAAACCTTTTAAAGCAACAATGTGGTGAATTACCTTTTACACAGTTCTGTCTGTGTATTTTGTATGCTTGATCCCATTAAAATGAAAAAGGTTAAAACAGAGGTGCCTTTGAGAACGGAAGGTGTCTGTTGTGACTGAATGTAGTTCTCTGTTCGTACTAGTTTGTTTTGCTCAATTTTGTGTCGCCATTCTCTGTGCCTTCAGTGTTATGTATGTATTGCAAAACAAGGGAGCCCTGATATTTGAACCTGGGGTAGTCAATAGTATTTTGACGTAACAGTAGTTCACGTAAGGCCAATTTGTCCAGGTGTGATGTGACTGGTGCTCATGTAAAGCGATCCAATACCTTTGGGTAATGTAGAAGAGGTACGCAGCACTGAAAATACTGACAAGGCTAAATTAAAAGAAAATGCAGGCCTGGCGGGTGAATGGGTGGGTTGTCTGTGCTTTTGGGGTCCGGGTGGTGAAGTGAAGGAGATGCAAGGAAGTAGTGCTTTGTTTTACCTCAGATAAAGTGTCTCTCAAAGTGTTACACATTATGGCTTGAAATGTCAAAAATACGCACGCCAAAACCATGAAAATGTCACACATAAACAAACTAAAAACTTGGTAGGTATGGGAAAGAATAGTAAAATCCGCCTTACCTAAATATGGATATTGCATTTCACTTCAGTGGAGGTTGCAATCCGTTTTCGAAGGCCACTCCCATTGGCTGACTACACAACTGAAGCTCCAGTTACGTTACAGGTCAGGCACGCCGTCCTTTCATGTAAGTCTCCACACAACTGTAGATGTTGAATGGCATACAGTGTTGACGTCTTGCCTGACCCTAATATGGGCTTTAGAGAGACAAGTCCTTGCGCCCATCGTACCCGCCTCCTCTCGCTCGCGTGCCACGTCACAGTGCACGAGCACTTTCACCCTCAGCAGCAATTTGTGACTTGACGATTTTTTTTTTCTTTCTCTAACGTCACAAGGAGAGGCGGGGACGAGGGGGCGTGACCGGCAAGCTTATATATAAGAGGGACTGCTGCGTTCGTCAGCCGCCATTTTGAGTCTGCGAGGGGAGGGAGCAAGAGGTTCCTGGTTTTAAACCAGAGAGGCCGGATGGTGAAATCCTCTCTCCAGCGGATACTCAATAGCCATTGCTTTGCCCGAGAAAAGGAAGGACATAAACGAACGATGCCCGTCATGAGTATTATCAGTACCAGTAGTGACAGGTAGGCTCGCCGCCTTTCGCACCCGGCCTGCTAGGCCTCAGCCTACCGGGCACCAAGTGACAGAGCCCCCATTGGATTTTTTTCTTGTCATTTGCATCCTAGCTTTATTGGGTGGGAAGGCATTAGGCCATCCATGTGGCTGTTTCTCATAACAGCTATTTTGTTAGGTATGAAGAGGGTACTATTTTTTTTAAAATATTCCTGTTTTGCCATTTTGCCTAATTTTTTGAATCCTTATTGAGGATTTTACGGTGTTTACCGATCCATCTTAGTGCCAGAAATGCAGTTAATGGCTAGGGTGATCACTGATTAAAAGAAGGGTTCTGTACTTGTTGACCTCGTGTGAATGTCGGCGATTTTCCAACTTGGCACTGTGCCCTGGTACTTGCTTATGTTTTTTTTCAGTTCCTGGATTCTCCGCTTGCAGAACGTTCTGGAAGGCCCTCGATTCTTTCGAGAACAAAAAAGGGGAACCTCCATATTCTTGTCCGCATTCTCTTATTAATTTAATAGACGCTAGGGAACTTCCCTGGTGCATCAGATGGACTATTATTAATGAATGCAATCTATTTATCGTTCTTTATTTCCTTAACTGCAAGTGTTTTGATTGCTTGTTGCCAATAAAATTTAAAGTGCATTTTCCAAATACTGCATCCGTCTCTTTTTGAGGTCGTTTCATCTTTATCACAGCTCTTCGAACATTCTATATTCTGCTCTAAGGTAACTGCAATTTTATGTTTTGGTGGGCTGAAAGGACAGGACCCCCCCCCCCCCCCCCGATGTTTGATTAAATGGAGCAATCCATATACACTTCAGAGGTTTTTAGCGCACAGCTCGTAACTGCCTCTTCTGAGCAAGTTGAATCTACTTTTAGTCTAGTTGTGACGGCTATTCCAATTGCCCTTCAGGCAACCTCAGGTCCCTTTAATGCGCCATGACCTCCTGGGAGCTGCCTAGAAATGCGGGGGAGGGGCGATAAGCTAAGATGTAGATTAATGTGGGTATCTCTTCCCTGTTTATTGATGGTGAAGCCTGCCCTCAGGTTATCAGCAACGTACAATCGAAGGAGATGCAGAGCGTAAACAAGGAAAGCGACGACAGAACTCATAAGAGGGTGGGGCAAAATGGAGCGAAGGGTGGAAAGGGGCGGAGCATGCTAGGAGGGGGTAGGGCATTCTGTCTATTAAAAACAAATCTGCCCCCAAAAAATCCTGCCAGAATATAGGTAATCTTACAGGATATTTAGGGAATGGGTGCAAAGCACACGCCTGCCAGTGCGTTGCGTAGTTAGTGTTTTATTCCCGTCATCTCCCTGAAAAAGCACCCCTAATTTAAGTTTTCGTGTTTCAATTAGCGAGAGGCGGGCGACACAGCCAGGTAGTGACGATCGATGGTACCAGTCTTTAGCTTCCCCCATTAAAAACACCTGGCCCATTGTTCCTGTAGTCTGACCTTTCACCTCCTGTAGCTGTCTAATGGCTTGAAACTAAATAGAAGAAAGCGGGGCTGTGGGGTTACGGAAGGCCTGTATGGCGACCCTATGTCATGGCGCTCTAGGGGAGTAGATGTGTAGAAAGCGAATCCTTTCATTGCCGCCCCTTATAGGAATCCCTGTCAACCCAACTAATATTCATCGTGAGCGGTGCTTGGGGCACAGGTGCCCTAAACCGGAGGGGTGCATGGAAAGGATGTACAGAATGTGGGCATACCGTTCTCTGGCCAGTAGGTTGGTGCAGCAGATGGACTCTTGTGTTTGGAGACCCGAGCGCCCCATTGGCGTATTTGATTGGAAGCCTAGCCACCAAAGGAAAAGGGCACGAGCGGTGTGGTGAGGGTCAGAGCTGCCTACTTTAGAAATACCGGGTTCGAGTCTCGGCGTCGGCTCAACATCCTGTGATTCTGAGCAAATCACTTAATCGCGCCCTGTGCGCTTTCAAAAGGAATGTATTTGTGTATTGTAAGTGGTGTCTCGAGTTCCGTCACCTCAAGGTCGAATTCACCCTATATAAAACTTCAAACAAAAATGTGCCCAAGAGTACACAGTGCGCACCAAGAGGATTTCTGTAACCACATTGAGCCTTGATTTGCCCCTGGATATTTGAGGTATGGCGTAGCCATGGTTAACGTGATATTGGAATTTACATTTGTTTGAGTGCCTTGGGGATGATTGCTTGGCGTCACGGTTCCTGGAAAACGGATGGAACGTATTAAACCCTTTTATGAAACAAACTGCTCAAAGCGGTCTCGTAATCGGATTAACTACCAGGCGTTAATTATTTTGAGCGACCTGGTCCTTGCAATCTAAATTTAATGTCAAATAGATGCATACAAATCAAAGTTTCCACTGGCAGTACATTTTTGTAGTTTTCCGGGTTTTTTATTTAAATATTGATCTGTGCTCCTGTTCATTTTTGGGGCGACCTGCTTCAATGAAAAAGGACCCAGATGTACCTCCGTTGCTAAGCAGCCGGCAGGCTTCTAATACTGGTACTAGGCTTATGCAGAAGTCCAATGGTTCTGCATAGACTACGTTTATCAACTAGTATAAACAAACCTATGACCAAATTAAGAGCGTCAAAATGGTGGCCTTGCGTGGCTGTATAAACTAGATCTGCAAATGGCTGCTGGTTGATTGTGGAAATTTCCCCAAGGGCCTCGGTTGCTGCATCTGCTGAGATGACGCAACGGAGGAGCAGCACGCCTGCAGGGTGAGATGGTGCATGGGAGGGGCCTGGGCTGCACAACTGCTGGTACAGTGCAAGCTGTGAGCAGAAACTGGGCGATGCCAGATCTTGGCACAGTGGCGTTTACATAGCGTCCAGATCTTAATATGCAGGCTGCGGTAATGCGCTCACGTGTGAACACTTAGCACAGGTTATTCTTGACAAACATATTGTTTGTGTACACCTCTGGAACATGCTACACATCGTCAGATCAGGCTGTTAGGCACATCGCTGTGTACTGTGCTATTCCAGAGGATGTCCATGTATATAGTTAATTGGGATGACTCGTTTTCATTCGCAGAGTAAATCACCGTGTGGTAGATGACTGACCGAGTGTCATTCCCTTCTGGCCCAGTAGCTAAGTGGCGCCCCCTTTGGATGCCCTGCACTACAGTGAAATAGCCCCCCCTCTTGATTATTTGAAACTTGGCTCTAGACAAACTTGTAACGGGATGTTTGAACCAGAGGCGCAACTAGAGCCAAATTTCGGGGGGTGGGCTGAAGCTTTAGCAATAGGCAGAGTGGAGCTGCAGGGGCTCTTAGAAGGGGCCTCATTAACATGCAAATGGTATTTTAAATACCTGTGAAGTGCTTGGGTTCGGCTGTGTGTAACCGGGAAGCGGTCTCACCCCGGGCTGCCACACACACGGGGGGATGAAACCCTTTGAGTCCAATGGGTGTTGCGCGCCTGGTTTGAACAGCCATGGCACTGGGGGCCTGACCGAGTTGATGTTTGTTAATTCTGAATCACGTTGCCATGTGTTCTAATTGCGTTTTTTCCTCCCACAGTTCCATGGTGTCCATCAACTGCAGTAGTAACCTGGGTCCGGGGCCTCGGTGGTGCTCCTGATGTCCCTCACCCACCCCTGAAGATCCCAGGTGGGCGAGGGAATAGTCAGTGGGATCACAATCTTGCAGCTAATCTATTTTATTCAGTGAGTATTGCCATTGAATGACGGATTTTACTCCCACGCTCCTAATGTTTTCTGCATGTGTAGCGATTTCTGCAGTTTTCGGCGTCTTCTCTTTCCACTTTGCGATAAAATCTGCGGAGTCGTGCTTTGTTTTAATCAGACACATTAGGCTTTGTTTTGACTGCCTAAACATGGCGGTGCGTCGTATGCTGTTTGCACCGTTCCTTTGAGGTGATATGGTTGTATGGTGTTAAGGGAGTCTTGAGACAAACTGTGCTGTTAAGCACAACGATGTTTTGGCTAACTTTAACATCTGGTTAGCTTACCCAGTAGTGCATTGTTGAATCTGATAAAACTGTCTTGACTGTAAACCAAGATTTGAATCCACAAATTGGTAAAATCCGAGTGGAAAGATGCATGTGAAGTTTTATTTTCTTTTTCTAAAGGATAATCGGCTGAACGTAACAGAGGAACTTACTTCAAACAATAGGACACGAATCCTTAACGTCCAGTCCAAACTTACCGAAGCCAAACTTGTGAACTGGAGAGCAGTTCTGAATAAAAACAACCTGTACATCGAGATACCAACGGGTGCTCTCCCTGAAGGGAGTAAAGATAGGTATGCGCCTCTTGTGTTCAGATTTATTTTGAGACCTGGTTTGTTTATACCTTTGTATTTGTATTGTCCCTCTTATCATGTAGTATTTATGTTCATGTATGTTTCCTGATCTGCCTTTTTTTAAACCTTGAGAACTTGGGTCTGCAATCTTAATTAAATTGCGCTGGTGTTGGCTGCTTCTACAGATCCGTTCAGTGATCAGGCAGTCTAAGTGTACATTTCTAACTTGGCTCCCCTTTTGCTTCCTTTAGCTTTGCAGTGCTGCTTGAATTTGCTGAAGAACAACTTCAAGTTGACCACGTTTTTATTTGTTTCCACAAGAACAGAGATGACAGGGGTAAGTGTGAGACATGGCCTAATCTGAGGAGTGACCTACACTTATAAATGCACTCTAAACTGCGGTTACAGTGCACAGAAAAGATTTATGAAATTTCTCAGAAAATATTAGTAATTCAAGAAAGTTTTCAAGGATTAAGTAATATGTTTACTTGTAACGCGAGCATCCCACCCATTTCCACCTGTGGAGCAGTATCCAATGCAGTTAATTTACTTAATTTTCAAGGGATTCAAACTGACAAGTGCCCAACCCATTTTTTAGGGTCAATCATGTGCCACCCAATTGTTTCCTTCTGTGGCACTCTTTAATGTGTCGAATCTTCCCCACTCAAACAGTCTTTCCCATGCCAAAAAGTCTGCCCAGCTCCAATCTGCTCCACCGCTCTACCCAAATTCAATCCATCCCCACACTACCCCCAATCTACTTATCTCAATCCTCCTCTCCACTTCAAACCACTCTACTGTAATCCACCACAACCAAACCAATCCACCCCACTCCTACAGACCACCCCAAAATACTGCAATCCACTGCACTACCTCTACTTGTTCCGTGCCACTGACCTCGAACCCCAGCCCCCTCACTCTACGACACTACTCCAACAAATCCAGTCTGCGCCCCTCCACCTCTAGGACACTTCACGCCACTAACTTTTATTCAGGCTGAACAGCAGCTGCTCTGGTGTATTCTACTGAGACCATACCTGGGGCCATGACCGCGTGAGTTACCCCGCAGGGCCTGAAAGAATAGGGCATATAAATGAATGGCCAGTACCGGGATTTCGTTTAGTATCAAATAGGCAAACCAAACCTGCAATTCCCAGTTTGGTATTTTAAGTGAACGTTTTTATTGAAAGTGCTAACTTCAGTACTGGTTTGGATGTTGAAGGCTAAATAAGTAGAAATCTACCGAAACCAATATTGCTAGGCTAAGAGTTGGGTCTGGTCATGAGCCCATTAGAATTTTGCTAGCTTCAATGAAAATTCAAAAACAAAAATACTTAAAACCTGGGAAGCAATCAGACATGTTCCAACACCATATCCCTGTGTGTGCACTCCTGGTTTGCTGGATGGGCCGAAGTATTTTTGCAACAGGCACACTTGGTGCCTGTCGCATACTGGCTACTGCTTTTTTGCCCGCAAATTTCATATTTTGCAGCTGCAAATGTATATGCCCAAATGTCCTGCTGGTCTACTAAAGACCTCTTGTGGCCGGACCTAAAAGTTGTGCTGGTATCATTATCTAGGTTTGCGCATGTATGATATAAATGCACTCAAATAGTTCCTCACATTTATGTCTACAGAACGATGCAGTTGCTTAATTGCACTGTTTGTCTTGTCAAACTAATAGTTTAAAAAAGGTGTTGCCTATCGACTTTGGCAGAGGGTTTCCCAATGTAGGGCGGCACTGTACTTTTTAAAGTCTTTTTGGCCCCTTAGTTTGTTTCTCTGTAGCCACCTTTTTGTGAGTTTGGATGAGAAACGTCCGGAAGGCTTGAAGTTAATTAATTATTGCAATCATGAAACTAATGTAGCTATATGAGGCACCCCTGGTTTAATGACCACTAAAGTTAAAGATTTTAAATGTTTTTGTTTGATTTATAATATTGCCTGTACTGTGTATTTAATTAGTGCTTTTATGATCTGGACTAAAGAGATCGAATAAAGATTTTGATTGACAATGAGGGTTCTTTTTCTTTGTGGCATATGCTTGCAGTAAAAATTTAACAGTCTCCTCCATGGACTATATACACACCGGAGACCTCAACTTCCACTTGAACATCCCCAGCGACCCCCAACTCCCATTACCCTCCTGGACAACCTCGGCCTGAAACGGCTCATCACCACGTCCCCACCCACAGGGCATGACACCCTCGACCCCCATCTTCGCAGGCCGAAACAGCTCCCACTTCAGCCACACCACGCAATCCCCTTAACGGATCACCACTGTGTACACTTCAATGTCTACAAACCCAGCGCACCCAAATCTGCACCGCGCCCCTCCAAGAAGAAACCAGCAAAATTACTGAAGAGCAGCTCCACTCCACCCTCAACTGTGACACCCCACCACTTCGACCGACGCCAGCCACGCAGCCAAAGAACTCCATAGATGGATCTCCAACTGTGCCGACAAGCTTGCACCCCTACGCAACTCCAGCAGACAAGGCCCCCAGGTTCACCACCGAACCCCTAGAATCCAGACGTTCGTGCACGCATATCGAAGAAATGGAGAAACTGGGCAAAATGTCAGCTACGAGAACACCATGACTGAATACCACCAACTTACCAGAACCATCAAAAGGACCTTCATCAAAAAGAAGATCCTTGGCAACTCAAAGGAACTCATCAGTATCATCCAAGAATTAACCAAGCACCCCCCACCCCGTAACCATGGATATCACCCCCTCCCAGGACCTTTGTGACAAGCTCTGTTCCTACTTCCATCTGAATCAAGGGCCTCTACAACCACTTAGGCGACTAGACAGACTCCGAAACCACATCACTCTCCAGCAACGCCATCCAGCCCACCATCTCCTCCTGGTGCTCAGTCACCACAGAGGACTCCACTTTGGCCATGATAGGCATCCACTTGGAGGGGGGGCGTGCCTCCGGGGGGGGGGGCGCCCCCACGGACCCCTGCCTGCCGCACATCTACCACAGCTCATCGCTCCAGAACTACAACGCACCATCATCACTTAAAGACAGGCATCTTTCCCGACAATTGGAAATGGGCTTAAGTCAGACCCCTGCTCAAGAAGCCCTCAACAGACCCCACAGATCTCAAGAACTACCGACCCTTCTCCCTCTTCCCCATTGCGTCAAAAGTCTGAGATCAACGCACAGCTAACCACATTCATCGAGGAGAACTCTATCCCTCCCAATCCGGATTCCGCAACAACCACAGCACAGACCGCCCTACTCGCTGCCACAGATGACAGACGCACCCTCGACCAAGGACACACCACAGCCCTGATACTACTCTACCTCTGCTGCTTTAAACTGTCTCCCACCACACTCGCGGTTTGACTCTACGATGCTGGCATACAGGGAACAGCCCTCAACTGAGTCTGCTCCTTCCTCACCGGCAGAACCCAAAGAATCAGGCTATCACCCTTCCTCTACGAACCTACGATAACTGCTGAGTACCCCCCAGGGATAATCGCTCAGCCCTATGCTCTTTAACATCAGTATGCCCCCTCACCGCCATAGTCGGACAACACGGACTCCGCATAGTATCCTACGCCGACGACACCAGCTCATCCTCTCCCTCACCAAGGCCCCCCCCCCCCCCGTCACTACCAGACTTCCACTTCAATTTGTAGAAGACTGAGGTCCTCATCCTCAGACCCTCTCCCTCAGCGTGGGACAACACCTGATGGCCTACCACCCTCTGGAGCCCCACCCCCACAGATCCCACCCGAAACCTCTGCGTCGTACCCTATTCCTCCCTCCATGACCATACAGGTCATTGTCTCCAGCTGTTTCAACACTCCGCATATTCAAAGACCTTTAAATTGATTCCCCCCCCCCCCGAATCTAGGAAAACTGGTGCACCCACGCTCTTAACCAGCAGACTGGACTACAAAACGCCCTTTATGCCAGGATCAACAAGTCTGCTCCACAAACTTCAGACCATACAGAAAACCGCAGACTCGTCCTCTGCATCCCTCAAGACAAACATCACCTGCGCAATCTCCACTGGCTCCCTGTCTGTCCCTTTTAAGATACTCGCCCACGCCTACAAAATACTCCCAACCTGAATACCTCAACAAGAGAATGTCCTTCCACATACCCAAGAGAAACCTCCGATCCACCGACCTCTCCGAAACCCTACGCATCTGCAGAGCCAGAGCAGGTGGACGAGCCTTCTACAACGCGGCTAAGACTTGGAACGAGCTCCTGATCGACATCAGACATGCTCCCTCCCTGAACATCTTCAGGAAGTCACTCAAGACATGGCTCTTCGACTGAATGGAACTGCTCTTGCTCCCCCTGCTCCTTGAGACCCTCAGGTGAGTAGTGCGCTTACAATTCCCCCATATTGATTTAACCATCTTGCTATGGCCAAACCAGTTTAATCTCATAGCGAAATGCTCCATTTGCATACCTCAATGTAGCGTAGTACCCAATCTGGATTATCCTTCTCATTGCCTGTTGCCTAGTAATCTGCCACCCAAACTGAACGTAATTGTTGCAGAACCACATTCAGACGGATCCAAACACCAAAAGGTGTGCACTACCTAAATCGGCTTGTTTATAGAGTACTTTATTTCTTTGAGGTGTCCAAATGGCAAATTAAGGATTGAACAAGCTTAAAGCTAGACTGCTGCAAAAAAGCCAAGTTCTCCTCCCTTGTATGGCATGAGAGCTCACAGTACAAAATACATTTACCAAACTTTATTTTAGCATCACTTTCTACAAGATTAGATTATTTTCGGTGGAAATAGTGAAAAAGGGGAGTTAACTTAAGGTTGGAAGGAGTTAAAATATAAATTTACCATTGTTGTATTGGAAAGTCTACATGGGTCACTCCTACATATTTAACATGTCCTATAATTGTACGCTTGCCCCTTGCCAAGGCTGTCAATGGACTACAAGCACATTTTGGCCAATTTCTGCTCCTCGTCTCTTGAGCAATCTACTTTTCATTAGACAAAGGCGGTTGGCGGGTGCTACTTAGTAAATTTGGCTGTAGGCCAGAAGTAAGCCAGCACGCTCCCCCCCGATGGTACATTAATTCTGCCACGCTGCTTGAGATAGTGCTACGCAAACAAATGATGGACGGAATGCTGAATAAATCATACGTTCACCCCCATTCCCGAGATCTGGGTTAAATCCATCGTTCTTTTGTTCACCATGCCACCCCACACTGCTTGAGATTGGCTCGGATATTTGGTGGTATACAGTGTTGGTTCTTCCGTTTTGAAACATGCAAATCTTTCAAGTCTTCTAGGCTGTACTGTGACTGTTTGCACCTTTTTTTTAACTTTATTGCAGAAAAACATCGTAAACGTTGCCTTAGTCCACATTGCACCTGGTTTTTAACCACCGAACAGCCATATCTAATAAAAAAAATGACCTAAAGCAAATGCATTGCCACTATGACCTCACCTGCAAGCCTCTGCCTAGATTCTCACACCACCTCGAGGCTATGGTTGTATGACAGAATGAGGAGTTCAGGAATATCTTTAGTGATTGATAATGTCTTTTATTTTGTATTTCAGCTGCACTGCTTCGTACCTTCAGCTTTTTGGGCTTTGAGATTGTGAGACCCGGTCATCCCCTTGTCCCCAAGAGACCAGATGCTTGCTTCATGGCGTACACCTTTGAAAGAGACTCTTCGGAAGAAGATTAGACTAGTCTTCGCAACTTTTAGAGCTTTCCTGTTGTCATTTGTGAAGATGAAATTGTGGAAATTTTGTCAACATCTATTACATTTGTTGTCGATGAGTGATGTTACGAGAGCAGAGAGTATACACTTACCGGGGGATGTTGAGAATTTCAAAGCGTATCATCTGATTATTTTTGTCTCCATGTTGTGATTGTACGAATAAATGCTCACTCCAAATTGGTAGTATATTTCTTGACGTTTAATATTGTGTTTGATGCAGAAATATTTGCTTTGATTCTAAATAAAGGTTTATATTTTACTTTTATTTTGCTGTTATAATGTTTGCACTTTGAAAGATAATGCTGTGGTTCTAAAAGGGTCTTTCTTATGTAAAGATGTTCTGTGGCGACAAAGATTTGCTCTTCAACTAGAGTTCTAGTTTAAGAATACAAGATCTTCATAGTAAATATTTTTTACACGAGTGCACTAGCTCCAGAAGTTATTGAGCAATGGAAACCAGTAATTCTGATCCACTTATCACTCGTTACTCATCCTTTGCTTTCATGTGTTCTGCAACCTTTCTTTTTGCTCTTTATTTATTTTAGCCCTGCGTTTTTAACTCTTCCTGTCTTCCCCCCCCCCCCCCCCCCCGTACTCGTTTTTCCATTACTTTTCCATCCACAGGTTTTTCCACCCAGTTTCCCTTTTTGTTCCCGCTTCATTTTTGTGAAGGTCCCTTTACAGCTTTGACTCCAGTTAACCATTTGAATGAAGTTTATAGACCAGTTTATCCGCAGGCAGGTCAATGAGATGAACATTTCTTCCAGACAAGAACTTGAGCTGTTTGCTTGTATTCCTTGCATAGTCATGGGCTTTATTTTCTTAAAGGCGTGGTTGGTGCTGTGCGCATTCTTTTCTTTGGCACAGTTTGCGCAGGTTTACTCGTGTCTGTGGTGAATAAATCTGATTTTGTGGATTGGTTGCGACAGTTTAGAGATGGTCTTACTGTTGGTTAGCAGCCTTTTTGCTGGTTTCTTTATGAAAGAATGGCCATTGGGCTTTTTTAGTGCTGACCTAATGCAGATGTCCACGTCATCCAATTTATAGCTTTGTTGGCGGCAGGTCTTGGAACACTTTTTCATAGATAAGTTGTCCATTGAATATAAACACCCTTCGGGAGACTTATCAAAGTTTAATTCTGCAATGTATAAGTAACCCTTTCTAAGCCTCACCTAAGCATGGCTTGTGCTATCCCCGTCGTCTCTGTTTACTGGTAAATGGGCTAGCTCGCTGCAGTCAAGTTACTCCCACATCCTTACTGACCCTTCAGACCCAAGCCATCGCAGTCATAACTTCTCTATTACATGCTTGGCCTCGAGCTCCCACTGCAGCTTTTCCTGCAAGCTCTCCGCACGAAGGCTCTTGGTAACTTACATCTTTCTGCGGAAAAACCAAATGATGCCACTCAGTTCTAACACTGCACTGTGAGCGCACGAGTCAAGCCTCGACCTCTCATATGGGACGTTCTTCTGTAACGTGGTTGGCATAAGCAAAGTAATAGTGGGGACCATTTTTTTTTTAACAAACTTTATTGTTTTGTACAGTACAAGGGTCAATCAAGAAAGGCGACTTCGTACTAATATGAAACACATAAGCACCTTTACTGCAATTTCCTCCCACTACCCTGGTCTGCAAACATCAGACCCCAACCCCCCCCCCCCCTCCCATCCCAACCTATGCCCACACCCACGTCGTTCCATCGCGCAACCTGACGATTGCCACCGTACTGTAGGGTTCAGACACCTCCATGACACTGCAAGCGAGTCGTGCTACGTGGTTCTAAGCAATCTTTCAATGGGATCCCCCATATCGGGCTGTTCCAACAACGCCAGGTCTATACCTCTATACGTAGCCCATCTGGACCATATTTTCCCATGCTTCACTGGGCACCCCCGAGCCTGAAAGACCGCGAGTTCCGCAATCATACAGCAGTCCAGCGCCGCCTTCCAAGGGGACAGTCTAGGGGGGGAATTATCCTTCCAGTGCTGGGCCATGTCCAGTTTGGCCAAGGTGAGGCCCAGGAACAACAAGTGCTGCTTATACCTATTCCCTCCTATGTCCTCAGTACTATGGAGTAGGATCAAACGGGGTTCTAGGGGAAGGGTCCAGGCCAGTACCTCACTCAAACAATTCACCACCCCCTGCCAAAAGACCCGTAACGCCCCACACGCCCACACTGTGTAAGAATGTGCCGTCCTCAGCACGGCAGCGCAAGCAGGTCTAGGACTGGATCACTCCCATACGCCAAAGCCGAACTCTAGTATAATCGACCCGATGCACGTACTTAAATTGGATCAAACTGTATCTAGTGGAAACCGCTGCCCCACGCGGACTTGCCAGCGCCTCAGCCCAATCATCATCGGTCAAGTCAGGGAGATCAGCCTCCCACCGCTCTCGCGTATTATGCAGTGTAGTCTTAGCATGGGTCGTTAGGGACTGGTATATCTGACGGATTTTATGCCGACCGAGGTTTCCCATTAACAGTCTACCCTCCAAGGGATGGAATTCCGGGAGCATGGTCAGGGAGCCAATGGCTGGGGATAACGCATGGCGTAACTGTAGATAGCGATGGAATTGGGATTTGTGAAGGACAAAATCGGTCTGGAGCTGCTGAAAGGATTTGAGTACCGTGCCCTGCATGACATCCCCTAAGGTGGAGATGCCGATGTCGTCCCAGCGTAGTGGGGACCATTTTACATTGGGAAGATTAAGCAACATAAATGTCGAGACCATGGACTTCCACTAGCAGGAACTTAAATTACCCTACAGAGATGGGGCAGGGGTATTGCAGTCATTTTAGAAAGGGATGTGCATGTTATTTCACTGAAACAAATGCACCTGTACTGATTATCTTCGAAGCAAACGTGCAGAAGTCAGATACTCTTTAGACTTACTGTGCCAGGAAGGGGCGGCCATTTACTTGCTGTATCATTTGTGGTTTTATTTTTACGAAGAGCAATGATGGCGGCCATCATAGTGGTAATATGGTAACATTTGTTATGGTGCTTGCTTATTTTTAACAGTGATACAAAATGGGAGCTTTTTTTTGGGTGGTCGGAGTGAGGGCATGCCCACGGGGAGATGCAGCGCCTAGGATGCAAGTCAAGGATAAAGCGCGGAGCTTGTAAAAGGGGCGCCGCACTAAGTTAACAAGAGATGTGGTGCTGTTGGAAAAAAGGGCGGCCGCTGTGTTGCAGGAATAAAAAGCGGGAGAGCATGTTGTGCCTGCATCAGCATCTAGGAGAAGGTCATTAAAAAGTAATGCTGCCAAACTAAAAACATACTGAGTGACAACACGTGTAAAAGGGGCAGTCCTCATGGGAGGTAACAGAAGATGGGGAGGTGCTGAGGAGGGCCTGCTAAGCCTATTCACAAATTGAAAGCCACCATTTACAAAGGACAGTAATAGCCAAATAAAAAGATGGATGGAAATTAATCCATACCTGAATACAGCATATCTTGAAGACCTTGCAAGCGCTGCCTAGACGACTCCTAAAAATAAATATGCAGGTCACAATTTGCCTGCCAATTGTAATGCAACCCACTGTCCCTCTAGCCACTAGACAGCTTTGAGATTGCTAAACCTGATCAAAAATGGCCGTAATTCATAAAGCTGCTCGAGTCCATGCACTCTGTGGTATTATTCAAATGTTTGTCTTTAATGAAGATTCCTATGATGCAAAATTAAGACTAAAAGAAAGTAACCTTTTCTATGCTTGGCCTCTGTTCCAGACCGTGGTAAGTAATCCAAGCTTAGCAATGTCTCCCTTCAATTTGATGTAGAGGTGCAAGAACCAGTGGGGCTATCTTTTTAGAAGTTAAGTGAAGGGTTGTATTTGACAAGCAAATAATTACTCCCGTTTTTTTTTTTATTGATCAGGACTGTCCACTAGTTTTGTGCAATTGAGTAATTGCTTTCCCTTGGGGCTCCAATTTCAAAAAATTGGTCTTGAAGTCATTCAGGCAGATGACGCCTTTATCAAATGACAAACTAGTTCTAGCAAGTGACATTTTTGCAAAGGTCATTGTGGCTACCTATGTAATTGGGTAGGTTTGCATACATTCGGTATCTTTGACACCTGAAGTTCAACTGTCCCAGCGGTTTTATGTAGATCTTGAATACGGGAACACCGGTTGAATCCCTCTGGGACGCCACATAAGAAGGTCTGACTGTTCCAGAGGAACCTGTTCTGGTTTACTGGCAGGGGTTTGACAAAGAATGGCACTTTACGAGGGTCTTTCCATAGACTTTTTGATGCAGGGTCTTAAGCTGTGAAGGTGGTATTCCAGAGCAGATACAGACCGCGAAGAATCAGGATTTTGAGATCCAGATTGAGTTTTTGTAAGAGGTGAAATTTACCTTGAATTAGGCATGCTGTTAGAATTCCTTCTCGGATTACGTGGTTTTTAGTAATGAGGAAGTGTTGGTCCGTCTGATTTTGTTGGTGTCAGATATGTTAATTTACGATGGATGGTGAAAATCTCATTTAGAGGTATGGACATCAGTCACGTCAATCGCAATTTAGGTGTTCGTTCTTTTCACTTGAGCAAATCCAATCCATCCTACAATAAAACCATGGAGGATTCTTTATCCGGTTTCTGTAACAAACAACTGCTTTAGTTGTGAAATGGTTAACACTTTCACACAACATGCAGATCTTGTATTTATTAACATACAATTTATTTTTGTACAATTTATTTTTGGGTGTTTCCTGTGAAGGTTCCTACACGAAGCTTGTGTTTTTTGTTTTTTTTCTTGGCAGGCTTTCCTTTTAAGGTGGATAACATTCTCCTGACCAGGGTAACTATTTCATTTTACTGCCAGAGCACATTTCATGATTTTATTTTTTCCAATGTGTCGGGTTTGTTAGGAGATGAGCAAATGCGGCTTAGAGATGAGCATTTGATCTTCTGAGAATGGTCTGTCAATATATAGATCATAGGTTCTTCAGAATTCTGAAAAGTGTAAAACCAATCAATCTAAACCAGGACAAATGAGATGCTGATGCAGAGAGGTTTGTTTCTGCATTTTTAGGTCTTCCAAAAGATCTTCTGTGGGTTACAAGAACTTACTGTGGGCTTACAGCCTACCTACGTCTTCAAAGTGAGGCTTTGCTTTCTTGCTTCTTTACACATGACTTTCCATGCTCTGGAGTTGTCTGTCTTTTTTTTTTTTTTTGGTTTCGCTCTAGAATATAGTCTCTTTACCATACTTTTGATTGGCTGACATCCCGCAAGGGCTCAGTTTTGAGAACAACTTTTTTCTTTTTGTTAAGCTGACATTGTGTGTTCTCTCCTGTGTGCTCCTCAAGGTACCCCCTCAGTACAAATTTCAGCGGCAAACAAAAATGGCCTGGGGTAAGCTGTATAAAATGTATTGTTTTGTATCAGACATTTGACGCACATGAATCACATGATCTTGCCTGGCTTTCTTTGATGCTTGGATTTAATGCAAGCAAACCATGTTAGTCGAGATATGGCTGTACTTAAACATCTGCCCCCTTTTTGCATGGATGAGGGGCTGGTGCTCTTTGGCACAAAGCCATTTTGTGCAGTACTTGTGCCAAATTTTCTGCACCAAATAAATTCTGTGCCAGGAAGTAGATTGGCATTGTTAATTGTGCCACTTAGCTTTGTATGGTTCTCAAGCTGAGTATTACTAAATCTGAGCCTTCATGTGTAGATCATGGCAAGATGGAATGAGAATTCTTGGGGCCCGATTTCGATATCGTTCAGAAGGCCTCTGAATCGGACTTGACTTTACCAGATTCGATTTGTAACCCTCCTTTACAACTGGATCGTACACCGGTTCAGATGACCAAGTACGATGCCAAGATCTCATGCGCTCCAACTGAATTGTTTGCAGGACCCGAGCCTGTCCGTACGACTCGTTCGATGCATGATTCGGACAGCAACTTAGTCTTGCTCTCAGCGAGATGAGATGGCTGTCGGTCATACTTTGGGGGGGCTGTAGCAGGTCCCCCTTCACCTGGGGCCCTCTGTGTGGCATGGGTGTATGCCCATGGGTCCCCCAATCCAACTATGCACAGGATGTTGGGCACCATGGGGTGCCCGCCACAGGGTGTACTCTTTCCCCACTTGCCCCATTTTACTATCGGAGCCTGTGTATGCGTCTGTACACAGACTCCCATAGAGTTCAATTGGAGTTCGAGCGAAGTGAGTACGTAAGCATTATGCTGCATCGTACTCGCTTATTCGGACTCCTGGAGCACCTTTCGCTCGGAAAGCCCTCCGGATCCGAGTCGTACGGTGGGCTTTCCTAGCGAGTTCAGAATCGGGCCCTTAGTTGCTTGATAGGTTTAATAAATGTCTGTTGAGCTTTTTTACTCATTTAGTGTAGCACACCAAAATTGGACATGTGGATTGCACTCCTAGTTTGTGTGCTTGATTCAGCAGTTACAAAGAAAATTGGGGTATAAATTATTGCAGTAGCAACCATATGTTGCTCATTAGAAGGCACTCTTTGCAGATGATACTGTTTTTGCAGTTGGTAAGAACAAGCTGAAAAATCTATTGGAAGCACTATTTGCCCCTTGGCTTTAAACCGGCACTGAAATAGCCAATAGGTGAAATCGTGTGGACGAATAGGTGTTGTAATATGGCAGCTATTGCCAGCCACGCCATTGTGGCCTCATGCTGAAAGATGAGGGTGCATTTTTTTTTTCTGCTCTCAGATGTCAGACGCCACTTAGATTAGAAAATGAAGGAAGTTTTAAGAGTGTGAAAAATCTTTATATCTAGCAGTGACTGCTGGCAGGGGTCTCCTAAAAATGGGGTAGAAAAATAGGCTGAAAGAGCAAAGGAGTGGCAAGTAGCAGAGAAACTACTAACCATGAAAGTGGGGAGAGGATATGTATGGCCAGAGCTGCCGATTTTGGAGCTGGGGAACCAGGTTTGAGTCTCGGCTCAACATCTTGTGATTCTGGGCAAATGAATGAATGTGTCCATAACTGGTGCTCATGAAAAGCACTGGTGTTGATTATTAAGTGCCAGTGCTGAGCACCGGAAACCCCCGGCTCAAACTAAGCAGTCTGAGTGGCAAACACAATAAATGGATGGGAAGCCATTGAACAAGAAGCAACCAAATGAGTAATGATTAAGTCTTCTATGGGTACAATAAACTACAATGGTTCTGTTGGGTAGAACCGAACCGCTTTGAAAGAAAACGAAAGAGTTGCTTGATACCTATTAAATAAGTATGGCAAGTATGGAATTTACATTGGTTAATTAATGAAACTTATCACAAAAGATGTTGGAGCACATATCAAGTGACGTAGAAACACAGATTGTAATGCAACCCGCAGTGGCCTCCTGAGCAATATACTTTGGGCCTTGGCACTTATTTGTTTACAAATTAGGCACTGCAGTTATGGCACTTGAATAGCGCTGTCCTACATTTGTGAGGCCCATGGTGCATGCTGACTGGTCCAGTAAGTAGGTACTCTGTGTAAGCTATAAAGCACTGAGTACATCCACCACCGTTGTGACACTGGCAGGCTGGCTTTAGCACCAAATAAATTCTGTGAGCCCCCCCCCTTCCCCCTTCAGATTCTCTCACTACCACCAGGCAGAAGTGCCCCTCATCTCTCCACAGCCCTTCTCCCATACATATCATTTGTTTTTAGGCACTGGGAAACCCCTTCTATCCACATAAAATTCAGATCTGTTCTTTGCAGCAGGCATATTAACCCTCGGAGCTACTTTATGGTGAGTCAAAACTGCCACTAGACAAAACTCCCATCTGTGACGCTCTCTCTAGCAGGAACATTAATCACAAGTTCTATCGAAATTTTTTTTTTTGCTGCCTGAAAGCTGGACGCACAAGGAACTGTGCAGCAGGTGCTTTAAATAACACATTATTGGTATACACAGCGCCCTTACAGGCCAGTGCAGCCGCACTGCCCTAAGCCCGGCCCTGGATGGCAGTAACATCCTTAGCGGTCTCGTTAATAAATTATGTTAGGAGTCGCGAGCGCCTGTCCCACTGGCTGGCACGGCAGCGTCTTCGGTTGCGGTTTTGGCATTTCGGGAAACAGTCAGTATCCGGTTCCGCCCAAGGAAGCCGCCAGCCTATCAGGGGAGCCCAGCTCCTCGAGTCATGTGTACGAGCGGCACCAGTATTGTACCGCACACCCAGGACTTTCATGCCAGGACAAGTAAAAACAAGAACATAGTTAAAAGACAATTAATTCCATTTCTAGATTAAAAAACAAAACACGGGTAAAAACATTTCAAACGACTGTTAAACTTGCCTGGCTTGTTTCTAAGCGGGTTTAAAGCAGCTAGTGACGGAATTGTAGAGGTACAGAAGAATACAGTAATTTTTTTACAAACATTTCGTATTCCAGAATGGCAAATGGAGTACAAATGGCATATATTTTTGTTAGGTAAATGTGGCAACCCTACGCCGCCTGGCCGACTCAAGCCAACCAGAATGCCAGTCTTAGTGTTGCGTCACTAGGAGTTGATAACAGTGCACAACCGAAAGCGGTGGGACCTTGCGCAATTTGCGTAGAACCCACGGGGTTGGACTCATGAGCCAATACCGTGCACTTGGAACGAGCTCAGCCTTTAATACCAAACACCTATGCAACATACGTAATAAGGGGCCCTGCTGACCGTGTATAGTCCTTGGCTGCCATCTTGTGGTCATACTGGGTATTGCCAAATTATTAATCAACTGCAAAATCTCCAACTACACAGCTTAATCTCCTCTCACGAAATGTACCATTTGTTCCACGTGCGGAATAACTAAGGGAGGAGTGAAAAGAGACAAGGCTCGATCACCTTTCCATCAACATATCCATAAACAAAGTGGAGCGGGCAGAGCTACCAAAATCCTTCAGGTTGTCCCTCAGAGGGAAAATAAAGCCTTTAGTTTTTTTAAAAAGACCCCTCATTCACCAACCTTGTTGGTGGCATGCTTCATCATTGGGGTCCCACCAGAGACACCTAGCGTCTCACAGGTGTGCTTCGATGCCTGATTACAGCGGAGCAGTTTTTTTTATTGGGAGTGTTTCTTTTTGTCAAAGTAGATGATGGGTGAATTAAAATTGCCTTCTGGGTTACCAACCAGAAGTGGTGGATTATTTAATAATGGTACCCTTAGACAAGATTAAAAACAGCGGTGGATGTCTGGTGAGGAGTTAGTGACCTTTCACATCCTTTAAAATGGTCGACATGTTTCAGCCATAACAACAATGCCGCCCGAGGGGTCAGGAGGGCTTTCTTCAGGACCAAGTGCTTATGCTCACAGAGGCATACATGTATATTTCAATAAGTAACTTACATATTTGTTAACCTAGTGCATTCAAGTTTTTGTCAGGAGGTAGTAACTTACTACCTGGATACTCTTGGGGGTGGTGGGGAGCCCTGTAATCACACATTCGTGCTCGCGTCCTAACCTGCAATGAGGCCTCCAGAGCTCTGCATCTTTGTTTATGGGAATTTGTTCCTTCCACCCTCAGCATCAAAAAGATTATTATAGTTAAAGCCTAATCCCTCTCTCTGAGTGTCTCAGTAATGTGGACTCAAGCACAAACAGCAGTTCGCAGCCTGAATTGAGGGTACAAAATTGTGCACCTCCCACATTCTGTTCCCTGCACAAATGTCTCAGTGCAATACCTACCACATCCTATGCAGGGAAAATATATTGGCTTTCAATTTCCGCAGCTCTGAATTAGGGGAACATGTGTAGCATTACTGTCCATCCAACATTATAAACTTTATTCAAACATGATATAATGATCATAAAAGCAATACATTACAAAGGTCACATGAAGTTAAATAGAATAAAAAATAAAATCACAAATACAAGTATGTAACAATGAAACCCATAAATCGACCTTCCCCTCTTTCATTTTTACACATCGAAAATTTAAAAATCTGACACTATCATAAACGCAGGTGTGCTCAACCTCTGCAAATAGAGCAAAGCCAGCTTACATTCAATCAGTCCCGAACCCTTTTAGTCCTGGGATTAAAAAACGCTTAGTAAAACATGAATAAATATGAAGGAGTATACAAAGTGGAGAAAACGTGGCGGTGAGCTTTCCAAATATGGTTATAATCCTTGTGTGGTTTGGAATAAAGTGTATACCTTGTTCTGGGTCTTATCTAACTCACCACCTCCCGGTCCACAAAAGATTCTCTAATCACAAAACATTTCATTTTTTGGCAGACCCCCAGGTTTGAAAAACATGTATGGCCTGCCCAGGGTGGTGCACATCTTAATAGAATCTTACCAGGGGATTTGATTTCCCCTGTCACAAGACAGCCAGTCCTCAATAACTTCTCTATTAAACAGGGCTTGGTCATTACTCCAGACTGAGCACCACAACCACAAGGGGGCGGAATGATGTAATCTTCCACATAAGCAAGCCCAAGCTCCTTGTGCAAAATAAAAGAGGGGCAACAAACACACCCCTCTCTATTTCAATTTCCAAAATAACTGGGATGATTCATATTTGGATGATTGACGGTGCCATCAATGACATACCAACACATAACACCAAGGCCTTTAGCGTCATCCCACAAAGACACATCTTTGACCACAACCAACGTATCCTAGGTGGAAACCTGCAGTACAATTGAGCAGATGAATCAAACAACCTGCGGCACAACTCCAAATGGATGAGTGGTATCAGAGATGAAAGGGTACTAGTCCTTGCATTTCAGAAGATAGAAAAGCAACTATTCCACTTACTGGAAGAGTGCCATCAGCACTCAGGTGGTGCATAAAATGCTTCCATGGACCATACAAACATCCTGAAGAAAGTGTCTAGCTCAGTAATATTCACAGCAAAATCATATTCAAAATACAACAAGAACTACAGAAAACCTGGTTAGAATTGAAGGGAAAGTTCTCCACACCCGAATTCTGAAAATGATCAATCCAACCCCAAAGAAAAAGAGGTAAAAGGTAAAGATGAAACTGTATCTAAATCCAACCCATCCAGATGAAATCCTGGAAACTGTCAACCAAGTTCTTCTCTTCCTCGTGAAATCTGTTGCCTTGCCTACACCTTAAACTGCACCAAGTAGACATTGGTCAAATCAAAACAATGCACCTGCTATTCTGCCGATAAATGCTGAAGGTTTACTTAAGTGCCCACATTGCCAGCCTTCAAGCAGAAATAGGATAACACTCACCACTTATTGGCACAGTAAACAAACAGAAACATTCCAGATACACATCTGGAAAAATGAATACCACAGATTTTCTGTTCAAAGTCCAACAGACCAAGCAAAGTGAGGCAAAAAGCTCGTAGACACAAGGAGAAAATGTCTAGAAGCACACAACGCTGGGATGCATGCCCCAGGGCTAAGAGAACCCCAAAATCACACTGCTTGAACCTGCTAGCAAAAAGGGCTAAACAAAGACCTACACCCCACTGGGAAGCAAACCCGAAAACAGGAAAGAAAAAAAGATTCTATAGAATGTTAAACAGGAAGTGCACCCTAGCAGACTATCTTGTCACAATAAAGATTCTCAGTTGAGGGGAAGTGGCTTTTCAAGTAAAGCTTCAGCGATTACAGACTAGAGATTGAGCAATGGTGTCACGAACTGATCTGGAAAGACGAGAAAGACTTCCGAAGTCAGAACAACAAGGTCCATGCCCTATAGATATGAAGAAACACAGAACTTTTATGAGGACGAATGTGTCCACAGAACCTCTGGCTTCACTATGCTTAAGTTAGAAACAAGACCCACATTCCGGTGGGTAAATCCCAGAAAAGGCAGTAGGGTCTTGCCAGCTTGTGACGCCATTAGAAACACAAAAACCCTAATGGACAGCTTTTGTAACACATACAACTTTGTAAAGTGTTGGAAACACTTGTGAACTTAGAAGTCTGCCAATAAAGTATAAATTGTTTGCATTGTGCTAAGTCCTACATTCAGATCACAGAACATACAACATCCTTGCTGCATAGAGCAGTGCATGTTCAGTTGTTTGTGTAAAATACTGGCAGCACAGCCACTCCTCAATGGTTCTGGCTACTTCTCCATTCACAGACTTCTCAGCAAACCACATGATCAGCAGAGCTTGCTTCACCTCAATCCAGTTCTGAAGTAATACTGGCCCCAGGGACTGCTGCAGGAAAAGGTCTCTCCTTGGGCCCCACAACAAGACTTCCAGGGTGGTTTTTGCTTGAGCGACTGACATTCTTCCACGGGGATCAGCATGGAGCAGCAGGGCCGCCAGGCGTTGAAGTCCCTGGGAGTAAAAGGACAAGTTGGGAATTGCTGGCAGATCAGCTGTGCTGTAGTCTTCACCCAAGAGCCGCGAGGAGTCCTGAAAAGGGTTTTCTTGGTGTAAAATCTCATAGATCAGGATGCCCAACTGGAACTCATCTACCTTCTTATACTGTATGGTGGAAAGAAGCTCTGGTGCCAGCCTGGCCTGCTCTGAGGATGATGCATTGTTAGGTGGATAAATGGACTGGGCAGTGCGTTTTGCTTTGGAAAAGTTGCTGACGACAAGCCGGGGAAGGTTATTTTTTCCGTGAAGGTTGTATGGTCCTCGTTGGATCGCTGCGTCTTCCACGATGAGTAGATTCTCAGGGCAGAGGTGACAGTGTGTGATTCCTTGCAGCTTCAGGTGCTCCAGCCCATGGCACAGCTGTAGCAGAAGAAGGCACGCCAGGCGCTCATAGTCATCGGGCTCCAAAACGTGGACTTCCTGATACTCCAACAGAAAACCAGCAAGGGTCTTACTAGGGACCTGGGGAGTCAAGGCTATCTGGGCATGGCATGGGGGCTTGTTGCTGATAGGCCAGTGAATGTCTCTCCCAAAGCCATTTTGATCAGATGGTAAGAGTGTCTCCACTGGAACGTCTCCACTGAAGCAGTCGCCGACCTCCTGGATGTTAAAATGGGGCGTGATTGTTTTTTGTAAGGAGAGGCCAACAGGCTCAAGAGGTGAGGCCTCTGACTTGTCCTCGAACTTGTGCACCTGAAAATAAAACAGAATGGGATCAGTCCTTATGGTCAAATAGGTTGAGTCAAGTCACTTAACATGTGTGGAGTGTAGAACACAATATTTAATCAATGCAACAGAGAAGGCAATGAGATGTGAATGAGGTGCTCATTTCTCACTCACTCATTTCTCTCTGTTATTAATAGTTTCTGTTAAATGAGAGCCGTGTTTGGTGCAGGGAATGAGTGGGCATTAAAGGCTGTGTAATCAATGGATTTGTTGGACTGCATCCATGGCTGTGGAAGGTATGCTTGGTGTTTTGAATGGGTTGGGCTGGTGTGGGTTGAGTTAGGACGAGGATGATTGGTATTTTGTTATCCCAAAGCCACCAAGCCCATTGAAATTGTTTTTGTTTTGTTTGATGTAGTTACCTGGAAATTGTGGCTTGAACTTGAAAGCTTAATTGGAGTGTGTGGTCGCTCTGTTGTATGTGTAGTTAAATAAGCTGATTAGTTACATTGCACTTCCTGGTTGTGGGGCGTGAGAGAGGGCGTTGAGATTGGAACAGTTTTCATTGTGAATACATTGAGATCATACAAAGTCACTTCGGACTGTGTCCCTTGAATTACAGACCATAATTGCCTTTGGTAAGAGAGACTGCATCACATCCTGTACTCTTAGGTAAAACTTTTTTCAGTGGCGTAAGGCGGCTGGGTAGAAGAAACAGGTAGTGTATGTTGGTTAAGTCCAGGTAATTGAAAGGACGGCTTGTGTTAGATGTGTTTTGTTGGCTATATTTTGTTTTGATTGGTTGTGTTTCCTAGGATAAATGTGATGGGTTTTATGGGATAGGGTGATTGATTTTGGGAATGGGTTTTTATAGTCCGGTGGGTGATCATTTCTTGGCTTTGGTTGGTTGGGTTGAGCGGATGAACTACATTCAACAAGGCACAATTGATGAGTTTGTCATGATTGTATTTTTGGGTGGATTTTTTTTTCTTGCTGTGCTTTAAGAAAATGAGTCTTGCTAGCAGAATAAATAAATACAGGGCACCAGCGTTCTAATCCTGACTTTCCTACTTGACTAAACTGTGATAGTGGTCAAATGAATGTAACCCTCTGGAATCAGGGATCATCTTTGCAAAACCGCAAGAGCTCAGAAACATGATATCAATCAGTTAAAAAATGTGACATAAAAAGGGCTCTAATGTGGTCAATGCATGACTGCTTCTTCATGATTACTTCAGGCCTGTAACCATTCTAAGGATGCTTGTAGTAGTCTAAATACACTTACCTTGGCAGCCAGAATGTTTTGAGAATCTGCGGCCAGGCATACCCGGTAGTACCAGGCGTCTCCTGCTTCACAGCATGGCCCAGAATCCAGAAACCTGTAGTCTGCCCATGCCAGCGCTGTCTTTAGCTTGCCATCTGCTGAAGTCAACATCTCCTGGAGTCTAGTTGTGAAGCAGCAGAGCGACGTCCTGTGATGCATTATCAGCTTGTCGTGCACTTCCCCCCCATTTGTCAGGTCCTTGAAGAAGGTGCTAAGCTCCTCATCGGTAGTGGTGAAGGACAGACTTTCTAGGTCCACCGTTGTGTCCGGTGAGCTTGTGCGAGCATCTTTGTCCATGCTTTGTGACTTAGGGGTCCGCGGGTTTCTGCCAAGCGATGCCTTCTCCCGGCATCGAGGACTGCTCGGTGGGTTGTGGCCTCCTGCTATGCCGGTGTGGTGCTGGTTGCTGAAGGATGCACCCGGATACGGTGTGGCCCACATCTGGTGGCAGCACGGCTTTACGATGGGTAGAGAACGGGTTCGGATGAGCTGTTTCGGTGGAAGTGGTGGTGGCCTCTGTTGATGGCGGGGGCTGCAGGTGCCCGTGGAGCAGAGGGATGGAGGAAGGCAGCGACTTCCTTTGGAAGGCCCGACAAGAGAGTATCCATCTCCTGCAATGAGAACAACAAAGCAGAATCCTGTCAGATTATCAATAATGTCTAACTTCTGGTACAGTACAGAATGAATTTAAATGGGATATCTACCGACATACTGAATTTCCTCTAACAGCTCTCTGATTGGGCCTGCAGAATCCCATCATTTCAGCCCATTTGCTTCTTTCCCACTACCAAGTGGTCTGTGAAGATCAAACCCTGTTGCTGGCCATTCTTTGTGTCCATAATTCCCAATCTTCATAACTTCAAGAGCAAAAATAGACACAATTGGGTCTCCTTAGCTCTTTATAAACACCCTTAAAGAGCTCATCTATTTACATGCTGTGACTGACGGCCAAAGCTCACTGCATTACCATGACCTCCTCCGGGGTCAAACAGCCCCATGTCACAAGGGTGACTTTCCGCCAGTCTTATTTTTTCAACCAACAGTACTAAGTATGATGTGATTCTCAGCTTTACTTGTTCCATTGTTAATGTAAGTCTACAATTCCCAGCATGCTTAGAGCAGAGTTCATACATCTACGTGCCTGGTTCTATCTTAATCTATGAGGGACGTTGCCGATGGCAACTCTAGGCCCGCTTCGTTTGGCCAAGAGTTGGGTCTTGGACATTGATCAGCAGAACCTCGCACATGCTCAGAAAGGCCTAGCTAGTAGAATGCACCTGCTCCTAGTATAGAACTGTCAGGCTGTTCTAACTGATGTCAGCAGCTCATTACTCCTCCTACTTGTTGACTGTGCATTTTCTGTATGACCATCTATGTGTGTAACTCTTCTCATGTGTACTTGTACTGCCTTCGTTTGAGCCCCTGTGTGGGTATATAAGGCCCCTGTTCTCTGTACTCCTTAGAATTCCTCCTACAGTGACCTGAGGGTACTGTGTGACGCAATCTCCCTCATGTGAGGTTTAATAAATGCATTGTTTTTATATTACAGCTTCTGTGCCAATCCCTTCTTTGTTGGTTTAACCCCTACGATGATCATGACGAGCTGGACTCGTCATGGCACACAGTGGTCGTGTACTCATGACGAGTCCAGCTCGTCATGAAACATCGCGTTGGAAATCCCTTTGGTGCGGGCACCAGCGGGATTTCCTTTAAGCTAAAATAGCCTCGGGAGCGGGGGAAGAGCTTCCCCAGCTCCCGAGGCCCCCACCCTGGATCCCCTGAAATGACGATCAGCGCGCACGTCGCACTGACGTCATTTCAGTGAAACTGAGGGTCATTTCAGTTTCAGTTTCTACGTGCTCAGGGGGCTATCTCAGCCCCCTGAGCACGTAGAAACTCAGGAGAGGTATCGTTGGAAAGGGGAGAATCTCCCCTTTCCAATGGTACCCCTCCCTAGTGGTCCCTGCTTGGGGATTGCCCCAGGAGGGTGATCCCCAAGCAGGGATCCACCCACTAGGCACCAGGGAGGGGGGAGCGGCCCCTTGGGAAAGGGCCTTTGCTCCCCCATATGTTTTTTGGCACCATTAGTCTTTCTGCCCCCCCTGGGGGGTAGATGGGGGCAGTAGCCCCCAATCTGCCCCCCCGGGGGGGTAGAAAGTCCACTAGACACCAGGGATTTTGTAATGTATTCATTAGGGGTAGGGGCTGCCCAAAACGGGCATGCTGATGCCCCCACCCCCCTAGGCACAAAATCAGTCTTTCTGCCCGCCCGGGGGGCAGATGGGGCAGTAGCCCCCAATCAGCCCCCACGGGGGGGGGGGCAGAAAGCCCACTAAAAGCCAGGGATTATGTATTAAGTTATTCATTAGGGGTAGGGGCTGCCCAAAACGGGCATGCTGATGCCCCCCCCCGGCACAAAATCAGTCTTTCTGCCCCCCTGGGGGGCAGGTAGGGCAGTAGCCCCCAATCAGCCCCCACAGGGGGACAGAAAGCCCACTAAAAGCCAGGGATTTTGTTTTTGCCCCATTTTTTGGGGGGGATGGGGCTGCTCGAAATGGGCACGCCAATGCCCCCACCCCCACCACCATTACAGCCTTTCTGCCCCCCACTGGGGGGGCAGTAGCCCCCAATCTGCCCCCCGGGGGGGTAGAAAGCCCACTAGACACCAGGAATTTTCTTCTGGGGTATTAATTAGGGGTGGGGGTTGCCCGAAACAGGCATGCCGATGCCCCCAAACCCCCGGCCACAAAATTAGTCTTTCTGCCCCCCCTGGGGGGCAGATGGGGCAGTAGCCCCCAATCTGCCCCCCCGGGGGGGGGCAGAAAGCCCACTAAACGCCAAGGATTTTGTGTTTGCACCTGTTTTTTTAGGGTGGGGGCTGCCCGAAATGGGCATGGCAATGCCCCCACCCCCAACACCATTACAGCCTTTCTGCCCCCCCTGGGGAGCAGATGGGGGCAGTAGCCCCCAATCTGCCCCCCGGCAGGGCAGAAAGCCCACTTGACACCAGGGATTTTGTATTAAGTTATTCATTAGGGGTGGGGGCTGCCCAAAACGGGCACAAAATCAGTCTTTCTGCCCCCCCCTGGGGGGCAGACGGGGCAGTAGCCTCCAATCAGCCCCCACGGGGGGCAGAAAGCCCACTAAACGCCAGGGATTTTGTTTTTGTCCCATATTTGGGGGGGGATGGGGGCTGCCCGAAATGGGCATGCCATTGCCCCCACCACCATTACAGCCTTTCTGCCCCCCACTGGGGGGTAGATGGGGGCAGTAGCTCCCAATCTGCCCCCCAGGGGGGTAGAAAGCCCACTAGACACCAGGGATTTTCTTCTGGGGTATTAATTAGGGGTGGGGCCTTGCCAAAACGGGCATACCGATGCCCCCAAACCCCCAGCCACAAAATTAGTCTTTCTGCCCCCCTGGGGGGTAGATGGGGCAGTAGCCCCTGATCTGCCCCCCCGGGAGGGCAGAAAGCCCACTTGATGCCAGGGATTTGTTTTCGCGCAAATATTTTTAGGGTAGGGCTGCCCGAAACGGGCACACCAATGCCCCCACCCCCACCACCATTTCTGCCTTTCTGCCACCCGGGGGGCAGATGGGGGCAGTAGCCCCCAATCAGCCTCCCCGGGGGGGGGGGGGGGGTAAAAAGCCCACTAGACGCCAGGGTTAGTTTGGGGCAAATTTGAATTAGAGTGGGGGCTGCCCAAAATGGGTATGCCCATGCCCCCACCCCGTCCCCCGCAAAAATTACAGCCTTCCTGCCCCCGGGGGGCAGATAGGGCAGTAGCCCCCAATCTGCCCCCCGCGGGGGGCAAAAAGCCCACTCGACGCCAGGGATTTTTTGGGGCAAATGTTTATTAGGGTGGGGGCATTGACATGCCAGTTTTTGGCAACCCCCACCCTAATTAAAATTTGCCCCAAAAAATCCCTGGTGTCTAGTAGGCTTTCTGCTCCCCCTGGGGGGCAGATGGGGGCATTAGTCCCCAATCTGCACACCCGGGGGGGCAAAAAGCCCATTAGTCATCAGGGATTTTTTTGTTTTTGGGCAAATTTGATTTAGGGTGGTGGCTGCCCCAAACAGGCATGTCCATGCCCCCACCCCCTCCCCTGCAAAAATGACAGCCTTCCTGCCCCCCTGGGGGGCAGATGGGGGCATTAGCCCCCAATATGCCCCCCGCGGGGCAAAAAGCCCAGTAGACGCCAGGGATTTTTTGGGCAAATTTTAATTAAGGTGGGGCATTGGTATACCCGTTTTGGGCAGCCCCCACCCTAATTAAAATTTGCCCAAAAAACTCCCTGGCATCTAGTGGACTTTCAGCCCCCCCTGGGGGGCAGATGGGGGCATTAGCCCCCAATCTGCCCTGCCGGGGGGGGCAAAAAGCCCTCTAGATGCCAGGGTTTTTTTGGGGGCAAATTTGAATTAGAGTGGGGCAGTCCAAAACGGGCATGCCCATGCCCCCACCCCCTCCCCCGCAAAAATTACAGCCTTCCAGCCCCCCCGGGGGGCAGATGGGGCAGTTGCCCCCAATCTGCCCCCCTGTGGGGGGCAAAAAGCCCACTAGTCGCCAGGGATTTTTTTGGGCACATTTTTATTAGGGTGGGAGCATTGGCATGCCCGTTTTTGGCAACCCCCACCCTAATTAAAATTTACTCAAAAAATCCCTGGTGTCTAGTAGGCTTTCGCCCCCCCCCCCCCGGGGGGCAGATGGGGGCATTTGCCCCAATCTGCACCCCCAGGGGGTGCAAAGAGCCCACTAGTCGCCAGGGATTGTTTTGGAGAAAATTTGAATTAGGGTGGGGGCTGCCCAAAACAGGCATGTCCATGCCCCCACCCCCTCCCCCGCAAAAATTGCAGCCTTCCTGCCCCCGGGGAGCAGATGGGGCAGTAGCCACCAATCTGCCACCAATCTGCCCCCCCGGGGAGGCAAAAACCCCACTAGACGCCAGGGATTTTTTGGGGAAAATGTTTATTAGGGTGGGGGCATTGGCATGCCCGTTTTTGGCAACCCCACCCAAATTAAAATTTTCTAAAAAAAATCCCTGGCGTCTGGTAGGCTTTCTACCCCCACTGCGGGGCAGATGGGGGCATTAGCCCCCAATCTGCACCCCCGGGGTGGCGAAAAGCCCACTAGTCGCCATGGTTTTTTTTAGGGCAAATTTGAGTTAGAGTGGGGCAGCCCAAAACAGGCATGTCCATACCCCCACCTCCTCCCCCGCAAAAATTGCAGCCTTCCTGCCCCCCCTGGGGAGCAGATGGGGCAATAGCCACCAATCTGCCTCCTCGGGGGGCAAAACGCCCACTAGACGGCAGGGATTTTTTGGGGCAAATTTTTATTAGGGTGGGGGCATTGGCATGCCCGTTTTATGCATCACCCACCCTAATTAAAATTTGCTGTAAAACATTCCTGGTGTCTAGTAGGCTTTCTGCCCCCCTGGGGGGCAGATGGGGGCATTAGCCCCCAATCTGCCCCCCCGGGTGGAGCAAAAAGCCCTCTAGTCGCCAGGGATTTTTTGGGGGCAAATTTG
Source organism: Triturus cristatus (assembly GCF_964204655.1). Lineage (NCBI taxonomy): Eukaryota > Metazoa > Chordata > Amphibia > Caudata > Salamandridae > Triturus > Triturus cristatus. The sequence continues at coordinate 63,922,271 of NC_140595.1, forward strand.
AATTGGGGTGGGGGCTGCCCAAAACAGGCATGCCCATGCCCCCACCCCCTCCCATGCAAACATTACAGCCTTCCTGCCCCCCCCCCTGGGGGGCAGATGGGGGCATTAGTTGACAATCTGCCCCCGGGGGGGCAAAAAGCCCAGTAGACACCAGGGATTTTTTGGGCAAATTTTAATTAGGGTGGGGGAATTGGCATGCCTGTTTTGGGAAGCCCCCACCCTAATAACAATTTGCCCAAATAACTCCCTGGCGTCTATTGGACTTTCAGCCCCCCCCCCCCGAGGGCAGATGGGGGCATTAGCCCCCAATGTGCCCCACCTGGGGGGGCAAAAAGCCCACTAGACCAAGGGTTTTCCTTGGGGCAAATTTGAATTAGAATGGGGCTGCCCAAAACATGCATGCCCATGCCCCCACCCCCTAAACAAATAGCCACAGTGTTTCTGCCCCCCTTGGGTACCCGTCGCGGGTACTTGGGCCTCCCACACAAGTGAGGCACCATTTTTATCGAGAGACCTGGGGGAATGCTGGGTGGTGGGAAATTTGTGTGAGCCCGGTGATGCCACAACTTTCCCACACAAAAATGTGTGAAAAAGGTGATTTTTTTCAGCTAAAATTGAGGTTTGCAGGGGATTCTGGGTAAGGAAACTTTGGGGGCTCCACGCAAGCCATACCTCCCTGGAAGCCCCCGGGTGTTTAGTTTTCAGAAATGTGTGGGTCTGGTAGGTTTCCTTTGATGGCCGCCGAGCACGGGGCCAAAAACCCAGGTGACCCCCCTTGCAAAACCAGGTGGTTTTGAGATAGGCAATTTTGATGTCGCCTCACTACATTTTGGGCCCTTGCCTGTCGCGGGTACTTGGGCCTCCCACACAAGTGAGGCACCATTTTTATCGGGAGACCTGGGGGAACACTGGGTGGTGGGAAATTTGTGTGAGCCCGGTGATGTCACAACTTTCCCACACAAAAATGTGTGAAAAAAGGGATTTTTTCAGCTAAAATTGAGGTTTGCAGGGGATTCTGGGTAAGGAAACGTTGGGGGATCCACACAGGCCATACCTGCCTGAAAGCCCCTGGGTGTCTAGTTATCAGAAATGTGTGGGTTTGGTACGTTTCCCTAGATGGCCGCTAAGCACAGGCCAAAAACCCAGGTGACCCCCCTTGCAAAACCAGGTGGTTTTGAGATAGGCAATTTTGATGTCTCCTCACTTCGTTTTGGGCCCTTGCCTGTCGCGGGTACTTGGGCCTCCCACACAAGTGAGGCACCATTTTTATAGGGAGACCTGGGGGAATGCTGGGTGGTGGGAAATTTGTGTGAGCCCGGTGATGCCACAACTTTCCCACACAAAAATGTGTGAAAAAAGTGATTTTTTTCAACTAAAATTGAGGTTAGCAGGGGATTCTGGATAAGGAAAAGTTGGGGGATCCACGCAAGCCATACCTCCCTGGAAGCCCCCGGGTGTCTAGTTTTTAGAAATGTGTGGGTTTGGTACGTTTCCCTAGATGGCCGCTAAGCACAGGCCAAAAACCCAGGTGACCCCCCCTTGCAAAACCAGGTGGTTTTGAGATAGGCAATTTTGATGTCTCCTCACTTCGTTTTGGGCCCTTGCCTGTCGCGGGTACTTGGGCCTCCCACACAAGTGAGGCACCATTTTTATCGGGAGACCTGGGGGTATGCTGGGTGGTGGGAAATTTGTGTGAGCCCGGTGATGCCACAACTTTCCCACACAAAAATGTGTGAAAAAGGTGATTTTTTTCAGCTAAAATTGAGGTTTGCAGGGGATTCTGGGTAAGGAAACTTTGGGGGCTCCACGCAAGCCATACCTCCCTGGAAGCCCCCGGGTGTTTAGTTTTCAGAAATGTGTGGGTCTGGTAGGTTTCCTTTGATGGCCGCCGAGCACGGGGCCAAAAACCCAGGTGACCCCCCTTGCAAAACCAGGTGGTTTTGAGATAGGCAATTTTGATGTCGCCTCACTACATTTTGGGCCCTTGCCTGTCGCGGGTACTTGGGCCTCCCACACAAGTGAGGCACCATTTTTATCGGGAGACCTGGGGGAACACTGGGTGGTGGGAAATTTGTGTGAGCCCGGTGATGTCACAACTTTCCCACACAAAAATGTGTGAAAAAAGGGATTTTTCAGCTAAAATTGAGGTTTGCAGGGGATTCTGGGTAAGGAAACGTTGGGGGATCCACACAGGCCATACCTGCCTGAAAGCCCCTGGGTGTCTAGTTATCAGAAATGTGTGGGTTTGGTACGTTTCCCTAGATGGCCGCTAAGCACAGGCCAAAAACCCAGGTGACCCCCCCTTGCAAAACCAGGTGGTTTTGAGATAGGCAATTTTGATGTCTCCTCACTTCGTTTTGGGCCCTTGCCTGTCGCGGGTACTTGGGCCTCCCACACAAGTGAGGCACCATTTTTATAGGGAGACCTGGGGGAATGCTGGGTGGTGGGAAATTTGTGTGAGCCCGGTGATGCCACAACTTTCCCACACAAAAATGTGTGAAAAAAGTGATTTTTTTCAACTAAAATTGAGGTTAGCAGGGGATTCTGGATAAGGAAAAGTTGGGGGATCCACGCAAGCCATACCTCCCTGGAAGCCCCCGGGTGTCTAGTTTTTAGAAATGTGTGGGTTTGGTACGTTTCCCTAGATGGCCGCTAAGCACAGGCCAAAAACCCAGGTGACCCCCCCTTGCAAAACCAGGTGGTTTTGAGATAGGCAATTTTGATGTCTCCTCACTTCGTTTTGGGCCCTTGCCTGTCGCGGGTACTTGGGCCTCCCACACAAGTGAGGCACCATTTTTATCGGGAGACCTGGGGGTATGCTGGGTGGTGGGAAATTTGTGTGAGCTCGGTGATGCCACAACTTTCCAACACAAAAATGTGTGAAAAAAGTGTTTTTTTCCAGCTAAAATTGAGGTTTGCAGGGGATTCTAGGTAAGGACACATTGGGGGATCCACGCAAGCCATACCTCCCTGGAAACCCCCAGGTGTCTAGGTTTCAGAAATGTGTGGGTTTGGTATGTTTCCCTTGGTGCCGGCAGAGCTAGAGTTCACAAACTACAGCTAGGCACTTTGCCAAAAAAGGGTCATTTTTCACTGCGAAATTGAGGTGTGACCACATTGCAATTTGCGCCGTTTCCTGTTGCGGGCACTAGGCAAACCCACACAAGTGAGGTACCATTTGTCTCGTAAGACTTTGGGGAACGCAGGGTGGGTGGAAAATTTTGGATCCACGCAGATTCCAGAACTTTCTACCACAGAAATGTGTGGAAAATGTGGTTTTTTTTGCCAATCTTTTAGGTTTGCAAGGGATTCTGGGTAACAGAACCTGGTGGGAGGCAGCTAAGTCACCCCATCCTGGATTCCCCTGGGTGTCTATCTATCGTAAATGTATAGGTTTGCCTAGGTGCCGGCAGACCTATGGTTAAAAAACTACAGCTAGTCACTTTGCTAAAAAAGGGTCATTTTTCACTGCAAAATTGAGGTGTGACCATGTTGAGTTTCCTGACGCGGGCACTAGGCAAACCAGCACAAGTGAGGTTCCATTTTTCTCTTAAGACTTTGGGGAACGCGGGGTGGGTGGAAATTTGTGGATCTACGCAGATTCCAGAACTTTCCACTACAGAAATGTGGGGAAAATTTGTTTTTTTTTTACAATTCTTTAGGTTTGCAAGGGATTCTGGGTAACAGACCCTGGTGGGAGACAGTCAAGTCACCCCATCCTGGATTCCCCTGGGTGTGTAGTTGTCAAAAAATGTATAGGTTTTCTAGGTTTCCCTAGGTGCCGGCAGAGCTAGGATTCACAAACTACAGCCAGGCACTTTGCCAAAAAAGGGTCATTCTTCACTGCGAAATTGAGGTGTGACCACGTTGCGTTTTGCGCCGTTTCCTGTCGCGGGCAATAGGCCGACCCACACAAGTGAGGTACCATTTTTCTAGTAAGACTTTGGGGAACGCGCGGTGTGTGGAAATTTGTGGATCCACGCAGATTCCAGAACTTTCCACCACAGAAATGTGGGGAAAATGTGTTTTTTTTTACAATTGTCTAGGTTTGCAAGGGATTCTGGGTAACAGACCCTGGTGGGAGGCAGTCAAGTCACCCCATCCTGGCTTCCCCTGGGTGTTTAGTTTTCAAACATGTATAGGTTTGCTAGGTTTCCCCAGGTGCCGGCAGAGCTAGGGTTCAAAGACTACAGCTAGGCACTTTGCCAAAAAAGGGACATTTTGCACTGCGAAATTGAGGTGTGACCACGTTGCGTTTTGCGCCGTTTCTTGTTGCGGGCACTAGGCAAACCCGCACAAGTGAGATTCCTTTTTTCTCGTAAGACTTTTGGGAACGCGGGGTGGGTGGAAATCGCAGATTCCAGAACATTGCTCCACAGAAATGTGGGGAAAATGTGTTTTTTTGGACAATTTTTTAGGTTTTCGAGGGATTCTGGGTAACAGACCCTGGTGGGAGGCAGTCAAGTCACCCCATCCTGGATTCCCCTGGGTGTCTAGTTTTCAAAAATGTATAGGTTTGCTAGGTTTCCCTATGTGCAGGCAGAGCTAGGGTTCAAAAACTACAGCTAGGCAATTTGTCAAAAAATTCTCATTTTTCACTGCGAAATTGAGGTGTGACCACGTTGCGTTTTGCGCCGTTTTCTGTCGTGGGCACTAGGCCGACTCACACAAGTGAGGTACCATTTTTCTTGGAAGACTTTGGGGAACGTGGGGTGGGTGGAAAATTGTGGATCCACGCTGATTCCAGAACTTTCCACCGCAGAAATGTGGGGAAAATGTGTTTTTTTGGACAATTGTTTAGGTTTGCAAGGGATTCTGGGTAACAGAACCTGGTGGGAGGCAGCTAAGTCACCCCATCCTAGATTCCCCTGGGTGTCTATCTATTTTTGTAAATTTATAGGTTTGCTAGGTTTCCCTAGGTCCCGGCAGACCTATGGTTCAAAAACGACAGCTAGTCACTTTGCCAAAAAAGGGTCATTTTTCACTGCGAAATTTCGGTGTGACCACGTTGCGTTTTGCGCCATTTCCTGTCCGCGGCAGCGCCAGCAGGTCCCGGAAAGATGGTCGATGTACGGTCCGCGGCAGCGCCAGCAGGTCCCGGTGAGGATGGTCGTTACAACGGGCCGCGGCAGCGCCAGCAGGTCCCGACGAGGATGGATGTGGTAGAAGGCCGCGGCAGCGCCAGCAGGCAGGACGATGGTTCACAAGAGCGGGCTACGGCAGCGCCAGTAGTCCGTCAAGGCTGAGTTCTCTCGGTGTCTCTCGACTCCAGGATACAACTGCCTTCCTGCTCCGGAGTTGCCCCAGTTATAGGGCAGGCGCTCTTTGATGTCCGGACCCTCGCACTTGGAGGTCGGAGGGCCCGGGATGAAGGTGTCCAGACACCCAGCAGGGGGTGGAGCCCGCGCCTGGGGGAGCTGGAGGCGATCGGCACCTGGCGGGGGAAGAGCTCTTGACACTTCGTCCTCCCATTGACCTGCCAAGTGGTCCGCTCACCTCCCGGGTGGATGGTGGTGCCGGGATGTCGGGGCCGGTCAGGCCCGGGGTTAGGGTCGGGGCGAGGCCACGCGGCCTCGTGGTGCAGGGCCCAAGATGGCGGCTTGAACCGGCCGGGGGAGCCGGTGGGGCTGGGCCCCGTGATGAGTAGAGGTCCGAGGGCAGAAGATCTGTCGGGAGATGGGGTACGGGTGCTTTTCGTGGGTTATGCCTGGTGGGCCGGAGCTCGGGCCCTGTCGTGCGGAGAGGGAGCAAGCCCTTCGTGTGGCCTGTCCAACATGCGTCCCCCCCAGCTGAAGGCGGGGAGAGTCACCCATCTCCTTGGGGACTCTCTTCGTCGAGGCGGAAAAAGCGGGACAGGCCATCCGCGTTGGCGTGGTCTTGGCCTGGTCGGTGCTCCACAGTGAAGTCCATTCCCTGCAGGGAAATGGACCAGCGCAAGAGTTTTGGGTTCTCCCCCCGCATCTGCATCAGCCACTGCAGGGGTCGATGGTCGGTTTGTACCCGGAAGTGGGTACCGAAGAGATAGGGCCGGAGATTTTTGAGGGCCCACACCACTGCGAAGGCCTCCCTCTCGATGGTGCTCCAGCGCTGTTCTCGGGCCAGGAGACGTCGACTGATGAAGGCCACCGGCTGGTCATGACCTTCGGGGTTTAACTGAGAAAGGACGGCTCCGATGCCGTGGTCGGAGGCGTCGGTCTGTACCATGAATTCCCGACTGTAATCGGGGGCCTGGAGCACAGGGGCGGTGCATAGAGCGGCCTTCAGTTTCTCGAAGGCCGCTTGACAATCGGGGGTCCAGTTAATCCGCTTCGGCTGGTTCTTGGACGTGAGACCCGTGAGGGGCCCCACGATGCTGCCGTAGTCCTTCACGAACCGCCGGTAGTAGCCGGTGAGCCCCAAGAAGGCTCGGACCTCGGTCTGGGTGACGGGGGGCTGCCAGGACTGAATGGCAGCAATCTTAAGTTGTAGCGGGGCCACCAGCCCGCTTCCCACTTGGTGCCCAAGGTAGGTCACAGACCCTTGGCCAATTTGGCACTTGCCGGCCTTAATTGTGAGGCCGGCCCGCTGGAGGGCCTGTAGGACCTCTTGGAGGTGACGGAGGTGGTCGGGCCAGTGGTGGCTGTATACAGCGATATCGTCCAGGTAGGCAGCGCTGAACTCTTCGAGCCCCGCCAAGACCTGGTTCACGAGGCGTTGAAACGTGGCGGGGGCATTCTTCATGCCGAAGGGCATGACCTTGAATTGGTAGTGGCCATCGGGGGTAGAGAAGGCTGACCGTTCCTGAGCCCTGGGTGTGAGGCCGATCTGCCAGTAGCCCGCTGTTAGGTCGAAGATACTGAGGTAGCGGGCGGCCCCCAGCCGGTCGATCAGCTCGTCTGCTCGGGGGATCGGATGAGCGTCGGTCCAGGTGACAGCGTTCAAGCCCCGGTAGTCGACGCAGAATCTCAGTTCAGGTGCGGTGCCGGGGGCAGCGGCTTTGGGGACCAATACAACCGGACTGGCCCAGGGACTGTCCGAGGGCTCGATGACCCCGATTGTGAGCATCTTGGCCACCTCCTCCTGTATGCAGGCCCGTACCCGATCTGGTACGCGGTAGGCCCGGTGTCGGACAGGGGGACTGTCCCCGGTGTCCACGTCGTGCAAACACCAAGGGGTGACCCCGGGGGTGAGGGAGAACAGGGTAGCGAACTGCAGCAGGAGGTTCCGGCAGCCCTGGCGTTGCTCCGAAGTGAGGGCGTCAGAGAGCCGGACCCCGTCCACGGAGCCGTCATTCTCCTGAGTCTTCAGAAGATCCGGGAGGGGTTCGGAGTCTTCCTCTGCCCCACTGTCCGTAGCCATCAGGAGGCTGAGTTCTGAGCGCACAAAGTGTGGTTTGAGTCGGTTGGTGTGGAGGACCCGAAGGGGGTTCCGGGAGGTCCCCAGGTCGATGAGGTAAGTGACGGGGCTTTTGCGCTCGACCACTTTGAAGGGCCCCGTCCACTTATCTTGCAAGGCACATGGTTCGGTGGGGGACATCACCCATACTTGTTGTCCAGGCTCGAACTCAACGGAGGAGGCATTGTGATCATACCACCTCTTCATGTCCTCCTGGCTGGCCTCGAGGTTCGCCTTGGCCATCTCTCTGAAGCGCCGGGTCTGATTGCGTAGGGCCAGGAGGTATTTGAAGACGTCTGGAGGGGTCTTTAGGGGGGCCATCTCCCAACCTTCTTTTACTAGGCTGAGGGGCCCTCGCACAGGGTGCCCGTACAGGAGTTCGAAAGGGCTAAAACCGAGGGATTTCTGGGGAACTTCGCGGTAGGCGAAGAGGAGGCACGGGAGTAGTACATCCCACTGGCGACGGAGGGGCTCTTCCAGTCCCCCAATCATCCCTTTGAGGGTGCGGTTAAAACGCTCCACTAGTCCGTTCCCTTGGGGGTGATAGGGGGTCGTGAATCTGTAGGTGACCCCGCATTGTTGCCAGAGGGACTTCATGTATTTGGATATAAAGTTCGTGCCTCGGTCGCTGACGACTTCTCGGGGGAAGCCTACCCGGGAGAAGATCCCCATTAGGGCCCGGCCAACCACCGGAGCTGTCACGGTCTGTAGGGGCACCGCCTCGGGGTAGCGGGTGGCATGGTCCACCAGTACTAAGATGAACCTGTGTCCTTGTGCCGTGCGGGGGTCCAGAGGCCCCACGATGTCTATCCCCACCCTCTCGAACGGGGTGGGGACCACAGGGAAGGGTTGCAGAGGGGCTTTCAGCTTCCGACCACTCTTCCCGCTGGCTTGGCATGTGGGGCAAGATCGGCAGTGGTTCAGGACGTCGTTCCTCATCTTCGGCCAGAAAAAGTGGGTCACTAGGCGGCTGTACGTTTTATCTTGGCCCAGGTGTCCAGCCAGGGGGACATCGTGGGCCAGGTTGAGCAGAAAGTCTCTGAAGCGGAGAGGTACCACCAGTACTCGACCGGCCCCCAGCTCGGCGATTCTTTGCTCGCTGTATAGCAGGTCGTTATCCCAGTAGACCCAGTGAGTTCCGGTGGAGTCCCCTGCGTTCTGGGCGCTGGCTTGTTGGCGGAGTCCCTCGAGGGAGGGACAGGTCTTTTGTTCCTGGCGGAACTGTGCTTGGGTGGGCCCCCCCTCTTGACGCCACTGAGCCAGGTCAGGAAGGTCCTGGGGTTGCGCGTCCCCTTCGGCCGTCGGGTCTGGGAGGCTGGCCTCGTCGTTGTCTTCTACTGGGGCGACTGGGGGCGGAGGTGCTGGCCATTCTGGTTCTTCTGATCGAGGGACGGCACGGGCGGCCATGGACCGGGTGGTTATGCAGGCCCAGTCCGGGAGGCCCAGCATCCCCAGGTGCTCTCCTCTCTCAACGGTGGCCCACGGGGAACTCTCGAGGTCATTCCCCAGGAGGCAGTCCACGGGGGCATCGTCCCGGACCGTCACCTTCAACAGGCCGGAGACCCCTCCCCATTCGAATGGAACGCAGGCCATTTGACACATACTTTCCGAGTTGTCTGCCGAGCGGACGGGGCAGAGAATGTTCGGCAGGATCTGCTCGGGCTTCACCAGGTGACAGCGGACGGCCGTCACACTGGCGCCTGTGTCACGCAAGGCCTCGGCTCGCTGTCCATTAATGGTCACCCACTGACCGTATTTCCTGGTGTTAGCGGGTAGGGGAGCCCGCGGGACCATGTCTCTTCCCCCTAAGCACGCCAGGACCATGGCGGCCGGTTCCCACTCTTGCTGGGCCGGCTCATACTCCTCTGGTTCCTCCAATGATCGCTCTTCCCCCAGGGCGGCGGCAGCTACCTGGCGGGGCTTGGGTGTTTGGTTCTGCGGGCAGCTCGGGTCATTGGCGTAGTGGCCGACTCGCTGGCATCGGTGGCACGTGACGTTGGCTCGGACCCCAGGACGCCACGGGGGGTTGCCCCGACCGGCCGGAGCCGGGGTGCTGGCCACGGGTGTTGCGGGCAAGGCGTCTCTCCCTCGCCCCTGGCCCCCTCCTCCTCCCCGAGGACGGTGCTGGCCTTGGTTGTTTCTGTTCTGTTCGTGTGGCCCCCTCCGGCCCACTCGGGTGCTTTCCCATCGGTCAGCTTCGGCGGCGAGCTGCCGGGGGTCAGTCAGCTTACTGTCGAGGAGGTGCTGCCTGAGCTCGACGAAGCAGTTGTTCGACAGGTGCTCCCATACCATCAGGTTAAAGAGTTGTTCGTAGGTGGTGACCTGGCTCCCCTTTATCCAACCCTCGAAGGCACGGCTGAAATAGTTCACGTATTCTACCCAAGTTGTACCTGGGATCCGGGTGCAATCTCTGAACCTCTGGCGGTACATCTCGGGTGTGAGGCCGTAGCGGGTGAGGAGGGCAGCCTTCATGTGGTCGTAGGACGACATTTGGTGATCTGGGAGCTGCAGTAGGTCATCGCGCCCCTCGTTGATAAACCTCCCCCAGAGTCCGGCTCCCCAATCACTCCGGTCGATCCGGTGGGAGGTCATGGCGATCTCGTAGGCTTTAAACCACTGTTGTATGTCGTCTTCTCGGACATACTCGCGGACAACATCCTTGGGGATGTGGACTTTTTTCTCGATTGGCCCCGGGGTGTGTGGTCGCTCAGGCACCCCCAGTTCTTTATTCTGTTTCCGAAGTTCTATTTCCGCCAGTTTGCGCTCGTGCTCGAGCGTTATTTTTTTCTCCTCCAGCTCTCTCTGTCTCTGCTTCTCTTCTCGTTCATCTCGGAGCCGCATGTGCTCGAGGTTGAGTTTCTGTTCAGCTAACTTGAGTTCCCCATCCATCTTGAGTCGTGCCATTTCCAACTCGTGCAATCTGGTTCTTTCTCTTTCTCGGATCTCCTCCTGCGAGAGGCCCGTTCCCCGCTCCTCGGGAGCCGTGGCGTTCCCCTCTGGTGTGATGCTGCTTTGGTCGGAGGGTCCGGCGACCCCAGTTTCTGTCCACGACTCTAGGGCGTGCTTTAGATCATCTTTGGTACTCAGGCCGGTGGTAGCAATGCCAAGTTCTATGCAGAATTGTCTCAGTTCGCGGTGGTTGTATTCTTCTAATTTATCCATTTGGAATTTCTCGGTGGAGTTGCTATCTTTGGCTGACATCGTGTTGTTGTCGTGGGGTGAGCTACTCTCTGTACGATTATGCGTTGATTCGGATTGCGCCGCTGGCCACCAATGTTAGAAAGGATAGACGGACCTGGAGGGTCGGCCGGGGTCAGGAGGAGAGGTCTCCGGGGAGAGCCGTCTCCAGCGATCGTACAGACAAGTAACTTCCCCCCCACAGACAGATACCACACACGGATAAGGTTCAGTGTTCTTTATAAGCACTTCTTAAGGTACGGTTGAATGGTACAAGGAGGTCTGGACTCAGGGGTCCCCTCGATTCAAGTCTCTCAAAGCAGGGTAAGGGGTAGCGGGACAGTCTGTCTACCAGTCAGGTAGTTTGGATGAGATGATGATTAGCTCACAATCCTCGAGCTTAGTTGGTGCGGGCCGCGGCAGCGCCAGCAGGTCCCGGAAAAGATGGTCGATGTACGGTCCGCGGCAGCGCCAGCAGGTCCCGGTGAGGATGGTCGTTACAACGGGCCGCGGCAGCGCCAGCAGGTCCCGGAAAGATGGTCGATGTACGGTCCGCGGCAGCGCCAGCAGGTCCCGGTGAGGATGGTCGTTACAACGGGCCGCGGCAGCGTCAGCAGGTCCCGACGAGGATGGATGTGGTAGAAGGCCGCGGCAGCGCCAGCAGGCAGGACGATGGTTCACAAGAGCGGGCTACGGCAGCGCCAGTAGTCCGTCAAGGCTGAGTTCTCTCGGTGTCTCTCGACTCCAGGATACAACTGCCTTCCTGCTCCGGAGTTGCCCCAGTTATAGGGCAGGCGCTCTTTGATGTCCGGACCCTCGCACTTGGAGGTCGGAGGGCCCGGGATGAAGGTGTCCAGACACCCAGCAGGGGGTGGAGCCCGCGCCTGGGGGAGCTGGAGGCGATCGGCACCTGGCGGGGGAAGAGCTCTTGACACTTCGTCCTCCCATTGACCTGCCAAGTGGTCCGCTCACCTCCCGGGTGGATGGTGGTGCCGGGATGTCGGGGCCGGTCAGGCCCGGGGTTAGGGTCGGGGCGAGGCCACGCGGCCTCGTGGTGCAGGGCCCAAGATGGCGGCTTGAACCGGCCGGGGGAGCCGGTGGGGCTGGGCCCCGTGATGAGTAGAGGTCCGAGGGCAGAAGATCCGTCGGGAGACGGGGTACGGGTGCTTTTCGTGGGTTATGCCTGGTGGGCCGGAGCTCGGGCCCTGTCGTGCGGGGAGGGAGCAAGCCCTTCGTGTGGCCTGTCCAACAAGAACCCTTGATGGATCTACACAAATGACCCCTTGCTGAATTCAGAATTTTCTCTACTTTTCTAAAATGTATAGCTTTCTAGGATCCATTATTGCTTTCACGCCCATTTCTACCATTAACTGGAAGGAGGTTGAAAGCACCAAAAATAGCAAAAATAGGCTATGTCCCAGAAAAATGCCAAAACTGTGTAAATAATGTTGGTTTTCTGACAAAAGTCTGTCATTCCCTAAAAGCTGGGAAAGTGGTGAATTCAGCCCCACAAACCCTTTTATGATACCATTTGCAGAGAAAAACCCAGACGATTTCATTTGCAGCCCGTTTTTCTCATTTTTCCCCCAAAAAACATTTTGCTATATTTTTGCTAATTTCAGGGACCCCTCCAGGGAAATCCACAAACCCTGGGTACCTTTACAATCCCCATGATGTTGGAAGAAAAGGACGCAAATTTGGCGTGGATACCTTATGTGGTCAAAAAGTTACAGGGGCCTAAGCGCGCACTACCCCAAGTAGCCAAAAAAAGGCTTAGCACAGGGGGGGAAAGGCCTAGCAGCGAAGGGGTTAAAAGGACCAGGTGTATCAGTGAAACCCCTGAGAAGGTTCATATTTCTATACTGGAACGCCCCATATTCCATTCCCTGGACGGTGAGGAGGCTGGCCCAAGTCAAAGAGTGGCTGAGGAGGAGGAAGCCAGCCAGGGGGCTATCCCCATGGATACGTCGGACGTAGCTGACAGCGAGTTGCAGTCACAGCTCGGGTCCCTAGAAGGAGGACCGTCCAGCTCCCCACTACGACCTCAAGAATACATGGTCTCGGGGAAGATTGCCCCCTCCCTATCGTCATCACGGGGGGATCATTCCAGGTACTGTCTGCGGAACAATCCGGCCCCCTCCTCCCGTCTTGCAGGGTTCATCGTGTGAAGAGAGAAGGACCCGCGCAGGGTTGCGACCTGTACCGGTGTTGGTGAGCGGGAAGCAGACGCCCAGGCCAGAGTCGGTAACGGACTGAATATTGATGTTTTGTTTTTCTGTTTAATGAAGGTTAGAAGGTTCACCGGCGGGGTAGCGGTTCTGTCTACCCACGGCCGGAACCTCCGCGTTAGCGCTGGCGTATGACGCCATGCGCAACTATAAAATAAAGAGGCATGGCCCCGTGTAGTTAGTCGGGACCGCGCCATAGACACCAATACCCGAGTAGCGTGTTTTATCAGCAGCTGCAGCGCGCCCCTAACACCACGTGCTGCGACATCGTTACAACACCCTCAGAGGGGGTGCTCTGATCCAATCAGAAACACCGTCGGAAAGGGTACTCTGATCGAATCAGAGACACGTCGGAGAGGGTGCTCTTGCCTGACCATGCCGGTTCTTTTCACCACTGTGCTCCACCAGGTCTCATTGGAGACACCGTGGAATTGGGGACCCTCAACAGACCACCGAGTCATAGTTCCAGAGATAGACCAAAACTTTCCACCGCAGAAACCCACCATATTCCATCAGAGGCACCGTCAGATTAGCCTTCCTGTAGAGTCCCAGATTCAGCTTTAAACCAGTCCTTCCCACTATTGAGCAGTATGGTGCACTGGTAGAGGAGGGAGAGGTGCACTGGTAGAGCAGGGAGAGGTGCACTGGCAGAGCACGGGGTATACTGGTAGAGCAGGGAGAGGTGCACTGACAGAGCACGGGGTGCCCTGGTAGAGCAGGGAGAGGTGCACTGGCAGAGCACAGGGTGCCCTGGCAGAGCGGGAGAGGTGAACTGGCAGAGCAGGGAGAGGTGCACTGGCAGAGCAGGGAGAGGTGCACTGGTAGAGCAGGAGGTGCACTGGTAGAGCAGGGGGTGCACTGGTAGAGCAGGGGGTGCACTGGTAGAGGAGGGAGAGGTGCACTGGCAGAGCATGGGGTGTACTGGTAGAGAAGGGAGAGGTGCACTGGTAGAGCAGGGAGAAGTGCACTGCCAGAGCAGGGAGAGGTGCACTGGTAGAGCGGGGTGCAGTGGTAGAGCAGGGAGGTGTATTGGCAGAGCAGGGAGACGTGCACTAGCAGAGCCGGGAGAGGTGAACTGGTAGAGCACGGGGTGTACTGGTAGAGCAGGGAGAGGTGTCCTGGCAGAGCAGGGAGAGGTGAAGTGGCAGAGCAGGGAGAGGTGCACTGCTAGAGCACGGGTGTACTGGTAGAGCAGGGAGAGGTGAAGTGGCAGAGCAGGGAGAGGTGAAGTGGCAGAGCAGGGAGAGGTGTACTGGTAGAGCAGGGTTTGTACTGGCAGAGCAGGGAGAGGTGTCCTGGCAGAGCAGGGAGAGGTGAAGTGGCAGAGCAGGGAGAGGTGCACTGCTAGAGCACGGGTGTACTGGTAGAGCAGGGAGAGGTGCCCTGGCAGAGCACGGAGAGGTGCACTGGCAGAGCAGGGAGAGGTATACTGGTAGAGCAGGGAGAGGTGCACTGGTAGAGCACGGGGTGTACTGGCCAGAGCAGGGAGAGGTGCACTGGTAGAGCAGGGAGAGGTGCACTGGTAGAGCAGGGAGAGGTGCACTGGTAGAGCACGGGTGTACTGGTAGAGCACGGGGTGCACTGGCAGAGTAGGGGGAGGTGTACTGGTAGAGCACGGGGTGTACTGGCAGAGCACGGGGTGCACTGGCAGAGCAGGGAGAGGTGCACTGGCAGATCAGGGAGTGGTGCACTGGTAGAGCAGAGGGTGTACTGGCAGAGCAGAGAGAGGTGCCCTGGCAGAGCAGCAAAAGGTGCACTGGTAGAGCAGAGAGAGGTGTACTGGTAGAGCAGGGTTTGTACTGGCAGAGCAGGGAGCAGTGCACTGGCAGAGCACGGGGTGTAATGGCAGAGCAGGGAGAGGTGCACTGGCAGAGCAGGGAGAGGTGTACTGGTAGAGCAGGGAGAAGTGCACTGGTAGAACACGGGTGTACTGGCAGAGATGGGTGAGGTGTACTGGTAGAGCAAGGGTGTACTGGCAGAGCAGGGAGAGGTGCACTGGCAGAGCAAAGAGAGGTGCACTGGCGGAGCAGGGAGAGGTGTACTGGCAGAGCAGGGGATGCACTGGTGGAGCAGGGAGAGGTGCACAGGCAGAGCAGGGAGATATGCACTGGCAGAGCAGGGAGAGGTGCACTGGCAGAGCAGGGAGAGGTGTACTGGCAGAGCATGGGGTGTACTGGTAAAGCAGGGAGAGGTGTACTGGTAGAGCAGGGTTTGTACTGGCAGAGCTGGAAGAGGGGCACTGGCAGAGCAGGGAGAGGTGAAGTGGCAGAGCAGGGAGAGGTGAAGTGGCAGAGCAGGGAGAGGTGTACTGGTAGAGCAGGGTTTGTACTGGCAGAGCAGGGAGAGGTGTCCTGGCAGAGCAGGGAGAGGTGAAGTGGCAGAGCAGGGAGAGGTGCACTGGTAGAGCGGGGGTGTACTAGCAGAGTAGGGAGAGGTGCACTGGTAGAGGAGGGAGAGGTGCACTGGCAGAGCACGGGGTGTACTGGTAGAGCAGGGAGAGGTGGACCGGTAGAGCAGGGAGAGGTGCACTGCCAGAGTAGGGAAAGGTGCACTGGTAGAGCGGGGGTGCACTGGTACAGCGGGGGGTGTATTGGCAGAGCACGGGGTGCACTGGCAGAGCAGGGAGAGGTGCAGTGGCAGAGCAGGGAGAGGTACACTGGCAGAGCACGAGGTGTACTGGCAGAGCAGGGAGAGGTGCACTGGTAGAGCAGGGAGAGGTGCACTGGCAGAGCAGGTAGAGGTGTACTGGCAGAGCAGGGAGATCTGCACTGGCAGAGCATGGAGAGGTGCACTGGCAGAGCATGGAGAGGTGCACTTGCAGAGCAGGGAGAGGTGCACTGGTAGAGCAGGGGGTGTATTGTTAGAGCAGGGAGATGTATACTGGCAGAGCAGGGAGAGGTGCACTGGCAGAGCAGGGAGAGGTGCACTGGCAGAGCACGGGAGAGGTGTACTGGCAGAGCATGGGGTGTACTGGTAAAGCAGGGAGAGGTGTACTGGTAGAGCAGGGTTTGTACTGGCAGAGCTGGGAGAGGGGCACTGGCAGAGCAGGGAGAGGTGTCCTGGCAGAGCAGGGAGAGGTGAAGTGGCAGAGCAGGGAGAGGTGCACTGGTAGAGCGGGGGTGTACTAGCAGAGTAGGGAGAGGTGCACTGGTAGAGGAGGGAGAGGTGCACTGGCAGAGCACGGGGTGCACTGGTAGAGCAGGGAGAGGTGGACCGGTAGAGCAGGGAGAGGTGCACTGCCAGAGTTTGGAGAGGTGCACTGGTAGAGCGGGGGTGCACTGGAACAGCGGGCAGGTGTATTGGCAGAGCACGGGGTGCAGTGGCAGAGCAGGGAGAGGTGTACTGGCAGAGCAGGGAGAGGTGCAGTGGCAGAGCAGGGAGAGGTACACTGGCAGAGCACGGGGTGTACTGGCAGAGCAGGGAGAGGTGCACTGGTAGAGCAGGGAGAGGTGCACTGGCAGAGCAGGTAACGGTGTACTGGCAGAGCAGGGAGATGTGCACTGGCAGAGCATGGAGAGGTGCACTGGCAGAGCATGGAGAGGTGCACTGGCAGAGCAGGGAGAGGTGCACTGGTAGAGCAGGGGGTGTATTGTCAGAGCAGGGAGATGTATACTGGCAGAGCAGGGAGAGGTGCACTGTCAGAGCAGGGAGGGGTTCACGGGTAGAGCAGGGAGATGTGCACTGGCAGAGCATGGAGAGGTGCACTGGCAGAACATGGAGAGGTGTACTGGCAGAGCAGGGAGAGGTGCACTGGTAGAAATTGGAGAGGTGTACTGGTAGATCAGGGGGTGTATTGGCAGAGCAGGGAAAGGTGCGCTGGTAGAGCAGGGGGTGTACTAGCAGAGCAGGGAGAGGTGTACTGGCAGAGCAGGGAGAGGGGCACTGGCAGAGCATGGAGAGGTGAACTGGCAGAGCAGGGAGAGGTGCACTGGCAGAGCAGGGAGTGGTGCACTGGCAGAGCATGGAGAGGTGCACTCGCAGAGCAAGGGGTGTACTGGTAGATCAGGGGGTGTACTGGCAGAGCAGGGTGAGGTGTACTGGCAGAACAGGGAGAGATGCACTGTTAGAGCAGGGGGTGAACTGGCAGAGAAGGGAGAGGTGCACTGGCAGAACAGGGATAGGTGCACTGGCAGAGCAAGGAGAGGTGTACTGGCAGAGCAGGGAGAGGACTTGTAGATCGGCATTAATATTTTGCCTAAGTGGTGTCAATGTTTATATTATTCACCGATTTGTAAAATTTATGTTTATAGTAGAAAAGAAATTATGTAAGGTTGACACCCAAAGTAAATGTTAAATTTGTTAAGACTGTGAATTATTGATGTTGTTGCTTTTAAGGTGATGATGAATTAATTTTATGGCACTTTTTAATTGTTTGCTTTCATAGTACTACTTTAAGATAATGTATTAATTGTCTGTTTTTAGAGTACTATTCTTAGATGATGTTCCATTTATAATGTTTATTATTTTTACCAAATGGCACACGTGCACTTTATCCCTGAAAATTGTCAAGTCCTGTAAACTATTTTAAAAATTGAATTAATAATTTTGGAGTATCCCGAACTGGAAAAAGTGAATTGATTGTGGTTAATGTTATGCATTGTATCCAGGGATGTTCAATTAGGTAAAGTGTGTGGTTTGTATTTATTTTTGTCCTTTTTGTAATGGTTTTAATTAATCAACAAATAAATAAATAAATCCAAAAAAAATGGTAGAGCAGGGAGAGGTGTAGAGCAAGGGGTGCACTGGTAGAGCTGGGAGAGGTGCACTGGCAGAGAAGGGAGAGGTGTACGGGCAGAGCAGGGAGAGGTGCACTGTTAGAGCAGGGGGTGGACTGGCAGAGAAGGGAGAGGTGCACTGGCAGAGCAGGGATAGGTGCACTGGCAGAGCAAGGAGAGGTGTACTGGCAGAGCAGGGAGAGGTGCACTGGCAGAGCAGGGAGAGGTGCACTGGCAGAGCAGGGAGAGGTGTACTGGCAGAGCAGGGAGAGGTGTACTGGCAGAGCAGGGAGAGGTGTACTGATAGAGCAGGGAGAGGTGCACTGGTAGAGCAGGGAGAAGTGCACTGGTAGAGGAGGGGGAGGGTGCACTGGGAGAGCAGGGAGAGGTGCACTGGCAGAGCACAGGGTGTGCTGGTAGAGCAGGGAGAGGTGTAGAGCAAGGGGTGCACTGGTAGAGCTGGGAGAGGTGCACTGGCAGAGAAGGGAGAGGTGTACGGGCAGAGCAGGGAGAGGTGCACTGTTAGAGCAGGGGGTGAACTGGCAGAGAAGGGAGAGGTGCACTGGCAGAGCAGGGATAGGTGCACTGGCAGAGCAAGGAGAGGTGTACTGGCAGAGCAGGGAGAGGTGCACTGGCAGAGCAGGGAGAGGTGCACTGGTAGAGCAGGGAGAGGTGTACTGGCAGAGCAGGGAGAGGTGTACTGGCAGAGCAGGGAGAGATGTGGTGATAGAGCAGGGAGAGGTGCACTTGTAGAGCAGGGAGAAGTGCACTGGTAGAGGAGGGGGAGGGTGCACTGGGAGAGCAGGGAGAGGTGCACTGGCAGAGCACAGGGTGTACTGGTAGAGCAGGGAGAGGTGTAGAGCACGGAGTGCACTGGTAGAGCTGGGAGAGAGGCACTGCTAGAGCAGGGAGAGGTGTACAGGCAGAGCAGGGAGAGGTGCACTGGCAGAGCAAGGAGAGGTGCGCTGGCAGAGCATGGAGAGGTGCACTGGCAGAGCAGGGAGAGGTGCATTGGCAGAGCTCGGAGAGGTGCACTGGCAGAGCAGGGTGTGTACTGGTAGATCAGGGGGTGCAGAGCAGGGAGAGGTGCACTGGCAGAGCAGGGAGAGGTACACTGATAGAGCAGGGAGAGGTGCACTGGTAGAACAGGGAGAGGTGTACTAGCAGAGCAGGGGGTGGTGCACTGGCAGTGCAGGGAGAGGTGCATTGGCAGAGCAGGGAGAGGTACACTGGCAGAACAGGGAGAGGTACACTGGTAGAACAGGGAGAGGTGTACTGGCAGAGCACGGGTGTACTGGTAGAGGAGGGAGAGATGCACTGGAAGAGCAGGGTGTGTACTGGCAGAGTAGGGAGCGGTGTACTGGTAGAGCAGGGAGAGGTGCACTGGTGGAGCACGGATCTACTGGCAGAGCAGGGAGAGGTGCACTGGCAGAGCAGGGAGAGGTGCACTGGAAGAGCAGTGGATGTACTGGTAGAGCAGGGAGAGGTGCTCTGGCAGAGCATGAAGAGGTGCACTTGCAGAGCAGGGAGAGGTGCATTGGCAGAGTATGGGGTGTACTGGTAGAGCAGGGAGAGGTGCACTGGTAGAGCACGGGGTGCACTGGCAGAGCAGGGAGAGGTGAACTGGCTGAGCAGGGGTGCACTGTCAGAGCAGGGAGAGGAGTACAGGCAGAGCATGGAGAGGTGCACTGGTAGAGCACGGGTTGTACTGGCAGAGCAGGGAGAGGGGCACTGGTAGAGCAGGGAGAGGTGTACTGGTATAGCAGAGAGGTGTACTGGCAGAGCAGGGAGAGGTGCACTGATAGAGCAGGGAGAGGTACACTGGCAGAGCAGGGAGAGGTGCACTGGTAGAGCAGGGGGTGAACTGGCAGAGGAGGGAGAGGTGCACTGGCAGAGCAGGGAGAGGTGCACTGGCAGAGCAGGGAGAGGTGCACTGGTAGAGCAGGGAGATGTGCACTGGCAGAGCAGGGAAAGGTGTTCTGGCAGTGCAGGGAGGGGTGCACTGGTAGAGGAAGGAGAGTGGCAGTGGTAGAGCAGGGAGTGGTGCACTGGTAGAGCAGGGAGATGTGCACTGGGAGAGCAGGTAGAGTTGTACTAGCAGAGCAGGGAGAGGTGTACTGGCAGAGCAGGGAGATGTGCACTGGCAGAGCACAGGGTGTACTGGTAGAGCAGGGAGAGGTGCACTGGTAGAGAAGGGAGAGGTGCACTGGCTAAGCAGGGAAAGGTGCACTGGTAGAGCAGGGAGAGGTGCACTGGTAGAGCAGGGAGAGGTGCACTGGTAGAGCAGGGAGAGGTGCACTGGTAGAGCAGGGAGAGGTGCACTGGTAGAGCAGGGAGAGGTGTTCTGGCTAAGCAGGGAAAGGTGCACTGGTAGAGGAGGGAGAGGTGCACTGGCAGAGCAGGGAGAGCTGCACTGGTAGATCTGGGAGAGGTGCACTGGTAGAGGAGGGGGTGGAGCACTGCTAGAGCAGGGAGAGGTGCACTGGAAGAGCAGGGAGGGGTGCACTGGTAGAGCAGGGAGAGGTGCACTGGCAGAGCACAGGGTGTACTGGTAGAGCAGGGAGAGGTGCACTGGTAGAGCAGGGAGAGGTGCACTGGTAGAGCAGGGAGAGGTGCACTGGCAGAGCACAGGGTGTACTGGTAGAGCAGGGAGAGGTGCACTGGTAGAGCAGGGAGAGGTGCACTGGTAGAGCAGGGAGAGGTGCACTGGCTAAGCAGGGAGAGGTGCACTGGTAGAGCACGGGGTGCACTGGCAGAGCAGGGAGAGGTGCACTGGCAGAGCAGGGAGAGGTGTACTGGTAGAGCACTGGGTGTACTGGTAGGGCTGGGAGGGGTGCACTGGTAGAGCAGGGAGTGGTGCACGGGTAGAGCAGGAGTGTACTGGCAACACGGGCCCCAGCATCTCCTGTAGTGCTGGGGGCCCCGAGCTGCAGGGGCCCCCTCCGCCCAGTACTCGGGCCTTAGAGCTCCGGATTAAATCCGGAATGGGGCCCCCTCCGTGTACCTTGCAGGGGGGGGGGGGGCTCAGCTTTTGTTTACGCCAGTGTGTGCTGGTAGAGCAGGGGGTGTACTGGTAGAGCAGGAGGTGTACTGGCATAGCATGGGGTGTACTGGTAGAGCACGGGGGTGCACTGGTAGAGCACAGGGTGCACTGGCAGAGCAGGGAGAGGTGCTAGCACCTCATCCAGAAAATCACATACTTCCAGTGGCCCAGCTTAAGGGTCATCCTTTGAATATTGTCACAAAGAATGTAAAAAAACACAAGCTGTCCTCATCAAGAGGAAACATTCTAGAATGCTTGTTGATGTTTGTTCTAAAATGCTTGATGGTGACTGTTCTAGAAAGCCCATTGGTGATTGTTCTAGAATGCCTGTTGGTGGTTGTCCTAGAATGCCCGTTGATGGTTGTTCTATAATGCATATTGGTGATTGTTCTATTATGCCTCTTGGTGGTTGTTCTAAAATGCCTGTTGGTGACTGTTCTAGAATGCCCGTTGGTGATTGTTCCAGAATGTCTGGTTTTGATTGTTCTAGAATGCCTGTTGGTGGTTGTTCTAGAATGCCTGTTGGTGGTTGTTCTAAATTGCCTGTTGGTGATTGTCCTACAATGCATCTTGGTGGTTGTTCTAGAATGCCTGTTGGTGGTTGTCCTAGAATGCCCGTTGGTGGTTGTTCTAATATGCCTGTTGGTGGCTGTTCTAGAATGCCTGTTGGTGATAGTTATAGAACGCCTTTTTTTGCTAGACGACTTGATAAAGTTGTATTTGTTCTCTACCCTGGATGGCCCCTTTAATACCTGTGGCATCGACTCTGTGCTCCATTGTGCCCCCTATCTCATCCTGAAAAGGATGGGTCTGTCGGAAGCCACGAGCTGCGCGCGCCTCACCTGTGGCCTTGGCTGGATGGTGAGAAGAGCCCACCTTGGCACGAGGAAGCCGGTCACCGCCCTCGTCCGCAGCAGTGGGGGTGTCTTCGTCGATGGTCCTCGGATGGCCAGAGCTGTCCTCGTGGCTCCAGGAGGGCTCGGCGTCCATCCTGCAGGAAACAATCTTTGTTCTGAGAGGGCGACACCGGAGAGGAGCCGTCGCCTTCACTCGGACACTGTCCTTCGGCTCTAATCCGGCCCCCGCCCCTTCTAGCCTTCGGGCCTCGGGCGCTTCTTCCCCTTCGACGCCAGGAGGAACGCAGGAGGATGTGGCGGCGAGACCCGTTGAGAACTTCCTCCTCGGTGTGTAAGCGGAAGTCCGGCCTTGCGTGCTTCAAGGATTGTGCAGCAGGGAGCTCGGTCCTGGGCTCAGGCGGGTCCCCGGGGTCCATGATTGTTGTGCAGGTATGGGGCTCGAATGACCCTTTGGGGAAGGAAAGAGACACAAAACCACAGGCCAGGCCTAACTTACGAAAGAGGGGGAAATGGCCATTTGAGTCGGTTGGAGCCACCAAGAGAGGGATTGTATTTATTGCAGCAAAAAACTCGAACGACAAAGATACATTTCTGAAAGAATAACAATTAAAAAAAAAAATAACAGGTAAAGTAAAGTGCTTGTCGAGCAGCAGTAAATCAAACACAATTCACAAACACAATCACAAGCATAATCACAAACATAATCAAGCACAAACGAAAACATGCACACAACGCTTACTGACATAACTGGGAAACAAACACTTACATGAACTGAGACTGCACCATAGCCTGGGCTTTAAATGAATATATAGGAGTGCAGGCACTCAGTAACGCAGAGAACCTGTTCGAAAACCAGTGCTACTATTTCACATTCATTGCAAGGGCTCTAATGCCCTTGGGCCAAGTTCATGCTCTAAAACTGCAAATATAAAGTGCTGAGAAGTGCTGGTACAAACATAAAGTGCCGAGAAGTTTTGGTACAAACATAAAGTGCTAAGAAGTGCTGGTACAAATATGAAGTGATGAGAAGTGCTGGTACAAACATAAAGTTCTTGGAAGTGCTGGTACAAGCGTAAAGTGCTGAGAAGAGCTGGTACCAACATAAAGTGCTGAGAAGTGTCAGTACAAACATAAAGTGCCGAGAAGTGTTGGTACAAACATAAAGTGCTAAGAAGTGCTGGTACAAATATAAAGTGATGAGAAGTGCTGATACAAACATAAAGTTCTCGGAATTACTGGTACAAGAGTAAAGTGCTGAGAAGAGCTGGTACAAGCATAAAGTGCTGAGAAGTGTCAGTGCAAACCTAAAGCGCCGAGAAGTGCAGGTACAAACATAAAGTGCTGAGAAGTGCCGGTAGAAACATAAAGTGCTCAGAAGTGCTGCTACTGTCCCTTTCATATTAAAGAAGTGCAGGTACTCAGCACCCCCCACCTGTGCGGTGGCTGGCCCAGCTTCCTAGCAGCTCTTCTGAGCACATCATTTTGCCTGATTACCATTTTGGTGACCACTCCAAGCTGCTGTGGGTCCCCATTAGGCTGGAGAAGCAGTGCTTAAAGTGTGCCTGGGCCTAAGGTATGTCACAGAAGCCCACTGCTGCTGGCACCTCCCACAGCCTCTAGCGCTGATGCCCAATGCCAGTGGCAGCATTACCTCCTAACCTTCACACTCAATCAATTGTGACATTTAGGAGTCCTCGAGGAGAACCCAGACTGCAGAGGATGGCCTGGATGGCCTACTTTTATCAACTTCTAAAAGTATATTAAGCCCCTCATTTCGAGTTACAAGGTATGGGGGCATAGTCAGATCACATGCAGCTTTACTATTGTTGTGCCGTAATTCTGCCCCACGACCATGCAATTACTAGCTGCACTCCATGGAATGGGGAATTACCTTGTGTGACGTAAAACCACATGGAATTCCCAGTTCCATAGGGCTTTTCGCATATCTTTACCATTTGTTTTGAGCAGGTGGTAAATGTTTGTGGTGACCTCTGGGTGGAGTGAGGGATAGTGGAGGGGAGCGGTGGGAGTTGAGGAGGGAAGGGGATGTTCTTTTTATGGCACTTCCCCGTTAAAAATAAAACAAATGGCGAATAATTCTTGGAGGCTGCTGCAGGCAAAGCCTCATGCTATTATACCATGTGGAACTAGTGCATGGTAACATTGGGTATGGTTCTCCGACACCCAGAAAAACATACGTATGGAAAACCGACCTACTTGGAATCAGGCGGTGAGGAATTCCACGAGGCAATTCTGCTCCACCTGACTCCTGACGAGGACCTAAATAGGTAAACACTCTACTCATGTGCTCTTCAAAAAAATAGATACAGTGCGCCACCATGTGGCAGACTAAAAAACTGACCTATGTTTACAAATAATTAGCTAGGATGACCACCGTCAAACCCTGGCACAAATTAACCACTGTGGAGGGGCCAAACCCAGGGTATCAAAACAACAAAGAATGGTGGGCAGCACACAGGCGTCACTGCCCTGCAGTGCTGGTTGTGGTGATGCGTTAAGTGGAGTGTGGGCTGCGCATGCCCACAGCACATAGTGGAGTTTATTGTGTCTGTGTATGAGATGGCCAGTTCTGTTGTAGAGAAGTGTGTTCTAGAGCACTTTGTGCCTGAAGCACTGTTGTAGCCTGTGGTGTCCGCGTGTCAAGCAGAATAAAGGATGCACAGCAGTCCAGTAGGGTGCATGCTTCTTTTTTCCCAGTTGCATCTCCGATACATAGGCATGTCCTTTGCCCGACTACTACTATTCACCGCCCCCACATGTCTCCCTGAGTCCACCCTCTTTTCCCACCTGTCCTGGTGACAGTAGGTCCCACCTTTTAATACGCACTACCCTGGGCTCCCCCGCTGCTCTCTGTCCAATAGAAATGACTAAAACTACTTTAGGATCAATCAATCAATCAATCAATCAAGGTATTTGTATCACGCACTACTCACCCGGAAGGGTCTCAAGGCGCTTGGGGGAGGGGGTCTGCTACTGCTCGAACAGCCAGGTCTTGAGCTGTTTCCTGAAGGAGAGGTGGTCCTGGGTCAGCCGCAGGTGGACGGGCAGGGAGTTCCATGTCTTAGCCGCCAGGTAGGAGAAGGATCTTCCTCCGGCGGTGGCTCTCTGGATGCGAGGGACGACGGCGAGGGCGAGGTTCGCGGATCGTAGATGTCGGGTGGGCGTGTAGAAGGTCAGGTGGTCGTTGAGGTACCTTGGGCCCAGGTCGTGGAGGGATTTGTGTGCGTGGGTGAGGAGTCTGAACATGATCCTCTTGTTGACAGGGAGCCAGTGCAGGTCTCTCAGGTGGCTCGAGATGTGGCTGCTTCGGGGGGAGTCCAGGATGAGACGGGCGGAGGCGTTCTGGATACGCTGAAGTCTTTTCTGAAGCTTGGCTGTTGTACCGGTGTAGAGGGTGTTTCCGTAGTCTAGTCTGCTGGTGACGAGGGCCTGGGTGACAGTCTTCCTGGTCTCGGTCGGGATCCATCTGAAGATCTTGCGGAGCATGCGGAGGTTGTGGAAGCAAGATGAGGAGACGGCGTTGACTTGTCTGGTAATCGATAGGGAGGAGTCCAGGATGACGCCCAAGTTGCGTGCGTGGTCCGTTGGCTTGGGTGCGGTGCCCAGGGCCGGGGGCCACCAGGAGTCGTCCCATGCGGAGGGCGACGGTCCCAGGATGAGGACTTCTGTCTTGTCCGTGTTCAACTTCAGGCGGCTGATGTTCATCCATTCGGCGACATCTTTCATCCCTTCGTGTAGGTCGGCTTTGGCGGTGTCGGGGTCTCTGGTGAGGGAGAGAATCAGCTGCGCCAAACGTCACTGCCAACACGGAGTGAGATAGTGTCATCCAGCATGTCGAAGGGTTGGAGGGATCCCTTTCTATATCAAATGCAGTTTGAACCATGAATAGCCAAAGCAGAAGGCCCTGATACCAAGTACTTGCCCACATCAGAAGTCCCGCCCTACAGAGGCAGGACGTCCGGCCTGTGGGGAATGGACAGTGAGCAGTGATGGGGTGGTTTATGGCTTCCTGGGCAGTGGAATATTTTGTCTCTGTCACACAATACTCCGTTTCTGCGCCCTTTTTTTTCAAGCTTCTCACTTTGCAAAATAAAAAAATAAAAAAAATAAAAATGGCTGCAACCTTGCACACGCTTCCTTTTTGTAAGGTGAGGTCTTTAGATAAAACCTTGTATAAAACTATAAATTAAAGAGAGCAGACAAGACCAATCTAAAGCAGGCTAAGGGCTCAGCCAGACACCTGTAAGCCTTCTGAAGTAGGCCTCTCAGGCAGCTCACATGATTGAATCATGTGACCTTCTTAGTCCAATCAGCAACACCCAAGAGGATGGTAGGCGATGGGTTTGTCCATTCTTTAGGTCTTGCCTACCAAACAGCATCAGATGCCTGGGTGCAAAAGACCTATTATGGGCGAACCAAGAACTCACAACCCACCCCTTGTTTGTCATTCGTCACTCTTATGTGATTGCTTGTTGTTCAATGACACTTTTGTCCCTTGTGTTTGTCCCTCTCCTGGAGCATGGCCTCCTGACCATGCATTTTGATTGCCTGACGTGTATTCTTCCATTGCTCACCTTTAGAGAACTACTTTTTTCTTTTTGGATAAGCTCTCCATAAGAGTGCATGTGTTTTCCAGCGCTCTCCCTTGAGAGCTTACCTCTTTCCCTAAAGACCAGCCCTCCCCTGATCTGCTTTGCTCTCTCCCTCGTGTTCTTCTCCACCTGCACCCATTTGCACCCTGCCTCATGAGCTAATTTTCTCATGCTCCTTCACTCAGATCTTTTTTTATTCCTCCGCTTTCCCATGCTACACACCGCGGATTCCTCCTCACTGCTCCACATCCGTCTGCACTGTGAAGCTGGTCATTTATAAAAAAATATATATTTTTTTAAAGGTGTGACTCGAATTGTTGACAGCCCTTCAGCTTTACAAAAAAAGCGGTATACGACAATCTCATTAAAAAAAAAGTACTGATCCACCATGGATCGGTAAATTAAAAAAATTGACGCCTGCGTCCTCTTGTAAGTGGGCACGTTCACATGTATGCATCATCATACATAGCTATTAAAGAAAGTATACCTTTATGCCTTTTTTCATTTTTTTCTCCTTATTCTAATGCTGTACATCACTGGCAAAAAAAATGTTTCCCAATGTTGTACTGCATCACCCCGAGGCGGTGGCAACCCAGTAAGTCTCAAAGGCGAAGTCCGTTAACTTTGCCAATGCTTGTTTCGGAGGAAACTTTAGAAGGAGAATAGAATACTGCAGCATTCATTTACATTTTACAACCTTTATAGCATAGAAATGGCCCAGTAGTTAAATGGAAAGCTTTCAGGTGGCCCCAAGAGCTGGTGAAACAAACTTTTCAGAAAGTTTAAAGAAAATATTGCACAGTAAATATGTGGTGACAGATCAAAAGAAGACTTAAACTGGTCTTATTCAGGTGACTGTGGAAATCGGCGCGGAAGAGCAAGCTTGTAGGTAATGTACTGGGGATTCCGTCCAGAGGGCCATGCAAGGAGATGTCCCTGCCGTCCATATTGGAGAATCGTTTTCATGTGACTGCCAGCTGTTCCAAAGGACCTTCAGTGCCTTGGATTAGCCCTAGGGCAGTCTTAACGGCTTTATAGGCCCCCGGCAAAGCCGAGCACTTGGCCCTCCCTACACAACCACTCACAGGAATAAAAATGTTTAATGGAAAATTAGTGTTACATTCTGGTCTCCATGAGGCCCCTATGCTCGTAGGGCCCCCGGGCAACTGCCCAGCGTGCCCATAAGTTACGATAGCACTGATTAACCCAGAAGACTGTGCATGAAGCTCACAGAAACTGAAATAAACGATAGAGGCTCTCTATGAGAGCCATACATAACAGAGGTATTATCTACTGAACATATCATCCCTGCACGTTTGTTACTGGGTCCTTTGTTGTTCAACGGGGGTGGGGCCTGTGTTGGCATGCCTCACGCTGTTGTGAAAGCGGTGTAGTTATTGCATGACTCCCTGCTGAGGCTGGTATTGCTGAAGGCCAGATTGCATCATTAATAGAGAAATGCAGGCAGCTTTTTTTTAAAGTCATCTTTCACAGGAAGCAGTGGTTTCGAAAAGTGGTGAGGGCCGAGTTTAGGCTCTGTGGTGCTTTCGATAGACACCGTTAACGCCATGACTGTGGCAATGCATGTAGCGAAGGTGCTTAATTTGTCTGGCTTCCGCACTTATTTGTGGGGCTAAGGACATATTGTACCTCATCAAACTTAGATCCAGAGCAAGAGAAGCAGAAAAGAGAGAAAAAAGAGGGTGAGAAAGATAAACAGTAATAAAGGGACAAAGCAGGGATGAAAAGGAACCTGCAAGAGTAAGAAAAAGAGTCAGTAAGTCTAGGGTGGTGGAAGAAAGAGGTATGGGGTTGGAATCAAGGCCAGAGAGCCTCGGTATTCATGGGATAAAGAGATAGGAAGAGCAGAGTGGTGGAAGAAAGAGGCATGAGGTGAAATCAAGACAAGGCACCCTCGGTATTCATGAGATAAAGAGACTTGAAGTATAGGGTGGTGAAAGAAAGAGGTACGGGTGGAATCAAGATCAAACAGCCTTGGTATTCATGAGATAAAGAGATAGGAAGTGTAAGGGGGTGGAAGAAAGCGGTATGGGTGAAATCAAGATGTGGACGCCTCGGTATTCATGAGATAAAGAGACAGGAAGTGTAGGGGGTGAAAGAAAGAGGCATGAGGTGGAATAAAGACCAGGCAGCCTCGGTATTCATGAGATAAAGAAACAGGAAGTGTAGGGTAGTGGAAGAAAGAGGCGTGAGGTGGAACCAAGACCAGGCAGCCTCGGTATTCATGGGATAAAGAGAAAGGAAGTGTAGGGCGAGGGAGAAAGAGGCACAGGGAGAAATCAAGACCAGGGAGCCTCCGTATTCATGAGATGAAGAAACAGGAAGTGTAGGGTGGTGGAAGAAAGAGGCGTGAGGTGGAACCAAGCCCAGACAGCCTCAGTATTCATGGGATAAAGAGACAGGAAGTGTAGGGGGTGGAAGAAAGAGGCACAGGGAGGAATCAAGGCCAGGCAGCCTTGGTATTCATAAGATAAAGAGACAGGAAGTGTGGAGTGGAGGAAGAAAGAGCCATGAGGTTGAATCAAGACGTGGCAGCCTCGGTATTCATGAGATAAAGAGACAGGAAGAGCAGAGTGGTGGAAGAAAGAGGCATGAGGTGAAATCAAGACAAGGCACCCTCGGTATTCATGAGATAAAGAGACTTGAAGTACAGGGTGGTGAAAGAAAGAGGTACGGGGTGGAATTAAGATCAAACAGCCTTGGTATTCATGAGATAAACAGATAGGAAGTGTAAGGCGGTGGAAGAAAGCGGTATGGGTGAAATCAAGATGTGGCAGCCTCGGTATTCATGAGATAAAGAGACAGGAAGTGTAGGGGGTGAAAGAAAGAGGCATGAGGTGGAATCAAGACCAGGTAGGCTCGGTATTCATGAGATAAAGAAACAGGAGGTGTAGGGTGGTGGAAGAAAGAGGCGTGGGGTGGAACCAAGCCCAGGCAGCCTCGGTATTCATGGTATAAAGGGACAGGAAGTGTAGGGAGTGGAAGAAAGAGGCACAGGGAGGAATCAAAACCAGGGAGCCTCGGTATTCATGGGATAAAGAGACAGGAAGTGCAGGGTGAAGGAAGAAAGAGGCGTGAGGTGGAACCAAGTCCAGGCAGCCTCGGTATTCATGGGATAAAGATACAGGAAGTGTAGGGGGTGGAAGAAAGAGGCACAGGGAGGAATCAAAACCAGGGAGCCTCGGTATTCATGGGATAAAGAGACAGGAAGTGTAGGGGGTGGAAGAAAGAGGCTTGATATGGAATCAAGACTACGCAGCCATGGTATTCAGCAGCCGTGGTATTCAGCAGCCATGGTATTCAGCAGCCGTGGTATTCAGCAGCCGTGGTATTCAGCAGCCGTGGTATTCAGCAACCCCGGCATTCGGCAGCACCGGCAGCTAGTTCCTAGGAAATCTCTGGACCCTATTGCACTATCGGGCATGAGACCCATTTCACCAGTGTTTTGCCTTAGAGAGAGATAGGGGTAACCCTGGACTATGAAACAAGAGGGCCATCTGAAGAACACATAGAAGAAGAGCTGTTTCATAAGGGGAAGAACCTTCTAGTGAAATGAAAGAGTTTTTTGTTGAGTTTAGTCGAACCATAGATTGTCCCAGCTACAAACAGACAGGGCACAAGTTTCACTTTGAGAGGGAAAATTGCACTATTCGTCCAGGAACAGAGAATCCTTTTTTGAAGTTTTATTGGCTCAGGAACTATGAAGACAGGAGCTAATCCTGAAAATACCAAATCCTCTGCACAGGGTTCCTGCTCCCCCTTTCCCTTGTTTAGTTTTAGGGTAGGGAGAGTCCAGTTTTCTCACTTATATTCTTTTGCAGGTGATGTTTTTTTTTAATGAATTGTTGATTTGTTTATGTAGGTTTGCCTCTTTGTCTTGAAGCTGTTCTAGCCACCCTTAGCCCTCCCTCAAAGCTTACCCCATCTCAGGCAGGTGTAATTGACATGAACAAGACTTACCAAGACTGTGTTACACCCTAGTGAGAGAAGCCGGTGCCCTGAAGGTACCACTTCCTTGCACCACGGTGGGACTCCGGGGCCTCATCGATGGGCGACCACCATCTCTAACAAAAGGTGGCTAGCGACTATGGGCCACCAGTTCAATGCCAAGATGCACCAAATTTGTCAAAATTGCTCTATACATTCATGTCTTGTGTACAGTTGTGACCAATCTGTAACATACAAATTATGCATCAAAACCAGTGCAATCAACCCAGAACTTAATTTAAAAAAAAAAAAAGTGATGTTTTATTAAGGTACCAAAACCATTTACTTGCAAACTTCTGTGGCTGTATATATCACTTTATTATTTTATTGAAACCACACAGCGAACTTAGTAGATAGGAAATACCCTATACTGTGTGTCTGGTAATGCTGTTTTGCGGCACTTTAAGGGTAACACAAGTTGAGCCCTTGTGGCCTCAACGGGTTGGTGCACAACATGCAGAAACGGGTTTGACTGCAACAATGAACCCATATTGCGGAACTACCCTACACTTCCTGTTTCTTTATCTCAAGAATACCGAGGCTGTCTGGTCTTGATTCCTCCCTGTGCCTCTTTCTTCCACCCCCTACACTTCCTGTCTCTTTATCCCATGAATACCAAGGCTGCCTGGTCTTGATTCCACCTCATGCCTCTTTCTTTCACTCCCTACACTTCCAAATTGCGGCACTTTAAGGGTAACACAAGTTGAGCCCTTGTGGCCTCAACGGGTTGGTGCACAACATGCAGAAATGGGTTTGACTGCAACATTGAACCCATATTGCGGCCCTTTATGCGGGTGCTAGGCCGTCCAGGTGTACAGGGTGATTTGGCATCAGAATGCAACGCGGTCTTATCATATGCGGTATTAACATGCGCAAAAATACCAATGACCTTGAAATACCATCACCGGCATAGCGGTGCCATGGACCCTAGTGCAAGGAAGGAAACTGCCCCCCAGCTACTGTTTGCATTGCTAATTACATCAATAACCAGGGTTCAGTTGCTTCCTCTGGGCCACGGTGCCATTGCACCAGCTGCACTAATGGGAACTATGCCCATGAATACCACTCTGGGTAGAAAACTAAGACACAATCAATAAGCCTCTTGTATTGAAGGCCCAAGCGGTGGTTGCCAATGTGTGCTTGCAAACTGTGGGGGGGGGGGGGCTGAGGGGGTTACTAACCTTTGAAATGTTTACTCACGCTGTGCAGTGCAGTTTTGAACTGAGCTCAAGGGCTTTTATAATGCATGGTAAATTTCCACTATGTTTTGTGTTGTGTTGCAAAACGCGAGCGCCTGCGCAAAGCTTTCGTGAATCTACACCTGATGTCCCGCTCACTGGCACTAACTCGCAGAGTTTCCGTGGTTGTACAGGAGCCACATACAATGCGAATTCTTTGCGAGCAAGCGCAGACCTGCCCTGCGCAGAAACAATCGTGTTAGAGCCGCTGTCACCCATGGGTCTCACTTCAACATCATACACCTCAATTCATTGGCCGCTCCATAATTATTCATCTTCCTCATTGGCCACTCCAGTGGTCAAGTGGGTGGGATCTGCGGAACACGATGTGCCCATACTTTTTTACTTTAAGAAAAAATGTTCCACCACTTTTTTATCAAAAGAGAACCGTCCCAGGGTGGTTAATTCCGACAGTCGAAATGCATCAGCTGAAGTGTCATTCAGTGAGTCTCCTGTGCTGTGAAACCGAAGGCGGGCAGACAGCTAAACAAGCCTTCCTGTCAGGGTCCTGCTTGCCTGAAAGAAATGTAAATGTGCACAACTGGTCAATCTGCAAATGTACTGCGATGGAATCCCTTGAAGCTTACGGATGGTAAAGATTTATTCATTTTGAGTGGTATTGCAAGGAAGTTCCCAGCTAAGCTGTGAAGTGTGTGCTTTTAAAGGACAGTTGTAAAGAAAATGCACTATGTACAGCCTGGGTATTACTAAAATCTACATTTTGGCGCACTTTTTTATCTTAAACCTTTTTGTGCATTTTGTAGCATCCTATTTTATACTGTGTGTAATGTAAGTTTAAAATAATGAGTTAAAATATTCACAGAGCTTTCTGTCACAGACTGGGACTTTGTAGCACTAAACGTACACAAGTCACTATTCACCACTGCACCAACCAGGATTCGATTCCGTGGCTCTCTAATTACACAAACAGACCTCGGCAGTGCATAAACTAACAGAGGTTTTGTAATGTGCATTTCCCACTGAAAAACGTAACTTTTGCATTTATTTTTCATTTAAGCTGTGCCTTATTTTATATGCAGTTACTTGAAGGGGAAAAGCCCCAAAAAGTTAGAGGGTAGTTTTTTTTGTTCACACCTTTGACCACGCCCCCATGCTCAATCTCACCTCCCCTTATCGCACAGCATCACAGTTCCTGTACTTTTTTTTTAAGCACTTCGACCACTGGGTCACTCCATTTTGGTTGATGGCAAATAAATGTGTTTATAGTTCAGAATCTCTTCTATGCACAACACCCGAGTACTCCGTAGACGTTAGACTTCTTGCTTTGGGCAATCATACCTTAGTTTGTAAACAAATAAGTGTCAGGGCTCTCGCTAGGGGGCCACTGCAGTTTGCACCACACATTGCCCCTGTGAGCGCTGCCAATGATAGTATCAACACAACTACTAATGATCACACCCCTACAAGTGTGACAGTTCGTACCATTACAAGCCCCCAAAGCTATAAGAATGGCTTGGGCGACAGGTAATAGTCATTTTTAATGTATACTGTATAAATAATTAACTGTTGTTGTGGTTATCTCTAAATTATATGTAAAACAGAGAGAGACCCCTTGACAGCTCAAGGGAATAGGGTACTCTTCACAAGTATCAAAATCGAAGTCCCTTGATAAGCCCACACATAAATGGTCCTGAGTCACAATATCTCAGAAATCTAAAAAATTCTATAAAATCTTTCAACATTTATTGTATACAACACATACATTTTATCCTGTTAAAAACATATCCTGTGCAAGTCCCCTACTAGGACAATTAAAAAACATATAATCAACACAATATCAATAAAGAAAAGAGGATACAATGAATAACACAATTAATCACATCCCGTTACGAACCCGCATAACACAGAAAACAACATTAAAGACAGTATACTTTGTCATGTATTGCACATCTGAATGGACCAATAGTCTTAGTGGTACAGCTTGTGGTATATCTGGCACTTATATAGCTACAAATCTGTAACAGTCCTTTCTATTGTTCTTTTGAATGCGTCGACGCGTTTCGATGGCCTTTCTCTATCTCACCATCTTTATTAAGACCACAGATGGATGTTTTCTCAATTGTGATGTCTTATTGATTCGATCCAGCTTATAACATTATCGTCTCCTCAACCTTGAGTATTTATGGTCTGTTCCTGTATTTTCAGCTCTTTTCGATCGTATTTATTTATTCCACATGTCCTTTCGATCTTCTGTTTAGTGCCGCCTCTAATCTTGTATGGTTTGCTTGATATTCCAGTATTGCCGAGGGATGTAGGGGTCCCGAATCAGATCTCCCTATTGATATCACCGCCTTATCCTTATGGCGTGTTAAGCGTTGGGTAGACGCGGAAATGTTCTTCCGGTGTCCGTCGTGCTGCTCACTATCGTGTCCTCCTGATGTTTCTCTGTTATGCGGGTTCGTAACGGGATGTGATTAATTGTGTTATTCATTGTATCCTCTTTTCTTTATTGATATTGTGTTGATTATATGTTTTTTAATTGTCCTAGTAGGGGACTTGCACAGGATATGTTTTTAACAGGATAAAATGTATGTGTTGTATACAATAAATGTTGAAAGATTTTATAGAATTTTTTAGATTTCTGAGATATTGTGACTCAGGACCATTTATGTGTGGGCTTATCAAGGGACTTCGATTTTGTTATCTCTAAATTAGCCAGACATCGCCATCTTGTGGCAGACTCACACAAGCACTGGTCTTGACAATTACCTAGCAAACACAAGGAGATAATGGACGGAACTCTGAAACGTTTCAGACACTCACCCCCAGTCACAGAGCTGGGTTGAATCCATCAAAACCTGAAACAAGCATCCTGAAACCAGCTTCTGGGTAACACCCTTCATCAGCCAGGCTAGCTTGAATCCAGTGGCAAAATGAGCAAGGGACCCACGTCTCAGGATACTCTGCCAACTTAGGGCGAACAAAGCAAACACAAGGAGATGATGGACGGAGCGCTGAAACTCTTCAGACACTCACCCCTAGTCACAGATCTGGGTTGAATCCATCATCATTCTTTAGCTTGACACCTCAGTTCAGACCCAGCTATATGCAAATCAGTCTTGACCCTGTGCCTCATGGGAACAGTCCAGCCCAAACTGCCAAGCCAGGTCTTCTCTGAACCGGAAACAAGCATCCTGGGACCAGTTTCTAGCTAACACCCTTCATTAGCCAGGCTAGCTCGAATGCAGTGGCAAAGTGAGCAAGGGACCCACGTCTGGGCATACCTCCTTGTGTTTGCTTTGACAAGTACGTGCCAGCGCCGAGCACCGGAAACCACCGGCTCAAATTAAACTCTGTATATAACTAACCCTGGCATGAACTGGGCCACCAAGGTAGAGAGAGAAAGAGACCCGGGCTGAGTCCCTATTTGGTCTTGCTGAAGGGCAGGTAGAGCTGGGATGGAGACAGTTCACTGTGATATCAATATACCAGAAAGGATAGCCGCTGTAGTAGGGCAGGGCATGCTGCGCTCACTTCCGAGTCTGTCATATGCTAGCTTTACCTTGGAGCCGCAGGTAGGGCTGTGAAAGATAGAGTCGTATGTCAGTTAAACCTTTACAATGCGGTAACGCTGGGTTGGGGTCACCCACTTGTGATATCAGTGCCCCTGAAAGATTAATAGGTCTTAAGCGTGTAATATGCTGGGTTTACCTAGGAGCAGCAGGTAGGCCTGGGCGTGACACAGTCGTACGTCACTACCACCTTTACAATACCGGTAGGACGCGGACGTCACTTGTGATATCAGTGCCCCTAAAGGCCCAGTCGGTGTGGTGC
The DNA here is from genome assembly GCF_964204655.1 of Triturus cristatus. Taxonomy (NCBI): domain Eukaryota; kingdom Metazoa; phylum Chordata; class Amphibia; order Caudata; family Salamandridae; genus Triturus; species Triturus cristatus. The sequence goes on from NC_140595.1 coordinate 63,957,319, forward strand.
AGCATCTAATACACGTTGTGCTCACTTTTGAGTCTGCACCAAGTTTACCTAAGGACAGCAGGTAGGGCGGGAGCGGAGACAGTCATAAGCCAGTATCACCATTACACCGCGTTGAGGCTGGGGATGAGCTGAACTCAGGCACAGCAGGTGTCTCTTAACGACTGCTGGAGACATGTCAGACTCTTGTCTCCAAAACACAGCGGGGAGGGGCACAGTCAGTCATATGGAGGTACACCAGGTCAGTAACCTGCCCGGACAATGCTTCTCGATACTGGGGTGGCAGTGCTGTGATGTCAAGCCTTCCATGACTGAAGGCCGGTCGGGCTGGATGGAGGGACCTGTTTCAGGCCAGTATCTCTGTAAAGATGGAGGAGGCTGGAGGGCTGAAGGGTTAGACATGTGGCACATGTCAGTCCAGTGCCTCTGAGAGGCTGGTAGGGTTGGGGCGCAATGAGGGACACGTTAAGGTAATACCACTGAAAGGCAGCTGGCTTCACATGAGTCAGCCCAGTGCCTTTGGAAGGCTGGGAGGGCTGGATCCAAGCCATGCCTCACAGGCGGGTGGGCGTTGTTAGGCCAGGACACTGCAGCCCTAGGGCTGTGGGGTGGGTGCGGGGTTGTGTCCGCCTGCAGCCCATTCACAGGGCTCCTCTCGGAGCAGTGAACAGCTGCAAACATTTATTTTCACTATTGTTTATTGCTCTTTTTGTGTTGCAACTCCTTTTGAGACCACAGTATTTAGGTCTTGCAGGCTGTGTTTAAATCTCGAAAAATGTTCATCTACCATTCTCCTGTCTTAGGGTATCTCCTCTTACCCTTCTGCAGTTGGAGATTCGTTTGCTTCTGCAGCTCTTGGCTGGTTAGCCTCAAGGAAAACAAACAGAAAGACGTCCCAAACACATCATTAGGAACACTACATTGTCCCATTCAAGTCCCCATTCTGCTTCCCCACGTTCACAGCCTGATACACAAAGATTTATTTGTGAGTAGTTGTGACTTACTCTAGGCTCGGGTATGAATTAGTAATTTATCTCCAGGCAGTAAATTATGCTTATCAGCTAAAAAGGACCACTTTGTGATACACAAACCTTTTTTTTTCTTGAGTAAGCATGTCTAACTCTAGAAAATAAAAAAAATTCTTTTGACACTGACCTTAAAATATTTATGTGTGTCATGATTACAGAACTCCACCGGAGGGCGCTCAAAATCCACGATTAAGTTGCCATTTAGGCTGCCGTGCAATTGTCCTCGCCGTGTGAAAGAATGGCAGGACAAGGCTGTTTTCCAATACAGTGGACTCTTTCTGATGTCTTGGCTAATCATGGGATTCTGCTCTTACAAATATTAACGAGAGAAAATAAATATTCTTATTAAGCTATTTTTTTTTGCCATTTCTCAGTTACAATGTGGCTAGCAGTACTTACTTTAACGTTGACTGTTGTGATGCAGTTAATGAAAGGTGATTGTTGTCTAGAGTTCAACCAAATATGTGTCCACTGCACATTGGGTTGAATGTTTTCCCCATCAATTTCGGTTTAGAAAATTAATAATTGTATCACAATAGTTACTTGTGATAGCTTTGTTACATTTAAGCCACACCACCTGCATCTAATTGACCAAAGGCAAACAAGCGTCCTTGATTGTTGGATATCCTTTGAACATTGACTTCCCTCAACCCTCTTATCCTATTTACCCCCAAGGTTTATGTACAGGGTTATCTAAATGAGTTTTTACTTACCATCATAAAAGCCTGCCGGCTAAGCGCAGAATTGTGTGCCACCGCGCCAGCGCGTCGCTTAACAACTCTAGGCCTCAGTATGATGCGCGCTCATTCCACAGACTCCGCCCCATAGCGTAATGCTCCTTTCAAAAGCTCGAAGCACTCTTCATGAGACGCCACAGCGGGCTGGCAACGTTCCTGTTCGCTGCCGTCCGTGACCTCTGGATGCCACATAGCTCTCAAGAACCGACATCAGTGCTTAATTTGTAAATAAATAAGTGCCAGAGCCCTCGTCAGGAGGCCACAGAAGATTGCATCACCAATTGCCCCTGCCAGAGATGCCAATGACAGTACCAACACAACTACTAACCATCAAACACCTACGAGTGTGACAACTCAGGCTATTCCAGGCCACCCAAAGGTATAGGAATGTCGTGGGCACCAGATATTAGTTGTTTTTAATGTATATAAAATTAATAAACAACTGTTTACTGATATCTAAATTAGACAAACAGTGCCACCATGTGGCATTCTGTCATATGTGCTGATGTTGACAATTAAGAGTGAGTGCCGAGAACTGGAAACCACCAGCTCAAATTAAGCACTGACCAACATACACTATTTAGCTGCAGGAACAACACCCCTCCCCCCCACTTACCTGGAAGCAAAGGGAAGCAGCCTCACAGCAGTGTGAACAGGGACAGACAAGCGTTTTGTTCCACTGAGCATTTCCCCGGCCCGCTGGAGCTCTCGGAGGCCGGTTTTAAAAGTCCGGGGCTTGTCCTGGTTCCTCTACACTTACCCCAGCTCCCTGAGGTGAAATGCAGCGGGCAGATAAACTAAATACTCCTTTTAACCCCTTGCGTGCGCATGACGGAACCACGCCGTCATGAGCCACGGGCGGCGTGTGCTCATGACGGCGTGGTTCCGTAATGCTGCGGCTGCTCCGCCCACGCGTCGCTGATTCCCCGCCTGTGCGGGCGAAATAAAGAGTGGGCGGAGTCGTGCGGAACCACACCGTCATGAGCACAGCTCGCCCGTGACTCATGACGGCGTGGTTCCGTCACGAGCATGGCGGCGCCGCGCTCACCCCGCACCCCCCCAGCCGCGGCGAAGGGGTTAAGCTTAAAAATTGCAGTTTCTCAGTCATGATATGAAAAGCAGTTCCTATTTTGACCTTGATTGTGGGGAGAAGCTTGTGTTAAAACCTGGAGGAACACATTGTTGTGTAGATGTGACTGACCACCTGCAAACAAGCCGTATTTTGTAGTTGAATATACTTTGAACATTGACTTTCCTCGACCTCTGATGTATTGTGACAGTGAGAAAGAGAGGGAGGGTGGGGGGAAGGATGAGGGGAAGCGATTAGGCAGTAAAGAGAGGAGAGCAAGAGAATGGATGGAGGAGCGATTGCACGAGGAGACAACATTTATTTTCAGAGTAAAAGGCAAGGTGATAGCAGGCAGATTAGCCTAGAAGGCTGCAAATAAAACACTCAGAGGAAAAACTGATGCCGTTCCTTTGAGGCATCCAGGACCTCCAGCCTCCAATTATGTATTTATTTATTTGCAGAGTTTTATATAGCGCTGGCTAGACCCGGAGGTATCAGAGCGCTTTACGTAGAGGTGGACAAAAGTTACAATAGTTACATATGCGTAGAAAAAATAAATAGGAAAGGGTGGAATACAAGACAACAGCAAATGATTAGCCAGCGATGGATAATATATAAAGGACAATAGTAATGCAGTGGTAAAATAAAAGCAGAAAAAACGGCGTACAAAGGGGTGGAGGGGGAAGGGGAAAGACGAAAGAGGCTGAAGAAGGCATTAATTCAAAAAGAGTCCCGCAAAACCTGTCATTAAAAAGGAGAATATCAGGGTCCCCAATCAGGTCATGTGGGTAGAGCCTTGATCAGGTCGGGATCATAGCAGCACAGGATCAATGGCCGGCAACCCTCACCGAATAGGAGAGATCAGGCTGCAGAGAGGGACAGTAGATGGCGACAAAATGGCTGTCACGTACCAAACCATCCCCACCGATAAGGTGTCTGCGATGTTAAAGATGGGAGAGTTCACCATAAGATGCAAAATTAGGTTGCAGGGCGAGTCCGAAGCCAGGTTGCATGCTGTGGTCCAGAGAATGCTCACCATCGCCGAGATGGAGGACGTCCAGAGGGGGGTCGACGTGATGTGAGAGACGGGCTGGTGACCCCAGGACATAAAACCGTCCGCGAGCGGCGATCTTAGTAGCCGGTTGGCACCATCAGGATGGAGGACTCTGGGCTCGGTCCCACAAATTCTCCAGCACAATACGTAGGCAAATAGCAGATCCACTAGCATTCACAGGGTCAGGAGGGCAGAAAACAAGAGAAGTTGCCTATCACGCTCCGATTGTCGAGGGAGACATTAGGGTCACAGTGCAGCAGCGTCTCTGTAGGTAACAAGCGGCTAAGTCAGGGGAAGGTGATTCGGGCGCACACGCAGCAGCCCCGGAAGGGGGGGGCAGCCACGGGGTCAGGGAGGGCGAAAAACACTGGAAAATGCTGGACTTAATGGGAATCGGCCAGGAGTGCGATCGGGGACACAAAGTTCCACAGCGTCATGGCGTTCACTTGCTGCAAGGGCCTGGAAAAGCAATTCAGGTGCCAAAAACAGCAGCCCAAAAAGGCGAAAGGAAAGAAGGAGACATAGCAGGGAGACGAGAAACCATGACCATGTCCTGAGGGTAGGTGACGGCCAGAGGGGTGATCCCCAGCCCAATCTCCTACCAGATACCAAGTCAGCTCCACCGGGCATCAGCCATGTTGCTAGAGCTCCGCTTTCTGCAGATTTTCAGGGTTCCTCGGAAGTTGCTGATGCCGGCTTCAAATTTGATCGAGGGAATGGAGGATCAAAGGACCACAGTCCATAGTTCTCCAGGGGTGTAGGAGGTCGGGGGGGGGGGGGGGGGGGGGTTGATTCCAGGGATTAAGCCAAAAAGGCAATCCGTAGCCAGAGAGCTCCCAGCCGGAGCTCCTCACCTGTCGGCCATTATGCCCTACAGGTGACAGTTAGGTCAGGTCTTTTTGACGGCATATTACATTGTGAAATTAACATGAGGAAAAACCATTTTCTGTAATAGGAATGGTATTCGTCCGGGGAGGAGGGAAGGTTGCTTATGACTTTGATGAGTATGCCCCTGGAAGAGAACTAGGATTACAGGTAAGTAACTTATCCTTCTCTTCCAGGGGATACTCATCAATAGTCATAAGCACTGAATAGAGTAGCAAGCCCATCCCTGGACCCTGCGGACGAATACCTGCATATCAAATATTGAACAATACGATTATCCAAATAAATTCCTCAATGATGCTTGCCCAAACTGAGCATCCGCTTGAGTATTAGAATCTAAACAGTAATGGTGTGTAAAGGTGTGGACCGCCTGCCACGTAGCTGCTTTACATAACTCTTGAATAGGTACATATTTAAGCATAGCCGTAGTAGCGTCTTTATGTCTTGTATAGTGAGCCCTTGGCTTGCCAGGGAGCTGTTTGTGAGGTAGCTTGTAGGCTAATGTGATGCAAGATACTATCCATCTAGCGATGGATCTTTTAGAAGAGGGAAAACCAGTGTGCATTGGACCATAATTAACAAATAGACGGTCCGACTTTCTTATGTCCTTCGTTCTATCTAGATAGAATTTAAACACTCTTTTCAGATCAAGTAAAAGCAATGCCCTCTCAGGAGGCGTGGAAGGATTTGGAAAGAATGTGGGTAGAGTGATAGACTGATTAATATGAAAATCTGAGATCACTTTAGGTAGGACACTAGGGTGGGTTCTCATAACCACTCGATTCACATGGAAAATGAGATAAGGCTCTGCAGAACATAAGGCCTGAATCTCACTTACCCTGTGAGCAGAGGTAATTGCTACTAGAAAAGCGGCCTTCCAAGAGAGGTGCTGTAGAGAAGTTTTGTGAATGGGTTCAAAGGGGGGAGCAATTAATTTAGAAAGTACCACATTAATTTCTCAGACAGGAGAAGGTAACCAAATTGGTGGGTAGACCTTTTTTTTAGCCCTTACAGGAAGTCTTTAATGATTGGCATTTGAAAGAAAGAAGCCTGAGTAGGAGACTTTCTATACGCTGGAATTGCTGCCAGATGTACTCTAATAGACGAGAACTGTAAACCTGCGTTAGCTAAGTACAACAGATGAGGTAAAATAACCTGTTCTTGACCTCGGATAAGGTTATGACCATTAGTTGTACACCACAGATAAAAACGCTTCCATTTGAAAGCATATGACTTTCTCATCGAAGGCCTTCTCGCTTCTTTTAATATCTGCATACAATCCTGCGAGAGGCCTAGGTGACCGTATTGTAAGAACTCAGGAGCCATGCTGTCAATCTCAGTGACGGGAGGTTGGGGTGAAAAACCTTCCCCCCTGACTTGGTTAGCAAATCCGGAAGGCATGCAACCTCCTCTGCGGTGTCTTGGAGAGGTGTAACAGGTCTGTGTACCATTACTGGCGAGGCCACTCTGGTGCAATCAGGATCATCTCTGTCCTGGATTTGTAGAGCTTGCCGATTACCAGTGTTATGAGTGGGACTGGTGGATAAGCGTAGAGTAATTTCTCTGACCAGAGAACAGAGCATTATCCTGGAGCCTGGTTGAGGGTACCTGGATGCGAAGGTGCCACATTTTGTGTTTTCCACATCTGCGAATAAGTCAATGTCTGGAGAACCCTATCTCCGAAAGAGGTCTTGTGCTGTTTCGTCTTTTAGCACCCAGTCGTGTGCTTCAATGAAGTTTCGGCTTAGGTTGTCCGCCTGTGCATTGAGGGTGCCTGGAAGGTGAACTGCAGATATGGACATGTTCCTCGCCAGTAGCCATTTCTGAATTGCTTGAGCCTCCAGAGACAGGGGTCTGGATCTGGTCCCTCCCTGTTTGTTCAGGTAGTACATTGTTGTGGGGTTGTCCGTCTGAACCAACAGGGAGCGTGACTTCATGGAGGGGATGAACGCTTTGAGAGCCAGATGCACAGCTCTGAGTTCTAGGATGTTGATGTGGTAAGTTTTCTCCTTTCCCAACCATATCCCCTGTACCCGAAGAGATCCAATATGAGCACCCCAGTCCTGAAGAGACGCATCTGTTTGGGAATGTCCTGGTGGAAAGGAACACCTTTAAGAAGATGAGGCCTTTGCATCCACCATTTTAATGAGATTTGAACTGCGTGAGGAAGAGTTATGGTGTCCTCCCAGCAGCTGGACACTTGAGACCACTGGTCCTCTAGAGCTTGTTGTAAGGATCTCATCGGTAACCTGGCATTAGGAACAATGAATATGCATGACGCCATCGAGCCTAGCAGAGAGGACACCTGCCTGGCCGTTGGATGAGGTGTTCTCAGAAGAGTGCAACCTTTGTGGAGTATTGATAATAGTCTCTCCTCCAAAAGAAACACTCTTGCATTTGCCGCATCTAGCGTAGCGCCCAAGTAGTGAATCCTCTGAGTAGGGTGAGGATAGATTTTTTGAAGTTTACACACAGTCCCAATTGTTTTAAGATTTGGATGCAGTAATTCAGGTGATCCTGCAGGAGACTGTGAGAAGCACTGTTGAGTAACCAGTCGTATAGGTAAGGATAGACGAAGATTTTTTGTTTTCTCTGGAAGGAAATCACCACAGCCATGCGTTTTGAAAAGGTGCAAGGAGCAGACTTAAGTCCGAAAGGCAGGACTTTGAATTGGAAGTGGTCTGACTCTATCCTGAATCGAAGAAACTTCTGGTGCTTCTGAGAAATTGGGATGTGAAAATACACATCCTGAAGGTCTAAGGAGCACATTCAGTCCCCTTGATGGATGTGTGGAATGATTTGGTGTGAGGCCATCATCCTGAATCTCTCTCTGAGAATGCATTTGTTCAAGAGTCTGAGATCTAGTATAGGCCTGAACTCCTTGTTTGGACCTTTCTTTGGGACCAAGAAGTAGCGGGAATAGATTCCCTGTTGATGTTGGTGCTAGGGAACCTTTTCAACGGCATGTTTTTGTAGCAGGGTGGAGACCTCCTCTCGCAGCAGATCTATCCGACTGACTGGGATTTTCCGAGGAGGTACAGATGGTGGCGGAGCCTTTAATCTGATTGAGTACCAATTCCGCACAATATTGAGCACCCAGTTGTCCTGCGTTATTTTTATCCACTCTTCCAAATGAAAGCATATACTTCCTCCCAGCAGAGTGGTTAGCAGAGTTGGGGGAAGCAAGATCTCACTGTTTCGGCTGTTGTTTTGCTGCAGGTGGGGTTTGTCTAGAGCCTCTCTTCCTCTACCAGGTCGTAGCTGGTGTAAATGTGATCTTGCATGGTGTTGTTGCGAGGACCAATGAGGGGCTTGAACACTCTGCTGGTACGGAGGACGATCATAGGGTGGGTAGCGACGCTGGAAATCCTTTCTTTTCTCCAGACCCACCGCCTTCAAGGTGTCGAGTTCGGATTTCATCCTGGACATCTCATCGTCCGCATGAGAGCGAAAGAGAGATGAGCCATTGAAGGTGAGGTTGAGATCCTGTGTTGGGCTTCTGGTTTCAAGCCCATGAGTCTCAGCGATGAGGTTCTCCTAGCGCAGATGCCATGGGAATACCCATGGGCAGCAAGGTCTGAGGCATCTGCTGCCTCACTGATGACCTGATTCGCCATAAGCCTCCTTCGTGCAGAATCTCCTGAAAATCTTGCTGATCTTCCTTTGGCAATTTTTCTGTAAAACGTGAAAGAGAGTCCCATAGTGAACGGTCATACCGACCTAGCAGAGCAGAGCAGAGGCACTGGCCACCTTCATGTAGGAGGCCGAGGTGTTGCACATTCTCTTCCCAATGGAGTCCATGGCTTTGCTGTCTTTGTCAGGGGGAACAGCAGATGAGGAGGCCCCCATGTGACCCTTCCTGGCTGCTGATACAATTACAGAGTTTGGTGGTGGGCTAGACCTCAGAAAAAGAGGGTCCTGTTCTGGGGCTCTATACTTCTTTAGTATCCTTGAAGGCGCCACTCCCACTGAAGCCGGCATCAGGAAGGTATGTAGAGCGGGTTCTGTAGAGCGGGTTCTAGTAACCAAGATACCAAAGGAAGAAGAGGTCTAGTGGAGGACCTGTGATGCAGAGTTGCAAAAAATCACAGATGTCGAGTGGGAAGCTGTAGGCATTTCGATGTTGATCTTCGAAGCCCCTCTACACAGTACCTCATTGAATGTGAGAATATCATCCACTGGCGATACTCTAGTTGGTGGGGTGGATGATAAAGTTGGAGTGTAATCAGCCTTTGATGAAGTGGATTCAGAAGACCATGAAGGATACCTGTGTCTTCGCTCTCTAGGCGATCGATGTCTAGATTTTGATCTAGAGCAACAAAAGGGAGATCATGATCTGTGTCTCCTTGAGGTTGTAGATTTTTGAGGAGTGGAATGTCACACTTGTCTTTCAGGAGAATGAGAAGGCGAGTCTATCTGAGAATATTCTGATCCAGGGGTAACTTTCCGCATCCTCCTGTGTTTACACTCTAACCATCTTGGGGAGAGGTTAGTAGGAGGCGTATGGTGCTCTGGTGGCAGAGAGCTCTGGTGGCAGAGAGCCCTCCGGCGTGACCTGAATAATTCTTAGTTCTAGAGAGGATGACGCACTCCTCAACGTCAGGCCTTTAGCGGTCAGATCTTGGATCTGCCTCGACGGATCCCTCGACGTCGACGCTGGTGAACGATCTGCTCTCAGTCTCTTTGCCGGTGGAGACCTATGTGTGGAAGCAGGTCTTGACGTCGACCTCCTCGACGGTGACCTCCGCGCCGGTGACCTCCTCGACGTCGAAGATGACCTTCTTCTCAATGTTGAAGGTAACTTCCTTGCTGGCGATTTCCTCAATGTCGATCTCCTCAACGGCAATGCTCGCCCTTCAGGCAGCGACGAAGCAGCCGATCGGCCATGAGCCATGCTTACCAACGCCGGAGTCATCTGCGTCAGGCTTGGCGTCGATGTTCTAGGTATCTTCAACGTCGGTGATGTTTTCGACGTCGGAGCCAAGGTTCTCGACGGCCGACCTCACCTGTTGGTGATGTGTCCTCGACGTCGAGCGTCTGCCTTCCACCATCGTAGGCGAGCCAGACTCAGACCGCCTGCGAGAGGGTGTCGACGTCGGTCAGTGAGACGTCTTAGCCGTACCTGGAGTCCGCCTCAACAGCAATACAGTCTTCGATGTCAATCTCAGCACCGTAGATTTCAACGCTGAAGAAGAGCACAAGGGTATTTTCGACGCCGTCCATTCCCTCGATGGTGAATTTGATAGATATCGTAGTTTTTCTCCCTTTTTCTGGTGCTCTGATCTTCTTTGAGAGTAGGGCTCTTTAGAGGGATGTCCCTCTCTGCCACTTACTGACTCCTTTCCTCTCTCCTGCATGGCATGCAGCTTGATCTTCTCCCTTTCACGAAGGGTTCTTCTCAAAAACTGCTGGCAGTAATAGCACTTATCAGGCCTGTGTTTAGATGGTAAGCACACAATGCACACCGAGTGCGGTTCTGACTTAGCCATTTTCTTCCCACAGGAAGGGCACTTATCAAATAAGGCTGGCATTCTGACAGGAAAAATAGCTGTAAAGTCAGAAAAAATGATGGAACTAGTACAATAAGTACTAAATACGTCGGGTAAAGACAGAAAAGCTCACTTGAAAAGACCAACGAGTGACAAAAAACCACTAACTGACGAGCTCAATGCTCCAGGATCCTCACAGAAGGAGCCGGAAAAAAGAACTGACCTAACTGTCACCTGTGGGGCATGATGGGAGCCTGGAGGTCCTGGAGGTCTTAAAGGAACGGCGCCAGTTTTTTCTCTGAGTGTTCTATATGTTGCCTTCTAGGCTAATCTACCTCTCTGAAAATAAAGGCTGTTTTTTCAAACAAGTTGAGAGTACATTTCTCTATATCTTGGAAATGTTGTTTATATGATGTTTTTCATGTGAAAAATACAATGCAATATTGGCATATTCTAGCCTAGTTTTGAATTTGGGGCTGCATATGTATATACATGTGTGTATATTGTAGATATATGCATATTATTAAATATATATCTTATATATATGCATATAATATTGTTAATGCTCCAGGGTCCCCGCACGTGGGCGGGACTATTCAGTGCTTATGACTATTGATGAGTATACCCTAGAAGAGAACCTGGTGTTAAAGGCATTCAGGGCCGGGGCAGGGTCAGTAGCACGCTATGTGACTGCCTGCACTTTTGTCCTACAAAGGGCACCCAAAGGCATAGCTTCGGTGGGTGGTGGGGGCTACACCCCCCAATAAATTAATTCTGTAGTTGGGTACAGCAGATGCTTCAAGTCGGGCTTGGTGAGGTGTTTGTCGGATTTCACTTGGGGTTTTTACATACACATGCAGACAAACACACACACACTCGTCTCTGATTTAAAGGTCTTAAGCAATGGGTATTTTACAAAATATTGAGTTTTAAGTACCCCTCACAATTAGCCCTCCTCTCCCTTCCTACTGCTCCTTAAGACCCCCCTACTGCCTGGCCTCTCATATAATGTATTTTAACCACTGTGATTGTTGAGAAATATGAAGCCCCCTTCCCCCCCCAATCTTACTGACCAAGCTACGCCCCTGAGGGCACCGTCCTGTGACAACCTGTTCTTATCCACATACGAGCCAGAACACACCTATCTTGACAGGCTCGGCTCGTGCTCTGGCTCTTAGAGCCAAGCTGCCCCCTGGCTCGGCTCAGGCGTGCCCATCCCTGATCTGTGATGCAGCAGAATGTCAGGTGTTCACCTGAGGCAGCCGGCTGGGTATAACCCTGATATTGAATAAACACTTCTGTCAATCATTCAAGAATCCCCATTTTTTTGTGCCACCGCTTTCGACATACTAGTAAAGGTTTAGACTAGGTAATAGTTTGTCCCTTTATTATTTTACACTCCCTACTAGCAGTGCGATTTGGAGGGTGTGTGTTTACATAAAGCCTCTGGAGGGCGCCCATCGCCCGTTTTTAGGGAGTCTTACTAACACTATTGTAATTTGAAACCGTAGTAGGCAGGGGAGAGAGGGGCTAAAAATGTTTACAGCATGGATGACAGGTAGCTGAGCAGAGAGTCAGCGACTGTCGATTTGACTATGTATGTATGTATGTATGTGTGTTCTTATATAGCGCTCGACTTACCCTTGGGCATCTCGGCGCTTGCATTGGGAACCCGTCCTGGCTTTTTCCCTGTGAGATAACCCGTACTGGGCATCCCCAAGGTGAAAGCCAGGCATCCCGCCGCGGGGGGGGGGGGGGGGGCGTACTATCCTTTCCATTAGAACCACAACATCTGTTGGGGTGAACAGGTAAAATGAAGCATGGTCCAGTTCTGCTGGCCTGCAGTTAGTAATATATTGAATAAATAAAGAGTTTTTTTGTGGTTTAGTACTTTTATCTTACTCCTGGAATTCAGTAGTAAGCCAGGAATTCTGCAAGTGTACATCACGCCTTCCCTTAGTTTTTGTTTTCTTAGATTGGAACCCCCAAACTTTTTTTGGGATTTTGGTGGTCACGGCTCAGATGTGCCTACCACTTCAGGCTGTGCTTCCAGCGCCAGATGGACGTGGTCCATTTCTGTAACTTTAGACTTAGTGTGGCCGCCTGATGTTATATTTTATGGCCTCTCTCCTCTGTCACTGATCTCTTCTAGACATTCTAGATAGACCACTTTATGGAGGTCCAGCCTTGTCTTCACTGGGGTCAGACTCAGCTCCATCCAGGGTCTGGTTGGAAGACGAGGAAGATGTTTCCTCAATAAGGGCAACTGGAATTGACTTACCTGGTTGCCGCGTTCATCTGTGGTGGTCTGTATCAAAACTGACACTTGGGTTTTTGACTCTGTAGAATGGTTGTGGGTGTGGGGTCCTTAAACCTGAAGGTCAGTTCCAAGGCAATATTTTATGATGTAACCTTACGAGTACCAGGATTTCCATCTTCGCTCCGTTCATTGGCAGGAAATTCTCTTTGATCGAGTGGAGTGTGTGATCTAGATTTTTGTCTGTTTTTCTAAGTCGTCGTTGAGTCAGACGTAGATTTGGGTGTTGGGTTGAACATTTTAGAGTGAGCCTGAAAGCGTAAAAAAAACCAATGAGTTGTGGTGTATAAATATTGAAACGGAACACTTGAATGGGCAGATCCGTATAGAACACAGCGAGTAGATGATCCATTTTAGGGATCCCCCTGGTAGACCTATCCATAAATTGAATCTTTTCAGTAGATCTCATCCTCCTTAATTTCCCCTGTGCTGAGAAAGCGCGCAGAATCACCATGGCTTGCTTGCCTTCATCTCCATTGAAGGCGATTCCCTGGTACTAGTTGGTCTTGAACTAGCTGCAGGTGATTAAGGAGGTCATTCTCGTTGAGTTACTGCTACTTTCTCCAAACATTTTCTGAGATGAGGCAATTAGTAATTGGTTGGCACAGGGTTTAGCACTGCGGAGGGATCGGTCGTGTTTTGTTGGACTAGGGAACCCTAACCGTAGGAGGGATTAGTGCACTACTGTCAGCCTTGACACGGGGATGGATTGTTTTATCTGGGCACCAGGGCATGGTTTATCAGCCCGACTGATGCATGTTGTCAAGGGCTAGGCTGTACGCCCCACTCACTCCTACAGATTTGGGACCAGAGATGTTCATGTATTGTAGGTTTCCTCTGCACCGCAGAAGATCAGTGCTGTGTTTATCCCTTAGAAAGGACTAGAGCGCTACTCTTCCACAATACTACAGCATCAGACACGCTAAGCTAAAGGTCTCTCAAGAGTCACCACTCAACCAGGTAATGAGTCATCCACTAACCACCACTGGTGCCAAGCTCTCGCCATTGTCCTTTGTAAACAGTGAGGGTTCTATGAACACACCAAGAAAACGGGTCATGATTTGGACTCGTGCGACCATCTACAAACGCCTTCTCTGGTAGACTAACCGCCCACCCGAGAAACAATTTCCCTGGCACCTGGTAAGAATAACTTACAGGAAACCCCACCCTTCACCACATAAACACTCCAGGTCATATCTACTAATCTTTCACGCAACGCAGGTTAGCAAGCAAAGTTGCTGTGCTGCGTTACATGAAAGGGAGAGAGTAGAAAAGAACCATGTTGGACTTGGCCCTTTTTGCAGGGTCATCCCAGAACGTTTAGTCTTCCTCCTGGTATTTTTTCTGACCTGGTGTTGGTATTTTTAGGACTCTGAACACTTTATCACTGCTGTCCAGTGTTAAAGTCCATGTGCTCTCTATGTTTAACGTGGTAAGATTGGTCTACACCTGTTTACCTATCAGTCCCTTGTAAAGTGGTATCTCATATACCCGGGGCCAGTACATGAAATGCTACTGGTGGGCTTGCAGCGCTGATTGTGCCACCCACCAAAGTAGCCTTTCAAACCTGTCCCGGCCTCTGCCATCGCAGGGCCTGCGCGCGCAGTTTACTGCCGCTGTGACGTGGCACATAAAGTGGGTGCCATGTCTGTGACTCCCCTTTAACTACATATCAGTCACACCTAAGGTAGGCCCTAGCTAGCCCTATGGGCAGGGTGTGCTGTAGGTAAAAGTTAGGACATCTACCTTAACTGTGTGGCAAGTCCTGGTAGTGAAAAACAGCCATTTTTGTTTCTCACTACCGTGAGGCTACCCTCTTGTAGGAATGCATTGGGGATTCCCTGATATGTGTTTCAGTGGTAATTCCTGACATGAGAGGAGTAGCGTGATCAAGTTTGGTATGTTTGGAATAGTGGTAATAAATAGGGGTGGGCGGAATTAGCGAAAGTGCCTTTCGCAAAATATCGCGAAACGGCACAAAATCTCCGCAATCACGCGATATTTCGCGTGATCGCGGAGATTAGTGCTTCCGGTTGGGGTTTAATTTTTGTGACAGGAGCATCGTGCCAGAATGAATCCTACCCTGCATATTTACCCAAGAAGATGCCACCGTTTTGTGCAATACCTCTACTCAACTCGAGTAATTTCTACTGGCTAATCAGTAAGTGCTACCTCGTTGGGTATATGTATAGTGCTTTTCCTACACTACAGCTGCGTAAAGGGCCAGAAGAGTTGTCTCCAGTGGCAATGTGTGTCTGTAACTTTGCCACCGCGCCGAAAGGCGCTAGGGTCCCTTGAGTGAGGTGTCCATCATAGCGGGAAATGAGCGGGAAGAAGTTGCATAAAGCAAGCTAGTGTGTTTCGAGCGGGGTCTAACGGGCGGGCTTCTAGGCCAGTTCACATGCCTCTTGTTTATAAAGGGTCAGAGCAGTGTCTCTGAGGCAGACAAGGAGAAGGAACCGCCTTGGCACAGGAACTACACGAGGATTGCGCTTGAGAAAATGAAGGATGCAAAGACCACCAGATGTGTGTCTGTAACGTTGCTACGGCGCCGACGGCCCTGGGGTCCCTCGAGTCAGCTGTCCATCATAGTGGGGGAAAGGGCGGGAAGACGTTGCCACCGCTGGTGTGTGGGGCGGGTGTTAGAAATGGGATTTCTGGTTGGCTAGGGCTTGCGCCAAAGCCAGACAGAAACCACCACTCTAGTCAGGGCAAGGAAGGTACACGCCAAAGATAACCCCTGCTCACCCCCTTGGTAGCTTGGCACGAGCAGACAGGCTTATCCCTGAGGCGATGTGTAAAGCGTTTGCGCGTGCACCCAGCAACAACACCCAAGGCCCACCACAAAGGAAACTCCACACAAGGTATTCTATAAAAATAGCCTTTGTATTATACACAACACATTAGATAAAAACACACACTCTACAATGTGCCAACAGGCACGGGCAGAATTTACAAGGGATTATATATACAGGGGACAGGGCCACTTGGACCACTGTCAGGAATTAGCACTTTTTAGAACATAGGAATAATACTGTAGTACAAAATAACATATGTAGCACACAACCAGTAACTACTGGTATCAGGTAAGTACCACCTACGCAACCCTAACTACCTTAGGAAAATATTGCGCAGGGAATCAGGACCTCACTAGCACCACCTGTACTAGGGAGAAAACAACCACCTAAGTATCACAATACCTGTAGGGGTCTAAGCACAGAAACACATGATGCATAACATTCAGAGGTGTAAAGCAGAGCACATGACGCATAAACGCATTCAGAGGTGCAGGAAAGGAACAATGGCGCAAAAACTCACATTAGCCACTATCTGTGGCAGTCCCTAGGCCAACTGGCCTTGAAGGGGCAAGGACGCCCTGTGTCCCAAAGTCAGGGGGGCCTAAACGTGGCAGCTGCCCACTAAGTGCTGGGCAGCTGGGAAAAGGAGCGTGGGCACCACTGTGCCTTTTAAGACAAATGTGGCACTCTGGACAGATGATGGGGCCAACGCTGGAGCCTCACCAGGCTCAGGGCATGTCTAATGCCCCAAAAGCGATGTAGGAACCACGTGGGCTTTCAACCAATACTCCACCCCTTCGTTGGAGCCTCGTGGGCGTAAAACAACCAGAAATGCCCCCTAGAGCCTTCTAGGCTCGAGAAATCATGGGGGCAAGGTGGGAGTGGCCCGCTGCCATCTGGGGCCACTCACAACACGGAAGAAATGCCCCCGTATGCGTGGGAGCGGCCCGCTGTCTTCCGGGGCCGCTCTGGTTGCAAAAGAAATGCCCCCGACGTTGGAGCCCTACGGGGCTCTGTACTGGAGCCTCACGGCTCTTGCACCAAATGCCCCTGAGCCTCGCAGGCTCTAAACAACTATCTCCATCGCCGCTGGAGCCTTCACGGCTCTTGGACTAACTCTGTCCACACAGCCCCTTTCACCAGGCTGGTAGCAGCCCCCACTCACCGGACTCTTTGTGGTGGGTCGTCTTCCTGCTCGGCCGACGACGCGAGTGGAGCACACAGCGCTCCGACCTCGCTGGGCTGCGGGGCTCTCTTTCCGCTCACGAGAGCCCCGGGCTGTCTTCTCTCCTGGGCTGGCCACTGGGGGGGGGGGTTGCGGGGCTCCCTCACATGCCGGGAGCTCCGGCCGTAACACGCACCTCTCCGCCTCCCTCAGCTTCCGGTCCGCGATGAGGACCCGCCCACATCCAGGGCTTCCCAGGCTGCTTCCGGGTCGCCGCGGGCAGCGCGGCGGCCCTGAGAGTTCCGGCGCCGTACCACGGGGCACACCGTTCTCCGGGCACACCATGCGGGGTGGGCACCCGCGGCGGGCACAGTATGCGGTGTGGGCTCCCGCACTGGAAATAATAATAAAATAAGCGGGGTAGGCACCCGCAAGGATCAAGCAAAAACGGGGGAATCCCTACGTCGGGGTTCCCTCCTGGATTGTCGTAGCGCCGCGCTACGGGCTCCCAGGCAGGCGCTTTTCCGGGACAGCGCTTTCTTGATGCTGGGGGCCCCAATAGAGCGCTCCTAGCGCTATAAGTCCAGAAAAAGCGCTTTTAGGCGCTCAGGGATACAAATAAAGCGCTCCCAGCGCTTAGGAGGATAAAACACAGTCCAGCAAGGTCCTTCCCTGCATACAGCCAAGCAGGGGTGAGGGGGGGGGGGCAGGCTGGACCCAGAGCCAGCTCACTGGGCCTCCAGGCAGGGAGGTAATCCAAGTGGCGGTCCTCTGGTCCAGCAGCAGCAGCAGCCCCCCTCAGGTAAGATCCTGGCAGAGAACAACTTGTAAGGGGACACAGCCCCTTTTTATACAGTAAAAGTCTTTGTTCTTGGTTCAGGGTGAGGGGGAAAACCAGTCGCAGCTGGTTGGGGAGCACCCTTGATGTGCTCAGCCCCTCACTCTATTCACTGGCAGGGCTAGGGTCGTCAGTCGCACCACAGGGGGCGGGGCCAGCATTGTGTGTGGAAAACCCTGCCCTATTCAGGACCCAGGTGTACTCCTCCCACCCATCTAGCTGCTGATCTCCCCATTCACCACTGGGTGACTCATCCTGACTCTGGGGAATCCCTAGCCCATCACATGATATGACCAGCCAATCACGCGACAGACACACTGCACACAGAAGTGCCCACTTCTAGAAGTGGCACTTCCACACTAGGTACATGCACGCCGCACACATCATCGCGCAGCATTCACTCCGACGAGTCCGCACATACCAAACTCGGGCCTGCACACCCCACGCATCAGGAACTACTAGGGACACATACATTCCCCATGCATTCCTATGGGAGGGCAGGCCTATCTCACCACATGCACTCAGAGCGCGCACGCACTTTACCCTGGGACACAGGGAAAGTGCGTAGAAACCAAAAAATCACCACACCAAGTCACCAGTAAAAAGCAAAAAAAGTTCAGGGGTGAACCTGCCAGAAGGGCCAAGTCCAACACAACCCCCTTCCAGCCAAAACGCAGGGCAGACCAATCACCACCGTGATGGACTTCCCTGCTTGGGGCGATAGAACACGGACGCGGGCCCGCAACTGCAGGGACACCCTCCGGTTCTACGCCACGGTGAACCCATGGAATTCTTTCTAACACCACTGTCTGGACCAACTGGGCTACCCCACTGGTACTCCCAAGCTGTCCGCGGCCAAGACCAGGCCCTAGGCCACCCAGGTGCCACCGGTCTTTGCCTAACCATAGAGTGGGGGGTAGTAACCCCTGGCACATAGCGGCCATTCTCCACTCTACCCCTCATCAGGGCAGTTCTAAACTGCCACTGATCCTCCAGCCTAGGGTCTGTACCCTCAAGCTGACCAAAAGTCACAGGGTGAGGCTCTCCTCCCCCTACCTCTTCTCCTAGGGTTCCGTCCTCTCTTCCTCCGAGAGGCGACCCCGTAACGCAATTCACCAACCAGCTCAGGACCCCTCCCTGAGAACTGGTCTCCCAACCTAGGGTTTAACCCCTCAGGTTGCACTGGGGTCAGAGGTGGGCTCTCCCACCCTCTGCACCCCCTTCCAGAGTCCTGCTCCCTACCAACTGGGGCGGTACCTCTGGAAGAAGAACCGGTCAGGACACTGGTTACAGTCGTCCTACCCTTCAGGTCAGGCTGATCCTGAACCTGGCCTCCCAACCTCGGGTCTAGAGCCTTTGGTGGAATACTTGCCTGGCACTCCAGGACTTCGGGGGACTTACACACCATCCCCCCAAGAGGAACATATGCCTCATATGTTGCATGACAGTCTGCCTGGCGCAGATCTCCCATCCCCTGTCCACCTGACAGTGCGCAAAGATCCCCCAGGACAGACGTGTGGTCACCATGGTCACCTCGAGGAGACTCAGCCCTCCCGACTGGTCCCTGACCCACTGGCTCCTCCACCGGGGAACACCGCCCCATGCCACTCCTCTCGCTGGACTTCTGTACCCTCCCTACTGGAGCGGTACTGCCAGACATCAGAACCACTGGAGCTTTATTTACAGATGCTCCAGGTCCTCCATACACTAGGTGATCCTCCTCAAATGGACTAACAGGACAGCCTAGGTCCCAGACTTGGTGTTCCCTCATGAAACCATCCAAGTCATGAGGCAGGGTTTCGTGCGTCTGGGGACCCTCGGTCACCCACTTACTCCCGCTCCACTGAGCCAGGCCGTAAGCCCCTACACCCTCCTCGCTAACCGGGGACCTAGCTGGGCTACACTGAGCCTCCTCCACCACGCTGGGCTGGAGGATCTCTGAACCACTACTGTTGGAATCACTCTCCCATTCCTCATCAGAACTTGGGACCCCTTCCCATCGGTCTGCTCTTTTTGCAAGGTCCCAAGCATCCAAATCGTAATATCCCAACAGGTGTTGGCGCAACCCGGGGTAAAAACTACTGAGTAGCTGCTCTTTGATAACCAGAGCATACAGTCCTTCAAAATCCCGTTTCGTGTTTACTCTTACCCAATCATCCAGTGCATCCTCGCATTCACCCACAAACGTGTCCCAAGACTGGTGAGACAGCTTCCTGCTGCCCCTGAATTTCAACCTATACTCCTCTTCTTGGGAAACAGGTACCAGACTGGGTAAACTGGGAATGGGACTTCCTGCACTGGACTTTATCTCGCTGTCACCACTGGACTCAACCCTCCCTGGGGAGCCCAGACAACTACAACTGCGCTCAGGGGACAACTTACCCTCCAGAGCTAATTTCTCTGTGGCAAAGGCCCGCTCAGCCTCCGCTATCTGTTTCTGAGCTAAGACCCTCTCGGTCTCCAGCTTGGCATGCTCTATCCTGAGCTTCTCCATGGCCAGCTGATGCTCCCTTTCTTCCCTCCTATCTACCCACTCCTCTGGGGACAGGGAAAGGGACGGGGTGCTGCTCCTGACACTGGACCCAGCAAGGGACTCCCTATCTATGGGGTCTCCACTATCTACTGGCGTCCCTGTCAGGTTACTTTCTTCCTCCTCTTCTAAATCTTCAGGGCTTCCTACAGACCCACCACCCTCCTGGTGTGAGGCCCGGGCCCTTATCCTACTGCGCTCAAGACCCCATTGACCCTTTTGCCATAGGATCAGGCTGCTTCTAAGTTCGGACTGAGAGTCTGACTCATCCACCCCTATGTCTCTCTCTTCACAGAACCTTACCAACTCCAACATACTGTACCCAAACAGATCACCGAAATCAAAAGCTGGCTCCATTTTGGCGGACGTTCTTGAGAAAAGATCACACAGGGAACCTAGGGGTCTGAGCTTAACACAGGAGTACACAATTCGCAAAGGATTCAGCAAGCTCTCTATCCCAGAGAACTCACACTCACTTGCCTAGTGCCACACACCACTCATCCACACCCAACCCTCCCCTCGGACTGGTAAGGCAGTTTCTACCACCCCTGATTCCTCAACCTGACCACCACGTGACACAGGTACCAACTGTGGGCGCAGGGCGGGGGACAAATGTACTGGACACTATTACGCTGCCACCACTGGATCCCACCCTCTGGTGAATCCAGAAAACACAATGCACTAAGGGGGATGATCTACCCTCCCGAGCTAGGGACACCTAACTCACAGTGCACAAAAACACATTTCCAAAGAAATGACAATTAAAAACAATCTTAGAACAATAATCCCTATACCATGTGATTTATCTAAATGCAGAGTTTTGTAGTGCGGCCAGTTGCCGCTGCAGTACAGCGCAAACGCAAGTCCAAATCCCACCGCTGATCACCAATGTTAGAAATGGGATTTCTGGTTGGCTAGGGCTTGCGCCAAAGCCAGACAGAAACCACCACTCTAGTCAGGGCAAGGAAGGTACACGCCAAAGATAACCCCTGCTCACCCCCTTGGTAGCTTGGCACGAGCAGACAGGCTTATCCCTGAGGCGATGTGTAAAGCGTTTGCGCGCGCACCCAGCAACAACACCCAAGGCCCACCACAAAGGAAACTCCACACAAGGTATTCTATAAAAATAGCCTTTGTATTATACACAACACATTAGATAAAAACACACACTCTACAATGTGCCAACAGGCACGGGCAGAATTTACAAGGGATTATATATACAGGGGACAGGGCCACCTGGACTACTGTCAGGAATTAGCACTTTTTAGAACATAGGAATAATACTGTAGTACAAAATAACATATGTAGCACACAACCAGTAACTACTGGTATCAGGTAAGTACCACCTACGCAACCCTAACTACCTTAGGAAAATATTGCGCAGGGAATCAGGACCTCACTATCACCACCTGAACTAGGGAGAAAACAACCACCTAAGTATCACAATACCTGTAGGGGTCTAAGCACAGAAACACATGATGCATAACATTCAGAGGTGTAAAGCAGAGCACATGACGCATAAACGCATTCAGAGGTGCAGGAAAGGAACAATGGCGCAAAAACTCACATTAGCCACTATCTGTGGCAGTCCCTAGGCCAACTGGCCTTGAAGGGGCAAGGACGCCCTGTGTCCCAAAGTCAGGGGGGCCTAAACGTGGCAGCTGCCCACTAAGTGCTGGGCAGCTGGGAAAAGGAGCGTGGGCACCACTGTGCCTTTTAAGACAAATGTGGCACTCTGGACAGATGATGGGGCCAACGCTGGAGCCTCACCAGGCTCAGGGCATGTCTAATGCCCCAAAAGCGATGTAGGAACCACGTGGGCTTTCAACCAATACTCCACCCCTTCGTTGGAGCCTCGTGGGCGTAAAACAACCAGAAATGCCCCCTAGAGCCTTCTAGGCTCGAGAAATCATGGGGGCAAGGTGGGAGTGGCCCGCTGCCATCTGGGGCCACTCACAACACGGAAGAAATGCCCCCGTATGCGTGGGAGCGGCCCGCTGTCTTCCGGGGCTGCTCTGGTTGCAAAAGAAATGCCCCCGACGTTGGAGCCCTACGGGGCTCTGTACTGGAGCCTCACGGCTCTTGCACCAAATGCCCCTGAGCCTCGCAGGCTCTAAACAACTATCTCCATCGCCGCTGGAGCCTTCACGGCTCTTGGACTAACTCTGTCCACACAGCCCCTTTCACCAGGCTGGTAGCAGCCCCCACTCACCGGACTCTTTGTGGTGGGTCGTCTTCCTGCTCGGCCGACGACGCGAGTGGAGCACACAGCGCTCCGACCTCGCTGGGCTGCGGGGCTCTCTTTCCGCTCATGAGAGCCCCGGGCTGTCTTCTCTCCTGGGCTGGCCGCTGGGGGGGGGTTGCGGGGCTCCCTCACATGCCGGGAGCTCCGGCCGTAACACGCACCTCTCCGCCTCCCTCAGCTTCCGGTCCGCGATGAGGACCCGCCCACATCCAGGGCTTCCCAGGCTGCTTCCGGGTCGCCGCGGGCAGCGCGGCGGCCCTGAGAGTTCCGGCGCCGTACCACGGGGCACACCGTTCTCCGGGCACACCATGCGGGGTGGGCACCCGCGGCGGGCACAGTATGCGGTGTGGGCTCCCGCACTGGAAATAATAATAAAATAAGCGGGGTAGGCACCCGCAAGGATCAAGCAAAAACGGGGGAACCCCTACGTCGGGGTTCCCTCCTGGATTGTCGTAGCGCCGCGCTACGGGCTCCCAGGCAGGCGCTTTTCCGGGACAGCGCTTTCTTGATGCTGGGGGCCCCAATAGAGCGCTCCTAGCGCTATAAGTCCAGAAAAAGCGCTTTCAGGCGCTCAGGGATACAAATAAAGCGCTCCCAGCGCTTAGGAGGATAAAACACAGTCCAGCAAGGTCCTTCCCTGCATACAGCCAAGCAGGGGTGGGAGGGGGGGCCAGGCTGGACCCAGAGCCAGCTCACTGGGCCTCCAGGCAGGGAGGTAATCCAAGTGGCGGTCCTCTGGTCCAGCAGCAGCCCCCCTCAGGTAAGATCCTGGCAGAGAACAACTTGTAAGGGGACACAGCCCCTTTTTATACAGTAAAAGTCTTTGTTCTTGGTTCAGGGTGAGGGGGAAAACCAGTCGCAGCTGGTTGGGGAGCACCCTTGATGTGCTCAGCCCCTCACTCTATTCACTGGCAGGGCTAGGGTCGTCAGTCGCACCACAGGGGGCGGGGCCAGCATTGTGTGTGGAAAACCCTGCCCTATTCAGGACCCAGGTGTACTCCTCCCACCCATCTAGCTGCTGATCTCCCCATTCACCACTGGGTGACTCATCCTGACTCTGGGGAATCCCTAGCCCGTCACATGATATGACCAGCCAATCACGCGACAGACACACTGCACACAGAAGTGCCCACTTCTAGAAGTGGCACTTCCACACTAGGTACATGCACGCCGCACACATCATCGCGCAGTATTCACTCCGACGAGTCCGCACATACCAAACTCGGGCCTGCACACCCCACGCATCAGGAACTACTAGGGACACATACATTCCCCATGCATTCCTATGGGAGGGCAGGCCTATCTCACCACATGCACTAAGAGCGCGCACGCACTTTACCCTGGGACACAGGGAAAGTGCGTAGAAACCAAAAAATCACCACACCAAGTCACCAGTAAAAAGCAAAAAAAGTTCAGGGGTGAACCTGCCAGAAGGGCCAAGTCCAACACAACCCCCTTCCAGCCAAAACGCAGGGCAGACCAATCACCACCGTGATGGACTTCCCTGCTTGGGGCGATAGAACACGGATGCGGGCCCGCAACTGCAGGGACACCCTCCGGTTCTACGCCGCGGTGAACCCATGGAATTCTTTCTAACACCACTGTCTGGACCAACTGGGCTACCCCACTGGTACTCCCAAGCTGTCCGCGGCCAAGACCAGGCCCTAGGCCACCCAGGTGCCACCGGTCTTTGCCTAACCATAGAGTGGGGGGTAGTAACCCCTGGCACATAGCGGCCATTCTCCACTCTACCCCTCATCAGGGCAGTTCTAAACTGCCACTGATCCTCCAGCCTAGGGTCTGTACCCTCAAGCTGACCAAAATTCACGGGTGAGGCTCTCCTCCCCCTACCTCTTCTCCTAGGGTTCCGTCCTCTCTTCCTCCGAGAGGCGACCCCGTAACGCAATTCACCAACCAGCTCAGGACCCCTCCCTGAGAACTGGTCTCCCAACCTAGGGTTTAACCCCTCAGGTTGCACTGGGGTCAGAGGTGGGCTCTCCCACCCTCTGCACCCCCTTCCAGAGTCCTGCTCCCTACCAACTGGGGCGGTACCTCTGGAAGAAGAACCGGTCAGGACACTGGTTACAGTCGTCCTACCCTTCAGGTCAGGCTGATCCTGAACCTGGCCTCCCAACCTCGGGTCTAGAGCCTTTGGTGGAATACTTGCCTGGCACTCCAGGACTTCGGGGGACTTACACACCATCCCCCCAAGAGGAACATATGCCTCATATGTTGCATGACAGTCTGCCTGGCGCAGATCTCCCGTCCCCTGTCCACCTGACAGTGCGCAAAGATCCCCCAGGACAGACGTGTGGTCACCATGGTCACCTCGAGGAGACTCAGCCCTCCCGACTGGTCCCTGACCCACTGGCTCCTCCACCGGGGAACACCGCCCCATGCCACTCCTCTCGCTGGACTTCTGTACCCTCCCTACTGGAGCGGTACTGCCAGACATCAGAACCACTGGAGCTTTATTTGCAGACGCTCCAGGTCCTCCATACACTAGGTGATCCTCCTCAAATGGACTAACAGGACAGCCTAGGTCCCAGACTTGGTGTTCCCTCATGAAACCATCCAAGTCATGAGGCAGGGTTTCGTGCGTCTGGGGACCCTCGGTCACCCACTTACTCCCGCTCCACTGAGCCAGGCCGTAAGCCCCTACACCCTCCTCGCTAACCGGGGACCTAGCTGGGCTACACTGAGCCTCCTCCACCACGCTGGGCTGGAGGATCTCTGAACCACTACTGTTGGAATCACTCTCCCATTCCTCATCAGAACTTGGGACCCCTTCCCATCGGTCTGCTCTTTTTGCAAATTCCCAAGCATCCAAATCGTAATATCCCAACAGGTGTTGGCGCAACCCGGGGTAAAAACTACTGAGTAGCTGCTCTTTGATAACCAGAGCATACAGTCCTTCAAAATCCCGTTTCGTGTTTACTCTTACCCAATCATCCAGTGCATCCTCGCATTCACCCACAAACGTGTCCCAAGACTGGTGAGACAGCTTCCTGCTGCCCCTGAATTTCAACCTATACTCCTCTTCTTGGGAAACAGGTACCAGACTGGGTAAACTGGGAATGGGACTTCCTGCACTGGACTTTATCTCGCTGTCACCACTGGACTCAACCCTCCCTGGGGAGCCCAGACAACTACAACTGCGCTCAGGGGACAACTTACCCTCCAGAGCTAATTTCTCTGTGGCAAAGGCCCGCTCAGCCTCCGCCATCTGTTTCTGAGCTAAGACCCTCTCGGTCTCCAGCTTGGCATGCTCTATCCTGAGCTTCTCCATGGCCAGCTGATGCTCCCTTTCTTCCCTCCTATCTACCCACTCCTCTGGGGACAGGGAAAGGGATGGGGTGCTGCTCCTGACACTGGACCCAGCAAGGGACTCCCTATCTATGGGGTCTCCACTATCTACTGGCGTCCCTGTCAGGTTACTTTCTTCCTCCTCTTCTAAATCTTCAGGGCTCCCTACAGACCCACCACCCTCCTGGTGTGAGGCCCGGGCCCTTATCCTACTGCGCTCAAGACCCCATTGACCCTTTTGCCATAGGATCAGGCTGCTTCTAAGTTCGGACTGAGAGTCTGACTCATCCACCCCTATGTCTCTCTCTTCACAGAACCTTACCAACTCCAACATACTGTACCCAAACAGATCACCGAAATCAAAAGCTGGCTCCATTTTGGCGGACGTTCTTGAGAAAAGATCACACAGGGAACCTAGGGGTCTGAGCTTAACACAGGAGTACACAATTCGCAAAGGATTCAGCAAGCTCTCTATCCCAGAGAACTCACACTCACTTGCCTAGTGCCACACACCACTCATCCACACCCAACCCTCCCCTCGGACTGGTAAGGCAGTTTCTACCACCCCTGATTCCTCAACCTGACCACCACGTGACACAGGTACCAACTGTGGGCGCAGGGCGGGGGACAAATGTACTGGACACTATTACGCTGCCACCACTGGATCCCACCCTCTGGTGAATCCAGAAAACACAATGCACTAAGGGGGATGATCTACCCTCCCGAGCTAGGGACACCTAACTCACAGTGCACAAAAACACATTTCCAAAGAAATGACAATTAAAAACAATCTTAGAACAATAATCCCTATACCATGTGATTTATCTAAATGCAGAGTTTTGTAGTGCGGCCAGTTGCCGCTGCAGTACAGCGCAAACGCAAGTCCAAATCCCACCGCTGATCACCAATGTTAGAAATGGGATTTCTGGTTGGCTAGGGCTTGCGCCAAAGCCAGACAGAAACCACCACTCTAGTCAGGGCAAGGAAGGTACACGCCAAAGATAACCCCTGCTCACCCCCTTGGTAGCTTGGCACGAGCAGACAGGCTTATCCCTGAGGCGATGTGTAAAGCGTTTGCGCGCGCACCCAGCAACAACACCCAAGGCCCACCACAAAGGAAACTCCACACAAGGTATTCTATAAAAATAGCCTTTGTATTATACACAACACATTAGATAAAAACACACACTCTACAATGTGCCAACAGGCACGGGCAGAATTTACAAGGGATTATATATACAGGGGACAGGGCCACCTGGACCACTGTCAGGAATTAGCACTTTTTAGAACATAGGAATAATACTGTAGTACAAAATAACATATGTAGCACACAACCAGTAACTACTGGTATCAGGTAAGTACCACCTACGCAACCCTAACTACCTTAGGAAAATATTGCGCAGGGAATCAGGACCTCACTAGCACCACCTGAACTAGGGAGAAAACAACCACCTAAGTATCACAATACCTGTAGGGGTCTAAGCACAGAAACACATGATGCATAACATTCAGAGGTGTAAAGCAGAGCACATGACGCATAAACGCATTCAGAGGTGCAGGAAAGGAACAATGGCGCAAAAACTCACATTAGCCACTATCTGTGGCAGTCCCTAGGCCAACTGGCCTTGAAGGGGCAAGGACGCCCTGTGTCCCAAAGTCAGGGGGGCCTAAACGTGGCAGCTGCCCACTAAGTGCTGGGCAGCTGGGAAAAGGAGCGTGGGCACCACTGTGCCTTTTAAGACAAATGTGGCACTCTGGACAGATGATGGGGCCAACGCTGGAGCCTCACCAGGCTCAGGGCATGTCTAATGCCCCAAAAGCGATGTAGGAACCACGTGGGCTTTCAACCAATACTCCACCCCTTCGTTGGAGCCTCGTGGGCGTAAAACAACCAGAAATGCCCCCTAGAGCCTTCTAGGCTCGAGAAATCATGGGGGCAAGGTGGGAGTGGCCCGCTGCCATCTGGGGCCACTCACAACACGGAAGAAATGCCCCCGTATGCGTGGGAGCGGCCCGCTGTCTTCCGGGGCCGCTCTGGTTGCAAAAGAAATGCCCCCGATGTTGGAGCCCTACGGGGCTCTGTACTGGAGCCTCACGGCTCTTGCACCAAATGCCCCTGAGCCTCGCAGGCTCTAAACAACTATCTCCATCGCCGCTGGAGCCTTCACGGCTCTTGGACTAACTCTGTCCACACAGCCCCTTTCACCAGGCTGGTAGCAGCCCCCACTCACCGGACTCTTTGTGGTGGGTCGTCTTCCTGCTCGGCCGACGACGCGAGTGGAGCACACAGCGCTCCGACCTCGCTGGGCTGCGGGGCTCTCTTTCCGCTCACGAGAGCCCCGGGCTGTCTTCTCTCCTGGGCTGGCCACTGGGGGGGGGGTTGCGGGGCTCCCTCACATGCCGGGAGCTCCGGCCGTAACACGCACCTCTCCGCCTCCCTCAGCTTCCGGTCCGCGATGAGGACCCGCCCACATCCAGGGCTTCCCAGGCTGCTTCCGGGTCGCCGCGGGCAGCGCGGCGGCCCTGAGAGTTCCGGCGCCGTACCACGGGGCACACCGTTCTCCGGGCACACCATGCGGGGTGGGCACCCGCGGCGGGCACAGTATGCGGTGTGGGCTCCCGCACTGGAAATAATAATAAAATAAGCGGGGTAGGCACCCGCAAGGATCAAGCAAAAACGGGGGAACCCCTACGTCGGGGTTCCCTCCTGGATTGTCGTAGCGCCGCGCTACGGGCTCCCAGGCAGGCGCTTTTCCGGGACAGCGCTTTCTTGATGCTGGGGGCCCCAATAGAGCGCTCCTAGCGCTATAAGTCCAGAAAAAGCGCTTTCAGGCGCTCAGGGATACAAATAAAGCGCTCCCAGCGCTTAGGAGGATAAAACACAGTCCAGCAAGGTCCTTCCCTGCATACAGCCAAGCAGGGGTGGGGGGGGGGCCAGGCTGGACCCAGAGCCAGCTCACTGGGCCTCCAGGCAGGGAGGTAATCCAAGTGGCGGTCCTCTGGTCCAGCAGCAGCAGCAGCCCCCCTCAGGTAAGATCCTGGCAGAGAACAACTTGTAAGGGGACACAGCCCCTTTTTATACAGTAAAAGTCTTTGTTCTTGGTTCAGGGTGAGGGGGAAAACCAGTCGCAGCTGGTTGGGGAGCACCCTTGATGTGCTCAGCCCCTCACTCTATTCACTGGCAGGGCTAGGGTCGTCAGTCGCACCACAGGGGGCGGGGCCAGCATTGTGTGTGGAAAACCCTGCCCTATTCAGGACCCAGGTGTACTCCTCCCACCCATCTAGCTGCTGATCTCCCCATTCACCACTGGGTGACTCATCCTGACTCTGGGGAATCCCTAGCCCGTCACATGATATGACCAGCCAATCACGCGACAGACACACTGCACACAGAAGTGCCCACTTCTAGAAGTGGCACTTCCACACTAGGTACATGCACACCGCACACATCATCGCGCAGCATTCACTCCGACGAGTCCGCACATACCAAACTCGGGCCTGCACACCCCACGCATCAGGAACTACTAGGGACACATACATTCCCCATGCATTCCTATGGGAGGGCAGGCCTATCTCACCACATGCACTCAGAGCGCGCACGCACTTTACCCTGGGACACAGGGAAAGTGCGTAGAAACCAAAAAATCACCACACCAAGTCACCAGTAAAAAGCAAAAAAAGTTCAGGGGTGAACCTGCCAGAAGGGCCAAGTCCAACAGCGGGGCTTCCATGCAGTTCACATGCATCTTGTTTATAAAGGGCCAGAGACCGATCAGAGCAGCAGACGAGGAGACAGAACCTCCTGGTGTCAGGAACTACAAG
Organism: Triturus cristatus; assembly: GCF_964204655.1. Taxonomy (NCBI): domain Eukaryota; kingdom Metazoa; phylum Chordata; class Amphibia; order Caudata; family Salamandridae; genus Triturus; species Triturus cristatus. Next base: position 63,986,599 of record NC_140595.1, read on the forward strand.
GGAATTGCGCTCGAGAAAGTCATGGCTGCACAGAGCTCCATCAAAGATCAGAGCTAATTTTTGACGGTAGATATGGGGAGAAAAGCACACCTGCCCAGCCTGAACCTTGCTCCCGAATGTTTTGTGCTGATTAATGCGTTACTGAATTTGAGCTTCAACTCGCCCCCTGCTTTATTTATATCTGTAAGTGCTTCCTGTTGAGGTTTAATTTTTGTGACAGGAAAGGACTCAAGGCGACAATTTCCGTTCCCTCGCGGATCGTGGAAATTTCGACATTTTCGCGTTCCGCGCGGAACGCGAAAATGTCGAATTGTCGCAATTTCCGCGAGCGGAACGGAAATTGTCACCCACCCCTAGTAATAAATGCTGCGCAATGGTGTTCGCAGATTTATTATCACTATTTTAGAAAAACTTTTGGAAGTGGGCATTTCTGTGTGCTATGTGTCTTTGTACCTGCCTGTTGTGTATTGCATGTCTGGCTCAGGAGTGCCAGAGGCTGGGGAGGTGCAGGGGCTCCAGAGGGGCTGAGTGAGTCAGTGCAAGGCTGAATAGGCCAATCTGCATTTGGAGTAGTGGGAGGAGTAGCACCTGAACCTGAATAGGACTGTGCCTGCTTTCCCTAATGCTGGCTCCGCTGCCCTGTGATGTGTCAGGGGCCAGAGCCTACACTTACAAAGGAGGTTGTTGTGCATTGTTAAGTGCCCCACAGAACTGGTTTAGACCGGACACAGAGCCCTGTGCCAGGGGGAGACCAAAAAACATAGGGGGTATAAGTATTGGGGCTGTGACCCCATGTAAGGTGGCTGTTGGTGCTTACTTTGGAATTGAAGAAGGCACTGCGCTGGCAGGGGTACCGCCACTGGGACTTTGACTTGGGATCCGCTTGCTGAAGGGACTGCCCAATGCTCAGGGACCATGTGTGCTGGCCTGCTGCCTGTGCCCCATTGTTCTCTGGCGGGGAACAGCACGAAAGGAGCGCTTTGGGCTGCTCCTGCATACTGGCCTGGAAGCCCCCGGTGTGTTTCACTTGGGGGGAGGGAACTTCCCTGAGTGCTGGTTCGGAGGAAGTACAAGAGGCTCTGCCGCATCTTTTCGTGTAGCCCTGAGGGGAGAGAGGGATGTTCAGACCCCCAACCAGCATATGAAACGTGCTGGCGTGTCCCCCTGCAGTGCATGTTTGGCGGGAAGAGAAGTTGGGCTCCCATTCGGAAAAAGGAAGTCAGGCGAGGAGAGCCTGACCTAGGGCGTGGCCGGCCGGAGGAGGTATCGCCCGAGGAAGGACTGGAAGTCAGGCGAAAACTCGGCCTGACTGTGGGCGGAGTCGTGCAGCGAGAACAGGCACGGAGGGCCGGACATGGCCGTCAGCGGAAGTCAGGCGTTGCCTTGTGGTGACAGAGACGCCGCAGAGTCTGCATCCCGGTGGGACCCTATTCCGCATTGCCAATCTGCCGGAAGCCAGGTGGGGCCTGGTTGTAGGCAGGATGAAGGTGGCTCGTGCTTCAGACCGCAAGTCAGAGGAGCCTGAGCCATCAGTGGCGGGATGACTGCAATGTAATTCGCTCAGCCCCCAAGTAATGGTGAGTGGGGCTGAGGTTCTGTGCCTTTGATCTCCGGTCGCCGTGAGGGCGGGAGCATCACGCATCCTAATCCGGGGCAGAGGAGGGGGAGCAAGGTATGGGTTTTCCTCCCCCCTCGGGGACCAAGACTGCCTGAGTCGCTTTTGGGTTGCTTTGCTCGTGGGAAGCAGCAGCGGGGTTATTACCGCAGAGTGAAAGATACCTCAACGAAGGTCCATGACAAGCCTTATTGTTTCCGGCATTTGTTCCCCCTAAGTGCAGCTGCGCCGCATGGTGGCGGGCAGCTGAGCGCTTCCGAGATATCGGGGCAATTTTGGTGTTAATGTGACATTATGGGGCAAGCCCAGGATAGGGCCCCCGCTTGGGAACACTGACTGGGAGACAACAACATTGAGTGGTAATAGGCCTAGGGAGGAGCTGAGGTTCCCAATAGGTGCAGTTATGCTTTGGCTCAAGGGGGGCCGGATGTAATTATGAGGTATGCATAATAAGCGGATTATGACCACAAGGTTCCTGCCTCATGCTGGGTGCTGAGTTCACTCTCACCAGTAGTTACTGGCTGTCCTCCCTAGCGGTCATTTATGTACTACAGATGACAGTGGCCCGTTTGGCGACTTATGTGTACTATGACCAATGTTTACAGTGGTACACTATGGTAGAGGTATGCAGGGTGTGTTTAGGCTAATTACAGTGTTTACCAGTAGTTACTGGTTACTTTGTTAACTTAGCAAAACCAAAGGGGATGATGGACGGAGTGTTGAACATTGCAAGCACTCACCCCCAGTCAACTGATATGGGTTTAATCCATCATCATTCTTTAGCTCACTCCGCCACTCCAGTTCAGAAATGGCCATATGCAAATCAGTCTGACCCTGTGCCTCATGGGAACAGTCCAGCCCAAACTGCCAAGCCATGTCTTCCCTGGGCCGGAAACAAGCATCCTGGGACCGGTTTCTGGCTAATCAGCCATCATCAGCCAGGCTAGCTTGAATCCAGTGGCAAAGTGAGCAAGGGACCCATGTCCGGGCATACCCTGCCAACTTAGGGCGAACAAAGCAAAACCAAAGGGGATGATGGACGGAGTGTTGAACATTGCAACCACTCACCCCCAGTCAACTGATCTTGGTTTAATCCATCATCATTCTTTAGCTCACTCCGCCACCCCAGTTCAGACATGGCCATATGCAAATCAGTCTGACCCTGTGCCTCATGGGAACAGTCCAGCCCGAACTGCCAAGCCATGTCTTCCCTGGCCCAGAAACAAGCATCCTGGGACCAGTTTCTGGCTAATCAGCCGTCATCCGCCAGGCTAGCTTGAATCTAGTGGCAAAGTGAGCAAGGGACCCACGTCTGGGCATACCCTGCCATCTTAGGGCGAACAAAGCAAAACCAAAAGTAGTTACTGGCTGTCCTCCCTAGCGGTCATTTATGTACTAGAGATGACAGTGGCCTGATTGGCCTGGTGACTTATGTGTACTATGACCAGTGTTTACAGTGGTACACTATGGTAGAGGTATGCAGGATGTGTTTAGTCTAAGTACAGTGTTTACCAGTAGTGACTGGTTACTTTGCTAACTGTGCATTGTGATGTTATGACAGTGACCCGATTGGCTCTGTAAGTGTATATAATCCCTGTAGAATAATACCTAGTGCCAGATGGCACAGTGTACATATGTGATTACGTTCAAATGTGATTTATGAGTAATACAAAAGCTATTTTGTATATAATCTTGTTTGGAGTTTCTTTTGTGATGTGCCTAGTGTGTCACTGCTGTGTGTGTGTGTTGCGCATACGCTTTACACATTGCCTCTGGGATAAGCCTGACTGCTAGTGCCAAGCTACCAAGGGGGTGAGCAGGGGTTATCTTCAGTAAGGTAACTCCCTCGCCCTGACTAGAGTGGTGGTTTCTGCCTGGCTTAGGTGCTTGCCCTAGCCAACCAGAAATCCCATTTGTAACAAACCACATTTACAAAGATATGGAGAATTTCTGCTCTCTCCTTGCTGTGGCGAAGTGTATGCAGTCTAGCACCAATACAGGCACCCTTGCATCATTGTGCAAGAGTGTATGTGTTATGGGCAGTGTGTAGGAAGGGACACCTTCCTGTACAAAAACAATCCTTAGAGGCATTTTCCTCCGTCTATGTATGCTGCAAAATACAGCACATTCGGCAAGAAGAAATAAAAATATGAAATAAAGACAGTTCTCCTCGTTACGTCTCATTGGGGAAGGTGTAACATTTTGACATATTCCCAGGGTTACTAGCTTTAGCAAATCTAGGAGTGCACAAACATCCATTGGTAGATGCATTGGAACACCCATGCTCTACCCATGACCCCATGAAACACCTCCTACATAGAAATGTAAGGTAACATAGTGCTAGCGTCAGCGTTGAGTTACATTTCTTTAGATAGTTATGTGAGGCTACACAAATCGGTCTTGCGTGGTTTTGTAAATTCCAAATAAGCCTTTGCATTGCCCTGCATCGCCTTGCGTGATGCATGGACTTAGTAAATCCAAGCCTACAGAACCGCATATAAAAAAGGAATATATATTTTGAAACTACTGTGGGTTAATAATAACACAAATACATGCACCAGCTGCAGAACCTGGCCCAGTAATGAACACCAGACAAAACAACAGAAGACAAAACCACTATGTGTTGTTGTTTGGTTATTTTATAACCACTGTGTAGTAACAACGATTCGCAGTTCCACAGGAAGACTTGTGAACTATTAGCAAATTAACAAAAATCTTTAAAATTGAGACACTAAATGTATTTATACAGTAAAACTGGAAGTACAGGGACAGCTTTTGTATGTGTTGAGTATAAAGAGACAGGATCCGCGCGTGTGAGGAGTATCTTGAAGCGAATCTGCTCATTGTTGCCTGTTCTTCCCTGTGTCATGGAGAAAAACATTTTTGAGGGATTTCTTGGTGCAGGAAGTGGTGTCAATAGATCAAAAGTTACTTTTTCCTCTGTAAGATCTTCCTGTTTCTACTCATGTAGTACTTTAGATGAGCTTTTGGATGTGAAGCTGTGGCAAAATTGCTCTTTACAGTTTGTTATTAGGAAATAACTCAGAAGAATGGGCTTAAAGGGAAGAAGAAGTGACAAGAGGTCCAATTCCTAAATACCCACTTCACTAAATCGTCAGATCTCAGGGATTTCATTCTTCCCCCTCTTAAACATAAAAAAAAATGGGAACACTTAGAAACAGGCTGACAACAGTAGGATACTTCTCGTACTAAGTTCTTGCTTCAGAGTCCAACCGAAGTGGATACTTTGATCAGGGGCCTAGTTTGGTCAGTGAGATCTGGGAGTGTGATTCTCAAATTTTCCAACTAGAATGCAGTGGGTTGCAGGAGGAATGGATGAGATTATCATGGTCCGGGATGGACTGTTTGCATGAAGAGCAGGGCCAGTGCTGATTTTCCTTAAATTAGCCACTGGGTCTGATTTTGAGTTTGGTGGTCTGGTACTCCGCTGCATCGGTGATGAGGTACCATGTCTGCCCACCCAATTCTGAGTGGAGTAGAAAACAAGTTTTATGCCAAAGGATGACATTTACAGCGTTGTTGTAAAAATTCCTCCAATAGCCCAACAGAGCAGGTGCCATCAGAAGTAAGCCATCGGATGCCCTCCACTCTTTGGTGTCAAAGTAACAATCAGCCAAATGGCCAATCAGCAAACTCTAGGCCAGAATGCTGCCATATGGCTGGCTATCATGCAACATATACTGCTTAGAGAATCTACAGGATTCAAAGACAAATACCATTGAAGAGCATATAGTAACATCACTTCCTGTTACAAGAATACACTCAAAAAGGGACTATCAATACTCATCAATTAGAGGAAGACCAGGTTTCCTTCTGTGATACATTACTCACACAAAGAGACACCATAGTTTATTGGTGAATGTATTTTTTAAGGATGGTCAAACCATAAAGGGGGAAATGCTTCTTAAATATCAGCTCTGCTCATTAATCCTCGGTCACGCAGACACATGATTCACTGCCCCAGGATTCCCGGTGTCAGAGGCTCTGGTCTGTCCATTCAACAGTCTCAATTTGACCAAAGCAGCCCCAACAAAATGATTGAACACAACACCTTAGAGGCAAACCATGAGTAAATGCACAGCTGACCGTGGATACGTAGGTGTGTAGGATCTCAGCATCTTCTTTTAGAATCTGTAGAACACACACACACAAGGTCTTTCCTTTTCTACTCGTGGGTGGACATAGACGGGGCTATATGGCTTTGCCGAACACGGTATTTTGCTTTATTGAATAACTATACCAGAAATAAGGATTACTCTGTTGGTATCATGACTTCCAGGACAACCTATCTTTGCTGACTTTTTTCTAGCTTCCATTTGTATTTATTTAGCGAGGAAAGGATAACGTAGAACTCCGGTAGGACGGTGTCGTTTATCGACTATAGTACTACTACTATTAGAACAATACTGCCCTGAAGAAGACCATGCCTGGGAGAAACGCGTTAGCTGCGCATGTTTGTTCTCTTCTTGAGACGAAAGAAAAGAAATAAAAGAATAATCAAGCCAAAACAGACTCATTGCATACTTTAGTAAGAACTTTTGGTTCAACCTCATGTTTTTCATTTGTCTCTCACTTCTTGTGTAACTGAAAGACTCTTGTTTAAAAAGCCTTGCTTTGCAAGATGTCCAACTTTATTACTTCTATTTTGAAATGTCACCTGATCTCATTCAAAGTACTGATCATTCTTTGTCTGGAGTCCTTATGGTTGATGTGAGACAGAGCAGGGCAGGGCAACCTGATATGATTCTCGAATTATACTGATGTTTATGTAAACAGGCAAATGGATATGTCGAAAACGGAGTTACTTATTTTATAATAATTGTATTTTCTTGACTTGACTGTCTCTACAAAACCACGGCCCACCACAGAGCATCATTTATGTGCATTTTGTACACCTACACTTTTACAGAGGCTTTCTCTCCTCAGTGCCAACAAAAAGAACTCTGATGAAGGTAGGAACAATACACTGGATTGCCGAAACATGTCAACTTTATAATATTATAGACTAATGTCACAAGTGGGTGTAATTTTATTAGTTAAGCAATACTCGTCTCATCCAGCCATTTCAATTTTCTTATTCTGGCTCTTTTGGACGTACTAAACAAAGACAGCCAGAGTAGATTAATGCTTGTTCATTTGGAAGTAACGTGATTTTTACAAATGCAAACAGTGAGGTATTTTGTTAAACTTCAAAAAGCACACACAGGATGCTTTGTGATGAAAATTAAATGCATTGTGAGAATGGAACCAGGTCCACATTGAAGCAGAATGTTTCTTTGAATAGACTCTTCAGGGAGCAGTGGATAAGTTTTGAGTGGCAGTTTCCCACTTGGCAGTCACATATTATCAGACAATGAGGTCCATTGTAGGTCCAAGAGAGACTGGTCCAGACCATGCTTTCAGGATACTCAATCAAGATGAATTTACATTCTTCAAATCTAATTGGAGCACATTCACATATACAATGATTATCCTATCCTCCAAATCTGGACTAGGTCTGTCCCTCATGCATCCTTATTGCACATCCTTGCTCCAAGAGGAAGGGAACATATTAATACACTCAGCACTCCTAACACTTAGTGGGTGGTAAGGAAAGCATGTCATGAGACACTGTGGAAACCAATGAACTTGTGAAGATACAAAAAGCAATAAACACAGTGTAGAGTCATTCTTTACTCTGATATGTGAAAGTAACAAAGACTTGGTTCTTTAAAAAAAGGAATACTTCACCCAAAACCCAGAGCAGCCTGTAGGCGACATTATAGAGTGATAAAAAAGCGGGTGTTGTGCTTGTCAAAAAAAATTGAGTTTGGTCTTTTGGCTCATTCCTGCATCCACTCAAAACAGCATTTTTAAGAAACTCACAACAGATTTTTGAAACCACAGATGCACCCCAAGAAAGGTTGACCCAGCCTCTCTTTCACGTTGTTTCACTAAACAACTTTACCAGCTGCATGTGAGCTCAGGCGATAAATCCATTGTAGGATTCTATCGCAGCGGTCTTCTTGCTCCGGACCGGCAGGTCTAACCTTCTACAATTCCATCTCCCTCCACTGCTCCCCTTTGAACCAAAGCTCAAGATACAAGGGAAGCCATGGCAAATACCGCTTATTTCCTCCTATTTCGCGGTTAGATCATCTTCATGTTGAATTTTCTTGCCCCACCTTGCCCGGCAGCAGACGTGGGGCCATCCACCTTCCGGAATGAGTACTCGACTGAAAAATTGTTCTTGTGCTGTCCTCTGCCACGGCTCCAGACAAAAAGGAGCAGGAAGCAGAAGAGGACCACCCCCAGGAAAGTGATACATCCCATGGCGGTCGACACCAAAATGGTCTTGAGGTCGAGGGTGAACTTCAGAAAGACTTGTGTGTCATTGTGGGATGTGTCGTTGAATTCGCTGAGGTACAGAGTCCGATTTGCATATATGGACCCATCTCCTGTGTGACCTTTCACTGTCAAGGTGGCAAAATAAGTGTCATTGCCCCCTGCATTACTGGCAATGCATATGTAAGTGCCGCTGTCCTGCATTTGCGCGAAGCGAATTTCTAAGGTACCACTGGAGAGGACAGTTGCCCGCCCAACACTTTTGGTGGTGATCATTCTCCTTTGGGGAGACACCCATGAAACAATGGGGGGAGGCTCCCCGTCTGCCCGGCAGAGGAATGACACAGGCTGACCTTCATGGACAGTATGGTGTTGAAGCTTTCGGTCCCTTATTTTAGGCTTTTGGCAGGTAAAGTACTCAAACAACACAGAGTCTGGGAAGTCCCTCAGCGCATTGCCCTGGACTTCGGTGGGCGAGGCACACATAGGCTGTTGGCCATCAAAGTTGAGGGTCTTACGGCGCTGCAGGATCCAGAGAAGGCGACAGTCGCATGCCAGGGGGTTCTGGTCGATGCGGAGTGTTTCTAGAGTGTTGACAGATTGGAAGGCGGCCTCTTCCAAGGTGGACAGAAAATTGTTCGAGACATTAAGGAGGCGAATTAGTCTGAGGCCAAAGAACGCCTGATGCTCCACCAGAGCTAACGTTGCGCCTACTATGTGGAGTTCGCGAAGTCTAATGAGGTCCCTGAAGGCGGCCCTCTGAAGCTTGGTGATGGGGTTGTAGGACAGGTTCAGGTGTGTCAAGTAGATCAAGTTTCTTAAAGCTGCGGTGGGGACAGATGTGATGTTCGTGTAGGTGATGGAGAGGGATGTTAGATTCAGACCCTGGAAACACATTGGTGGAACATCTTCCAAAAAAGGCCAGTTGTCAATTTCTAGCTCTTTTAGGTTGTACAACCTTTTAAAGTTCTGCTCTTCCAGCGCGCCAATGCTAAGGTAACGGAGTCTAAGCACCTCCAAATTATGCAGGTAAGACAGGGATTCAGCGGACAGTGTGGTCAGGTTGCATTTTTCTATGGTGAGCTGCTCCAGCGATAACAAGCCGGAGAACGCCTTCTGCGATACATACACCAAGTCATTGTCACCCACCTCCAGACTCCTAAGGTTTTTGAGGTCTTGAAACATGTGGTCCAATAAAATCACTATTTTGTTCTCGCTGATGTCTAAAAGAGTCAAGTTGGTCAGTTTGGTGAAGACCCCGGTGGGGATGAGTTTCAGCTGGTTACCGCGGAGGTGCAAAGCCTGAAGGTTGAATAGGTTGCCAAAGGCCCCGGGTTCGACGGTGGAAATGACGTTCTCGCTGAAGTCAATCTCTTCCAGGAGAGGGTATGGAGAAAGGTCGCCGGGGCTCAGGCAGCGGATCTTATTCTTGCTGAGGTCAAGGATCTTTGTCTCTGTGGGGATGCCCTCAGGGATGGCGGTGAGACGCTTGCGGTGGCACACAACAGACTTGATGTGCGGCGCGCACTCGCAGCGGGCTGGGCAGGCTGAAGCGGAGTTTGTGTTGAGGAGAAGCAAAGGAAGACCTAAGATAGGAAGCCAGCATGATCTCATTGTCAGGAACATGGTCTCATGGGTACACAAACATCCTTCCACTTACCTAGAAAAATAAAATAAAAAATAAGTCAATTATCTCTCAAAACAGCAATATTTACCTTTGAACTCAAAGCCTTTAAGCCTTTAATGTTAAAGCTAGACTTGAAAAAGTGATTTGGTCAGTTTTTAAATTCCCCAAGAGATTGATAATCAGTATTTGCAAATTCTACTAGTACCTATTACCTAAATTGCCATGTGAAAACTCTGTATAATCCACCAAAGTCCCACATTCTGAGTGAATTTTCATAGACGGGAAAACCCAGGATTTTCCCCCACAAATTTGAGGCACTCTTTGGAAAATTAGAAGGAAAATCAGATGTTTCTCGTGCACCCACAATTTTAGAAATATCCATGAGACCTATTTTACCAAAATATCTGCAAATCATAATTGCTGTCAGCTGCTTTTCAATTTAATGGCAATTTATGAATCAGTATGGAAATGTGCAGCCCTGACATGTCTACCAACAGCTGTTAAAAGAACTTTCTGGACTAGGACCAATCAAGTGAAAGATTACATTTTTTAACAGATAAATAATTTGCCCCCTGCCCACATTTTACTACGATATAATCTTATTTTATCTTAAATTCATGAATTTGAGTCATGAATACCAAATTGTAAACAGAATAATGTTCCAGTCGTATAATAAGTAATGTATAATCATGCACTTCTGAAAAGTCTGACTAGAAACAGATCCTACCTTATGCACCATGTGTGCTTATTCTGCCGTATGCCGCAAACGACATTCACACAATACCACAAACATGTCTCCTGTCTTCTGGCGTCCAATTAGCTATATATGTGACTTGCCATTTGGCATTAATTAAAACTTCTCAGAAGTGACTCTGACAGGCCAGCAACACAAACTTGTTTCCATGTTTGCTTGCTGCCGTACTCATCCGCCAGTCTTGTGTTCGCCTTGATTCTTTTACATCACATCAAATAGAACGTCAGCAAACAAATCTTACACACCCTAGGAAGACTAGAATGCTAACCTCTTTCCAGCTGCATGAATGCATACAAGTAAATGTGGACTGTTCACGTGGTGTTTGATCATGACTCATTTAGAGCAGTGTTTCCCCTTGCAGTACCTTCCCCACTGCAGAGAGGCACTTCCTGTTAAATCTACGGATGTGTTAGATCCATTTTCATTTTATGACTTTAGTTTACCCCTTCAGCGGTAAGTGTTCCAGATCTAATGACTCCAGTCCTAAGTTTGGACATTGCAGCCCGGTCACGGTAAAACTTTAATTGATTTTTAATGAAGTCTTAGAGACTTAGAACACACAGGATGACGACACGCGTGCAGGTAAGATGAGGAATTCACTGACTTATTTCCCCCCAAAAACTCAAAATAGGACAAAAATCATTTCTCCTTCAAATGTAAGTTGTCAGTATTATTCATGCACATCAACAAATATTTTGGAATTTAAAAATCAGTTTGTTCTGACAAAGCCATGTAATTGGAGAAAAAAAAGTGAGAATTGATCAATTTAAATTCTTTCACATCCTATGCATTTGTACGTACAACAACTTAATGGGGAAGATGACAGGACAGAAATGTTTAACATACACACACACACATTGAAATTCAGTTCGAGTCCACTTGTCCATGTACTCCAAGGTTTCTTTATATACGATTTGCATGAAACGGAAAATCATATCCCAAACATTGAAAAATCGGTATTTATTGTTTTATCTCACATAATGGAACTGGATTAATTATATGTACATGCAGATGGGGAGCATATTAGAGTGGATATTTCTTTCGGGTGGGCGGCAGAAGCGAGGGGGTGGTCTTTGTGACCTCAAAGGGGAGGAGTTTACAGAACCCACCACCAGGCCAGTTAAATAGGTTCTATGAATGGAATTACCCACAATAGAGGAATATGAATGTTGATGGGCGCGCGCTCGTGAACACGCGCCAGGCCTTTGGACATTCCGTCTCATTGGAGCGTGTTATTGGGTGATACGGTCGATCGAGCCCTATTTGAAGGAACCCTGAACAGTCTGAGGGCTAATGAGGGACATACATTAATTCTTCCGTCCACTGCAGCTGTAGCGGCGAAAAATTCCATTAAGTATGTTCTATTTTAGGATAAAATTATGGATAACAATTTTGATGAGTGAAAGGGTGCAACACAAAGTTTATATTTCAGAAGTGCACAATAGCTAAACAGAAACACTGTCATAGTTCAGGGTAAGAGTTGGCAGTTGAACGCATAGTGCATTAAAACGCACTATGATTCGTTTTTTAAGGTTTTGCTGTTATAAAGAAAATGTCTGTAAAAATATGGATTTAGGAGTGGAGAAAGGAGGGGAGGGTGTCCATTTGGAATACGGCGAGAGCCCTTAAAGTTGTAACTTTTAAAGTAATGTATAAAGATTCCTATCGGTTTGTGCACTGGAAAAAAATAGTTGAAAATTCACCAGGATGCAATACTCACACATTCAAGGGGCGTAGAGAAAGGCTTTTCACCATGGAAAAAATATTTTCATAGGAATAAAAAATGAAAAAGAAAAATACACATTTTCAACCTGTTTTTAGTCCTACAGTTAAGCCAAAGGCGTACGTTGAGAGGGGTAGGACTCCCCCGGGGTGAACAACCATTACAATGCAACTTTTACAACGCACTGCCATTACAACGAAACTGTTACAACGCAAATGCTGTGACAACGCATGCCATTACAACGCAAGTCTTTACATCGACTTGCACTAGATGGCGCGCTAACATTAAAAATAGTGTAGTTTACTATCCAAACACCTTCCCTACTGCAACGTGGACTGGAGTTAGAATAGTAAATTACCCTTTTTTAATGTTAGCACGCCATCTACTGCAAGTCGATGTAAAGACTTGCGTTGTAAAGACTTGCGTTGTCACAGCATTTGCGTTGTAAAAAATTCGTTGTAACAGCATGTGTTGTAAAAGCATGCGTTGTAACATCATACATCCCTCCCCCGGAGAATCCTATGGTATAGATTTCCTAGGAGTTCCGCCGGGGATGTTCTAAATCATAGAAATTAAGGCAATTTAAATGAATAGTAAGTGCAAACCTTTAACAAGTAGATGTGAGCAGTAATTTTGAGATCCAACCTTCTGGGATAGCACCCCCTCAAAAATGCTACAAAAGAAATGGCTATTCGAATGCCACCAAGTAAAAAATGGTCAGAAAATTCCAAAATAAGTCAAAAGAATATGTTATAATTTTATTATTTCATTTTATATTTTGTGCGCTTGTTTTAAAAAAAAGACAGTACAAATAATTTTTTGTAGGTTACTTAAAGGTATTTTACTTAAATTTTGTTAAAGGGTCATGCGTGTCCTGTGATCCCCTTGGGGGTCGCATGTTGGCAATAAATACGAAACTATCCGGAAAAAAAAAAAAGTTAAGGGCAATATAGGAAAATAGGTGCGGAGCGGGGGGTGAGGGGCAAGCAAGCCGAACATACAGAGGGTAGACAAAAAAATTTAACTGCACACCTTCAAAGGCGATAACCTCAAACACATTCTTCCTTTGTACCTTCACCCGCTCAAAACCACACAACACCAGTCACAGCAACATCAAGGAATCAAAAGCAAATGACATTTGGTACAACCCACATTTCTCACCCCTACATACCTTCCAAACAGGTTTGGAAGACCCGCCTTCCACGGGGATTTTCTCCAGTAGGAACACTCCCCCTCACTTTAGGTTTTCCACAAATCCTTTCGTCTCAACTAACCAGCCTCAGGTGAAGCACCTCCTAGGGGTGTGATTTAAGGCACTCTGAATTCCTGCAGCAATGCCAAGAAAATTCGAAGGTCCATAAGCGGTCTGTTTGGGCAAATTAATTAGTCTGTGCATTCTGAAAATGGCTCTCGTGCCCAGGGTCGGATTGGTAAGGCGGGCACTCGGGCAATGGCCGAGGGTCCGGTATCTGTGTTCCAGCTGTGGACTGCTTATTTGGGTAGCCTCAGGGGCGTAACACAGGCCCCTGCATCCCCCGCGGTGCGGGGGGGCCCCGAGCTGCAGGGGCCCCCCTCGGCACAGTACTTATGCCTGAGCGCTTAAGAATAAATCCGGAGCGGGGGGCCCTCCGTGTATATTGCAGGGGGGCCCTTTGAACTTTCGTTACGCCACTGGGTAGCCTCGGGGCAGTCTTTGCTGTTCAGATGCCGCCAGAGGCCCAGTGTGTGCCTGAGTGGCCTTTCTGGAGGGAAACTGGCGTCCATTAACTCCCTTTTATCAACAGGCAGAGGTACCACCCCCTTTCTCTCTCTGGGCCGGCCCATTAATGTGTGCATATTGAGCGGGGGCAGGGGGCCTGAGCATAAGTGGCCTCACTTGTTTTTCATGTGTGTTTCACCAGTTTAAACTAATCTGTGCATTTTTTATCTAAATAAAGTTAAGAAAACATGCCTCTGTCACAGACCCCTCACACCCTTCATTTAAAAAAAAAAGTGGCCGAAACAGTGCTTTGCGGAAAGGCAATATGCAAATGTGGGCCACTTTTTTTAGTGTGCCCGGGCCGATTTTTAATTATAATCCAACCCTGCTCGTGCCACCTATGCCAGACCACTTACTTTCCCATCGCATGTCATGATCTCCGTTGCCAGCAGTCAAGGTAAAAATTCGTCCATAGCAGCCACACTGTCATCAAAGGTCAAGAGAGAGAGGAAAATGGCATCGAAAGGATGAGGCTGTGAACGGGCATGGGACTTGCCACTGGCCCAGATTAGCAGTCTTTAGATAATGGCTCCTCTTAACACTTTGATTTCAGGACCTGACCATTGTGAACCGCTGTCATGTAAGTCCTATCAGAAAGGAGCTGTGGGCAGTGCTGCACCACTCGTTGCCACTGCCAGCGTTGCCAAAGACAAAACATACACAACTACTAACCAGCACACTGCTACACGTGTGACAGTTTAGCCTATTCCAGGCCCAGAAAGCTATAAAAATTGCTTGGGCGACAGGTGTTAGTTGTTGTTAACGCATACTGAATTAAAAAACAATAACCATTAAGCTCATCTCTAATTTATACAAACAGCGCCACCATGTGGCAGCTTTCATAAGTGCCGGTATCGACAATTAACTGCCGGTACCGAGCACCGGAAACCACTGGCTCAAATTAAGCTCTGGCTGTGGACTGTGTTTTTTTATAATGCTCCAGGGCCGGCAAATATTTCTGACAGGGGTAGTCATGTCACAAGTGGTTTGCTTTAACCGCTTAGTGGGTAGATGGGTTAGCTAGGCACTGCTCCATTTCCTGGCCAGTGGCAGGCACATAGGCTCTGATCCAACTCTGAACTGGCAAATATGGCAGCTTGGCCAACTGCTGTCAGATGCTAACATGCCCACTCCCGGCTCTGGGAAAGGTGGACGGTGTCACTCCTGCTTTGCTAGAGACGCGGCTCAGTGGTAAATGCAGCGACAGCCGTAGGGGGTATAATTTCAGCCATACGTGATCAATGGCCGCGCGTCATGAACATTGAGCTGCGAAGAAAGGAACAGCCTGAGCGCCTCCTTAGCAACAGGAACCAAATCAATTCAATTCACGTCTATTTCATTCTGAATGTCATCAGCATTTCATTGCAAGCGCCAACATAGTTATTTTCTCAATTGATGTTATCTTTAGGCCTTTCAAGAACTATGATGCTACAATCTCTTAAGATGTATTAAAAGATCATAAAAATTCATATACTGAAAGAACTGTCTGGGTATAAGGGCAGTCGTACGATTGCTCTCAGACCCAGAAAAAAGCAAACAAGTAAGTCAATGGAATTGGTGGAATTTATTACAGAAAAAAAGCAAAATGTAACTCCCTCAAATGGAGATGCAACCATTCCCACCTTCCACCCCCTTCTGTTCCCCGTACCACAGTGAGAAGCCTACCACGGGGACAGTAGGTCATCGGCCTTTGCACCAAGATATATCGAAAACATATTGGACACCATCATGAACCAGCACGGCCTGCAGCACCTGGATACCCTACTGGGGGATTAGCCGCACTCTACAAATCGACTGATTGATTGATTGATAATACTGTGTAAAGTGAATTAGTACAATGCAGAATTCAGAATAGTCCCACTAGACTGTGCTAGTGATGACTCTAGTTTTTTCAGATTATTGGCTCGGTTGGCCTCTCCGAAAACCTTATCCCCTAACAGTCATGATTGTTGTCCAGCTCCATAGTCCAGCTCAGTAAAACATACATCTCATGGTATCTCCCATGATGGTAGTTCCCACAACCATTTTCATAGAATTAGCATAATTCCCTATCAGGTCCTATTATTTAAAGAAATCATTGAATGTCATTAGGGTTATATGATGACCATATAGTCCTTTTTCCGTCATCTCTGTGACATCCAGGAACAGGAGGATTGGAACCATAAGATCAGACATCTTTGCAACACCTGACTGTATCGGTTAGTTCTTTACATACGTTATTAAAAAACGTAGAAATAAAGAGAACAACGGCAAGGATATATCCTTCTTCCTCTGTATTTCTTCATTCCTTCCTGGCTTCCAATACTAACATTACAGGATAGTTAAAGTAAACTGGTGTAATGTAATTCAGAAGGCCACTTTCCAATCTCATATTCCTAAGTACAGGCCACCTCAATTCTCAACAGACCACATCAAACACAGTCCTTGGCTCCAAGAAGTCCTTTGTGTTGGTGTACATTTTCTTAGAATAACAAATTTAGGGCATGATCAACTGTGCTTTTACAGGCCCAGAACTAAGAACATGAGATGTGCCTATGTCCCTCACCCCAATCCACCCACCTCACATGAATGAGCCACGGAAAGCGGTTGATGTGTGCATCTAATATAAGGTACGTAGGTAACCTCTCGGCTGCCTCTGTTTCCCTTTTTGAGACCGACACTATTTTAGTCTTGATCCACAGATCCTTCACTCATATTTACACAACTCTGGTAGATCGTGATCATGGCATCCTGCTCTCCCAGATTTCTAGACGTCTAGTGCACTGCTAATTTCTTCATAAGTTGAGTCAAATAGTTCATATGCACCAAAATCCACCTACAATCATTTTCACTTAAAGTAATCAGTTTCACTATGTATAGTGGGGCATAACATGAGCTATACATCTGTATTTATTAGAACATCCTCTACCATCACTTTGTTCCGGTTCCCCCTAACTACATTCGTCCATAATTTCCAGTATTGATTTTAATCGCTTCGGTCACTGGCTTCCACGCTTTGAGCATGGGATGCCTAGTTTTCAGCTCAATCCTTTTTTTAATCAATTGAGCCCCAACATTTTCTGATCTCGTCCTTTGACCTCTCGTAGATTTGATCAGTCAATCGAGGGCTGGCAAAACTTGTTCCATTCTTTAGGTCCCCTGCTGGTAGACCATTTAGATACTGCAGTCTATGGACCTGGCACACACTTCTCTCCAATTTGATAATGTTTTCATTTGACTTTGGTCAAAGACAAAATATCCCAAATGTCTTCTTCTAAAATTGGTCCCTCTTAGGAGTCACTTGTTCGATTTTCTGTGTGATTACTGCCCCCTCCAAACGTACCCTAGCAAATCTTGAAATAGGGAAAAAGGTTCATTTAAGAGGTCTGTAAATTGTTCCAGACTATAATCTTTCAACAGTAACCATACACTTATCAATCAACTTACCTATCTATCAATGTTTTCATCCACCGACCTATCACAATACTCTAGTTAATCCTGAATTGCGGTCAAAGGTCCATATTCTGACCTTTTTATAAGTGCATCAATACAGATATTGTATAGTCTGTCAATCCTCTCAATAGCGCCTCCTGTGACGTCACCCACTTGACAAGACACCAACAAATCCTTGCACCTTCTGGCCAGTATACATCTATTCATCCACTGACCTGTACATAAATCCAAGAGAGGTAATTCCCCCTACAAGTCAATATCCCTTCCTTACACACATACATATATTAATTTATAAGAGAACCTGTCTCTGTCTGTCCCTCCGTCATCTGGGCTCACATCTAATCACTGTTGGACTTGGCCCTTTTGGAGGGTCATCCCCGAACTTTTCGCCTTTCTTCTAGCCTTTTATTTGACATGGTGTTGGTGGTTCTAGGACTCTGGGCACTTTGGCACTGCTGCCCAGTGTAAAGTGCATGTGCTCTCTGTGGTAAACATGGTAAGATTGGTCTACACCTGTTTGGCATATTTAATTTACCTGTCAGTCCCTTGTAAAGTGGTATCTCATATACACAGGGCTGGTAAATTAAATGCTACTGGTGGGCTTGCAGCGCTGATTGCGCCACCCACCAAAGTAGCCTTTCAAACCTGTCTCAGGCCTCTGCCATTGCAGGGCCTGTGCACGCAGTGTTACTGCCACTGTGACATGACACCTAAAGTGTGTGCCATGTCTGTGACACCCCTTTTACTGCATGTCAGTCACCCCTAAGGTAGGCCCTAGCTAGCCCTATGGGCAGGGTGCATTGTAGGTAAAAAGGCAGGACATGTACCTTAAGTGTCTGACATGTCCTGGTAGTGACAAACAGCCATTTTGGTTTCTCACTGCTGTGAGGCTGCCCTTTCATATGAATGCTTTGGGGATTCCCTGATAAGTGTTTCAGTGGTAATTCCAGATATGAGAGGAGCAGCGTGGTCACGTTTAGTATGGTTGGAATAGTAATAATAAATGCTGCGCAATGGTGTGCACAGATTTATTATCACTATTTTAGAAATGCAACTTTTAGAAGTTGGCATTTCTGTGTGCTATGTGTCTGCCTGCCTGCCTGCCTGCCGTGGATTGCATGTCTGGCTCTGGAGTGACAGGGGCTGGGGAGGTGTGTGTGGCTGCGGGGAGGGCAGGGTGAGTCAGCGCTAGGCTGAATAGAGGATCTGCATTTGGAGTAGTGGGAGGAGTAGTCCCCTGACCCTGAATAGGTCTGTGCCTGCCTAGGTGAATGCAGGCTCCGCCCCACTGTGGTGTGTCTGAGGACCGAGCCCCCATCTGAACAAGTAGGCTGTGAGCACTGTATACGGAGTGCTCTAACACCCCCCAGAACCAGTTGAGACTGGTTCCCCCAGCCCTGTGTCAAGGGCAGAACAAAGGAAAATGATGTATATATACTGGGGCTGTGACCCCATGAAGTGTGCTTCCTTGTGACCTGGATCTTGCTGCTGCTGGACCCCAGGAGAAACCGCCATGAGGGACTACCTCCCTGCTGGAGGGCCCTGTGAGCTGGCCTGTCTGTGCCTAGCCTGTGCCCTGAAACTCTTGGGGTTTAGTGCCTCGTGAGCGCTGTGACCTTTCTCCCAGGACAGGGAGATAGCGGGTGCCCTGCAGCGCCAGGCTGCGTCATCTTCGGGGGGAATCCCGGCGTGGGGATTCCCCCGCATTGCTGGTGGCAAAGCGGGAGCCCACCCCGCATCGTGGTATGCTGAGGAAAGCGGGAGCCTACCCCTCATTGAGGTCCCTTTGAAAGGGAGCCTACCCCGCATTTATGCTTATTTACAAGCGGGAGCCCACCCCGCATTTGTTTGGTGAAGGAGCCGCAGAGATCAACAAAACCGGCGGTGAACTCTCTCCGCGATCCCCGTGCCCACGCAGGAAGTCAGGCGGGCTGTCTGGAGGTAGACAAGCTGACACGGAAGGCAATTGCTGCCAGGCGCCACTGGAAGACAGACAAACCTGCGCCTGATGTGAGGCGGGACTTCCGGTGGGCCGCACTGCCGCAACAGAGAAGGGGAGCCAGGCGGGAGTCTACCCCGCGCTGGCGAATGTACAACGGCGATGGAGACTTCACTCCGTGAGTGGGGGGCACCACAAGGTGAGCTGTGACCCCCGTGTGTGGTCACAAGCGTCTGACCAAAGTCCCCCGGTGGCCACCCGGAATCGGTGCAAAGGAAGGAGGCCCCAGGTGAGGGGCCGGCCGAGGCACATTGCCGGTGCTTTCCCCCTGGCCCAGAGGAGGCCAGAGGAGTCCACAAGCAGCCCGGTGAGTGATGCTGGACTGGGAAGTACAGTTGGTGCCAATGCTGAGTTCTTTTTGGGCCAAGTTGAGGCCCAGCGCAGAGCCCTGTTGCGAGGGGGCTAAGGAGGCACTCTTGGTGCGGGTTGAGAAGAGCACGGCTGCACTGCAAGAGCGCGGGCAGCTACAACGACGGGGGCATGTTTGTTTCTTGCTAAGAAAGGAGTGAGATCCACTCCCACGCCCCCAGCGGATTGCGCACAGAGATTCGCTGCTTTGGCAGCCAGAGGGCTACTTGAGAGGCCCAACAATTACTCCCTAACATTCTAGACAGAGGGCATTTGAGCCCCAGTGAAAGGCCAGTTGGCCTGGGGTCAGGTTTGGTACCTGTGAGTACTAGGGGGGCGCAAGGCCCTAAAAGAAGGTGATGTATGCACCTAGGGAGGGTCATTGAGGTGCTCTCCTCATTGTGATTTATGCGTAATGTGTTTTATGCCTAATGTGATGCAGCAATAATGCGTTTATGTTGCAGGTGATAATGCTAAGTACAGTATTTGATCAGAAGTTACTGGTTGTGTTTTATCTGTGTTACTAGTGCTTTCTAAAGGTTCTGACAGCGGCCTGATTGGCCCGGTCCTGTATATAATTCCCTGTGAATATTGCCCAGTGCCAGTTGGCACAGTGTATATGTGTGATTATGATTCTAATGTGTTTTGGATAATACAAAGGCTATTTATTATATAACCTTGTGTGGAGTTTCTTTTGTGGTGTGCCTAGTGTGTTGCTGTTGTGTGTGTGTGTTGCGCAAACGCTTTACACATTGCCTCTGGGATAAGCCGGACTCCTCGCACCAAGCTACCAAGGGGGTGAGAAGGGGTTCTCTTCAGCGTGTAACTCCCTTGCCCTGACTAGAGTGGTGGTTTCTGCCTGGCTTAGGCACATGCCCTAGCCAACCAGAAATCCCATTTCAAACAATCCCTTGACTCGATCATCAATTCAATCACCCATGAAAATCTCACAAGTCACAATCAAATAGTTGGTACTACTGGCGTAGAATCAAATCAAATCAAAGAAAATTTATATAGCGCAACATATCACTCAGAAGAGTCTCATGGCGCTGCAGACTGCTCAGGAGGGCAAAGACCAGGCTAAATAACATATAGCCATGTTTTCAGCTGTTTACGAAAACTACCATGTTCTTTTATGGTACGTAGATGGAAAGGTAGTTTATTCCAAAGAGTCGGTGCAAGGAAGGAAAATGAACGGCCTCCTTGTCTAGCGGTATTTATTCTTAGCGGAGTTAGTAATGCCGCATCACTAGAACGCAGCCTTCTAGTCGGCTGATACCATTGCAACTTTTTTCGCCAGTATTTTGGGCCAATTCCGTAAATAGACTTATGTGTAAGACACAATACTTTGAAGTGGATTCGTTTTTTAATCGGGAGCCAATGGAGGGTATTCAAACAGGCCGCCGAAGGTGATCTGTATGGATGGGCTAGGACCAGTCTCGCAGCAGTATTCTGTAGAACCTGGAGTTTGTCCGTGAGGTCTTCATTTATGGATAACAATAGGGCATTGCCATAATCTATTCTATTCGTGATCAGTCCTTGAGTCAGGGGTTTACGCGCCTCCATGGGGAGCCATCTAAAAACCTTTCTGAGACTGCGCATGACGCCGAAGCAGGTCCCTATAACATGCTTAATATGGTTGCGCATAGATAGGCAGTCATCTATCTGAAAGCCTAGATTTCGGACTGTTTTCTTTGGAACAGGACAGATTCCGAGCTCAGAAGGCCACCAGTCCTGTGACCAATAGTTACTGGCTTTTCCAAAAAGCACGATCTCTGATTTGGCCCCATTTAGCTGAAGATGGTTTGATCTCATCCAATTGTCAACACAAATGAGACAGTCCTTAAAATGCTTTTTTGTATCACTTGGGTCGGAGCCGTGAGTGACCAAAATCTGTGTGTCATCCACATAGGATATGACATCAAACCCATGTGATCTAATTACTTCAGCCAAAGGGGTCATATAAAGGTTAAAAAGAGTCGGGCTTAAAATTGAACCCTGAGGAACTCCCATTTTCATAGGCTTCGCACAGGAAACAAAGTTTCCCAACTGGACAGCAGTGGTGCGCTCGGATAGGTAACTGATGAACCACCTCAAAGCATTTCCCCTGACACCAACCTCCCACAATCTTTGCTCAAGAATCTTATGGGAGATGGTGTCGAAAGCCGCGGAAAGATCGAGCAGGACAAGCACAGCAGATTGGTGTTTGTCAAGTGTCAGTCTGATGTTGTCGGTGACCTCGACCAATGCCGTTTCTGTACTATGTGCTGCCCGAAAACCGGATTGAGAGGGGTCCAGAAGTTCATACATTTCCAGATGGCTCACCAACTGCTGATTTATAATGGATTCCAGTATTTTACCAAAATATGGGAGCAGTGAAATGGGACGATAATTCAAAAGTACCTTGGGGTCCGCTGTTGGTTTCTTTAAGATTGGTCTGACACTAGCTACCTTCCAAACAGAAGGGAACACCGCGTCAGCCAAAGATTGATTAAAAAGTGCAATCAGACTGTCAAGGACAGTAGGTGCTATTAAGGAGAAATATTTAGCAGGGATAACGTCAGCCGGGGAGCCGGACTTTATTTTCTGCATAGCAGAAATAACAGTTTTTTGATCGCATTCAACAAATTTGACTAGAAGGCCCGATGGATTTGATAAGAAGCAGGGTCGTTCAGTTAGGTGACTATCGTTAGGTATGGGGGGAAAGGACTTTTGAATAGTCATGACTTTTTCTTCGAAAAAGTTTGACAGCGAATCCGCCCAATCTTGAGACACAGGTATGGTCGGTAGGTTTGTGGAGGTTGTGAAATCTTTTAAAATGTGAAAAAGTTCTCTAGAAGAGTTCTCTGCCCTAGTTATTCGGTTCAACAAATAGGATTTTTTTTCCTGTTTTATTTCGTTCATATACCGATGGTGCAGTTTTTTATACCTTTCTTCATTTGCAAGGCTTCTGTTTTTCCGCCATAATCTTTCAGCCCTTCTACATAGGTTTTTAGTAATTTTTAATTGATCAGTAAACCAAGGGGCGGTTTTAGCCTTAGGGATAGCCTTTTTGAAAGGGGCAATTTTATCTAGAGTGGCCAGAATATCTTCATTCAAGTTTAATGCCCTTAGATTAGTGCCGATTTCTGCAACTTTATGGTTTGCGCCAAAGTGTTCTTGAAAAAGATGGGGAGTAATCTTACTCCAAGATCTGCGTAGGACAGTTTCATTTTCCAGATTATTTTTCCCTATTGAGACGGTGGGGATAATAAATTTCAGTAGGTAGTGGTCCGTCCATATCAGTGCTTCTGGAGGTTCCATAACAATGTCAGGTATGTTAGTGAACAGAAGGTCTAGCGTGTGCCCCGCTTGGTGAGTAGAACCATCAACCAGCTGTGCAAGGCCCAGCGAACTCATATTAGTAATTAGTTTGTCCGTATCAGGGTTTAATAATACCTCTGCATGGTGATTAAAATCGCCAATCAGGAGAAAGTTATCCGAGGCTAATACGTGTGGTGCTATGAACTCTAGTATTTGGTTGGAAAAATTACCTTTAACACCAGGAGGTCGATAGACCAAAGCCGCTCTCCAAGTACCATTTAAGAGACCACTAATCTTAACGGCGCATATTTCCATCTGTTCATTCATTATATTATCTAAAATTGTGATTGCTAAGGTGTCTTTGTGAGCTATTAGTATACCACCCCCTCTTTTTCCTTTCCTGTCAACTCGAATGATTTTATATTGTGAGGGAAAGGTGACATATATATCTGGGCCAGCATATGCGTGAAGCCAGGTTTCGGTAATGAAACATATGCCAGGGTTTTTTTAATTCAATATATCCCATACCTCAGTTGAGTGTTTGGGAATAGAGCGAGCATTTAGGTAGATCGCCTTAAGGGGCGGGTTTTGTTTGTCGCAATAATGAGGACGTTTTGGGGTCCTGCAACGAAAAGGTGCAGAAAAACGCCATATGTCCTGGACCTTAGATGGGTCGGTTTCCCATGTACCAGTAAAGCAGCCTGCATAGGGATGTACATTTTTAATCTCTTGGCTCGTATATTGGATGAAACCCATATTTCTAACAGTGCACTTAAGATAATGGAAATGGGGCAATATGACAAAGAATTAGTGGGGCGCTAATACAGTTTATCATCCAATACTACCATAGTACCTGGCTCCTGGCTGCAGTCAGGCGCGGACGGGCGCAGACGGGCTTGCCTTTGGCGCGCCTTCGGCGCGCCGCTGGCGCGCCGCTGCGCGCGTCCGCGCCCTAGCTGGAACTAAATAGGAGGAAGGGGTGCAGGCTGAAGCGCTAACCTACAGGTTCCGATGTCAACCGGAAGTGAGTACCAGCCCCGATGACCCTCTGCTCAATCGGCACCAGCCGTGACGGAACGGGGTCAGGGGCAACTAGGCAGGGCGGAGCAACAATTTGCGTGAGTACAACAGTTTCAATAGTTTAAAAACAAATGTGCAAATATGGCATATATCAAAATGTGGAAAGTGTGCGAAACAAACAATTTTAAAATTGAAATCTCTCATGAGCAGGTAGAAAGTTTAAAACATTTCTATTACACAGCTAAAATACTAGGAATAGATACCGCCAAAGTTCGTATAAACACCTAGCAGCGGCCTCAAGAATGAAGAAAATGTAACTTAGGATGCTGGTCGTAGAAAGAACTAAACTTTCTAAAATAGCCCTTTTGGCCCATGGAAGAGTGTTTCACTCTACAGATTTCCCGCTGTGTTAAAATAATGACATTATTTGCCCTGGTGGGGACATAGTGGTGATGTGGCCAGCAATAACTGCACGCAGGAACCTTGGAAACAAAGGGACTGGGTTTAGATGAATAACAAAGTGTTTGACTTAATAAAGACAGGAGAGCTGTTGAGATGTAGATGTTTTTTGTTGTTGCTGAAAGTGGGAAAGGATAAGTGTAACTTTACTAAAAGGGAAAATCTGCTAAATTGGTCATCTAGCCACATTTTTTTGGGTAAATGGCACATGATTGATGCATATAAACTTGCCATAATTTACTTAAGAATGTAAAATCCACACCTATATGACTGAAAACCAAACATGTAGGGGGCTGTTGTAGTGCTACAGGTAATTGTGCTTAGAAAGAGGATCCTCTGAGTCAAGGAGATATAGCAAAGAGATCTTTAGGCCAGGAATGAGAAACACAGTGGTACCTAACTGGAAAAAGAGGGATGCTGACCACTTGAGGCATGGAATGTGGTCATGAAGCTGTATGATCAGTGCTTGATCCTACAAGCAAGGATTGCCCCTTCATCCCTGAGGCACGCAAACAAGTGAGACACTTGTCAACAGTGCCCGTCTCTGGGTCTTCAGTCTTCATACGCCCTTCCGTACTAGAGTTCCACAGTACTTCTGTTTTTTTAACAATGGACTCTACAAAGTCTTGATAACATGAATACCTGTATCCGCAAGGCTTGCTTTATTGAGTTGATGCAGGTGAACCAGATGCAACTGGTATTATGGATCACGCCCTTGTACTCAAGCAGGCGCTTTTAGAACTTCATCGTGATTGTTTCCGGGACAAAACGGAAATCTGATAGGTTAAAGTCACAGAAGAAGTCCAAACCTTGCTGTCCATCAACGTTAAGTTTATGGTAGGGTGGCATGAGCCGATGATGTGGCACACGAAAAGGTGACAATTAGACATAAGCCTATATTGGACAGAGGAAGGACATGTTGAAGGAGTGTTATAGAATACGGTAAGTGGTGAGATGACGCGTGCTAAAGAACTATGTGACAGTGGGACACGTACTCGTGATGTGATGAAGAACAAGTGAAGCTCTGATGTCTGCTGAAGTTGTGATGACACAAAGAGGTAGACAGATCGGTACTGGCTCTAGGGCAGTGTAAACAAATGGCCGACAGCCACGTTTGTAGCGTAGTCAGAAACAAGATGGCAGCTGGGCATGTGTTTGAAGTGTAATCATGAACAAAGTGTTGGGAGGACACGCCACAGACCTTGAACGTACGATTACCATAGTAACACATGGGCATGTGCTGCAGCTGTGATAAACACCACATTGGTTTAATATGCCCTTACAGTCCATGTCTTCTAATTAGACTACCGCAGGGTGGCAGCTGGCTCGCAGTTAAGAAGAATGATGGGCAAGAAACTGCAAAACAATAACAGCTAATCATAGCAAGCAAGCACTTCCAGGTGCAGTACAGTATTTGCCCTCCATTTAAATGGCTTCTCACTAATGGCTGCCATGAGAGCAATTCTCTGTTTATGGAAGAAAGTGCCTAATGAGAAGAAATGGATGCGGGATACAGCAGTCGGGCCTCCTTGTGCAGCTGTTGTAAATGTAAATTGATACTTGTATAGCGCACTACTCACCTGCAAGGGTCTCAAGGCGCTTGTACGAATACCGCTGTGGAACCCATCCTGGCTTTCCCTGTGAGGCGTCCACTCCTGGGCACCCCCAAGGTGGAGGCCAGGCATCCTTAGCGTTGTGGGGGCCGTTGTGGAGATTAAGCAAGCTATTGCCCAGAGTTGCAGAGTGGGACTCCATGATTGGAATAGGCACCGAGGCGAGAATTATCAGGTCCGTGGAATTTTTGAGCCCAAGACCCACCGAGGCGGGGAATTGAACCCTGGTCCCGGGCTAGACCTCTGCATCAGGGTCTGCCGCTCTAATAATTGAGCCACACTTCTCCCAGCTGTTGTGTGGTCGTTTTCTGGTAGGCTGTGCTTTATTTGTAAAATAATAAGTACCGATGCCCAAAGTTCAGCTCAGAAGCCCAAAGTTCAGCTCAGAAGCCCACGCCCAGCTCCATCGCATGTCAGGGTGCCACGGCCGCATAGTCTTGATTTCACTTCATGCCTCTTATTTTTTGCAGTTTTTTTATGTGGCGCAAACTCGATACAAAGGTATTGGAGCGCTTTACATGAGCACCACGTAGCTGCCAAGGTTACAGATTAATTATTCGTGACATTTTCATAATTTCGGTGTAATTATGAGTGACATTCAACGACTATGAGTGACACTTTTTCGCGAGCACAATCAAGGGATGTATAGCTGCCAAGTTTTCTGATTCCTTAAGTGTGACATTTCTGTGTTTTCATAGTGTTTTTGTGTGACATTTGACTGCCTTATGTGTGGCACTTTGAGTGAAATTCGATGGTGAGTGTAATCAAGCGTTTTTGTCCATTTAACGAGTGCACATCCCTAGCACCACACTGTTCACACTCTGAACATAAGTGCAGCTCAGCTAAGTTGTGTTGGTATGCCCATGAGGCACCAAAATGTATTGAATGTAGTGTGGGATTTACCAGCTCCTGCACATGAATGCAATTCACAAGGCTGTTTTCAAACACGTTTATATTCACGGACACTAATAAGGCATGTGGGGCCATATGTAGGTGGGCTAATACTGGTCGGCAACGGCCGAAAATCGGTAAATTTTCCGTTACGGACCGGTATTTAGCCCTTTGAGAAGTAGGAGGCTGGATTGAAGGATTCGGTAATTTACCGATTCGGTATTTTAAGAAATCGGTAAAATACCGAATCCTTAAATCCTATGTAGGGAGCACTCAAGTGAGTGCATTTTTGGTTTAAGGATCCGTTTTTTACCACCAACTACAAGTTGATGGTAAATACCGAATACCTTTTCAAAAGCAATTTTGTGCTTTTTTAAAAGTGCCAAGACATACATGCCCTTAGGGCATGTATGTGCGCCACATGTGCACACATGCACGATTCAGGGGTGCAACAGGGTGTCAATGTGACACCCTGCCACCCTTAAATATGCTCCCCCTATTACCGATTCGGTATTTACCGAATCGGTAATAGTGAATGGCTTCCCATTCATACCTATGGATGGGAAGGTATTCCTTATTACCGATTCGGTAAATACCGAATCGGTAATAACGATTATTAACGAATCGGTAAAAAATACCGAATGTTTACCTACATTCTATTTACCGATTCATAAATACCGAATCGGTAAAATTCGGTAATTAGGAATCGGTAAATAGGAATTATCTACATATGGCCGTGATCTCATGCCGTGGCGACGTTCTAAACCTGCATTTAATGTAGCCAACTGACACAGGTAATCAATCGGACTGCAAAGTCAGAACTGGCAGAAAGTGTAAATCCCATAAGAGAGGGCCACTCGGCAACCACTGCCTCGTCTGCAAAACATAAACCCTGCAAAAATATAAACCGTGTTTCTCATTCAATGGCATTTCCCACCCGCAGGCAGAGGAATTTCAGATATGTACATTTTTTCCATTTAATTCAATTGGACCTGCAAACATCAATGTATTGGAATTATTTTGCCACACAGGTGCCACAGTCAGGGAGTGTTAAGCTGCTCAATGTACTTGGCCCCAATACTCTTGCCAGCAGCTGCAACATAGCTCTGAAACACTCTCAGGGCTGGCCGGGTTAGGGGCCTGCTCTCAGGCGCCTAGCTAAGCTTGCCCATGTCTCAGCAGAGCTCTTACAGCTGTTTTGACCAACGGAGCTGGCTGCCACTAGGTGTCACTGTCTGATAGCTAATTCAAATGAGTAGAGCCATCCACCACATGGCAGGGAATTCGAGATATCTCGTTTAGCTGTGTCTTTGTCTTGTTTGCATGACAAATTACCGCTCATGCGGTAATGCGGGAACTTAAGTTGTGTTACCCTACTGCAACATGCGTGGCACTTGGCAGGACTGGCAGCAGTTGCATTACACAAGGACACATTCCTTATTGCTTTTTAGGCACAGGGAGAGTAAGTGATTAGCTCAGCATCACAGGATGTTGAGCTGAAGCCTTGACTCCAACATGATTCCCCTTTTCCAAAGTCTACAGCTCTGGCCATTACGCCACATCCTCTTTTATCCACCACTGTACACTCCCTCTCCATTTATTTCACTCTTTCGGGTTCTTTTTCACTACTGCTTTCTTTGTCACTGTTTTTCTGTCTTTCTCCTTCGCCTTCCTTCCCCGTTTTGGGTTTTTCGGTCTCTTGTGCTGTTGGGTTAAGGTATGATGAGGAAAAATAAGTGCTGATCCCCTGAAATGAGTGCCGGTAGGCCCCACCTGCAACCACCACCTCAAATTAAGCACTTCTGGTAAGTGTATGTATGGAGGAGTAAGATAGACATTCCTCCTCCTCGGGCATAAGGGTCTGGCCAGGCCAGAAGGTAAGCAATGAGAATTGGTGATCAAAGGGGACACACTGGGAACCAAAAGAAGTCCTAGCAAATGCCCTCACTTTCCACATAGCGAGTGAGCATGGCCACTGCAAGGAGGGTTGGGGTGGGGGGGGCGGGTTCTTCACCAAAGAAATTGCAAATATTGAGCAGTTTACAATATATTTGTCTTTCTGGAACCTTGTGCAATAATTGAAGGGATGAGTAGAGATAGGAGACATGGCGTAATGAAACTGAATAATTGGATGGGTGAGGAGTGGCTGGATGAATGGATGACAATGAAAATGACTTTTCTCTACGTGGAACAAATGGTCTCAATGCACAGACTGAGGGTGGGAGCTATATTCTTCATTTTAGCTTCTGCCTTAAAACATCACCCTCTCCGAACACTACCAGCACCGAGTCTTGTGAAACATGCACAGCTGGGATGTATTTGACACCACGCGCTGATTTACTGCCTCAAAGAATTTAACACAATGCATTAAGCTTTGAAATGAAAAGGAGAAGAGAAAGAAATAACCATGTAGGGGCCAAACTGCACAATGGGAAATCAGGAAACCTTGCACCAATCCCGCCTTCCACTTGACCGCATTGTGTGATCCTAGGCAATTACTTTTTTTCTCAGTGCCTCCATTTCTTTTCATCTTCACATGAGAGCACCTCTAAAAACATTGGTTCAGGGTGTGTGCTGCATAAGAACAAAAGACTGTAAAGTTAGTCCATCTACAGTAAAACCATAAACCACACACAGGGGGCGAAAGACAACCGAGTTCCTCTAGATTCACCAATACTATCATCATATCATCATCTTTTGTATACTTCAATATAATGAAGTGTGTTGCAACTGTCACATTTTTATAGAAATAAACTGTTTTACATTTGGAAAAGTCTTTATATATATATATATATATATATATATATGACTGCTCCAACGCACCTTTGGAAACGGATCACTCGCTGGCGGGTGCTGCTCACACGGTGGTGCCCCGTGTCTAATATCTCGCTCCAAGGTTTTTCCTCTCTCCCGTCCGGGAAGAAGATAGCTGCACTCGCGGGTTAGGTTGGTAACCAGTTTTTTATTTAGCGCTTCATAAAAAACTGGTTACCAACCTAACCCGCGAGTGCAGCTATCTTCTTCCCGGACGGGAGAGAGGAAAAACCTTGGAGCGAGATATATATATATATATATATATTTTCAAATCCACAAGAACCCACAAGGCAGGGTGCACTCACAGGTTGGCGTCTTTGAGATTCAGGAAGAGACCAGCACAGCAGGCGCCAGCAGTTACCTAGTACCAGGTAACTGCTGGCGCCTGCTGTGCTGGTCTCTTCCTGAATCTCAAAGACGCCAACCTGTGAGTGCACCCTGCCTTGTGGGTTCTTGTGGATTTGAAAATTATATATATATATATATATATATATATATATATATATATATATATATATATATATATATATATATATATATATATATATATATATATATATATATATATATACTGGACTCTCTGAGACAAGAGAAGACTCCCTTCTCCCTACATCCCTGAAGGTTAGCACAGCTGGTGAGGAACCTGCAGCAGACAGGGACCAACTGAAAACATAAACAAATAGTTTTGAAGCGAGTGTTGTCGCTTTAAAACCACTTGTCATGCATTGGTTGCAAATCACCAAAGTGTTGCAACAGGAAATGTGTCTGGCCGGGCCCCAGCAACAAAAACGGGTCCCACCCTACTAGCCCACCGGGTAAAATCCCATTGCACGGTATGACCAGTCAGGGCCCACGCGCATTGTGGGTAAGAGATTTATTTTTGTTGCAGTTTTATATAGGGCGTATTTGACCCGAAGGTATCGGAGCGCTTTACATAGCACCAGTTACGTTACACAAGGACCCATTCATTTTTGGTAGGCACGGGGAGATTACGTGTTTTACCCAGAATAACAGGATGTTGAGCCAACACCGAGACTCAAACCCGGTTCCCCAGTTCCAAAGTCAGAAGCTCTGGTTGTTACACCACATCCTCTCCCCAAGAGATGGAAGGGTAAAGGTCACATCGCTCTGCGTCAGTTCCTCAGCTGCAGGAGCATGGACCATCGGGCAGGCGCACAGCTCCTTCCACAGCTCTGAAGAGTGAATAAGCCATTGGCTGTGCAGACTTCTTGGTTTTCACCTCACCCTCTCCCATTCTGTTACTGAGTGGTGTGGGTCAGTGATGCTCCTATCCACACACCATACCACAGAGTGATGAGAAGGGAGAGAGTGAGGTGACAGCCTCATTAATGGACAGCCCACTGAGGAGAGGCAACCCCTGAGGGCAGGGCCGGGACGTTGCAAGCCCAGAACTATCTGTCTGATGGCTGCTGCCGGCGCCTCCGTGTGTCTGCGCTCGGCCATCAGACAGATTCACGGCCCGGCTCAGGCTGCCACCTAACCCACGCAGCGAAGGTAGACATTTTATATTCATTATGCCAGTAGTGATAATAGGTTAATATCCACTATTGGTATAATAAAATTAAGGAAGAAAAGGAAGGCGGAGCCCGGACAACCATATGGGCAAGCCGCAACTGATGAGGGGCTTGGGGGAGGAGTCATCATCTATTGGTTTGTTTAACTCCATTCACATTTTGTTTCCGCTCACCGGACAATAAAACGTAGGGCAACTGGACAGCCCACTTTAGCCACTGGCTCATTTGCACTGCGATTAATGGCAGCCGCGGCCCGTACAGGTAAGAGCCGTGGGGCCGGGTAGAGGGGGGAGGATTTAAACATACGACTGCGAGGGAAAATTAAATAAATAATTAATTTTCCCTCATGGTCGTATGCTGAAATCCCCCCCCATACAAGGCCCCAATGCCCCACCGCTCTTACCTGCACGGACCGCGGCTGATTAATGGCATTTTTTCCTGATTACAAGTGCACATCCGCCTCAAAAGTGTACTTTAGTGCTGGGATTGAGGGATTCATTATTTACTTTGTCACAGTTTTTTTCCCATTATTAAGGTCTCGTCTGGCGTTAGCAGAGCGCATGCGCTGCTCTCGCCATGAAGAGGGCCTTTTGGAATCGATACGGATTCCAAAGCGTGCACGCGGGGAGACAGAAGATGTGCACGTGGGGATTGGATGCTATACTGGCGGTGTGATACTCTGGGGACTTTTTTTTTCGCCGCCAGTAAAGGCAGTCCCCGCGTGCACATCTTCACAGCTGTGAAAACTCTAATCATTTTTATTCCCGTCTAACTCATTTGTGTTAGGTAAAAGATTACTTCACACCTTCTCTGCTCCTCTCACAGATGTTTTAGATTTTGCTACAACCTGTACCGTACAACTGTAGCTGACATATGGGGGGGGGATCTTCAGTGCTGCGGTGTGAATCCTGACAAAGCCATCTCAGCATGTCATACTTCTGAGGCCGATAAAATGAGTGCCATTAAGATAAGTGTGAAATGCTACATAAAGATGTCTTTATTTCTTGCTCACGCTCAGCACAGCCACCAAATCTCCCCACCGGCCTCCCTCGTGTTCAGCTCAGACGGCAGTTTACCCTGGGTCTGGTGTCATTAGTAACTTTAGATTGTAGTGTGTTTGCTACACATTCGGGGAATCATTATTTATTTTTGTAATGTGTTAATTGTGCTCCTAAATCAATAAATAGGAAGACATGCACTCCACCTCTTTGTATTTAGGAGTCAGCCTCGAGTAATCCGCCAAAAATGTTTTTTATTTGTTTTACTTTTTTTCATTTTTTTCCGCTTGAAAGAGCCCCACTTTTCTGTAAGTCAGGAAGGAAATATAATTCTCTGTATTTTCTCGAGTCGGACCCCGGGTGTGGTGTTACGAGTCTATACGTCGCATTGCTCCCTCTTCCTCCCACATCCTGGGCGTGAACGGTGCCCGGATTAACAGCGCCCCGAGCATTGTCCGCCACCAGGGCCGGACTGGTAACAGAAACCGGCCCTGGCAAACTGCTCAGCCGCCCCCCCTCTGGGGTGAGGGGGGAGTGCAGCCGAGCAGTTTGAGAGGGCCGGTATCCGCCGATTTTCTTACCGGGGGGCGCGATTGCCGACCCCCGGTAACAAAAACGTCCCCCCAGGGGCCTAAAACCGGCCCCCACCCTAGTGGCCTACCGGGGAAACGCCCGGTGCCCGCTATGGCCAGTCCGGCCCTGTCCGCCACCGTGAAGGGCGCACTAAAGAGGGGCCCGGGTGAAAAGCCGCCATGACGGGCCCTGTCACAGACCCGTCATAAAGAGGCGGGATCAAAAACCGCTGCATGAGAGGGTCCCCTGTGGGGCTTCAGTGACATGGACACACCTGCAGGGGGTGTATGTATGGTGGCGGTCGGAACATGTGACTGCCAGAGCCTCCCAGGTGTGCTTTTGGAAGCGGTGTGGATTTCACACAAATCAGAAGTTTAACCCAAAACTTGAGTGGGAACTTACATGAGCAAAGTTCTATATATATTTTTTTGTGACTCTGCTTCACGACATGTTTGGTTTTATGAACAAGGTAGCTCCCTAAAACTAGTTTCTTAAACGTGGCCTGTGTATTTTTTCTGATTTATAAAATGCCTACAAACTCTTTGCATAGTTTGGAAAGCCGAAGCGAGGTGGGATTTAGAACGCGTCAGGGGGCATGCTAACAAGGCCTTCGTTTTACAGATGACCTAACACCAAAGCGCCCTGACACATGTTGAGGACACTCTGCGTTGGATTCACTAGTGACCTCTGACCCTTTTGAGCAACGCCCACCGTTGTGGCCGCCCGCCAGGTGAGCTCTACCACTGGCCAGGATGTCTGAGTCATACGAAAGATGGTGAAGCAAGGGGTCTGTCTCTCTCCTTGTCCACGAGTGATCGCGTGCAGGCGGACATGCCATGGACTCGGTCCAAACCTCTGAGACACAGCAAATGTCCCAACTCATCTCATGAGCGCGCGTCTGCTCCGGGCACGCGATGTGCAAACCACGGACAGAGGTGGGGTGAGGAGAACCCCCGCAGACACCCACAGGAGACAAGGACGGAAGATCACAGCGGGCCACGGTCAGCGCGCGGCAGCGAAGGAAGCGCGGATCTAGTGTTCGAGCGAAGGGACAGGAGTATTACTGGAGTAAAGAGGCAGTGACGGATGAAGGGACAACAAGACTGCAGGAGTGAAGAGGAGACAGAGGCAGCCCTGGGGTAAAGGGACAGAGCTACTGCAGGAGTGAAAGGACAGAGCGCTGGAGGGACTCAGCGCTGGAGGGACTCAGCTAGTGCATGGGGAAGGGGGAGAGCTTTGGGCTAGAGTGAAGAAAGGGCAGAGGTATTCCTGGATGGAGAAACGGTGCTAGTGCTGGAGTGAAAGGGACAGAGTACGTTCGAGAGTGATGAAGGGGCGGAGCTAATACAGTATTGAAGACGGGGCAGAGCTAATGGTGGAGCGAAGGGGAGACAGAGATAGTGAGCGAGGGAAAGCGCAAAGCTGGTGCGAGTGCAGGTGTGAAGGGACAGAGCTAGTGTAGGAGTGAAGGGGCAGAGCTAGTGCAGGTGTGAAGGGGCAGAGCTGGAGCAGGTGTGAAGGGGCAGAGCTGGTGCAGGTGCGAAGGGGCAGAGCTAGTGCAGGTGTGAAGGGGCAGAGCTGGAGCAGGTGTGAAAAAAGGGACAGAGCTGGAGCAGGTGTGAAGGGGCAGAGCTAGTGCAGGTGTGAAGGGGCAGAGCTAGTGCAGGTGTGAAGGGGCAGAGCTAGTGCAGGTGTGAAGGGGCAGAGCTGGAGCAGGTGTGAAGGGGCAGAGCTGGTGCAGGTGCGAAGGGGCAGAGCTAGTGCAGGTGTGAAGGGGCAGAGCTGGAGCAGGTGCGAAGGGGCAGAGCTAGTGCAGGTGTGAAGGGGCAGAGCTGGAGCAGGTGCGAAGGGGCAGAGCTAGTGCAGGTGTGAAGGGGCAGAGCTGGAGCAGGTGCGAAGGGGCAGAGCTAGTGCAGGTGTGAAGGGGCAGAGCTAGTGCAGGTGTGAAGGGGCAGAGCTAGTGCAGGTGTGAAAAAAGGGACAGAGCTGGAGCAGGTGTGAAGGGGCAGAGCTAGTGCAGGTGTGAAGGGGCAGAGCTAGTGCAGGTGTGAAGGGGCAGAGCTGGAGCAGGTGCGAAGGGGCAGAGCTAGTGCAGGTGTGAAGGGGCAGAGCTGGAGCAGGTGCGAAGGGGCAGAGCTAGTGCAGGTGTGAAGGGGCAGAGCTAGTGCAGGTGTGAAGGGGCAGAGCTAGTGCAGGTGTGAAGGGGCAGAGCTAGTGCAGGTGTGAAGGGGCAGAGCTAGTGCAGGTGTGAAAAAAGGGACAGAGCTGGAGCAGGTGTGAAGGGGCAGAGCTAGTGCAGGTGTGAAGGGGCAGAGCTAGTGCAGGTGTGAAGGGGCAGAGCTGGAGCAGGTGCGAAGAGGCAGAGCTAGTGCAGGTGTGAAGGGGCAGAGCTGGAGCAGGTGCGAAGGGGCAGAGCTAGTGCAGGTGTGAAGGGGCAGAGCTAGTGCAGGTGTGAAGGGGCAGAGCTAGTGCAGGTGTGAAGGGGCAGAGCTAGTGCAGGTGTGAAAAAAGGGACAGAGCTGGAGCAGGTGTGAAGGGGCAGAGCTAGTGCAGGTGTGAAGGGGCAGAGCTAGTGCAGGTGTGAAGGGGCAGAGCTGGAGCAGGTGCGAAGGGGCAGAGCTAGTGCAGGTGTGAAGGGGCAGAGCTGGAGCAGGTGTGAAGGGGCAGAGCTGGAGCAGGTGCGAAGGGGCAGAGCTAGTGCAGGTGTGAAGGGGCAGAGCTAGTGCAGGTGTGAAGGGGCAGAGCTGGAGCAGGTGTGAAGGGGCAGAGCTGGTGCAGGTGTGAAGGGGCAGAGCTAGTGCAGGTGTGAAGGGGCAGAGCTGGTGCAGGTGTGAAGGGGCAGAGCTGGAGCAGGTGCGAAGGGGCAGAGCTGGAGCAGGTGCGAAGGGGCAGAGCTAGTGCAGGTGTGAAGGGGCAGAGCTAGTGCAGGTGTGAAGGGGCAGAGCTGGAGCAGGTGTGAAGGGGCAGAGCTGGTGCAGGTGTGAAGGGGCAGAGCTAGTGCAGGTGTGAAGGGGCAGAGCTGGAGCAGGTGTGAAGGGGCAGAGCTGGAGCAGGTGCGAAGGGGCAGAGCTAGTGCAGGTGTGAAGGGGCAGAGCTGGAGCAGGTGTGAAGGGGCAGAGCTAGTGCAGGTGTGAAGGGGCAGAGCTAGTGCAGGTGTGAAGGGGCAGAGCTGGAGCAGGTGTGAAGGGGCAGAGCTGGTGCAGGTGTGAAGGGGCAGAGCTAGTGCAGGTGTGAAGGGGCAGAGCTGGAGCAGGTGTGAAGGGGCAGAGCTGGAGCAGGTGCGAAGGGGCAGAGCTAGTGCAGGTGTGAAGGGGCAGAGCTGGAGCAGGTGTGAAGGGGCAGAGCTGGTGCAGGTGTGAAGGGGCAGAGCTGGAGCAGGTGCGAAGGGGCAGAGCTAGTGCAGGTGTGAAGGGGCAGAGCTGGAGCAGGTGTGAAGGGGCAGAGCTGGAGCAGGTGTGAAGGGGCAGAGCTAGTGCAGGTGCGAAGGGGCAGAGCTAGTGCAGGTGTGAAGGGGCAGAGCTAGTGCAGGTGTGAAGGGGCAGAGCTGGAGCAGGTGTGAAGGGGCAGAGCTGGAGCAGGTGTGAAGGGGCAGAGCTAGTGCAGGTGTGAAGGGGCAGAGCTAGTGCAGGTGTGAAGGGGCAGAGCTGGAGCAGGTGTGAAGGGGCAGAGCTGGTGCAGGTGTGAAGGGGCAGAGCTAGTGCAGGTGCGAAGGGGCAGAGCTAGTGCAGGTGTGAAGGGGCAGAGCTGGAGCAGGTGTGAAGGGGCAGAGCTGGTGCAGGTGCGAAGGGGCAGAGCTAGTGCAGGTGTGAAGGGGCAGAGCTAGTACAGGTGTGAAGGGGCAGAGCTGGAGCAGGTGCGAAGAGGCAGAGCTAGTGCAGGTGTGAAGGGGCAGAGCTGGAGCAGGTGCGAAGGGGCAGAGCTAGTGCAGGTGTGAAGGGGCAGAGCTAGTGCAGGTGTGAAGGGGCAGAGCTGGAGCAGGTGCGAAGGGGCAGAGCTAGTACAGGTGCGAAGGGGCAGAGCTGGAGCAGGTGCGAAGGGGCAGAGCTAGTGCAGGTGTGAAGGGGCAGAGCTAGTGCAGGTGTGAAGGGGCAGAGCTGGAGCAGGTGCGAAGGGGCAGAGCTGGAGCAGGTGCGAAGGGGCAGAGCTGGAGCAGGTGTGAAGGGGCAGAGCTGGTGCAGGTGCGAAGGGGCAGAGCTAGTGCAGGTGTGAAGGGGCAGAGCTGGAGCAGGTGTGAAGGGGCAGAGCTGGTGCAGGTGCGAAGGGACAGAGCTAGTGCAGGTGTGAAGGGGCAGAGCTGGTGCAGGTGTGAAGGGGCAGAGCTAGTGCAGGTGTGAAGGGGCAGAGCTAGTGCAGGTGTGAAGGGGCAGAGCTAGTGCAGGTGTGAAGGGGCAGAGCTGGTGCAGGTGTGAAGGGGCAGAGCTGGTGCAGGTGTGAAGGGGCAGAGCTGGTGCAGGTGTGAAGGGGCAGAGCTGGTGCAGGTGTGAAGGGGCAGAGCTGGTGCAGGTGTGAAGGGGCAGAGCTGGTGCAGGTGTGAAGGGGCAGAGCTAGTGCAGGTGTGAAGGGGCAGAGCTAGTGCAGGTGTGAAGGGGCAGAGCTAGTGCAGGTGTGAAGGGGCAGAGCTGGTGCAGGTGTGAAGAGACAGAACTAGTGTAGGAGTGAATGGGCAGAGCTGGAGCAGGTGTGAAGGGACAGAGCTGGTGCTGGAGTGAAAAAGGGACAGAGTTAGTGTTGGATTGAAAAATGGAGAGAGCTAGTGCTGGAATCAAACATGGGCAGAGCTAGTGCAGGGGGGACAGAGCTAGTGCAGGAGTGAAAAGGGACAGAGCTAGTGCAATTGTGAAGGGACAGATAAAGTGCTGGATTGAAAAAGGGACACAGCTGGTGTAGGCAAGAAGGGACAGAGTCAGTACTTGAGAGAGGAAAGGAAGCGGCTATTGCCAGGGTGAAGGAACAGTGTTTTTGTGCTGGACCAAAGAACGGACAGAACTAGTGATGGAGTGAAAAAGGGACAGAGGTAGTGCTGGCGTGAAGGGACCGAGCTAGTGTGAGCTCTGGGAAAGGGACACATGTAGAAAGATTTATTAATTTTTTTAATGCATTTTTATATAGCGTGGACTATACCCAAAAAAGTCAGAGAGCTTCACAATAGAACCAAGTACGATACATGAGGAAATTTACCAACTTACACGTTACAGATACAAATGGGAAAGTTGAAAAAGTAAAATAAAAAGAATAGGTGGCAATCACACAAAAACAACAAGCATTTGCAATGCAATAGGTCTCGCCTTTGCGAGAGTTTGAGCTATTGGCATTGTAAATGACAATGCCTTTTATTTATGTGTTTTGAAAACCTGCAAGCGGTGCGTAAACACACACTTCGTACTTATAGTCGTTGGTTACGAGAAGCAAGGCTGGCAGTAACTGCGCCTCTTTTACTGCCAGCTATTAGTACAAAGTGCGTGTTTACGGACCGCTTACAGGTTTTCAAAACACATAAATGAAAGGCATTGTCATTTACAATGCCAATAGCTCAAACTCTCACAAAGGCGAGACCTATTGCATGGCAAATGCTAGTTATTTTTTGTCATTCTTCTGTGTTTAAAACGTGTCTTTAATTTTCAATAATTCAAAGTTAACAGAGCCTTTGCAATAAAAATAACAATATTCTGTGATGTGAATTAATACCTATTATAAACTTAACTGTCTGCTAGGAGGCACTCACACAGCTTCATTAAAATCACATGCATTCTTCTTTCCGCAGTTTAAAATGTTTTATTGTAGGCATGTGGCCACCATGTTTTTCAAAGAGCATGTTTTTATTATTTTCTTCTTTTTATTGGAATGGCATATGCTGACACAAAAAGAAATATCCATTCCATCAACTTACCAAGACCAGATGTAATGGCTTTGCCAATGCTTGTTTTATGTAGGTCTATTCTAGTTCCTCTA
Source organism: Triturus cristatus (assembly GCF_964204655.1). Lineage (NCBI taxonomy): Eukaryota > Metazoa > Chordata > Amphibia > Caudata > Salamandridae > Triturus > Triturus cristatus. The sequence goes on from NC_140595.1 coordinate 64,025,356, forward strand.
ATGACATTAGACTAGCCCCTTCGCCTTCCTATGCATTTGATCCAGCTTCTTCGTCCTCCAATGCCATTGATCCAGCCCCTTCACTCCGTGATGCCATAGGCCCAGTTCCTTCACTCCCCGATTCTATTAGTGGCCCAGTTGTTTTACTCTTTGATGCTATTGGCCCAGCTCGTCCACTTCCTGATGCCATTGCTGTTGTCCAATTGACCATCATCAGCAATCTTTTGATAAACTTTAATGTTTGTTTGTGGACACCGGCAGACAGAAGTTAGTGGAGAACTTTTTTGTTCTATGAATCCCACACAGTGGTGGAACATTTCTGTACAGCAAGGCAACGGGCTTTTAGCAGGGACAATCATTTAATTGGCAGAGATGGTTACCCAACCCCTTCAACATAGTCCGGTCAGAGAGAGCCCAGTGAGGGGCCCTTTGTCCCAGGGACTCACCTGTAGTAAAAACATAAGAATGGCACGAGTTGGTATAAACTACACACCCTGTGTTCTAGATGGCCCTATATAATCCATGTCCCTATGGGAGAAAACCATAAATACAACTTGTCTCTATGTTCCGGATATTAAGTAGGCCAAATACTCATATATGTCGAAGGAATGATGCCCCTATAGATCACATGCCCCCATATACAAGATGATATGTAGGAATGATGCCCCTATAAATCACATGCCCTAATGGACAAGATGCTATGTAAGAAAGATGTCCCCATGGACCACAAAGCCATCCTGCAGTGATGCAGGCCAGATGCTCCAATGGAACACATAACACTATAAGCCAGAAGTCCACATATGGCTGAAGAACTATGCCCTGCCCAAAGAAGCAACACCTTGGATGACCTCTGACCTCATAGGAGCCAGGCAGTAGAAAATACAGCTGCGAGGAGTCTAATCTTCTCCAGTTTCAGAAAATCCTGCATATAATGGAGGCAAGAGTGTCCTGAAAAATGTCATCGTTCTAGGTGCACGCGGCCCTCGTGCCGTGTCCCGCTGCACCTCGTTATGTATGGCAAACACGTGTTGCCTGCGCCTTTGGCAGCTCAGCCCTACATTGTGTTAACCACCATTCGATAGCACAAGGATATGAATGCCAATGAGATGTTTGCAGTGTACAGCAAGGTGGATCACCTTGGAATGACAAAGGAAGACTGGTGGTCTTAGTGCGGTTGTGTTGCCTGAAATGCTAACGAGGACCTGGCACTCTTTAATCCAGTGCCTCGGTCTTCAAATGCAACTGAAGGATGGGTCAAGCGGAGCAAGGATGTCAGCCATATAACGAACAAGAGTAAAAGAGACAAAATATACAAAGACATAGGTAAATAGAGGATAAGAGAGAGAGAGAGAGAGAGGAAAAAAGCAAGGGGAAAAGAGAGAGACATTGGGGGTGGAAAAAGAGGAACTCAGACAGCATGGACCACCGTAGGCACCAGATGAACACAGCCCTCTCATTAGTGCGATAACGAATGCATTTACAAATTATAGGGGTCTCCGTGCCGTGCTCCAGATGGCGTAAACCCCTCCGGCTCGCATAGGGATGGAAGTAGCCAAAGAGAAGCACAGACAAAGTCTGCAGTTACAGAGGGCAGGGCAGGACTGGCCTTTCTGCCACTTGCCCACATAGCCTGCACACTAGAGGGCTTGTTCTAGAGCTGAGTGGGCTACCATGACTGAGCCATGAAAGTCCCCAAAGCCGCATTCTAGTCGCTGCCTCCTGCAGAATGGGGCTAGCTTGAGCATTTGTCTCAAGGCTTATTGGGAGAGACGGAAATGACACACAGGAAGGTGGTAAAGGGGGTTCTCGATTAGCAAGGCCTAGTCGTGAGAGAGGGCACAGCAATGTTAAATAGTGCAAAAGGCTTTGATGCATACATAGAAATGGTAAGGAGAGTGAGACCATGAAATACATGAGCAGCAGAAGTGACATCACACACCCTTTGACCTCCGATGACATCACAGGGTTGACCTTGGTGTCCTGCTTTACTTCTTCCCAGTCTCTTGTTTGCTGCTATGGGGCTAATGTGGAACATAACAAAGTCAAGAATTGGAAATACATAAGTGGATCTTTAGGAAACAAAATATGGGGAATTTAATCTCCTCATTAACTGGCATTTTATTTTTTCTTAGTTTGTTTATTTTACTTTTTTTAAATATGAGTAGTCTTTCAGTCACTTCCGGAGTATTGGCACATTTAAAAAATAGTTTTACCCCTTTTGTTCATTTGCCCATTTCTTTGTCAGCACTGCTTTAATTTTGTTCCTGTATTGCCTTCATAAATCCCTGATACCGGGGATAGTAATGGCAGCGGCAGGAGGTACCGTAGAGCATATGAGGATTAGCAGCTGTCTTGGCTACTCCTACATCCATGGAGGGCAGGGAATACACTGAACCAGGACACACACACGGCTCAGTTTTCTGTACTTGACTCAACATAGTCACAAAGTGTAATAAAAATGAACATGATAGAACCCCTTATAAAGACATTCATGGAGATGGTCAACAACTTTTTGAAAGTGGTCAGGAGCACAAGCAGCACACACTGAGAGAGAATATACTGTCTCCTTGAGAGATGCAAGCATGCAAAGTGAGGAAACCAAGGGTATAAGGGATAAAACATCCCCAGGGCACATCAGCACAGGAAGACAAGAGGTAAGAACATAGAGACAAGGGTTGCCATGGATACCCACAGGAGCACTGGCCAATAGGACAACCTATCCTTCACCTCCCAGAGTCGCTCAATAGGACCCACAGCCTATGAAAAGGCCAAGCACGGCACTCTACAACAACCACGTTAAAAAACACACAAAAAGTCTGCCTCCCTGGAAATTGAATCTCCATGACTCATGGTCACGACAGTAGGCAGAGAAGGTATCATCGAAAGTTGATAGGACAGACATCTTAAGGAACCGTCACCATCTTTTAAATAATGTAAACAAATGTGCAATTGGCGCGACTATTCCACCTTCGAGGATTGTAATGCATGCAGAATAATGTATGGGAAAGGCAGCACAGCGAGGTTTCTCTAGTAAGGGGTGAGTTGTATACGGAATAATTCATAGCAAAGTGAATCATCTGCTGTAGGCCTTCGCTACATCACATGTTTCTGGCACAGATAGAATAACAAATAGGATCACTAGACTTCATCGGAGCTGCTCTGCCCTTTGAGACACCTGAAATAAGGTACTGAAAAGTGCCTACAGAGACGATGCTTCGAAGCCGAGGACTCTGGGGGTAAGCTCTATATACATAAATGTATCGCAAGCTGAGGACGGAAAGTCTTTTCTACCACCTAACATCTCTTCGTCGCATCGGTGACATTTTAACCATGCTAAATCCAATGGCAGGCAATATCCCTTGTTTTAAAAATAAAACTGGTTAATTCCTCATTTTCCATTTTGATTTTTTACCTCTTCTTTTGAGGGAGGGAAGTGCTTCATTTAACCGTATAAGGTTAAAAATAACAAATACAATACAAATTGCAACAAATGTGCATGAGCTGCATACATAGTTTTGGACTAAACGTCAAGGGTCACCGCATGATTGCAAAATCAACGCGGTCTCTCCACAGGGTGGACTCGAGAATATGGTGCTGAATTCAAAAGAGGGGTTCTGTCTGCCGCTACACGGCTCGAAGGGCAGATTTACCCTCCCAGGGCTGCAGTTACTTTGTTATCCAGACCTGGCTCTACACAGAGGCCCTTACCTTCATATTTGGGTTAGGTTTAAATTATAATGCTAAAATCCCACACCTGATCAGCTGATCTTGCTGGAGCCGTGGTCTACAGGTAGCCCAGCAGTGGATATACTCTTTGCCTATCACAAGTACCTCATATGTCACTATCTCACATTCAAATAATACAGTTTCTTCCTACAGTTTTGCTTCCTTAAATTGCATGCTATCTCAAAAAACCTCCTCTGCATTCCTAAAACCCTGCATGAAGCACAGGCCTTTCCTCAAAGCTTCTGAAGGTGGCCTCTCTTCTTCTCCTTCGAATGGCCCTCTCCTCTCCTTACCTCCGCTGCATGCCTCCTACCTCAGCACAATTTACTCTGTCACATGCATGTTCGCTCCAATCACTATTCTTGTATTTCTGCAAATTGCTCACAGCTCGTTTTAAAGACTACAACCTCTCCTTCTTTGAAAGTCATACCTCTGCAATCCGAACATGCCTACTCTCCTCTGTCTCTTCTGCTAATCCCACCAACCATCTGCATGGGTTTGATTACTCCTCCGCCGCGAAGGATCGCACCCAACTCGTATTAATATAATTCACGACGTAGGAGCTGGAGTTACTCAATGAGTGGTCTTTTTGTGAAGACTAATGCCAATTACAAACCATAACAAATAACACTGGAATAATCACGAAATCTGGGTTATAGACGAGTGTGCTGCCCAGCGTAAAGCGCTTCAAAGCCTTATCAAGCGTAGTAAGCACTATATAAATGAAATTACAATACAATGTGAGGTGCCGTCTGTACTCCGGTGCGGCACACACCCACGAGCACTAAGCCGCTGCCTCCATTCGATGCGACAGCCAATGAGAGGCGGTTTCTCCTCTGGGATTTTTCCACTCAATGCAGTTGAGAGGAGGGCACACAGCAGTCAGGTGCTGCCCTTCATGAAGGTTAGAACCCATAATCCCCAGTGAAATATGTACCAAGCAGCCCTTCATGAAGGTTAGATACTCCCCAAAGTTAAGAATGTACCACACTGTACTTCAGGGAGGTTAGATACTCCCCCAGATAAAGAATGTACCATACTGTACTTCAGGGAGGTTAGATACTCCCCCAGATGAAGAATGTACCATACTGTACTTCAGGGAGGTTAGATGCTCCCCCAGATGAAGAATGTACCATACTGTACTTCAGGGAGGTTAGATGCTTCCCTAGATGAAGAATGTACCATACTGTACTTCAGGGAGGTTAGATGCTACCCTAGACGAAGAATGTACGATACTGTACTTCAGGGAGGTTAGCTACTCCCCCAGATGAAGAATGTACCTTACTATACTTCAGGGAGGTTAGCTACTCCCCCAGATGAAGAATGTACCATACTGTACTTCAGGGAGGTTAGATGCTCCCCCAGATGAAGAATGTACCATACTGTACTTCAGGGAGGTTAAATGCTCCGCCAGATGAAGAATGTACCCCACTGTACTTCAGGGAGGTTAGGTACTCCCCCAGATGAAGAATGTACCACCCTGTACTTCAGGGAGGTTAGGTACTCCCCCAGATGAAGAATGTACCACCCTGTACTTCAGGGAGGTTAGATACTCCCCCAGATGAAGAATGTACCTTACTGTACTTCAGGGAGGTTAGATACTCCCCTAGATGAAGAATGTACCTTACTGTACTTCAGGGAGGTCAGATGCGCCCCTAGATGAAGAATGTACCTTACTGTACTTCAGGGAGGTTAGATGCTCCCCTAGATGAAGAATGTACCATACTGTACTTCAGGGAGGTTAGATGCTCTCCTAGACGAAGAATGTACCATACTGTACTTCAGGGAGGTTAGACCCTCCCCTAGACGAAGAATGTACCATACTGTACTTCAGGGAGGTTAGATGCTCCCCTAGATGAAGAATGTACCATACTGTACTTCAGGGAGGTTAGATACTCCCCTAGATGAAGAATGTACCTTACTGTACTTCAGGGAGGTTAGATGCTCCCCTAGATGAAGAATGTACCTTACTGTACTCCCCCAGATGAAGAATGTACCTTACTGTACTTCATGGAGGTTAGATGCTCCCCTAGGTGAAGAATGTACCTTACTGTACTTCAGGGAGGTTAGATGCTCCCCTAGATGAAGAATGTACCATACTGTACTTCAGGGAGGTTAGATGCTCCCCTAGAAGAAGAATGTACCATACTGTACTTCAGGGAGGTTAGATGCTCCCTCAGATGAAGAATGTACCATACTGTACTTCAGGGAGGTTAGATGCTCCCCAAGATGAAGAATGTACCATACTGTACTTCAGGGAGGTTAGCTACTCCCCCAGATGAAGAATGTACCTTACTGTACTTCAGGGAGGTTAGATACTCCCCCAGATGAAGAATGTACCATACTGTACTTCAGGGAGGTTAGATGCTCCCCCAGATGAAGAATGTACCATACTGTACTTCAGGGAGGTTAGCTACTCCCCCAGATGAAGAATGTACCATACTGTACTTCAGGGAGGTTAGATGCTCCCCCAGATGAAGAATGTACCACAATGTACTTCAGGGAGGTTAGATACTCCCCCAGATGAAGAATGTACCTTACTGTACTTCAGGGAGGTTAGCTACTCCCCCAGATGAAGAAAGTACCATACTGTACTCCAGGGAGGTTAGCTACTCCCCCAGATGAAGAATGTACCATACTGTACTTCAGGGAGGTTAGATGCTCCCCCAGATGAAGAATGTACCATACTGTGCTTCAGGGAGGTCAGACGTCCCTTCCTGGTGATGAATGTGTCATGCATTAATCATCACAGTAGGGGGGGGGCATCCCTCCTCTGTTGTGACACTTAGGCCCTTATTATGAGTCCCAGGTCATGTGCAGGGTAGATCTACATGTGAATGTACTGCTGCAGCGAGGTTAATATGATCCGGTACTGTGCAATTACAAGTTAAACCCCATGGAGTGGGAAATTGCTGTGTTAATCCCATTTTTCAGGTTGGTAATGTCACATCGAATTTCCTGGGGGTCACCGTATACATTTACCGCCCCTATGAGCCGGTGGTAAATTTATGCTGGGATCACCAGGTGGGATAAGTGCGAGGGCGGGAGTGGAGTGTGTTAGGGTAGGGAAACTGAAGGGTTCTCTGACAGGGGGAACATTGTATGCTCACCCGTGTCAGACAAAAAATGAGGCGTGGCAGTTTGACTGTTAGTTTACTTTTACGCAATTATAAAGGTAAGGGGGAAGCAATCTTTATGAGCTCGAATGGGTCACACTACATTAGCCAGGAAATAAAGTAAGCAAAATCATACATACGGTGAACCTTAAATCAACGGAGAGTATGCCAAATATGTACTTAATAGGATATGCTTGCACCAATGGAGGGAGGGGGGCGACTTGCGATTCTCAAATCCTGACTCACGGAATCCGTTTCTGAGTGTAAATTCCATCTACGACAGTGGAAAGTATCAGGTGGACAGGTTTCACTTTGTTGGTAGCTTAGCGAGACCTAGGTGTTCCAAGGAAAGCTGAAAGATAGTTCTCATATAGAAGACTACACAATGAGGGTGTTCATAAACATTTCCAATGCCCGCCTACATGCAAATGCATATTTAAAGTTGTGTGCATTTTGGGTATAAAAGTATTAAAATGTAAGGTTGGATGGCTAACAAAAAGACAATCGGCATTTAATCCCCGTCCTATTATAAAAAGGTTGCTTCCCTGCTAGTGAAGTCCAACTACAGATCCGCCAATGGGGCCGCTACTCTGCGGAGTTGCTGAAGCTGCCACTGGTCACACTGACCACTCAATTTAAGCTAGTTGGTTTGCCACCTCCGTGCAAGAGTGATGTAGACCATGGTGGTCTTGCATGGCACCACACAAAAGCATGCCTGCTTTACTGCAAGAAAACTTCCAGCATGTCAGGAGCAGTTCTAGTGTGGGCACTGGACATATGCCCCCAGTTCATGGTACATTTCAGGTGTCTACATTAAAGGAGGAGAATTCTCCTATCCTGCACAGGCATGTGGAATAGCCGCTCGCAGTTTCCCTGAACCTGGACCACATTGGCTTGGCGGCAGCCGCCTCGGTGAGCAAAGCCCACTCCCTTCCTTGAATGGGCTGGCCCTGTATCGCGAGCATCCTTTGGGGACATCTGCTCCACTGTGGGCTAGGTGGTCTGTCCAGACCTCAAAACGAGCCCTTGAAAATGTATTCGAAAAAGAGACAATTTGAGACCAGATGAGGGATTGCACACTGTTTGGGCTGTCCTTGTTTGATATAGACTTAGTCTTTGAATAGGAAGCATAGTTGCACACCTGGAAGAGCAGATTAACTCACATAGGACCTCCTCTAAAGGTTGATAGACTGAGTAAAGGCAGTCAAGGAATTGGGCGGGTGGGCCGAGTTTGGCGGACAGGGTTCTCCGTTGCGAGACGAATCAGAGCACTCATACCTGCAGACAAATCCCACCAAGATTATAAAACATTCACCATTCTGCCCCGTCACTTGATTTAGCTATGAGTATGTGCAGAATAGCGTGCTAGCTTTGACTTAATCCTTTCCGCCGACGATCCTATTACGGATTCCGCTACAGGATCTAACGGGCCCATAAGCTCTGCCGGGAACATTTTTTTGCTGTGGTGGAGGGATTATCTACTAAAAATATTTTCAATCCTCACTCTGGCCCAGTTACTTTTTTAATAATCAGAGAAACCCACCAAAAGCTGACTATAAACAAGGGTTGGAGGAACACTGTATACGCTTTTAGAACCGCTGCAACCAACGGAAATGGAACTGCTGTTGTTTTCGGGCCAAAAATTGCGATTTGCTTTCCATTTGGCCATCTGCCAGCATGGCATTTGGACATCAGTGTATCTTCTTAACACAGGGGATTAAATTGTGGCAGAAAAGCAGATCAAGAGAATGTGAGGTTCCGGGAAAAGGATACATTTCACACTTAGCTTTGTGAGCGGTGCTATGACCTCCAAGCTTGAATCCCCGCCTCTTAAACGGCAACTCTTAGACAGGAAGAGGAAGGAAAGTAGGCTGGGGATTGTGTGGAATCAGATGTTATGATGCCTGACTGCAGCGGCCCAACCATCCCTGGATTTGTTACTTGAGCTGGTGCTGACAATTAAGTGCAGGTGCCGAGCAAAATTAAGCACTGAGCACGGTCTCAGTTCTTGGTCAAGTCGTGAGCATCACACCTCACCGATCATCACTCTTTACCCTCCTGTGCACACCAGATGCGGGCTCTTCCAGCAGTGTTTGTCCTTTCACACGTCAAAGGGTTTGGCAGTAGGTTTTACGGGACCACAAATTAGTCTACACACGCCATTGACCTTAGTAACTCCTGTTCCAGCTCTCTCGTTCTGCACGGTGCATGATTATCGAGCTTATTCCAAACCTCTGTAAGCTCAACAACATCTGGCGCATTGCCATTGTAAGGTTCAACAAAATCCGGGTATGTTCCCAATGTCATTTTGATTCATAGACGCATATCTTATGACCCATGCCCCCATCCTGGGTGACTAAACATGGCTGAAGAGGTACTTCCTGGGTGAATGTGTAAGGCTAAAGAGCTACTTCCTGGGTGCTACACATGGCTGAAGAGGTACTTCCTGGGTGAATGTGTAAGGCTAAAGAGCTACTTCCTGGGTGCTACACATGGCTGAAGAGGTACTTCCTGGGTGAATGTGTAAGGCTAAAGAGCTACTTCCTGGGTGCTACACATGGCTGAAGAGGTATTTCCTGGGTGACTGTGCAAGGCTAAAGAGCTACTTCCTGGGTGACTACACATGGCTGAAGAGGAACTTCCTGGGTGACTGTGTGCAAGGCTAAAGAGCTACTTCCTGGGTGACTACACATGGCTGAAGAGGAACTTCCTGGGTGACTGTGCAAGGCTAAAGAGCTACTTCCTGGGTGACTACACATGGCTGAAGAGGAACTTCCTGGGTGAATGTGCAAGGCTAAAGAGCTACTTCCTGGGTGACTACACATGGCTGAAGAGGAACTTCCTGGGTGACTGTGCAAGGCTAAAGAGCTACTTCCGGGGCGACTACACATGCCTGAAGAGGAACTTCCTGGGTGACTGTGCAAGGCTAAAGAGCTACTTCCTGGGTGACTACACATGGCTGAAGAGGAACTTCCTGGGTGACTGTGCAAGGCTAAAGCGCTACTTCCGGGGCGACTACACATGGCTGAAGAGGAACTTCCTGGGTGACTGTGCAAGACTATTATCTGCTGCCCAAGCCATTCGTTTAGCTTTGGGGCCCTGGAGCAGTCTGAATGGTCACACTTATAGGAGAGTGATAGTTAGTAGTAGAGTTGTTACTATAACTGGCAGTGCTACTAGGGGCAATGGGTGGAGCAAGCTGCAGTGGCCTTCTGACGAGACCCCTGGCACTTATTTCTTTTACAAATCAATCACTGACTGTACTAGATCACCCAAGACCAGTGAGGGGCATTGAACGAGAAACACCAAGAGGGTCTGGCTCACAATTGGTTGTTGTCCTTTGGTACTTGTGTGAATTGTGCAGATTACGGTGTGGTGTTGGTAGGTGCTGGAGTAGCCTAGGAGACTGTGCTCCTGCACACCTCTGGCTGTGGGATACATTTCAAAGCAACCCGACTCTGAGAAGATGCGTCCCTGCTGCCCCCGACCTGCCAACGCCCCTGCAGCGCGAACTCTCGTGTGTGAAGCTCATCCTCGACACCAATAAAGGAACATAAGAGTGAGTGAGACGCCACTGCAGCACAGGAGTGCAACGTGAGATAGGCGGATTCATTATTAAGGCTGCCTGTTTTCCGTTTTTACGGATTTATACAGCTAAATACAGACAGGAAACAATGTGTTTTCTGTCTGCATTTATTTTTAAAAGTGGATAAATACAGAAAATGGTGCTTCTTTGAAGTGACTCTCCGTGCAGTCTTTCATGAATTATAGGCCACCTGCTGAGCAGATGGACAGCATGGGAAATTAAAAAATAGGATGAAATTTCTTTAAATAATGGCATATGCCAACATATATTTATGGTATACTGCTAATATTTACTACTGTATGTTTCATTATGTAATATTTGGCAGCTTAAATAGCTAAAACACGGCAGACATCAAAGTATGAGTGCGCGTCTATCAGTTAAATAGATATCGAAATGTACAGCTTTACAATTTCGAAAAATACGCAAAACACAAAATAAATATAGATAAATACAGATAAAATGGGCTAAAAATAAATGTGGATGAATACAGACGGAAATGGCCAAAAAATAAATACCATAAAACCGGGAGCCCTTTTCATAATCCAACACAGTGCGAGCTCAGTCACGTGGGAATGAGCACCACTCCAGTGGAGCAGAGGGGGCCGGCGCCGTGGGAATGAGCGAGATCACTGCAGCGCATGGGCCGGACAAGCAGCGATGAGCGAGCTGTTCGGGGCTTTAATGACTCTAAGTGATGTTCAAATGAGTGAGATCTTGTAGTAGCATCTAAGGTCAGGGATGTGGGAATAAGTGAGACCTCACGGAAGTTTATAAGGTCACTGATGAGAATATGAGTGAGACCTCACTGAAGTTTATAAGGTCAGTGATGAGAATATGAGTGAGACCTCACTGAAGTTTATAAGGTCACTGATGAGAATATGAGTGAGACCTCACTTCCGTTTATGACGCCAGGGATGTGGGACTGAGCGAGAAGTCACTGCAGTGTGTGAGGTCAGTGATGTGTGAAAAGGTGAGGCCTCGCGGGAGTTTATGAGGTCAGTGAAGTGGGAATGAGTGAGGCCTCACTAGAGTATATAGTTCATTTAATCCACCACAAAGAAACTGGGGTGAATGCGTGGAAGGGTTATCTTAAACACACAAAACTGATCTCAGTAGCCAATAATAACCAATAATATTGGACTAACCACGAACCTTGGGCTCTGGAGTAAAGTGCTGCCTGGCATAAAGCGCTTTAACACCTCATCAGGGGTAGTAAGCGCTATATAAATGAAATTACAATATAAAGTCAGTGACTTGAGAATAGGTGAAAATCCGCTGGAGCATATGAATCCAGGGGGAGGATGTGGCGTAACGGCCAGAGTTGTCAACTTTGGAACTGGGGAACCCGGATTTGAGTTTCCGCACCGCTCAACATTCTGTGATTCTGGGCAAATCACTTAATGTCCCCGTTCCTAAAAAATGAATGTGTCCTAGTGTAATGTAACTGGTGCTCAAGTAAAGCGCTCCAATACCTTTGGGTAGAGTTCGCACTATATAAAACGGCAAAAAAAGGAAAAAATATCGCGTGACACGCCACAAAAATGCCTAAAACGGCCCTGTGAGACAGAAATGCGCTCTGGCCTCTGCTTCTAAACATCGCCAGTTCCTGCTGCTCAGCGCTGTAAAAAGCCCTGTAAGAACAGAAGACAGGGAGCGACTGGAAAGAGTTGTCCTCTGGCTGTCTTTACAACCCGAGGGCTCTGCCTGGCAGAGGCCGAGGAGAGAAGCCAGGGGGAGCGACCTGTCGAGATGCCATCTGCTGCTGGAGGCTGTCCCAGGCAAAACACACGACATGGCCAGCAGGGTCGGGAACTCCAGGGATGCTCACAGCCCACAGAGGTGGCCTCTGCTCGCTAATGAATTCCAAGTCCTGACAACCCTGCTGCTGGTGAAGCTTAGCCAGGGCCACTGGAATTATGAGGCCTGCCAGGATCAAATTATGCGGCAGGGCTGACTGAATTATGCGGCAAAGGAAAGGCAAATTATGTGATGTAGTGCAATGCATTATCTGATAGTATTGCTTCATTATTTTGTGTTTTTTACACATGGCAAACATTTCTGGGCAAAGATTAAGCCACTTTTGTATCAGTTTAGAACCTAATACAGTAGTTCACAAATGAAAGGTGACCAATCAATCTTTGCGAAGGGCAATCCACTGCCTGTGAACATGTGTTGCCACATGCTTAGTAACTTTTGATCCGATTAAACGAAACAGTTTTTTAATTAAAATCTGCAGATTATGCAGTATATCACAGATTAAGTGGCAAATGCAGAAAATCCATAGTTAAGCGGAAAATGTTGAGGCCGCAGAATCGCATAAAATCCCAGTTGCCCTGAGCTTAGCTTGAGGAATGTGTGACGGTTTCCCACCAGCTGGAATCACAGTGCCGTCATTAGAACGAATGCGTCTTTAGTACGCATTCGCTCAGCACGCAAGTCGCTATAATGATTTATTTTAGGGGGCGGGGGGCGCTGGCTTTTGGAACAGGTTAATTTACTATTCCAACTCCAGTAGGCGCAATAGTAGGGAAGGTTTTGGACTTTAAATCCAACACCATTCCGCCAATGCTCCACCCTAAGGTAGGTCGTTATAACGACTAGCGTGCAGAACAAATGCATACTAAAGACGCGTTCGTTCTTTTGCCAGCGCTGTAACGGCACAGCAGGATTCCGACTTCGGTCTGAAGGACGTTTCCCTAACTTGAGCTGTCTAGCCAGTATCACATGGGTTAGAGGCCTCAAAATAAGCAGCCAATAGGATGGACAGTTAGCTCTATGGACTGTGCTCTGAGGAAGTCTGTTTCTGCGGGGCCTGGATTGAAAATGACTTGCTTTTTAGAACTGCCGGTGCTGAGCACCGGCAAGACCCGGTCCACTTAAAGCCCTGGTAAGCGCTATATAAATGCAATTACAGTTGCTATCTTGCATGAAAATCCTGAAACTGTCCCCAAAGCAGCAATGCTCAGTGACAATACTGAGTGGCGAAGACGAAGGCGTAAAAAGGCATCATACCCTGATAAGTAAGGAAGGAAAGACATTCCCTGGGATAGGGAAGATGTGGAATCTGCTGACAGCGAGGAGAGAAGCGTGGTGGATTAATCTGCCAGACAGCAGCCAGTTCCTCGGCTCGTCAAAGCGCGCTGGGGGCAGATTCGCTCTGTTCATGTACTCTCCACAGACTGCTCTGGACAGCAAACAGCAGCGGTGCCATCTTTCTTGAAGGTTCAGGAAAAGCCTGGAATGTGCAGAGAGGGTTAGAACATCTCTGAGCCTATAATGCCCTCGAGAGCTGAGGTCATAATTGGATTTTCTGGTAGCATGCACACCATTGGTTAAAGTAATACCTAGATGAGTTGGTGCTGAGACGGCAGTGGGCAGTGGTTAGTTTGTAAAAAAACAGAATTGCTGGGGCTCTCGTCAGGAGGCACTTGCACCAGCCCATTTCTCCTGTGAGCGCCGTCTGAAACACAACTAACTACTAACCATGAAAGTGGGGAGAGGGTGTGGTGTAGTGGCCAGAGCTGCCAACTTCGGAGCTGGGGAACCAGGTTCAAGTCTTGGTGTCGACTCAACATCCTGTGATGCTGGGTAAATTACTTAATCTCCCTGTGCAGACCATAAATGAACGTGTTCTTAACTGGTGCTCATGAAAAGTGCCGATGTTGGTGTTGATGATTAAGTGCCGGTGCTGAGCACCGGAAACCACAGGCTCAAATTAAGCACTGGCAGTGAGTCAGGCCACGGTTAAACCCTGAGCCTGCATCAATGCCGAAACCTAATTTCCCTCAAAGTATACATCCCGGAAGACATGTCCAAGTTGTAAAACTGACACAAAGCAAGTTACTTTCTGTAAGTTTAAATCCTCATGTCTGAGGATCTTCTACAAGGAGCTCTGGAGAAACACCAGATGTTTTTTAGTTCTTTTGTTGGAGTACATATGAAGAAACGTGCTTTTATGTGGAAGAAAGTGAAAAAAATAGGAAAAATGCTAAATAATTAGAAGACTGCATTAAAAATGTTTTAAAAAATTTCCAAAATATGCCCTAAATCCCAAAATGTTATGTGGGTTTGGAAGATTGGTTGAAAAGGCACCAATCAGTGGAAGAACTACTGTAGGGTATCTAAAGCAGGCCATCAGGGAGACAGGAGCAAACTGTGAGACAGGAGGAAAACCCATCACAGGAGGAGAATATAGTGTGAAAGAAGAACCAGAGGTGATTCTGGGACAGGAGGAGATGCTAAAATGGGAACAAATTCTGTGACTGAGACTCTGGTAAGAAAGAAGCACTTGGAACACAGGGAGAAATGCCAGAATCCCTTCAATACCATTAGTATCAGGTTAACGGTCTACTGCACTATGGTTAGAATAATACTCCAAGATCGCACTGAAGTGTACATTTTGGGATTACAAATTTGGAAATGCGGTCTAAGCTCCTCTTTTTGACTCAGTTACAATTTAACGTCAAAAGCAGGACTTCAATTCCAGGATTAGCAAAGGTGGGCCTGACTTAGATCTTGGTAGATGGGTTACTGCGTCACAACGGTGACGGATATCCCGTCCGCCGACATATAAATCTCATAGGATACAATGGGATTCATATTTTGGCGGATGGGATATCTGTCACTGTTGTGACAAGAGTATCCTGTCCGCCGAGATCTAAATCACGCCCTGTGTTATGAATGTATATTGACAACCACAATCCCCTTCCCTTGCCAAGCTTTATATATGATATCTCTAAATTTGGCACTGACCGCAAAAGATCTACCTTCCTATACTTCCTCTGGAAAACAAGGAAGAAAGATTCACCTCTCATCTGCTGTCAAGCACTCAAAGATGAAGGAACATAGATACAATTCTATTTTTGTAACGTTGAATCGTCCATTTCAACATCATGATTTTGTGTCAATTTGTACGGTTGTGATTAAGTGTCAGACCAATTTTTATTCCAATAGGCCACAGCTATCATTTGTTTTAATTGTTGTAGTTGGACTGGATCAAATCAAGTCTCACGTTCGATTGAAACCGAGAGGAAGCAACTGGCATTGCCCTTAAGGGACAAGTGTGGGGAAGTAGGACATGATGTCCTGGGCCGGAGCAAGGATTTTTACAGCTCTAGGAGAAGTAACATATTCATGCCGCTCTCCCTCTAACAACAAGGCCACAGACCTTGATCTTATAGACAATTGGGCCCATGTCTGCTGATGGCATCCTAGCTGGCTTCCCAGGAGTGGCTTGTCCGACAACCAACACCATACCCGACACCAACACCTTCCGAACATCACGTCATCTTCAGGAGATGAAATGGAAGCAGACGATACGAAGCTAACCACGGGGATTCACTTACAACATCTAGTGGTCCTCACAACAGGACTCAATTTAAAGAAGCGGGGTATCGAATATCGAAGACGAAGTATTGTGGTATGGAAATATCAAGAACAAAATATTGAAATCGAAATATCGAAAAGCAAGTATAATAAACATATAATTCTAGATTACGATCTCCAAATATATGTACCATGACGTGGATAGATGGAGTTAGGAAAAGTAAATCTATACTTCCGCTACTTGCTCCCACCTTTCGATATTTTGGTTCTTGATATTTTTTGCATGTTTTTTAATACCATGATATTTCCATCTTCGTTATTCAGTGGTATAATCAGAGAAGCTGAGAGAGAACATGTATAGCATGTTACAAAGCCCTTATACGTGAACAAATACTGCAACAATGATGCTGAACGACAAGGGGATGCCTGTAAGAAATCCTTGTCAGTCAGCGGATTCCCCACGTCTCCCACAGCCCAGTGCTCAGCTTGGCTCTTACCGTCCTATAGCGGAGCGGAGGATCCCACATTTGGGTGCAGAGAGAGGGCTTGAGGCAGAGCAGGGTCGGTGCTGTGGTCTTAATTCACCTACCAGCCAGGCGGCCCCTAGAGGATAAAAGAGAAGAGAAAGTTCACACAGATAGTCTGTTTTTTTACTTTATTATTAGCTGAAAATGGGTTGTTTGTCCTTGTGGGTATCAAAATCAACTAATACAATTCAGCTTTAACATAAATGTATCTATGTATTTTCATTAGTTTTTTTTGGAAAACATGAGGCTAGCGGGACAGAAGCTTTCTCTAGGTCAGATCTAGAAGGAAGATTTAGTGAGGCTCAATGCTACTCCTAATTCCTTTAGCTCTGGCTGTGCCCCTGGTTAAAAAGAGGTTAGTTCATCAAGTGTGATTTAAAAATATATGTTCTCTGACCATAAGTCAAACTGTCACTATGACAGTATGGCTGTTTGTTGACAAAGAGGTCCTAAGTTCTGATGTAATATGGATGTCTGTAGAAAACAAGGACTAACGGCGGACTCCAAAGGCCGCACCTCTTTACTGCGCTCCCATTAGGTGTAGTTAATAATATGGTTACAGTTGGTGTGCACAAACTGCTCCTGGATCCGCCGTTAAAGGACGCAAACTGCCAAGCAGATAAACAAAAATTGAGAGGTAATGGAGCAGTGCACTACCAAATTGTTCTATTGAAGTCACACCAAGTGGTCAATTTTCTTCAATGGAAATAGTCTTTATCGTAATCATCCAACAGAAATATGAAGACAATCTCAGCCAACGCGTTTCGTTCAGGAATTGAACTTCGTCAGGGCATGCGCGACGATAAATAATAACTCCAAAGTAGGGCAGTTCTCTGTATGATGCAGAGAGCTGCTCTACTGTGGGGTTATTATTTATCGTCGCTGAGATTGTCTTCATATTTCTGTTGGATGATTACAATAAAGACTATCTCCATTGAAGAAAATTGACCACTTGGTGTCACTTCAATAGAACAATTTGGTAGTGCACTGCATTACCTCTCAGTAATATGGATGTCTGTATACTCCTCTGAAATCATGATATGTAATGTTACCTGGTGCTTAATTTTTAAAAATAAAATTGCCAGCGCCTAAGGGATCACTAAGGATGTAACGGCAGCTTGAACCACCCACTGCCCCTGCCAGTCCTACAAAATGCCAGTACCAATGGTCCGGACAAACTGCTATTACTTTTTAAGTGCATTATGCATTGCTAAACTGGTGTACCCAGCTGCAAATGCAGAGACAGCACCACCACGTGGTGAACTGTCATAAAAAAGTGCTGGTGTTAAAAAGTAAGTGCTGGTACCAAGCACCGGCAAACACCAGCACAAATTAAGCACTGAGTTACCATTTGTAAAATTATCAAAGCCAAAATAAGCTAGAATTCTTTTCTATGACCCTTTTCTCATAAGCCAAACCTATGAAATCTATATACTCTACATTTCCACGAACTGTGACTTAGTCCTGCTGAAAGAAGATGAATTGTTTATTGATTGTGATACACTATAGACTAGTATGCACTCAAATACAGGATGGGCTGTCTTGGTCCGTGCTTTCTTGGTACACAGTTTTTGAGGGTGTTCCTTGTCCAACCCTGAGACAAACCCATGGTCAAGGTGGATGGACTGTAGTCAGAACCACTAGGATTATGTGATTGAGCGGCCGTGGTGTTTTCTTCATAACTTTGTATTTGCCAAATAATACATCATCTGATGCATAATTTGCAGATTTTAAAAACAACAAATCTGTTGTTTCTAGCTCAAACAGATCAAAAGTTACTAAAAACCTGGCTACATGTGTTGCAGTGCAGTGGAATGTTGACGGTGTACCTTACAGTTGCTTACTGCTGTATTTGGATGTTAAACTGGTACTATTAAGGGGAAATCTTTGCCCAGGCAGTGTTAACATTTGTAAAAATGTTAATATAATGCAGGAATAGTGCCAAAAATGGGCTACAGTATGTCACATTGTTTTCCTTTTCTTGTTATATAATTTAGTTAAGCCTTCCGCATAAATTGGTCGCCCACTGTTGCATAATTCCAGTGGCCCCGACTAAAGTTTAATATTTAGGCACACGTAGCTTAATAATGGCCAACGCATGGCTCCATCCAGGTTATCAGCTAGGGTGGGGTTAAGGCAGAACACTGTGGCATCCAGGGTGCAGGCAGGAGAGTGGCCATCAGGAAAATGTCACACAAATTCAAAGTCATAACACTGTGGGTGTGCATAGCTGTTTTTCCACCACCTCATTTGCATATGTAAATGTTCTCGTGGCAAGGTATGGGGTAGGTGTGTAAATGAAGACCAAAACTGCCCTAACACCTTTATTTGTTCTGGGGTATATTTAGCCAAAAATGTATGCACTAGCGACATTATTTGACCGGTGGAGGAAATTAAAATTATATGCGTTAACTCATATGCCCAAAATACTGTAGGCTGAGGTAGACTGTAGCAGGATTCTGTTTCTGCTGCAGGGAACGCTTTGCAGGAGACCAGGTGAATTGCTCCCCACCCAGAGGGCAGTCCCTTATTGCGAGCTTAGAGATACCCCCATACCCAAATTATCTCATGCTCCCTAGGACGACCCTCACCAGAGCTAGTATGCCCACCTCACCCATAGCACTCTACTTTCCCGGCCACCCATACACGAGCAGTCCCTGCTGAGCCGTGCCACAGCTCTGCCCCTTCCAAGTCAGGGCAGTCCATGAGCGCCCTGCAGCCCAATTTCTCTGGACCACACAGCCACACAGGCCCCGCCTGCCCACCTGGAAGCGAGCAGTCCGGGGCTGTTCCACAGACCTCTGTCCACCTCCTTCATGAGTGCTGTCACAAAGGCATAGTTGCCAACATTTGGGGGGACAAAAATCCAGGATCACTTTGCAGCACAGCTATCAATTACTAACTTGAAAAGTTACCACACCTACTGCCTCAAAGCTCCACCCACTCTGCCCAACCCACATAATTAGCATAATTTAACTATGCCTACTTATCATAGTGCAGATTATAGGGTCTACTCAATAAAGTGAGAATTGCAGGGAATTGAGACGGGAATTTCAACCTTAAGGACAAAGAAGCTGAGTTGGAAAAAATTTCCCATTCATCTACATTGGAGAATTTTTCCAACTCGGCTACTTTGGCCTAAAGTTTGAAATTCCCATTGGAATTCACTATGAAGTGCAATTGCCGGGACTGTCCCGAGATAGTGAATTGCCTGGAACTGTCTCCAACTTGATGGGACTGTCCCGGCAAAAACGTTTGGCAGTTGGCAGCTATGCAGGGGGGGGGGGGGGGGGGTGGGGGGGGTCAGAGCTATTTCCTCCAGGCCCCGCGCAGCAATTATTAAAGCACTTAATATAGCCCAAAAGCAGACATAATGAGGCAGGTGGCATCAGTCGTCACTATGTGGGGCCATATACTGGTGCTGCTTTGATGTGTGCCCCAGAATAAAGTTATTGTTTTGAAAGAGGTATTCATGTGGCAGAGACCCCCCCCCCCCCACACACACACACACACACTCATGGTAGTGACCCAGGCCCCACAAACACCTCTGACTGGCCTGCTCCTGCCCCTTCTTGTATCTGTTGAGGCCCGTCTTTCAAAGGGTTAATATGGCAAAATGTCCGTTCAAGGGGACATCTCGCGGCAACATATTCGATATTTGCTTCGTGTGACGTCTTGTGAGGCACGCGTTACGCAAAATGATGGGGGCCCTTGCAGAAAGTAGTAAGGGGGTCCCAGAATCTCCCACATCTTAAAATATATATATATATGTATATTATATATATATATTGTTTTTAATGAATTAGGGACCCCGTGAATTGTGCCCCCCCCCCCCCCCCCCGCGTCACGCCCCTGGCGTGAGAAACAAAAACATTGCTTCCTCATGAAAAGCACAAGAGTGGCTGTGGGCCCCCCAGAGATGTTCAGTGACGTGCGCCCAACCCAGACCCCGCCCTAGCCATCCTGAGAGAGAGAGGCCTTTCCGACCAGCTGGCTACCCCTAACAGCGCCCCCCCCCCCACACACACACACATCGGGATATTAATAGTCACCTCACGAGGAGTCCTGGAAACAATGAGCAGGGGTGACACCACTCGTGCACACCTGCTGACACTAGTGCGTGACCGTCACCCGTCAGTCCCTAGGGAACCCCGCACCGACCACCTCTCAGGCGGGGACCCTATTTTAGGGGCTGCCCGTGACGTCGTGGTCCCCGTGCTCTCATCCTCCACGCAACTGAACCGCTGCGTGGGGGCCAGTGGTGCTGGGTCCAGGGGTACTTCTATCAGTGGTGCAGCGGGTGCAGCGCACCGGGGCCCAGCTCACTTCCTTTTGTAAACAGAAAGCCTAACTGGGGACTGGGGCAGGCTTTACTCTCTGTGGAGTTAGGGGGGGGGGGAGGATAAGGTTAATAAATATAGGATTCGTGTGACTGCTTTTCATTAGCTGGCCGGGCTCGTCATTAACTCACGTCGTCATTTTTACTACAACGTCGAAAAGGGTTCTGAGAGTTTAATTGTCTGCTCGAGAGCTTTGGTGATCCAGTGCTCAGTCCAAAAAGCACGGGTGACGTCAGCCAAGAAAAGGGGTCCGACCCGCTAAAGAAAGCTACCCTGGAAGGCACGAAGCAATAGACTATGGGATGTGCTATTTTAGGGCCGTCACGCGTTTTCACTATAATTATAGATTTACTGCACTTACCAGTTAACCTCCAACTGCCGCAGAATGCAGACTGGCAAAGAAAACCGGAGTCTACATAAAACGGATCAAAAGTTAGAAGGAAAAAAAGCGACTCGTGTGATTCTCGACAAAGGTTAGCTGGTTACCTTCTAGTTGCTGATTGCTGTTTTTTTTGGTTTTAAATGGGTACTAAAGTGATGAAACTCTAACCAAGACAGCATTCATGTGTTTTAAAATAACACAATATTGAAATACTGGCACCGAGCCAAACACTTTGCATTTTCTTGCTGGTTAATTTAGTAAACTCAGCCGCATAATTTGGGCCTCCTTTGCCGCTTAATACCAGTGGCACTGCACAAGGGATCTGTTGCTGATTTGTTTTACTTTAGATAGCTGTTTAGATGGAAGGCCTAAGTATGTTTAAATTGATTGAAAAAAAAGGAAATTCTGTGTACTCAGGTCAGAGGGATGCTGGGTACTTTAGATCAGGGCCACTGGAATTATGTGATTCTGTAGCTGCGACGATTTTTGCATAGTTAAGGATTTGCCGCATTTGCCACACAATCTATCATCTGCTGTATAATCTGAAGGTTTTAAACAAAAACAAAAAAAAAATTCTAGCTCCAACGGATCAAAAGTTACAAAAAATATGGTGAATGGATTCCTGCGCACCGGAACGCTGTTTGCAAAGTTTGACTGTTCATCTTTAAGTTGCTTATTGCTGTATTTGGGTGTTAAATTGTTACTAATAAGGTTAACTAGCTATGTTACCAGGTGTAAAAATGCCAAAATAATGAAGTAATACTATCACAAAATGTGCCTTATTATGCTTCATAATTTGCCTTTTCTTGGTGCATGATTGGTTCAACCATGCCTCATAATTTGGTACTCCTCTGCCACATAATTCCAGTGGCCATGCTTGAGATGGACAAAGGGAGACAGAACCGGATCTGGTGGTGCTGTGCTTCCCCACAGTGTGAGAATAGAGTTCTGCTGAGCTCGTAAAACAAATGCTGCCCCTGCCAGCCCCAAGGCATTTTGAAAAAAACATAATAACGTGCAGCCAGAACTAGCTGTAGAGTTGCTCCTGCCGTAGCCCAAAAATCAGTGCTTAATTTGAGTCAGTGGTTTCCAGTACTCAGCACCGGCACTTAATCATTAACAACGGCGCTTTTCATGAGCACCAGTTAAGGACACATTTATTTACAGGGAGATTAACTGATTTACCCAGAATCACAGGATGTTGAGCCGATGCAGAGACTTGAACCTGGTTCACCAGCTCTGAGGTAGGCAGCTCTGGCCATTAGGTCACATCCTCTCCCCACTTTCATGGTGATTAGTTGTTTCTGTTTTAGGCGGCGCTAACAGGAGAAATGGGCTAGTGCAAGCTGCCAGGGGATGAGAGCCCCGGCACTTTTTTTTAAAGCAAATTAACCACTGGCAAAAATTCTTAAGAATGCCCATCACATTTCTACCCTGAAGGGGTGAACACAGACCCACCTGAGGAAATCAACAAACTATTTAACTAGCATGTACTTTCCATCCTAAACAAGGTTTACACATGTGTTGTAAATTGTATGCAGGCTTGTCACCCCTTTAAAAGTAAACACATCTCTTCAGGAACCCTTACACCTGTACTTCAAGATGTGTGGCATCAATGAAGCACACATTAATGAATGAAGAGATTGCTTTAAGAAGCTATGTATGCTCAATTTTGTTATCATATAGATTTCAAATTCATCATCTGATGTCAGCGATGCATAAAAGACAAGCAACATGTTTTACTAGGTTTCTGAGCGATTTCTATTGAATTAGTGCTTTGAAGTAACCCCCCCCCCCAAGTGTTTACCCTTTATATGAAAGCTACAAAAGTAATAAACAATATCAAACATATAGATGTGTTTTCACGTCATTTTCACGTGTGAAGAAATGTACCCTTTTCGCAATTAAAGGAATATTTTTTTAAGCATAACATTTCAAACGTAAAGGAAACGCCTAAAATAAAATGGAAGCGTTCTAAAACGATTGACAAGCTACACAGGTTAGCTGACTCAAAAAAATGTACGTTTCACTACCACTGAGTAAATAAAATAAGTTGATTGTATTTTTTGAAAATGTAATTTTTTTTGTATTAAGAGTGATGGATGCCACGTTTACTCCTCTATAGCACACTTTTAAATTAACTTTACGGTACAGTCACACAGCCAATTAAAAAGGCAAGTTGATTGAACTGTTATCCAGGGATGGTAGGCGTTTTCTGCACCAAGTGTTGAGCTTCTCTAGGCAAATGTTTGGGTGTGCTAACGTTTAGGGCTAGCTCTTTCTGAATATTTAAAATATTTTTATTTTTCCAGGCAGGTGTTCGGCTTTGATTGCCTTTTATTCCCACTATGGGTTTTCAACAACCAGGTCTTTCTACACACAGTAAAAGGTCTTCCTCTCCCTGCCACTTCCTCCCAGACACTTATACTTCTTCCGCCCAGACACTCAATGGCTCGCGCCCCCACACTTCCGCCGCGTGCGCCCTCAGTCCCGCCCACGCGCGCCCGAGTTCCATGCCCTCACTTCCCCGTCGCCATGTTGTGCACACAAGATTGATTCCTGAGGCAGTCCCGCCGCGGGCGAGGACAGCTGCTCTCATCAGGGGCCGCGCTGCGCAGGCATTCATCGCCGGACCGGATGTGCAGAGGATGACAGTTTATGCAAAATACAAGACATCTGCATCTCCATGGGAGGCAGGGATTTCATGTCAAGGATTTAAAGAAAACACCGTATGCGAAGCGTGTGAAAACAGCGACTTATTTACTGCCCAACCAAAACATACACAGCTCAGCCAACTTCCGGGGCGTGTGCCAGCCTCCACACCGGTGACTCCATGTTAGTTCTGAGGCCCAAGTGTGAGGCTGCCCGCGGTGCACGCAGGAGGCCCACTTAGGAAGGCGGCCACCTTAGTGCCACATTAGGCACCCCCACACTGGTCCAGTAGTTGGGACCCTCGGTGGGTCCCTGAGGTCCAATACACGTCACTTCCGGCGCACTGAGTAGGACGGGGGCAAGGTACTTATACCTGCTCCGCCCATCCGGTGCTCCCTTTTGCGCCAACTAATCACGCCGTCAGGACGTGTCCTTCGGTCGGGTCCAGGAGCTGCTGCTGCCATTGCAGTGAGTCCAAGCCAAATACCCCCTTGATTACCAGAAAAACACCATTTAGGCAGCCACCCGGCCACAGCCTGGGCTGGTGTCTGGCCTGGGGGTGGTGGGGGAGGGCGGCTTCCCCGGACCTAGGGTACGGCGGGTTTCCCCAGGGCATAGTCGACTCCGGCTGGGGCATTAAAGGTATTGCGAGGGCCTCAAGAGTGAGAAGGCCCGCCTGCGTGGAAGATTGAGGCTGCCTCCGCCCCAGCGAGCTTCCACGCTGAGGCGGCTGAGTGACTGTGGTGGCACCTTAAAGGGCATCGAAACATGGCGCAGCCCCCCTCTGGACTCGCATTACAGAGAGGCCGCTTCCAAGGGTATGCGGGGGCGTCCGCAGGACGTGCGGGCATTCACAAGAGCTCGCAGGCCCCCTCCCGCACAACAGTTGTGACGAGGCCGCCTTCGATCCATCGAGCGGCTATGCAGAGGCAGCCTAGTGAGGTGCGGGCAGCTGCTGGCAGAGGTGGCAAGAGTGCGTGGGCCCCTGCCTGCACGCCAAGGTTGAATAGGCCTCCTCCATCCCCAGCCCGTAGGGGCGACCTAGGGATGCTTCTATGGTTGCTGGGAAGGGGGGTTCGTAAGAGGGTGTGGGCCCCTCCTGCACCGCAGGGTGAAGAGGCTGCCTCTGCCCCCAGCCAAAGGTCTCTGTGGCCTAGTGGTTAAGGTTGCAGGCTCTTACTCCAAAGGTTATGTGTTCAAACCCTGGTCTTTTGGAGATACGTAGAGGCAGTTGCTGCCCCAGCGAGTGGGGAAGCTGTGGCGGCTGAGAGTGGAGCTGTCTGCCCCAGTGGCGGGAGGCCAGAGGAGCGTAGGCCTGCCCGCCCGGCAACATGCAAGTGGTCGCCTCCGCCATAGCGAGTGGCTAGGAGGGGGCCATTGGACTGCAAGTACCATCATAGAGTGATGGGCTGGAAGGGTGAATGGACCTCACGCTCGGCATATGGAGGAGGCCGTTTCTGCATCAGCTCAAATTGGTGCGGCACAGGGATTGCTGCGCGGGGGGGCGTTGCTGCGAGCGCTTGGCCCTGTGCGGCATCAGTAGGTTAGCAGCCCCCGCCGATTGACTTGTGGGAGCGGTACAATGTAGGCATGTATGCTGTTGGGTGGGCCGCGGGAGTGCGGGCCTTCCTGCTCGGCTACATGTGCTGCTGCCGCCGTGGGTGGGGCCACGAGAATACAGGGCTACTGCCACCGGCCTCAAGGAGTGGTGGACTCCACCCCAGTTGTTTGGCTGGCAAGGGTGGCATGCTCCATGATGGGAAGAACAGAAGAATGCATAGGCTGCAACGTCCGAGCCGGCAGGCTGGCAAGCCAGGGCGGCATAAGAAAGCGTTACACTCATTAGGGCAGCGTGCTCCCAGCGTTAGGAGGAGCTGAGGCGGCATCTTTGGGGTGCCCGATTCGCCTGGGGGGGCATGGATGCGAGTTAGCAGCTGCCCACCCCAGCTACTGAGCAATAGCACCAAGCATGAATTGAGGCACAAAGGTGTTCAGGCAGGGGAGACGAGCATTCATTATTTTACTTGTGTTGAATCGCGACATTCAGAGGAAGAAAACACGATAGGTAGTGACGCGAGCATTGCACGGTCAGGAGCAGGTCGGCTAAACAGGTACAAGGGGACTAAATAGGCTGCCACCTGGCGGCACTGGCGATGACATAGGGAGGTGGGCTCCGCAGGCGCTGTAATGGGAATGGAGGGGCCATGAAAATAACTGTTTTCATTTATCCTAGACGACATCACGGATGCAAGTGGAGCGAACCACTGGGCACAAGAAAGCTGCGAACAGGAAAAGATAGAGGGATCGCGGGATGTCACCAGGTATGCGAACCATGGGGTTCTCGAGGTTGCAGGATTAGCGGGGGACTGTTCTACTTCCTGAACTTCCCTCTGAGGGGCAGAGCAGCGCACTGGAGGGTCAGGTTGGCGGGGAGGCGGGGAACCCACCGGTGTCTGCCCATCGCGTTGGCGGCACACATCAGAGGCTACAGTTTGTGACATTTCACTTTTCACTTACCCCACCCCCCTTTTTACAGAGTGCGCTTGTTGAAGTAACCACCGATCCTTCGTAGGGCAGAACGCCAGCACGCAGGTTCTCAGCGAGGTCGCTCACATCGAATAAGTAAGTATAGGGGAGGCGGGCTCCAAGAGCTAAATAAAGGGAGACAAAGATACGCCATGGACCATTCCATAACACCGGTCAGTCAGGTGTGGGGGGGCCATTCTCACACATTTCTCTTTCCCCACAGGATCAGATGTTGTTGGCTCACGTTTGAAGCCTAAGGCATAGATAGCCAGGGCTCTCCCTCCTTATTCTTCCAGATGACGTCAGTGGGGGAATCGCAGCTGCGTACGTTAAAGGACGCAGAATGGGTGGCATCCATGCAGAATGGCGAAGGCAAAAGGCTTGGATTGGGTAAAGAGAATCATGAACGTGCGAGAGCCTGAGTACTCGGGGTCGAAATCGACAGACCCGTTACTGAACAGTTGGCCAATGCGGACATGGGGCCTTCAAGGCCGAAAAGGGCCCACAGGCCGACAAACAAGGAGTTCCCCGCTGATGCCCCTGCACCTAGGGCTAGAACGCCGGCCATTCTCCGGAAAGCCAAACCCGTGACATCATCACTCATTTGTCCAGCGGCAGGGACAGTGGCAATGGCAAACATTAGTGCAGCCCCAGCAAATTCCGATTCCATGGACATGATGGGTAAGCTCATGGACACTATGATGAGTTTTATGGCAGAATTAAAATCCTGCCGCGCTAGCCCAGGCCCCCTGCCCTCACATAATGGCCCAAGCAGAGGGGGGTGGGGAGTTCCGGCAATTATGAAGGTGTGGGGAAATCAACCCAGTGAAAAGCAGACCCAGGGAGTTGTCTCCCCCGCAGATGTGGCAGCAGTCCCCACACAAGTGGTGGGGCAACCTGATCCCATTGAGGCCGCAGGTATATTAACAATACATAGGAGCACGCCAGCACTCACCAGTACAACACCCACCTCGTTGCAACCCCCTGTCCAGTCAGCAGTCATTTTGGGAACTTTAGCATGGTCCAATGAGGCAGGCCACCCGGTACACACTCAAGGCACAACCCCATCTGCTACTAGAGTGGAAACCCATAAGGTAACGCCTAAGGCACCTGAAAGTCCGCCACTCATATCAGTGGCTCCCCTGTTCTCTGGCTTGAAAGGTCCCGTTGGCAGCGAAGGAGGGGATTTGGCGACGGGAATTTATTGATATTTTCACACTTTTGATGCACGGTCTGGACAAAAGAAAGATGGGTGGGAAGGAGGATGAGAAGAAGGTGAAATATCAAGCCTGGCCTGAAAAAACTATAGAAAATTGGTTAGAGGCCTTTTCCATCCTGTCGTCTGTGGTCAAGGAAAAACACCCTGAGGTGGGCCCAGGTTTATTCCAATATTCCCGGGCCATTCATTATGAGGCCCTGAAGTGGGGAGGCACGGGATGGTACAACTACGATAGGGAGTTCAGGAAAAAGATGGCCATGTATCCCTACATAAGATGGGACCAAAAGAAAGTTCAGCTCTGAATGGAGCATATGGGTAAATCCACCCTGCAGCAGAAGGAATCCCAGACTAAATTCCAGGGTGGGAAACCTGCAGGAAAAGGTCCATACCAATTTGGGAGATGCCACTTCAAACAGCCCTTTTGAGGCACTCAGGGGGGGGAACAACCCAGAGGGGAGGTTTCAAACGTCCCCCCCACGGGTACTTGTAGGCTGTTCAATGCCGCCTCCTGCTCCTGGGGCAAGGCCTGCAAATTCAAACACACTTGCAACAAATGTGGCGGCCTGTTACAGCAAACAGGAGCCCCCTGCACCTGGCAAAAACAGGCAGGACAGTTGAGTGGAGACAGGTGAACCCTGACCTCCTCCCCCTCCTGGCGGTACCCCACAGCACACCTTTGGAACCAGTTGCCTCCTGTTCACATGCTGGCCCCCTCCTATACGTTGACAGCTCTTTAGTCCCCGCCTGTGCAGTCAAGGTCCCGTCACTAATACACCTGCACAACCTCTTCCCATTACTCAGACAATATGCTAATGCACAAGATGGACATCTGCTGGCACCTGGCTTCCTTGATGGCTTTATGATCCCTTATGTAGGCCCTCTGGACAGCAGAGATGCGGACAATCCCAGGTTCGGCGAAGGAGCTACCAGCAGTTGTACAGGCCAAGGTAGCGAAAGAAGTGTCATTCAGGAGAGTGGCAGGGCCTTTCACCCACCCTCTGCTCGACAACTTTGCTGTTTACCCATGGGGTTGTGGTCCCTCAGAAAGAGCCTATGAGCTTTAGGCTGATTCACCACCTGTCACACCCAGAGGGGAACTCAGTGACTCAGGCTGGAGGAGGTAACTTGTTCTGTGTCTTATTGCACTTTTGAGGTAGCAGTGGACTTGGTCAGGAGGGTGGGTAAAGTGGCCTGGTTAGCGAAGGCGGATATTGAATCGGCTTTCTGTTTGCTGCCAGTCCACCCGGACAACCAACACTTGCTGGGTTTCAAGCTGGATGGCCATTCCTACTACAACCGATGCATGCCCATGGGTTCCGCAGTCTCATGTGCTAACTTCGAGGCATTCAGCTGTTTCTAGCAACGGGAATTACAAGGGACATATGGTGTAAAGGGGGTGACGCACTACCTCGATGATTTCTTGTTCATTGGGAAAAGGGAACGCAGGATTGCGGGTGGCACTCCAGAACTTTGAAAGTCTAGCTGACCATCTAGGGGTCCTATTGGCACCAGGCAAGACTGAGGGTCCAGCGCAGGTCCTGACCTTCTTGGGTATTGAGCTAGACACAGTGGAGGGAGTGTCTAGACTGCCAGCGGGCAAGGTGCAGGTCCTGATTCAGGAAATTCAGGTAACACTGGCAAAAGATAAAGCAACCTTAGGTACAATTCAGAGCCTTCTGGATAAATTTAATTTGGCGGCTAAAGAGATCCCAGCAGGGAGAGTCTTTGCTAGAAGGTTGGCCAGGGCCACGGCCAGTGTAAAGAAGAAACATCACCTGGGTAGACTGAGCAAGGGAATGAAGAAGAACCTCAGGATGTGGGCTGAATTTTTAGCCAACTTCGTTGGCTTTGTTATCTGGAGGGCACCTTGGGCAGGCAGCCCCGAGCTGTGCCTGTTCAGGGATGCGTCTGGCAGGGAAGGCTTCGGAGCAATCATGGGGAGCGAGTGGTGGGCACAGAAATGGCCAAATGTGTGGCATAAGAGGAAGATCACGGCCAACGTAACTGTTCTGGAGCTTCCCAATAGTGGCAGCCCTCCATCTCTGGCCAGATGCTCTGAGAGCTAGAAGGGTTCTTTTCTGGTCTGACAATATGGCAGTGGTTCAGGCCATAAATGCAGAAACAGCTAATTGTCCACTGGTACTCTGCTTACTGAGGGAATTGGTGCAGGCTTGCTTGCATAATAACGTGGAGTTTAGGGCTAGGCACATATAAGGGGTAAAGAACGTAGCAGCTGACGCTCACTCGTTTTCAGTGGCTCAGTTTCCGGAAGGCATGGCTGCGAGCGAGAGCAGAGATGACCCCATTCCTGCGGCACCTCTGGCTCCTTTTACAGTGGAACAGCGATTAAGGGAGCTGGGCAAGCTTTTTCTAGCGCCAGGGACCAGGAGGCATTACAAGGCCTATGTAGCTAATTTCTACAAAGTGGTAGGGGCCTGTGGTGGGGGTACAATGACATTAGAGTACAAGGTCCAAATCTTTGTCTTGTGGGCCAAGGACCAGGACAAAAGCCACTCCTGAGTCACAGGCCACCTAGCTGCTTTGAGCCACAATGCCAAGAACAGGGGCCAACAGGATTCTGCGAGGGCGTTCTCCATCAGGACGGCGCTGAAGGGATGGGCGAGAGAGAAAACACGAGTTCCAGATTCTAGGTCGCCCATCGAATTCCTAACATTACAGTGCATGATCGATGTAGTGCACAGGGCCACTCATTCATCTAATGAAGCCAACCTCTTTGCGGCAGCTTTCTGCCTGGCATTCTTTGGGGTCTTAAGAATAAGTGAATTGGTGGCTAGGTCAAATAAAGATGGGTCTGGGTACGCTATGGGGAGACAGGATACCCAGCACAAAGGAGAATCCCTAAGAATTCAGGTGAAGAGATCCAAAACGGACCAGGTTGGGCTGGGGAAGGTAATCTGGCTACAACCCCTGGGGACAAAAGGTACTGCCTAGTTGGCTTGGTCTCTAATTTCTTAGCCCCTCGTCCTGACACAGGAGGCTACTTGCTAATACATGCTGACCGCATGCCCCTCACCGAGTTCCAGATGGAGTAAGTCATGAAGTCTGGGCCTGGAAAGTGTTTTTACAGCCATTCTTTTAGAATAGGAGCGGCCACCTCAGCATTTAAGGTTGGCCTGCATCAAACAGGTGGGGCGGTGGGAGTCTTTATGAGCACTATATTCGCCCTTAAAGGTTCAGAAGAAAGGAAGGTGCACGCTTGAGCATCAGTATGGCTATAGATGTGTTTGATCAGTTTGCAGTGTTAGCTTTTATAGCATATTGTTGTCAGTTATGCGTGTTACTTGATTTTCCAATCGTGTATTGTGTTTACAATTAAAAGGTATTGGCAACTATGCATTTCTTTATTTCGTCAGGATCAAATGTGTGGGTGATTGGCCATTCAGGCATCGCTAGCGTGGCGCAATGGGCCAAAGGCAGGAGTTGAAAGCATGGGTTTTCCCTCACTGAGATAGTCTGGTTGGGGTTCCCAGGCATGCGATGGCACAGCTTGCTGAAGAAGCTGAGGCACAGACTAGCAGGAGGTAGACCTCCCCCCAACATTTTGGTCATCCACCTTGGGGTCAATGACTTGACATTCATGGGTAGAAAGGCACTTCTACAGGCTATGAAAGCCACGATGGGTGAGATAAGTAATCAGATGGGGCAATCTAAGTTATGGTGGTCCGAGATCAGAAAGCAAAAGACACACAATTGATGGACGGGATGCAGAACAAATCAAAACATTCACCCCCAGTCAAGATATCTGGGTTAAATCCATCATTCTTTTGCTCACCATGCCACCCCAGTTTAGACCTGGCCATATGCAAATCAGTCTTGACCCTGTGCCTCATGGGAACAGTCCAGCCCGAACTGCCAAGCCAGGTCCCCCCCTTGACCGGAAACAAGCATCCTAGGACCGGTTTCGGGGTTTCACCCCTCTTCAGCCAGGATAGCTTGATTCCAGTGGCACAGTGAGCCCAGGACTCACGTCTGAGCATACCTGGCGCACTTAGGGCGAGAAAGCAAAAGACACACCACTTCACGGAAGCTCTGGCATGGGGCCAGGTCAGGGGAGGCCATTGAAATTTCCCGTGGAAGAGCACACCGCGCCATGCGCAAGTTCACGGAACAGATGAGTTTTGGCTTTATCAGACATGGACTCTTACATGCTAAGGCCACTGGGTATTTGGACAAGGATGGGGTTCACCTGTCTAAAGTGGGCATGGATCTGTTCCTGTTGGACCTGGGCGATGCCCTAGAGTCAGCGGGTTGGAAGTAAGAAAGTTGCCTGCCTTGGTGGGTGTCCCTGGATGTGAAGGCTGCCACATCCAGAGCTGTGGCAGAATTACAGGGCGATTCAGAGGCTGAATGGTACATAGGGGTATCCTCTTCAGGAGCACAAGAAGGGTACAAATACCAAACAACCCCAGGAGTCTTTACGGCAGGACCCTGGAGGATACAACGGCGTCTCGCTAGTCTTTCAGGCTGTTGTTAGCCTGAGCAACTGGAGGCTTGCCGGGACGCGCTCCGCCCCTAAAAGGGCGTGAGTAAAGGGGTGGACTGGTGGTCCACGGTATTTAAGGGGGAGATTCCCCAAAAAGGGTAGCACCGATTGGGTTGGCCACAGTGCAGTTGGCTCATCAGGTGGGCAGGGCAGCTTAGGTGAGTCACAGCTGTCTGCCCTTGGAGCGCCAGTAAGTCGACCCACCACGTTGGCATATTTCTTGTTTGAAAGAAACGTGCAGCAATAGCTTCTCCAACAAAACGAGTCTTGTGTGTTTATTTACTATGAGCATGCTATGGTTTTCAGGTTGGGTGAGTTGCCGATATTGGCACTATGTTTCAGATGGTTAGTCCACTCAAGGCTGATGTGGCCATGCTGCCACTCTGGCATTTACCCCCGGGAGACATTGGTCTTAGGGTCTGTTTCCGGGTGGGCTTGTAAAAAGTATACAAAAAGGATCCGAACTGGAGTCACGAGCAGACTTGGAAATACAAAAATCTAAGGCACCTTATGTCAAGGGACAACAGGATCAAGGTACATACAAGAATAGCATGCCAACAAGATATGGGGCAAAAATATTTTGCAGAGAATATTGCCGAAGACATTAGCAGTAACACATGAGGTTGCATCTTTGTGATAAGGTGGGTGACTTTTCTAACTCTTCTCCAATGATAAAAAATTCCACCAAGGCCTATGAAAATTCCCTAATAGTTTTTTAGCCAACAATGGGTTGTGACTGGGGGATAAAGGACTTGTCTGAAGGCCATGGGATATCTTATAAATAGGTCTGATTTTGAATAATTTTACAACCTACCAGAAAATACACCTTACAAATTTCTCAAGAAGTACTTTGAGACACTCTTCAAAAGAACAGTTAAATAATGCACATATAGTTTTCATTTAATTTTAGAGGGAAGCTCACATTGGCACTTGAAAAATAAACTTCACTTGCAGAATTCCTCAAATATGGTTACCCGGGAGAGAGTTGCCATCACAAAGACACCGCAAATAAAAAGGTGCAGCCAGACCACACTCACAGCCCCAACACTCCAGGCTTTTCAGTTATTGTCTAGAGTGAGACATAGCCACAGAGGTGCCTGCAAATATAAACTCATACATCCCCGAAGAGACGTTCTCTGATGGAGAATGTGAGATGCAATGAACAAAAGGGAAACAAGCCTACAGCAGAATAATTAGATTAAACAAACTGTTCACCCTGGTGTGATTTGTTATTCCAGACAAGAGCACACTTCCGTCGCATCTAGAAGACCAGAGGCGGAAGACGCTCCTTCTCATACCTCTCAGCCACACCTGCAATGACCTCTCAACACACCTCCGAAACTCCCCCACCAGCATGGATTTCGAAGGAACCTCAAGACGTGGCTCTTCCAGATGAAACAGGCCTGATCTCCCCCTCTGGCCTGCCCTACTCAGCGCCTGGATACCCTCAGGGTGATTAGCTGTGCTCTACAAATTCACATAACATCACCTTCATTGGCCTTGCAGCAAAGAGCTGAACCGGAGGCAAGTCACTCCTAGTCACAAGGCGAAGTTGGCAAAAATACTATTTCTAATGTTGTAGAAACAAATCATATATGTCCCCGATACTAGAGTCTGAATTCAGACATTGAAAATGGGTGATGTGTAAATAGCTTTTATCTAAAGTATGAAGATAAACCCTTTTGCACAGTATGTCTAAAGCAACAATACTCTCAGCTAAAATTTGGAAGTATGCCTATCTTTATCCAAGCCATTTTGAGATACCATGATCGGGTGTACTTACAGCTGAATTGTGTAGAGAGAAATGCAGTTCATGCTGACATTTAATGATGTTAATATATTGGTTTAGTTACAAGGAAATCAATGGAGAGATTTTTCAAAAGATGGAAATATACTTTTTTATTAGATTACCTATCACCAACAATGCAATGTTTTCGTCCCCTGGTAGAGTTCTAATCAATATCTTTAGCATCCACTCATGAAGGCTATTAAATTAGTTACCGCTCCTACTAGAATCTCTCTCTCTAGTGATGCGTGTTGTTAAGACTGCTATTTTGGATGTAAGGCTTTTGCTGAAATTACCAGAACACCTGCATGGGAAGTGTTAGACGATGAACTACATTGAATTCAAATTTCTGGTACTATATCAGGCCTCAACATTTTTTACAAATAAATTGCACATTTTCGCAGGACCACAAGAATTTCACACATTTGGAAAAGACGAATGAGTTCTGCAAACCAAGAAAAAATATTACTTCCAGGCCTGGTAACTCCATGCAAATGTTAAATGTTATGGTACTATGCAACAGTGTGTTTATATTTTAACAATTCCATTCAGATCCTTATAGCGTTCTTAGTAATGTAACCGCTATCCAACTCTTGCTGCAAGGATTCGAGGTTATACCTCCTAACAAAAAGGACTCATTATTTTGACATTTATTTTCATTACTCATTTTCTATGTGTCTAGTATTCATTTGGGATCATAGCACATGTAGTATTAAAACTCCTCCAGGTGAACGGGCGCTTTCACAGAAGTCGTGTAACAAGATAATATACTGTAAACAATTGGACCCATTTAAAAAAAAATTGTATTGATATGGAGCTGCGGCCATGTCATACACTATATGCTTCCTAAAATCACCCTAAGTATCTAGTCGTGCAAGGAGAGCGTGTCTGCACTAGCACAAAGTAGTGAAAATAGGTGAACATTGGGTTGCTTGACCTGAAATACAGTCACTGGTCTCCCGTCCTCACTAAATTCTTCTGTCTCCATCAGTAATGACTCTAATGTTTTTTTTTTTTTTTTTAAATTTTATTGAACAATAAATCAATTACAAGCATGGGCCTACAACCACCAGGGCCGGCCGCTAGATTCAGAAAGGATCATACAGATGTTAAGGCAGTAGTCGACTCCCGGGGCCCAAACCCGTACATGGCTCCGGATAGTCCTAGGGAAGCAGGATACATAGGTTTAACATAAATAACAAATAAAAACAAAAGGCGAGGCGTAAGGGCAAAAAATGTGGGTCAGGCTACATCCGGGGGACTCTACTTCAGACCTTCAAATAGCTATCAAGAGGAAGGAGTACTGATAGGTCGGGGGGGGGGGGTCACGGGAGAGAAACGTCTATATTCGGTTATTCCAAAAGTCGCAAGGAACCATCAAGGGTCAGGGGGACAAAGCAATATCGGTGTCCACTAGGGGGGGAATACAGATACCCCCACGATACGCGTTCCATTGCCCCCAGATTCTACCCCATGCCCCCGGTTTACCACGAGCCACATACACAGTCTTCTCCCTGAACATGCACCAGTCCATGTTCTCCTTCCATACGGACACGGTGGGAGGCCGCTGGGAACCCCAAAGCTGTGCTATATCTCTCTTGGCAATCATGTTCCCCAGGGCCGCCCACCGAGTCTGAGCCGCGTTATAATCATTGGGCTCCCACACATTCAGGACACAGCGACGCACCTCCGGCAGCAACACAACCCCGGTGACTTGTCCCATGACCACATGAACGTGGCGCCAGTATTCCGCCACCTCGCGACACTCCCAAAGGATATGGAGAAAGGTGGCTCTGAGTCCACATCCCCGCTTACAGAGCTCGTCTTCAGAAAATCCCATCGAGACCAAACGGGGACCCGTCACATACACCCGGTGGAGAATCTTAAGTTGGACCAGGCGGAGACGGGCTGGAATGGCCACTTCCTTGGGGGACGACAGAGCGGACTGCCAGTCCTCGTCGTCCAGTTCCACCCCATCCCCCGTCCATGCCTCCCGGAGGCGCACCAAGAGGTCAGCCCGATTATTGATAAGTTTTTTTATAAATTAATGAGATAGTACTGTCGGGGACATGACCATCGAGTATGCGGTCCTCGAGGGGCGAAGAAGCCGGGATCGCGGTCCCCTCCCCAAAAACAGAGAGCAGGGCATGCCGAATCTGGGCGTAGCGGAAGAACTCCCTTTCCGTAAGTTCGTATTCGCTCTGGAGCGCCGCGAATGTTTTAACCGCACCCTTAATCCATAAGTCTCCCACTCTACTAATACCAATCGTGTCCCAACGTTCAAACCCCTTCGTTGTCCAGAGGCTTCCCAGGCGGTCGGAGGCAAACAGAGGAGTAGCACATGTTAATCGCTCACTCCAGCCCAAGGCTACATTGGCCGCCTTCCAGATCCGTACCGCAATCTTAGTAGGGCCCGTAAGGGTCCGTCCAGCCGAGCTGGAGTAAAGTGCCCTGTTATAGTTTCCGCCGGGAAGCAGGAATTTATCCATCTCATACGCCGGATTCAAGCCAGGCGCATACGTGGCATGGTTAATGGCCGATAGCTGTGAGGCCCAATAATACCTGCGAATGTCGGGAAGCGCGATGCCCCCGTCGTACCAGGGGAGAGTAAGCTTTGCCAGAGCGATACGCGCCCGTCCGTCCCACACCAGTCTCCTCTGCAGGCTCTCCACCTCCCGAAAGTAGGACACAGGAATAACATCGAAGGAGTTCTGAAGTGCATAGAGAAATCTGGGAAGGGACATCATTTTAAACAGTGCTGCCCGACCCAGCGGGGACAAGGGCAGCTTACACCACCGAGCCGTGTCCTCCCTCAAACGCCGAAGCGGAAGCAGGAGATTCTGCTCATAGCGAGCCACCGGGTCCATCGAGACGTATATTCCCAAGTATTTAAAGCCGGACAGAGATAATTGGATCGGAAGCCGAGGCGGCAAGAGAGGAGGGTCACCGGAGATAGGATATACACAGGATTTAGACCAGTTGATCGTTAGGCCCGAATTTCTTCCAAAGGAAGTCAGAACATCAAAGAGAAGATTAAGCGACTGCCGCGGCGAGGTGAGATACAGGAGGATATCGTCCGCATACAACGAGACCCGATCCTCGAAGCCCGGGGCCCACCGGATCCCTCTGATCGAGGGCTCCCAGCGGAGCCAAGCAGCGAGCGGCTCCAAGGCAAGAGCAAAGAGCAGAGGGGACAACGGGCACCCCTGCCTCGTACCCCTACCGAGAGCGAAGGGCCGAGAGACCCGCCCGTTAACTACCACCTGAGCCATGGGTCCCGTGTAAAGAAGCTTCACCCAGCCAAGAAATCCCTCCCCAAAGCCGAATTTGGTCAAGACAGCCCAGAGGAATGGCCACTCGATGGTGTCAAAGGCCATCGTGGCGTCTAAAGAAACCAGCACGGCTGGTTCGGAGAGGTACTCCGCCCTGGCGAGGGCGCCGTGAAGACGCCGCAAGTTAAGAGCGGTGTTACGGTGAGGGATGAAGCCGCATTGATCAGGATGAATCAAATCGCAGATGACGCTCAACAGACGATTGGCAAGGACTTTAGCCAGGATTTTAGGCTCTGCATTTAGCAGTGAAATAGGCCTGTAGGAGGCACAACGATCTCGTGGCTTACCGTCCTTGGGGATCACGACTATCGTAGCCAGACGCTGGTCGTCAGGAAGGTGGCCTGCCTCAAGGGACTCCTGAAACATACGACGGAGGAAGGGCGCGAGTTTATCCGGGCGCAACTTATATAATTCAATAGGCAGCCCGTTGGGACCCATCGCCTTGCCCGAACGAAGGGACCGAATCGCAGTTGCAATTTCATCTACAGACAAGGGGGCGTCCAGCTGCTCACGGTCTTCGACGGACAGGCCGGGCAAAGCAAATGACTCTAATGTTAAGTGAATATGAATCATAAAGAAGTAGTGAGCGCTCATTATGGAAATCAATTTGAATTTTCACTTCATGTTGTAGTATTCTAACTGGCACACGGACTGACCATAATTTATTGTTAAATAGGATTAGAGAGAGTTCAATATCTCTTTTAAATATGTAAATTGTTATGTCAATTTTTTTTAACATTTTTGTTCAGTTTTGTACTGTCATTTAATAATAAGGCTATGTATTTGTGAAAGTAATTAAATAAAAAAGATGTAGGTTTTAATGATTTGAAGGTTCCGTCCTCTGCTGTCCATCCTTCCGATTTGCAGCATTGTTGCATTTACACCAAGATGGAGCAGTGAAGGGCAGCAGCATCTCCACGTCAGAATCATCGTTTACTGCTATGTAGGCGTCATTGGTGCAGGCTACAATGTGTAATGTAATGTAATTATGCATTTATAGAGCCCTACTATCACTCCGAAGAGCATCACGGCGCTAAGCGGAAAGCAACACGGCTGATGAACACATGCTAGACGACTGGTGTACGCGAAGAATAGTGATTACATTAAATTCTGCATACAGCCTCCGATGTTGTGAAAATCCACGTTTTTTTAGCCCTTCTGAAGAGGGTCTCAGATTGGATCTGGCAGAGCTTTTTGGGAAGTTTTTTCCAAGCCTTAGCACCAATTACTGCAAGTGATTTCCCTCCCTTTGAAAGAAGTCTAAAAGCAGGGACCCTCAGCAAGTTGGCGTTGGACGACCTAAGACTTTGCGACGGTATATAGCGCATGAATTTGGTTTGGAGATAGTGGGGGCCTGTGGAGTAGACCATCCTGAAAGTAATTATCAGGATCTTAAACAGGACTCTTTTGTGAATTGGCAGCCAGTGGAGTGTTTCCAAAGCTGCCGATGCAGACGACCTCCTAGGCCATTTCAGCACTAAACGTGCTGCTGCATGTTGAACCATCTGAAGCTTGTGCAGAACTGACTTACTTGTGCCTGCATTAAGGCTGTTGCAGTAGTCCAGTCTGGACGTGACTTGGGCCACTGCAACAGTCTGTCTGGCGGAGATGGGAAGCAGGTCAAATAATTTTCTGAGGGTTTTCATGATGTGGAAACAGGTACGAGCAACTGCCAGTGATTGTTGTTTAAAGGCAAGGGTAGCATCAAATGTGATTCCTAGGTTCCTAACAACATTTACCGTGTTGGGCGGGGGGGTGGCATCAACTGGCCACTAGATCTTAGGAGAGAAAGTATGCCCTTTCCCTAGTGGTAGTATTTCTGTTTTTTCAGTATTACACTTCAGGTGGTTGTTTTTCATCCAGTTGAAGGTCACAGTAAGATATAGGCGTAGATTTTCTTCCGCCTGTGTAGAGTTTTTATCCAGAACTAGAATTAACTGCGTGTCGTCAGCATATGAGATGGTCTCTATGTTAAATGACAATATCAGCCTAATTGATGGTGCCATGTAGGCATTAAAAAATGTAGGGCTAAGACTGGATCCCGGAGGGACTCCGGAGAGCAGTGGTTTTTCATATGATTTATATTGACCCAGTGTGATAACTTGTCTTCGGTTCTGCAGGAAATTCTTTAGCCAAGCCAGAACTGTGTGGGAGATGCCGAAGGAAGCGAGACGGTCTAAAAGGATTACATGTGAGACCGTGTCAAACGCTGCCGACAGGTCCAATAGGACCAGCACAGCCTTTTTCCCTAGGATTAACCAAGACGTTGCAAGTAATACTTAGGGCCTGTCCAGAACACCCCTAAATGGTCAGGAGATGTCCTGACCAGCGGGGCAGATCAGAAAGTATAGGCAGTGTTATGCCAGGAACATCTTGCTATTTTCATGGCGCAGTGGGGAGCGCGAGGCGTGCTGCAATTTGTACGCAACTCTATTGCTGTGACTCAAGAGCATCAGCAAAGCCCTGCAATTACACCCAGGATTCCCTATCACTCGAGGACCTGCCAGTCACCAGGGCAGAACAGGCACCGTACTCGGGCCCACCCCTGGGCTGAACCCCTGACAAGCTGACGTGCACGTGCGGGAAGAGCTCCTCCAGTGGGAGATCTCCGTGTCTAAGTCTGGTTCCTTCTTTGTAGGAAAAAGGCAAGGCCACTGGAATAAATACATTTTTGCAGCCATGGCGTATTCCGCACAGTTACAAATTTGTCACATAATCCATCATCTGCTGCATAATTTGCAGATTTGAAAAAAATAATGTTTATGGCCCAAACAGATCAAAAGTTACTAAAGATGCTGCGACACATGTTAATGCGAAGTGGAAGCCCCATTGCAAAGATTGTCTGAGCAGCACTCATTTGTTTATTGCAGATTTTGGGTGTTAAATTGGTAATAATGAAGTGAAACCTTAGCCCAGACAGTGTTAACGTGTAAAAAATGACAAAACAATGAATTAATACTGCCACAAAATGTGCCACATAACCCCACATAATTTAGTCAATGCTGCAACATAATTTGGTCCTCCCTTGATACATAAGTCCAGAGTCCCTAGACACAGACAAGTACCGACATCCAGGTTTCCAAGTCACAGCTCGTGCAGCCTATGTTAGATTATGTGCACCTTTGATATAGAGTGAGGTCTCTGCTTCACCTGTCTGGGTTCGCCTAGAATCACCTGATATGTAACAAGTGCCTTAGGTGAGAGATAAATGGGGCCTTGAGCACATGTGAGCCTGTGAGGATACTCTGCATTTCCTGGTGCCCCTACATTAGAGCATGCAAGGGCGTTAGGTCTCTTGACCTTCAGTGACCAGGCATGAATTGATACAGTGTCCTGTGGTCTACAGTTTCAAGTGGGCCTACAATGAGTCTACAAGGGAGTGTGTCTTCTAACCTTCCCTAAGTACAAGTATTTGCGAACTGTGTATCCTAGACTCTGCAGTTCTCCGTTTCCCCACCAGGCAGCCTACAACAAGTAGGGTTGTGGGACCTTCCCTGACCCGTGTATGTGTAGACCTCACGTCTACAGTTCTAGAGGGGGCTCTAAATTGTACCATAAGTAGGGTCAGGTCTGGCAGCCTTCTGTGCAGAAAGTGGGGCCTGTCCTCCACAGTTCTGTGGGACTCTAAAGTTGAACCTACAACAGGGTCTAAATGCCTTCCTATATCCCATGTATGCCACAAGATAGCTGATAAGAGAGGATTTGGCACCTGGGGGAGTGGATCTTAATGGAGTATGAGGGCTTGGGTGTAGACTTTGCTTGCATTGTGAGCTGCGTTACTGTCTGCTTGGAACAGGCGCTTGAGGCAGGAAGAGTCTGTGCAGGAGGATCTGCTCCCAGGTGCAAATGTCGGCTTGGTGGAGGGAGCTTAGAGGTAGAATCTGTCTGCCAGGACCAATGAAGAAGCAGATTGACAGCATCCACCTCCCAAGAGTGTGTCAGCCTTCAGCACCACGCCTTCTATAACCCTAGCAATGGCTCGGGGTTACTGATTTACTACCAGGTGAGACATGCACCCATCCTAGTAATTTTCTTCCTACTATCGTCTTAGGAGTTTCCCTGCTAGGTGACTGCATCGGTGATTTAGAGAACTTCTTGGCGACCAAACATTGGGCACAATTTACAAACTGCATTTTCAAGTACGTAAATTAGTACTACCGCTTACTTACCACAAAGTGCAATTCACAAACTCTAAGTGTAAACCTCCACCATCTTTTCTATGTGGAGATACTCACACATGTAAGTTTACTACGTAGCAGTAAACAATGGGTGGGGCCAAGGGGAGTAGCTTGGTAAAGGAGAAAATTTACTACCGTATTAGACAGGTTTAGGAAGGAGTAAAGAGTGATTTAGGAAGGGTTCAAGAGTGGTTTTAGGTGGGTCAGACCCTCGCCCACAAAAGAGTAAGCCAACTGCTATTCACAAACTGCACTTCTAAAGCTACTACATCCGGAAAAGACCCAAAACAGTTGTAAATATATTTCAGCTCATCCCTGGAGTAAGTCCAGTGAGACAAGACCAAACACTGGCACTGAAACACCGTCCCATAGAACAAAATGGAGGCAAGGGCCTAAAGTAGAACCCAATAGGAAATAATATAAAAATGACATATATATATATATATATATATATATATATATATGTATATATATATATATTGTTTTTAATGGTAAAAATATAAAAGATAAATAGATAAATGCTGTTTTATGGAAAAAATATTTTGATAGCCAGTCTTTAATTTAAACTAATTGTAACTTTATTGTTTTTAAGAAATGAAAGTAAATTGATTCTACACATAAACTTTTGTAAATTTTAATACATAATAAGTCAATTTGAAAATGTTACTTTAGGTTGGATTTTTAAAAAATAAATCATTAAAATAATAATTTACATTTAATATATTGAAACGAATTAATTAATGAAACATTTAATTCATAATTAAGTTGTCAGCCCACACATAACATGTTTCCTTTGCTTCACACCCTTTTGATATGTATGAGTATATTGTGCCACTTATGTCTTACATGGCCACCCTCCTAATATGGTATGGATGCAGCCGTCGTGGCCCATCATTGGCCACGCCTGCTCTAGTCTTTCTTCTATTGGGAGCCAGTTCAGCCCTCTGGCCACACAGGTAAGCAGCTCACCCTTTCCAGTCAACTGCATCAAACTGAAAGTATATGCATGCATTAAGAAGAAGGCACCACTGGGGGATGCAAGACTAGATGGGGCATCACACGCCTTGACACTGATGAGGTCACCTGAAGGTACATCACTGTCTATTGTACGTCTTTAGTAGAATATTTATTGAAAACTTAATGCTGCTTTTATTAGTAAGCACTGGTTCGCGGGAGACACACTCAATCCGCGATTAAAACGAGAAAAAAAACAAAGACATATTTTATTTTAAAAGATTAGCAGGACTGATTGAATCACAGGCATTATAAAGAGGTAAAAGGTCACAATGTGAAACTAGTGGTGTTGGAGGCACAACGGACAGAGGCCTTTATATGTGGCTTCGTGTCATGAGTGACATCTTCATACAGTTCTGAACTGCCTGTTGCATTCTGGGACTTGTAGTTTCACTGTGTGATGCTGGCTAAAAAGCCCGGCTGGTTGAAGATGTCACATATGACGTGGGACACTTTGCAGCTATGCATGAGTCTGGAGGGGCAGTCTCAGAAGTAGGGGTTACTATATGAGACTAGAGGGGGAAGGTGCAGTGGGAAAATGTTGCAATCCTGTGCTGCAGTGTAGGAGGTTCAGGAATAAGCACTGAAGTGAGACTGGAGGAGAAGTTTCTGCAGTGAGAGGTTGTTTTAATGCATCTGAATGAGGGAAGGTCTGGATTAATAGGCTGCAATATTAGACTTCAGAGAGACTCAGAGTGGGGGTTCACGGTTGAAGACTGGCGTGCTAGACACGCAGGAGACTGGAGGTGAAAATTTGAAATCGAGGGGCTTAGTGGTGGGCTTAAAAGGGAAAAAAGTCACATGTGGACAGATTTTGAAAACAAAAAACTGGGACATCGCAGAAACCTCCGCCACAGCCAGCAGCCTGCCTCCAAGCCAGGAGGGTGTATCCTCTGCTGATGATTGGCATCAGGAGGACTGGAGTAGTCGTGGTCATAAACTTTAAAACTAATAGAGAGTAACCTTACAAACGAACAAAGGGAACTGGGTTCAAATAACCGAAAAGCACTATTATCGTCCCCCTTGTGCTGATTCAATCAATCTTGTGTAATACCCCTATTGTTCTTCTATTATCACATTCATGCATACATACACACTCAAAATACATAAAACCTGTTTTTTGCAAAAGATGTCACCGCCTTTAATACTCAATGTCAATATTCTAAATAAAAACGTCATAAAACATTTTCATCGATCAATCTTATACAAAGATGTAAAACAAAAACAGAAGGCCTCCTTTGTCATTCCTCCTATTTACACTCATTTAAAAATACATTTGTTTGGCAGGAGGACCAAGAAACATTGGTCAACTTTATACAGTGGTTGAATTGTGGCGATCCGAATCTGAGGTTTACATCCACAATGAGCCAAACATTCTGTGATTTTTTTGGACATCAAAATTGTTGTGAGAGAGGGGTTCCTAGAAGTAAAACTTTTCACAAAACCCAGTGATAGGAACACAATTCTCCATTATGGTAGCAATCACCCTAGATGACGAAAAGACAATATACCATATGG
The DNA here is from genome assembly GCF_964204655.1 of Triturus cristatus. Lineage (NCBI taxonomy): Eukaryota > Metazoa > Chordata > Amphibia > Caudata > Salamandridae > Triturus > Triturus cristatus. The sequence continues at coordinate 64,069,087 of NC_140595.1, forward strand.
GCAGTTTCTCCGCTTGAGGAGGAACTGTACGAACAGAATGGACTTTGAGAGGCATGCGGAGTTATTGAAAGAAAAATTTTAATGCAGGGGATACCCTAACAAGATCATGAAACAGGCCTACAAGCGGGCAAAATATTTTAATAGAGAGATTTTCTTTGAAAACAATGGACAGAAAACGTTTTTTGCGGTAGTCGTGGTCATACACTTCAAAGTGCGCATGTCACTTTGGCTGGCGGTCTTGGCTGGCCAAAGTAACATGCACACTTTGAAGCTCTGCACCCAGCTGTCTTAGATCGCTGGGTAGAGACCAAGCACAGGCCACTAGGGCCTGAAGGAACGTTAAGCCGACCTGCTCCATCCAATCCTGGAGATTGGTTATGGGGTTCTTCTTTCTATAGTCTTCAGAAGAACAGCAAGGAAGTCGCGGATCCCGTGGGTAATTACAATGTCATTTTATTTCATTAATATAAAATCTGTAATGCATGTACATTAGTTTGTGTTTCTTTTATTTTGGAGGGAGGGGTTATTTTTTGGGGGGCTTTTGAGGGAGGTTTTTTTTTTAAGTATGCGTGGAAAATGTATTTTTGGGGGGATGGTGAGGCACTTCGCTCGCCCTACCACTTTGAAAGGTCACCGGCTGCTCCTAAGTAGGACTGCATTGACCGAAGAGCACAAAGAATCTACTTGGCATTGCTTACCAACAGAGAAAATATAGCCAATGAGGCACTAAAGCAGGTTAAGCGCAACTTATACACACACAATCATTCCAGCGGCGGCCAGCACAGGTAAGCGCGGTGTGGCGGGTCAGGGCGGACAGACGACAGAATAGGTATGATTTATTTATTTAATTATACCTATTCCGCCGTCTGTCGACTTCCCCCCTCCCAACTCCCCCCCACTGCGTTTACCTGTGCCGGCCGCCACTGAGTCATTCGCGTTAACCTACGTTACTTTCTGCTAAAGGCTAATAACTAATTCTGCACCGGTACACATAATATCCCTCCTACTTCTGTGTTCAGTCGACCATCTCTAAAAACTGGGAAATGTGCTATATTTACTGAAATTTGCCAGAACAGATGGTGAAAAACCAGGATTGTCACAGCAGACCCTGGATGCCCGGTCACCCTAGCTCAAGTGTAGATCCAGGGAGGCGCCTGTCTAGTTACTTCACATTTATAAAGCATTTTTTTATTTCGTGTAATGGACACAGTAACTGTTGTTGCACCAACCCGCTGCGGGTTTAATACTAGTGATCTATCGGACATCCAACAGGGGGTTTGTGACAAGAAATGCCCTACTGCATTTTTGTGCAGGGGTTTACGCCAATGTAAGTTGCATTAAATCGCTGCAGGTCAAGGTCCTGCAGGCAGGAGGGATAAAAAGTAAAATGCTGTGGTACATAAAGAATTTCTAACTTCTCCACTGAAGAGTGTACGAGGGCCCCAGGCAAAATTAAATTTTGATTTTTCAGCAATCCACAAGGCAGCTGTCTGCAGTGGTTTTAATGTAGCACTCACCCTCTTCTGGTTTCACTTCAATGTACAGGCAGGTAGGTTTTATTTATTATTTTCTTGCCTCTTATGTGTAAACTAGTATTATACTAGAATTGAGGAAGCGGAGGCTAACATTAGACTGCATTCCGCGACATGCAGCTTTACAATTAAAAATCTCTCAAATTTCCCAGTTCCATGTGAAAGGGGCTCATCCAGTCTGGGATTATTATTTGCGTGCTGGGATTTGTGGTCCTGATTTTTAAATTGGACAAACAGGACTACAAATCCCAAAATGCACTGAAAAAACATACCCTGGACTGAATGGGTTACTTACACATGTTTATGTTTGCGGAATTTGTAGAGCGCCTGGCTGCCCAAGGACTTCCAACTGCTGCGAAGAGGAGGTGATATTGAGAGGATTTAGTGAGTCATCACGGGAACAACCATGTCTTTTGTTTTTTTCTGAAACTGTTAATCTTTTAGCAGTCTCATTTCCTTGGTCATGGAATTCCAAAGCTTCGGAACCAGGTGTGAGAAAGACCTTCCTCCCCATCTTGACCTTTTTATCCTCAACGTCTTCATGAGATGGTCTGATGATGATCTGAGGGACCTCTTGGGAACATATGGGGACATAAGTGTCCTAAGCAATGCTGGGCCCCTGTCATTCATAGCCTTGTGAGCCAGGCAGAGAGACAAACTTAATCATGGCTTGGATGGGCAGCCAGTGTAGCTGTTTCAGAGCAGCTTTCACTGACTCTTGTCTAGGTATTTTTAGGAGCACCCTCGCTGCCACGTTTTGAACCACCTGCAATCTGTTCACAACATTTTTTGGGCAGCCCAGATACAGGGAGTTCCTGTAGTCCAGGCGAGAGACTGCCAGAGCCTGTACCATGGTTCTCCGTGTCTGTTCAGGAATAAGTGTTAAGATCTTGCGGATCATTTGGAGTATACCAAATCAGGTGGCTGCTAGTTTTTCTGTTTGTATCTCCATAGATAGGCTGTGATCCAGCCACATCCCCAATTGTTTGATTAACCCTTTGGGGTTTGGGGTGGGGAGCCTAGATCTTGTGGCCAGCTGATTGTGGTCCAGGGTCTGGGATTGTTTCCCAGGAACATCAGTTCTGTTTTATCACCATTCAGCTTTTAGCTGCAGCTGGCCAATTTTTCCATGCAAGGTATCAGTTGTCAGTAATTGGAATTGGGGCCCTCCAACACCGATACTACAAGTTGTGTATTATCTGCATATGATACAATTGATAGACCAAACTCCTGACCGATTTTGGCTAATGGACACATGTATAAGTTAAACAATGTGGGGCTACGCACGGATCCCTTCGGGACTCCGTATGGAACCTGTAGCATAGCTGAAAGGTAAGTAGATTCCATTATCTGGAATGATCTGTTGCTTAGAAAGGAAGTGAGTCATTGAAGGGCACTATCCCGAATGCTTGCCTCCTTCAACCTATGTATCAGGGTACAGTGGTCCACGGTGTCGAAAGCCGCACATATGTCAAGTAGTAGAATTGCGGCAGCACCCCCCTCATCGAGTATTCCTTTAAGTTCATCTGTGACCACCAGCTGAGGTGACTCCGTGCTACGTTGCGGCCGAAAGCCTATCTTATTCTTGTGTAAGATATTGTTCTCCTCCAGAGACTGTGAGAGGGTGTGATTAACGTGTTTTTCCACTATTTTTCCTAGAATGGGTAGCAATGATATGGAGGGGAAATTCCCCAGTACCGTAGAGTCTAAATGGGGCTTCTTCAGTAAGGGCCGGACTATAGCATTCTTCCACTTTTTTGGAACTATCCCGGTTGTAAGAGATAGAGATAGAAGCTCCGCTGTGGTGGAAAGTGTGGTGTCCCCACTCTGAAGTAAGATATGTGGGGGTACTGAGTCTAGTGGGGAGCCCGATTTGATATTCCGCAAGAGCAGGCTGATGGTTTCCTTACTCAAGGCAGTAAAGTGGTCTAAAATTGGCACTATTACCTGCCCCATGTGGTCTACTCCTAGAGAATGATCTAACCTGCCTAGGTTATTGTTCTCTTGCAGAGAGTTGTAGATGTTCTCCACCTTCTTATTAAAGAAGGTAGCGAGCTCATTACATCTCTCCTTTGAGGATTGGTGCTGGGCGACACCTTGACAGATTTCACGATCTTGAAAAGTTCGCTGGGAGAGTTTGACGCCAAGTTAATTTTCTCCTTTAAATACTTGGCCTGTGCTAGTTATTTCATTATGATAGTGTCTAATGGCCTTCTATTACTGGAACTTGAGGTCGGGGTATAAGTTTTCCTCCAATTTCTTTCAATTTTCTAGCATGTGTTCTTCAAGGAGGCTAAATGATTATTGAACCATGCCGTTTTTTTTAAGTCCGATGTGCTCTTGGTCTAGCTTTCAGAAGACATTGGTCAGCCACTTGGTTGATCCACTCTGACCAAATCATATCGGCCTCATCTGGATTTCCTGTTAGGACGGGGATGGCAGATTCTAGGGAATTGACCATGCTGTCCAATTTGAGTCTTGACCATTTCCTGCCTGAATTCACGCTGCTATTGGACGTCGTTTGTATATGTGTTTTTATCAATGAGAATGGGATGAGGCAGTGGCCTGACTATGGAACTGGGATAGGTGTATACACCTCGATTTTAGGGTCATTGGAGAAGATAGGATCAAGGGAATGCCCTTTTTCATGTGTGGCGGATCCCACACGTTGAACAAGTTGCATAGCTTTCACATCTTGTAAGAGTCTTTTGGTAGATGGGTTGTTATGTTCATCTAAGTGAATATTAAGGTCACTGAGCACCGTCACGCATCATTTACTAAAAATATTGCTGGCTAAGAGGTCAGGGAAAACCTCTATAAATGTGCTACATGGACCTGGTGGCCTATAGATGAGAATCCCTGAAAATGTGCAGGTGGCGGAGAGTGCAATTCTGAATTGTGCTATGTCGCAGTTGGTTATCGTCAGGGGTGAAATGGAGCAGCTGAATTCTCCTTTGAGAATAATTACCACTCCACCTCCAACCTTTCCCCTCCCTATCCTGTCTGCTAATAACATAGCCCAGGGGAAGGGACATAACTATGTCCGGTGTTGAACTATCTTTTAGCAAAGTCTCCGTTACAAATAGCACGTCAAGGAGTTCTTCCTCGATTAGTAGCCTAACCTCTATTGTTATGTCCTGGGAGAGATCTGCTATTTATTAGCCCCATTTTCCATTGTACCTTCTCTCCTGGTCTACCTCGTTTTGTACTTTTACTAGAAATATCCTTACCTATGGTAGCATTACAGTGGTGACAGACCACCTTTTTACCTATAATGTTTTCAGGCATAAAGGTGTGTGCACACTGAGGAGTCAGAATCGGCCTAATCCGCATCAGTTCTCTTGCATTATAGCTAGTTCGTCTATGGTGGTCTGAGGTGGGACAGGCAGGGTTCCTGGTCACGCTTGAGCGCGGAAGGGCTTGCCTATGGTGCGCCCGCTCGCTTCCGCGCCGCTGTCGCCATAAGCTTGAGTGTAATGTAATTACTATGGTTGAGGAGGGCAGAGCTTGCACATTTCCCCATTTCTGTGCGTGAGTAGTACATTCAGGTCAAGCTTTTGGGGATTCTAGGATCTGCAATCCTGATTTTATATTTTAAACAGCTCACTAGAAGCCCAATTTTACAAAAAAAAGTGAATCTCATCCTTCAAGTTTCCAAGGATGACAGACTAGCTGATTCAGTCCACTTTTTTGCATTGTGGGATTGTCAATACTAATTTTATAATGGGACAAAAAGGACTACAAATCCCAAAATACACAGAACATTTTAAACTGGACGGGCTACTCACACATGGACCTATGAAGCTTGTGAGCAGTGTAAATACTATGTTCATGGACAGTGTCAGATTGGGAACAGGGGCACTCGGGCACTGCCCGAGGGGCCGGGGTCCGAGTTCCATCTGTGGGCTGCTTTTTTTAGCAGCCTGGGGGGCCGATTTGGGCGGTGTCTCTGTTGTTCGCATACCGCCAGCGGCCCAGTGGGTGCCTGAGTGGCCTTTCTAGAGGGAGATGTGCGCTCATTACCTTCCGTTTAGCAACAGGCAGAGGTGTCACTCCCTTTCTCTCGCTGGGCCTCCCATTAATGTAGGCATACTGAGGGTTTCACCAGTGTAAACTAATGCATGTATTTTTTAACACCCCCCCGCCCTTTTTTTTATATAAAATTACGCTGAAGCAGTGATTTGAGGAAAGGCATTATGCATAGGGTGACCAACCGTCCGTAAATTTCACAGACCGACCGTAAATTGGACCTCACATCCCTTGTCCGTGAGGATTCCGTTTACGGACGCCTTTTGTCCGTAATTTTGGGCCTTTCAGGGAACAGAGCTGTTCCCCTGCGAAAGGCCTCAGCCCCCTGATGGGGCCGCCTCACACTTTTCTGATCACAAGAGCAGCCCCACCTGCCCATTGTCATTCTGTGTAGGGCTGATTGCCACATACAGAATGACAATGGGGCAGTCTGGCCTGGCACAGCATGTGGTGGCCTCCTTCAGCCTTGGTCTAGGGCAGCGCAGTCTGTCCCATGGAAGTGCAAAAACGCCCAATCTGCTGCTACACGAGAATCGAGTTAATCGTAGGGAGGCGGGGAAAGAAGTTCAAAGGAAAGGTTTATAGTTCTTTCAGAGTCTCATCATTTTAGAACTGACGCATTTTCAATATTATATTCAAGGAAGCCAAGGTTGCTGCTTTTTTATTTTATGCAACTAACAACCATTGACAAAGCCAATAGTTCTGGCTTGTTGTAGGTGTAACGTTACATGTTCTAGGTGTAACGTTACTTCTTGTATTATATATCTGGATGCAATGACAGAAGCAACAAAAATACCAGTCGGGCGGCACATTATACTAAGCACAGATTTTTAGCTTAGGTGTTTTTATACACGCCCTTAATTACATAAAACACAATTTTGGAGAGACGCCCCTAGTTTTATCATCCCACTTAAAGCTCTGGAAACAACACCATGTCACAGTCGCCTCACGTCCAGGGACTGTGCATCATGCATGACTCATGCCTTCCACTTTTTCAGATTGCCTATGTGCAGGGGCATAGTGAACCCTGCCCCACCCCACCCCTTACTTTAGGAACTATACCGAGGGTAGAGTTCTTGATGGGTCTCTTCTGTCTGCAACTCTGCAGACAAAGCCTCAGCTCACAATTAATGTGAAAAGGTGAGTGAGTAAGTAAGTGAAGGGATGGGTGGATGGATGGATGGATGGCTGGATAGATGAGTAAAATGTTGGATGGATGGATGAGTGAGAGGGTGGATGATGGGTGAGTGAATGGCTGGATGAGTGAAATGATGGATGGATTGATGAATTGATAAGTGAAAAGGTGGATTGATGAATTGATAAGTGAAAGGGTGACTAGATGGACAGATGAGTGAAAGGGTGGATGTAAGGCTGGATGAGTGAGTAAAGAGGCGGGTAGATGGACAAAAGGATGGATAGACTAGTGAAGGAGTGAAAGGGTGGATGGATGAGAGAAAGGGTGGATGGATGAGAGAAAGGGTGGATGGATGAGTGAAAGGACAGATGAGTGCTAGGTTCAATGGATGGATTCATGAGTGGATGAGTAGATGGATGAGTGCGTGGATGGAACGATGGATGGCTAAGTGAAAGGGGAATAGAGAGAGAAAGGGAGGATGGGTGAATGGATGACCGAACGGGTGAATGGGTGGAAGGATGAGTGACTGGGTGGATCAATGAGTAAGTGAAAGGATGGCTGGGTAGGTAAATGTCTGGATGGATGAGTGTACGGATGGATAGGGTGAAAGGGTGGATGGATGGATAATGGATGGATGAGTAAAAGGGTGGATGGAGGGATGGATGAGTGAAATGATGGATGGAAGGATACGTGATGGATAGGTTTGTATATGGTTGAATATGGACATGGATGGGCACACAGATGGAAGGACAGACAGAATGAGTGGTGATAGACTGAATGATGGATGAAGTATGATTACACATTGTAAGCCCTATTATCTTAAGCAACATTTCCTATACATTGACTTTCACATTTATATGAGGGATTGTCTCTATATAATATGTGTGTGTTGTAACGCACTCCGACACTCTGCCCTACATACTTGGTATGAGTAGCACTATGGAAGAAATTAAATACACATGAGAGAGGCTCTATGTGAAGATGAGGGGAGCCATTGGAGGAGGGTAGCAAGGCCACACTGGCCGGACCGTGCATCGGGCGTTTTCTGTGGGAGCTGTAAAGGTGGGGAAGGGGCGGCGGTTTTGTTACCACAAAAAGACCTGCACATTTGCTTAAAGCTGCGCGCATACTGAAAAACCATGAAGTGCACAATTGTCTCAACCTAATGTAAACTTATTTTCACTTGTACTTAAGTGGTTGTCTATTTACTGACTTAAATACTATTGCGCAACCTCCTCTGATGTGTCTGTAAAACTTACCTTTTGTCCTGAATTTTGACCTGTCCTGAATTTCTCTCCTGAATTTTGACCCTTTGTCCTGAATTTTTACACTCACTGTCCTGAATTTGCATCCATGCCAGATGGTCACCCTAATTATGCAAATGTGGGCCGATTTATTTTTTGCGTGCCCGGGCCGATTTTTAATCCCAATCCAACCCTGTTCATGGATGCCAGAGCTCACAAGTTTCCCATGTCCATTTGTGAATAGCTGATCCAGGCCATTTTTGTTTACCATTCTGGTTCCTGTAGTTCTTATTTTCTACTGGTTACATGGGACTACAAGACCCAGACTGCAAAGTAAAAACCTGGACTCTATCCGCTACCCACGCATGGATCTTGGAAAAGTGAGAGCTCTACTGAAGTGGCTGAGCAACTTCTAGGTGTAACTTGGAAACTTAGGAGCACTCTTCTCTGGGAGATCTGGCTACAGCACAAAGTACAGTAACGGAATGCATGCAGTAACAGCGCCAACAAAAAACAAACCAGCCGCCCCCACCCAGTGCACGCAAAGGATGTAAACAAAACATCTGATGCAAACAGTGCCTCTCCCAGCAACAGGTGACCCAGGGGACCCTACCTGGTGACGCACGCACGCACGCCCACGGCGCGGCTGGCACGCGGAGAAGAACGTCACCGGGAAAACAATCGACTTCCTGCGCGCGCGTGGGGGGCCGCGCGCCCTTGAGCGGATGCTGCACCGTCGAGCCAGGCAGAGGGGCCTGCCCTGGGAAGAACAGCTGGCGGGTGACGCACGGCGGGGCTCCGGCACGGGCAGGTCACTGGACGTGAGAGGGCGGGCCGCCGGATCAATGCGGCAGGCGCGCAGTGGGGGCCAGGCATTAAAAATAACTCGAATCCACTTCTGAGAGGGAAGAGCCTGAAAAAGTGAATACTGACTATCCACAGGCATGCACACCTCCTGCCCAACTCTGAACTCCCCATCTGTGCTCCCATACCAGGCCCCCTCCTAAACATCACAAAAAGGAGGCTGTCTTACCTCACATTGCCTCTCGGTTCACACTAGAGCTCAGAGGTTTCCATGGTCCTTGTGTGAGCAGTTCATCTGGTATTGTATGTTATTTTGCAGCCCTGATTGTGTTATGCAGTTAACAGGAATCTTAGTCCCAGTATGCATAGAAAAAACCTGGACCGGAAGAGCTGCTCCAGAATGGAGCTGGGGACCATGGGAGCTCCGCATCCCCACCTGCAAGTCCCACAAACACTACTTGCCAAGACCAGCCCTCATCAATTTACCACAGTCTCAAAATCTCTCTAACGGGCAGAATTTGTCCTTCTTTTAGTCTTCACAGCCATGCACACGTGCTATGACCCCTTCCATCTTGCTTCCAATCTCAGGCTTTCATTCAACAGACCACTGCATTCTGGGACTTGTAGACTTTAGCTAATTCACTGCAACCCATTGGATAATGACGCCTGAAGACAAACTTGCAAGAAAATTCTAGGTCATGAAGGGCTGTGTCCATGTGATTTGGGGTAATCTGGTGGCCCTACACCTTCTACTGCTCATGCCCTATAACTGGACCCACATCTCTTCACCCTCTATCAACTCTCAAACCAGATGCTTCATTCTACCCCCCCCACCCCTTTACAGTTTAACAAGCTACTTCTGTCCCCATTCCAGCCATGGATGGCCCTTACATGTCATCTCCCTTTTCCGATGCCCATATCAGAACCCCCTTCTCCCTACCTCACCATCTTGGGGCTTAATTTGAGACGGTGGTTGCATGCAGGGCCCACCAGCACTTATTGTTGGGGACCGACACTTATGTTTCCTCATTAGAATCTGATCCAGAGATAGAATGGGAATACACACAAAGGGGAAAGAAGAAGGAAGACAAAGACTGGGAAAAACGAGTCAAAGGGAGAAAACAGCAACGTGCAAAAGTGAAAAAAGGGGCTAGTGGTGAATTTGAGAGGCATGAGGTGGAATCAAGACTACGCAACCTGGTATTCGGCACCCTGACATACAACAATGTCGGATGCAGGCTTATGAGCTAAACTTTGGGACCCAGCACTTATTCTTTTACAAATTAAGCACCACAGACCTGGTGAATGTGGAAGGACACTATGGAAAAACATTTATGTAATAGGATTGTGGCCACTGTCTTTGGATAGTTCAGTCCCTAGGCCAAGACAAATGTGTCTATTGTTGTCAAGGTTGTCGACCCACGTGTTTGTTACCTGTCCTGTATTTTAAATGAACACAGGTGGTCGGCTTGAAGAACAGGATAAATGTGAATTATTGATAAGGATGGATCAGTGTCCCAGCTGCTATGAGTGCTGCGTCCCTACACGACCTGTCGCTGACATGCCCTGCCTTCCAGTCCAGGACACTGAGACTTTCCAGGACTTTAGACCAACAAAATAACCATTGCAAAGCGTGTGTGGGGGGCGAATCGAAGGTGGTTGTGCATACCTGTATGGTAGAGATTGCAAAGTTTTAAAGTGTTATGGGGTGGTAATGGAATGCTGGTTGCTGGTGTTATGGTGGTTAGGTAGACATTCAGTGGTGTGGGTGTTAGCAGTAGCGGCCCGTGCAGGTAAGCGCGGTGAGGCGGGTGAAAGTGACAAACAATGGGATAGGGAATGTAAAATAAAAAAATAAAACTACTTACCTTGCGATACCGCGAGTTCAAGGTAAGTGGTTTTATTTTTTTATTGTACATTCCTTATCCCGTCGTTTGTCACTTTCACCCAGCCCCATTGCGCATACCTGCATGGGCCACCACTGAGTGTTGGTACAGTGGTGGGATCTGGTATTTCCAGTGTGTGTTAAAGTGGTGAGGTGCAAATGTGAATAATTATGAAATTGAACGCCCTGGTGATGAGTGATGATGGAAGTTGCTAAGATTGAAAGCCCTGGTGAGGTGTGGCTCATGGTGAAATTGAAAGCCCTGGTGAGGTGTGGCTCATGGTGAAATTGAAAGCCCTGGTGAGCAGTGGTGTAATGAAACATGAGGAGGCCCCCCTGCAAACTACGTGGAAGGGGCCCCCATGCTCCAGACACAGTAGGGAACGATCAGGTCAGGGGCCTGTCAACAGTCCGGAAGAGGGTCACCTGGGGCCTGGCCCCCCTTCCCCCACACCACGGGGGCTGCAGGAGCTATTGTTACGTGACTGCTGGTGAGGTGTGACTGTGGCCTATAGTGAAATGTAAAGCACTGGTGGGTTGCGATGATGAAGAAAAGGCAAGGCCTGGTGAGGTCAGATTAGGAATAATGGTGAAAATGAAAGGCCTTTTGGGGTTTGACTGATGGACGCGAAATGGAAAGCCTGCTGGGATGTGGTGATGACTGATTGTGAACCAGAAAACTCTGGTGAGATGTTGCGATGATTGATTGTGAACTGGAAAGCCCTGGTGAGATGTGGAAATGATCGATTGTGGACTAGAAAGCCCTGGAGAGGTGTGATGATGAATGATGGTGAAAAGACAAAGCCTAGTGAGGTCAGACTAGGAATGATGGTGAAAGGAGAGCCCTTGGTGGAAAGAAAGCGCTGGTGAGATGTAATGATGATTGATTGTGACCTGAAAAGGCATGGTGAGGGAATAGTGAAAAGGAGAGCCACGGTGAGGTGATGGTGATTGCTTGTGCAATGGAAAACCTGGTGAGATATGATGATTATTGATTGTGAACTGGAAAACCTTGGTGAGATGTGGTGATGACTGATTGTGAACTGGGAAGCTCTGGTGAGCTGTGAAGATGAATGCTAATGAAAATGCAAGGCCTACTGAGGTCTGGTTAGGAATGATGTTGAAAAGGAAAGCCCATATGGGATTTGACTGCTGTACATCTTACTAGCACCCTTCCAGTCATCTGGTCAGACCATAGGGTTGTACTTTTTGAAACCGTATCGCCCAGTCGTCACTCATGGAGACCTGGGAAAAAGCACCAGATCAGTAGAGCATGGAATAAAATGAATGCGGAGGAATTGCAAGAGTCACTTCTTGCAACTGTCCCCTCCCTCCCTACGAACCTGGATGAGGCGACACTAGCTTATACAAAATGGCTAGAAGTTGCTGGAGACAAGCTTGCCCCCAAAAAAACTCCTTTACCCCAATAGGGCAAGACCATCTTCCCCATGGTACTCCCAAGAGCTCAGAGACCTTAAACGGAGTTGCAAACATTTTGAAAGAATCTGGAGGAAGAACTAAAATGAGAATGATAGAAAGAACTACAAATTTAGTCTAACTCCATATAAACAGTTACTATTCACAACAAAACAAGAGTTCTTTTCCAAACGAATAAATCTTGCAAAAAAACTCGCCCAAAGAACTATTCCAAACAGTCACATCACTTGCACTTCCTACCACTCCTACTATTTTCGCCAATCAGGAGTTATGTGATAACATTGCACAATTTTTTCTGGGCAAAGTAGAGTCTATCTTCTCCACCTTCTCCAAGACCGCAGACAATTCTTTCTCCATCCAGATTGACAACAAACAACTGGAAACTAACAGGGAATCTTTTGACAACTTCTCCCAAGTTACAATCTTAGAAATCTTAAACCTCAGCATGACAACAAAATCTGGTTCACCTAATGACCCCTGCCCCGTCTCTCTGTTGAAATTAGCGCCTGAACCAATAGCGGCGGCACTGACTTTCCTCATTAATTCGATGTTCTCTCAGGGATATTTTCCCATAAACTGGAAAAGTGCTCCTATACTGCCCCTACTTAAGAAAGCCTTGCTGGATCCCAAATACCCTAACCACTTTAGACCCATATTGAGGCTTCCTCTTCCAGCGAAAGTTGCTGAAAAAATCATGAACATACAATTGAGCGCGTTCCTGCTTGATTCACAGGTACTGGATCCATCGCAACATGGTTTCAGAGCTGGTCACAGCACCGAGTCAGCCCTCATTAAATCAACAGAGGAGATTAGAACCATAATCGATAAAGGCGGCAAAGCAGTGACGATCATGCTGGATCTCTCGGCGGCCTTCGATACGGTCCATCACTCACTATTGATGGACTGTATGAAGGAGGTTGGAGTTCAGGGCACCGCCTGGAAACTGCTGGAATCCTTTCTCTCTGACAGAACCCAAACAGTCGCCATGGGTGAATTTTCCTCCAGACCTTTTTCCCTGCCATGTGGAGTGCCTCAGGGCTCCTCTTTGAGCCCGACGCTCTTCAATATTTATGTCTCTTCACTGGCCTCTCTTATTAACGTCTTAATGAGTGCATGTCAGCGGTAGGGGACTGGATGGCTCGGAACTGTCTTAAGTTAAATTCCGGAAAAACGGAAGTGGTAGTATTTGGAAATGACCCCAATTTTTGGACGCCGGTTTCTCTGGGTACCCTCCCCGCCCTGAGGAATAAAGCAAAAAACCTGGGGGTGTGGATTGACAATAAACTTAACTTTAAAGACCAGGTGAACATAGTGATATCCTCTACCGCCTACACGCTCAGGGTATGCAGGAAAATAATACCCTTCTTGCCCAAAGACAGCATTCAAACAGTAGTTACTTCACTGGCCTTGTCAAGGCTAGACTACTGCAATGGGCTATATCTTTCCCTACAAGAGGGCCTCCTGCACAAACTACAACTTCTTCAAAATGCAGCTGCTAGACTGCTCACCGGTACATCAACATTTGCCTCAATTTCAGCCCAGATCAAAAAACTCCACTGGCTGCCCATTAGAAAGAGGATTCAGTTCAAGGCTCTGTGCCTTGTTCACAAAGCACTACAGGGAACTGGCTCAGATTTTTTGAAAAATAAATGTCAATGGTATTTACCAAAAAGAGTGCTGCGGTCATCAGAAGCAAAACTAATATTAGTACCCAAAGTGCGCAAAGCCAGTTGGGGAGGCAGAAGCTTTGTTGCACGTGCAGCTAAAGCATGGAACGGCCTGCCGTCCATGACAAATCACTTCTCTTTCAGAAAAGCCTTAAAAACTTGATTTTTCTCCACCTAAATATCGACATACTTTCCTCTCCTCTCAGGCCCCAAAAGGACTCTACAGCGCCAGGACACCCACGGGTAACAGTGCGCTCTACAAATAGCAATAACATAACATACATGCAATGTAAAGCCCTGGTGAGATATGATGGTGATTGATTGTGAACTGGACAGCCGCGGTGAGGTGGTGGTGAAACCTGGGGATTTGCAGTGTTTATAGGCAGCCACTGATGCACTCAGTATGTACAGCTGGGTGTAAAACTAAAGCTCGCTGCGGGAGTAAAAGGGCTCAGCCGAGCGTGAAAAGCATTGAGGACGCGGGAGGGTAGAGGGGGCAGAGGGAGAGAGCCTGGCAGAGAGGGCGAGCAGACAGGGAGTGGGAGAAAGATGACAGTGTCCATAGGGGATGGACGAGAGTCATTAAGGATTTAGGTGAGGTCTGGAGACAAGAGAGGCCTGGAGAGAGAGAGGGAGGGGAGAGAACATGCTGGCGGGGGAAGAGGCGGATACAAGGACACCAGTGAGGAAAAGGAGGCGTCGGCGGGGGAAGCAGGTTCTCAGAGAGGCATGCAGGGCATCGAAGAGGCAGCTGTCGTAGAAAGGGGAACAAGAGGCCAGAAAAGGAAGGAGGTGGCGTAACGGCCAGGACTGCCGACTTTGGAGCTGGGGAACCAGATTCGAGTCTCGGCGTCGTTGGCTGAACATCCTGTGATTCTGGGCAAATCACTTAATCTTCCCCCTGCCTATGAAAGAATGAATGTGTCCTTGTGTAATATAACTGGTGCTCATGTAAAGCGCTCTAATACCTTTGGGTCGAGTTTGTGCTATATAAAACTGCAAAATACAAAAAAAGAACGGAGGCGGACACATCATCAGGAGGTAGAACGGAAAGGCTGAATCAGAAGGAAAAGGCAAAGTGGCATAAGGGTGCCAAAGAGAAGAAAGCGCTTTGATGCCCTACTCCTTGAATGCATGTGCCTAATCCCAATACGTAGTGCTCCAAAAAGGGATGTACGCTGAAAAATCAAGTTGGTGGTGGGAAGGGCACTTGGGAAGTATGATATTATAATGAGGGGTGATGTAAAGAGGGCCAGAAGGAGGGAACAGTGAGGTGAAATAATGAGACAGTCTGGTGGGCACAGGAGGGAGCAGGAAAGAGGCAACATTTAGGGGAAAGAGCCGAGATAAGAAGAAGAGAGAATAGAATAAAACTGTTAGGCCAGCGAAAAGGACATTTGGGAACAGCAGAGTGAGAAAGAGTCAAGAAACAGGGTCCAAACTTTAGAAACAAGGAGGGGCGAATGGATGAAAAAAGGCTAAACCGACTTAGAAGCCATTCTAGGGAACAACTCATTATTACGGCGGATTCCACAACGAGGCACATCATTAATGAGGTAGAAAGATTACACATTTTAGCAAAATGTGACATAATGAGGCAGAAACATCCCGCAAAGAGGCTAAATTAGACAAAGCGAAAGGAGGCTCTGGGGGCCGTTTGTGTGAGGCAGAGAGAGCTAGAGGATGTAACAAAAAGACACAAAGAGGTACAAGGGAGTCTACGAAAGCATGTAGAACTGGAAGGAGGCACAATACCCCAAAGAGGCCGATAAAGAGCTTTAAGAGGGTACACAGAGATAGAATGGAGTACAGAGCCACAACAAGACACAGATCCTCAAGGAGGTACAGCGAGCGAAGAGGAGGATCAGAGATGCACTAAGCATCAAGGAGGTACAGAGAGCAGCGAGAAGGCATAAGGACCCCTAGGTAGGCAGAGAACTTCAAGGAGCACAGACAGCCACAATGAGTTACACCCAGGGCCGGACTGGGAACCAAAACAGGCCCTGGCAAAGTGCTTGGCTCTGCTTTTTGCCAGGGCCTGTTTGCTATGCTGCAAAAACGGCCCTGTAACAAAAACGGCCCCCAGGGGCCCAAAACCGGCCCCACCAGTGCGGCCCACCGGGGGATTGCCTGGTGCCCGCTACGGCCAGTCCGGCCCTGGTTACACCGAGCCACAAGGAAGCAAAGACAGTCATAAGAAGGCACAGACAGCCAAAACGAGGTACAGAAGGCCGCAAAGAGGCATATGGGCAAAAGGAGGTACAGAGGCCACACAGAGGTATTATGACTAAGACTTCCGCATTTCCATTTTTACTGATTTTTACAGATAAATACAAATAGAAAAAAATGTGTTTCCTGTCTATTTATTTTTAAAAGCAGAAAAATACTGAAAATGGTGCTTCTTGTGAGAGACTTTCCATGCTGTCTTTCATGAAATCCAGACAACAGCTGAGCAGAGGGACAGCATGGAGGGTTAAAACACAGGATGATATTTCCTTAAATACCGGCATATGCTAACATATGTTTTTATTATAACGCTAATGTGTACCTGGGAGTGTAGTGTTTTGTTTTGCGTGACTGCTTCATGACAGGCATCCATGGTTTGAGTGCATGCACAATAGTTAAATAAACGTGGAAATATACCGTTTCACAGCTCCATTTATCTTCAAAACACAAAATAAATGTGGATAAATACCAATAAGATGCCCAAAAAATAAATGTGGATAAATACAGATGGAAATGTTAAAAAAAAAATACCTTAAAACCGGGAGCCCTAATTATGACCCATAAGAAGGCACAGAAACTCCAAGGGCACAAAGAGCCGCAATGAGTTACAGACAACCACAATGAGGTCCAAAAAGCTGTAAGAAGGCACAGAGAGCCAAGATGGGACACAGAAGGACACAAAAAGGCATATTGGTCCAAGGAGGCATAGAACATTGTGGAATTATGAAGACACAAAACGCAGAGGGGCACAAAGAGCCTCAGTGAGTTACACAGAGCCACGAAGAGGCACAGAGAGCTGTAAGGAGGCACAGAGAGTCAAAAGGATGAACAAAGGCCACAGGGAGGAATGGAACATCAAGAGCCTCACAAAGGTTTCAAGAGCCATAAGAAAACTCAGGACTCCAAGGGCCACAGAAAACCACAAGGAGGTAGAGAACGCGGTCAGGAGGCACAGAGCCTTAAGGGGGTACAGAGAACCACAGGGAGTGACAACCCCAGGGAGACAGAGGCAGCCGGAAGGAGTTAACACATTCAATATAAAGGCACAGAACATAAGTCCCTTACACAGATGCATAAAGAAACAGAGTGAGCCAGGAGAAGACACAAGGATGCAGAAGGAAGCACGGAGAGCCACAAGAAAACAGAGTGAGTGAGAACACACAAGGAAGCACGGAGAGCCACGAGGAAACAGAGTGAGCCATGAGAAGACACAAGGAGGAGGCACAAGGAAGCACAGGAAGCCATGAAACAGAGTGAGTGAGACGACACAAGGAGGTAAAGGAAGCACGGGGAGCCACAAGGAAACAGAGTGAATGAGAAGACACAAGGAGGCACGGGGAGCTACAAGGAGGCAGTGTGAATGAGAAGACACAAGGAGGCACGGAGAGCTACAAGGAAACAGAGTGAATGAGAAGACACAAGGAGGCACGGGGAGCTACAAGGAAACAGAGTGAATGAGAAGACACAAGGAGGCACGGGGAGCTACAAGGAGGCAGTGTGAATGAGAAGACACAAGGAGGCACGGAGAGCTACAAGGAAACAGAGTGAATGAGAAAACACAAGGAAGCAGGGAGAGCCAAAAGGAAACAGAGTGAGTCACGAGAAGCCCGTATCTCACAGATATTCAGTGGTCTTGGACCGAACAGTGGCCACCTGAATGTATCCCCCACTGTCCCGCGCCTCAGGGGCCTGCGTTACGACCCTGGTGCTACAATTAAACTCAAGATGGGCATGAGCACAGGGCGGCAGTGTGACCAATAATAGTTCACAGGGAGCCCTGTGGAGGCACAGAGAACTACAAGGAAGCCGCGAGGGGTACAAGGCCGCACATACAGCTACAAGGTTTTTACTGTCCCCAATCCTAGTTTGACCCCCTGCACACTTGCGCCATCCCATTGCACCCCCAATGCACTGTTTATGCACCTCGTATTGCGGTATGCACCATTGAATGAAATAGCTGGAGGCTGCGTATGCCCACTCTGGGGTTTCGAAACAATCTGAACCCTCAGTGCGCATGCGCGGTTGTTCCGGCGCTTGATGCTCCCGGCTGCGGGGGAACGGCAGCTCCCAGGCGGCCACGGCCCGCGGTGCCAGCGGGCCAAGCATCAGCTGTCCTCCTCCGTTGGGATGTTTGATTTAATCAGATCCGCTGCCCCCACCCCGGGCCCGAGGATTATCCGCTCAGCCTCCTGAGCCATCCGAGAAAACCCCATGCCGCATTAATCGCAGCCGCAGGGACTCGGCCACGCGCCCGCTGGGGGGCAGCAAGTAGGGTTCTGCTGATGAGGAAGTTTAAAGAGTTACTCTTTTATTTATCATATTTTTGGCTACATTTTCTATATTGTATTATATTTTCTTTATTCCCGAGAAGGTGTTTGGCCAGCTTTTCACTGTAGTAACTTCCCTCCTTGGGGTTTCACTAGGGGGTTCCGTGGCGCCCCGGCTCGCCCAGCCAGTGTGACGGTGGCAGAGCGTGCATTAACCAGCGCCAGTGCTTAATTTGTGAAACAATAAGTGCCGGGGCCCAAAGTATTTCTCAGAAGCCCATGCTGGGGGTGCCAAATTTCAGGGTGGCTGAATACCAGGGCTGTATAGTCTTGATTCCACCTCGTACCTCTTTTATTCACCACCCCTCACTTCTCTTTTTATCTCACTCTAGCAGGCTTTTTTCATCCCAGCTTTCTGCCCTTGTCATTGTTTTTAAGCCTTTCTCTTCTCCCTCTTTCTCCCTTTTCTGTCTTTCTCTCTCTTGCTCTTGGTGAAAGTCTGATTATGAAAAATGTCCCGGATCCCCAAAATGAGTGCTGGAGCCCACCACCTGCAACCACCGGCTCAAATTAAGCACTACACCAACCGCGTCCGAAGTGGCCAATTACACTCTGATAATTGCTGTATTTTACTACCCAAACAGTAGTCTCAGGGGCCATTTTCCTTGCTTGCACCGGGCCCCTGGCATCCTAGCAGCGCTACTGTCCAAAAGCCTTTAGTCATAAATAGCTAACCCTTCACTAGTTCCGTCCTTAACGGAATGTACCACCCTGCTCACAGCATTCCAAATGATACCAAGTGTTGCTCTCTATGGGTGGGCGGAAATTCGCGGAGTTTCACTACTCTACACAACTTCACAAAGTACGAGGCCTCATTTCCGTACTGGACAGGCAGAGTGCGACACAGCACAGAACGAGTGAACTCTACTACACACCCATCACTAGGCCCACGCTCCTACGAGGACTCACCATCTCAGCTCCTTTACCCCCACTGGCTGCCATGCAACGCACATATTGGAGTGAAGCAAAGGTGAAGGCGGTGACTTTGAAGCTGGGGAGCCAGGTTCAAGTTTGGCGGGAGGCTCAACCATCCTGTGATTCTGGGCAAATCACTTAATCTCCCCATGCCTAAAAAAAATAATGTGTCCGTCTGTAATGCATCTGGTGCTCATGTAAGGCGTTCTGATACCTTTGGGTCAAGTTCGCGCTATATCAAACTGCAAAAAACATAAATGAAGGGACCCTCGATCTAAGAGTAGCGAGTTACTTATTTGGCTTCTTTCTCGAACCTTCAACACAGTTCCGCGTCCCAAGAACAGTGGAAAGAATTGCAAGTGAGTAGGTCTGCTGGTCACAAGTAAGCAAGCCGGTGATATTCTACAAGAGAGGTGTCCAGTGTAGGCCCAGGAGGGCCGGATCCATGGCAGATCTTAAGCATATCCATGTAAGGAAGATGTAAATACAATGATTCCAAATGGAACTCATTTACTTAGTCATTGCTTATCCTAAAATCTGGTTGGGATTGCCCCTCCTGGACCTAAAATGGCCACCCCGTACTATAAATATTGTGTGGTCAAAGTGAGAAATAACTTTAGAGCTGAGATCCAAACCATAGTGGTTGCAGAATGCTTAAGAGGTAGCTCAAGGCTCTGGCAACATATGAAATTCATAATTGTGCAGTGAAACACACACCTAGTTATCCTTCAGGGCTTTGTGGTTTGTGACAGAGGGATGGGCATAACACAGTGGCGTCATCAGCCCCGCGCTTTGGCAGCTTAAGTTGGGGTTCCCAGTGGCCCAAAAAGCCTGGTAAGCTGGGACTTGCCAAAATGTTTTTTTTATTGTCTCTCTTGTTTTTAGGTATGTCTAAAAGCCTCATAAAACTCAGTAAGGGAATACCATGGCAGAGATGAGGTGTGGGCGATATGGGCAGCTCAATGAACTAGGAGACAATTAAAGAAATGATGAAAATATTAAGAGGGTGGAGAGCAGCAAATAAAGCGAGTGCGAGAGAGAAAGGAGAGTAAGAAAGATGGTAGATAGAAACTGGAAAGGAGAGAGCGGAGAATAAAAGTAGGATGAAATGTTGGAAGAAAACTTGCAAGAAAGGGAGAGTGGTAGGATGGGAGGTTGAAAAGTGCAAATGAAGAAAGGATTCATGGAAGAAGGAAGAAAGGATGGGTGGATAGAGGGCCCAAGAACGCTTGAAAGGATGGATGGATGGGTGAAAGGAAGAATGGTTGAAAGAGTGAAAGGGTGGCTATGGGTGGATGAATGAATTGATGTGTGAACAGAATGGGCATTAGATGGACGGAATGGTGAAAGAATAGATAGAAAACAAATGGTGGATAGTTGGGTGAAAGGATGAAGGTGTGAACAGATGGATGGATGGAAAGGTGAAAGGATGGACTGAAGAAGGAAAAAATGGAAACATGGATGGGTGGAGGGCAGGTATGAGAAAGAATGGACAGAAAGATACAAGGGTGAGTAAAATTGTTGTAGGATGGGATGGACTTACTTGTATCTCTAACTCCGCATTATTAGAGGTTTGGTTCAAAGTGTGGGGATGGGGGGATTTAAATTTTCTGGCTTCTCCCTTGGCATAACATCATGACTAGATAGGGTCTGTCATCGCCAAAATGGCTTCGTAGGCAGGGTTGGATGACCTCTAAAAGACACGGGACATCAGGCAATATATTGTGTGGGAATTCCGTCTCCTCTCACATGGAGAACCAGGCGATGCAGGGTGAGGTAAGAAGGCTGCCCTAGAGATCCCAATAGTGCCTGTTTAGATCTGACCCCGAGACAACTTAAGATTTACAAAAATATCACAATATACATACATAGAAGGACTTTCCTTCAGTCCTCTTCTTTCATTGGTCTGTTACAGTGTCTTTCACATTTTGCTTCCAGCAACTACAGCAAACCGCATTGGACGGTAGGCCAGCCCTCTCCCCCCATTGGCTGTCTTCACTCTGAGTGACTGCATGTTGCTTTTGTAGACGTGTGCGTCACACATGTTTGTAAATAACGAAAAAAGTCACTGTCTTGCCAAGGCCATACATATTTCTCTCGCAAATGCTTATATTTCAGAGACTAGGGCGCGCTCCAAAGCAGTGAAAACCCTTCTTTCCTGGGTTGAACTGAACTCAATTTTCACACAAAGGTCTGGAGTGTAATCTTTTATTTCGGATTATATTTAAATTTGATTCTAGGACTCAGTCCACCTTCAGACTGTACCCTCCTCCGTCCCTTCCTCAAACCCCTTTATATGATAGAGCTCTGAGGCATTTTAAAGGTGGGGTTGGCGCTGCTTAATTTGTAAAAAAAAAAAGTGCCGGGGCTCTTGTCAGGAGGCAGCTTGCACCAGCCCATTACTCCTGTTAGCACCACCTAAAACACAACCAACTACTAACCATGAACATTGGGAGAGGATGTGGCGTAATGGCCAGAGCTGCTGACTTCAGAGCTGGGGAACCAGGTTCGAGTCTCGGCGTCGGCTCAACATCCTTTGATTCTGGACATATCACTTCATCTCCCCGTGCCTACCATAAATGAATGTGTCCTTAACGGGTGCTCATTAAAAGCGTCGGTGTTGATGATTAAGAGCCGGTGTTGAGCACCGGAACCAACAGGCTCAAATTAAGCACTGTAAAATACACACGTCAAAGTTAGGCCTGGCTATGACCCTGATGCCAATCTTGCTTTAGCAGTAAAGCTCTGATTACGAGTTCAGGGTTAAATTCCGATCCCACAGGGATTGAAATTCCAAGTTGTGTGATATTTATAACCTCATTGTAGCCCCCTCCGAAGCTCCCCTCCCATGTGGTGGTTGAAAAAGGGTGAGGTATTTACCGCACCAAGAAAATACCATTCTCTCTGGTTGAGTGTAAACTTATTACAAACTATACCAAGATTTCAATCTGAATTTGTCTGTGGAAAACAGCAGTGGTGTGATAATTATTGCAAAACTCTTAATTCAAATCCCTCGACAAACTACTGTTTGCACGGATTGAAAATATGCTCCTATGCGGAATCAGGGGCCAGTGACTCCAGGGGCCAAACCTCAGGGCTTTGGACTCACACATAGGGCTGGACTACAGTCCCACAGTTTGAAGGAACTCATTCTCAAACGGGGGACTGGACCCCAGTATCACATACACTGTTCTCGAGTCTCACACTGGGCCGGGATTCAGTCTCATGCATAGGACTGGACCCCAGTATCACACATTCAGAGTTCTCGAGTCTCACACTGGGCCGGGCTTCGGTCTCACGCATAGGACTGGACCCCAGTATCACACATTCAGAGTTCTCGAGTCTCACAATGGGCCGGGCTTCGGTCTCACGCATAGGACTGGACCCCAGTATCACACATTCAGAGTTCTCGAGTCTCACACTGGGCCGGGCTTCGGAATCACGCATAGGACTGGACCCCAGTATCACACATTCAGAGTTCTCGAGTCTCACACTGGGCCGGGCTTCGGTCTCACGCATAGGACTGGACCCCAGTATCACACATTCAGAGTTCTCGAGTCTCACACTGGGCCGGGCTTCGGTCTCACGCATAGGACTGGACCCCAGTATCACATATTCAGAGTTCTCGAGTCTCACACTGGGCTGGGCTTCGGTCTCATGCATAGGACTGGACCCCAGTATCACACATCCAGAGTTCTCGAGTCTCACACTGGGCCGGGCTTCGGTCTCACGCATAGGACTGGACCCCAGTATCACACATTCAGATTCTCGAGTCTCACACTGGGCCGGGCTTCAGTCTCACGCATAGGACTGGACCCCAGTATCACACATTCAGAGTTCTCGAGTCTCACACTGGGCCGGGCTTCAGTCTCACGCATAGAACTGGACCCCAGTATCACACATATACTGTTTTCGAGTCTCACACTGGGCCGGCCTTCAATCTCATGCACGGAACTGGACCCCAGTATCACACATTCAGAGTTCTCGAGTCTCACACTGGGCCGGGCTTCAGTCTCACGCATAGGACTGGACCCCAGTATCACACATTCAGATTCTCGAATCTCACACTGGGCCGAGCTTCGGTCTCACGCATAGGACTGGACCCCAGTATCACACATTCAGAGTTCTCGAGTCTCCCACTGGGCCGGGCTTCGGTCTCACGCATACAACTGGACCCCAGTATCACACATTCAGATACTCGAATCTCACACTGGGCCGAGCTTCGGTCTCACGCATAGGACAGGACCCCAGTATCACACATTCAGAGTTCTCGAGTCTCACACTGAGCCGGGCTTCGGTCTCACGCATAGGACTGGACCCCCGCATCACACATTCAGAGTTCTCGAGTCTCACACTGGGCCGGGCTTCGGTCTCACGCATAGGACTGGACCCCAGTATCACACATTCAGAGTTCTCGAGTCTCACACTGGGCCGGGCTTCGGTCTCACGCATAGGACTGGACCCCAGTATCACACATTCAGAGTTCTCGAGTCTCACACTGGGCCGGGCTTCGGTCTCACGCATAGGTCTGGACCCCTGTATCACACATTCAGAGTTCTCGAGTCTCACACTGGGGCGGGCTTCGGTCTCACGCATAGGACTGGACCCCAGTATCACACATTCAGAGTTCTCGAGTCTCACACTGGGCCGGGCTTCGGTCTCACGCATAGGACTGGACCCCAGTATCACAAATTCAGATTTTCGAGTCTCACACTGGGCCGGGCTTCAGTCTCACGCATAGAACTGGACCCCAGTATCACACATTCAGAGTTCTCGAGTCTCACACTGGGCCGGGCTTCAGTCTCACGCATAGGACTGGACCCCAGTATCACATGCACTGTTCTCGAGTCTCACACTGGGCCGGGATTCAGTCTCACGCATGGGACTGGACCCCACTATCACACATATACTGTTTTCGAGTCTCACACTGGACCTGGCTTCAGTCTCACGCATAGGACTGGACCCCAGTATCACACATTCAGAGTTCTCGAGTCTCACACTGGGCCGAGCTTCGGTCTCACGCATAGGACTGGACCCCAGTATCACACATTCAGAGTTCGCGAGTCTCCCACTGGGTCGGGCTTCGGTCTCACGCATACGAATGGACCCCAGTATCACACATTCAGATTCTCGAATCTCACACTGGGCCGGGCTTCAGTCTCACGCATAGGACTGGACCCCAGTATTACACATTCAGAGTTCTCGAGTCTCACACTGTGCCGGGCTTCAGTCTCACGCATAGGACTGGACCCCAGTATCACACATTTAGAGTTCTCGAGTCTCACACTGGGCCGGACTTCAGTCTCACGCATAGGACTGGACCTCAGTATCACATGCACTGTTCTCGAGTCTCACACTGGGCCGGGATTCAGTCTCACGCATGGGACTGGACCCCACTATCACACATATACTGTTTTTGAGTCTCACACTGGACCTGGCTTCAGTCTCACGCATAGGACTGGACCCCAGTATCACACATTCAGAGTTCTCGAGTCTCACACGGGGCCAGGCTTCAGTCTCACGCATAGGACTGGACCCCAGTATCACACATTCAGAGTTCTCGAGTCTCACACTGGGCCGAGCTTCGGTCTCACGCATAGGACTGGACCCCAGTATCACACATTCAGAGTTCTCGAGTCTCCCACTGGGCCGGGCTTCGGTCTCACGCATACGACTGGACCCCAGTATCACACATTCAGATTCTCGAATCTCACACTGGGCAGAGCTTCGGTCTCACGCATAGGACAGGACCCCAGTATCACACATACACAGTTCTCCAGCCTCATGTGTTAGGTCAGGCTTCAGTGTCACAGATAGTACCTGGTGCCTGAATCACGCATAAGACCGGATGTCAGTCTCAAACATAGGACTGGACCTTAATGTCATACGGAGACAGTCATCCAGTCTCACGCATTGGAGCAGGATTCAACATCACCCATAGTACTGGGCTCCAGTCTCACACAGTAATGGACTCCAGCCTTAAAACTAAGACATGTCTTGAGTCCCACAGCTAGGACTGAATCCCAGCATCACACATAAATAGGTTATCAGTTCTAGTTTTTGATTTGACGTATTAGTGCATTCTTGGTTCATTTTAACTGAGCCATTTGCACAAACTCACCTGATAACAATGACATGTAAAAGCAAAGTCCAGGAATGGAAAAGTGGTGTCCCACAGAAATGGAGTCATCTGGACACAAGACGCATAGACAGTTCTTCAACCTCGGATAGGGCCTGGTTACCGTACCATGCATAGCAGTGGACTCTGGTCTGACATATTGCAGCGGGCTTGACCATCACGCGTTGTAATGGGCTCCTGTCTCACTTACAGGGCTGGACTCCAATCTCACACATATGGGGCTGGACTCCAATCTTACACATATGCCTGGGCTCCAGCCCAGTCTCACATACAGGCAAGGCCACTGGAACTATGCGATTGTGCAGCCACAGCATTTTCCGCATAATTCTAGATTTGCCGCATTTGCCACACAATCCATCATCTGCTGCATAACCTGCAGACTTTAACAAAAAAAAAATCTTTTTTTAGCCTAAAGGGTTCGAAAGTTACAAAAAATGCAGTGACACAGGTTGCTGCACTGTTGAAGACCCTTTGCAAAGGCTGACTGGTGACCTTTCTGTTGTTCATTGTTATATTTGAGTGTTATACGGCTACTAATGAGGTGCAACCGATGCCCAGACAGTGTTAACAAGTGTAAAAAAGACAAAATCTTGCAGTAATACTATCACAAGATGTGCCATAATATACCCCATCATTTGCCTTTTCTTGCTGCATAATGTACTCAGCGATATCGCATAATTTGGGCCTTCCCTGCCGCATAATTCATGTGGCCCTGTGTATATTAACACAACTGAAACATCTAATTTTCAAGATTTGTGTGTTTTTTAAAACAATATGGACGATTAGGAATCGGACTTTTTAAAATTATGCCAGTTAACATATGCACATTGTTTTTCAACAAATATGTTTTTAAACAAATATGTTTATAGCATAGTGCAATTTTGCCGGATTTCTTATTCAATGTGTTGACAACATCCGAGGATGGGCGGAGTATTATATCGAGGTGCCTTGTGAGGTTTCTCCAAAACAGTACGGGTTAGCTTTATAATTTTTTAGATCATTCCATACCTATAAGGAGGCGAAGAGAGTGCATTTTGGGACATGTAGTAAGGAGGGTTTTTGAGTTACGTCTATTGATTGAATGGAGGGGGTGGAGACACGTCTTATGTATTGAAAAGGTAGAGAGGCATGATGTGAAAGGATTCCATCTTGGTGTAAGGAATGAAGGGAATTCGGTGGGAAGGAGATGATTAATAGGTACGGAGAGTGTTGCTAGCACGATTTTCTGTCTGAAAAGAAGAGGATTAACTTATTTGGGGGTCCAGAGGGGAAAGTTTTGGTGGTTGGGAGAGTTTTTTCAAGGTACTAGTTTGAGCGTGATGTCACGTAATTAGATGGAATACATTGAATACGAGTTGAGGCAAAAAGTAATGCATAATATCATTGATTGATGTACTGTTTGTTAGCATTAAGGTTTGATTTCATAACCTAACGTTGTTGTTTGTTTAAACTTGTAGTGAACCCCGACGAAGGGCATCACGCCCAAAATGTATTGGAAAATACTACTGAAGATGTTTTTAATGAATACGTCGTGGTACAGAAATAAGGTCTGGATTGGCCAATCTGCATCATTAGAAGCTTTCTGAATACATTAACCGGCTTCCATGTGACAATATAAATCAAGATTAAGCAGTACAGAATTATGGATGAACCAAAAATAAATAAAAAATATTGAATTTGATAATCAGCGATACCTGTGTTTTATATAGGATCAAGCTGGGCGTCCGATACAGGAGTGGAACGCCGCTCCAGCTATTTTGATATATTAACACAACCCCAGCATCACAAGTAAACAGTTCCCCAGTCGAACTAGTTGAATTTCATGCCTAGAACCGGGTCCTTTGAGAGTACAGGTGTATTGAGGAGAATACATAGTGGTCCATCCACAGGTGGCTCCTGCGCAGGGGCCGATTGCGAGTTCTCATCAATATCAGCATCTTATAAATCTCACACAACCCACTAATCATACTTTTTTCTTACCGTCCTGCGGCTGATGGCAGCTTTGGGCACAGTGGGAGGGCTTGGGTTGAACCAGCTCAATGCTGGGGCCTTTGCTCACCTACTCGTCGACACCCTGGAAAAGAAGAAGAGAAGGGGTGTCAAGATATTCCTTAACGGTAGCTAATAAACCGATTCAGGGTCGCACGTTGATGACGTCACTGTACCACAAACCTTAAAGCAGTGGAAGAATGCATTGGACAGGCTGCCACGTTTACCACAATTATTTCTCTCATATTAATTAAATAATAAATAAACTCCTTTAGAACACCTTCACAGACAGTTCATACCCCCAAGCAATACACAGGAAGCGGGGGACAAGATGGGGGTCCAGCTAGTTAGTTGGTGCAGTTGTGATAGCGGTCAGCCTACTCAACTGCACGGGACATTGTTTTCCAGAAGTTGAGGTCCTTCCTACACATATAGGTACCCGCTATCATTCCTTGAGCCCCATTGTCGTGCTATGGTCGCTTATAGGAGTTTTGATCATTCAACAGGCATAAGTGACCACAGCATCGTTGAAACATGTGCTACCCCGAGGATGCCTATCTGCTGTAACTATTTTAAGTAGTAAGTTGTACAAAATTGACACCAGAAGATCCTGGGGGCAGGTTGACTTGTTTTTGTTCAAGACATCTTCAGCTGCTGCCCTGCATCCCAAAATGATCTATTGTGGTTGAAATATCGACCTATGAAAATATTGCATCCACAGTATCGACTACGACTATTTTGCCAAGGTCCCTAAAATGTAGATAAATATAGGTGTACTATCTTAACTCCACATCTACTTATCTTGATGTTATAGTGGTAGTCCATATAGAATTCAATATATTTGCATGTCGATATTTCGACCACGATATAGTGGCATAACACACCATGCCTGCTTTCTTTACTCGTTGTTTACAGTGTGACCCCCCCTCCCATCCGCGCTGACAAAATCACCAGGGCTGGTTTGAGTTCCCTAGTCCAGACCTGGGTTGAATGTTTCATTCCGCCTGTGGAATTGGTGGAATTTGTCGATTCTGCATTACTCCTGTAACATGGAATTCTGGCCAAATTCCGCCAATCGCCACGTGGCAGAATTTTTTTCCGGAGGCTCCAGAAATGCGAGCGTGCGCAAAAATTGGCGTTCCCTAGCGTCATTTTCTAATCCAAGCGGTCGCAGTCAGAGGACTGCTTCTTGAGTAGATTTGCTGCTGCCTGAGTTGATTTTCTACTCGAGTGACAGCAAAATGACTCGAGTGACAGCAAAATCAGCTTGATTGGCCGCACGCTCTTGTGCACTACATTCTGCTGTTTGCTGTGATTTTTCAGCATTGCTCGCACTGCTGGCTCTAAATTGCAGCGCAAGCAGTGCGCACTGCATATTGTTTGCACCCGCTCTCAGAACTCTGGAAACTCTCAGAGTTGTATGTGACTCCGCGTAATTCCGCTGAGTGAAACTCCACGAGTTGCGCCCACTCGTGGTAGGAGAACAAGGAAACTTTGGGCTCCGCGTGCACATGTTCACAAGGAGTGGTACAAAGCGGGTTGTTAGGCAGACAGGAAAGCGTGGCAGCCGGTGGATTCTAAAAGTGATGGGCACTGAGCAAGTGAGCAGGCATGACTGAAACGCAGGAGGGTTTTGGAGGGTTTTTCTGTTTGCAAGCCGCCCATGAAATTCTGTGTCTCCTTTTAAAATATAGTGGAGTAAATCAAATGGGGCTGCCCCAAAGCATCATGTCATTGCTGTCTTTAAAAAAAATGTTAACAAAGTCAGCTTTAGGTGACATGATAATCAACAAAGCAGCCATTCAAACCCGCGTTTCAGGGAATCAATACCAACATGTATAGCCTGTGACACCAGTAGGTGTCTTTTATATATCGATTTTTGCAGAAAAAAAGTAAAGTTCCTCTCGCCAAGCATCTGGGAACTGCAGCAAGCTTTTAAATCATGCAGTGATGGAGGGAGGCCTGGGCCTGACTGCCACGCTAATGTTGACCGCACGCCAGCCCCCTGGCACTGCCAGGGGCAGTCAGAGTGAGGGTGGAGGAGGGGCTATGAAGCTTCTGCTGTTCCAGAAGTCCTGCATTTCAGCCGGAAGGTCCGATGATACAAAAGGTGGGATTCCAAGCATGAGAAAGGAGCATGGAACGCAGCTCTTCCGTGGCTTCCCGGTGCGGGCTGCACATGGCAGGGCTCCACTCCTTGACGCCAGCCTTCCAGGGCCAGAACCAGCTGACAGATACGCCCCCCCCCCCCCCCCCAGCACCACCCCCTCCCACAGTCCCACTGTAAGCCAGCCCTGACCCAGCCATTCACGTGCATGCAGCCCTGCTGGCTCCACCCTGGGCCACGACAATAGTGCCCCATGGCAGACTTATGCAGAGCTGCTAAAAAAGTCCATGCCCAACGGCCCTGACGTCATTGCACCGGCTTGGACCTCGAGGGTAAGTGAAACCTCGCACATGTGCAGAAGTTCCCACTCCATCCCTCCTCCATCCCTCTAAAGAAACAGTCCCTGCCGATCCACTGAGATCAATCTGCCATCCTCAGCCTTGAACTGCTCGGAGAGCTCCTCCTTCTCCTTGAATGGGAGAGCCACAGCCCCAACGCCCCTTAACACCAGCCGCCACTGATAGGTAGTTTGGAGGCAAGATTGCGGGACCTTATGATACGTCACTAGGCAGTTTGATTTTGGATAGGTAGGGAGGTTGGGGTTAGATTTTGGAGAGGTAGTTAGGCAGGAAGGTGGTTGCATTCTGGATAGGTAGTTAGGCAGTATAGGTCTGGATTTAAGATAGGTAGTTAGGCAGAACGGGGTTGGATTTTGGATAGGTAGTTAGGCAGTATAGGTCTGGATTTAAGATAGGTAGTTAGGCAGTATAGGTCTGGATTTAAGATAGGTAGTTGGGCAGAACGGGGTTGGATTTTGGATAGGTAGTTGGGCAGAATGGGGTTGGATTTTGGATAGGTAGTTGGGCAAAATGGGGTTGGATTTTGGATGGGTAGTTGGGCAGAATGGGGTTGGATTTTGGATGGGTAGTTGGGCAGAATGGGGTTGGATTTTAAATAGATAGGCAGCAAAGGGTTGGATTGTGAATAGATAGGCAGCAAAGAGTTGGATTTTGGATAAGTAGTTAGATAGGAAGGGGTTTTGATTTTGGGGTAGGCAGGTAAGAAGTACAGAGTTGGATTTCGGATGGGTAGTTAGGCAGGATGGTGTTGGGACTTCGGATAGACAGAAAGATCTAGTAACGGAGATGGGAGACGCATGTATGTGAGAAGGCACAGCCCTTGCAACTCACTCTGAAAATCTCAAGAGTCAGGAATGCTGCCCCTGGGGTGCAATGGGAGGATGAGCTGGAATACTAATGCTGGGTCTCAAGGTCACCCAAGGTCCAGGAGCATTCTTTAGTCTCAGATTTATGATTTCATCTTCCTGGAAGAGGTTGAAGACTAGATGCCAGCCTGGTAGGTTGTGCGGAGGCGCCAGAAGGCCCAACAAACAGACATCATGAATCCCGGGGGCGGCAGAGAAGGATAAGCAACTACACAGAAGTCAGCAACAGGCCTGCTCTGGGATTACACAGAATGTACACACACTTCAAAAGGGTAAACAGAGCCAGACGGGGCTTTTCTAGGGAACAGCGCCTGGTTTCATCGGAGAGTCTGTCCTGTCTTTGCAGCACCATCGCACGAGAGCCCTATGCCCTCACCGCCCACCCATGGTCGAGCTTCGCTTTTCAAGGCACCAATCTGTTGATGTTCAGTTATGGGAATGTCCAGTCAATTGATTATTGGCATTGCCAGGCAACTGATTATTGGAGCAGTCACTCACGTCTTTATGAGAATGCCCAGTCAGTTGATTATGGGAATGCAAAGTGAATTGATTATGGAACGTTCAGTCCATTGATAATGGGAATGCCCAGTAAATTGATTAGCGAATGCTGAGTGAGTTGATTATGGGACCGCTCAGTCAATTGATTAGAAACACCCAGGAAATACATTATAAGAACACCAGTTAATAGATTCGGGAACACACACTGCCTGGATACCCTCACGGGCGACAAGAAGCACTCTACAAATCTACTGATTGATTGAGTGAATTGATTTGTGAATGCCCAGTCAATTGATTAGGGAGCACCCACTGAACTGATTACAGGAACGGCCAGTCAGTTGATTATAGAATGGGATGCCAAGTCGACTGATAATGGGAATGCCCAGTAAATTGATTACGGGAATGCCAAGTCAATTTAAATAAGTGAACAACCAGTTCATTCTTTATGGGACTAGCAAGCAAAAGGCTGATTATGGGATATCCCAGGCAATTCAATGATGGAAAAACCCAGTCTATAATGGATCGGGGCACACTGTGTATGGTCCATGCTTCTAAATGTTCAGAAGAGGTTGCAGGAAATCTTGAACAATTAAAGTAGGTGTACTCTCAGCTTCAAAGCATGTGGGAACTTTCAACAACCTGCACGGAAACCTTTTTTGGGGTTTCTCGTATACCAGGCACAGTGCTGCAGCCTGGTCTCCGGTACTCTCAGCAGCACGTTTGATTCTGCGCCTCACTGTGGGCTCTGCGATCACCAGCTTCGAAACTCCAGATCAGGAACACTGCAGGCGTTCTCTGCCCAGGGTCCAAGCATCTGGGATGCTCTCGGTGAGACTCTGGGTGATGATCAAGATTATAAACATTTTAAAAAGGCAAATTGTGCATTTTGAAAAATTAGTGTTTTCAAGTCATCTAAACATGTCTTATCCGCTTGGACTCTCATGCGTGAGGTCAGCTTGGTTCTCAGTCTGGAGCCATCTGAGGCACCTGTAGGTCTGGAGAAGCCCTGAAGAAGGTCAGAGTTGATCTAGAGACAATGTTTCACATTGTGGAATCAGGTGCCCTGAGCTCTGGTCCTAGCTATCCCGACTGCTCTTATTGGGTGATCTTCAGACAACCACTTCATTTTGCTGAGCCTCAGTTGCAAGCTCAAATGTTAAGCGCATTGAAACAAGCTAACCTCCCTTCTTAGGAGCTACACACAATACTTGAAATTCATATCCAGCACAGGGCAAAGAAAGCTGAGATTTAGCTAGAGAACTGCTTTGTAGAAATAGCAAACAGAAGCTGGCCTGTCCTTTCACAACTTGACACAGAGGCAGCTGTCTGAGCTGTTGGTGACATGGCCAGGCTGAAGGCTGAACGGACAGTCAGTGGCACTGTTTCACCGCTTTACCTATGGCCGGCCAAACTCCTCTAGAGTTGTCCACTCAAAGGACTGATATTTTCCCCCAACACAACTCCACGTCCATACACACATCCAATTCTGAGAAAACAACGCAATTATCCTTTTCACATGGCTCACATTGTAGAGACGGGCAGGAAAAATGCAATCGGAAGGCGCTCACAATGTGCAAGTCGCTGCCCTCACTGACACGACTCCAGAGGAGAGAGACAGCTGCGATTATGATGGTTCAACCAAGGCGTAAACTTTTATTTCACATAGACACAAGCATCAGTGAGAAATGATAACCGTAGTTAAGCAGACATTATTGTTCAGAGAATACAGGATGCAAGGTCAGCAAAACCGCTCAAAGATTTACAAGCAGTACAACAGTAGTCTACGCTTTCCATACAGCGCAACACTCCAGAATGCAAAGTGCCAGAAGGCCCCTTTTCCTTTGCTCATCGCCCATGCCCTCAACCAAGGGCACCCAGGAGACTATTAGCAATCATACCTTAGAAGCTACTTCCCCTCCATCGCACAGAGGGAAGGGCAATACTCGCAGTTCTATACCAACACATTCACCAGGGAACTGCATAGCACTACGTCCCTTCTGGGGTACCTGTCACCATGCAAATCCCCCAAAATGTTCAACTCCAGGGCAGAAAGGTTCAGGACCACCAGAAGGTCAGCCCCTTTCCTGCTTGCCCACTGCCCACACAAACCAACACTCCTACACTGGGTCAGTTCAGTAAATCAGTCCAACCTTTTGGTTAGCCCCCTTGTTTCTGCTGCTAGAAATTCAGCCGATTCGGCCTTCTTCCAGGAGTGCATGGGTGGGTGTGTGTAATCCAGTATACTGGCAGCTGGTGAGTGATGGAAAAAAAAAGAGACTGAACTTGCCTCTCGATGCCTTAAATGTTCCCGACCTGGACACCTCCTGATGACGTCACAGCCCCTTTCGTAAAAAATAGACAACGGATTCCGCACCACTGATCCTAGGTGTGGAGTGACTAATGGCGCCCCTCTGCTATTTGCAGGAGGCACTTGGCCATTGCGCCATTAACTGTACATTATGGCTTTGGTGATATGGATTAAGGGCCATATGTATCAAACTCTGATTTTGAGATTCCTAAATTGCGATTTTTTGTGAATCGCTATTTGAGAATTGCAAAACGCTATGTATGTAGGATTTGCAAATAATTTTGCGAATCCTACATATTCCTTAATTCCAAATTGCAAATTGCAATTCGCAATTAAGGAATACCTCCCCATTCATTCCTATGGGCCTAGTGGCCCATAGGAATGAATGGGAAGACATTCTCAATTAGAGAATCGCAAATTGAGAATGCAATTTCAAGGGTGCCAGGATGTCAAAAGGACACCCTGTTGCACTCCTGGAATGTGCATGTGTGCACATGTGGCACACATACATGCCCTAAGGACATGTATGTGGGCCTCATGGCACTTTGAAAAATGCAAAAAAGTGCATTTTTCAGAGAAATCGCAAATTACCACCAACTTGAAGTTGGTGGTAAATTGCAATTCCTTACGGCCAAATTGCACTTTTTCTGTGCTTCTTACATTGCATTTAAGGAATTGCAATTTGCGATTTCTTAAATGCAATCGCAAAATATGGAATCGCAAATTTTACGATTCCTTATTTTGCGAGGCAGTTTTTCTTTCATACATACCACTGAGCCCAACTGCGATCGCAAACGCCGAAATGCTGCAAATTGCTGCGTTTGCGATCGCAATTTGGAATGATACATATGGCCCAAAAAGTAGTTCCTCTAAAGCATTTGACCAGCTGGTGTGACCAGCACTCATTTCTTCCAAGCAGATTCCCACTGTTACACAGGGCTCCCTTATATAATCCTTAAAAACATAAATCTTCATCTGCTTCGCAGTTTGTTAATCTGTTAAAAAAACATACATTGTGCTTGGAGTGTGGCATAATGCGGCTGATTTTCTGCTATGGTCTCACAATATCGTTCTCCGAAAATTTTGTGACATAAATATTGTTTACTAAGTATGGACTACAAAAAAAAAGCACCCTACTGGGGATAGTAATGGAAAATTCACACCAATTAGGATGAGCTTTTTCTAAATTATATTTCGAATGCCATATTTATGTCAGGTGATATTTCTGTACACAATATTCTGACATGCACATATTACCAGTATAGGCCCAGGAGACCAGAGAAGGCTACCTACACATCAAGTAGTGTTTTTATTATTTGAATTATAAGTTTAAAAGTGTGTTGCTTTTACAGTATATTTAATTACAATTTTCCGTATAGGGAGATGAAGTGATTTGCTCAGAATCACCGGATGTTGTACAAATGCCAAGGTTTAGGTTAGAATCCAGCTCCCCAGGTGATAACCGAGCCACTCTAAGAACATGTCTTCCAATAGCTTAACATGCGCGTCCTTGATTCTAGTGCAAACCTGGACAGTGGGTCCCTCATCCCTGGGCTTGAAATATAAAATATCATTTATTAGGGTGCATCAGGCCCGTTAGACTCCTAGGCCCCGGTGCCACTGCATCTGCTGCACAACAGATTGCAGCCCCTGAGAGAAGCCGCCACTTCTCGCCCTTAAATAAACCTCAGTCTGTAATTTAGCAAAACAATAGCGCCCACGTTTAGTTCTCATGAATGCCAAGGCCTTTCTCCCCAGCAGCTGCAGAGCAGGCATCATTAAACAAAGAAGCACCGTTTCTATTGGTGCTGGACCCTTTGATTGACGTCTGAATACAAATCTTATAATGCCGGTCCCAAATTATCCTGGAATGTTGAAATGACGACCACAGCCAGGGCTTGTGGGAGGGAAGAAGGGTGCGTGAAAGAGGTACATGGGGGGTCTTCCCAGGACGTGACCTTGGTTGGTTTGTGTGGCTTAGAGAAAGGGAGCGGGGAAGGTGATGAGAGGGAGGAATGTCTCCTGGGATGCTTCT
This sequence comes from Triturus cristatus, assembly GCF_964204655.1. NCBI lineage: Eukaryota > Metazoa > Chordata > Amphibia > Caudata > Salamandridae > Triturus > Triturus cristatus. The sequence goes on from NC_140595.1 coordinate 64,104,589, forward strand.
GAGATGTGCTCACCAGCTGCACCATGACTGCTCCAATTGCATCTAACTGGCCATTTGCGTAGAGCGTCCACCATTGTAACCGTTGGCCAACTCACGTGCGGCAACCAAAATCGGCTCTCATCACACGGTCACCCAGTGGGGAGCTGATATCACCTGTGGGCGCCAGGTGAGATGGAAACCTGTGCACATCATGTGGGTTTCCAGCTCGTCTTTGGAGGCTGTGCACAGTTGATATATTATGGGTGTTTAAATGCGCCACGGACTAGGTACTTCTAAGGCAGCGCTCCGTAGAAAGCCCCGACACCTCCTCACTTGGTGAATATTTACAATAAGTTGGCAGGTCTGTGAGCATCAGTAAGTGTTCATTTGTAAAAGAATAAGTGCCGGGGCCCAAAGTTTTACTCACAAGTCTGTGGCTGTCGCGATCGAAGGTCAGAGTAGCAAATACCTTCTCTGCATAGTCGCGATTCCACCTCATGCCTCTTTAATCCTTCACTAAACCCCTCCCTGCCACTTTATCTCACTCTTTCAGGTTCCTTTTCCTCTCTGCTTTTTCCCTTTGACACTGTTTCCCTGTCTTTCTCTTACTCCTTCATTCCCCCTTTTGTGTTTTTCTCTCTCTTGCTCTGGACCAAAGTCTGTTGAGGAAACACAAGTGCCCTCAGGCCCTCACGGCTCGCCCATCACCCCCTCATCAGGGTGGGAGACTCTCTTGGCACACACAGACATCTTCACTTAGCTGTTCAAGAACATCCTGGCACTAAACTAATCTGGAGTTGCTAGAGGCAATCTCTTCCCAAAACTCCAGGAGCATGCATGCCAAGTCATGCCAATGCCATGGGTAGCAGAAATGACCTCAAGCATCATCAGATGACATCACCCTTTTCACATCCTTTGCCTCTCACCTGCCTTATCTGCTGCTGGGAGCCAATCCAACCTACAAGAAGTAGAGATCCTTGAAAGTAACTAGGGCTCGTGGAATCCACTTCACTTAGTAATCCTGCTGGTGCCCACCGATGCTTGAGATGATACGTAACAAAAGCAGTGCCCGGGGGTAAGTGATGGGAAGAGGGGCCCACTGCAATCCCCGACCACCCTTAATGCACATCCATTCCCCAGTGACTTCATAAATGTGACATTAATGTCTTAAACTAATCACCCAACAAAGCCTATATGGGAATGCACTATCCTACAAGAGGTAAAAGTCATCCAACTACAAGACCCAAAGAAAGGCATAGACATGGAAAAAGGACTACAAGATAACAGACTGACTAATGCGGGACATTTTTAAATGAACCATTGAGAGGTCTCGAGGTGCGCTCCTTGAACTAGGCCCATGGATAACTGTTTTGAGCCTTGTGGGCGGTTTGCCGGACCACCCTCGCCACAGAGGCCATAGTTTGCGCCCGGCGGACAGACACCTGCCAGTCCAGTTGAGAAATGCCGGCCTTACTTGTAGGCATCTTTTTGCCCGGCATGTTTGCATATTCTGAGTATTGATACACCCTCAGTGAAGATGAATGCTGGTGACCCCTCTGGTCCTCTTTTATTCTCTTACAAACAAAGCATCCAAAGGTGGGGTTATTTTTAAAAAACAACATTTTAACAAGCTTGACAATAGAGAAAATTCTACCCATCTGATTGGGCTATTGCTAGTTTTTGTTGCCTGTGTCCTCCATGCCTGGAATGGCAATTCTGGGCAGGAAAAATCTGCACTGAGTGATCCCCTGCTGGAATGAAGGGGGATCCAGCCGGATTCCAGATCCGGCAGCTGTTCGGGGATCCGCTTGGCCCCAGTGAAATATGCTGAGTTTGTCACGGTGTAATTTGCAGACAACAACATTACAGCTGGGCGCAAAACAAAGGGCCACCAGCCCTCCTTTTGCTCGAGTATGATCCTGGCTCAAAGCCTCACACCTAGAGGCCAAGCAATGGAAGGAAACAAAGGTGCACAGCTTATCACTTCACAGGTACTTAAGAGAAACTATGACTTGGAGGCAAGCTTCTTACTTTCTTCAACCCCTGATTATGCATGTACTGTAAGAATGTCAGTGCTCCTGTATGAGTCACTACTGCAACTAGACAAAACACAAATCTCTCCAGCAAGTGCATTAGCCACCGAGTTATCTTACCATTTATATTTTTCTCTGAGTATTCTTGGGTGCGCAAAGCTCTCTTTAGCAGTTACCATAACCCCATGAGATATTCTAAAATGCAGCCTTTTTAACCAGTTCAGTCACCCATACTTGTTGCCAAATGCTTTGTGGTAGAGTTTTTAGTAAAAAAATATGTATTAGTTGATTGTCAGAATACCTTTCATGACTCCTCTCCTTGTGACTCCACCCTCTTTTTGTTGCACATCTCAGTCTCCAGGCAATGGGTTCCCGGAGTAAAGTTGTTCCAAGTCCAGCACTGCCTATAGATAGGGATGCTCTCCCGGTGTACCATAGGCCACAGTTCTCTGGTAACCAGGCTTCTACTAATGATTGACAACCAGCTTCACCAATAGAGATTACCCTGGGGACCAGTCAGCGGTTCCCGCACTAATAAATTTGTCGGAATCCCTGCTGGGCTAAACTCTGAGTGACACCCAATATCTAGACCCACTCTCTGAAGTGGACAGTGATTGGCTGGCTCGATTATCCATTTGGAAATTGCTCCAATTGGGCACAGAGAACCTAATAGATGCAATGCTGCAAAAAGACCCAGTAAATTGCACATGCATAGAGACTGAACAACTCTATACTTCTTAGAAGTAATCCTTGTTGGCTACAAAATCTGAACAAATGCATGCAAACTGGACTACTCAAGAGTGAATGAATGAATGATGTAGTTATAAGAATAGATGTCACCCAGGGGCATCTTGGCTCTAGAACCAGACCAGCAGAGCTGAGTTTAAGGGCAGTATGGAAAGAATGAAAATGAATTTTCAGGGCCTTACATAAGACAGTTTGGTCTGTGATGCAACAGAGGGGTGTTGGTAAATAGTTCCATGAACAATACGTCAAACAATATTGCAACACGTACAATGAAGGCTAGTCTACCCAATAGGCATTAACGTAAAGATTTTTTTGTTGCTGATTTATATAGCCCGAACTCGACCTGAAGGTATTAGAGCGCTCTATATGAGCAGCAGTTACATTACAGAAGGACACACTCATTTTTGGTAGGCACGGGGAGATTAAGTGATTTGCCCAGAATCATAGGATGTTGAGTCGATGCCGAGGCTCCAAACTGGTTCCCCAGCACCTAAGTCGACAGCTCTGGCCGTTAGTCCACATCTTCTCCCCCTACTATCCTTCAATTGGTAGAGGTAATTCCCGAACAATGCCCCAACACCACATGGACATTAACAGAGCTTTAAGTGGGATAAAAAACACTGGGGGGTCTCTCAAAGGGGCGTGGACGATGTAATTTAGGGCATGGCTTAAAAACACGTAAACTAAAAATCTGTGCTTAGCATACATAGTGTGCCGCCCCACTGGTAGTTTTCATGTAACATTCCATTTCACCTACAACAAGCCAGGGCTATTGGCTTTGTCAATGGTTGTTAGTTGCATAAAATAAATAAGCAACGACTATGGCTTTTTTTGTATAGAATATTGAAAATGCTTCAGTTCTGAAATGATGAGACTGAAAGAACTAAAACAAGTCTTTTTGAAGTTACATCAAAGTCTTTGAGTAGTGGTAAGGCACTGCTGCAGAGTTATACATTTCTTTTCCAACCTGAGGGTGAGGGCAGGACCCATCTTGGCACATGCTTTTAAGAACTGCTGGTGCTCAGCACCGGCAGGACCCGGCCCACTTAAAGCCCTGGACATAAGGCAATCTTAAACAACACCTCAACAACCGTGCGGGCAGGGCTGTTTCTACCATTAGGCAAGACTAGGCGGCCGCCTAGGGTGGCAAAAGGGGGAGGGCGGCAAAAAACATGAGTTTGGGAATATCTAATGCATTAATTCTTCTAGCCTGGAAGACGGGGGAGAGAGTGATAGTAGTAAAAGGGAGGGGCGGCATTTTTCAATTCTCGCCTAGGGCGGCAAAACACCTAGAAACGGCCCTGCGTGCGGGCTTGAAGACTGAGCGCCACTATAGATGTTGACATAAAGACTGAAGTTACCTACAACAGGCAGAGGTAATTCTCCAAGCAGACTTTCATGATTGCAAGGCAAGGACCTGATCTCCATCACATCTGGGAGTGAGTAACACAAGCCTCACAGGAGCTGTAATGCGCCCCAGTAACTATATCTCTTACTTTTCTGTGACTTGCATCTGCAATGCATAAGTGAAATATGAGGTTCAGAACCCTTCCTCTGTTTCAATCACAAAGCGCATAGAGGGAGCAGCCAATGAGGTCATGTGAATGAATTAGCCTGCCCACCTCCCCCTGACCCCGTTCTCCAATCCCATCCATCTTATCTTTAAATCCTTTATTTGCTATCTAAACGCCAAATGAAATTGCCCATTATGCACACAATCTCACAAAAACAGAATTGATGAAACTGCACTTTTTCCAATTAGGAGGCACATCAAGTGTGTGGGAATTAACAAGGAAAGAGGCAACATTACACCGAGGGAGAAAAATAGGTTGCCATTAAGTTGAAAAATAGAAGAAAAATACACATTTAGGAGAATGGCTAGGAAGATTCATGGTATAAATGTCAAAACAGTGCATCAGTCAGAAGTAGCTGCTGATTTTCTTGACTTCTGTAACACCTCGGAGTGCATCCAAATCCCTACCGTTCTCTTCTTCTTCTTTCTCCATGTCTGCTCTTGGTCAACGTCTACAAATGAGCGCTGGTGCCCACCACCTGCCCACTGTAACTAGGGGGGCACAGTCAAGTACTAGGCATTATGTCTCACAAATGTAAGGATGAGATCAGCAGAGATTTGAACATGTGGGGCAGAAGGTAAAGAGGTACAACTCACAGATTGTGGACAAAGCTAAGGTGTGGACAGGGACACTGGAATTATGCGATTTTGACACTCTTTTTGCATCATTATGATTTTACCTCATTTGTCACATAATCCATGAAGTGCTCCATAATCTGCAAACTGTAGGAAAAAAATAAATTTGTTTGTAGCTCAAACGGATCAAAGGGTACTAAAACGTGCCGACGTGTTTGCAGCAGTGGAAGGCCCTGCACAAAGTTTAAGGGGCACCTTTCAGATGCTTATTTTTGTATTTGGTTGTTAAATTGTTACTAGTGTGGAGAAATCTTTGCCCAGAAGTATTACCATGAGAAAAAAAGATTAAAGAATAAAGTAATACCATAGAAATTGCAGCATAATTCACCTTTTCTTGCCACATAATCTAGTCAACCCTGCCGCATAATTTGGTGCTCTCCTGCCGCATAATTGGAGCCCTGGGTTTGGAGCAACATTCTCGTTTAAGAAACAGGATATGGAAATTGAAAAAGTGTCTGCAGAGTCCGAAACCTTATCCTGGGCAAATCAGGTGAAGTTGTATACTGCCCTAGCTGAAGTCAAGCGAAGATTTCCGACTGTCAGACTTCATTTGGGAAGACGTTGCAGAGACCGCCTCCAGTTCTAATGGCAATTTACTGCTGCAGAAGGTTATGATGGTGTGAACTCCTGGAGTGGATTTTTGAACTGTCTGCCTGCACCGTCCTGCAAAGCAAGGGGTGCCATGGTGGTGTCTTGGGTTGTGAGATGGGACATGGAATGGTGCATAACAGTGTTCTGAGTTCCTGAAAGGAGGAAAAGCAGTGCTTAATTTGAGCTGGTGGTTTCTGGTGCTCAGCACTGGCACTTTATTGTCAACACCGGCAATTATGGCAGCTGCCACATGGTGGTGCTGTTAGTGTAATTTGAAGAAAAGCAGAACAAAAGTCAATTATTATTTCAATATGCTTTTAAAACAACTAATATATGATACCAAGCCATTCTTATCGCTTTGGAGCCTTGAACAATCTGATATGTCAAACTTGTAGCAGTGTGATGGTTAGTAGTTGTGTACGTACTGTCATTGGCAGCGCTGGCATTGGGAATGGGCAGTGAAAGCTGCAGTGGCCGTCTGAGAAGGGCCCTGGCACTTATCTTTTGACAAATTAAGCACTGAGGAAACGCATGCAAGTGGAGAGTGTGTGATCCAATACAAGGTAGATTGAGATTGGAGCCAGGATTTCTTAGGGGTAGGAAGCTCATAGCAAGCTGTGCCGGTCCACTGCTAACTATTTGGTGCAGCGGGAAAGGTTTCTTGTCCAAGTGAAACTCATTAGTGGCCTTTATATTTTTTGATCATCGTGAATGCAGTACTTTATTAAGCCGGAGAAGGTTAAAAAAGAATAGAGAACCCTCTTGTTGGGACATTTTGCACATTTCTCGGTAACAGGAAACATTTACAGGTCTCTCCGCAGTTGAGCAGGGGAGCTTGGGTGGTTGTCTCCAAGAGGAACCCTGAAAGGGAAGATATTCCTGTCTAGAGTCATCATTATTGAACCAAGACCCAAAATTGAAAGTGTTGTATAGAATTAATTAAAAGTTATTTAATTGTTATTCAATAAAAACGAACGCTACAGTAATTCTGAAATATAAATAGGTTATTAATATATTTTAAAAATGAAACAAATATTTTGTATTTACATTTTTAAATGTTATTAATAATTGAATTTATTGTAACATTATTTCCTACTGGTTTTTATTTATTTTAAGTCCCTGCCCCCATTATTTTCTGTGAGAGTGTGTTGCAGCACCAGTGGTTAGCCTTGTGTCCTGCTAAACATATTCCAGAGTAGATTTGCTACTGTTTTGGTTTCTTTTTGGATGTAATAACTTTGGAAGCACTGTTTGTAAACAGCTAGCAGTTTACTCTTTTTGGATGGGAGCATGTCTCTCCCTAACGTCCTTCCTAGCCTTCCCTGATCCTCTCCTTACTCTTCCCTAATCCCCTCCGCTTTAGTCCTAAATAGTTCCGATTACCCAGCCACTGCCCTCTGTCGATCTGATTTACCACTAAAACCTACACTTATGTGTGTGGAAATTTCGCAGTCGGGTGGTGATCTCCACCCAGAAACAGATAGGAGATGTAGGCGGGGACCTCTGCACCTAGGTTACTGAATAGTATTTTGTAGTACATGAGTAGTACTATTGTAGTACTGCTAAATATTGTCCCAAATCAGCTACTGAAGAGGCCTCCTGGTCTCTGAGGTCAGAGGGGCGCGTTCCTTCCAGATTCCATCACAGGCCTGTCTCTTGTGATATACTCTAGATTCCATCACAGGCCTCCCTCTTGTGATATAGTCTAGATTCCATCACAGGCCTGTCTCTTGTGAAATACTCTAGATTCCATCACAGGCCTGTCTCGTTGTGATATACTCTAGATTGCATCACAGATCTGTCTCTTGTGATATACTCTAGATTCCAACACAGGCCTGTCTCTTGTGATATACTCTAGATTCCATCACAGGCCTGTCTCTTGTGATATACTCTAGATTGCATCACAGGCCTGTCTCTTGTGATATACTCTAGATTGCATCACAGATCTGTCTCTTGTGATATACTCTAGATTCCAACACAGGCCTGTCTCTTGTGATATACTCTAGATTGCATCACAGGCCTGTCTCTTGTCAGGCCTGTCTCTTGTGATATACTCTAGATTGCATCACAGGCCTGTCTCTTGTGATATACTCTAGATTGCATCACATGCCTGTCTCTTGTGATATACTCTAGATTCCATCACAGGCCTGTCTCTTGTGATATACTCTAGATTCCATCACAGGCCTGTCTCTTGTGATATACTCTAGATTCCATCACAGGCCTGTCTCTTGTGATATACTCTAGATTCCATCACAGGCCTGTCTCTTGTGATATACTCTAGATTGCATCACAGGCCTGTCTCTTGTGATATACTCTCCGGTGACATAGTCGCTGAAGTTTTGAGGGTGCTGCTTTGTAATAAATTCAACTCCAGCCTGTATGGCTCCGGCCCTCGAGTACCAGCTGTGGTCACATCACTCCGTGTATCCCTTTGTCAGAAAGTAAACACATGCTGACATCAGATACTGAAGAAGTGCTCAGATAACCAGGAGCTGGTAAATTAATGAATAATTGAATGAACAGGGCTGCTCACAGGTCAGAAGGGAAAGACAGTGCAGGAGAAAGGGGCTGAAGGAACATATCGAGACAGGAAGAGCAGCAGTGCTTTATGTGTAAAAAACTAAGTGCCAGGGCCCAAGGTATCACTCACTGGTTCACTGCAGCTGGCACACCACGTCACTTTTTAACTGCAGGTTTAAATTCAAGTTTTATCATTTTTTTAAAAGGTATATTACATAGTTTAATGCGCCACTAATGAACGCTGCTTGAAAATGCACACAGCGCCACCATGTGGTGGGTTCTCATAAATATGTACCTGGTGTTAACAAATAAGTGCTGGTGCCAAGCACGGGAAGACACCAGTACAAACTAAGCACTGAAGAACAGGCAAGAGGGAGCACAGACCGGTCAGGCAAGAGAGAAAGATGGGTTCAGATATGGTGAAGGGGGCAATCAGACAAGGAGATCTAGAGATGCAGAAAAAGGCCAGAGTGAGGGAGGGTGGGAAGTAGGGTGGTTAGCTTTTTAATGGGCAGATGACCTCTAGAGGTGATCTGTTGCACTGTTCTCTTCTCGCCCTTTCTCATGAAGGTACAGTTCAGCATCAGCTGTGGGGCAGTTGTGATTGGGGGTCGGGCCAGAGGCAACCACCCCTAATTCAGAGCAGCATGAAGAGCCGACGCATACCGCACACTACAGAATGCAACACACACCAATAGTCTAGGCTTTTGTATAGTGAATACACATAGCAACACACAACACCCAGATGCAATTAACAGAGCTCTCTCTCCTGCATTCTCAAACACATACACACAAAAACATATACAGACAGAGCAACTCATATGGAAACATCAACACACACAGATTAAGACACTTACAGACAGACACCCAGACAACGTGCTTCACGAGGCACCACATTTACAGGTGTGCACGCAATTTGATGTGGGCTAAAAAGCCAGGACTGGCTGGAGGTGTCACACATAACATGGGATCAGCTGGCAACTATGTATGGGGTACCAGGTTTATCAGTGCTGATGATGAGACTTCTCATGTGCGAGCCAGGGAGGGACCATCATCACATGCGGGTGTGCTTGAGATGGTCTGGAAGCGCAAGCATGGCGCAGACTCCAAGCCAGTCAAATGACTCCATATACTTTACATAATTGCTACCATTCCTTGACCAGAAAGATGATCAGGTTTTAAATCTAACAAGCATAAGGATATCGCAAGGCCTTTGCGCAAGAAATGATATTGCACAAAATCAAGTCACATTAAACGGACTCTAGAGCAGAAGAAAATATCATGTGACTTCTGTTCCACATAATGACTATGGGTGTGCGAAATTGGTCTAATTTTCATTCGCGTAATTATCCCTAATTTCAGGAAAGTTCAGCAAAGTTACTCATTTAGCACTATATTTTAGTGCAAAATGTGTCCTTGTGTGTATTTTGGACACAAGGATGCATTTCAAGCAAAAAAAAAGCATAATGTACCAGTGCCGAAAACAGAAGCCGTACATGTTCTGATCGTTGCTTTGTTCCTGTGCTCCCACTGCAGGATTTTTTGGTGCAAATGTGCTTTAATTACATGACAAGGCATAAATGATGGGGAGAGGATGTGGCTTTACGGCTAGAGCGGTCGATCTCTGAGCTGGGGAACCGGGTTCGAGTCTCGGCAGGGACTCTCAAGCTCCTGTGATTCTGGGCAAATCACATAATCTCCCCGTGCCCAACAAAAATGAATGTGTCCGTCTGTAACCCAACTGGTGCTCATGTAAAGTGCACTGATACCTTTGGATCAAGTTTTCGCTATATAAAAACATGTACTTTTGGGTAATGCGAAGTGCCCAAAATTCTGCCAGATTATTTCTTCATAATGAAACTTTCGCTCAGGCCTACTCACGACACCTTTACAGCCAGCCGTAGCCTCCCAAATGCTTTCAGTACTTAGGGCGCTCGACCTCGGACCTGGGGAACTGGGTTCGAGTCTCGGTAATGACGCTGAACATCCTGTGATTCTGGGCAAATCACGTAATCTCCCTGTGCCTAACAAAAAATGAATGTGTGTCCTCATGTAACCTAACTGGTGCTATGTAAAGCGCTCTGATACCTGATTGGATTCGGGTCTAGTTCGCGCTATATAAAACTCTGCAAAAAAAAAAGCTGCAGACCATGCCTTTTACAACACTCAGCGCCTTCAGCGAGTTGTTGCGTCTGTTAAATAGGTTAAATTCACAGTTTCCCAAAATGAAGTAGGATGGCTCAGATAAATCTGTAGCCTGTAATGTTTCCAAAATTGAAGTCGTCTACTGCCTACGAGCTTTGCTTAGAGTTTGGCGGGAACGCCGCCGATATCCTGTCCTCTCTATCACAAGTTCATTATAGCCTACGGCACTTTGTAATACGACGGATGGCGTATCTGTCACGTTTGTGATGGAGTATCCCGTCCGCCACACTCTAATAAGGTCCTAGATCATTTGGGTTGACAACTATGTACTGTGTGGGCAGTTCCCTGCCCATGCTGCTCCCATGGTTACGTTAGCTTAGCTCCATCTCTTGGTTTTTCATCCTGGGACTCCACTTTTCTTTCCCATCCTCCTCTTCTCTAGGTCCATGCTTCACTCCTCTCAACAGCCTTCTTTGTCCCTCACTCCCCGCCCACTCACCTTGCTGGCTGCAGTACCCAGCATGCACCTCTCTATGCGCGTGAGCACTTTCCTTTTACCTCCTGCTTCAGTCCCAGACCTACTTCATTTTTCATGCGATTCTGCGCTCGGCTGGCGACGGCAGCTCCATTAGATACCTGGCGCTGCCGAGGTACCCTGAGGAACTTAATCCGCTATCCCCGGCCTGTCAACGCATATGGTGCCATCCTATGTCACACAACTGCCAAAGTGAATGTAAAGTATGCGCACTGTGATCCTGAGAACAATGGGGTGGGGTCAGTGTGTGGGGCAGGCTGAGACACGGAGCGAAGTAGACAAGTTCTCTCCAGGACACCTACTGTAAACGATCCAAGACCCTGCAAAAATACGGATCGGGGAGACTCGGAAACTAGCCTGAATATCTCGTGCTGAGACAAAACGAACAGTAGTGGACATACCGGACGCCAATGTTTTAAGCCAAAAATGTATACCTCTCTATATGCCTGTCCTATCCTCTTTCTCTCTCTCTTTTCTATCCGCTCATCCTGCACCTACTTCTCTATCAAAAATCTAGCCAGCAAGGGGGTAACCGCCTAAGAACAGTAATGTACTAAAGTTTTCTGACAGCCGTGGTTAACCACGCTACTGCTTTTGTGATTGTATACAATTTATGAAAAAATTAATAAAAAATATATAAAAAAGCCTTACTGGATCCCAAGCAGCCTTTTGATTGGCTGATTAACCAATCACACACATTTACATTTCATTCAGATAGGGGGTACCCAGGAGGCAAGACTTGTTTCTACTTTAGCTGTCTGTCCCTCCTCTCGCTTCACAGTACAGAAGACCCCTTAACTCCCTTTCAGCCAGAGGTAACTCAAGGTCAAACTAATAAATATGGTAACTATTAAAATATTATGGGAACACTGTTGCCAGTAGGTCCTGCCCACTTCTACTTTTTGAGTCAGCTCCCTTCACACAGTCACTAGGTAAAGAACTGATGTCACACAGCGAACAGAACGGTGAACCAGAACGCCGTGCAGTTCAGCCGCGGAGTCTCTGCACAGCTGGTGTCTGCTGTGGGTTTTAAAAATATCTTAAGGACATTGGAGGCAGCTTCAAAAAGTTGTATTTATTTATTTTTTAATTTTGATAGGTGATGTAAGTGCTTCTTAGGTAGTGCTCGTTACGAAGCCCGGCCCCTTCCAAGGCCCCGCCCCCTCCAATGATGTGTTGAGTTATTAGATGTAGGTAGGTTTGCAGCCCCACCCCCTCCAATGATGTGTTGAGTTAATAGAGGTAGGTAGGTAGGTTTGCAACCCTGGTGACTGGTAGCTTCTGAGAGGTTTCAGCTTGAGTCCGCGTAGTTGCTGTGCGGTGCTACAATTGCACTGTTTTGTCATTTTAACCCATATTAATCCAACAATAAACTTCCTTCTTACTTTTTTCTTTCAATAAATTCAGCACTTTGAAACTGTAGGAAATATTGCAACCAAGCAGACAAAATGCATGCAGAACTTTAGCGGGAGCCAAAGAAAATCTTTAAAAAATGTAAGTCTCCTGGGAGCTGGCTAGAATTGAGCACCAGGGGAAGGGGTCCAAGGGCCATTGTATGGTTTGGGGAGGAGGCCCCATCCCGCCTCCACAAATAAAATTTTCATTGGGCCCTGGGGGATGGGGTGCTTGGGGCCATTACATGTCTCAGGAAGGGTGGCTGCACACCCTCCTCACTTTAAACTAAAATATATGTGTGGAGGACCCCAGGGATGGGCTCCCTGGAAGTGTTAAATGTCTCGGGAGGACACTGCCCTCACCTTGATGCTGCGAGCCCCAGAGCCCTGACTCACCTAGAGGGATTCAAATAAAAAATGGGCGGGAGTCTTTTCTTATTATTTTACTGCGGTAACGCACTACTAGCATCTTTGGCCCCGAGGGAAGCCCCACAATACCTAAGGAGGGAGGGTAAATATACTCCATTATATATATGATTTAAAAAAAACTCTGGACACAAGGACTGAGTCTCTGAGTCCTAAATTGGCTGCCAAACTTTGTTGCTGTGAGCCAGCCAATCAGATCTCATTTTTTGATATGCCGGTCCCACAGTATTACTGTGCCAGAACGATCTATACATTTTCATCATTAATTCCTCCAAAATTTATGATCGGCTAAAACACTAAATCACAAAAGTCATGCAAACCCTGTAAAGATCTAGCTTTCTGCCAGATTTTGTGTAATTCTTTTCAGCCATTTTGGGTGTAACCGCGTCTAAAGTTCGCATGGGAAACTGCATGAGGAAAACGTATTTTGGGGCCCATTCTTTTTCTTGGCCCCTGCTTGACGGATCACCCTGAACCTTTCCAGGAGGCAGCTGAGGTAAAGGAACCTTTTTCAAAGTTGTACGACGATTTTTCAAATGGAACTAAAGTTATTAGAAAAACAAAAAAATCCATTTTCTATGGAAATTCGGTCCTAACTATAGCTACACAGTGACAACCGCATCACCGTGATCAGCACAAATATGCAAAGAACATAAAGAATTACCAAAAACAAAAACATTTTTTCTCTATACTGCATCTCACCACACTGCTAGCTTTTCAACAAGCTTTTACTGTAACATACTTAAAGGGTATCTAATTTACAGCAGTGCGCTTCCCCATATGCCCAGGAAGGCAGGATCCCTGCAGTGTTTTTCAGGATAGCCACATAAGATACATTTACATATAATTAATCTTCAGGCCCTCATTTACATAATTAGTGGTTGTCTACACACGCTGGCATTGGTCCAATCTCCCTAGCCCAGCACTGTTCGCCCCCTGATTACAGTAATGGCTCCAGGGAGCAGAGGAAATGCTGGCACACACCCCAGATCTCTTACAAATGGTGTGACCCTGAGCCTGCAATAATATAATATATGACTATTTGCTGTTTAGAATTGCCTCCTAATATTTCACTTACAGAGCAATGAGCACATGTTCCCTGTTTCACAATGAAATCTGACATCTTGACAAATTGCTTTCTGCAGCACAGCAGCCCTGCTGTTCTGTCCCCTCTGTGCAGGGAGGAGGATGCTGAAAACCTCCTGCAGTCCTGCCAGAGTGTCTGACCTGTGTGCTGGGTGATGAGTGCCCACAGGCCTTTGGGGAAATGGTGGAGTCAAGGACAGACTTGTGCCTTGGACAGGACAGGTGTGTTGTGGTATCCTTCATAAAGTGCTTCATGCCCCAATGTGGGTGCCGGGGCACATTTTGGAGACAGGTAGTCAGTGCTTAATTTGCAAAATATTAAATGTCAGGGCTCCCGTCAGGAGGCCACTGCAGCTTGCACCATCCATTGCACCCGACATTGCTACCAATGACAGTATCAAAACAACTACTAACCACCAGATTCCTAAACGTTTGACAGTTCAGACTATTTCAACCTCCAAAGCTATAAGAATGGCTTGGGTGGCAGGTATTAGTCGTTTAAAATGTACATAGAATTAATAGACAACTGTTGTTGTGCTCATCTCAAAATTTGACAAACAGCGCCACCATGTGGCAGACTGTCATAAGAGCCGGTGTTGACATTTAAGTGCCAGTGCCGAGCACCAGAAACCACTGGCTCAAATTAAGCACTGGGTAGCATGCTACACTATGGTGGGGGCAGGGCTATCAGGGTGTTATGATTGCTGTGATCCTACTTAGAACGTTTCTTGGTGCTGTTCATGGGTGACCAGAGATCTGCTCTGATCTTGTCTTGGGATTGCAGCGCCTAGAGGTGTGAGGAAGGAGGAAGGTTGGGAGATAGACACTTCTACATGCTTATGAAATACACTATTTTGAATTTTGAAGAGACTTTATCATATTTTTACACGTTTGTTGAAAGATGTCTTACAAAATGAATGTGTGCCTAAATTTAAGAGGTGAAGGACACCTTATTTGCTTATTTTCTTTTACGTCAATTATGTAAATAACACCTGCCTGTTTATTTAACATCTTTCTGCATGTTTGTGCTCTCTCAAGTAAACAGCAGCACAATGCTGTTATTCAGCACGGGGTCACATGTGGCTCAGGAGGGCCACATGCAGCTCCCAGGCCGTACTTTGAGCATCACTGATGTATTGTTATGTAGAAAAACTGTCATTCCTATCATGTCACAATGTAACTTTGCTTTCCAAAAATCTATTAACATTTGCCTATTCAGTAAAAGCTTCTCTTTAGTTTACAGGTGATGTTTAATGTACACTCTTTTATGTCTGGTCTACCAGACAGCTTTTAGCTGTCTGTAGGTGAAAGCATATATACGGACTATGCTGAAAACGTACATTGGGTTTAGAGCCTGCCCATTGCTTACCATTGGTTGGCTTTATTGTCACTCACATCTGGTTTCTCCTTATTGGCTGCCTTGCCTTCCTTTTTCATGTGTTTGTTCCTCCCCTGGAGCATAGCCTCTTTACCATCATTTTGATTGTCTGGCTTGTATTATTCCGCTGCTTGAATTTAGGGAAGAAAGTGCCTGTGTTCTTATTCCTCCTCTCTCTCCTGAGGACAGTTTACCACTCCAATACCGAAAATCTCCTAGTTGTTTAACGTTCAACCATCCACTGCTCCATTGCTCCACACACTCAGAGTCATTTGGATTTTTAAAAAAAACTTTTTTTGTTGCTTGGCCACTCCACATTCGAAAATACGCTTTTGCACTAGTCCGTTGCTCCCAGACCACTTTCCTGTTGCAGACCTGCCCCAGGGCCAGGAACTTGCACGCCTTCCCTTCCTTTCCACGGAGGAGAGCGGGACTCATTGCCTGGCACTTTTCCAGGTGGGGTATCAACGAGCGGTTTGTTCCCGCCCCTCCCCGGAACAAACAACGCTAGGCACATGTTCTGAATAGTGCAGAATAAAAGGTTTATAATTTCTGCATCTATGTCTACACCAAGCACCTGTGGGGAGTGGGTAAAGTGCCCCACTTGTAGTCAAAGTTGTTCTCCCAGGGCATGGCTATTGCTGCTCACTGAACAACTACCATCTCTGCAGCCGGATGTCCCGCCCCTTCCTGGTTTGTCCAGGAAGTCGTCACCCTCAACATGTCGGCTGGCCTAAACGTCGCCTCAATGGAAGTGAGGAAACTTTACCCACCTCAACCCCACTCCATCTCCCAATCTTGATCCGACCTTTTGCCAATTACAGGGTGTTGGGTAGAAACATCGGTGTAGATCTGAGATTCACCAAAAAGCACAACCAACAGCTGTGCAGACTTTAATAGTGCTCACTAGTGAAAAAGAATGCAAGGATAATGGAGCCGAGCTTTTCGATCACCAACACCTTTGGAAGTCAGGTGCAAAAGTACAATTGCAGTATTTGCCACTCCTGCCCAAAAAACGGAAATCTAACGTGAAATCCTGACTATTGCTATTTCTGGCAATCACTTGCCACAGACCTCGGCTCAAGGACTGGCCCATTCGGGACTTTCATGTATTGATGGCGACCAGAAGTCCCACTGCTGGAGAGGGCCAGTTCCAAAGAGTAACTGCTTACACTATAAACACATTTCCATAGTACGTCATAGATTACCGTATTTACTCTATTCAATGCTCCTACCTGCCAGTGTAGGATGGTGCTGTAACACTTCTGTCAGATATGCACTGCAGTTCAACATCTCTGCTTAACGCTGAAGTTTATATTGACGCAAATGGAAAAACACAACATTTCAAAGTTGTTTGTTAAGAATAAATTAATGTGTCAGGCAATTGGAGACTTGGTCTGTACAATATCTAGGAGTGGTTCCTAAAAAAGGCCCAAGTGTTTTGATAGGCTGTCAGCCAATATATACAATTGTTCTTAAGAAGGGCACTCTCTGGGTGGCAAGTACCAGGCATGAGGTTTTACAAGGTGAAGTGTTCCTAAAATTATGTTTTTTTTTTTTAACTTATATTAGTAACACTGCTTCAACTTGTTTTTCGGTCGAACTAGAAGCGTACTGAGTGGGTGCACAGCCTTTAGAGGTGGGCTGACTTGAAGAATAAGGGGACAGTTCTGCTTGGCAGGTAGGGCTGGGTGGAGACAGTTACATGTCAGTCAACGTTTCCTGACAAGCCAGTGTCTCTGAAAAGTGGCTAAGCCTGGTTTAGAGCAATTGAAATGTCAGAAAATATAAACTGTCAAATCAGTGCCTCTGAAAGTTTGTTGGGCTGGGGCAGGATCAGCTACGATTGGGTGCCAGAATATTGAGAATAAAAATATATTCTATATATCACCAAGGTAACAACATATTCTATATATAAACAAGGTACATCTTTCTGCTCCATCCAGATCTTGCTTTGACTTGCATGTCACTCTTGCCTCAACTGTGAGTGATGAAAGCTTGCACTAGTCTGCCCTGCTGAAAATGTTTGCAGGGAATGGAAGATTGCCCTTCCTGCCTTTTGAGAATGAGGGAAGCTTGATTTACGTCTCCCACACGGTACCTGTTCTAGGAGAAAGGAAAGCTTGCACTGCTGCTGCCCAGTTTGTACATGCCCCATGATGGAGAAAGCGTATGCTGCTGTCCTAGCCTTATCCGTCCCCCGAAAAAGCAAAGCCTGGCCAGGATCTACCCATGGTTTACCCTTTCAGCAAAAACAGAGCTGTTGTTCCATTTTTTGAAAAAAGAAAGGATATATTGAAAACATTTGCATAGCATGCACTATGAACCAGGGACTTTTGTACAACATTTGATGCGAGATAGCGAGTCCTGATGAAGGTCCTGACCCTTTAGGGGCAATGTTTGATGGTTGAAACGTATCAACGGAAAAGAGAAGCAGGGTCTGTTGGTCAACACACATGTTTTTTTTATCTTGTGGTAGGGAGGCACTGGTAAAAACGCCTCAACTATCCCCTACACAATTTTAATGTAGGTCTGATAATTTAGCAACGCATTATGAGCATAACTCCAGCCAAACTAGGGATCCTATAACTAAGAAACTTACAACAAGTGAACAGGAGTTCTCTCGGATGCTTCCCAGTGTTGGATGTGGGACTCACTGTTGAAGGATTACATGACATTATATGAAGAAACACATTAATATATGGCACTCACGCCAGAGGTTTTTCTGTTTCTGTAGGTTTATGTCTACAGAGATCACACGTCTATTATTTCCTCTCCCTCCCTCATTACTGCGTGTGATACCCATGTTGCTCTGGTGTTGTATGTGTGAGAGAATTATGTGATGTTGCTCAAGCCCCTGCCACCTAACCTTTATTTATTATTTTTGCTGGGTAAGGTGGTGCTGTTGCTGTTCACATTGTACATGTGTTCTCTTGTGAAGCTTGGTACAATGGTTTCCTTTATACAAATTGATTCGAAAAATCAAAATGGATTAGCTAACTGTTATAAATTATTACTCTGAGGCAAGTGTGAGTACAACGTCTTTATTCTGTCATCCACTCTCCGTAACTGACAGCATGTCAACATTCTAAGGTGAACTCTGGAGGAACGTTCCAAGAGGGAGGAGGGGGCGGGGGGAAACGAGGGAAGCTACCACTAGGGAGAGAAAGGAGAATAACATTGCAGTGGAGGGTACCAAGGAAAAGGAAGGAAGATTACAACACTAACTTTGCAAACTTTTAAAACATGGCTGACGCGCGGCTACCAGCAATGTATAACACCGTCGCCAGTTCTGACATTATAGCCAACCTGACATGGGTGTAGGAAGTGTGGGGGACGCAGGGGACATATTCCCCCCCCCCCCCAGATTTTGAAGTGGTGGGGATGCAGGGGACAAGGGTGGGGGGGAACGAGAAGACAAAATAATTTCTCTTCTCCCTTCTGTGATTCACAGGGCCTTTGGCGCGTGAAAGCACTACCTTTAATGTCCCTGCAGGCAGAGCGGCCTTTGCCAAGATAGCGCTCGCTGGGCGTGGGCGGAGAGGACTCTGGTGCCCTTGCTGATGGTAGTGAATAGAATGAGGCAGCAGGGGGTTCCTTTTGTGGCCCCTGAACACAAACATCCCGGACGTCCCCCAGCTCACCTAAATCACATTTAGCTTAGCTGCCAAGGCAGATGATGGGTTTGATGATGTGTGCTAGCAGAGGTCAGAGGGTGAAGGGAGGGTAAGAATGGGAATCCCATTTTGGGAACATTTTTAACCCACATGGTATTCTATCCAATGAACCATCACTAGGAGACGCTAGGGAACCGGTGGTCTCTCAATCTTCTTTGTCCTTGAGCTCATCGCTCACCTTACAAGAAGTGGAAGATGCTCTGTCAAAAGGCATACCATTAAAAGCACCCGGCCCTGATTTATTGCCTTTGGACTTTTTTAAACACAATGTTAAGGTTTGGGCCCCCTGTTGTTAAATGTTTTTAGAGCAGTTGTCATTAGCCGTATTCCGGCATCATGGAAGGAGGCAGTAGTGGTGCCAATTTTTAAGAAGGGCGATAGATCAGACCCCCGATGCTATCGCCCAATCTCCTTAATTGATGCATCGTGTAAGATATTGGGTAGGGTTATTCTAGCCAGACTAGAAACATGGGCAGATTCGGTGGGCCTTATTGTGAATTCCCAATATGGGTTCAGAAAAGGAAAAGGTACTGTTGAACAGTGCCTGAACCTGGCCCTGATCATAGGGAAATACATGAAGGCAAGGAAATCCTCCATTCACCTTGCCTTCATGGACCTTTCAAGTGCATTTGACACTGTGTGTCGGAGCAAGCTGTGGCAAATGATGGAGGTCATGGGCTTCGAGGAACCCTTAGTCACCCTGCTCCGTAGACTCCATGAATCCACTACTGTGGCCATAAGGTTTGGGCCAGGGGGAGAGAAAACTAAGTCTATCCTCTCAACTGAGGGCGTTCGACAAGGATGCATATTAGCTCCTTTTTTGTTTCTTGTTTACACTAATGGTCTGGAAAAATATCTGTTGGACCACTGTCATGATTTTCCAAACGTCAACGGCAGGAGCATTCCAATGCTTTCTTACGCCGACGACACGGTACTTATGACACTCACAGGAAACAGTATGCAGCACTGTCTTGATGCCTTCCACAAATTCATGTTGGACCTAGACCTCAAGGTAAACTTTGCCAAATCCTTTGCCATGGTTTGTGGCCCAAAGGGTACCAAAACCAGAAAGTTTGTAGTCAATAACTCCACCATTGAAAAGGTTGAAAACTTTAATTATTTGGGAAACCTCTTTAACAACAAACTAAGCTGGGTCCCGTTAATCCAGACTCGAGTTCAAAGTGCTAGTCGCTCCATAGAGGGTCTGTTTCGTTTTTGTGGCAAACTAGGACAAAAACCTGTTATACATCTAAAAACCTTGTATAAAGCTAAATGTTTGTCGGTTGCTACTTATGGGGCAGGGGTCTGGGGGACTGAAAGCCCAGATAAGATACAGATCATGGAGAATACATTTTTAAAGCGTGTATTGGCTATTCCACCAGGCTCCTTAAATAGATTTGCCCACAACGAAATAGGTCTAAGCCACGTGAGTGACACCATTCGCCTTTCCCCTTTACTGTTATGGGGCAAAATATGGCTATCAGAGGACTTACAACTTACCAGAGATATCCTCCGGGATTGTTTAAAACTGGCAAACATGAAACAGATCCCCTGGCTATCCTATGTAAATGAGATGCTCCATAAAATAGGCTTGGGTGATATTTTTGACAACCCCGAAAATATACAGGGAGATATCAAAGTTGTAATTAAAACAAATTATTGGAAATCACCGTTTGTGAATTCCCCGGTTAGCCCTAATGTTTTTAAGGCGACTTTGCAGCACCAGTTTTATTTAACCTTCACAAACCACGTGCAATGGCGATTCTACTTGACAAGGTTTAGGCTACACATCTTGCACTTCCTTTTTGCGTTTCCTAAACAGGGGGGTTGGTGTGAGAGACTGCCCCCCTGTCCTTGTAATAACAAAGATAGCCAAAGCACGATGCATATTGTTCTTTTCTGTTCCCTATATAAGGACCCGAGAATCAGGTTTATTAAGCCGATCCTTAAGGAAAAGCAACCATGCCATTATATAGAGGGTTATGATTATTTATTATCTCTGTCTTCACCTGGTGTCTGCTGTGCAATGTTAAATTTTATACGGGTGTCACTTTTGATTAGAAAACGGTATGGCTAAATCTGGCCCCAAGAAGCTGACCCTTTGATCATGTATATTGTATATTGTTGCATCGTGATTTTCTTATTTATTCTTCGGCCCTTCAATGCATGCTCCGGCACGAAGAACTTATGAAATTATCTAATTTGATTGAAAGCAAAAGCTATGGGGTCTCCATACGTGATTATATTAGCTAATGGATTTTTATTAGTTTAGTGTTATAATTGTAAGACTGTCTTTTAAAAATGAACTTTGAATAATGCTTGTAAATGAAATTGTTTGACTTTTATGATTCTTTTGTTTTGAATCGAATAAAGTTTTTGAACTGAACTGATTCACAGGGCCTTTGGCGCGTGAAAGCACTACCTTTAATGTCCCTGCAGGCAGAGCGGCCTTTGCCAAGATAGCGCTCCCTGGGCGTGGGCGGGGAGGACTCTGGTGCCCTTGCTGATGGTAGTGAATTGAATGAGGCAGGAGGGGGTTCCTTCTGTGGCCCCTGAACACAAACATCCCGGACGTCCCCCAGCTCACCTAAATCACATTTAGCTTAGCTGCCAAGGCAGGTGATGGGTTTGATGATGTGTGCTAGCAGAGGTCAGAGGGTGAAGGGAAGGTAAGAAAATAGGCTAAAGGGGTGTTAAAAATATCACATGCCCTACGATAATGAAGTACGAAAACTACTTTAAATTGGCAAACCATACAGAAACGAACAGTCAGAGACAAGGATAAGGCTGGAGCAAGAGGAGAAGGGTGTTGCTGTTGGCATAACCATAATGCACACAGCTCCATGCATCCCTCAGAAAATTGGTGCCCAGCCCCTGGACCCAACTCGCCCAAGCTAAAGGACGGCCCTGACTGCATATGACCTGGGACCTCCCCCAGTTACCTGTGACCCATCTGATAGTCACAGAGGCCACCCTATCCCTACACTTTTGATGAAGGCAGCAGTAAGATTTGAAGAAATAAAGTGAAGAGATTTGGGAAAATACAGTATTTGGCCAGGTGCTTCACCACTCTTGCAGCAAGCATCCTCACAACACACACATGCATGTACACATGCGCACACACACACGCGCGTACATGGTTGTCCCTGTCCCCCCCAGAAACTTTGTGTCACCTACGCCCCTGCAACCTGACGTCGCATGCTGGAATTGTGAGTCCCTATAGACAATGGGACAGCAAAACTACAAACCCCACAAGGCAACAGGCAGTAGACTGAAAAACCAGAAATAGTTGATGGTATCATACGTCACTGTACCAGTTGGTTGATTAGTGAAATGTAAAATAAAAATGTTAACACCTGACATTCTGCCTTTTTCCTTAGGGCTAATCAAGGGTTAAACAGCACCACGGGTCAGAGGGCAGAGACAGCCTTTCCGACAGAGACTGGAGCATCTCACTGCTAAGGGGCCACCATTAACACTTCTTGGAAAAACACACAGGCATGATGAAAAGCCATTATTTACCAGAGCAATTAAAGCCGCACCAGTTTAACCTATCTCAAGAAACACTGAGACAGGAAAAACAATGTCCTGGCACCCCTCTTCCTGCAGCCACCCTCGGCCTAGACATGGATGAGATTCAGATGGAACCCTGATGCATTGAACAGGTGCAGCACGTGCTGCAGGTACTGCCCCCTGAAGGCAGTCCTACGCTTCTTACGGGTTGATTTAGACCCTTGTGCTAGTTAGAGACGTCACAAGGGGAGGGGAGGGCAGCTATTGCCCCTTTGCCTCAGGCCCTGCACAGTTTTGGCCCCCGCTCTGCTGTTCCATGTTTTTAAATAATAAAACATGAGGTTTCACCTATTCGGTCTTGATGCATCTAAGGGGGCAACACCACACGCAGGCCTCAAATGCTGAGTTTTCTCTTTCCCACAGTAAATGTCAATTTAATTATGAGCTACTCATTACATCAGAAACCAAAGAGAGCCCCCCCCACCCCCCCAAGGATTTGTCTACCCGCCCCACAAAGCTACTGACATCGCCTCATGCTGGTGGGTTAAGAAGAAAGAAAATGTATTTGATACATTCTAGTTCCTATGTCATGCAATGCAAATGCCCAGAAAACAAAATGTCTTTACGCATGTTACTTTGCCTCTCTTTGCACCGCACGTGCACCAGCACAAACACATAGTAAATAACCCCCATGGAGTTATTCTTCCTCATAGAAGATTCACCAAAGCACAGTTTTGTCTAGTGGAGCATATTACATCTATTTGCATTGCTTCTCCTTAGGCACAAAGATTTGTTTGCCATCCACTCAAGTTATTTTTTAATAAAAAGGATTCAACTTTCTGGTAGGTAGATGCACATTACTGATATGGTGAGATGGTACTGCTGATTAATATGGGAGAATCTGATCTATTAGACTTTTTCAACTCCTGCCTTCAAAGTCTATAGATTCTTACAAATGAAGAATTGACAAACCCAATTTGTCCGGCATTGGTGGCTAACCTGTTGGCTTTGCCAATGTTTGTTTTGTAAATGGTTTCTGTTAAACTTTGTTACAAAAACCATTCAGATAGCACCCACGCATGCATGTACATGCACACACATGCACATGCACGAGCGACACTTCTGAATGGGATATTGCAACAACATTTTCGAAAACCATTGGAAGTATATGGATGCGTACAATGCGCGTATATAAAGACACGTGAGGGGTCTGTTAGGGGAAATGATGGATTCTCGCCAAAGGTAAAAAAGGAAAAGGAAAAACAAACTTAAGCAAAACACACATATTGGCTCAGCAGCCCTGGTACTGGAGGGGACTACCTTTGGTGTGGATGTGCACGGGGTGCAAGGCAGAATGCAGCTATTCACAGCCTGGTATGCCGGAGGCTGAAGTGGGATTGCATTGTGCCCCATGGAGGAAGAAAAATATGAATGGCACCACACCTGGACAAAGGGTGATGAGGGCTGACTGAAAGACATTGTATGATAAGCTTGTATAGATCTACATTTATTAAAATCAAAAGATCTTGGCTAACGCCAGGCCTAAAAGTGAATCCTAAAATAAAATATCTGGACACCTAATTCCAATCTGTATTGCACTGGTGAAACTGCTAAATAGGAGGTGTCCAGCCAATGCCGCAGACCGTTCCCGGATTTTACGGATAAACACGGCACATGCCAATAATTTTCATTAAAACCCATTGATTGTAAACGTATCTTCTGTGGTTATCCTGAAAATTTGGCACGGATCTTTCTCTCCTGGACATGCACTGGACATCCCTGCAACCGCTATGCCACAGGGACCAAGCCTTCTTCACTGGGCTCCAGATGGGACTTGTATCTTCGGCTACTTTCGTCCCTCAGCTGGTTTGCCCTTCTCAATAAGCGCTGAACTCCGAGTATCCTCCTAATACCCTTGACAAAGTACAGTGTGTGTCCCTTATCCTTGATGCATACTACGCACACTCCTTGTCATTCAGGGTGACAGTAAATGAAAAGGAACCAGGTGCCAGACTGCAATCTTTCTTGTTCACCAGCCTGTGGTCTGTCACCAGTGCAGTCTCTTACTAGGAGCAGTTCTGAGAATTTATGAGAATCCGCCTCATCTCAGCACCTTAAAGTCACAGTTTCTGGGTCTGTTTATCCCACTCTTGGGATGCGAGCTTCAGTGACCAACTTTTCTGTCCGCAAGTGACCTCAAAATAGTTTAGGATAACAGGATATCAGTCCACAACAGAGAGATAACCCTGGAATGTGAAAACAAGAGCCATACCCAACAGGGACCCTACTCTCTGAAGATGTTAATCAGGAATCTTTCACTTCCTCAGTACTTGGGTGGGACCAGCCGTCCATGGTCGCCTCCTTGGAACCATATAATTCCAGTGGCCCTGATTATTGTCCCACAGAATGTTGTTTACCATAAAAGGACCTGACATACTCGGAACAGTGAATTGTAATTCAAAGACCAAGGGCGCATGCTCATCACAGAATGCTGTGCCAAGTCTGCTAGATTTCCCCTAGTAGATACAAGCCACCAGTTGCACATTATGGAGTTTGCGAAGTTGCAAATAATTTTTTTGCCTTTTGAAGATCTACCGAAAACGTTTTCACTTTGCCACTTTCAGGCGAACTTTTTACTTTTACAGCAATTTATATTGAACACACCATTATTTTACTCTAGCAGACTGATTCTGCATAAGATCTACTCCTCAGAACAACCGTAGTCTTTATCTACTGTGTAGTGCCATGATGCATAGAAAAGCTCCCCCAAACAAAAACTGGCAGAGAATTTTTTTTGCAGAAAATTTCCAGCTTGGCTGAGTTCAATTAGGTAAACATTATTTCAGCATATGGTGAGATTTATTTTGCAGCGTGGTGAAAAAACTACTGCTGACATATCCAGTACACTGACATACGGGTGCAACAGCTCACCGGCTCTGCAAACTCCCAAAGGCACTGGAGACAGCCGTGATTCAAGTCACTCATGCAAAAGGCTCACCTTGCAGCAGAATCACCCCTCAAATACACCTAAGGTGCAGACATGGTGGAGCAGCAGACTTACCTGTGCTCCCCTGTTTAGCAGATTCAACCATGCAGCACACTCACTCATGCAATACACACCTGAGACCCAGACACACGCCTGGAGCAGAATGATCTTTGGAAGAACCTGCCCCATGCAGAACACTCACTCATGCAATACACACCTGCGGCCCAGCACACACACCTGGAGCAGAATGATCCTTGAAAGAACCTGCCCCATGCAGCACACTCACTCATGCAATACACACCTACGGCCCAGACACACACCTGGAGCAGAATGTTCTTTGGAGATAATTGACCCATACAGCACACTCACTCATGCAATACACACCTGCGGCCCAGACACACACCTGGAGCAGAACGTCCTTGGAAGAAACTGGCCCATGCAGCACACTCACTCATGCAATACACACATGCGGCCCAGACACACACCTGGAGTAGAATGATCCTTGGAAGAACCTGCCCCAGGCAGCACACTCACTCATGCAATACACATCTGCAGCCCAGACACACACCTGGAGCAGAATGATTCTTGGAGGAACCTGCCACAGGCAGCACACTTACTCATGCATTACACACCTGCAGCCCAGACACACACCTGGAGCAGAATGATCCTTGGAAGAACCTGCCCCAGGCAGCACACTCACTCATGCAATACACACCTGCAGCCCAGACACACACCTGAAGCAGAATGATCCTTGGAAGAACCTTCCCCATGCAGCACACTCACTCAGGCAATCCCCACTTGCGGCCCAGACACACACCTGGAGCAGTATGATCCTTGGAAGAACCTGCCCCATGCAGCACACTCACTCATGCAATACACACCTGTGGCCCAGACACACACCTGGAGCAGAATGATCCTTGGAAGAACCTGCCCATGCAGCACACTCACCCATGCAATACACGCCTGCGGCCCAGACACACACCTGGAGCAGAATGATCCTTGGAAGAACCTGCCCCATGCAGCACACTCACCAGTGCAATACAAGCCTGCGGCCCAGACACTCACCTGGAGCAGAATGATCCTTGGAAAAACCTGCCCCATGCAGCACACTCACTCATGCAATACACACCTGCGGCCAAGACACACACCTGGAGCAGAATGATCCTTGAAAGAACCTGTGCCATGCAGCAAACTCACTCATGCAATACACACCTGCGGCCCAGACACACACCTGGAGCAGAATGATCCTTGGAAGAACCTGCCCCATGCAGCGCACTCACCCATGCAATACACACCTGCGGCCCAGACACACACCTGGAGCAGAATGATTCTTGGAAGAACCTGCCCCATGCAGCACACTCACTCATGCAATACACACCTGCGGCCAAGACACACACCTGGAGCAGAATGATCCTTGAAAGAACCTGTGCCATGCAGCAAACTCACTCATGCAATACACACCTGTGGCCCAGACACACACCTGGAGCAGCATGATTCTTGGAAAAACCAGCCCCATGCAGCACACTCACTCATGCAATACACACCTGCAGCCCAGACACACACCTGTAGCAGAATGATCCCTGGAAGAACCTGCCCCATGCAGCAGGCCCTTCCAAGCAGCAGACCGCCTGATGCAGGAGAGTGGCCAGTGCAGCAAATGTACCTCTTCTCACATTTGCAGCAATCATACGTGCCGGAGAGTCGCTAATGCTGCAGATTCACTGCTGCAGACTCACCCACAAAATGTACCTATGGAAAAGATATAGTGCTGCAGCAGTCTTACCGCTTGGAAGAAATTGGCCCATGCGGAAGGCTCTTCCAAGCAGCAGACCGCCTGATGCAGGAGAAAGGCCAGTACAGCAAACGTACCTCTTCTCACATTTGCAGCAATCATACGTGGCGGAGACACACTAGTGCTGCAGATTTACCGCTGCAGAATCACCCACAAAATATACCTATGGAAAAGACATAGTGCTGCAGCAGTCTTACCGCTTGGAAGAAATTGTCCCATGCGGCAGGCTCTCCCAAGCAGCAGACCGGCTGATGCGGGAGAGTTGTCAGTGCAGTAAATGTACCTCTTCTCACATTTGCAGCAATCATACATGGCGGAGACGAACTAATGCTGCACATTCACTGCTGCAGACTCACACACAAAATATACCTATGGAAAAGACATAGTGCTGCAACAGTCTTACCCCTTGGAAGAAATTGCTACATGCGGCAGGCTCTCCCAAGCAGCAGACCGCCTCATGCAAGAGAGTGACCAATGCAACAGACGTAACCCTACTCCCATGTAAGACAGTGACATGGGGCGCAGATTCACTCATGCTGCAGAAAAAACACCTGCGTAACAGACTTACCTCTGCATTCGTAATGTCTGTGCTGCAAACTTACACCGGGCCATGCAGCAGACGTACACCAGTGTACCTGACTACCACCAGTACACCTGACTCAAACCAGTGCAACAGTCACACCCATGCAGCAGCCTGACTTGTTCATCAGACTGTCCGGCAGCAGTAGACTCAAACATGCAGCAGTTTTTGGCAGTGTAGTAGTCACCTTTCTCCCAGACTCACACTTGAGTAGCAGATTCACAACAGTCAGTAGATCCATAGTTGACCTGTAGTAACTGCACACTTTGCACAAAGACCCATACTTGGGCTGCTGACTGACAGTTAGTTAGTGACTCAAATCTGGGCATGGGATTCAAACTTATGCAGCAGAAATGACATCCGGGGAAAGATCTTACTAGCAGAAGACTCAGTTGCATCAGTGTCATGCACAAGGCTCCCAGAGCACACTGGTTGGACAGCATGCAGCTTTGTAGCGTAGCCTCGCCCATACAGCACTCACTCATGTAGCAGACCCTTTTGTGCAGCTTACTCAACCACACAGCGAGCGTGCACATGCATGCAATTCACTTGGATGCAGCACACTAAAGACTGCAGCAAGCGCACACTCTTGCAACATATGTATGCATGCAACAGACCCACCTGTTTGGCAAATGCACATCTGTGCAGCAGAATCACTCATACTACAATGTGGACCCAAATAGCAATCTCTTGCGTGCCTAACCCTCATGAATGTAATGGATGCATCTAATGCGACGACTCACTTGTGCAACAACTCACTCATGCTCTAGGAAGTCGCCTGGTATTTAATAATTCCTTTTTTAATATAATGCTTTGAATAGTGACTCATTTGCACACCTCATCCATACAGCAGATATTCACATGCAACAGACTCGCACCCATGCATCACACCTGTGCGACTGATTCACCCTTGAAGTAGACTCTAGGACGAAGCAGACTCGCTGAGAAAGCACTCCCTTGTTCAGCAGATACATCCATACAGATTGACCTGCACAACACACTCAGTCTTGCATGAGACTCACCTTGAAGTCATCTCCCCAATTCAGTAGAAGCGCCTGCACAATATGCTCCCTATCACCAAGTTGTTTTGCATGCCTAGCACACTCTCCTTGAAGTAGATGCGACTATGCATGAAATTCCCCCTTGCAGCAGATCAACGGCACAACACTTACCCTTGTAGCAGACTTGCCTAGACAACAGACTCGCCGAAGCAGCAGCCTCGAATGTCTAGCAAGATCTGCTTGCAGCAGACACTATCATGTAGGAGATTCACCCGTGCGGACTCTACACATCTGCAACACTCACTCCTGCAGCAGACTCGCTTGCACAGCAGACTCACCCATTTAGTAGACCTGTATCAGCAGCAAACTTTGCTTGCAGCAGAATCTTCCATGCAGAAAACTCAGCCATGCAACAGATAGACCTGCGCAACATCCACTCCTGCAGTAGACTCGCTTGCACAGCAGACTCACCCATTTAGTAGACCTGCATCTGTAGCAAACTTTGCTTGCAGCAGAATCTACCATGCACAAAGCTCAATCATGCAACAGACAGACCTATGCAACAATTACTCCGCAACAGGCTTACTTGCACATCAGACTGACCCATGCAGTAGACCTGCATCTGTAGCAAACTTTGCTTGCAGCAGAATCTACCATGCACAAAGCTCAATCATGCAACAGACAGACCAGCGCAACAATCCCTCCTGCATCAGACTCGCTTGCACAGCAGACTCACCCATGCTGTAGACCTGCATCGGAAGCAGACTCTACCATGTATAAAACTCAGGCATGCAACAGATAAACCTGCTAAAAAAATCACCCATTTAGCAAACTTGCTTGCACACCTGACTGACCTATGCAGTAGACCGGCATCTGTAACAAACTCTGCTTGCAGCAGACCCTACCATTCACAAAGCTCAGCCACGCAATAGATAGATCTGACCATCACTCATTCAAGCAGCAGACTCGACTGCACACCAGATTGACCCATGCAGTAGACCGGCATCAGTAGCAAGCTCTGCTTACAGTAGACTCTCGCACGCACAAATCTGAGCCTCGAAACAGATAGACCTGTGCAACACTCACTCCTGCAGCAGGCTCGCCTGCACAGCAGACTCAACCCTTTAGTTGACTTACATTGGTAGCAAACTCTGCTTACAACAGAGTCTACCATGCACAATACTCAGCCATGCAAAAACAATACTCAGCCATGCAAAAAATAGACCTGAGGAACACTCACTCCTACAGCAGGCTCGCTTGCACAGCAGACTCAACCATGCAGTAGACCTACATTGGTAGCAAACTCTGCTTGCAACAGACTCTACCATGCACAAAACTCAGCCATGCAAAAGATACACCTGCGGAACACTCACTCCTGCAACAGGCTCGCTTGCACAGCAGACTCACCCATGCAGTAGACCTACATCGGTAGCAAACTCTGCTTGCAACAGACTTTTCCATGCACAAAACTCACCCATGCAACAGATAGAAATGTGGGCCACTCACTCCTGCAGAAGACTCGCTTGCACACCAGAGTCACCCATGCACTAGACCTACATCGGTAGCAAACTCCGCTTGCAACAGACTCTACCATGCACAAAACTCACCCATGCAACAGACATATCTGCGCAACAATCACTCCTGCAGCAGACTCGCTTGGACAGCAGACTCACCCATTTAGTAGACCTGCATCAGTAGCAGACTCTACCATGCATAAAACTCAGGTATGCAACAGATAGACCTGCTCAAAATCACCCATTTAGCAGACCTGCTTGCACACCCGACTGACTTATGCAGTAGACCAGCATCTGTAACAAACTCTGCTTGCAGCAGACCCTACCATTCACAAAGCTCAGCCACGCAATAGATAGATCTGACCATCACTCATTCAAGCAGCAGACTTGCCTGCACACCAGATTCACCCATTCCATAAACGGGCATCAGTAGCAAGCTCTGCTTGCAGTAGACTCTAGCACGCACAAATCTTAGCCTCGCAACAGATAGACCTGTGCAACACTCACTCCTGCAGCAGACTCGCCTGCACAGCAGACTCACCCCTTTAGTAGACTTGCATTGGTATCAAACTCTGCTTAAACAGACTCTACGATGCACAAAACTTAGCCACGCAATAGATAGATCTGACCACCACTCATTCAAGCAGCAGACCCGCCTGCACACCAGATTGACACATGCAGTAGACCTACATCAGTAGCAAACTCTGCTTGCAACAGACTCTACCATGCACAAAACTCACCCATGCAAAAGATAGACCTGTGGAACACTCACTCCTGCAGCAGGCTCGCTTGCACAGCAGACTCACCCATGCAGAAGACCTACGTCAGTAGAAAACTCTGCTTGCAGCAGACACTACCATGCACAAAGCTGACCCATGCAAAAGATAGACCTGCGGAACACTCACTCCTGCAGCAGGCTCGCTTGCACAGCAGACTCACCCATGCAGTAGACCTGCATTGGTAGCAAACTCTGCTTGCAACAGACTCTACCATGCACAAAACACAGCCATGCAAAATTTAGACCTACGGAACACTAACTCCTGCAGCAGGCTCGCTTGCAAAGCAAACTCACCCATGCAGTACACCTATATCGGTAGCAAACTCTGCTTGCAACAGACTCTACCTTGCACAAAACTCAGCAATGCAACACACAGACCCCCGGAACACTCACTCCTGCAGCAGGCTCGCTTGCACAGCAGACTAACCCATGCAGTAGACTTACATCGGTAGCAAGTTCTACTTGCAACAGTCTCTACCATGCACAAAACTCAGCAATACAACAGACAGACCCTGGAACACTCACTCCTGCAGCTTGCTTGCTTGCACAGCAGACTCACCCATGCAGTAGACCTACATCTGTAGCAAATTCTGCTTACAACAGACTCTACCATGTACAAAACTCAGCCATGCAACAGACAGACCTGCGCAACACTCACACGTTTAGGAGACTCGCCTACACACCTGACTCAACCAAGTAGTACACCAGCACCTAAAGTAAACTCTGCTTGCAGCAGACCCTACCATTCACAAAGTCCATTCACGCAACAGATAGACATGTGGGACACTCACTCTTGCAGCAGACTCGCCTGCACAGCAGACTCACCCGTTTAGTAGACCTGCATTAGTAGCAAACTCTGCTTACAACAGACTCTACCATGCACAAGACTCAGCCATGCAACAGACAGACCTACGGAACACTCACACATTTAGCAGACTCACCTACACACCAGACTCACCCAAGTAGTATACCAGCACCTCAAGTAAACTCTGCTTGCAGCAGACCCTACCATGCACAAAGCCCAGTCACGCAACAGACAGATCTGACCATCACTCATTCATGCAGCAGACTCGCCTGCACACCACACTCATCTATCCAGCAGAGTCGCTAGATAGCAAACACTCCCTAAAGCAGGCTTCGTAATACTGCAGAATCACCTGTGTTGGCAGCAGGAGCATGAATGCGACTGAATCTCCTGAACAGCAGACACCCCCCCCCCCGCAGCAGACTCACCTCCTGGAGCAGGCTCACACTCCAACACTCATCCATGCAGCAGACTTACCAATGTAGCAGTCACACACTCTGCAGGAGTCTCGCACTTGCAGCAGACATACAGATGCAACAGACACACCTCCTGCAGAAGACCCACTTATGCAACAGCTCACTTCTCTCATCAGACAGAATTTGCAACACTCGCCCTTGCCTTTGCTTTGCTCCTGTAGTAGTACAAGACCCTGTAGAAACCTAACACTTGCAGCAAGCATACACATGCAGCAGGCTCAGTAGTGCAGGAGAAAAAGGTCTTCAAAGAACCAGGCATTTGCAGCAGACTCACCAGTGCAGGAGACACACGTCCTGCAGGAACCTTACACGTGCAGCAGGCTCACAAGTGCAGGAGACAGAGGTTTTTAAAGAACCAG
Source organism: Triturus cristatus (assembly GCF_964204655.1). NCBI lineage: Eukaryota > Metazoa > Chordata > Amphibia > Caudata > Salamandridae > Triturus > Triturus cristatus. The sequence goes on from NC_140595.1 coordinate 64,137,113, forward strand.
GCACTTGCAGCAGACTCACCAGTGCAGGAGACACGCGTCCTGCAGGAACATCACACCTGCAGCAGGCTCACCAGTGCAAGAGACAGAGGTCTTTAAAGAAACAGGCACTTGCAGCAGACTCACCAGTGCAACAGACGCACGTCCTGCAGGAACCTCACAGTTGCAGCAGGCTCACCAGTGCAAGAGACAGAGGTCCTAAATGAGCCTCACATGTGCAGTAGAATCACAAGTGCAGGAGACACGTGCCCTGCAGGAACCTTACACTTGCAGCAGATTCACCAGTGCAGGATACACACGTCCGGCAGAAGCCTCACATGTGCAGAGGACTCGCCAGTGCAGGTTATGCAGGTCATGCAGGAACCTTGCAATTGCAGCAGACTCACTAGTATAGGCGACAGGCGTCCTGCAGCTGTTCACAAGTGCAGGAGTCCATGTACAGGGGCTTAAAGTAAAGCTGAGTCCGGTGCTGGGACTCACCTGTGCGGTAGAGTCTGAGTACAGGGACTCACAGTGCAGCTGAGTCCAGGTGTAGGGACTCACCCATGCAGGGACTCAGCCGTATGGCTAAGTCCAAGTGCAGGGACTCACCGTGCAACAAAGTCCAGGTGCAGGGACTCGCTGTGCATCAGAGACCAGGTGCAGGGACTCGCCCATGCAGGGACTCACTGTGCAGCAGTTCAGGTGCAGGGACTCACCGCGCAGCAGAGACCAGGTGCAGGACTCACCCGTGCAGGGACTCACGGTGCAGCAAAGTACAGCAGAGTCAGGTGCATGGACTCATCGTGCAGCAGAGACCCGGTGCAGGGACTCACCCATGCAGGGAATCACCATGCAGCAGAGTCCAGCAGAGTCCAGGTGTAGGGACTCACCTTGCAGCAGAGCCCAGGTGCAGGTTCTCACCCGTGCAGGGACTCACCCGTGCAGCAGAGACCAGGAGCAGGGACTCACTCACCCGTGGAGGTACTCACCCGTACAAGTCGCAGTGCTGAGGACTCACGGTGCAGCAGAGTCCAGGTGTAGGGACTCACCTTGCAGCAAAGATCAGGTGAAGGGGCTCACCCGTGCAGCAGAGACCAGGAGCAGGGACTCACTCACCCGTGCAGGGACTCTCACCCGTACAAGCCACAGTGCTGGGGACTCACGGTGCAGCAGAGTCCAGGTGTAGGGACTCACCTTGTAGCAAAGATCAGGTGAAGGGGCTCACCCGTGCAGGGACTCACCCGTGCAGCAGAGACCAGGAGCAGGGACTCACTCACCCGTGCAGGGACTCACCCATAGAAGTCGCAGTGCTGGGGACTCACGGTGCAGCAGAGTCCAGGTGTAGGGACTCACCTTGCAGCAAAGATCAGGTGAAGGGGCTCACCCGTGCAGGGACTCACCCGTGCAGCAGAGACCAGGAGCAGGGACTCACTCACCCGTGCAGGGACTCACCCATAGAAGTCGCAGTGCTGGGGACTCACGGTGCAGCAGAGTCCAGGTGTAGGGACTCACCTTGCAGCAAAGATCAGGTGCAGGGGCTCACCCGTGCAGGGACTCCCCGTACTAGTCCCAGTGCAGGAACTCACCGTGCAGCCGCCGCAGCACTTCTTCCCGCCCCATGCCTGGAGCTCGGCGTCCCTGGCATCAGTTCTCCACTCCGGTCTCCGCATCACCCCGCAGGCGCCCTCATCTCAGCTCTGCGCATCGCTGCGCCTCGCCCCTCGGTCGCTGCGGCTCTCGGACCCGCTCTGCGGCTCTCGTGGTGGCTCCGTCCCCGCCGCTGCAGCTCTCGGAGTGGTCGATGGAGTCACGGTGCAGCTGTCTCTCCGCTCCCCCCGCAGGTGTCACCGCCAGCGCCTGCAGCCTGCCGCGCACGGCGGAGGCACAGGGCGGCTCCAGGGCGCAGTGGCACCGGGTACAGAAGGGTGCTCCCCTCGTCGGAGGGTCTGGAGTCCGGAGCGGGTCCGCTTCCTTGGCAGTGAGGTCTGCAGTGCCCCGGACCCGAGCACTGCCAGCGGCTGTGAGTGTGACGGACTGTCTGTCTGTTTGCAGCCTCCGCTCCAGGGGCTGGTGCCAGAACCTGGCTGACCCCCTCCCACTGGAGACCGTGTGCGCAGCTCGTCTCAGTGTGCTCCCTCTCACATACACAGTGTGTGGAGAGATGTCTCAATGTGTCCACACTCTGCGCAGCTCTGTGTGTGTCACACAGTGTGTGACACTCTCTCTCCAGCCTGTTTACGCAGCTCGTCTCTGTGGGCTCTCTCTCACACACACTCACCCACAGTGTCTCAATGTGACCACCCTCTGTGTGCACCTCAGTGTGTGTCCACCGTGTGACTCTCACACTCAAGCCTGTGTGTGTAGATCGCCTGTGTGCTCTCTCACACACACTGTGTGCAGCGATGTCTCAGCGTGTCCACACTCTGTGCGCAGCTGTGTGTGTGTGTGTGTAGCAATGTCTCAATGTGTCCACCCCCTGTGCGCACCTCAGTGTGTGTCCACAGTGTGACTCTCTCACTCAAGCCTGTGTGTGCAGCTCGTCTCTGTGTGCTCTCTCTCTCTCTAACACACGCGCGCACACACACACACACACACAGTGTGCAGCGATGTCTCAATGTGCCCACACTGTACGTAGCGCTCTGTGTCTCACAGTGTGTGACTCTCGCACGGTGTGTTGTGTGCGCAGCTCCGTCTCCGCGTCTCTCTCACACAAGGAGTGAGTGTAGCCTCAAGTGTCCCATCCTCGGTGTGCCGTCTCTCTGTAGGCTCTCGCTGTGTGTATCAGTCTCTCAGCGTGCTCTCACCTTTGTGCGCAGCTGTGCTGTGCGTGCACGCTCGTGTGACACTCACCCACACTGCGTGTCCTACGAGCAGCTCGCGCAATGCGGGTGAACGCAGCTCACTCCTTGTGCAAGCACAGCTCACTCGGAATGTAGCACTCTTGCTTAGTGTGTGTGTGCGTATGTAGTGTGTACGTGTGCTTGAGAGAGGGAGCCGCTGTGACTGTAAGGGTGTAACCATCTCGACATGGAGCAAAGCTCTTTTCCCGACTGAATGCGCATCTCGCCGGTTTCCTGTCTGTGAGTGTGTGTACACGTCTCTCACTGTGCGTGAGTGCAGCACGTGGGCGTGTGACGGTGCGCTCCATTCAATGCGCCTCTCACTCTCACATACATATGCAGACCGCCGCACACGGCGCGTGACGGCTACTCTCACTCCACCCTTCACTTTCTGCGCCCAGCTGCCTTGATCACCAGGTGCAGCACTCACTCATTATGCGTGAGACCCTCTCCACCTCACTGTGTGCCGCTCTCATAGCTTGCGACGAAAATCTCTCTCGTAGGTGTGTCTTCACACTCGGTGACAGCAGGTCTCCCACTCTGCGTGAAGCTCCCTTTCTCACTGAGTGCAGCGCCCCCTTAATGTCTCAATCACTCAATGTGTGTTTGTGAGACTGACTCCCAGTATGTGTGCGTGGCTCTCACACATACTCAGTGCCTCTGTATCCATCTGCGGGAGGTAGCGTTCCAAACGTTCCTTATTTCCCACTCCACATCACCTCAGTTTGGACCCAGCCATATGCAAATCAGTTTTGACCCTGCTCCAAAAGGAATAGTCCAGCCCGAACTGCCCGGCCAGGACCTCGCTGAACCAGAACCGGGTTTGCCCACTTGGGTCTTTTCAGCCGAGTGTAACTTGGTTCCAGGAGTGCAGTGAGCACGGGACCCACGTCTGGGCATACCTCTGCCATTTAGGGCAGTACATCAAACACACAAAAGGTGATGGAGGAATGCTTGCATTTGTCTTACCACCTGCAATTGCTCGGGGTAGCATTCCCTTTTGCCCACCGTCCCTTCTCAGTGTGGACCCAGCCATTTACAAATGAGTCTTGACCCTGCTCCAATGGGAACAGTCCAGCCCGACCTGCCAGGCCAGGCCCTCGCTGATCCTGGAAACAAGCAACCACAATAAGATGATGGACGGAGCGCTGAAACTTTTCAACCACTCTCCCCCAGTCAAGAGATCTGAGTTTAATCCATCGTTCTTTTGCTTACCATAACACCCCAGTTTGGACCCAGCCATATGCAAATCAGTCTTGACCCTACTCCCCATGGGAACAGTCCAGCCCAACTGCCAGCCCATGTCCTCCCTGGACCGGAAACAAGCATCCTGGGCCCAGATCTCTTTACTGGGGTGAATGTTTGACATTGTTCAGCATTCCGTCCATCAACTGTTCTTTAAGTGACCCAAAACCAGGTTCACCCTGATTGGGTCTCTTGGGTCGGATGTAACTTGGTTCCAGCGGCACAGTGAGCGCGGGACCCACGCCTAGGTGTACCCTTGCCGCTTAGGGTGGAACATCAAACTCACAAGTGGTGATGGGAGAGGAAGCATGACAGATTATTGGGATAGTCACTTGGGATACATTGAAATAAGTTTGAGCAATACACAAAAAGTAGTTTTTTTACCGGTGAAAGTACTCCTAAGAATGTGTGTGCCGATTTACTACTTTTTGGAATTCACAAACATTGACAGTAGTACGTCTGAAGAGGTGCACCATTCGCAGGGTGCTAGGTGTAACAGCGCAGCGTAATGTTACGTTGTTGCTTTTTCCCCGCTGATGAGCTCAATGCAAGGTACAGTTTTGCATTGAGGAAAGTTAGCCCCACTGTGGAATTTCAATTTTTGACTTCCGCCCTGTTTCCGCGCAAACCACGAAGTCTGAACATATTCCAGTTCCCTTGCCACCCCGGAACATGGACTTTATCCAGCTCTCGACTAGAGTGGTGGACCATGGTGGAATCAGAGAACATTATGACTATTCTCTTGTGAAAAAGTTTATGGCTGTTCACAAACTCTTGAGTTCTAGCCATGTCTTGAAACACACACTCCCGCCCCACTGCCTGGTCGGGTTACAGCTGTGCAATTGTACGCAGTTGTGGTATACATTCACATGGTGGTGATTCCCGAGAGTCGGTAATGAGAATCAAGCCCAATGAATCTAAACATGGACCATTTACGTAGTTAATATTCTTCTTGAATTCTGGCCTGGTGCCAGTGCTTGTGGACCAACGTTGGACACCCCTATTCTATACAATTCTAGGTTCCAGGGATGAGAGAATCAACAACCTTCTGACTACACAGCATCTCCAATCTGTTAGATGTTAGGCATGTTCAATTCAATGCATGTCTGGACTGGCCGTAACGGGCATTTGGTGTTTCCCCAGGAGGCTGGAAGGGTGGGGGACGATTTATCAGCAAAGGGGGCTGTTTTTGTTACTGGGGGTTGGTCAGTGACCATAGCTAGGCCTTAGGCCGCCTGTGACAGCCCCTGCGTTTGCTGCCTGCGGCGAGCAAATGTAAGAGCGGGGGGTTCTGGCGATTCCTGCGGCCGCCGCCCCGTGACAGCCATAGGTAAGAATTAAGTGCAGTGAGACAATGCTTCTATTAGCGTGCTCTGGATTGCAACTTGACGGACAGACACATTCCACTTCCAGGATGTTCTCGACCAACCAGGTTTGGTACAAGAATATTGTAAACTAGATACCGTCTTACAAATATATAGTGTCCAAACATGGTTCACAAAAATAGTGCCCCTTTGGAGTTAGTAATGGAAAACCTACTACCAATGGGATGATAGTGTAAAAAACATTTAAAACACTATACTTCGACAGACAATATTTTTTCAAGGCTATTCTATAACCTTCTACCAGGTCTGACACCGTCAGATCGTCGATAAAATGTCCCTTTTCAGATCCACGATCGCGGAAGGACAGAAGTTTGTCCATTTCAAGTTTGAAATGGGGAGAAATGTGCTGTCTCCATTCCAGACGCGATTCACTTGCTGCACATGGTCAGGGAGCTCTTTTATTGGGAAAACCCAATAACATTCTCCATTTCTGAACCTTCTTGGGACCTAAGGACCTCTGCTCCGGCCTGTATGATATCCCACCACGAGTTCTTCCCTGTAGCATCCCAGACCACTCATAAGATGCAACAAGCCAAGCTTGTTACTGAGGACCAACCATCACTCAAGCTCTCCCCTGGACCATACTTGTAGGATCCCACATCCCACCCCTTCCCCCATAGGATACCACTTCACTCATCAGACACAGCCGCCCTAGTCCCCCACGCTAGTATGGGAAACAGCATTCACCACACAGGCATTCAAACATAATGCATTTACCACGCATCCATTGCCACACAATGGGTGGGAAGGCGATTTGTTAAGGGTGTTTTCAGTGTTTATAGGTGGGTAAGGGAATAGGATAGTAAGGGTGTTTTCAGTGTTTATAGGTGGGTAAGGGAATAGGGTAGTAAGGGTGTTTTTAGGGTTTTGGGGTGGGTAAAAGAATAGGGTTGTAAGGGTGTTTTTAGATTTTGCCCCAAGCTCTCTACTGCAGGATACCACACTGCTCTAGAGATTTAACTACCCCAGCTCACCACTGTAGCGCATAAGTTCAGTTCTAGGTCACAGCAGGACAAGTCCTCCCATGTGGTATAATACAGCAGCTGGAGGGTCTGATGATGTTAGAGCATGCTGGTTGATGGGGGAACGTCCCTGGCATGTAGTGTAGATGTCAAGAGGCATTGTCTTCCTGCTATTAATCAATTCATGTGCCATGAAGTCCTTTAGCCAGTGAGATAGCATGAATAATTAAGTACTCACTTTAAAGATGAGTGGGACCTCAGAGCACAGGTTGACTCCTTGGAGGCCAGCACACACCTTTTTAGTACCAAAGTGAAGGTGTGGGCCAGGAATATCAATGCCAGGATATCGACGAGTCACAATATCACGACCAGAATATTGGGGGACAAGATATCGAAAAGTATGTTTGAATAGAGTTTTTATGCCTAACTCCTCAGATACATATTGTGGTAATATATACAATCAAGGTACATAGATGTGGAGTTAAGAATAGCAAATGTATAGCTCCCTCTGTGCACTCACCTATTTGATACTTTGTCCCTCGATATTCCGGTCATGATATTTTGACCAGTCGATATTCCCCTCCACAATATAAAAAAATAATAATAATTCCTTTGGTTAAGCAAGTTTGGCATCTGTAATGATCTGGTTTACAGCTTTATACAGAAACACGTCCCTCTATAATGCAGATTGGTTGTCTAGAATACAGTTTTGGCACTGTGCGGGAATGCGTTGGATTTGCGTTCTGACAGTTATCCTATGGGCCGAAGGGGATTTGGAGCAGAGAGTCAATGATTTAGGATTGACCCCTTGTTGTTTCCATAGGATTGTCTGATTTCTGCTGCCTGCTGGAGAGTGACAAGCCACACAATTTAATGGGGGAGCTGAGTCTTAGTCCAGACCAGGGACCTACGGTGCCCATAGTACCAAAGTAGGAGCCGAGTCTTCGAAAGACCCATCATGTGAGCCATGCAACAAGTGGCATGTAGAAATATGACAAGAATCTGTAAAAGTCATAATTATTTTTTGTCATTTCTGACTGTTTCAATTCTACACACATTACCTGAGTGCCTTGAGCAGCAGTTTCCAAAACCCATAGTCTGTAAAGGAAAACATTAGATTTAGTGAATAAAAACCTGAAAACGTTGAGATGGATGGTCTAAGAGACCAAACAATTTACTGTGTACACTACAGAAAATGTTAACACTATTACTACATTTGAAGCAATATCTAGAATATTGAGACACGTCAGCACACAATATGCTGAAGAGAATCACATAGACGTGTTTCCAAATTTAGTAAATTGGTCAAATTGAGACAAATGGTGTTCCCAATACCACACATTTTGGTGACGTGAGCAGCTTTGGATCAGAGTGGTTATAATTCAGGCGTAGGAGTTATCACCTCGCTTCACTTGCTGTATATGAGAAGCCACTAATGTGTATGTACATTGCAGTTTTTCAAAGCTAAATTGGAAACACAGTGTCCTATTATCCTTGGTGGCAAAATGTATGAATCACACAATAAATCAGCCCATCACACAATAGAAAAAATATCTTAAGAAACAAGTAGGCAAGCCAAGCTTGACTCCTCATCAGAAGAGACATGAGCCCACAAACGATCATCCACAATATTACTGGTGTGAAAAATGCATGAATTTGAAGATGTTATTATCGAAGGTGTAAATACAGAGGTGCAGTAGCTGAACACTTGATTTATATGCAAATGTCACAGGCCTACCTTGAGCTAAGTGGCAAATACGTATTCAATAAATACCAAATATGGGTAGAAGCAGTACAAGAATATAAAACACCATTGCCTGACTATATGAAAGTGAATAGGTACTTCTGAGCCTTGACAGCATACTTGGTTAATAAACAACTTATAGCATAATCAGAGTTCATGTAATGGAATACAAGGGGAGAAAAAGCAATGAAGAAACAAAAGCATGGGATGCTTGGGGATCAATATCACTGACAAACTGAAGAGGGTGTAGAAAGAGAATCACTTAGCCTAGTTTGGCTTGTTCTCCTAGATTCAGCGCCATTTTGCAGAGTCTGCTGCCATGTTATCAAGGTTTTAATATTGTCTTGCCAAACTATCGAATCCTGAACATTAACTATCCATTATCATGAAGGTAAAGGTACAAAGGTTGTTTTACTCTTCTTACCTCCAGATCTCTGCACCTTGATGATCAAGTAGCTGGTGGCCTTCCAGCACTTGGATCTCCTGGGATGTGTGCCTGGGTCGCCAGGTGTTTTACCTATAAAATTTAATACAGGCGTGATTGCTGCTATGTGGTCAGTCTCGATCTGAGCGCCCCGAATGAGCATCCACCATGGTATGCAGCAGGGAGCAGCCGGCAACCGCCTCTCTGTCGGTACGGTATTGGGGCCTTTAAACCCCCAATTAAAATAAACAAGCCAGGGTATGCTAGCAATACTATAATGGAAACATGATGGAGTCCAGAAGGACATTGAGTTACTTGTCATGATCACGGCAGGTGCTCACATCAAAGGGAGTCATGCAGCAGTCTTAAACTGCCATCTAGTGGCACTGGCAAATTATTGCAAAAGGCTAAAAAATGGACTTTCTTAATTTCCATTTTGCCTCATATGCTGAAAATTCTCACCCTGTTCCTGCTCACCATGATCTATTTGTCGTACCCCTTGCACTTCACCCCCCACAATATGTCATATTTTCCTATTGTCCAGAAACGCTGGGAGTTGAAAATCCTTGCGTACGTGCGGATTATAAGCGCTTGGTCCTGGTGTTGTCTTGGACAGATGGACAATATTCCATACCCTCATTGGCTGCATATCTACAGGCCCTCGATCACTCTTAAGCGGCATCTTTGCTGGAGATGTGCAGATTCCCTCTCCCAAATCCCCTTCAGTAGCAGCTCATCAGCTTAAAATGACTAAATGAGCAGATGGAGGAAGAGAATTTGCCAGAAAAAAACTGGCCCGGGCTCAAGTGTTAGTAAACAGCATAAACACTGCTGGGGACAGATGTTGCAACACATTAACAGAGTGTGAGTTCTTTAGTTGTCGCAACAAGATTATGGAGGTGTTTAAAAGCATCAGACTTCCTCTCGACTGCCTTCCCTAAACCTCCCAGCACAGCACATAGACAAGGCAGCTCCTACATGTATAGTATTCAGGTGTTTGTCCCTAATGACACCCCAGTGCATTCTGGTACTTGCAGTCTTTCACATCACATCAATTTTAGCATTCAGGTGTTGGCTCCGTGTGAACCGACAGTGTAGTCTAGCATTTCCAGTCTTTCACATCTCAAATATTCATATTTTCCATATATAAATCCAGTATCACTTTGCATACAAGTAATCTTCTTAAATGCATTTTACAATTTTTACAGATATTTGGAGAGGTCAGCTTTTCAATAGCTTTGAATGCTCGCTGGCATGCAGGAGCAAGGATGCAGTTCATGTAAACCATTTATCCCAAAAATACCTTGCCAACACTTAATTGGAAATTACAATCACCAAGATATTTTACACGATCGTCTACATATCTGAGAACTCCTTGCACAGTTTTGGAATGGAGTGAGCACAATATACCCAGTGCCACTGGAATTATGTGATTGTGTGGCCTCTGGGATTTTCGCATAATTGTGGATTTGCTGCATTTGCCGCATAATCTGCAGATTTGAACAAAAAAATGCTGTTTCTAGCTCAAATGGTTCAAAAGTTACTAAAACGCAGAGACACATGTTGTCGCGCAGTGGAATGACCTTTGCATATGTTGTCTGGTCACTTTTCTGTTTAATGCTATATTTGTGGGTTAAATTGGTACTAATGAGATGCAACCAATGCCCAGACACTGCTAGCAAGTTTAACAAGCATTTGCAATGCAATAGGTCTCGCAATTGCAAGATTTTGAGCTATTGGCATTGCAAATGACAATTTCTTTGATTTATGTGTTTAAAAAACCTGCAATAATAAAAGGCCTTGTCATTTACAATACCAATAGCTCAAAGGAGAGAGTATGTGTTCTCACGGCTAGACTGACGACCTTGGAGCTGGGAAACCAAGGTTCGTGCCTCAGGGTCAACTCCACATCCTGTGATTCTGGGCAAATCACTTAGTCTCCCCCTGCCTACCAAACAAATGAATGTGTCCTTGTGTAATATAACTGGTGCTCATGTAAAGCGCTCCTATACCTTCGTGTGGAGTTCGCGCTATATAAATCTGCAAAACAAAAAAAAAGTTTCTAAAATGCGAGACCTATTGTATTGCAAATGCTTGTTGTTTACAAGTGCCCCATGCTGCACTTTCATGTCATTAGAGGCCACGCCCCTTTTTTTTAGACAAGTTGTGTCTAAAGAAAGGTCCGCAGGTGCTATTAAAGTGAAAGTGCGGTATGGGACGCTTTTACCCAAAAAAGCATCTGTTTGTCAAGCGCCCGGTGAAAGCTCGCTGAATCTTGCAGGAAAGCATGTGGCGCCTGCAGTAGGAGAAACACATTAAAGAAAATAGAGCTTACAGACTAAATAAGATGTACAATGTAACAACCGAAGTAAAAGGGCCAGTCCTCATGGAAGGTTATAAATGAAGACAAGGCGGTACTAAGGAGGGACTAACAAGCCTATTAACGAATAGGAAACCAGCATTTATGAAGGACAATGACCAAAGGCAATGACAAATATGGGGGGAGAGTGGGCGAGGCTTCACGTCCATAGTCCAATACAACATGGCTCGCAGAGCAGCGCATGCGTTGCCCAGGCTGGACCTAAAAATGACAAAATAATGAAGTAATACTATCACATAATGTGCCTCATTGGGATGCATAATTTGCCTTTTCTTGCCGCATAATTTACCTAATCCTGGCACATAATTTGGCTCTTCAGCTGCCGCATAATTCCAGTGGCCCTGTATATATCGTATGACAGAGGTTTTTGAGGCTCTTTTGTCCACAATGGGGTCGTGGCAGGTGAAATCACAAACACGTTCAGTAGAGTCGGGCAGCCATGATGGACCTTGGTGAAATACTCCTGGCAAAGGAAGTGGTTTGTATTCCAAAGCAGGATATGTGGCTGCCAGATACATGTGGAGGCTACTTCCTGGAGACTTCTCCTCCAGCTGGTTGAAAGAGACCTTAATTACTAAAGGAAGCGCTGGAAAAATGTGACCTCTGTAATTTGAATTATTCTTTTAATCAGTTTCTTACCCTTATACAAATTAATTTGAATACATCTTTTTAAAAATCCCAACATATTTATAATAATTTTAGTAATTGTGATCTTATGTTTCAAAATTAATCACAATTAAATTTGGCTCCAAGAAGATACAACAATATAAGTTTATGATGGACATTTAAGAATTTGTTCATGGCTGGGAGTGTGCAGTAGGTTTAAAACAGAGAGACACTGGAGAAATTATACTGTTGCTGCAGTAAAGGTTTAAGATCTGCACTGTAGCAGGCTCAAGCTGGTTGCCTAATTTTACTAAATGTGTCTATTAGTCCTTAATTTCTAAAAATATAACTGCCAGGGCCCTCTTCAGGATTTCACTGCCGCCTGCACCACCCATTGCCCCTGCCAGCGCTGCCAATGCTAGTACCAACACAACTACTAACCATCACACTCCTGCAAGCGTGACGATTCAGACTATTCCAGGGGCCCAAAGCTATAAGAATGATTGGGCAGCAGTACTTCTAATGTTTTGTGTACTTTGAATTAATAAATACACACTAATGCACTCATCTCTAAATTAGGACAAACAGCACCACCATGTGGCAGACTGTCATAAGTGCTGGTGTTGACAATTAAGTCCCGGTGCTGAGCACCGAAAACCACCGGCTCAAATTAAGCACTGATGCTTATGTGCTATTTGTATAGCTTGAACCTAGCCAAAAGGCAGCAGAGCACTGTGCAGAGCCAAAGACAAAGATAAAAATAGCAACTGGAGTGGTAGCTCGGATCTGAGATAAACTAGTGGACTGGTATTGTGTCGTGATGACTAGTCTTCTTTAAGGAGGTGTGGATTCGGAATTTCACTAAATTGGAGCAGGGTTCTGATGGTCCTCATGAGAATAAAGTTAAATATGAGCTACTAAAAATAAGCTACTCTCTATTGTACGACATAAAGACTGTCCGACATAAGACCAGGGACAGCAGCATAATATATATGATTTTACCTTATTGAACTGTAAATACCATGTTTTGACTATTTGCATGATCTAGCTGCAAGAAGAAAAGTCAAGAGTTGTTTGTTGCAACTGACTTTCTCTGTCACAATTTTTATATATTTTCCATCCATGTTTTCACTGTTTATTTTTCACCCGAAGAGACTACACAGAGTACACCAACATGTGACTGATAGAAGATCTGGTGTGGGACCAAAACTGACCCCACCTTGCTTTCAAGGAATTAGCATCCCTTGAGAAGTATGTGTGGCTGCCAGGCAGGTTTAGGCGGGACGTAACTTCTTTTAGCAGAAGACTAACAAAGAGTTCCTAGGCGTTGGCAATAGTAGACAACATTAGGGCAGGGCTCTACGGCCGGGTAGGCTCCCCGTGCCTGATCGCAAGGGATTTATCAACGAGATCCAATAAAATAGCCATCACTTCTTGCAAACGATATTTAGGACGCCATAGCTATGTTAAGGGATATTATGACAGTGGCATTCTGGTACCCACCCGAACTACTCTTTGGAGAATTATCAACCTGATCCAATATACTGGCCGTCACTTCTTGTTGTAGCCAATGTAATATTGTTGCTTCAGGAACCACCACATACACGTTCCACTCAGCTTCCTTTCATCAAACGCCAAGTCTGCCCATGTACGCACCACCCCCATTGACGTACTATCAATTTCTCAGAGTGTCTTGTGCAATGCCCGGGGCTGGCTCGTCTGATTCAATGGCGAACCACGCTCCTATGTTGACCATTTCCCCCACTTCATTATCGCTTATATTTACCATCAAATGGTACTCTATAATGGCCACGTCTTGGACTTTACACTTCAAAAGCATCATCGGTCTTCTTGAATGCATTATTTTACTCGTTTCACATAGCTCCCTGCATACTCTTCTCTCTTGGTTAGGGCGTATTTTACTAAATCTCCCTCTATGTCCTAGGGCCGAACTAATTATACTCAAGGAGTGGCAATATCTTGTGAATACAGGCTAAATATAACTCACTTTGACACATATAGCCTGTTTGGTCTTTCGATTGGCCATTTTTCTTAGTCGTAACACGTACCTCCATTGCCGTAATCGCTTATACATATTTTTCCGACCGCTCAATACTCCTAGCTACGCTAAATTACCTTCATTGTCACCCCAGTGCCAGCTCATGATCCTTCTAACATTTTTTCACTCCTCGTCCTCATTAAAATCTGATCACGCCATCCTTGCTCGTAAGTCATGTTCTGAGAATCACACCAAGCAGCCATCTTCTATACTCAGCTACATATTAATCGATACTTTCACCCACAGCTTGCCCTCAGCAGTAAAATAAGAAAGTGCTTGGAAAGAGTGTTAATTTCCTTCCCCTGTCTTTGCTACATCTGTTTCAACGTGTGCTGGTACATCCATGCACCTGAAGGCATACTATGTAGCTCTGTCAAGTATATGTGACCCTTAAATAAATCAATACTCGGGGGCAGATATACAAGCCCCTTGCACCACTTTTGTGTCACTTTCAAGATGGGAAAAGTGATGCAAAAGTGGCGCAAGGGGTTTGTAAATCTGCCCCTCGGATTTGTAGAGTGTGGCTTATCACACGTGAGGGTATCCAGTCGCTGTCCATAGGCATGAGGAGATTAAATGATTTGCCCAGAATCACAGGATGTTGAGCCGACGATGAGACTCGAACCTGTATCCCCAGCTCCGAAGTCAGCAGCTCTGGCCGTTACACCACATCCTCTCCCTACGCCAACCCTTCATTATTGAAGCCCACAAATTAGGTTTTAATTGAAACATTTTCTACGTCTATTGATCAATTCCACCCCTCTATAGCATGCAGGGGCGTAAAGTTTTTCTTAAATTTATTTTTATTGTTTTACAACATGTAAGCAGTACAGCATTCATACCCATTTTACTCAGACATTACTTGCGAATGTTTACATTTTGCCATATCTTCATCGATGATAAGTGCACAGCTAAAGTGGCAAATATCTTTGATATAACAACAAAAAAACCTGAGGGAAACCATCCACCGGTGCCCTACTTGACCTTTCGTATCTGCAAATGCCCTCCCTTTGCCACCTCCAGCGATCTCGCCTCCAAGCTTCTTATGTCGTAAGTGATGACATTGCTTCCAGTGCAATTATGCAGGGGTCTAAAGCTTCCCTTAGAAGTCTCTGTTGATTCTAAATGCCGGGTTTATGAATTTCAAGGCTCTCTGATCTTCATTCCACAGCATGCCTGTTTCTTCAACATCCCTTCACTGTCTTTCTTTTTATCTCATGATTACTAAGCTGTCGGGTTTTGGTTCCACTTCAAGCTCTTTCTTCTGCCAGCCAAGTGCTTAATTTGAGCCTGTGGTTTCCGGTGCTCAGCACCAGCACTTAATCATCAACACTGGCGCTTTTCATGAGCAACAGTTTAAAACACATTCATTTTTGGTAGGCATGGGAGATTAAGTGATTTTCCCAGAATCACAGGATGTTGAGCCGAGACTCGACCTGGTTCCTCGGCTCCGAAGTCGGCGGCTCTGGCCATTACGCCACATCCGCTCCCTAATTTCATGGTTACTAGTTGGTTCTGTTTTAGGCGGCACTAACAGGAGAAATGGGCTGGTGCAAGCTGTCTCCTGATGAGAGCACCGACACTTATTTTTTTACAAATTAACCACTGAGCCAGGCTGTGCCTCCTAATGCGTTATCGCATGAGTACCGAGGCTGTTTTGCTTCCACCTCATGCCTCTTTCTTCCATCACCCTACACTTCCTCGCTTGTTGTTTCATGAGTACAAAGGCTGCCTAGTTTTGGTTCGACATTATACCTCTTTCTTCCAACACTGCACGTCCTGTCTCTTTTGCTCATGAGTACCAAGGATGCCTGGTCTTGATTCCACCTCGTGCGTCTTTCTTCCCCCACCCTGCGCTTCCTGTCTCTTCAGCAGGTTATTTTTCATCTCAGCTTTCTCCCTTTTGTCTTTGTTTTTCATTCTTTCTCTTCTGCCCCCTTTGTCCTGTCTCTGCCTTTCTCTCTCTTCCGGTGTTCAAAGTCTTATAATCAACAGTCGGGCCTAAAGACTTCCGCATGAGTGGTCGCCATGCTTTAGAAAAAATCACAGATAAATAAATACGTCCCAGTCCCTCAAAACGAGTTCTGCACAAATTAGGCACGACATAGCTGCCCTTCATCTAAGGTTGTGTTATATAAATACCACATGCATACATGCATAGGGAAAAGGCTATAAATATGTTTTTTTCCGCCTGAGAGATTTTGGACAAATTCTTTGGGAAGAAATCGCCCTTGCTTCTGAGACTCTCCCCTCAGGGAAGGGCGCGCGGCACGGAGGGGACACGTCCTTGTGGCGGGATGCTCCTATAATGATAATGACTTGGCCGAGAAGGGACCTGCAATCTATATAGGACGCCGTCCACCCCAAGAGCCCTCTCCTTAGCAGACAACCTTATTAGACGCCATTAACCTTGGCTGCGAGATGAAAGCACCAGCAGCCTTTCACGGACATGAAAAGCCCCTGCACGTTAATGCGTTTTTTCCACTCCTAATCCCGGGGAGAGTTTCCCGCCAGAATTCTCTCCTCTGAGGTCACGCTGACTCGCGTGCTAACGAGACGCCGGTCTCCTCCCCGCCCCCGCCCTCGGCCTTCTGACCTGTCCTCCTCTGATCTTTTCTCACACTGGGAGAGTCCTCAGGAAGTGAAAGGTGGTCCCTGAAAGTCCCAGCCACAGCCACCGATACCCTATAATTAGTCATAATGCAATGAATGAACTGAGCTTTAATTTAGTTTATGGTGTCCAAGGGACTTGCCCCTTAGAGGTGGAAACTGAAAAGTCAAAGACTGGTTTAAATCTAAATGTTGTTAAAGATTCTATGTGGGAGTGATACTCAGTTATTGCCAATGTGCTTCAGTGGTCCGTACTGTCCGAGCTATATAGCACTACTAGACATATTTATTCATAGGTTTGATACAGCTCTTGCTAGATCCGAAGGTATCAGAGTGGTTTAAATATAATGCAGGATCGTTCCATAGACGTACATTCATACATACAGACCAAGATAAACGCTGCGCAGTCAAGGTAGTTACAAAAAAAAGGACATTGGAAGAGGACAAGTTAATGGCATGAATGACAAAGACGCTTAAACAATCAAATGCCCACCTTAAAGGGTCGAAAAGGATTGGGTGAGATCATTGGGAGCATGGCTTAGTTTGAGTATTAATGTATTTGTTGAGCAGAAGATATTTAAGGTGCCGTTTGAGGCACGGAAAGGATGGGTTACTGTGGATATCTCTAGGGAGTGACTTCCAGATCCTAGGAGCATTTCCAGAGAATTAGCGAGTCTGTGGGAGGAATGAGCCCTGGCTCTTCCTGCTTTGGAAAGTTTGGAACCCAGTTAGTTTGGGTTATGAGTGTGAAGGGCTTTGTGGGTGATGCAAGCAGTCTTGTAGATACATCTTCCTTCGATGGGAAGCCAACTGAGGTTCTTGTGGGCCAGTGAAATGTGCTCAAATCGTTTAACACCTGTTAGTAGCCGGGCAGCCATGTTGACAACTGTTGTAAGGGGGGCAAGGTGGGTTTTCGGAGTTCCTGTGAGGATGGCGTTGCCATAATCCAGTTTTGAGAGAACAAGAGACTTCAGTACCATCATAAAATCATCAGGCGGAATAAAAGGTTTGATTATTTTGATAGCGTACAGCACTGGCGTAACGAAAATTGAGGGGGCCTCCCTGCAAAGTACGCGGAGGGGGCCCCCTCCGGGCTCAATCAAGAGCTCTCCGGCCAGAGTGCTGTGCTTAGGGGGCCCCCTAGAGCTTGGGGCCCCCCCGCACCACGGGGGCTGCGGGGGCCTGTGTTACGCCCCTGGCATACAGTGCTCCTTGGCTGTGTTGTTGATGTGGTCTTTCATTGACAGATTTTTGTCCAGAGTTATGCCCAAGGACTTTACGGAGTTGGATAGTGTAAAAGGACAGTTTAGGGCGTCCAAGTTAGTGAGCCAATCATGGATTGGTAGAGGGTTGTTGTTCGGGGAGAAAAGTAGTATTTCAGCTTTGTCGAGGTTCAACTTTAAGTGGTTGGCGTAAAGCCAAGTTTGTACCTTGATTAGTGTATCGTTCAGATATATGATGTCACTCAGTGATTTAGTATTGTAGTAAAGTTGGGTGGTATCGGCATAAAGGTGATATTTTACCCCTGCCTGGTTCAGGATAACAGTAAGGGGTTCCCTGAAAAGATTTAAAAGAGATGGGGAGATAATTGAGCCTTAGGGTACACCATGAGGAACTAGTGTTGGCTTTTAGAGACAGTTGTTTATTTTTAGGTCGAGCATTCGCGACCACTTATATATACTTTGGTATATACTTTAGTATATACTTATATGGGTATGTACTTTGTGGGCTCTGGAGATCAGCCCTAGGACTTCTCTGCTTCCGCTTAGGGGCTTTTTTTTCCAGTTCAACTGCCTCTATTTAACTGTCTTGATAGAATACAACCAGTAGAGGTCAGTAAAATACCAGAATTGCTTTCTGCTGAAGGGCTTTCTTTTTTAAACTTTTCTGGCAACTGCCTTTATTTAACTTTCTTGATAGAAAACGACCAGCAGAGGTCAGTAAAATACCAGAATCACTTTAGCATTCTCTAGATTCCAGTCCATAGAAATTGTCTTCCACGAGCACATGTGGACAATAATATTTTTTTCAAATCTTGTATTTTCAGTGATATGACCACCGAATGCCCTGATTTTATATTAAAAACAGAGCTTTGAACTATACCATTTCCCGCTGAAAGGCAATATTTCTCTCTATGTGTTCCCATACCTGGCGTGTCACGCAGTTTGGTGCTTACTTTCCCTCCAAGTAAACGAACAGTAGATGTTTCAGCACCCAGGCTACTGTGCTGCATAGCTAAATACATATTAGGTCCCAAAGGCGAGACCGATTGCATTACAAATGCATGTTATTTGTTACGAGCGACGTTGCACGTATGAGGTGAACCAACTAAGGACTGTGCTGTTGATACCACTGCGTTTCTTGAGAGTCTCAATTAATGCTGGGTGATCAACAGTATCAAAAGCTGTAGATAAGTCAAGTAGGTTTAGGATTATTTTTTCAGAAATTAACCTTTTTTGAAACATTAGAATAATGAAAGACGGAGGAAAACATCATAATGCTCCAATCTATACCTTGCAGTTTGCATGCAGCTCTTTGAGTTATTAGTTCACTGTTCCATGTTAGGATTTTAACATCCACACTGCTAGTAAGAAAGGGATCTCTCTGACAAAAGCACTGACCTATTTAAACTATATGCACTTTGTTATCTGCATGACACACATTCTTTGCAGCAGGCACATTAACTCTCTGTGCTACCATAAAATGAGGTAAAATTTCCACTTGAAAAAACTCCTTCTCTCTCCAGAAAAAACATTAATCACTGTTATCTTGACATTTTAATTTTTGTATGAAAATTACAGAGGCCTGCAATGCAGAAGCAGGTGCTTTTAAAGCCATAAATACTTCCAAACGCGGCGCCCCCTGGAAGAGTCAGCACCCGGTGTGGTGGCACCAGTCGCACTGCCCTAGAGCCGGCCCTGCTTTCTGTCATGGGTTTGAAATCAGACCAATTAGCATCATTTTTCAGTTGAAAGAGATCATAGTTGATATTAGTTTTGCTTGGGACCATTCGGTCAATATTTAAATCTGGGGTGGGTGCAACTGAGGGGGAATGTGAGTCAGTGGGGTGGGTTGGTATGGAAGACAGATTTTCGACTTGGATAATGGATTGCTCAATTATTGCTACTTTATCAGTGAAGAAGTTGGCAATTTCTTCACAGCGTTCGTTGGTGGCTGTTGTTTAGTGAGGGGAGGTAAGGGTAGCTTGTTGTTTGATGATGTTGAAGAGCTCCCTAGGTCTGTTCTTAGCACGGTGAAGTTGGTTGTGAAAGAAGGTGGCTTTTCCTCTAAAGATCTGTTTCTTATATGAAAACTGTGCAGATCTTAGAAGTGAGAGGTGCGTTGTAGAGGGGTACTGTCTCCATATCCTTTCTAACTGTTTTAGTTGTCCCCTCTCATTGTTCAGATCAGGGTTGAACCAGGATTTCGATTGTAATTTTCTAGATTGTTTGAGCGGTGCCACTTGGTCAAGAACATCAATTACCGCTGTATTGTACATATGTGGCATTAAATTATGTGGCAATTAAAGGTAAGTTTTGTGGCATAATTTGCCTCATTTTATGGCAGTATTAGTTCTCTATTTACTATTTACACACATAAATACAGTCTGGGCAAAAACCCTCATTAGTATCAGTTAACACCTGATACTGTGTGCACCACTTGTAATGCTTTTTTTAAAATTTCGAATCATTTTTATTACATTTTAAGAAATGAACAAATAAATAATGGTAAACTCAGTAATAATTATAAGTACAATAGTGAGATGATAAACAGGAAGGAAAGTGAGAATCGAAAATGAGAATTGAAAATGAGAATACCTAAAAATCATGAGAAAGCAAAGAAAATGGAGAACAACAAGTTACTCAAGTGCCTTGCCATGGTGATCACAGTGAAGTCACAGCGATATACATGGATAGTAATAACAAATACTATGCAGTACAGGCAAATCAAGCAAGTACAGTTACATGATTGTAGTGGTGGAAAATACAATACAGTACAGGAGTATCACCGCGAGTATAGTATTCCATGAGCATTACATTATGGGGAATTGAGTCTATTTCCACGGAGCGTCATATGAGAAGGGAAAAGCGGCAAGGGACTTCCATAACTTCCAGTGTGATTTACACCAGGGAGAGGCGTGGAGTGCAACGTTGTCTGCTCCTCTAACAAAGGGGAGCCATTCTTGCCACATCTTAAATGAGACTTCTTTGGAGTTTTTCCACTTATTCAGAACAATTTTACAGGCTAGAGTAAGTATAAGATCTAGCAAGTATCGGTCATTTACATCTGTGATCTTAGGGTCTAGAGCACCTAGAAGGACATAAGAGAATTCCTTTGGAGGTGTTATGTTGAAAATATTGCCTATACACTCGTAAATCTTATCCCAATATGTTTGAAGGATAGGGCAGTGGAAGAGCATGTGGGCAAGGTTACCAACGTGGGATTTGCAATTCCAGCATGTAGGGCTTTCACTGAGGTTCAGTTTAAAAATCCTCTTGGGGGTCCAGTAAGACCTATTTATTAACATCAGTTTAGTTTGTGACAGTATTGGAGAGATTTTATTTGAGAAGGGGGTGATATGTATCTTTTCCCATTCGAATGGGATATTGCTAGAGTTGGCTTCGGATTCCCATTTTTCCTAACATTTCATGTGGGATTTGCGCGGTTTGGGGGATAGGAGTTTATATATTTTAGAGACGGTGTGTCCTGACTTTAATAGCAGTAGCATCTTTTAGAGTATTGACGGGTCGGAAGGCTTAATAGAGCGCATTGTGAGGAGAGATCTTATCTTTAGGAGTTCATAAAAGTCTATCGGGTTTAGCCCATGGCGAGACTGAAGCTCGAAGAAAGGCACGGGGAGGGTCCCTGTAAAAAGATCTTTGACTAGATTTAAACCATTTTTAGGCCAGTGTTCCCCGTGGAGCATCCTTCCATTAACCTTCAGGTTCGGGTTGTGCCAGAGAGAGAACAGGCTATATTTGTTGACTTTTAGTGTGGAGAAGTGTTCCAGTCGTAATAGGGCTTTTTTAGTGTTAAGTAAAACATATTTTGAATGGGTACGGAGGATATATCCATGGTGAGGAGAGCAGGCAAAGGCATATAGTTGATGATTGATCTTTCTATGTTCATCCAGACTTGGGTATAGTCAGCCTGAGGGAGTAGCCAGTTGGATCCCTGTTTACAAAGATACGCGGTTTGATGCTTTTTAACTTTAAATCCATTTGAACTGGATAAAAACTTTTTTTTTAAATTGAAAACTGTAATTTATTGACCAGAAAGATAGATTATGTTGTAAGTACGCTACATCCATAATTATGCAGAAAATGCACCTGAACCACATTATTCTAGTAGTTCTGCATGTTCATAGATTACTTGTCTTGGTAAAATTATTCGTGAAAAATATTAAATGTAGGCTTCTGATGTCTAGCTGCAGCATATCTATGGCAGTGCTTAATTTGTAAAGAAAAATAAGCACCAGGGCCCTAGTCAAGAAGCCACAGCAGGTTGCACCACCCATTGCCCCTGCCAGGCTACCAATGACAATCCCAACACAACTACTAACCATCACACTCCTACAAGTGTGACAATTCAGACATTTCCACGCCCCCCCAAAGCTATAAGAAAGGCTTGGGTGGCAGGTATAAATCAATTTATTGCATAATTAATTAATATACAGGTGGTGTTGTGTTCATCTTGAAAGTAGACAAACGGCGCCACCATATGGCAGTATGCCATAAGTGTGGTGTAGACAACTAGGTGCCGTCCGACCACTGGTAACCACTTGCTCAAATTAAGTTCTGAATACTGTGGATCTTCCCATTGACTTCCATCAAAATATTTCTGCCTACTTAAAACATAGTTATGAATTGGAGCTCTTCCTATGCCAGAATTATTCTAAAGTGGAAATTCTTAGAGTCAGATATAACAATCAGAACATACTTTGTTTGTCTGTCTAGAAGAACTAGGTGCGACACTGTATCCGTCAAAGGCAGTAAAAAATCACGCCAGTGGTCAAAACATTACATTTTGCTATGCTTGTTCAAAATACCAATATATATATTTATTGGCTTGAGAAATGTCACTTATTCTCCATAGTTTTCATGAAAAGTTGTGAAATTCTGCAAAATGAAATTTATAACAGCCCTAATTCTTGCCTTATGCTGCTGAAGTGAATCTTGCTACTGGCAGTGGCGCCTAATTGAATAAAATAATTAGAACGGTGGTATTATCTAAAAACTGGCATTATTCTTAACGAGATTACTTTGATGTCATTTATGCTGGAGCTCAGAAGAAAGAGATATTAAAATGTCAGTAACTGGAAAATGAAATAGCGAGACTGTATCTTAACTGTATAAAATTCTCCAAGATCCCCCTTGCCCTCGTTGGCTGGCAGTGGCATGCCAAAGAGAATAAAAGGTCGGCCTAGTCTTTAAAGCCAAAGGATGATTTGATCCAAATTAACTCTAGTCCCTGTTCCCAGGCTGCACTACTTGCAGCATTACCAGCACCCCCAAAATGACTTGTTGCTGTCTACTGATGAAGAAATGAATCCAGAAACACGTGTCTAGAGCTGCACAGCACAGACTGCATCAACAAGGGTGAAACATTAAAGATTACTACTGAGGCAAGCGTTATCATGCACTGTATTTACCATGGTGCATTGGAGCAAACTGAGTGCTGAGATGTGAGGCAGTGTGCTCCCCTCTCCTTCTGTTTGATAAGACAAGTGTTTGGCATCATGGGGTTTCAAATAAGTATAAAATGAATAATAAAACTCAAAGTTGTTCTGAATAGAAGACCCAAAATATTTCTTGCCCTGGGCCCCCAAATCCTTACGATGGCACTGAGGTGGGAATCAGATTTTGGGACCTTGACTTAAAAGAGACCTGAGAAAATAAAATCAGATTATATGCCTAAAGTTTCCTATTGCTATGACGGCCTGAGAGTATCCGCCTGACATCGGCAACTCTGCGAGCTGGCTCATTCGATGCCAGGATCAAGCCAGGTGTATTATCGAGACAATGGGCATGTCCACCTCGGCGTCATTTAGTGTTTGCGGTGGTTTCTGGTGATGGGGTCTTGGAGACACATGATATTGAACCTGACATGGAATCTCTACAGGGCTGAAATGCTAGTGCATCGAAGCGCTTAACACATCCCCTATGGAGGGATGGTATTAAATGTTTCAAATTCATTGGTTTTCTCGCTTTTCTCGGCCTTGGTGAAATGTAAAAATATAAGTGCCAGGACCATCTTCAGGAGGACACTTCTACTTGCACCGCCCATTGCCCGTGCCAGCGCCGCAAACTGCAGCAGCAACACAACTGCTAACCATCACACTCTTACAAGTGTGGCAATCCTGTCTGTTCCAGGCTCCAAAGCTATATGAATGGCTTTGGCAGCAGGTATCAGCCATTTTTAATTTTTACCGAATTAATAAACAACTGTCATTATGCTTTTCTCTAAATGAGACAAACACGGCCACCATGTGGCAGACTGCCATCAGTGCAGGTGTTGACAATTAAGGGCCGGTGCCAAGCACCAGAAATCACCGGCTCAAATTAAGCACTGGTAATAATCCTCTGCAGAACTTCTGCGAAATTCCCGAAAAAATACTTGAAATGATATGTTATTATGCAAAATGATGGCTATGCCATTTTGCACTATTTTTAAGCACAAATGCATTGTTCATATACATTTTTGGTGCGAGGACACCGAGACCTAAAAAAGCCCAATGTTATATCGAGGTGGACAACTGTCACTCATGTTCGGTTCATTTACATTCTTCCCGGGCTCTTGCGGTAAGATTTTTACCAGAATGTAGCCCCAATTATGTGCTGTGGCGCAAGCACAGTATTTTCCATAACAATCTTAATTCAAAATGGCAAACCTACTTGAAATGATGCCGACATAAATTAAACTTCACCTGGGCTGACATTTCACCTGATCCCCTTTAAAACATTGGGGAAACTGCAGCAGGTTTGAGTAAAATTTCGATGGAGCGGCCATTTTGCAACTAAGAACCAGTGTTTGTCAAATTAGTTACTGTTTGAATGAAACAGCATTCCAGTAATAATGTCTCTGGTGAAAAGGTATGTGGCGGGATTCCCATTGCCACAGGAGTGGTATGGCAGATGTAATTCTGCTGGTGGATTCGCCTTCGACAAAGAACCCTCCATATGAGGATATGGTGCTTCCTCTACAAATTGTAGGATTTTCCATTACCACTCAACTCTAAATCCTGCCTCTGTAGGACTAGGGTAGTCTGACTGGTGTGTAAAGTCTGGGGAGTTGCCCTTTAAGGCTTCTTCAACAGAAACACCGGAAACAAATGCCAAGGGCTTAATTTGTGTTGATGGGCACCCGTACACAGTATAGCGAGTAGGATTTATCTATTGTTATTAGAGCAAGATAGTAAAAGACGGAAAAGAGAGAACAAGAAATATAGAGAAACAGTGACAAAGGGAGACGCTAGGATGATAATCAACCTGCAATAGTAGAATAAAAATACAGGAATTGTAGGGTGGTTGAAGAAAGCTGCTTTAAAGTGGACTCCAAACGTGGCAGCCTTGTTATTCGCCAGGGTTCTGCAGTTCAGGAGGCAGGATCCTATGAAAAAGTATGACCCCTGTGGCTTCCTTATGCCAAAGCAGACCAGCCAACACACACGGTGCCATAGCGTGCCTCATGATATTGGTTCCCTTTGCATGGGATGTGGTAAGGCACAGATACCGCACGGTGGCTCAAAAAAGGGCTCAAAACCAATATGGAATGGGTGTCCCGCTAGTCAGAGCTGCCACGTTTTCCTGGGCTCAATGTGACTAGTAATTCCAGTCCCAGTTTTTTAGGTATAGCCTGGGCAGCGCATGCGCTGCTCTGTGAGCCATGCTGGAGTATGTACTTGAAGCCCTGCCCCCTCTGCGCCCATATTTGTCATTGGCTTGTGTCATTGTCTTTCGTAAATGCTGGCTTCTGATTCGTTATTAGGTCTGTTAGTCCCTCCTCAGTACCGCCTTGTCTTCATTTGTAACTTCCCATGAGGACTGACCCTTTCACTTCGGTTGTTACACGGTACATCTTCTTTTGACTGTATGGACTATTTTCTTTAATGAGTTTCTCTTACTGCAGGAGGGTCTCTCGTGTGCAGTTGTGACCACCGGCTTGTTTTTTTAACTCATAGCAAACGGGGAACTCTTCAGGGGCCATAGGAGACAGAAGGGGCAACTCAGCGATGCCTTCAAGCATTTGGAATACAATAGGTCTTGCATTTGCAAGAGTTTAAGCTATTGGCATTGTAAATCACAATGCTTTTTATTTATGTTTTAAAAACCAAAATATAAATAAAAGGCATTGTCATTGCATACTGCGAGTAGCTAAAACTCGCGTTAATGCGAGACCTATTGCATTGCAGATGCTTGCTCTTAGAATTCCAGGACTTGTAGTCCTGGCTTTTTATTGGGTTAAATAAGACTACAAGTCCCAGAATTCTTAGGAAAACAAAATCTGGGCTGGCCTAACTAGCCGGACAGGGACCTGAGAAACATGGCACCTTTGGCTAGTCGGAGCCCCAAGCCATGTCTTGAAAACACCCCAAAACATTATAAACTTTTTTTTTGGGGGGGGTGTAGAAGTGCCTCACAAGCATGCTCTGCACAAAGCACCGCCCTCTCATCACAATCTGTGAAAAGGTTGGCAGGTCTGGAAAAAGCCACCCACTCACCTGGTGTCAGAGCGGATATTCTGTGCCTGTGGCCAGTGGGCATGAGTTACCGTCATTACTCCTACAGCAGCATCTTAGGGGGATACCTGTCTCCTCTCACTAGCTTCAGTGAGCTGAGCGGTCAGGCAGAAGGGCGTCTTGCCACAGCTGAAGGTCACTCTACTCCAGAGGGCCCACACATCCACTAATTGGCAGACCTTGGTTATAATTAACACCCATCTGCTGAGAAACATATCCTCAATGTGCAGGGCTCATGACATACAACTTCACCTCCTTTAATGAGGAAGGAGGTGTCATCTAGCCTACAAGTTGTGGATGCTCGAGTAATGATCCCAGCTTCAGCGAATCTGCTTGTGAGTTGTCTGATCCTGGGAAAATCAATTTTACACATGCCTAGAATGTTCTGCTGATTCTTCAAAATACACAGGTACAAGTTTGTCGGTCAGGTCACAGCACTGATATTACCTAGGAGTGGGCGTAACTGGCGAAATTCTCCCTAGCCTAATTAACTTGTAATTACCACAAAGCTACTGGCAATTATGTGTAATTACGTGAGAAGCATTTTGCGTAATTTCGTTTACTGTGAAATACACCATTGCATCACAAATTGGCCTGAGGATGCATTTTGCACTATGAAAATAGCATTAAATGCCACAAGACACAAACAGCAGAAGCCAGCGGCCGCTCGCTCTCTCTTAGTACAATGTTCCTGTGCTCCTGCAGTAAAACATTCTATACAATTTACTCGTAGTTACTCAAGCTGGCATAATTTTCATAATTTCGCATCACAAGAGTAATGTGTAATTACTGTAATTACTCCGATTCCTCTGGCATAATTAAAATTTCGCCTAGGCCTAGTATTATCCAGGTTAGTGTAACTGGTAATCAATCAATCAATCAATCAATCAGTATATTTGTGGAGCGCTATGTGTCACCTCTCAGGGTATCCAGGTGCTGGCAGTGTTCAGTTGAATAGCCAGGTCTTCAGGAACTTTTGGAACTCTTGGAAGAGATGTGGAGGTCCGTAGATAAAAGGGTAGCTTTTTCCATGTCATCGCTGCTAGGCAGGAGAAGGAACAACCTTCGCATCTGCTATGCTGGTTGCGGGGGGTGAGGGTTAGAGAAAGGCACACAGAGCGAAGGTGTCTGGTGAGTTGATGGAAGTTCAGGCGGTGGTTCAAGTAGGCGGGTCCGCAGTTGTGTATGGCCATAAATGCGCGGTCAGGAGCTTTAACTGGCATCTTTTCTGTACAGGGAGGCAGTGGAGTTCCCTGAGGTAGGGGGCAATGTGGGTTCATCTAGGGAGATCCAGGACGAGTCTGGCTGCCGCATTCTGCAATCCCTGCGCATAGAGCGTTGCCGTAGTTCCATTGACTGGAGTTGAGGGCCTGGATGATGGTGCGTTAAGAGCTTTGGGTGGGGGGGGCATTTGAATATGTTACAAAGCAAGCGGAGGATAAAAAAGCAAGAGGAGGAGACAACGTTGGCCTGAGTCATTTTGGTTAGCTTGGTGTCCAGAATGATGCAGAGGTTCCTAGCTTGGCCAGTGTGGGTGGGAGTTGGCCTGACTTCTGAGGGCCACCAGGAAGCATCCCATGGCGAGTTGTTATATCCAATAATCAGTACCTCTGTCTTGTCCGTGTTGAGTTGCAGGCATTTGTCCTTCATCCAGATGGCGATGTCTGTCATGCAGTTGTGGAAGTGGGTATTGGTGTTGGTGGTGGTGGTGTCTTCGGAGAGGGAGAGGATGAGTTGTGTGTCGTCTGCAAGGATATGATGTTGAGTCCATGGGTTATGGCGATGCTGGCAAGAAGTGTCATATAAGTGTTGAAGAGGATGGGGCTGAGCGAGGATCCTTGGGGTTCTTCACAGATGATTTCTTTGGGCTCGGAGGTGAAGGGTGGAAGGCAGACTTTTTTTGTTTGTCCAGTAAGGAAAGAGGAAATCAATCTGAGAGCGGCTCCTTGGATGGCTGTGTTGTGCGGCATTATGATGAGTGTGTGGTGGGAGACTGTATCGAAGGCTGCCGAGAGGTCAAGGAGGATCAGACCTGCAGTCTCTCCTCGGTTGAGTAGGGCTCGGATGTCGTCTGTAGCCGAGATGAAGACTGTGTCAGTCCTGTGGTTGCTGTAGAATCCAAATTGGAAAGAGTCAAGTAGGAGGTTTCATTCCTGATGTGATGGCTTTTTCTAATACTTTGGCTGGGAACAGGAACAGATAGATTGGTAGGTAGTTTTTGTGTTCGCTGGGGCCTGCCGATGGTTTATTTAGTAGGGCGTTGACTTCTGCGTGCTTCCAGCCCTTGAAGAATGTGGCCATGGCAATTGAGGTGTTGAACGAGGGGCTGAGTGAGTGGCTCAATGTGGCTTCCCATTGGTTGAAGATGTGGTGAGGACATGGTCGGTTGGGACCACTAAGTTGACCGAATTCATGATGGAGGCGGTGTCCTGTAGGGCAAGCTGGCTCCATTAGGTTAGTTGAATGTCTGTGGTGGTAGCAGGGTTGTTGTGTTGCTTGAAGAAGTCGGTGGATGTTGGTTGGAGTTTAAAGTTTCTGTAGATGTTGATGATCTTGTTGTGGAAGAAGTTTGCAAGGTTGTCACAGAGTTCCTGTGAGGAGGTAATGTTGTTTGTTAGAAACTGAGGGGTTGGAGAATTCTTTGATGATGTTGAAGAGTTCTTTACTGTTAGTGGAGCTTGCGTCAATGCTTGAGGTTAAGGTCTTTTTCTTTGATTCCCTCAACTGTCTGTGGTAGAGGTTGAGGGCTGTCTTGAAGGCAGTCTTCTCGGTCACATCCTTGCTGGTGTGCCATCTCTTTTATAGTTGTTTCCAGTGTCATTTAGCCATTCCGAGGTCTTTAGAGTACCAGCTAGCCTGCTTGGTGGACCCCTCCGTGGGTGTTGTTGACGATGGGAATGACGCTTTTGGCGCAGTTGGTGATCCAATTAACTGGTAACTATCCTAACTTTAGTTTCCCTCATTTATTACCATAATTTTGACCATATCCTGATGCCAAGACTCACCTCCAAGGGTGGCACTCATAAACAGGATAAACTCTGACTAGGTGCCAAACAAGTACTAAAACAAAATGGTGCCTGTAAATTGAACCACGGCGACCCTTTAATCACTTGCCTACAATATTTCAAGTCACACGAGCAGAGTTGTGAAGATTTTCTCTTGCTCACTTCCCTTATGTTCGATAATGTTAACACTTACTAACCAGTTGTCACAAAGTTCGCTGGATGAATATATGATGTTACACCGCGAGCATATACCACGGTGTAGGTTACAACAACCGCGTTGTTACCACGCGTGGCTTTACATTGCAAGTTGTTTCTGCGACTTGCGCTAGATGGCACGCTGGACTTAGAAATAGTATAAATTACTTTTCCTACTCCAGCTAGCGCAACAGCAGGCAATGTGTTGGACTTAAAATCCAACACATTCCCTAGTGCTACACGCCACCTAGCGCAAGTCCTAGAAACGACTTGCGATGTAAAGCCACGCAGGTAGGTAACAACGTGGTCGTTACAACGACCGCGTTGTTACCTACCTGCATGGTAACTACAGAGTTGTAAACGCTGTTTCCCTCGCTGGATATGAGCGTTGATGGGAAAATGTAAACTTTTGAGACACTTCGGTTGTTTCAACAAAAACGAGATCACCAACATCCAATTTTAACGTCATATGGAAACAAGTTTCATGGTTAACAAGCAAGAAAACCACACACCCATTTTCAGTTTCCAAAGTCACCAGTAAATATTGTTAGTTTGTGTGGAAAAACTGTGCAGAGCCTACAAGAGATAGACTACATATCCCAGCATGAACACAAGGGAACTCACCTGTGAAACCTACTAAAGGTCAATTGAAATATGCTGAGAAGTTTTGCCTTTGAGTATGTCTGGGAGCACCCTGGCAGCCTGTGATCAAGGAGCCGTGCTCAGAAACGCATAAGGAAAACAAAGAACTTTGAATTAAAAAAGCCTTTTGCTTTTACTAGATGTGCTGTGGAGTGCGTCTTTGACGCGGGGACACACTGATATATATATATATATATATATTTATATATATATTGTTTATCTATATATATATATTTAGATATATATATATATATAGCTTTGTCTAAAGTTTCCTATGCAAATTAACATGGTGAAAACGCATTTTGGGACCCCCCTTTTTTCTCGGCCCCTGCTTGTCGGATCACCCCAAAACTTTCAAGACAGAAGGTGACCGGAGCAGGCCACTAGTTTTGAAACTTTCCCAAAGATTCATCAACCGGCGCCAAAGTTATTGGGAAAAGAAAAAACGCTTTTCCTATGGAAACTAGGTCCTAACTATAACTACCTAATGGCGACTGCCAGTAGATAATATATATATATATATATATATATATATGTCGCTCCAATTACACCAAAATACGAGTCACTCTTTACGGGCGGGTGCCGAATGCGGTGGTGTACCGCACGAAATGCAAGCTCCAAAGATTCCCCCGTCCTCTGGAAGGAAAAACGGCACTCACGGGGCTTTCGTTTCAGCAAGGTTTAATGGTTTAAACCGAATACAAACAGACGCGTTTCAGAATAGATCCTTCTTCAGTGTTTGCATTACGCGCTGTGAGGCGCCATTAAAAAGAGTCACATTAGTTGACCTAGACATAAACAGGGGACTAACGTGTTTCCTTCATGCGCGCCATCTTAAAGTGGTTAATTATGCATGGTTCATGAAGTACAGTTGGTAAATACAACATATTATGCATTTCACTTGAAAATTCATCAGCATGCTTGATTTTATAATCATAACCTTGCTATGACCAGTCAGTTAATTATGATTTTACCGTGTATCGGTCAATTGCACCAAATAGAATGCGCTGCAAGTGTCCCTCATTTCTCATTATTTAGCCGTGTATCGGCTAAATAATGAGAAATGAGGGACACTTGCAGCGCATTCTACGCTGGTTGTCTGCACGTCATCAATTTTGAATCGAAGGCTGCCCAAGAAGAAGGGCGGTTGCCCGAAACGCGTCGGCAGCAGATTTGAGGGGTTGTGTCTTGCTGGACCTGTGCGATCCTGAGTGTGCCTCCACCCCAGGGGTAACCTTTCTTCAAAATTCAAGTGACCGGCCCCGGTCACGGATGGCACCACTCCAATAACATTGGGGGTCCGCGGCCGCCAGGAATTCAAGCGGCAGCGTTGAGCAGGAGATGCCTTGATTTGAGGGGTTGTGTCTTGCTGGACCTGTGCGATCCTGAGTGTGCCTCCACCCCAGGGGTAACCTTTCTTAAAAAAAAAAATTTAAAAAAAATTAAAAAAAAAAAAAAAAAAAAAAATATATATATATATATATATATATATATATATATATATATATATGTCTTTTCAAGGATAAAATCTGAGAGTTCCCAGAAAATAATCCAGCGGGCACAGGTCACTAACTTGACAAAGGCTTCGCCGAAACGCGTAGTTCTGTTCGTTTAAAGCAATAAAACTGTATTGTTTTGTCCTGGGTGTGCCGCTGGATTATTTTCTGGGAACTCTCAGATTTCATCCTTGAAAAGACGTAATTAGCGGAGTTGCGACTGCGGCTGGCACCGGCGTCGATAGGAAGGAGAGCGGGGATATCGCAACGACTCTTTGGAAACGATATATATATATTCTAAAAAACCAAACTCCCAGAAAGGAAAGCCATTCGCTCAAGGCAATAGAAGTGTAAAAAAATCTGTAATTTATTTGTGGCAGCATCATATCCTCCTGATGCGTTTCGGCCTCGTGGCATTGATCAAGGCAGTGAAGGGGAAACGCATCATGAGGGTATAATGCTGCCACAAATAAATGCCTTATTTCTTGCATTTCTACTGCCTTGAGTGAATGGCTTTCCTTTCTAGAAGTTTGTTTTTGGGAATTTGTTCCTGATTTGCTCCTTCTGGTTTAGCCACTCTACCTCCTTGGGACGGGGGTTGGAGGTTTTCTCGCCTTGAGCAGCTGGCTGTGTGATGTATACATATATATTAACAAGGTATATATATATGTGGAGTTAGGTCAAGAAAATGTATACAAACTTACCGTTCAATACTTTGTCCCTCGATATTATAGTTACAATAAATTGTGACCTGTCGATATTTCGGATTTGATACTCTCTGCCTACACTGACTGAGAGGAGGGAAGTACCGTTTATTCGTGGCTTTGAGGAGCTTTATAATGGATTTCTAGCCCGTGTGTGTCGGAATGTGTGCAGTAACTGAATAGTGATAAAAGTAATCTGTTCTAAATATTACCTACGAAAATATCTCCCCATTGGAGGTAACATAAAATGTAAACAAAATGGACAATATTTCTGAAGGGGGTATTTAGAACACTACGTCAGGTGATATTTCTGTATACAGTATTCTGAAATACCACCATCCTCTGGCTAGATTAGTACCAGATTTTCAAAGCTAGTCAATGCAACACTTTTGTATATAGTGAATCTATAAGTAACACATTAACCAGGGGCGTAACACAGGCCCCCGCAGTGCGGGGGTGCCCCCAAGCTCCAAGGGGCCCCCTCAGGACAGCACTCTAGCTGCAGAGTTCCTGTTCGAGTCCGGAGGTGGCCCCTCCACCTGCATTGCAGGGAGGCCCCCTCCAGTTTCCTTACGCCAGTGACATTGACAGGTTATATTCTGAACATGTGGCATGGATTCCAGCCTTCTGGACCTTCATTGGACACCCTGCTTTGGTCTCGCACCCACAAACTTACTCACACTTGTACTCCACTCTTCCAAAGGACTCAGTTTGGAGCACCCGAGCACCACTCAGGAGGAGATTGGTAAAGAGTAAGAGAAAAGGAATGAAAACCTCTGGAGAAGGGGGAATTCAGCCAGAAGGTTTCATGGGGAATGTACAAGAACAAAGGCGCGAAGAGGGAGGTGAAACAAGCTGGGGCAGCTGCAAAGAAGATAAAAGAAGGAAAGGCAATGGAGAGAGACACTGGAGGGGGGACAGACAAAAATCAGAAAGAAAGAAAAAAGTGATGATGAAGGCCAGAGAGCGTCAAGGGTGAAGACAGCTTGAAAAAGGAGGAGGGTGGGACGAAGGGAGAAAGAGAGGATGGGGTGGAGGGATTCGAGAAGGGAGATGAGGAGAGGTAGGTGGAAAGGGAAGAGGAGCAAAAGAAAGGAAGAGGGAAAGGGGGTGGAAAGCGCGAAGGAGATGCTGTTGAGATTGCGCAGGTGGGAGAGATCTGGTTTTGGCAGCATCCGTGGTCCTGGGGTGTGATGTAAACACATGCTCCAGGGGATGCATCCATTATTATTCTGCATTGAGCCATGAAGCATCACTCCGGCCCTGGTTCCGCTGCGCAGCTCCCCAGGAAGCAGCATCCGTGGTACCCACTCAGCATCACTGGCTTCTGTCTCATGAAATATCCAGAAACATATTTTGGGACGAGCAGAGCATCCTGGGGCCTGGAGACAGCCGCCACCTGCAAGTGCTCAGTATTCAGCGGGGACTTCCGCCTGGGCTAATTCAATTAAAACCACTGCAGCAGGGGGAGAGGGAGGGGCTCGGGAGAGGGAGGGGGGCTGGGTGTCTGCTTTGGGGTACACGGGGAAGGAGCAGAGAGGAAGATGTCAGAAGGAGGGGGTGGGTGGCAGCAGAGAATTGGTACACAGGAGGAAGAGAGGGCGGAAGGTGGGGTACACAGAAAGGATGAACGCAGAGATTTGGGTACAAACGAGGGAAAGGGAGCAGGTAATAGGGTTCAGGGAGAACAGGTCAGGAGGAGAAGAGGGTATGAAAGCATGGAGTGGAATATGTTGAAGGGAAAGAGAACACACACTGGGGTACACAGGAGGGAGACAGAAGAAGAGGGGACAGAATGAAAGCAGGGGTTTGGGTCCATGTGAGGGAAAAGGAGCAGTGAATGGAGTTCAGGGAGAAAAGGTCAGGAGGAGGAGAAGAGGGTATGAAAACATGGAGTGGAATATGTTGAAGGGAAAGAGAGCACACACTGGGGTACACAGGAGGGAGTCAGAAGAAGAATGGGGGAAAGGATGGCAGCAGATATTTGGGTACATATGAGGGGAAGGGAGCAGATGCTGAGGTGCGCCCCCTGCGGAGCAGGGCGGCCCACATCCCAGTGTGTCCCCATGCAACCTAAGGCTGATGCATTTATGTGAGGTATGGGAGTCTCAGGGGCCCCCAGCCCATTGTGCATGGGGAAGGCATATTTTGACATTACATCAGCAGGCAGAAGGTGGGCACCAGAGGATGTGAAGAAATGACAGCAGAGAACTGGACATACAAGAGGGTAAGAGAGTAGATAGTGCGGTCCAGGGAATAAGAGTCCAACGGGGGGCAAAGGGCGGCAGTCGAGAGTGGGATACAGGGGAGCAAATGAGAGCATACAGTGGGGTGCACATGGCGTAACGTTACCTGAAGGCCCCCCACCAGCAAAGTACATGGAGGACTCCCCCTCTGGAGTTAGTCTGGAGCTCATAGGCCAGGGTACTGTGCTGAGGGCGCCCCCTGGAGTTCTGCGGAGGCCAATGTTACACCACTGCCACAGATGAGTCAGAAGGCGTGGGGATCAGAGAGCAGGTACAGAGGAGAGGTGTGCAGCAGAGGGTGTGATGCACAGAAGAAGGGAACACAGGCGTAGCTATGTTTAACGCAGCTGGTGCAGTGGCACCAGGGCTCAGGGATGTGAGGGGCCCACTGCACCCTACGTATGGCTCCTTTTACTACCGGACCAGAGGGGCATGGGGGGCCATTTTCTTTGCTTACAATATGTCACATGGCAACTGTGCTATTCCATTGAAAGGGGGGAAAGGGAGGGGACCAGAAAGAAACCCAGATGGGAGGGATGTAAAGAGTGCGCTTGAAGTGCAAGCTGTGGGAACACACGAGGGTAGTCGGAGGAAAGAGGATGCAACAAAATGAGGCACACAGAAGATGAACCTGGAAGGATACGTTACCTGTAATCCTAGTTCTCTTCCAGGGTTATCCTCATCAACAGTCATAAGCACTGACTATTCCTGCCCAGGTCCATGGACCCTGGAAATAATAAAAAATATCTATGAAAACATATGTATACAGCTCTATATATATACACACATATCATTTTTTCACACATCAATGCAGCCCCTATAAAGGAGGCTAATCAATGTAACAATAAATACCTGCTTTTGCATTCACATACTATATAATATAGACCACAGGAGGGCAAGCATTACTTGAACTCTTTTTAATGAGTCGACTCAAAATAATCT
This sequence comes from Triturus cristatus, assembly GCF_964204655.1. Taxonomy (NCBI): domain Eukaryota; kingdom Metazoa; phylum Chordata; class Amphibia; order Caudata; family Salamandridae; genus Triturus; species Triturus cristatus. The sequence continues at coordinate 64,172,316 of NC_140595.1, forward strand.
ATAAAAGAGCAAGCATTGTTAGCCTACAGGCTGCATTAAAAACCAATAGCATAGAAAATTAAAGCAATTGTAACACAAAAACTGGCACCATGCCTTTAAGGCAGCCATGACCCCTAGCTTCCCATCATGCCTCAGGGGTGAAAGTTAGGTCAGTTGTTCTTTGTGGAGACCCGAAGGTCAGGGAACAAAGATATAGCTTAACAAAAGTGTCATTTGCCTGGGGAGGCAGGAGGGTTGCTTATGACTTTGATGAGGATACCCCTGGACGAGAACTAGGATTACAGGTAAGTAACTAATCCTTCTCTTCCAGGAGATATTCATCAATAGTCATAAGCACTGAATCGAATAGCAAGCCTACCCTCCGCCTGTGGGCAAATGAGAGAAAATGACTAAACAAATAACCAGAATTAATCAGTGTTGGAACAAATTTCTCAAGGAGGCCTGGCCTACTTAGGTGTCTGCTCTGGTATCTGAATCAAGACAGTAGTGTCTTGTAAATGTATGTATAGATCTCCAAGTGGCTGCTTTGCAGATCTTGGAAATCGAGACGTTGTTAAGGAAAGCCTTTGTAGCCGCTTTTTCTCTAGTGGAATGAGCCTTGGGCCTAGACCAAAGTGGGTTTTGTGCTAACTGATAAGCCAGTTTGATACATGACACTATCCACCTGGAGATGGAACTCTTGGAGGCTGGAAACCCTGTTCTGATTGACACGTAATTAATGAACAGTTGATCAGATTTCCTAATCGTCTTAGACCTGTCCAAATAGAATTTCAAAACCCTTTTCAGGTCTAAAGAATGAAGTGACCTCTCAGCTGGAGTAGAGAGATTAGGAAAAAAGGTAGGTAGCGAAATGGTTTGGTTGACATGGAAATCCGACACTACCTTCAGAAGGAAGAAAGAGTGGGTTCTCAAAACAACTCTATTGAGATGAAAAACTGTGTATGGTTCTTTTGGGCAGAGAGCTTGAATCTCGCTCACCCTGCGAGCTGAGATAATTACCACCAAAAAAGCTACCTTCCACGTACGGTGCTGGAGAGTTGCTTTGGGGATAGGCTCAAATGAGGGACCCATCAATTTAGATAGAACCTGTGAGAAGTTGGCCTGGCATATGCTGTCCGCTAGTTATAGTGGGCACCTTGCACCAGTCCAAACAACCCTTATTGATGATGGGTTTAAAGACAACCTTTATTGAAAGCTATCCTAGTGGTAGCTATGGAGAGCAGCCTTCAGGCTAAGTATTGAAGGAGTGTAAAGCAGCTTGGTTTACCAGATTATAACCTCTTGAATTACTAAATGAAAGGAGAACCACACAAGGTATATATATAAATTATATGTATTTATTTCTAAACACTCTATTAATCCCTTTATGAAATTAGAGAGCAAGGCACACAATAATACAATTCTAAAACGACAGTAAATAGCACAATATACAATAGGCCCAAACCATATATTAAGAAAGTGGTATAAGAACCACGACTTGACTAGACGCAGTGCCTAGAGCACATAGAATCACTGAGACCCCAAGGAACCACCCAAGGTAGTGACACAGTTGACCCACGGGGGACGTGTGCAGTGTGAGAACACAGGCTCGAGCCCCATACTATTCTATGGGAAAGTCGTGGTTGGAATTTTAGAAGTTAAGGACACTTAGGAGAGGCTTTGAGCAAACCCCTTTAGACTTAGGGGGTTCTAGGGCCAGCACCCATGGGAGCACCGGAGTACTCGAGTTACCTCACCCAGGGAAGCCGGGTGCATAGGTGTCAAATGGTGTCAGGCATCGTCGTTGATTTCAATGGCGATCTGCTGCAAAGTGCTGCTGCCGGAAAGGAGAGAAGTGTCCGGTGTAATCCAAGCCTGGATGGAAGATCAGAAGAACCTGAAAGCAGAGGGGACAGAGTCTGGGTCACTTGCCAGTGACCAGGGGCACAATAGACGAATGCCCACCGATGTTGGGTGTGTCAGGTGAGAAGAGGTGAAGCTTGACTCTGCAGCCACGAGGACCAGGAGGCGTCGAGGACAACCAGGAACTGGATTTGAGCTGTCCCTTGAAGGATGTTGAGTGCTGCGGTGTCGGTGCCCGGATTGGACCCAACAAGCATTGGCAACAGCAACCCTTCAGTCATCTAGTTCAGTGTAGATCGTCGAAGTTCCAGGATTCAGTATCAGAGTTTCGTCCAGGTGTAATCTAAAGTCCTGTAGTCAGGGGTTCCTTCTTTATACCCAAGAAAGGGGTTGTACATACTCTGGGGACCCACCTATGGGAATGTCAGGAAAGAGGGGTGGCTACACCCATTTCCTTTGTCCAGTTTCACACCAGAGCAGGGGCTGGTAGCCCCTGCAACCGGTTTGAACTGGACTATGCACAGGGACACCAAATTTGCCCCCAGTGCTGAACTTCAAAGCACTCTTGGAGTGCACCCACCCAGCCCTAATACACTAAAGCGAGTCTGGGAGGTGGTGACACCTCCCTGTGACAGGAAACCTACTGTCCAGGCCTCCCTTGCCGGAGTTTCGTCCAGCAGCAAGAGGGCAGACTCGTGTCTGTGGATGGCAGCATCCATGTTGTAATGCCAGGGCTCTGTTAGCTGGCACTGGGTATACCGGCGCTGTCATGTCTCTCCCTCTAGAAGGGTGGGATCATACTCCCACACCAGTTACTGGTGTGGGGGTATGATTCCAAGGTGTTTGACACCAAACACGACATGTTTCCGTGCAGCCATCCCAAAGTTAGCTTTTACCGCGAGGTTATAATGCACTTAAGAGTATATGGTTTGGCTCCATCACAAACAACCCCGGAATAAAGGTTCCGAAGGCTGCAGAGGGGCTCTGCTCATGCATGGGCACCCTCTCACATAAAACCCAGCGCCCTGCCTTCAGGATTAGTAAGGCTTGCCATAGGGGTGACTGATATGTTTATATGTGCAGTGATATGGAGAGATATGGTGAACCTATATATCAGTAAGGGGTGCATGCACCACCTTACCCAGGCTGCAGTAGCAGTCCTGTGGTGTAATTTTGAAAGGTTTCCCAGAGGTGGCATAATACATGCTGCAACCCCTGGTAGGTCTCTGGGGTACCTTTGCCCTGGGTACATAGCATACCATATACTAGGGACTTATAAGGGTACCCTAGAATCCAATCTGGCGTGTACCTAAAGTACTGGTAATCAATTTAGAGAGGAAGCAGCTAGGCTGGGGTCTTGGTTAGCAGGGCCCCAGCCAGACTAAAGTCGAAAAACAGTGAAACATCAGCAAAAAGTGAGGGTAACTATAAGAAGCAGATCCTACTCTATTACAGAACCAGGTTCAGCTCCCACGGAGGTGAAGGACGCCTAATTTGAGGGTAAACCTTCTTTAACCCATACAAGAAGTCCTTCACTACCTGAAGTTGAAAGAAAGAAAGCTGAGAAGGAGACCGTCTGTATGCCATAATGGCAGCTAGGTGTACTTTTATGGAAGAGAATTTTAGGCCTGCCTTAGCCAAGTGAAGTAGGTAGGGTAAAATCACTTCCTCCTGCCCCTTGGTAGGATTGTAATTATTTTACACACACCACAAATAGAAACGCTTCCATTTACAAGTATAAGAGTATCTTGTGGATGGTCTTCTAGCTTCTTTCAAGATGGTCATGCAGTCCCGAGGGAGATCTAAATGACCATATTGGAGGATCTCAGGAGCCATGCTGCCAAATTCAGTGAGGAAAGGTTGGGGTGATGAATGCTCCTGTTCCTCTTTAACAGCAGGTCTGGTCTGCACGGCAGTCTCCTGTGTGGGCATTCTGAGAGTGCAGAAGGTCTGGGTACCACCGCTGCCGTGGCCAGTCAGGGGCAATCAGAATCATCTTCGTCTCTGAGTGGGAGGGTTTGGTTACGTCCTTCAGGATGAGAGGAAGGGGAGGAAAGGCGTACATAAATTCTCCTGACCAGTTGATCAAAAGGGCATTTTCTCTTGACCCTGGTCGGTAGAATCTTGAGGCGAAGCCGTCGCATTTTTTGTTTGTGTCGTCTGAGAACAGATCGATGCTTGGACGACCCCATTCTCGGAAAATGTCTTCGACGACTTCTTCGTTTAGAACCCAGTCCTGCTGGTCCTCGAAGTGACGACTGAGAGCATCTGCTTCTGAATTCTGCTCCCCCAGTAGGTGTATTGCTGTTATCATTAGATTCCTCACAGGGAGCCAATGCCAGAGAGCTTGGGCTTCCAGAGATAGAGACCTCGATCGAGTCCCTCACTGCTTGTTCAGATAGTACATGGTGGTCGTATTGTCCTTCTGTACTAGAATGGAGTTGGTCTGAATACAAGGGAGGAAGGCCTTGAGGGCTAGATGCATGGCTCTCAGCTCCAGCATGTTGATGTGATACAATTGTTCTTTTGTTGACCATTGACCTCGAGTCTGGAGGGACCCCATGTGTGCTCCCCAACCTTGGAGGGAAGCATCCGTGATTAATGATTGAGAGGGAGGTGTCTGATGGAATGGAACCCCTACCAACAGTTTTTCCTGTCACATCCACCATGAAATCGATGCTCTGGCTGCTTACGACAGATGTATCCTGTCGTCCCACCGAGCCGTTCGCTGATCCCACTTGTCCTCCAGATCCTGCTGTAAAGGACGCATCCTCAGCCTGGCAATGGGGACAAGAAAATGCAAGATGCCATCGACCCTAGGAGAGAGGCAACCTAATGGACCGAAGGTAAGTTGCTACGCAGAATCTGTTTGCATTTCAGAGTGATAGATGACAGTCTCTCCTCCGAAGGAAACACTTTTCCTATTGCGGAGCCTATTGTTGCACCCAGAAAGTGGATTATTTGCGTGGGGTGCTGAGTCAAATTTTCGAAGTTGACGTGGAGACCCAGCCATTGGCAAAGGTCTAGACATTGCTGATAGTGGTTCCTCACGCTCTGGGGAGAAGGACCTTTCAGAATCCAGTCGTCGAGATAAGGATAAACAAAGATGCCTTTGTGCCGTAGAGCGGCTGCTACTACTGCCATGCACTTTGTAAACACTCCAGGAGCCAACTTCAGCCCGAAGGGAAGAACTCTGAACTGATAATGGGTTGATCCCACCAGAAACTGCAGAACCTTCCTGTGATGTGGACTGGCTGGGACATGAAAGTATGCATCCTGCAGATCCAGAGAACACATCCAATCTCCTTGTTGTAGATGTGGATATATTTGATGGAGAGCCAACATGCAAAACTACTTCCTGATGGATTTGTTGAGGGCCCGAATATCCAGAATAGGTCTGTATTCTGATTTCTGACCTTTTTTAGGTCTCACCTGCGAACGCAGCACGAAGCGCTGCTGTCCGTAGGCCTGGGCTAAAATTCCATTCCGGATGCGGAAATTGCGATAATTTGACATTTTCGCGTTCCGCGTAGAGCGCGAAAATGTCCAAATTTCCGCAATCCGCATTTTACCGGAAAATTTTTGCTTGCTCACGCTGTAAAATAATACATTCTCGCGTGCGCGCGATCGCCTTACCTGAATCCCCGCGTTCGCCGACAAGTTTTCCCGATCCAGTCGCGTTCTCCATGAGATGTTGGATTGTTGGTAGCCATTTGCGCTGTCTCGCGACGTCATTCGTCGCACGATCACGTCTTTCTTCTCGCGATCATGCACCGCGAGACAAGTGAAAACAAGATGGCCACGCCCACAAGCAACCACATGGGTAAGTTGGCGAGCCGCGACCATGCAGAAAATACCGCGAACGGGCGGGAAAAAAACGTCAGCATCTTTGCGATATTTCCGCGTGTTTGCGGAGATTTTTAACATTTTCGCGATAATTTGCGAAAGTGAATTTCGCAAATTCCGCCCACCTCAAGCTGTCCGCCAGCGAGATCTATTGTTGCTGACTTGCCTCGGAAGTGGGACAGGAGATGGGCACGCGCAGGCTCTTGGCGGATTTGAGTTGGTGTACGCGCACGTGCACACACGCGATGTGCACATCTCCTGTCCCGCTTCCGATAACATGCCAGCCCCGTTGGAGGCTATTGTTGGCGCAAAGTGTACTTTTGCAATTCTGAGCAACAATAGCCCACACGGAGGCCCCCCAGCCCTTCTTTACTCACCGGGCTGCTCTTCTGGGGGGGGGGGGGCTCCTCCTCGCGGCTGCAGCACTTCTGTTGCGGGGCTTCCCTGCACTCCTGGGAGCCCCGCGCTGCTGTGGTCATCCTCGGCCTCCGCATTCTTCACCCTGGCCCCCTCCAGGGACCCGGGGCTTCTCTTTACTCCGGCCGCCACTGCGGTGCTCTCCCCAACATGGGAGCCCTGCACGGCACGCCGGTTTCTGTTTTTGCCGGAGCAGGCCCCGCCCACGTCCCGGGCAAGGGCGCCTTACTTCCGGCTTGTTTTTTTTTTTTAGGCTTTTAGGATTGAGCTCTGTGGACTTCTTTCAGCTTTGAATTTGATGCTGTAGCCATTCATGGTCAACGAGATGTCACCTTCTTCAGACATGTTCCAGTCACTCACTGAGCTCCTCTGTACTGCCCATTCAAAGCCTAGAGTAACTCTACGGCTCCTGGATCGGACAGGCAGCGCACACTGCCCCAAAGTATGAGACAGCCCCCAGCTGTGCCGCTGGAAGCCCCTGGGAGCATCCCCATTTCAGAGCGGTGGAGAAAGATCCAGGTTCAAACGGATCACGTGCAGGTGTCATCGCAGATGTGTAAGCACAGCGCCTGCAATGTGACCTGGCCGATTCTCTGCGCTTTGTCAGATGTACTTATCAGGCTCTTTGCAAGGAGGGTGGTGTCAAGAATCAGCAGAAATCCGGCTTCATCAACATCCATGAGCCAGGATCTCTTCTGCAAATCGTTGCGACCAGGGAGATTCAGGTGTGCAAGGGACAGCAGACCGAAGGAGGTACATGCTGACTCCAAAGCGCCAGCACTGTGATGGGCCAAAAATAAAGGGACATGTAGGGGCTCTAGCAGCAGCCACCAGGACAGCTGCCTGCCGCTTCTGATGGCCATAGCTGCCATTAGGAAATGGAAGCTATCCCTCACCAACTAGAACCTTCCAAGGCTTTGGGATTGTAATTTTGATGAGAATAGAAAGGGAGAAAAACTCCCTGGACATCCACTTTTCCTTCAAATTCACAAGGAATCTCAATGTTGACACCTTCAGCTGCAAAGATCTTTTTAACGGGTTAGTCGGTGCATTTTTGTTTTTCACAGTTGCTGAGCCTGCTGCTTTGCACACTCGCAGGCTTCACAAGGCAGAAAGGATTTCCCAAATGCTCTGGGTGAAGCCAGAGATTGCATAAACTGTGCAAGCGCATCAGTCTGAACGGGTCACTCTTAGAAACTCTGACACAGACTCTGTTAGACACCCACGGGACCCAACAAAAAACACAATCGATACTCCAGGTCCGGTACACTAACCTACTGGCACGCCTAAGCAACACTTCCGGGTGCAGCTTCGCTAATGAGTGCAAATTCAACTTTGTTATTCACATTTATTTACATTAGTAGATAAAGTGATCTGATGTTGAGCCGATGCCAAGGCTCAAACACTGATCCCCCAGATACTGAGTCGGTAGCTCTGACCACTGAGCCATATCCTCTCCCTGAGGGGGGTGGGGGAGGGGAATAGCACAATATTATATCGATTTGCTGGTTGAAGCGTTCTGCCGCGTTGGGAGTAATGAGGCGCGAGGACTAAGTCCAGATGGAAGGTACATTATTACTGCACGGTACTTTTGTATCTATCAAGGATTTCTGTATAGCGCTATGCGTCGCCTTTCGGCTGCTTCGGAGCGCTGTCATTGGTGAAACAGTGTGCTGCTGCGTGGTCTCTTATGCGAAAAAAACATGAGCCCACTGGGTTACATCCATTCAGAGGGGGACAGTCTCGTTGGTTGTTTTCAAGCTCCCATGACGCGCTTTCACATTAATAAAGGTTGGGCCCCTTTCTTTAGACGATCCGTGTCTAAAACAAGCATTTGCAATGCAATAGGTCTCGCATTTGAAAAAGTTTCAGCTATTGGCATTGTTCATGACAATGCCTTTTTTTATCTATTTTATAACACAAACACATAAATAAATGCCATTATCATTTACAATGCCAATAGCTAGTGTTGCATTATTATTAGCAATGCCAACTGCTCACACTTTTATAATGCGAGACCTATTGCATTGCAAATGCTTGTTCTTCAATAGGAAGTACCTTGAATATACCTCTTGACCTCGCTGCGATTTAGGAATCTCCTGGATGGCTGATTTTCGCAGGAGGGTGGATACTTTCTGCTTCAGTATCTGCATCTGGTGGCACGTAGTTTTTACTGGAGGGATCATAGGAGGCTGATGCGGAAAACGTAGAGTACCCATTCTGCAGTGTAGCCAACACCCATTGGTCTTTTGTGATACCACGCCACTCTTCCAGATGGTTGGCTATACTTCTCCCCACTGGAGTGAGAAATGGCCATGGGGGAGGCGGACACTCATTGCTTTGATGGATTTTTTGGCTGCAGCAGCAGATTGACAAGGGGCTCCTCTCCCTCTGGGAGCATGATGTCCCTGATAGTGGAAGTTTGATTGGCTCTGCTGATGTTGGTGCCTCTGCCACTGAGGGGTTTGAATCCTCTGATGGAAGGGCCACCAATCGTATAGCCTGTATCGGCGCGTGAACTCCTTTCTTCTTTCGAGCCCTAGTGCCTTCAGGGCGTCAAGCCCCGTCTCCATCCTCAACATTTCCTCATTTGTGTGAGTGCCAAATAAGGATGACCCTGAAAAAGGGTGGTTCAGGATCCGTGACTGAGCTTCAGGCTTTAGTGCAATTAGGCAGAGCCAGGATGACGGCCTGGCACAGATTCCATGTGCATTGGAGTGCGCAGACAGTGTCGCTCCATCAGCTGCGGCGCTGAAAACGTGATTTGCCACCAAGCTTCCTTCCTACAATATCTCCTCAAAGTCCCTGTGGTCTTCTTTGGGTAGTTTTTCTGTGAACCTTTGATGTGAGTCCCACAAGGACCTATTAACATGGAGGCTGGCGCGCTGCAGACTTTTCTCCCCCCATGAATCCTGTGCTCTGTTCTCCTTATCAGGGGGGACTGTTGATGAGGAGGCCACTGCATGTGTCTTTTTAGCAGCTGCAATAATTACAGAGTCAGGAGGTGGGTCAGATCTAAGAAATAATGGATCCTCTTTCGGGGGCCTGTATTTCTTCAAGGTCCTCTCTGGCTCGGTCTTAAGTGTTGCCGGCGTAAGAAAAGTGTCAATCACCGACTGGAGGAGCCCCAGCACTAAGGGTAATAACGGTCTGGATGCTGACCTCTGATGTAAAGTCTCAAAAATCACTGAGGATGAACTCTGTTGTGTAGGCATAACAATGTTCAACTTTGCTGCCCCTCTGGCCAGAACATCCTGAAAAGTACTGACGTCATCCACCGGGGAGACCCTCGATGGTGGGCTGTCTGTAAAAGTCGGAGAGCAGTCCCTCTTTGAAGATTGGGTAGAAGAAGGTGAACGTGTCAGTGACCTGCGCCTTCTTGTATGACCTTGAGATGTAGAACTCCTTCTTGAGGAGGCTGCAGGAGTATGTGTATGATCTCGACCCCTTGATGAAGTAGTAGGAGAGAGGTCTACAGCTTGTACCAGCCAGGCCAGAGGAGACCTGTGTAGAGGGCTGCAGTAGTCCCAAGTACCTCATGCTTGCGCTGTTCCAGATTTCTGCCAGTGATGCAGAGGTAACATCCACCTAGGAGAGAGGTGCACAGATGGAGATTTCTGCCTCTCTTCTCATGCAGGAGCCTCAGAGCGTGAACAGGGGTGTACAGGTGAAGACGCCGAACTGCTCGACATCGAGATAATCACCTCCGTGACCTTGAGGACGATGACGAAGTGCGCTTTGAGCCCGTGTGATGGGTCGATGCGACTGGTGAGAGTGTCTCAAAGTTGACGTGGAGTCACTGTGTCCTGAACCAATGCTGGTGATTTTGCCCTTGACGTGGGTGATGGTGACGGAGAAATGCTCACTGGACGTGCGGAAGACCAACACCAATGTCTCGCCGTCGAACAATGTGTCCTCGATGTCGACTGTTCCCTGGGGGCAGATCTGTGCCTCGACATTGATTGCCTTTTGGTTGATGACGATGGAGGTGTTCGTCTCGACGTCGAATGTCCTTGAGTTGATGCAGACGGAGTCCACTGCCTCGACGTCGAGTGTTCGTGAGGTAGCGCCGACGGACTCTTGTGCCTCGACGTCGAACACCTCTGAGATGCCGTCGACAGAGTCTTGTGCCTCGACGTCGAACGCCTCTGAGATGACGCCGACGGAGTCTTGGGCCTTGACGTCGAACGTCTATGTGAAGATGCCGACAAAGTTTTGTGCCTCGACATCGAGCGCATGAGAGAGGATGCCGACGGAGTCTCATGCCTCGACGTCGAACGCTGAGCCAATGCTGACGGAGACCTACTCCTGGACATTGAGCGTCGCCGGGTTGACGCCAACGGAAGGTCCATTATCTGATGACTCGAAGCCAAAAATGTCGTCTTCGATCTTGGAGCTGTTTGGTGCACCGGCACTGTCGTTTGTTTAGAGGACGACATCCACTTCTTCACCGTTGGTAAATTTGACGCTGATCCCGACGCCGATGGGAAACAGATCGGGATTTCGCTTCTCAACGTCGATCTGGCCCTCTTTTTCTTCTGTCTCACCGGAGACCTTCCTCTCTCAGAAAGTCCATAGAGACAAATCCTTTCTCTCTCCTTGAGAGTTCTCCTAGACAGCTTCTTACAATGCTGACAGGGCTCTAGGGAATGAGAGTCAGGGAGGCAGAGAATACACACAGAATGTGTGTCAGATCTGGCCTTCTTCTTGCCACAGAAGCGGTAAGGCTCAAAATGAGATGGCATTATGTCACAAAATAAATCACTTTCTGTCAAAAAAATGGTTATACCTCACTCTAAGGCCTAAAAGACGTTGAGTGAAAGGTAGAAAAACACAATAAAGTGGAGAATCATTTGTCAAAAAAGTCAAAGCCGGAGCTGTGAATTCCAGAGTGCTGATGGAAGGACCCGGAAAGAACAATTGACCTAACTGTCACCCCAGAGGCATGATGGGAAGCTAGGGGTCATGGCTGCCTTAAAGGCATGGTGCCAGTTTTTGTGTTACAATTGCTTTCATTCTCTATGCTATTGGTTTTCAATGCAGCCTGTAGGCTAACAATGTTTGCTCTTTTACAGATTATTTTGAGTTCAAGTAATGCTTGCCCTTCTGTGGTCTATATTCTATAGCATGCGAATGCAAAACAGTTAATTATTGTTATATTGATTAGCCTCCTTTATAGGGGCTGCATTGATGTGTGAAAAAATTATATGTGTATATATATATATATATATATATATATATATATATATATATATATATATATATATATATATATATATATATATATATATTACCTACTGGCGGTCGCCAGTAGGTAGTTATAGTTAGGACCCTGTTTCCATAGGAAATCCGCAACATTCTATTTTGAATAACTTTGGCGCCGGTCGACGAATCCTCGCGAATTTCTCAAAATAGGTGGGGCGCTACGCTCCGCTCCTACCCTGAAAGTCTCAGGGGGATTCGTCAAGCGGGGGCTGAGATAAAAGGGGGGTCCCAAAACGCGTTTTTCCCATGCATTTTTCCATAGGACCTTTAGACAGGGCTACAGCCCGAACGGCTGAACAGAATTACTAGAAATTTGGCAGAGAGGTAGTCCTCAGGTCAAGGAAGTGCCTTTTGTAGGTTCGGTGTAAATCTGTTCAGTAGATTCTGAGAAAATAGCCTTTAAATCAATATATATATCTGAGCCAGCTTACGGTACGCTTACCGTAAGCTTACCGTACGCGTACGGTGGCGTGCGCGAGCGCGATTCTGATTGGCTGTTACATCTAAGTAAACATTCGAATCGGTCGAAACCAGGAAGCGGCGGCCGCCATTTTCTCTCTCGCACTCTGAGGGGGGGGCTGTAAACAAAGGCAAAAAACATATAAAGGGGCTGTTTAGACAGCGCCCATGCACATAGCCATGTTAGTTGAGTCCTCAAAGATCCCCCAAGGCCAAAAACGGTAAATTTTTATTTTTTGAAAATTTCGCCGATTACGCTTACCGTACGCGTACGGTGGGCTTACGCTAAAAATTTTAATTAAAAAAAAAAAACACTCTCTGTGCATGGCATATTATTGTCATCACTTACAAATTAAATTTAACAGATTACCTATCACAAGGAAGCGCATAATATGTCCTCCATGTGCGCACGGTGCGTAACGTGGGCACGCGGTGCGCGTAGCGCACTGCGTGCCCACCTTGCGTGTACGGCACTAACTGCGTAAAGTGGGCGCGCGGTGCGCGAAGCGCACCGCGTGCTCACCGTGCGCGCACGGAACGAACTGCGTTAAGTGGGCGTGCACGCCACGAATGGCGTAAAGTAACTTAGCATTTAAAAAAACGTACAAATTCACTGAAAAAACCATAGGTTTCACACACGTTATAGTTAGGAATTAGCATTTAAAAAACCTTGCTAATTCAATGAAAAAACCATAGGTTTCACACATGTTATAGTTAGCTGGAAATTTTACTGATAAAAAACCAATGAAATTCCCCCGTTATAGTTACTGTAGGCAACTATAACTCACGCGACCGCAATCCTCTGCTGATGACATATGTGTCTTTATGAAAAAAAAATATTTGTAATATATGTATAGCTAAAATTTAATGGAAGAAGACATGGGCAAATAAGTGTCTAAATACAGTATTAGCATCAGCAGAGGATTACGGTCGCGTGAGTTATAGTTGCCTACAGTAACTATAACGGGGGAATTTCATTGGTTTTTTATCAGTAAAATTTCCAGCTAACTATAACATGTGTGAAACCTATGGTTTTTTCATTGAATATATATATATATATATATATATATATATATATATATTATCTACTGGCGGTCGCCAGTAGATAGTTATAGTTCGGACCGTGTTTCCATAGGAAATCTCAAAATTCTATTTTGAATAACTTTGGCGCCAGTTGACGAATCTTCGCGAAATTTTCAAAACTAATGGGGCGGTCCGCTCAGCTCCTACCCTGAAAGTCTCTGGGGGATTCGTCAAGCGGGGGCCGAGAAAAAAGGGGGGTCCCAAAACGCGTTTTCCCCATGCATTTTTCCGTAGGACCTTTAGTCGAAGGTACAGCCCGAACGGCTGAACAGAATTACTTGAAATTTGGCAGAGAGGTAGTCCTCAGGTCAGGGATGTGCCTTTTGCATATATGGAGTCAATCTGTTCAGTAGTTCCTGAGAAAATTGCAGTTAAAAGCACATACATATCTATAGCCGCGCACCGTGCGCGCACCCTAACGTGCGCGAGCGTAATTCTGATTGGTTGTTACATGTCAGTCAACGTTCGAATCGGTCGAAATCAGGAAGTGTCGGCCGCCATTTTGTTTGTTTTCAGTGCGAGAGTGGAAAAAGAAGGTGGCGAACGTGAAAAGGGGGCAGGGTAGAGAGTTCCTGACCCCCTAGCCTTTGTCAGGGGGTCACTGAAGGACCCGAAGGCAGAAAAAAACATTTACTTTTTTTTTTTTTAAATCGCGGGGGTGCGCGCACCGTGCGCGCACGGTGAAAAACAATTTTTAAAAAAAAACGGTCCTAGGAAGCTTGTTTCCGGTCCAGGGAAGGCATGGCTTGTCAGTTTGGGCTGAACTGTTCCCATGAGGCACAGGGTCAGACTGATTTGCATATGGCCATGTCTGAACTGGGGTGGCAGAGTGGGCTAAAGAACGGTGATGGATCAAACCCAGATCTCTTGACTGGGTGTGAGTGTTTGATTGGTTCTGATGCTCCGTCCATCACCACCCCCTTTTGTATCGCTTTGTTTGCCATAAGTTGGCAGGGTATGCTCAGACGTGAGTCCCTTGCTCACTTTGCCACTGGATTCAAGCAAGCCTGGCTGAAGACGGCCGAAATGCCAGAAACCGGTCCTAGGAAGCTTGTTTCCGGTCCATTTTGTTTGTTTTCAGTGCGAGAGTGGAAAAGGAAGGTGGCGAACATGAAAAGGGGGCAGGGTAGAGAGTTCCTGACCCCCTAGCCTTTGTCAGGGGGTCACTGAAGGACCCCGAAGGCAGAAAAAAACATGTAAAAATTTTTTTTTTTAAATCACGGGGATGCGCGCACCGTGCGCGCACGGTGACAAACAATAAAAAAATAAAAATAAAAATAAATTTAATACGTAGTTTATTGAAAAATAAATATATTAAAAAAACAATAATACATACATAAGTTAGCATTTAAAAAAACGTACAAATTCACTGAAAAAACCATAGGTCTCACACACGTTATAGTTAGGAATTAGCATTTAAAAAACCTTGCAAATTCACTTAAAAAACCATAGGTTTCACACATGTTATAGTTAGGTGGATATTTCAATCGTAAAAAAACAATGAAATTCCCCCGTTATAGTTAGATCAGATAACTATAACTCGCGCGACCGCCACTCTATCACAAGGATGATGTCATCAGTGATGTCAAGAGTGATGCCACTGACCATGTCATGAGTGATGTAATATGTGACGTCATGAGCAGAGGATTGCGGTCGCGTGAGTTATAGTTATCTGAACTAACTATAACGGGGGAATTTCATTGGTTTTTTATGATTGAAATATCCACCTAACTATAACATGTGTGAAACCTATGGTTTTTTAAGTGAATTTGCAAGGTTTTTTAAATGCTAATTCCTAACTATAACGTGTGTGAAACCTATGTTTTTTTCTGTGAATATATATATATATATATATATATATATGTTTTCATATATATTTTTTATTATTTCCGGGGTCCCAGCACATGGGCGGGAATATTCAGTGCTTATGACTACTGATGAGGATCCTCTGGAAGAGGAGTGGACTGTGGCAAAAGACAAGAAGATGGTTTGTGGATAAGAAGGGAGGAAATGAAGATGGGTACCAGTAGGAAAGAGAGCCATGGAGAGCAGGTGAGAGGTAGGACAGGTAATGAAACAGGCATAAGGAGAGAGGAAGCAAAGAGTTGGACGCAAGGCCTCAACCACAGCTGATGATAACCCGGCACCTTGAGCAGATCAGGCCTCTGGGGCTGCACAAAACATGCTCACATTCTTCATATCCGCCTAAAAATAGTTCCTTCCTCCTCAGTTGCAAAGCTGGTTACACGTGTGCTTTCATTTGTTATCACAACTTTAAATATTGCCTACTTATTTGGCTGCAATCATTTTTAAATTCTGTTATATATTCTTTAAGTGATATTGGAATATTGTAGCTGCTTGCAATTGGAGTAATTGTTTGGAATGGAATGTTTTCTGTTCGTCACATTTTTAATAAAATGTCTGGTGCAACTGAAAAGATTAATATGTTTTTAGAAAATCATCACTAGTTATGCTGTCTGTTAGACCTGGAACCTTTTGGCATTATACCTGTCTTTTTGCTTCTGACCTACTGTTTTTGACTGTGTGCTGAACTTGGTTTTTGTTGGTTTTAGGACTCTGGGAACTTTACCACTGCTGACAAGTGCTAAACTGCATGTGTTCTGTAACTATAACATGGCATTTGGTTTCGCCATGATTGGCGTATTTGATTTACAGGTAAATCCCTAGGACAGTGCAGTACATGTGCCCAGGGCCTGTAACTCAAGTGTTACTGGTGTGCAGCAGCACGGATGGTGCCACCCACCTAAGTAGCCCTTCAAACCTGTCTCAGGCCAGCCACCGCAGCACCTGTGTGTTCAATCTCAGGCTGCACCGGCGATCTGGCAAGTCCACCTACTAGTCCACCTACTTGGCAGGCCCAAACCTTCCCTTTTATTACATGCAAGGCACCCCTAAGGTAGGCCCCAGATAGCCCCATGGGCAGGGTGCAGTGTATTTAAAAGGTACGCGTGGGTTTTACATGTCTTGGTAGTGAACAGCTGTTAAATTCCTTTTCTCTACGGCAAGACCTTTCTCTTCCATAGGTTAGCATTGGAGCTGCCTTGTAACATCTTACAAATGTATCTGCCAATCGGGAGCAGTGTTGGAGTTTGGTGTCTCTGGACTCACAATTTAAAAGCACATATTTTAGTAAAGTTGTTTTTCAAATTGCAGGTCTGAAACTGCCACTTTTAAAAAGTTGGCATTTTCTTACTTAACCATTTGGGGCCTATGTCTGTCCCTAGAATACATGTCTGGGTTAGATGACAGTTGGATTTTGTGAATTCACTCTAGACAGTCACACACAAAGGAAAATGAAGTGTGCCCTGCATATCCTAATAGCCCACCACAAGGCTGATGAGCCTTCCTGAGCTAGAGTGGTGGGAGGAGCTGACACTTGCACCTGAATAGGGCTGTGCCTATCCTCACACAAAGAAGTCGCCACCACATGTAGTGTGCCTGGAGCCAGGGCAAAGAAGGGCAGGGTCTTGTTCACTACAAAGACCTTTCTTTGAAGTCTCCCTACTTCAAAGGCCAAAATGAGTATAAGTGCTAGACCTCTGACACCATCTACTTGGAACACTTCTGGACTGATGACATTCTGCCAGGAAGAAGAGCTATTGTGCTGCCAGGAGAAACTGCCACTTTGCTGCTTGTATTGCTGTGTTGGCCTGCTGCTTCTGTCCTGGGAGTGAAAGGGGTGGACTTTACTCCCTACATCCTGCTTTCTAAGGTTCCCCAATAGCTTGAGTGGAGCTTGCCTACATTTGGAAGTCTCAGGGCCATCAAAAACTTCACCCGTAGCTGCTAGGCTCCTCTGCTGGGAGTCCTACTTGCCAAGTGGTTCCAAATCCAGTTCTTGGGCCTTTGGAAGTGAATTTCGTGCTACAAGAAGAAAATGATGCTGAGCACTTCGGAACCGGTGCCTGTTTGTAACTTTGATGCTGTGCAGCTGCCTGTACAAAGCCTTGGTGCCTGCACGACACAACCACCGCGATTTACAACGCAGGCTTCGATGATGCCTCAGTGCCTCTGAAGAACCACCACTGCAGGAGTGTCGAGCACTGTGCCACCGATGACGCACTGCTACGACTCCGGCACCACAGCTGTGGCCCAGTGGTTTGACCTCGACCCGTACACCCGAAGCCTCGCGACTTGACCTCCGGCTTCATCATTGACCCTGCAAAGCAGTAAGGAACCGAGGGTCATCTCGGCAACGGCCACATCAAATCACCTGCGCTCTGCAACATCCTCTGGGTGTCAGTGACTCCCCGACCCTGAGGAAAAATGTTATAGGCAAAGTTTGCCACATGAGGAAAGATGTCAACTCCATGTTTAGCCCTGTAACAATCAATCTGCAACATGCTTATAGCTTTATTTATTATCTTAATTCATTGTCGATAAGTGCTTAATTTGTAAAGAAATTAGCGCCGGGCCCTCACCAGGAGGCCACTGCAGCTTGCACCAGCCATTGCCCCGACAGCGCTGCTCATGACAGTAACAACACAACTATTAACTATCACACTCCTAAAAGTGTGACTATTCAGACTATTCCAGGAGCCAAAAGCTATAAGAATGGCATGAGCACTGGTAATAGTCATTTTAATGTATCTTGAATTAATAAGCATCTGTTATTGTGCTCATCTCTAAATTAGACAGTCGGCGCCACCATGGTACAGACTGCCATGAGTACAGGTGTTGACAATTAAGTGCCGGTGCTGAGCACCGGAAAACACCGGCTCAAATTAAGCACTGTTGTCGATGTTTTGACACATGTATGCTTCGGGATCCGGTCTTTCTCATGACAACAAGGAAAGGAGCAGCTCCATTAATCATGAGCTTGAGCATCTTAGAGGTATATTGGCCCGGACACCAGGGCAGCAGATGATACCAATTCTGTGTTTCTACCAGGACGAAGGACCTATAGTAATACCGCCGCTCACCATTACGTGGTTTTTCAGGCTATATCCCTTCCTTTGTATATAACTGTACAGAGGCTCTCATTGATGTAGTATATGTTGTATTTTTCTCTTTTGTTGTGACCTCACATTCAGGAATACTGTGCTGAACTCAGCTTGTGGAACACCCTTAAATATATAATGTTTTTTTTTTTAAAGCTTTACCTAGTCAATAAATCACAGACCATGCAATAGGTCACAGACCATTTTCTAAAAAAAGGAGAGAGAAATCAAAAAAGCAATGTCTCGACAATTCATAATTCCAATAAGTAAATAGTAATATACAATGTAGTTCTTGAATATTTAGGGGCGGGCATCTATACCCGAGTATAAATATAAAAAATAAAAAGAATAGACAGTAATGGCATATATATTATATTAAACGTTCTTAGATCTACCACCAGTTATCCATATCTATTTCTTCACTTATTGCTTTGTTACAGTGCCTACCGCTTTTAATTTTATTCTGCTCCCCACATTTGTACACATTTCTGGATAGCCCCTATCCTAAGGGAATAGAGCTTTTCTCTTTCTTTCGTGCTTCTCATTTTGGCCCCCCTTTGTGCGAATTTTGGGGGATCCGATGATTTCCAATTTTGTAAAATCAAGGATCTATATAACGTTGTCTTAGCATTCTTAAACATTTATTGTTTTTGGATAAAAGGGGGTTCTTTGACCCCTTGACAAAGAGCTGACTTTCTAAAAATAGTTTCGGTGGAAATTCCCGATAGGATCCTTCTGTAATTTTATATTCCTCACATACAAAGCTTGCACAACATGTACACCCGCAGTGCAACTGCCCTTCACACTGACATCCTGTGTAGTCTGGCCAGGGTATCAACAGTGCAAGCTTCTCTGACATACAGAACAGCTACAGTATAGAAAACAGGACTGCTGGCTTCCTTCACCATGTAGGCGAGGAGAGGAAGTTGTTGGCCTGAAGTTGAACATCCTCTTGAAGCCGGGGAACGGTGAGCAGAGGGCTCGGTGCCAAAGGACGCAATGCTTTAATATTAATAACATAATGCATTCTGGTAACTGTAGTCTTGATTGCCACCAATGGAACCACTTTGGGAATGCTCCAAGACAGCTATGACGTGTAAAGAAGAGGCCAGGGCTCGAGCAAGGTCTTGTCCCAATATGGAACCTTCAAGGGACAAAATTCGAGGTGCTGCCCAGACATACCAGGGTGTGCCTGCTCTGAAATCACAGCAAACCTTTTATTCAGGGCAGAATACCAACCTGGCACCAAAGGCGGGTTTCTGCTGCCTTGCACTACACTACCTGGTGCCGGCTGTGCCTGCTGCTCTCACTAAGCACACTCCAGATCTGCCCTCACACTGTCACTTGCTACTGTAACCTACTTTCAGTGCCTGCAGAGGCCGGTTAGCCCAGGGCGCATGCGCGCAGGCCCTGCTGACAGCCACAAAGCCCTTATTTTCGTCTTTTCTCAAAGGCGCTTGGGACTGAACTGCTGCGTCAGCTAAAATGCCCGTGGAAATGTCAAGGGGGTGGGGGGGGGGGGGGGGGGAGAGGAGGCAGTTTGGGGCTAGAGAAAAGATTTTCACTTTGAGAAATGTCAAGGTTTCGCTCGGCTTCTGTTTGAGTCTGCCTGAACAAAAGGGCCGGAAGAATGCCCAGCTTTGAAACAACCTGACATGAATAGGGCTGCGAGTACTTAATTCCTTATAGTACATGTTGCACTACCCGCCCCCTATTCAAAATATGTTTTGGATTTAGAGTTATGAAAAAGCTACTTTGTTGTGCTAGTTATCATGTCACAAATAGTCTGTAATCATGAATTATTTAACGTTTTTTAGAACCATTTCTTGTTTTTATACCATGTGGCCAGTGGTCGAAGTGGGGAATAAAAAGTAGGGGAACTGTGGGCGGAGGATCAGAGGGCGGGAATAACCCGAGGATTCGGTCAGTGGGCAGCGTCAGAGGTGTGACCTGAAAGAGCAAAACATCCCAATTTTTAGTATTTGTTTGGCATTTCAGTGACCAGTTACAGCTTATTGCGTTATTTAATTCAACCAATGAATACACGTTTATTTAATGTTTAAAATGAGTTATTTAGACCAACAAGAGGACACTGTTCCCAAGACGGGGCTCTGGGTGATAACCCATGAGCCCCGAATAAGAAAAGAAAGAAAAACCTAGGTAACAAGTAGGACCCCCACAAAACAAACAAGCATTTACAATGCAACGGTCTCGGCATTGTTAAAGTTAGAGCTATTGGCATTGCTCATGACATTATTTTTGTTTATGTTTTTGTTTTTAAAACATTTAAAGAAACGGCATTGTTATTTACAATGTCAATAGCTTAATCACTCTCAAATGGAAGACCTATTGCATTTGCCGCCACACACAGAGCCACACACACAAAGCCACCCACATACACATAGCCACTCACATAGAGCAAGAAAGACCATGAAAGGCGCTGCGTGTTCTTTCACTGTTACGTATCACCATTTAATGGAACAACTTAGTAAAAACTTGTGACCATAAGAAGTAGGAAAATAAAACAATTTTGTGACATTAAAAACTCCAGGTAGCTCACTGTCCGGCAGGGTAAATGTTAAACAGCCACGCCCTGTTGACATGGTAACCCTAGTGATCTGCGGGTTAGCTGTTAAGCGGGCTAAGCTTTAATACTTTCAAACTCGGAGAGCAGAACCTTCACAAACCTAGTGACTAAATGCAAGGTCCCAGGAACCTCCTGGTAGGATGTGCGTGACCTGGGCTGCGTGTGAGGATAGACATTTCTTATTTATTTGACGTGAGCCCATGGACGTCTGGGGCGGAAGTGGTACATAACATGATATGTGGTTGTGTCAGGGAGCACATGTACAAAGGTGCTGGTTGTTTGTGGGGGATGTGTGCACTTGCCTGCGGTTGGTGTTTCTAGGGCAGAGTGTAGTGCTTGTGTGTGTTTGACAGTGAATTGACCACCCCATGTGCGGAGAGGCCATCAAGTGAGGGCTCCCGGGCCCCCTATGAGCGAGGCCGGCCTCTGAGGCCCCAGGAGGGTGGGCTCGGAGGCTGGCCCCTGACATATTAACTTGTCCCTTTGTCGGGGTCTCTTCATCCACTCCTGCCTTTCATGTCCCTTGTCGCAAGCTAAAGCATGAAAAGCATGGGGGAGTCCGGGGGGCAGGACATGCTTTCACGTGGTAATGGCGCTGCTGATGAGCCATCGGGGAGAGATGATGGACCCTAAGAGCTGTTCACGGCCCATTAAATGCGTGTTTGTTGGACGCAGGCCGTCTGGGGGAGCGGGCAGCCGGTTCCTGCCCATCTTCTGCGGCCATACCTCCGGGCCGCTCTGCGCCTTCTGTTTGCCCCCTGCCTGAAAAGTGACAGGCGGGAGGTTTACATGAGCGCTGGGGTTATTAGACCCATATCCCTTCCTGGCCTCCCTGCTGGGAGCGCTGCTGCCCCACCAGCACTGCCCAGGCTCCCCGCAGGCCCCTTTTCTCCCCCCTGAGACGGGCCTCAGCACAGAGAGCACCAGGAAATGCCATAAAGGGGCAGAAAGGCCCAGGCAACAAAAAGCAGCAATCACTGCCGCGTAATGGTGTCATTACCAGCCGATTCAAAGCACAGAGCTTCATTGGCATGACAAATATAAACATTCATGTCTGGGACAATGGCGAAGCGGTCGTGCTGCCTTACAGTCTGCACAGGTCAGGTTGGGCACATGCGGCTGCAGGGCTAGAGGACGAACCAAGGCCCAATGGAGAGACGCTCGGTCTGTGAAATGGGGAAATCTGGGCTGTAATCCCAGCGACCTCACTTACAGAACATGTGATTCTGGGCAGATTCACTTATCCACCTGTACTTTACTTCCACTAACTGTTGAACTGAGTCAGATCTGTAAAAAGTGACGTATTGATCCCCCATATAAACAATCCTCTCCATTCCCACCTCCATCACCCGTCCCTGCATTCTGTCCATCAGTTGTTCGTGTTGCGTCTTTCTAAGGCAGCCAATAAGATAACCTCAGTGAGCTAAGGGCTTGCTCACTAGATTTGCTTGTATTGCACAATCCCCTGCTCAGTATTCCACAGGTCTGGCTGAGCCCTTAGTCGTCCAGAGCATGATATATCGAATGCCACTGAGATGTACAAGTCAAACACTTGTTAATAATGGTGCTGTAAAACCGATTACTGCGTTAGCGAGTTCTGGTTTTTTTTTTTTTCCAAATCTCATGTTGTAAGGTGTACTTTCTCTCATTCATTTCCACACACATGCAATGTCCGAGTATATGTGAACAGAATTCCTTGTTTGCAGTTTCAGATAAGGGGCCTGAGATTGAATGGTCCGGATGCCTGACCCCTTCTGAGCATTGTTATGTTATATATAGCACACAGCCTGGCCTCGTAGTGTTTTGGATCCTGCGAGCTTCCGCCCACACATTACGCAGCTTTCACACAGGAGCATGAGATGGGCCCTGACGCTTACCCCGTGGATGTGACCAGTAATGTTTCCCCTCACCACAAACGATACAAAGACGGCGCACCAGCCCGGTTGTTGGATTAGCAAGGGTCGCATATATTTGACATTCTTCAAACTTAACATACAATTATGCTTATATTTACAGTATCAAAGCAAATTATAAAATGTATGGTCATAGTTAGCACCCAGGACTTTAAGGGTTAATCGTTCTGTTTCATTCGTTCACATCCGGTGAAACCATCTGTTCATTGGATGCCGGCCATGGACAACGGCCCGCCCGGGCTCAAGGCTCACTCTGCCGCCATCCGCCTGGCACCGGAGCTCCTACCATAGGGATCAAAGGCGCCTTGCTCTTCCCACAGCTTGATATCGTTTAGCTCACCCCTGGGGACAGGACACAGACTAAAACTGCCCAAGTGAATACCTAGGTGAAATGCAAGGAGGAACAACATTGTTACCTTAATGCTTTTACTCACCGGACTTGAAACGCCGATCCAACAGCAAGGAAGAGGCGACCCCACGTCCGCTCCGACCGCGCACAAAATGGACGAATCTTCCGACGCTAAAAAAAACAAAACACGCCCACCACGTGTAAAAGGGGCGGAAAGGGGCGGGGCTTCAAAAAAGCGAAAGAAGTGAAAAAACACGCCCCCGAATCGGAAAAAGACGGGGCTTGTTTGGAGAGACAAAGGTCTTCTCCAATGGCTGACCAGCATTTAAGAGGCCAGCCAATGGAGAAGAGGGAAGAAGAGGGGCGGGTTAAAGCCTCACTTCTGAAAACATTAAATCTCGCAAGCGCAGCCTTCGCTAGCCGAGACCTAAAAAGGAAGGGGGAACAAGTCTTGCCTCCTTTGCCCTCACACACCCCACGTTGGGCCGGCGCTGCAATGTCCTACAGGTCCCCCAAAGGGTCACTTTATCGGAGATCTTTTAAGGCAATGCCGGATGGTGCATGTGGGTGTGTGGGGTGGGGGTCCAAAGGGGAGGGTGAGAAGTGCATGCAATGTAAGTGAAAATAAAAATAATAATAAAAGAGGGGTTACTAAAATACTATAAAAGATCTCCGATGATGAAGCATGACACCCTCTACTTGTTACCTAGGTTTTTCTTTCTTTTCTTATGTATTTTCTTTGTATTTACTGTGCGCCTAACCTCATTGTTTTATCATTGTTTTAGTATTTTTAAAACTCACAGCGTCGTCCTTACCTTGCTCTCATTCTCTCTCACCTGATGTGCGGTCCTCTTTCCGCCACGGCTTGTGCCGCTTGAGCGGAAGGACTCGCACGGCCGAATTTTCTTTGGGCCTCAATCAGCTGGTAGTTGGCCCCACCCATTCAGCAGGCCTCACACTCGACCTCCTATTTACCAACTCTTCCCACATTAAAGTGGAGTCTCCAAATCCAGTCCTTTGGACAGACAAATCACCCATTAAAATTCTCCTTACAGACAGTTTTTACTCAAAGCATGCCACGTGCAGAACCAAAATTGAGTAGGCCATGGAATAAAGTCAATTTAGTCACTTTTTCTCACCACTTCACCACTCCCCCCCAGCTCAACATAGACAACCTCAATTCTGCAGTTGAATCTTTTGAGGTAGCAATCAGTCCGGCCCTTGACATCATTGCTCCCATAATAAAAGTCAAACGTAATCACAAAACGTCACCTTGGGCTACTGCTGACCTAAAATCTGATAAGCTAGCTGCCGGGAAAGCAGAATGCAAGTGGAGGCACTTCACAAGTGCCGATGACAGACAGGTCTATTAATCTACCCACAGTGCTACCTTGACCATATAGCAACGGCTAAAAAAACCTATCAAGGCGACAGAATAAATAAGGTTTCCAACTCCCACAAAGTACTCTATGAAATATTAAAAGAATTCACCAGTCCCACCTCATGTCAGCCAGAACAACCCATTTTGCAAGATTGGGCGGACACTGTCCACCTTTTTTGTAGACAAAATCAACAACATTCACAGCCTCTTTCCCCAGAAGGCTGGCGAAAATCAGTACCATTGGTCCTTCAGTGATCATACCTCCAATCCAACCTCCCTGAATGAATTCACTGAATTCACCCAAGAGGAAGTCAGTACTGCCCTCTGCAAGGTTAAATCAGGCTCCCCCGCTGACCCAGTCTCCCCTCCTATTCTGTTCATAATCGGGCCAGCCCTTCTCACGGGCCTCACCAAGCTTTTTAACCTATCCTTAGGACACTCAACGGTTCCAACAAAATGGAAATCAGCTATGGTCATGCCCATATTAAAGAAGCCTACCCTGGACCCCAAGGAGCCAAATAACTACCGGCCCATCTCCCTTCTCCCTTTTTTTTAAGAAGGTCCTGGAGTCGCTAATTAACAAACAACTTACCACCTTTCTGGAGAGCAATAATCTACTGGACCCCTCTAAATCTGAGATTCGGACCTTACACAGTACAGAAACCGCTTTGTTGGAGGTAGTTGAAAACATAAGACTCTCCCTTGATGCTGCTCAATCAGCTATCCTGGTTTTACTCTATCTGTCGGCCACCTTTGACACCATTTCCCACAGCACTTTGTGAATCGTCGGTGGGAGATGGGTATCAGGGGCACTGCATTGAACTGGCTCAGGAGTTATCTAACAGAACGAACTTCGAAAGTACACGCGGGTACTTTTGTCTCCAGTAGCTAATCCATAGACAAGGGTGTCCCGCAGGGCTCTATCTTAAGCCCCACACTCTTCTATCTGTACGTGGCACCCCTAGCCAGTGTGATCAAATCAAATGGCTTCGACACAGTATCGTATGCCGACGATAACAACTTCTAATCACGTTAGACCCAGATCCGACTGATACCAAACTCGATTCATGAAGTGTATGTCTGACATACACATCTGGATGCAAACCAATCATTTGCAACTTAATGCTAGCAAGACGGAAATCATCCTCTTCAGTAAAGCCCAAACCTTGTGGTTGAGTGATTGGTGGCCTCCCAATCTTGGCCCATTTCCATCTCCCAAGTCGGTAGCTCGTAACCTAGGGGTGCTGACTGACAATCACCTGTCCATGACTGATCATGTCAATCATGTGGCCAGCATTTGCTATGGATTAATGTGCAGTCTTTGTAAGATCTTCCAAAAGTATCCACTGGCATCTCGGATGCCGCTGGTTTAAGGATTAATCATCAGTCGGCTAGACTATGGAAACGCCCTAATGGCCTCCATCAATAAAGAGCTCCTAACCAAATTACAGGTCCTCCAAAATACAGCTGCCAGACTGGTATTAAATCTACCCTCCCGATCTCCCTCGATACCAAGTTTGAGAGCTCCTTCATTGGCTTCCCATCAGGAAATGCATAATATTTAAGATCACTGTTTGGCCCATAAAACTATCCTTGGACATGGACATGGTCCACACTATCTTGCTATAAAACTGATCAGGTATAACCCCTCCAGAACTCTTAGATCTGCCAATAAACATCTTCTTATCCCATTCAAGATTCGTACCACCAGAAATGGCGGGAGATCTTTTTCGTATCTTGCCCCCACCCTATGGAACTCACTCCCTCTGTATCTACGTATGGAGACCAACCTTAGAAAAGTTCGTAAGGCTCTCAAAACCTGGCTGTTCTGATTTCTCTTCCCTCTGCCTGCTCTTTTCATTCCTTCTCCTCTACTGTTTTTCGGGATAGGCTAGCGCTTTGAGACCCTTGGGTGAAATGTGCGCTTAATAAAATCTCATAACATAACATTATAACATAACATGAAGCAGAGAGACCATGAAGTTTGCAAACTTAGTTTGGTGTGTGTGCAAATCCTGCATTGCAGTTCCCCGGAGAGTTACACTACTACTGCTGAAACCTGCCCAATGGAGGAACCAAAGGGTGAGACGGACTGGCTTCAAGGGTCCTGTGACCTCAGTGACAGAGTCACTGCTACTCTAGGGTGTGCTGCTTCATAGGCCTGCCCGCAAGACTGGAGGTGAACTTCAGAATGGATTGTGGTGGACAGGCCTCCAAGGTTAACCCACATTTGCCACCGCTAGGGGCTACGATCCACCTGCTGATGCTAAGACACCAGGACTTCTAAGGTCTAGCAAGACCTTCTCAGGTCTAGAATGGGAATGTGCTCTCTCAGGAGAGTGGTCTGGTGGACTGGTCATAAAGGCTGAACCTGGTTCCCCAGTTCCAAATTCGGCAGCTCTGGCCATAGTGCCACATCCTCTCCCACACTCAACAAAGTTACTGCCACACTGAGAGAAACTCACACTGCCGGCAGCCCATCTACAACCCAATTGTGCCCCGCTATAAACACCTAGATGCGACTCAATTCAAATTATGCACTAGACAAGAGTAATATGCTGCCTGGAATAAAAAAGTAACATCATCCTGGAAAAAGCAAACACTCAAAGGGAATGCACAATTAGGGAAAGTATGTGAAATGTAAGCAGGTACAACAAATAACATGGCTACCTTACAGCTTTTACACTCATTCAGAAATCAGTGAGTGCTTTTGCCTGAAAAGTTAAGGACATGGCTACAGGGCCCAGAAGGGACCCGTTTGTATGTCCACTGCGTATATCCTTACAAAACATAATGAGTATTTTCTTTTTTTTTTTAAAAGACCACTTCCGTTAGTACAGAGGCGCGGTACACATTTGTTTTCCAATCCACCCATCAACCAGGTATTGCAGTACCTCCAGGAATGGTGAACTTCCCCACCCGGGGAAAATAATGCTGTTCAAAGAAAGACAAGAAAACAAAAGTAGCGCTTCACTGACAAACTCTGTAAAGTGGCGCTAATTAATTTGGGTGTGAATAAAATCAATCTGGCCTATTTGCGACCACTGTGTATTGCTTTATTTAGTTATTTTTCATATATTGAACCTTTTATTTCTCTATGTCCCGAGGCTGCACTTTGGAATAGAACAATATTTCAAGCAAACGTGTTTTTCAGTTTTTGGATACCTTTCATTGGGGAACAAATAAACGAAAAGAGAGGAAAAAGAGGGTAAGAAGAGTTTCTTAAAGTCACGGTTTTCAGCAAGACAGAAATAGAGGGAATAAGATGAAGAAAGAGAGGGGGCAGCTGCAAGCAGCAGAGCAGGAGAAGTGGACACTGTCCTTGTCTTCTCTTGGGAAAAAGGAAAAGACAGAGTCCTTTACCTTCTCTGCCCACCAGCCCGTCCTCGAACAGCCACAAATGCCACGCCTCATCTATAAGCTGTGGCTATTTTTGCCGCCCTGGGATGCATTCTTAATAATAAAAAAAAGTAGGGGAACGGATTCCACTAAATTAAAAAAGTAGGGGCACGTCGTGCCCTGCCGATCCCGCCCACTTCGACCACTGCATGTGGCGGAATAAACATGTGTCGATTTTATGAATGAGTGCAGGTGCTGATCCCAAGCAACGCCAGCACAAATTAAGCACTGGCGAAGAGATGGGTATTTAGGGTAATTTGAATCTGAGATAGTCATTTACAATCTAAATTGCAGTGCTGGAGCTTCGACAGAAAAGAGCCTTGTGCTTGAAGGGATGGGCCTCTGGATTTCTTATATCGAGTCCGATGAGTAGCAGATACCAAGTATGAGTCTTAAGGTTTATGATTGGGGGGGTGTCGCAGAAGCAATGTTACAAGGTAACTCAGTGAGTGAATATGCAGCATCTGGTGGTGGAGACAAAGGACCTGATTACGATCCTGGCGGATGGGATACTCCGTCACAAACATGACGTATGTCCCGTCCGCCGAATAATAAATTCCATAGGATATAATGAACTTCTAATATGGCGGACGGGATATCCGTCATGGTTGTGATGGAGTAACCCTGCCACCAATATCGTAATCAGGCCCAAAAACTTTTAAAGGCTGATTATTCTTTTACTGACGTCACAGTAGGGTTCATATCGCTTAAAGCCGAAGAACAGGTGAGTCGCCTAGTTCTGAACTCTCTGGGGTTTGGAGAGATTTTCTAAGAGACAGGAGTATAGGATGTTGGAGTATTCCAAGTGGGGCATGACCATAGCAAAAAATGTTCTAGGAGCAATTGATCAATGCCAGCAGCACTTTAAGCACTTAGAAGGGTACAAGATGCGGTTTTGGAAACATTTCTTTTTGGGGAGGGGTGTAGGACAGGCCACTATCAAAGAGCAGTGGGCGTTAATAATTAGGTTTCTCAGTTTTCCGTTTTTACTGATTTTTACAGATACATACAAACAGAAAACTATTTACTTTCCTGTCTGTATTTAATCTTAAATACAGAAAAATACAGAAAATAGGCCTTCTTTGGATGATTTTTTTCTACTGTCAGTCATGACTGCCAGGTCAGTAGATGTACCGATTGAGAGGTAGGGGAGATGAAAGAAGACAATAGATTTCCTAATTAAGAGTAATAAAGTGCAGATCTACAGTTATTTCTGCTATTCTACAATGCAAGTGTTTTCAGATAATGCTATTGCACTGTATACCGCTGAAACCTTTTATACATTAAAATGTGATTTAAATAAATGTAGAAAAATATGCATTGCATCTTCATTTATACAGAAAATGCACACAACAAAATGGATAGAGAAAAAAGGAGCAAAAAATAAATATGGATAAATACAGACGGAAATGTTGAAAAAATAAATACCATAAAACTGGGAGCCCTATTTATAATCCACTGGGATTGTCTGGGGTTATTGCCCATTCTACGGGTCCACAGGAAAAAGGCGAAGTAGAAGCATTGCCAAGGATAGCATTTAGCAGATGCCAACGTGGGTTTCAACCTATACACGGTGTACCCTTACTTAAAAGATGATCTGGGACTCACCTAACCAATGAATCTACTTGGTGATAGCCCCAAATGACATCAAACAATAATTATGGACAAACTCTGTACACTTTCATAATCAGACATGGAATTAGGACACATCTGAGGTAATTACTAAGGTTCTCCTTTACAAGGGTCTGGGACCCACTCTATCAATCACATCCCCTAATGAGAAAAAGATCTTGGGTGCAATCCTGGAAGCACACCAATGAACACTAACAGGTACTAGGAACAAATCCCATCCAATATCCTCCTTTATTGGAGGGCGGGATGCACTCCACCAATGAAATCACAGCAGGAAGTGGGACTCACCCAACCCTGCGCTCCAATCATAGCAGAAAGGGAAATGTGACCACCCAGTGCTTCCACCCTGCCCCACCCCTCTCAGCCACCCCTACATTCTGAAAAAAGACACCACACCCTTTTTTTGGTGGGGGGGAGATTTATATAGCGCAAACTCGACCTGAAGGTATTGGTGCGCTTTACATTAGCACTGGTTACGTGACACACTGACACATTCATTTTTTTCTTTTGGTAGGCACGGGGAGATGAAGTGATTTGCCCAGAATCACAGAATGTGGATACGACCCGAGGCTCGAACCCTGGTTTGCAGTACCAAAGTTGGCAGTCTAGCCGTCAGACCACATCCCTCCCCTACTGCAAACTCCTGTAATAAGAACAGGAGCTGTGTATCAAGCCAGCGGGCGCACCTGTGTAATAAGAACAGGAGCTGTGTATCACACCAGCGGGGGCACCACTGTAATAAGAACAGGAGCTGTGCACCATACCAACAGGCACCTCCTGTAATAAGAACAGGAGCTGTGTACCACGCCAGCGGGGGCACCACTGTAATAAGAACAGGATCTGTGCACCATACCAACAGGCAACTCCTGTAATAAGAACAGGAGCTGTGTACCACACCAGCGGGGGCACCACTGTAATAAGAACAGGAGCTGTGCACCATACCAACAGGCACCTCCTGTAATAAGAACAGGAGCTGTGTACCACGCCAGCGGGGGCACCACTGTAATAAGAACAGGAGCTGTGCACCATACCAACAGGCACCTCCTGTAATAAGAACAGGAGCTGTGTACCACACCAGCGGGGGCACCACTGTAATAAGAACAGGAGCTGTGCACCATACCAACAGGCACCTCCTGTAATAAGAACAGGAGCTGTGTACCACACCAGCAGGCGCGCCCCACTAATAAGGCCATGCACTGACAGCCTTCCTAGCAGGCGCACCCCTCTAGTGAGAACATGTGCTATGAGCAAGGTCGCTGGAAGTATGCACCCGGAGAGGACCAAGTATGTGTCGTGTTCACTAAATTATGCAGCGCGAAAAGGCAAATTATGCAGCACGTTCTTGTGATAGTACTCATTCATTATTTTATCATTTTTACACATGTTAACACTATCCAGGAAAAGGTTTCACCTCATTAGTACCAGTCTGACACCCAGATACCGCACTAAGCAACGGAAAGACGAGCAGTCAACCTTTACCAAGGGCCTTCCATGATGTCGCATTTTTGGTAGTTTTTGTATTCTTTCTAGCTAAAAAAATAAGATTTTGAGGTTAAAATCTGCAGATTATGTAGAAGATTATGGATTATGTTGCGGTAAAGCCATAATGATGTTGAAAACGCTGCAGACAATCCCTTTCATAATTCCAGTGGGTCTGGCTGTGAGCCGCCCATCTCTCACTCCCCTCTACTAAGAATGGAACCGGCTCTCAGTGTTGCCAGATTTTTAGACCCGTCCCAAGCCCAAAGCCGCTCAAATATAAGCCCAAAATAAGCCCAATCAGACCAGTCTCAGCCCAAAATCCAGTCCAAATTAGCAAGTCAATTTTAACGACAAATATACATTCTATTCAATATACAGATGGTGGGAGGGTGTTAACTGGGCACCTGCCTTAATGCTATTAATTTTTAAGACCAGTTCTCACTGCGACTTCTAAGAGCCCCTGCAGCTCCACTCTGCCTATTGCTTAAAGATTCAGCCCCCCCTCCGAAATCAGCTCCAGTTCGAGCGGCATACAGTGTGCGTCAGTGCGCGCCTTGGCATCAGCAACGTGGTGAAGCACGGAGTGTCAGATCCATGCCAGGACAGTGGTAGACAGACGCGCGTGGTGCTGCCAGCAGGTGCGTGCGAGGTTGGGTGGCCCCTGCACGACCGTTTTCGAAGCTGGGCTGGCCTACGAACAACCGATGTGGTCAGTTTTGGTTTGGGTGTTAAAACACTCTCTTTACCTACGTCAACTTCCTGGCATCTATCAATATTCATCACTTCCTACAAATAGGGTGTCCAACTGGCATGAGTGCAAATTCAGGATGGTGAGTGTAAAAATTCAGGACAAAGGGTCAAAATTCAGGACAAAAATTCAGGACGAGAGGTAAAAATTCAGGACAAAACTTCGGGACAAAAGGTACGTTTTACAGACACATCAAAGGAGATCGCGTAATAGTGTATAAGTAATTCCATCTATATCCAAACATTCATCCATTTGAAAACGTACGTATCTTTCCATCCATCATTTCACTTATGCATTCCTCAATCCACACTTTCACTCATCCATTCATCCACCCTTTCACCCTATCCATCCGTACACTCATCCATCCACTCTTCCACCCAACCATCTACTCATCCATCCAGCCATTTATCCACTCACCCATCCAGCCATCCTTTCACTTACTCATCCATCCACCCACTTACTCATCCTACCACCCAGTCCCCTTTTCAGTCATCCATTCATCTTCCCTTTCTCTCTTCATTGACCCTTTCACTTAGCCATCCTTCCTTTCTTCGATCCACCCATACTTCAACTCATCCACTCATGAATCCATCCATTGACCCTATCACTCATCCATCCACTCATCCATCCACCCATTCACTCACCGATCAGCCACCCTTTCACTCATCCATCCATCCTTTCGCTCATTATCCATCTATTCACCCTTCCATTCATCCATTCACCCTTTCACTAATCCATCCAGCCATCCACCCATCCCTTCACTTACTCACTCGCCCACCTTTTCCTCTTAATTATGAGCTAAGCCTTTGTCTGCAGAGTTGCAGACAGAAGAGGCCCATCAAGAATTTCGCCCTTGCTGTCTTCCTAAATCAAGGAGTGGGGTGGGGGAGGGTTCACTATGCACCTGCACATAGACAATCTGAAAAAGTGGAAGTCATGAGTCATGAATGATGCACAGTGCCAGGCCATGAGGTGATTGTGACATGGTGTTTCCAGGGCTTTAAGCGGGATGAAAAAACTGGGGGTCTCTCCAAGGGGCGTGTCTGATGTAATTAATGGTGTTGCTTAAAACAACTAAGCTAAAAATCTGTGCTTAGCATTGTGTATCGCCGGACTGGTATTTTGCCTCTTCTGTCATTGCATCCAGATATATATCACAACAAGTAACGTTACACCTCCAACAAGCCAGAACCATTTGCTTTGTTAATGGTTGTTAGTTTCATAAAATAAAAATGCAGCAACCATGGCTTAATTGAATATAATATTGAAACTGCACTTTTCTAAAATGATGAGACGGAAAGAATTCCCTGCCCCAATCTCCACTCTGTCTATTGCTTAAAGACTCAGCACCCACCCTCGAAATTTTTTCTTACCCCCCCCCCCCCTCGAAATTTGGCTCTAGTTGCGCCTCTGACTCACTCACCTGAGGTCGGGGCGGGCGTCGAAGTCCGGACTCAGCAACTGCGGGCGCCG
Source organism: Triturus cristatus (assembly GCF_964204655.1). NCBI lineage: Eukaryota > Metazoa > Chordata > Amphibia > Caudata > Salamandridae > Triturus > Triturus cristatus. The sequence goes on from NC_140595.1 coordinate 64,205,153, forward strand.
CCGGGCGGCCTGCTGCTGTGCTGCGTGACTCCAGGCTGTGCTGTCGACTGGTGGTGGGCTCACTGGGCTGGCTAGCCTGCGCTGCGCAGAGAGCGCTGCCTGCGAGCACCACCCGCCGCCGCCTGTGGCCTGGGTGACCACCAGTGGACCACAGTGGGCGGCAGCAGCAGGGACACCACGTGCGTCCGACTCCAGTCCGACTCCTCATGAATCCATGATGATGATGATGATGCGTCCTGGCGTCCACCGTTGAGCCGAGCCGAAAGTAAGAGCTCCGTCAGGTCACGCACCGTGACGCACGCATGCAGTCCCAGCATTATAGAGAACCGCAGGGGCTGGCCAAAAAATGATGCCCAGGGCCGTCATTGGTAGCGTTTTCGCGCGCTACTGGATTGACGGCCCTGGGGGACCCCCACATTGGCCCGCACAAGCATGTGCAAAATAAGAGTGAGTGCACTGAACGCGACGGACTCCTCGTGGTCGGCGCCCGCCCAGGCCACAAAATTGCGCACAACCTTTTAAATCTAGCCCAAAAAGTAGCCCCCCGCCAGGCATGGTTTTTTCCCGCACAACTGGGAAAAAAGTCTCCCAATTGTGCGGGAAATAGCCCAATCTGGCAACATTGCCGGCTCTCAGCCCTGCAAGCGCACCCCTGTATTTAGGAAAATGGTGAGGGCCCCGCCCTATGACGCAGCCACGTAGTCAGATCAGCAGCCGATTGGCTGTAGATCACCTTGCGTTATACCTGCGGCTGGCGCCGCCTGGCGTCCTATCACTGTCATGGGCTCCCTGGAGACCCGCCTCCCAGCCCCATCCATCACCCCCTGGCGGGCCACAGGACGGGAACAAGTTGTCATGCCATAAAACTCCAGTTGGACACTGTCCAGCCGTGCGCGTGAGGACTCCACAATGAGGTGGGAGGCTCGGCCTGACTGAGTAGCTTAATGTAATGACATATCCTCAGGGGGAAATGAGCAATCAATGAGCTGTGCTGACCCAGAGGGGAAACTGAATCGTTTTGTGTGCTGCGGGCAATACACTCACAGGGAGGTTGGTGGTGACAATCACTCTCTCTGTTTCTCTCCTCTGTCAGTCTCTCTCATTCTCTCTGTCTGTCTCTCTCTGGCTCCATCCCTCTCTCTCTGTCTTTCTCTCTTTTGTCTCACTCTCTGTCTGTCTTTCCCTGCCTATCCCTCTCTCTCTCTCTCTCTGTCTCCCTCTCTCTCTCTCTCTGTCTCCCTCTCTCTCTCTGTCTCTTTTTCTCTGTCTCACTCTCTGTCTTTCTCTCTCCTCTCTCTCTTTCTCAGTCTCTGTCCTTTCTCTCTCCCTCCTCTCTCAGTCTCTCTTTCTCTCGCTCTGTCTGTCTCTGCCTCCTTCTCTCTGTCTGTCTCTCTCTCTCTCTCTCTCTCTGTCTCTCTCGCTGTTTGTCGTTCTCTCTCTCTTGCTCTGCCTTTCTCTCTCGAATTATATGAAATGTCCTGATCTAAAAGCGCCCAGGCTTCAGCAGGCCCAGAGATACATTTTAAGCAATATTTCTTCTTTTATCACAAACTGCTTGTCAGCACTGGCCCAAGCAAGAAGAAAAGGAGGTTTTATGTTTTTTAATGTCCTGCCTTTTGATGCCATTGGATAACTGGAAATTAATCACAAGTCTCAAGCCGTCAGTGATACTGGGCGTGGGGAAGGGACTGCTTCAACACCCCCGCTGGTACGTGAACACTGCCAGTCCCCACTCAGAGAGGTCCAAAGAATTTTAAGGGGTTCCCTCACCCCAACTCATTCTTAGACACCACCATTTGATGTTCCTCAGAAATTCCAAGCATATCTTATAACTGCGCCATCAGGCGCTCAGGAACCGCTGCCGGATTCCCACACCTAGATGGTCCATGAATATGGGTCACAAAGCATTCTATCCACCTTCACAGAGCCCAGCTTGTCATTAGACACCCCCAGATTTCCCTCACTAACTCTCAGCTTACCTTCAGACACTACCAGAAGACCCTCAGAGACCCTCGGCTGTTAACCGATGAATGCATACCTCCGGTGAGTCCTATACCCTGTTCATTTAGACAATAGCAAATCTCTTTGGCCTAGCTGTAGGTAATCCTAACTGGTGCTTTGACACCATTCGGAGACTGACGGTCTGCAGTTATGTGTGAGAAAGTGCCCTCTTTCTGCATGGTTGCCCCCACTTTTTGCTGAATTGCTGATGTGCTTTGACTGAGTGTGCCCTGGGCTCCTGCCGTTCAGGTACACAGGTCCTATGTTCTTTCCCTAAAACTGAATTGAAGCCTAAACCCAATTGGCATCTCTGGCCACAGGTCAGCCCCTGGTAAATGGTACCACAGGTACCCAGGGCACTGTGACCAGAGAAGGCCTCTAAGGGCTGCAGCACTTATTGTGCCCCCCGTTGAGGTCCTGTACCTTCACACTCACACACTGCCTTTGCTGGCTGCATGTTTTGGTGCAGAACAAAGTGAAGAGATGATATGGCACACATTACTGTGTGCCATGCCTACAACCCACTGCCCTGGCATAGGTCAGTCACCCCTCTAGCTGGGTGCATTATACCAGTGGTGAGGATACAAGTGCATGACCCCTGTACCCCTACAGTGTCTAAGTCCATTCTTAGACATTGTAAGTGCAGTGCTGCCATTAAGAGTATATGGTGCTGGGAGTTTGTCAATACGAACTCCACAGCACCATGATGGCTTTACTGAAAACTGAGAAGTTTGGTATCAAACTTCTCAGCACATTAAACCCACACTGATACCAGTGTGAGAATTAATGAAACATGCACACAGAGGGCATCTTAGAGATGCCCCCTGAAAACTAACCTACCACTAGTGTCCCGGCTGAGTGGCTGCTTTCAGCTGCACCCACCAGGGCCTGAAACAATGCACATCCTGGGACGTGGTGCCAAGCCTCCTACCCCAGGATGGGCAGGGTCCATGAAGGGGAAGCTTCAAAGGCCTGCTGCCGATGTGAGCGTCCCCAAGCCACTTGCTGCTTTCAGCAACTGGTCCCCACTGGTTCTGACCCCCTCTTTGGGTGGGAGAACCGGCGGGAAAAACAAATGAGGAAGAGAGGTGTGCCCAACTCTGCCAACTCCACCCCTCAGGTGGGAGAGGCGAGGTGCAGCACAACTCTCAGTCCACGTCATCTTGCAGATGGGGAGACTCAGCCAACCAGGGAAAGGCTTATGCCCCTCCCACTGGAGAGTGGCATAATAGGGGGTGTACCCACCCCAGGGAAGGGACCCATTGGTCCCAACCTTTTACCTACCTGTAACGCCCCTAAATCTAGTATTTAGGAACACCCCTGAACTTTGCTTCCTCAGACCAGAAGAAACTACAAGAAAAGAAGAAGGACCAAACAGACGTGCAGAAGCTAACAAGAGGAAGACGCCCACTGACTTGGCCCCAGCCATACGGCCTGTCTCCACCTCAAACCTGCTCCTGCGAAATCCCGGTGTATCCTGCAGCCAGCAACCTCAAAAACCCCGGAGGACCTGCCTGCCTTCAATCACAAAGACTGTGTCTCCCGTGAACACCGGATTTGTTCATCTCCAACCTCTGGCTCCGGTCGGACACCGTGAATCCGCCCCACTCTGCACCTGCCGTCCACGCCCGAGCTCGAGAGGGCAAACACCAGGAGGAGGTCCTCCCGGTGATCCCAACCCGAGATCTGGCGACCCCTAACCTGCCTCAAACCTCCAGCCGGCGCCTGCAGCCTAAATCCGGAAGTTCCCCCCAACCGTGACCAGGAGCTGGTAAGACCCTAAAAGGCACCCCTGCACCCGACGCCCCACGGCCTTGGGTGGCCTTCTTTCCCAAGCCTGCAGTGCCTTTGCAAACAGGAGGTTCCCCACTGCAAACAACAGGGCGCCGACGTCAAAACAGCACCCTGCACCCGGCCGCCCTAGTGCCGCTGAGGGTGCACCTTTGGTGCTACTTTGTTTCCCCATTTGCTCTGAGCTAAAGTCTAGGAGCTTTGCTCCCACAACCAAGTGGCCTGTTCATCAGCAGCCACCAACTCGAGGCCCCCTATCCCCCATTGGATAACATTGGGCCTCAGCACTCGGCACCCGGCGACCCTAGTGCCGCTGAGGGTGTAACAAGAGTGCATCCCTGACCCTGGGGGACCCCTGAATCTACCCTCAGAACCTCAACTCCCACCACCAATTACTTACCTTAAAACTGATAACACTATTTTCCTCCATAGGATAACATTGACTGTTTTTCTTGGAAAAGTTTCTAAGTGTGGAGTTTGAAAACCTAAAGAAATTCTTTAAAATTGTACTAATTAACAAAAACGATTTTACTTACCTGTTTACAGGAAATGTCCCAGAGTAGTATCCAGGTATACTACTCTGTGTAAGAAAAGTAATCTCAAAAGTAACTTACCTATAATTTTATTAAAAATCCTATACAAAGTATATGTACTGTATTTACAAAAGCATTGTATTCCTCAGAAACAATACTGTAAGTCAAAACAAAGTGCATTTACAATTGCAATCCAAACTGTGTTACAAACTGTATATTTATTGCAAAGTACTTATCACTTACCTGTGCCAGGCTTGATTGGTTCTAAGAAATAAAATAACTAAAAGAATATTTTTATACAAAAACAATTGGTCTGAAGTTGTCTTTGAGTGTGTGAATTCATTTGCTGACTGAGTGTGTAAAACAAATGCTTAACACTGTCCTCTGATACAGCCTTATTGCTCGACCTCACTACCCCAAATAGAGAGTGAGGTTCTATCTACTTTTACCTCTGCCTACATTTTGGGTTCCACTGGACTCTGTGCACACTATACCTCACTTTGGTATAGTATATACAGAGCCAGCTTCCTACAGACAATAGCAAATCTCTTTGGCCTACCTGTAGGTAGTCCCAACCGGTGCTTTGACACCACTCAGAGACTGTCAGTCTGCCTGAGACCCCTAGAAAACCAAGGCTGTAGCCTTCAGACTCACTGCTTGCATTTAGAATCTCACAGATCGCCATCAAAAACCCCCATCCAACCCTCGGCATATTATCAGAGACCTTCTCAGTGCCCTCAGTTATCCACAACTGTGACTTAAACACCCCCGACCTACCTTCAAAAATGTTGTTCCCAGAAATCTTGAGCATACCCTCACAAAAACAGCAGTGACTGTCAGCCTACCCTCGGTTACTCCAGCTGGACCGTCACTCCTCTAGCTGGTCCTTACACTCCCTAAGTGGTCGTTACACTCCCCTAGCTGGAGCATACGCTCCCCTAGCTGGTCCTTACACTCCCCTAGCTGGTCCTTGCACTCCCCTAGCTGGTCCTTCACTCCCTTAGCTGGTTCTTCACTCCCCTAGCTGGTCCTTACACTCCCCAAGCTGGTCCTTCACCTCCATTGCTGGTTCTTCACCCCCTAGCTGGTTCTTCACCCCCTAGCTGGTTCTTACACTCCACGAGCTGGTTCTTCACTCCTCTAGCTGGTCCTTCACTACCCTATCTGGTTCTTCACTCTCCTAGATGGTCCTTACACTCCTCTAGCTGGTTCTTCATTCCCCTAGTGGGTCCTTGCACTCCCCTTGGTGGTTCTTCACTCCCCTATCTGGTCCTAACACTCCCCTATCTGGTCCTTGCACTCCCCTAGCAATCCTTCACTCCCCTAGCTGGTTCTTCACTCCCCTATCTGGTCCTTACACTCCCCTAGCTGGTCCTTGCAGGAGAGTAGTATCTGCACTTATGTTGCCCCCACTTCTGATGTTAACACTGGTTTCTGGCTATAGTCTGGCTGGGACCCTGCTAATCAGGGCCCCAGTCTCTCTGTTCTCTCTAAACAACTTGGAGTGCATATTAGGTGCACTAGTGATTGGATACTGTAGTAGCCTTATGAACCCCTAGTATATGGTACCTTAGGTACCAAGGGCATAGGTACTTCACAGGCCTACCAGGGGCTGAAGCATGTATTATGCCACCCCTGGGAAGCAGGCTAAATCTGACACCACAGGCCTGCTACTGCAGCCTGGGTGAGGTAGTGTTAGCACTCCTCACTGAGGTATAGGTTCCCTATATCTCACCTTACACACACATATAAACCTATCAGTCACCCCTGAGGCAGGCCCTATCAATCCTGAAGGCAGGGTGCTTGGTTTCCATGTGAGGGGGTGCCTTGAAAAATGCACCTGCCACTTTTCAGAGGTTGGTGAACAAAGTTCTGACAGGTATGGAAACTTATTGCTCAGCCTATCTAGATGATATTGCTGTCTTTAGTTCCTCCTGGCAAGATCACCTGGTCCACCCCAGAAATGTTTTGGAGGCCCAGCAAAAAGCAGGCCTCACTATCAAGGCCACTAAGTGCCAGATAGGGCAGAGTCAGGTTGTGTACCCGAGCCACCTTGTAGGTGGGGGCCAGGTTCAGCCTTTACAGAGCAAAATCCAAACCATCATGGAATGGGTTGCTCCAACCACCCAGACACAGGTGAGATCCTTTTTGGGCCTGACTGGGTACTATAGGAGGTTTGTTAAGGGATATGGATCTATAGTGACCCCCTTAAATGATCTTACCTCAAAGAAAATGCCAAAAAAGGTTCAGTGGACAGCTAGCTGTCAAAAGGCATTTGAAGACCTAAAGCAGGCCATGTGCACTGCCCCCATCTTACAGAGTCCAGACTACACCAAAAAGTTCATTGTCCAAACAGATGCTTCTGAGCTGGGTGTGGGAGCTGTACTGTCTCAACTGAATGATGAAGGTCAAGACCAGCCAGTAGCTTTTATAAGCAGAAGGCTGACCCCTAGAGAGAAACGTTGGTCAGCTATAGAGAGGGAGGCCTTTGCTCTGGTGTGGGCCCTGAAGAAGCTGAGGCCATACTTGTTTGGCACTCACTTCATAGTTTAGACTGACCACAAGCCCCTCCTATGGCTCAAACAGATGAAAGGTGAAAACCCAAAACTTTTAAGGTGGTCCATTTCCCTACAGGGGATGGACTATACAGTGGAACATAGACCTGGGACCCAACATGCCAATGCAGATGGACTCTCAAGGTATTTCCACTTAGAACACGAAGACTCAACTGGTCACGGTTAGTTTAGTGTCCCTGCGTTTGGGGGGGGGGGTGTGCAGGAGAGTAGGATCTGCACTTATGTTGCCCACACTTTTTTTCTGATGTTAACACTGGTTTCTGGCTATAGCCTGGCTGGGACCCTGCTAATCAGGGCCCCAGCCTCTCCGTTCTGTCTAAACAACTTCAAGTGCATACTAGATGCACTAGTGATTGGATACTGTGGTACCTTATGAGCCCCTAGTATATGGTACCTTAGGTACCAAGGGCATAGGTACTTCACAGGCCTACCAGGGGCTGAAGCATGTATTATGCCACCCCTGGGAAGCAGGCTAAATCTGACACCACAGGCCTGCTACTGCAGCCTGGGTGAGGTAGTGTTAGCACTCCTCACTGAGGTATAGGTTCCCTATATCTCACCTTACACACACATATAAACCTATCAGTCACCCCTAAGGCAGGCCCTATCAATCCTGAGGGCAGAGTGCTTGGTTTCCATGTGAGGGGGTGCCTCTGCCTGCGCAGGGCCCCTCTGCAGCTGGCAGAGTCTATTCTCTGTGGCTGTTTGTGGATGTGGTTAAACCATATACTCTTAAGTGCATTATAACCTCGCGGTAAATGCTAACTCTGGGATGGCTGCATCAAAACATGTCGTGTTTGGTGTCAAACACTTTGGAATCATACCCCCACACCAGTAACTGGTGTGGGAGTATGATCCCACCCTTCTAGAGGGATAGACATGTACCTACTGTGGAAACACGGTGGAATCCTGAAAGAGCCCTGGCATCACAAAATGGATGCCACCAACACAGACACTGGGCTGCCCTCCTGCTGCTGACCGACACTCGCAGTGGAGGAGGCCCAAGAATAGGTATCCTGTCACAGGGAGGTGTCACCACCTTCCAGACAGGATTTAGTGTATTGGGGCTGGGTGGGTGCACTCCTAGAGTGCTTTGAAGTCCTGCACTGGGGGAGCAGTAGGCTCCTCAGTGCATATGCCAGCTCAAACCAGTTCAGGGGCTACCTGCCCCTGCTCTGGCGCGAAACTGGACAAAGGGAAGTGGGTGTAACCACCCACTCCCCTGACCCTCCCGTAGGAGTGGTCGTAGAGCTAGTCCCTTTTAGTATAATATAGGGAACCCGTGCCATTGCAAACTAGATATCCCTGGACGACGCTCTGAAGAAGAATCCTGGCCCTTCGACGTTCCACTACCTTTGGAAGACTGAAGAATCTCCCTTGGAGTCAAGAAGTGACTCCCCTGCTTGGCAGGCACCAAAACTTTGAATCAACGGTCGCAAACTTTCCCGCTCCCGCCAGAGTCCGAAGTCCCTGCAGCCCCAGAAATGGATTTCCTGACTTCTCCAAGGCCATCGTGAGTCCCCAGTGAAGCTGAGGCAAGTGGACCCCACGAGTGACAAGGAACAGCAATACCCGGGTACCGTGCACTATTGTCGAGTGCAACCCCTTCACGACATTCTATGAACTTTTGCATTGGACCTCATGTGGTCCAAGCCTCCAGCAGGATTTCCACCGAAAATCAGAGGCCTACCTCGTCCCGAGTGACCGTGGGCTCCTGTGAAGTGAATTCTCCCGAGGCGTCTTTGCGATCCCATGCCGGCTGGCTTGTGGGTCCCCTGAAGACTTTTCTACAGAACCAAAGGGCTCCCCTGGTTGCTCCAGGCCTGCCCTGACTTACCCTTGCTGGGTGAGTCCCTCAGACCTTGCTGGTCTGCATCGCTGACTTTCTTCACTTTCCACGAGACTTGCTGTTGCCAAGGCTTGTTGGCTCCAATCCGGTTGCCGACACCTCAGTAATCTGCAGACTTTGTGGGACATACCGAATCCAGCTCCTGGTTGTCGTCGAGGCCTTCTGGACCTCGTGGCTGAAGAGTCAAGACACCCGTGATCACCTGAAATCACCCGATGACTGTGGGCATCCATCTTCCTGGGCCCGGGTTACTGGCAAGTGACTTTGAACACTGTCTCCTCGGCGTTCAGGTCTTCTTTCTTCTGAATCCAGCCTTGGATTCCACCGGACACTTCTTCTGTCTTCACAAGCAGCAAGTCTTCTTTGGCTCCCATTGAAAACGACGCCACGACCCGACACCAAAAGACACCTATGCAACCGGCTTCCCTGGGTGAGGTAACTCCTGCACTCTGGTGCTCCTGTGTGTGTTGACTCTAGAACTACTTACCCTGTAAGTGACTTGCTTGTAGACTCTCCCGAAGTATCCTAAAACTTTAAAATTCCAACCGCGACTTGCTCCATTGAAGTCTATTGGGATCCGTGGCTGTGTTCTCACACTGCATGCGTCTCCCGTGGGTCCTTTACTTACCTGCCTTGGATGGATTAGTGAGGCCCCAGCGCTTCTGAAGGCTCTAGGCCTTCTCTCTTCTCAAGTCGACATTCCTATACCTCTTTTTTAGTATATGGTCTGGTACGCCCCTAGGGCCCCAGCCATATGAGTGCTTAATTTGTTGTGAAACGTTGATTTGTGCATATGTTCCTGACTTCTAATCTCATAAAGAGATTAGTAGAGTGTGTCTAGAAATAAATACATATATATGTTATATATATATATATACCTGTGTGGTGTCTTTTCATTTGGTAATTCAAGAGATTATAAGGTAAAACAAGCTGCTTTACATTCCTCTAAAGACTTAGCCTGAAGGCTGCTCTCCACAGCTACCACTAGGATAGCTTTCTTTAAAAGGTTGTCTTAAACCTATCTACCATAAGAGTCGACTTGTACTGGTGCAAGGTGGCCACTTTAACTAGTGACCAGCATATACCAGGCCAACTTCTCACATTGGTGGGCAGCGTGTGGGAATCCAGCTTGCCATTGTTTTACCAGAAAATCTCTATTTGAATTACTAACTGAAAACCACCATAGGTACTCAAGGTACATTTAAAGTCAAGCTTAGTATCAACAAGTTCTACTGAACTTAGAGCTGTGTGTGAAGGGATAGCACACCCTTGCTACAGCTCAAGCTAGGATCAGTAGGCCACAAACTGGTGTAGGTAGTACAACACTGCACAACACTAGAATGTCCTTAAGGGTTGGAGCCAGTGGGACCACCCAGCCTCAGTATAAGGACATGACTTTCTTTGACTTGAAAGCCATGTGTGCTGTAAGGCACCTGAAGCTAGGACAGAGTCCCTCCGCAGTACACCTGATAGATCTGCTGACAGCAGATGATCTTAGATTAGCTATAGGAGCTAATAGGCCTGAATCAAGGGGTGGGTCAGCTATAGTATCTGGGTCAGATGATGAAAATCAAGATGACCTGGACTCTGTGGTTAAAGGGCCAGACCCACAGGGGCCTGAAAGGAACAGAGGAATTCTCCCTAAGAGAGCTGACAGCGTGGAAGAGAGGCCTAGGCCCCCTTCAAGGGAATCTGACCACTCATATCACTCTGGCAGAGAATCTGTCCAGCAGAGGAACTCATACTTTAATAGAAGAGAGACCTCCTCTGAAAGAATGTACAAACTGCTGCAGTATGAGGAAGCAAGATTTGCCCTCAAAACCAAGCAGTTGGCATTAGACAAAGAAGCCTTTGAGCTCCAGAGAGCTTCTGGAAAAGAGGGGTTAGAACCCCCTGGTGGCAGCAACAGTGTCCCTAGAGTCAGCGATTACATTCCAGACCATAGGAACCTGTCCAAGGTTGTTCCTCCCTACCAGAGTGGGGATGATATCCACAAATGGATAACTGCTATGGAAAGGGCTTGTAGAGTACAGCAGGTCCCCCAAAAGCAGTGGGCAGCAATCTTGTGGCTCTCCTTTTCTGATAACGGTAGAGACAAGCTCCTCACTGTTAGAGAAGAGGATGCTGATGATTATGAAGTCCTGAAGAGTGCATTAATAGATGGGTTTGGCTTAACCACTGAACAGTACAGGTTGATGTTCAGAGACACCCAGAAAGCACAGAATCAGGACTGGACTGACTTTGTTGATTGTGCAACCAAGGCTCTGGAGGGTTGGCTGGTTGGTAGTAGAGTTACTGATTTTAAGGGATTGTATAATCTTATGATGAGAGAACAGATCCTTAATAATTGCCAAAAACAGTTGTTGCATCATTACCTGGTGGACTCTGATCTGACCTCTCCCCAAGAATTGGGAAAGAAGGCAGACAAATGGGTCAGAACCAGGGTGAGGCAGAAAACCCAGAACCAAGGGAGTGACACTAAGAAGCAGGATCCTAAAGGCTCTGAGAAAGGTGGGGATAAGTCAAAAGACTAGAAGTCTTCACAAGGGTCCCAAAAATCTGCATCTGGTGGGGATTCACAGTCCAACAAAGGAAAAGGCCAAAAGAAGCCCTGGTGCAAATTCTGTAAACAGAAAGGACACTGGACTTCTGACAAGTCCAAAGACCAAACCACCACCACTCCTGCCCCTAAGGCAACTGTTCCCCCTAGTTCAGCAACTGGTGGAGGTGGTACTCAGAATAAGGGTGTAGTAGGGTTGTCCCTGGGTTCTGAAGAGGACTCTGGTCTAGTCAGAGTACCCACTCAGGCATTGCTGATTTGTGATGGAGACATTGATATGTCCTTCCTAGTGAGCCCCAGTAATCTGGGCAAATACAAACAGCAGCCTGTAATAAATGGCAAACAGGCTTTGGCATTCAGGGAAACAGGTGCTAGTGTCACTATGGTGGCAGAGGATCTTGTGGACCCTGGACAGATCATCCTGGGTGAAATGTACCAGGTTACCAATGCAAGCAATGTCAGGACCAACCATAGTCTGGCAGTTATGAATTTCTCCTTGGGAGGGGTAACTGGCCTCAAGAAGGTAGTAGTCAGTGCAGACATCCCTGTCGAATGTCTATTGGGCAATGATCTAGAGACTTCAGCCTGGTCTGAAGTAGAGTTATGGACTCATGCTGAGATGTTGGGCATCCCTGCAGAGGTATTTGCTGTGACCAGGTCACAGGCCAAAATGCATAACACTGAACCAGCTCTGGATCCTGAAACTATGGACCAGGTGCTTCCCAAGAAGAGGAGCAGTAGGGTTAAGGCAGTGCCTTCCCCTCTGTCTCAGATCACAGATTCACCTCTTGAGGGAGGAGAAGCAGATCCTGAAGAAGGAACTGCCCCAGAGGGACTTGAACCTAACCAGGTTGAGTTCTTGGGGGCAGGGGGGCCTTCTAGGGAAGATCTGAGCAAAGAGCAACAGTGCTGCCCCTCTCTTGAACCCCTCAGACAGCAGGCTGCTGCTGAGGCTGCTGGAAGTGCTAGTGGGTCCCATCAAGTTTTATTGGGATGAGGGACTCCTATATTCTGAGGCTAGAGATCCAACCCCTGGAGCCACCAGGAGGTTGGTAATACCTCAGAAGTTTAGGGGGTTCCTCTTGACCCTAGCACATGACATCCCTTTAGGAGGACACTTGGGCCAAAACAAGACCTGGGACAGGCTTGCTCCACATTTTCATTGGCCACATATGTCAGAGGACACCAAGGAGTTTTGTCGCTCCTGTGTCACTTGCCAAGCCAGTGGCAAGTCATGTGGCACAACAAAGGCCCCACTGATACCACTACCTGTGGTGGGGGTGCCCTTTGAAAAGGTAGGGTTTGACATTGTTGGTCCCCTTGACCCTCCAACAGCATCTGGGCACAGGTTTATCCTGGTGGTAGTTGATCATGCCACCAGGTACCCAGAAGCAATTCCCCTGAGGACCACCACAGCCCCTGTGGTGGCAAGAGCCCTCATTGGAGTTTTCTCTAGAGTGGGTTTACCAAAGGAGGTTATATCTGACAGAGGTACCAACTTCATGTCAGGGTATCTAAAAGCAATGTGGAAAAGAGTGTGGTGTAACTATAAATTCACTACTCCCTATCACCCACAATGCAATGGGTTAGTTGAACGTTTCAACAAAACCCTAAAGGGAATGATTAAAGGCCTCCCAGAAAAGCTTAGGCGAAAATGGGACCTTTTACTTCCCTGCCTTCTGTTTGCATACAGAGAAGTTCCACAAAAGGGGGTTGGCTACAGCCCATTTGAACTTATGTTTGGGCATCCTGTAAGAGGTCCATTATGTTTGGTGAAGGAGGGCTGGGAGTTACCTCTCAAACCTCCCAAACAGGATGTGATGGATTATGTTCTTGGTCTCCGCTCCAGGATGGCTGAATACATGAAGAAGGCAACTAAAAACCTGGAGGCCAGCCAAGAATTACAAAAAACTTGGCATGACCAAAAGGCTGTGCTGACTGTATACCAGCCAGGACAGAAAGTGTGGGTGTTGGAGCCTGTGGCCCCAGCAGCTCTCCAAGACAAGTGGAGTGGCCCCCATACAATTGTTGAGCAAAAGGGAGAAGTCACCTACTTGGTGAATATTGGAACTCCCAGGAGCCCCCTTAGGGTGCTCCATGTCAACAGATTGAAACCATATTTTGACAGGGCTGACATGGACTTGCTCATGGCAACTGATGAGGAACAGGAGGAGGATGACCCTCTCCCTGACCTGCTCTCACAGAACCCTGATGATGGGTCAGTAGATGGTGTTGCTTTGGCTAGCAGCCTCACTGATCATCAGCAAACTGAATGCAGACACGTTTTGCAACAGTTTAGACATATGTTTAGCCTGACCCCTAGTCAAACTTCCTGGTGCACCCATGAGGTGGACACTGGAGACAGTCTGCCTGTCAAGAGTAAAATCTACAGGCAACCTGACCATGTCAGGGACTGTATCAGGACTGACGTCCAGAAAATGTTGGAGTTAGGTGTAATTGAGCCTTCAGATAGCCCTTGGGCTAGTCCAGTAGTCCTAGTACCCAAACCTCATACCCAGGGTGGTAAGAAAGAAATTAGGTTTTGTGTAGACTACAGAGGCCTCAATGCAGTCACCAGGACTGATGCCTATCCCATACCAACTGCAGATGAGCTAATTGATACTTTGGCCTCAGACAAGTATCTTAGTACATTTGACCTAACAGCTGGCTACTGGCAAATCAAGTTAGCTGAGTATGCCAAGGCCAAAGCAGCATTTTCAACCCCTCGTGGGCACTACCACTTTGTGGTGATGCCCTTTGGTTTGAAAAATGCACCTGCCACTTTTCAGAGGTTGGTGAACAAAGTTCTGACAGGTATGGAAACTTATTGCTCAGCCTATCTAGATGATATTGCTGTCTTTAGTTCCTCCTGGCAAGATCACCTGGTCCACCCCAGAAATGTTTTGGAGGCCCTGCAAAAAGCAGGCCTCACTATCAAGGCCACTAAGTGCCAGATAGGGCAGAGTCAGGTTGTGTACCTGAGCCACCTTGTAGGTGGGGGCCAGGTTCAGCCTTTACAGAGCAAAATCCAAACCATCATGGAATGGGTTGCTCCAACCACCCAGACACAGGTGAGATCCTTTTTGGGCCTGACTGGGTACTATAGGAGGTTTGTTAAGGGATATGGATCTATAGTGACCCCCTTAAATGATCTTACCTCAAAGAAAATGCCAAAAAAGGTTCAGTGGACAGCTAGCTGTCAAAAGGCATTTGAAGACCTAAAGCAGGCCATGTGCACTGCCCCCATCTTACAGAGTCCAGACTACACCAAAAAGTTCATTGTCCAAACAGATGCTTCTGAGCTGGGTGTGGGAGCTGTACTGTCTCAACTGAATGATGAAGGTCAAGACCAGCCAGTAGCTTTTATAAGCAGAAGGCTGACCCCTAGAGAGAAACGTTGGTCAGCTATAGAGAGGGAGGCCTTTGCTCTGGTGTGGGCCCTGAAGAAGCTGAGGCCATACTTGTTTGGCACTCACTTCATAGTTTAGACTGACCACAAGCCCCTCCTATGGCTCAAACAGATGAAAGGTGAAAACCCAAAACGTTTAAGGTGGTCCATTTCCCTACAGGGGATGGACTATACAGTGGAACATAGACCTGGGACCCAACATGCCAATGCAGATGGACTCTCAAGGTATTTCCACTTAGAACACGAAGACTCAACTGGTCACGGTTAGTTTAGTGTCCCTGCGTTTGGGGGGGGGGTGTGCAGGAGAGTAGGATCTGCACTTATGTTGCCCACACTTTTTTTCTGATCTTAACACTGGTTTCTGGCTATAGCCTGGCTGGGACCCTGCTAATCAGGGCCCCAGCCTCTCCGTTCTGTCTAAACAACTTGGAGTGCATACTAGATGCACTAGTGATTGGATACTGTGGTACCTTATGAGCCCCTAGTATATGGTACCTTAGGTACCAAGGGCATAGGTACTTCACAGGCCTACCAGGTGCTGAAGCATGTATTATGCCACCCCTGGGAAGCAGGCTAAATCTGACACCATAGGCCTGCTACTGCAGCCTGGGTGAGGTAGTGTTAGCACTCCTCACTGAGGTATAGGTTCCCTATATCTCACCTTACACACACATATAAACCGATCAGTCACCACTAAGGCAGGCCCTATCAATCCTGAGGGCAGAGTGCTTGGTTTCCATGTGAGGGGGTGCCTCTGCCTGAGCAGGGCCCCTCTGCAGCTGGCAGAGTCTATTCTCTGTGGCTGTTTGTGGATGTGGTTAAACCATATACTCTTAAGTGCATTATAACCTCGCGGTAAATGCTAACTCTGGGATGGCTGCATCAAAACATGTTGTGTTTGGTGTCAAACTCTTTGGAATCATACCCCCACACCAGTACCTGGTGTGGGAGTAAGATCCCACCCTTCTAGAGGGATAGACATTTACCTACTGTGGAAACACGGTAGAATCCTGAAAGAGCCCTGGCATCACAAAATGGATGCAACCAGCACAGACACTGGGCTGCCCTCCTGCTGCTGACCGAAACTCGCAGTGGAGGAGGCCCAACAATAGGCATACTGTCACAGGGAGGTGTCACCACCTTCCAGGCAGGATTTAGTGTATTGGGGCTGGGTGGGTGCACTCCTAGAGTGCTTTGAAGTCCTGCACTGGGGGAGCAGTAGGCTCCTCTGTGCATATGCCAGCTCAAACCGGTTCAGGGGCTACCTGCCCCTGCTCTGGCGTGAAACAGGACAAAGGGAAGTGGGTGTAACCACCCACTTCCCTGACCCTCCCATAGGAGTGGTCATAGAGCTAGTCCCTCCCTTTCTTTTAGTATAAGATAGAGAACCCTTGCCATTGCAAACTAGATATCCCTGGACGACGCTCTGAAGAAGAATCCTGGCCCTTCGACGTTCCACTACCTTTGGACGACTGAAGAATCTCCCTTGGAGTCAAGGAGTGACTCCCCTGCTTGACAGGCACCAAAACTTTGAATCAACGGTCGCCAACTTTCCTGCTCCCGCCGGAGTCCGAAGTTCCTGCAGCCCCGGAAGTGGATTTCTTGACTTCTCCAAGGCCATCGTGAGTCCCCAGCAAAGCTGTGGCAAGTGGACCCCACGAGTGACAAGGAACAGCAATACCCGGGTAACGTGCACTATTGTCGAGTGCAACCCCTTCATGACGTTCTACAAACTTGTGCATTGGACCACGTGTGGTCCAAGCCTCCAGCAGGATTTCCACCGAAAATCAGAGGCCTACCTCGTCCCGAGTGACCGTGGGCTCCAGTGAAGTGAATCCTCCCGAGGCGTCTTTGCGATCCCTTGCCGGCTGGCTTGTGGGTTACCTGAAGACTTTTCTACAGTACCAAAGGGCACCCCTGGTTGCTCCAGGCCTGCCCTGACCTACCCTCGCTGGGTGAGTCCCTCAGATCTTGCTGGTCTGCACCACTGACTTTCTTCACTTTCCACAAGACTTGCTGTTTCCAAGGCTTGTTGGCTCCAATCCGGTTGCCGACACCTCAGCAAGCTGCAGACTTCGTGGGACACGCCGAATCCAGCTTCTGGTCATCGTCGACGCCTCCTGGACTTCGTGGCTGAAGAGTCAAGACACCTGCGATCACCTGAAATCACCCGACGACTGTGGGCATCCATCTTCCTGGGCCCGGGTCACTGGCAAGTGACTTTGAACACTGTCTCCTCTGCTTTCAGGTCTTTTTTCTTCTGAATCCAGCCTTGGATTCCACCGGACACTTCTTCTGTCTTCACAAGCAGCAAGTCTTCTTTGGCTCCCATTGAAAACGACGCCGCGACCCGACACCAAAAGACACCTATGCACTCGGCTTCCCTGGGTGAGGTAACCTGTGCACTCCGGTGCTCCTGTGTGTGTTGGCTCTAGAACTACTTACCCTGTAAGTGACTTGCTTGTAGACTCTCCCGAAGTATCCTAAAACTTTAAAATTCCAACAGCGACTTGGTCCATTGAAGTCTATTGGGATCCGCGGCTGTGTTCTCACACTGCATGCGTCTCCCGTGGGTCCTTTACGTACCTGCCTTGGGTGGATTAGTGAGGCCCCAGCGCTTCTGAAGGCTCTAGGCCTTCTTTCTTCTCAAGTCAACATTCCTATACCTCTTTTTTTAGTATATGGTCTGGTACGCCCCTGGGCCCCAGCCATATAAGTGCTTAATTTGTTGTGAAACGTTGATTTGTGCACATGTTCCTGACTTCTAATCTCATAAAGAGATTAGTAGAGTGTGTCTAGAAATAAATACATATATATTTTATATATATACCTGTGTGGTGTCTTTTCATTTGGTAATTCAAGAGATTATAAGGTAAAAAACAAGCTGCTTTACATTCCTCTAAAGACTGAGCCTGAAGGCTGCTCTCCACAGCTACCACTATGATAGCTTTCTTTAAAAGGTTATCTTAAACCTATCTACCATAAGAGTCGAATTGTACTGGTGCAAGGTGGCCACTTTAACTAGTGACCAGCCTATACCAGGCCAACTTCTCACAGTCCTTCACTCCCCTTGCTGGTTCTTCACCCCCCCCAAGCTGGTCCTTACACTCCTCTAGCTGGTTCTTCACTCCCCTAGCTGGTCCTTCACTCCCCTAGCTGGTTCTTCACTCCCCTAGCTGGTCCTTACACTCCTTTAGCTGGTTCTTCACTCCCCTAGCTGGTCCTTACACTCCTTTAGCTGGTTCTTCACTCCCCTACCGGGTCCTTGCACTCCCCTAGCTGGTTCTTCACTCCCCTATCTAGTCCTTACACTTCCCTAGCTGATCCTTGCACCCTAGCTGGTCCTTCACTCAGCCCTAGCTGGTCCTTCACTCCCCTAGCTGGACCTTCACTCCCCTAGCTGGTTCTTCACTCCCCTAGCTGGTCCTTACACTCCCCTAGCTGGTTCTTTATTACCCTAGCACAGAGTTCTTCAATCTGTGGGGCGCGAGCGCGACACCATTCCGGGGGGGGGGGGGTAGGGGGGGTAGCGCACTCCACTCTAATCTTACTTTCTTTCCCTGCATCGCAAATCATCTTTGAAAACTCTGGTATGGTAGGAGGGGGGAGGGAGGCAAATCGATGGGGCACTAGGTGCCCATGCTTTTGTCTTGTTAACTCTCCCAGGAGGGAGTTAATTGATAGAGCTGAAAAAATGCTTCAGCTGCAGTTGGAGGCAGGACTGCGAAAACCAAAAGCCAACCCATTCAGTCCTGTTCATTTGTTTTGCCTCCCACTGCAGCTGAAGCATTTCAGCTTTCTGAATTAACCCCCTCCTGGGAGAGTTAGCTCTTCCCAGAAAGGAGACAAAGTTTCCAGAGACCTTTTAAGGCATGGGCAAAGTGGGCTCTGGCCCAGGGCCCCAGCCTTTCAAAGGGGGTGGGGGTGGCTGAAAGAGCCAGCTCTGTTCTATGGAGTCTTGCCCTCATGACCTTGAATAATTTTTAAACACAATGTTGTAAATAGCGTTTCTCTATTCATTTGTAATGTGTAAGAGTCTATTACAGACATTTTGCAGACAAAATGTGTTTATGCGTCGTGCATATAAAACGTTTATTTTAGCTCAATAGAGGACCTCACTTATGAGAAATGGGAGGGTGTGACAGAGATTATTTGCAGTAATATTAGTGAGCTGCAGTTGTGTTACATACTAAAAACACACATTACTATCAGATGTACACACATTTAGTATTTGACCAAAGAAGGCATGAAAGAGCTGAGACTGGATCATAAAATCAAAGCCGGTCCAAACAGGGGCCCCCAAAATATATTTGGCCCAGGGCCCCCCAAATCCATAAAACGTCCCTGAAAGTTTCTTTTAAAATTACACAGACCGACGCGCACAATGCCAGCCAGCCATATGTTGTTTAAACAGCCTGCAAATTGCTTGTCTTGACACTAAATATTATTAAAAATAAAGAAGTATGTACTCGTTTGTAATGTGACTTTTCTGTCTTTGTTCCCTTTTATTATCAGTCATTGATCATCCAGGCAGCTCTAGAAAACAATTAAAAGTACTCTCTATTTATATTTGCTGTTCAAAGTATACACAGACAAGTGCTGAAAATACAGCTTTAGGTGACTGCTTATTTTATACCATTGGTGACATCAAAATAATGAGCTGACAACCCTAATCATAAGACTGGAAGTTTGTTGAGGGATAAGCACTTTATTTATTTCCTCCACCCTGATCCCTGGTTACTGCCATAATAGCAATAGTTTAACACATTTGAAAACCCTACTCTGCCGTCAATAACTTGCTGAGTTACTTCAAGTGTCTGGGATTGCACCTTGCATTCAGACATCTCGCTTCTCATTCTCGCCCTTCACTTTCACCCTCACCCTGCACTCACACTGATCCCGATGCACTCACACCATTCACCCGCTCACCCTGCACGCACACTGATCACATGCACTCACACCATTCACCCGCTCACCCTGCACTCACAGTGATCACATGCACTCACACCATTCATCCGCTCACCCTGCACTCACACTGATCATCATGTACTCACACCATTCACCCGCTCACCCTGCACTCACACTGATCACCATGCACTCACACCATTCACCCGCTCACCCTGCACTCACACTGATCACCATCCACTCACACCATTCACCCGCTCACCCTCCACTCCCAGTGATCACTCTGCACTCACAATGCACCTGCGCTGTTCAGCCTGTACCTCCCCCTGCAGTCACACGAGCACACTACTCAACCTGCACTTGTGACACTTCACTCACCTGTCCCTCTCACTGCTCAATTTACAATCTCACTCAAATAAGCCCACCACTACATTAATTCGTCCCACTCTGCACTAACATGCGCAGCCAAATTCATATGGTCACTTCACTCACCCCTGTACACAAGTATGGGCATGTCCTGCCCCATCAAGGTTTTCGTCCTAAATTACAAAAGGAGGCATCTAAATGCACTGCAATTCAGTCTTCCAGGGGCCCCTTGATAGAGACAGTTCTGTTTTTGCCCTGATGGCCTGGAATAATTCCTAAACAGATTCTTGCAAATACCGTTTTGTTTAATTTCTTTTTAATGTGATTGGTGTGAGGGAGTCTATTACTTTTTGCAGAGATATGTGTTTGTTTCATGCAACAACCATAAAAAAGTTAACCATAAAAAAAGTTTGATCGAAGCGTGTCCTCACATATGAGAAATTGGAGGATATCACAGATATTATTCGCTGTAAAATTAGTGAGCTGCTGCTTTGTTACAACAGTGAAAACACACATCACTATCTCTGAATATTAGATGTAAACGCTTTTAGAATTTC
Source organism: Triturus cristatus (assembly GCF_964204655.1). NCBI lineage: Eukaryota > Metazoa > Chordata > Amphibia > Caudata > Salamandridae > Triturus > Triturus cristatus. The sequence continues at coordinate 64,225,700 of NC_140595.1, forward strand.
GACTACAGTGCCTGTGCACCGTTAGAAGCCTGGCTAAATAGGGTATGGCAGAGCTGAAAGTAAATCATTTAAACTCAAAGCTGTACTGAACAGGAGCCCCCAAATTAGTTTTGGCCCAGGGCACCCAAAATCCCTAACATGTCCCTGCCATCACAAAGTCTGTCAGACAACATTACTCTGAAGTAAAATACGCAACATCATGAATTTTTTTTAAACATAAGCCTGAAGTGTCCTAAACCCGCACTGCTTCAAGCAAGCAACTTATCGTACCACTAAGGAATTCTCAATTAGGTGTTTGTTCAGCGCCCCCTCTGTGGACTTTCAACTGTCTTCGGATCCATAGCTGGTTGGTGGGCAATTATCCCATTATGATGCTGCCTAAAACATTTGTTAATGATTTCTAGAGAACATTTGTTTCTCTTGTACCAACTCTGAGCTAGGGAATGCTCGAAAAATCTGCTAACACTGTCTCCCTTACAGTCCCTGTCTTGGCTGAAAATGTCTGCAGAATATTCAGCTTTGGGAGAAACTGCTATCAAAACTCAATTGCCTTTCAGCTCGTCCTATTTGTGTGAGATTGGGTTCTCAGCACTTGCGGTGTTAAAGACTAAGTACCGTTCACGACTGGATGTGGAGCTCAACCTGAGGATGGTAGTAGCAAAAATCCATTCACAGATTGACCGTCTCTGAAAAACAGGCACACCTGTCACATTTATGTTGGTGGTGTTATTATCAATCTATTCCATGTGTAAAACAAAGCATCCTAGTAAAAACAATTTGCGCACATTTTATCTTGGAAAGTGGTGTTTTGAGCTGTGTAATAAGCCTCTGTCATTTCACCACACCCACTCACAAACCTGCAGTTTACTTAAACACTCTTATTGTATTGAACATTATTTGCTGGATATGCCCGGAATATGCGAGTGGCGGTCGATTCCAGAAATTTCTGTCAGATGATGGGGGGGGGGCCCAACATCTAAAAAAATTGAGCTGGGGGGCTCAACCTACAAAAGTTTGAAGACCTCTGCCTTAGCTGGTCCTTCACTTCCCTAGCTGGTCCTTCACTCCCCTAGCTGGTCCTTCACTCCCCTAGCTGGTCCTTACACTCCGCTAGCTGGCCATTAGAGATCTTCAGTTGGCCCTTAAACACCGTCAGGAGGCCCCAAAGACCTTTGGGAAATCTCAGAGATTCTCAGTTGGCCTTGAGACCCCTTACCTGGTCATTAACCACCTCAAAAGTCCTTGGCCCACTTTCAGACACCCCCCTACCATGTCATCAAATCCCACAAGACCTCCCTTGGAGACTCTCAGCTTCCCACCAGACACGCCCAGCAGGCTTTCAGAGAGCCTCAGGAAGGCATTAGGCCCCCTCACTCACAGACAACCCCAGAAACCACATACCTCAAAGGCCTCCAGCAGGCAGTCATGCACCCCTTAGGCACCTCCATTTTCAATCGGCCCACAATGATGCTTGGCATGCCTTTGGATACCCCCAGCATGCCCTCACAAGACCCAGAGCCTGTCATCTGCCACCCCAGCTGGCGCTAACACCACCCAAGGCTGCCATCCCTTACAGACCCTCAGTGTGCCCTCAGACACCTCCAGCAGACCCTCAAAACACCCTTGTTTTGCTTTAGACACCAAGCTGGACCCCAGAGGTCACCTATAGACACAACCAGCTGCAGCATCATCTATCCGACGGACACCAGTTCAACTGTCCCTCAGACACGCTCCGAGACATCTGGTCTCATCGCCTGGGGGGCAGGATGCCCCAAATCTCCCTCTAGCTACCTCCCTGACATACACACACATTCACTCCTCCAACCGCCTGCTAGTACCTCTTACCTCAAGGGCAACAGCTCTGGGGGCCTGCAGTGGTAAGAAGCGCCATTCACCCATAATCAAAACACACACTAGGGGGAGGCGTAACTCGTGTTAATCCATGCAGTGATTACGCTTGAATTACGCAAGAAGAGTAATTCTGTGTTTAGCGCTGTTTCTTGGCACAAAAATGGCAAAATGGATGCAACAATGCATTTTATGCTAAGAAACAGCGCTAAATGCTGCAGCACACACATAGCGAGCGCAAACAGCTGCTCCCTAAACGTGATCTTGGAGCAAAAATGTTCCCCCCAAATTGCTCACAATTTCGCAAGGAGGAGTAATCATTTAATTACCGGTAATAATTTCAAATCAAAGAGTAACACGGAATTACTGAGATTACTCCGATTACTCTGGCGTAATTTAAATTTCTGCCAGGCCTAATGTCGCACACGCATACACACTTTCTCAAACCCGCATCCTCTTACCCAAAGGACAACAGCTGTGTGGCCTTCAGTGGTCAGAAGCGCTAAACAGCTGTTACAATATAATGCAATTACAATACAATACCATAAACACGCGCACACACGGATGCGCGCGCTCACGCACGCGCCCTGCATCTGTGCTCGCCCTCAGCTGACATTGCCTGCACTAGATCAATGCACTTGTACCGCAGTGCGTGGGCTGGCACCTCCGGGGCAACACACCGACCCTGGCATGGCGCCACGAAGTGGGACTTTAGGCACTAAGACCACCAGAGGACTCGCAGTGGAAGGCCTTTCCTGTGATTGGTCCGCGCAGGCCCGCTGCCTATTGTATTTCCACGCGAAGTAGGAGGGCCAGGCACGAGCTAATGAGCGATGCGGCCTACAAGCAGGAGCAGGCCCGCCGCGCACGAGCTCGACAGATGCCGATATAATTACCTCTGTCCCCCCACTACCCCCCAGTCCTAGGGGCCGCCCCCAGGCCCCGCCCCCTGCTGCTCTCCGGAGCGAAGCCCATCAACTGGAACAGGCACGCGGCCATGAGAGGCTTTTAATTGCTAAACCTATTAACCTAGTGAGTGACGCGCAATTCATCCGCAAAGCGATAGGCGGGGGCGCTCTCCGTGGACAAAGAGAGGCGGGGGCCCATCCTGAGGGAGGGCGGTGGCGGGAGTGCGGAGAGAGAGGCTTTTATCCGCCGGATAGTGCCGATCACGGCAAGCGCAAGGCGCTATCCGGGGGTGGGGGAGCGGTCCATATGTACCATACGGAGTGGGACACTATCCGTTCGTAGCACACGGGAGGCGCTATTCACTAGAGCTCCACCACAGCGAGTGAGGGACCCTGTCCACCCAGAGATCCACCACTGCCAGTGAGGGACACTACCCACCCAGAGCGCCACCACAGCCAGTGAGGGACACTTACCACCCAGAGCTCAACCACAGCCAGTGAGGGACACTGTCCACCCACAACTGCTCCACCACAGCGAGTGAGGGACACTATCTACCCACAGCTCCACCACAGCCAGTGAGGGACACTATCCACCCAGAGCTCCACCAATGACAGTGAGGGATACCATCCACCCAGAGCTCCACCACTGCCAGTGAGGGACACTAACCACCCAGAGCGCCACCACAGCCAGTGAGGGACACTAACCACCCAGAGCTCAACCACAGCCAGTGAGGGACACTGTCCACCCACAACTGCTCCACCACAGCGAGTGAGGGACACTATCTACCCACAGCTCCACCACAGCCAGTGAGGGACACTATCCACCCAGAGCTCCACCACAGCCAGTGAGGGTCACTAACCACCCAGAGCTCCACCACAGCCAGTGAGGGACACTAACCACCCAGAGCTCCACCACAGCCAGTGAGGGACACTGTCCACCCAGAGCTCCACCACAGCCAGTGAGGGACACTAACCACCCAGAGCTCAACCACAGCCAGTGAGGGACACTGTCCACCCCGAGCTCCACCACAGCCAGTGAGGCACACTGTCCACCCACAGCTCCACCACAGCCAGTGAGGGACACTGTCCACCCAGAGCTCCTCCACAGCCAGTGAGGGATACCATCCACCCAGAGCTCCACCACAGCCAGTGAGGGACACTATCCACCCAGAGCTCAACCACAGCCAGTGAGGGACACTATCCACCCAGAGCTCCACCACAGCCAGTGAGGGACACTGTCCACCCACAACTGCTCCATCACAGCGAGTGAGGGACACTATCCACCCCGAGCTCCACCACAGCCAGTGAGGCACACTATCCACCCAGAGCTCCACCAAAGCCAGTGAGGGACACTATCCACCCAGAGCTCCACCAAAGCCAGTGAGGGACACTATCCACCCAGAGCTCCACCACAGCCAGTGAGGGACACTATCCACCCAGAGCTCCACCACAGCCAGTGAGGGACACTAACCACCCAGAGCTCCACCACAGCCAGTGAGGGACACTATCCACCCAGAGTTCCTCCGCAGCCAGTGAGACACACTGTCCACCCAGAGCTGCTCCACCACAGTGAGTGAGGATCACTATCCACCCAGAGCTCCACCACAGCGAATGAGGGACACTATCCACCCAGAGCTCCACCACAGCGAGTGAGGGACACTGTCCACCCACAGCTGCTCTACCACAGCGAGTGAGGGACACTGACCACCCACAGCTGCTCTACCACAGCGAGTGAGGGACACTGTCCACCCACAGCTGCTCCACTACAGCGAGTTAGGGACACTGTCCACCCAGAGCTCTACCACAGCGAGTGAGGGACACTATCTACCCAGCGCTCCACCACAGCGAGTGAGGGACACTATCCACCCAGAGCTCCACCACAGCGAATGAGGGACACTATCCACCCAGAGCTCCACCATAAACAGTGCGGGACACTATCCACCCAGAGGTCCACCACAGCGGGTGAGGGACACTGTCCACCCACAGCTGCTCCACCACAGCAAGTGAGGGACACTATCCACCCAGAGCTCCACCACAGCAGTTGGGGGACATTATCCACTCACAGCTCTGCCTCAGCAAGCAGGAAGCACTATCGATCCATAACTACAGCCTGAGCTGGAAGCACTATCGATCCATAACTACAGCCTGAGCAGGAAGCACGATCGAGCTGTAACTACAGCCTGAGCAGGAAGCGCTATCCGTCCGTAACTACAGTCCGTGCAGGAAGCGCTATCGATCCGCAACTACAGCCAGGGTAGAAAGCACTATCGATCTGTAACTACAGCATGAGCAGGAAGCTCTATCGATCCGTAACTACAACCTGAGCAGGAAGCGCTATCCGTCCGTAACTACAGCCTGAGCAGGACATACAATCCATCCATAACTATAGTCCGAGCAGGAAGCACTATGCATCCATAATTACAGCCCGAGCAGGAAGCACTATCCATCCATAACTACAGCCTCAGCAGGAAACGCTATCCATCCGTAACTACAGCCTCAGCAGGAAGCGCTATTCATCCGTAACAACAACCTGAGCAGGAAGTACTATCGATCTGTAACTACAGCCTGAGCAGGACGCGGTATCCGCCGGTAACTACAGCCCGAGCAGAAAGCACTATCCATCCGTGTTGGAAAACGAGGCAGCATCTGTGAGGCCTGCACAAATAACATGACTACATTTGTCCTTCACTGGGAACCAAACACCCAATTGTAGCGCCTGACTCTCAGAGGGTAGCGTTGCAGAGCAGTCTGAGGCTTAGTGTGGGCTAGTAATCGCCATTTGCAGGTGCACAAAAATAACACTCAATAATTCATTGTCCAGTCTGTACTTTGCTTTATAAAAGTAAGAGTACATTTATTAAACACACACACTACTCAATACTATGCACCAATTTACAAATATACATAAGCTGTTGGAATTACTTTGTGACATTGCATAACATCTCCACCCCTCCCGCAAAGGGGGGGGTGGGGTCTAGTACCACCACTCCCATGTATGCACATCAACTTGCCCCCAATGCAGATAGTTGAACATAACCTGGAGCGATGGCCCTGCACACTGGCACCATCCCAGTGGCGACCCACCCCATTACCTCAACAAGCATAAAAAAGGGGTAAACCTGCCTTGGTGACACATGACCCTGACTGAGCATCTCCTACTGACCATAAAGTATGCACCTCTATATCTTAAGGGCTAGCAGTCTGGGGACTTCACCTACGCGCAGCAGCTAGAATCCATGTTTACGCACACTTTAGAATGACAGTACTCATCACCTTGGTTGATCATTTGAATGCATTGCAATTACAGCCCCTAAATGCATCACAGATGAAATCACAGGATTGTGCATATACAGCCAGACACCCTAGCAGGACTGTCTGGCAACATAACCCCACTTGGTTTATGACATCTCCTTACATATGTGACTTACAGTCCCTTCAGAAGAAGTACTCCTGGCAACTACACTTCTCCTGCAGTGCACCTCTTCACTTTGAAAGGAATCACAGGTAAAAGCATGGGATTACGTAAATACAGCCAGACCCCCTAGCAGGAAGGTCCAGCAACATAACTCAATTTAGCTTAACATCACCTTACACAGGTACTTCACTTTACACATGTGACTTTCAGTCCACCTAAAAAGAAATACCCAATAGTAAATGCATTTTGGTGCAATTACACCACTTCACCTCCAGGGGATGCACTTCTTCACACTTCCCCAATTCAGCCCTTCACTTCATGATGCACTTCTCCACACACCCTCAGCTGTAGAACAAAAGTTCCAGCCTAGAATGTGTTTAAATGCTAGCTGAGCCCTTGAGGGGTAGTTTCCTTTAGGTCCCCATGACACTGAGGGTGGGAATTATCTTCGTGCTGGGGGGGGGGGGAAGACTGTGCTTCTCCAGCAGCTCCCCCAGCACTTTTTCACAAGTGAGGGTGACCCCCCTCCTCTGGGGGCCAGAAAGCACCAAAACAGCAGATTTCTTCGTGCTGGGGGGGGGGAGACTGCGCTTCTCCAGCAGCTCCCCCCAGCATCTTTTCACAAGTTAGGGTGACCCCCCTCCTCTGGGGGCCACAAAGCACCAAAACGGCAGATTTCCAAATGCCTGGCGAGGCATTATGGGGTGCTTCATGCTCCTCTTTACCAGCCCCAGCCACTGGGAACACTCTCCTCTGCCCTCTGGGTCTCTGAGAGGGTAGATTCAGCAGTGTGCTGTCTTCACTGGCTCCCTGCGCCAGCCTTTCGCCTGGCTCTCCTTCTGGGCCTCTCTTCTCCCTGCGCAGAGGCCCCTGCTCCTGCGCACCGGTCCTGGGCTCTTCTTCTGGTGCTGATAGGGTCCTGGGGGCAGTCAGGGGGTCTCTCCTTCCAACTGCCCATTGCGCCAGGCTCCAGCACCTTCAGCCTCAGCAGACCACACCCCAGAGAGAGCGTCTCTTCCTGTGCAAGCACTTTTTAAAAGTTGAGTAGGGGGCTGGCAGGAAGTCTCTGTTGGTCCTATCAAACAGCGACACATCACGTCCCTGCCCCTGCTCCCTCCTTCTTGTCCAGCCTCTGGGTTTGTTCAAAATGGCGTCGTCCAGTGTCTCTGGCCACATGTCTGAAGCCCCTTCCGCCCACGCTGCCTTCCCTCCTTGGTGCAGCCTGGTGCCTGGCACCCAGCGACAGCAGTTGATGGATTGGCCTGCAGCCCCACCCATCTTCTCTTCGTGGAGAGGAGGCCCTAGCGTGTGGAAGAAAGGTTATCAATCCATCCAGCTGAGGTCAGCCCTCAGCCTGGGTCTGGTCATGGCTGGCTCAGAGAAATATGACAGTTCTGGATGACCCAAAAGCAGTACAAATATGACTTTGGACTCTGCAGAATACTTCTTTTCACATTTGCTACATTGGACTTAAGTGCGTGTCTGGAATCTGTAGGCCTAATGGAAGTTAATCTAGCCCCTGGCTCCACATTCCCATAGGGGAATAATGAAGTGAAAAAACAGTAAGACACACTGACTTTCCCTGGCATGTTTCTTTCCAGTGTATAAAGCCTATTCCATGTCACCACCCAATACTGCATAAGTCCTGCCACACCATTCACTTTGTAGCTGCTCCTGGACTGCGCATGCTAGGAATCTCCCCTGCGCAGCCCGTACACGTGTGCACACGCATGTACACATGTGTCTGCATGTAACCAGCCCGGTGTCCCTTACTCCAGCGGCTGAACAGTGGCCTGGTCAAGCCAGGGGAACACCAGTAAAATCCCCATGCAGTCTCTTACATCCTGAGTTCACTGTGGGTGAGTCCCAACTTATGAGGCTCCCCCACAGTAAAAGCTCAACAATTAGGTGCTCAAAAAGCAAAAAATCCGGGAGGCCCATAGTGTCAGAACCACCTTCTAACACACGCCGCGCCCAGCTGATTCCCACAGGGAAGAAGTAGCCACTCTACATGGGTACACTTCCCGTAGTCAGCGATAACTAGTTATAAGGGGTTCTGACCAGACCCCCCTTACTGACCAGTTATCCGCTCAGACCACCTACTCCTCCCATCCATGAAATCTCCACCCATGACAGGGATCCCAGACTACCCTAAGAACCCTCCGGGCTCTAGGTTAGATACCTCGAGGTCACTCATGGTCTACATGGACTCAGCCTAACTAGGCCCACCTTTGCCCATGGGCATGCAACACTATGCCTACCACTTCTCTGGACAAGGGTACATTGCCTCAGCACCGATGCGGTCTTCTGGGATAGGTCTAAATCCCATTCCCTGGGTCACTAGCGGGCCTCCCTTCCAGAGTTTGTTCCAACCAGTACCCACTCTCCGTTTGGTCCTTGCACCCCAAAGATGCAACCTCTCTGGACCCTCACCCTCAGCCTGCCGCTGAGGTCATTTTGCTGCCACCACCCTTTCGGGATGACTGTCTTCCCTGAAGAAAGCACAGCCACTCATGCTTTTCCTACAGAGAAAAGCACCCTTTGGCCACTGGCCTGGCTCCCTGATAGGAGCTCAGACCGGCCTCACCACCACACTGGCAGTACCAGGGAGGAACACTGAGGGTGCCTCATCAGACATCCTACAGCTCATTCCCCCCGTCAGTAGCTCCACACGGAAACTACCCCGGGAACCTAGACCCCTTCCTTGTTCTCCGCTGCGAGAACAGGGCCTATGTACCCTTCCCTCCGAGAGGTGCGCTCTCCTCCCGGAGTACCCTTAGAGAGCCTGTGGGACCCGAGTTAGCTAGACCCAGGCCCACCTCTCATGGCTCTCCCCGGTCTCCCTGCAGCGCCTTGGGAGACCGCCCAGGGACCTACATGGTCCCTGGATGGCCTGCACCACCCCTTATGAAGAGCAGGGTCCCTTCATTTAAGATAGGCCCCACCTGCCTTCAGGGTAGTACTACCACTCTCAGCCAGGGACCCTAAAGATCCCAGCTAGGCCTGCACCACCCCTTCGCGAAACACAGGGTCCCTTCACTTCACCTGTGTTCAGGGTGGTACTACCTGGCAGAAGTCCACCTCCTGCCTCGAGCTAGGGGAACACCCCCATGCTCCTGGTCCTTGGGTCCAAGTCCCACAGGATCTACCTGACTGCTTACCGGCTAGGCATCGCCCCAGCCACCACTTCAGGTTCCCTCCACCAGCTCCTGGTCCTGGGGTTCAAGTCCCACCGGACCTACCGGACTGGTCACCGGTCACCCGACCCCGACACCTCAGGGTCCACCACTAACCCTTCCCCTGGAAACTAGGGAGCACATTGCCCCCACTCAGATCTCCACTGGGTCAGTTACCTAGCCCACCTAGGGTACCTAGGGGCTACCACTACACCATCACTCAAGAACTACCCTCCTTGGGGGCCACCCACTACCATGAGCCACCCCTGGGTTGCTCACCTCCTCACCAGTTAACCTGGGGGACCTGCCGGACACTCAACTCTACCACACCCTCCTCCCACCGTGAGAAAAGTTTCTTGGGGTCCCCCACCATGGGAACCCCTGGGGCGCTACTACCCGGGGTAAAGAAACCTTCTGCCCCACCCTTCCAGTGGTTTTGGCCTGCGCCATTAGCAAGAAACTTCCAGTGGGGGAAGGATATCTGGGGTCACTCCTGTGGAAACCCTCCCTGCCCTTAAAAAGCGCTGGAACCTCCCAGGACCCCTACTTCTCCTGTCCCCCTTGAAGGTCAATCCACCCCTACACCCCCACCTGTGATGTAGGTATCAGTTGCTGTCACTATCTCTTGAGGAGACACCCTCCTCATGCAGGTGTAGTGTATGTAGTGTTAGGGTTCAAAGTTGTACAATGTGGCTTAGAACATTTGTATGCAATCATTTCCTGGAAAGCACCATCCCGCTAGCACATTATAATCAATATAGCGCGGTCATATCAATACAGCTTACATTTAAACCATAATAACTTCACATGACACATATGGGCGCAGGGCTTTCCTTTCCCATACCTTTAGTTCCCATAACCAAAACGTTGAACCTTTCGCAGAGCCTTGCGCTCTTCCATTTGCTCATTGCTGCATAGGTAATGTGTGGCAAAACTGGACTTATCAAGTGTTATAAATGCACACCAGAATGGGATACTATGTTTCCCGCCGCTAGACACCAATGTTGGAAAATGAGGCAGCATCTGTGAGGCCTGCACAAATAACATGACTACATTTGTCCTTCACTGGGAACCAAACACCCAATTGTAGCGCCTGACTCTCAGAGGGTAGCGTTGCAGAGCAGTCTGAGGCTTACTCAAGGGAGGTGGTGTGGGCTAGTAATCGCCATTTGCAGGTGCACAAAAATAACACTCAATAATTGATTGTCCAGTCTGTACTTTGCTTTATAAAAGTAAGAGTACATTTATTAAACACACACACTACTCAATACTATGCACCAATTTACAAATATACATAAGCTGTTGGAATTACTTTGTGACATTGCATAACATCTCCACCCCTCCCGCAAAGGGGGGGGGGGTGGGGTCTAGTACCACCACTCCAATGTATGCACATCAACTTGCCCCCAATGCAGATAGTTGAACATAACCTGGAGCGAGGGCCCTGCACACTGGCACCATCCCAGTGGTGACCCACCCCATTACCTCAACAAGCCTTAAAAAGGGTAAAAACCTGCCTTGGTGACACATGACCCTGACTGAGCATCTCCTACTGACCATAAAGTATGCACCTCTATATCTTAAGGGCTAGCAGTCTGGGGACTTCTCCTAAGCGCAGCAGCAAGAATCCATGTTTAGGCACACTTTAGAATGACAGTACTCATCACCTTGGTTGATCATTTGAATGCATTGCAATTACAGCCCCTAAAGGCATCACAGATGAAATCACAGGATTGTGCATATACAGCCAGACACTCTAGCAGGACTGTCTGGCAACATAACCCCACTTGGCTTATGACATCTCCTTACACATGTGACATACAGTCTGTTGGACAGGCCACACGAAGGGCTTGCTCCCTCCCCGCACGACAGGGCCCGAGCTCCGGCCCACCAGGCATAATCCACGAAAAGCACCGGTACCCCGTCTCCCGACGGATCTTCTGCCCTCGGACCTCTACTCATCACGGGGCCCAGCCCCACCGGCTCCCCCGGCCGGTTCAAGCCGCCATCTTGGGCCCTGCACCACGAGGCCGCGTGGCCTCGCCCCGACCCTAACCCCGGGCCTGGCCGGCCCCGACATCCCGGCACCACCATCCACCCGGGAGGTGAGCGGACCACTTGGCAGGTCAATGGGAGGACGAAGTGTCAAGAGCTCTTCCCCCGCCAGGTGCCGATCGCCTCCAGCTCCCCCAGGCGCTGGCTCCACCCCCTGCTGGGTGTCTGGACACCTTCATCCCGGGCCCTCCGACCTCCAAGTGCGAGGGTCCGGACATCAAAGGGCGCCTGCCCTATAACTGGGGCAACTCCGGAGCAGGAAGGCAGTTGTATCCTGGAGTCGAGAGACACCGAGAGAACTCAGCCTTGACGGACTACTGGCGCTGCCGTAGCCCGCTCTTGTGAACCATCGTCCTGCCTGCTGGCGCTGCCGCGGCCTTCTACAACATCCATCCTCGTCGGGACCTGCTGGCGCTGCCGCGGCCCGTTGTAACGACCATCCTCACCGGGACCTGCTGGCGCTGCCGCGGACCGTACATCGACCATCTTTCCGGGACCTGCTGGTGCTGCCGCGGCCCGTTGTAACGACCATCCTCACCGGGACCTGCTGGCGCTGCCGCGGACCGTACATCGACCATCTTTCCGGGACCTGCTGGCGCTGCCGCGGCCCGTTGTAACGACCATCCTCACCGGGACCTGCTGGCGCTGCCGCGGACCGTACATCGACCATCTTTCCGGGACCTGCTGGCGCTGCCGCGGCCCGTACCAACTAAGCTCGAGGATTGTGAGCTAATCATCGTCTCATCCAAACTACCTGACTGGTAGACAGACTGTCCCGCTACACCTTACCCTGCTTTGAGAGACTTGAATCGAGGGGACCCCTGAGTCCAGACCTCCTTGTACCATTCAACCGTACCTTAAGAAGTGCTTATAAAGAACACTGAACCTTATCCGTGTGTGGTATCTGTCTGTGGGGGGGAAGTTACTTGTCTGTACGATCGCTGGAGACGGCTCTCCCCGGAGACCTCTCCTCCTGACCCCGGCCGACCCTCCCGGTCCGTCTATCCTTTCTAACATTGGTGGCCAGCGGCGCGATCCGAATCAACGCGTAATCGTACAGAGAGTAGCTCACCCCACGACAACAACACGATGTCAGCCAAAGATAGCAACTCCACCGAGAAATTCCAAATGGATAAATTAGAAGAATACAACCACCGCGAACTGAGACAATTCTGCATAGAACTTGGCATTGCTACCACCGGCCTGAGTACCAAAGATGATCTAAAGCACGCCCTAGAGTCGTGGACAGAAACTGGGGTCGCCGGACCCTCCGACCAAAGCAGCATCACACCAGAGGGGAACGCCACGGCTCCCGAGGAGCGGGGAACGGGCCTCTCGCAGGAGGAGATCCGAGAAAGAGAAAGAACCAGATTGCACGAGTTGGAAATGGCACGACTCAAGATGGATGGGGAACTCAAGTTAGCTGAACAGAAACTCAACCTCGAGCACATGCGGCTCCGAGATGAACGAGAAGAGAAGCAGAGACAGAGAGAGCTGGAGGAGAAAAAAATAACGCTCGAGCACGAGCGCAAACTGGCGGAAATAGAACTTCGGAAACAGAATAAAGAACTGGGGGTGCCTGAGCGACCACACACCCCGGGGCCAATCGAGAAAAAAGTCCACATCCCCAAGGATGTTGTCCGCGAGTATGTCCGAGAAGACGACATACAACAGTGGTTTAAAGCCTATGAGATCGCCATGACCTCCCACCGGATCGACCGGAGTGATTGGGGAGCCGGACTCTGGGGGAGGTTTATCAACGAGGGTCGCGATGCCCTACTGCAGCTCCCAGATCACCAAATGTCGTCCTACGACCACATGAAGGCTGCCCTCCTCACCCGCTACGGCCTCACACCCGAGATGTACCGCCAGAGGTTCAGAGATTGCACCCGGATCCCAGGTACAACTTGGGTAGAATACGTGAACTATTTCAGCCGTGCCTTCGAGGGTTGGATAAAGGGGAGCCAGGTCACCACCTACGAACAACTCTTTAACCTGATGGTATGGGAGCACCTGTCGAACAACTGCTTCGTCGAGCTCAGGCAGCACCTCCTCGACAGTAAGCTGACTGACCCCCGGCAGCTCGCCGCCGAAGCTGACCGATGGGAAAGCACCCGAGTGGGCCGGAGGGGGCCACACGAACAGAACAGAAACAACCAAGGCCAGCACCGTCCTCGGGGAGGAGGAGGGGGCCAGGGGCGAGGGAGAGACGCCTTGCCCGCAACACCCGTGGCCAGCACCCCGACTCCGGCCGGTCGGGGCAACCCCCCGTGGCGTCCTGGGGTCCGAGCCAACGTCACGTGCCACCGATGCCAGCGAGTCGGCCACTACGCCAATGACCCGAGCTGCCCGCAGAACCAAACACCCAAGCCCCGCCAGGTAGCTGCCGCCGCCCTGGGGGAAGAGCGATCATTGGAGGAACCAGAGGAGTATGAGCCGGCCCAGCAAGAGTGGGAACCGGCCGCCATGGTCCTGGCGTGCTTAGGGGGAAGAGACATGGTCCCGCGGGCTCCCCTACCCGCTAACACCAGGAAATACGGTCAGTGGGTGACCATTAATGGACAGCGAGCCGAGGCCTTGCGTGACACAGGCGCCAGTGTGACGGCCGTCCGCTGTCACCTGGTGAAGCCCGAGCAGATCCTGCCGAACATTCTCTGCCCCGTCCGCTCGGCAGACAACTCTGAAAGTATGTGTCAAATGGCCTGCGTCCCATTCGAATGGGGAGGGGTCTCCGGCCTGTTGAAGGTGACGGTCCGGGACGATGCCCCCGTGGACTGCCTCCTGGGGAATGACCTCGAGAGTTCCCCGTGGGCCACCGTTGAGAGAAGAGAGCACCTGGGGATGCTGGGCCTCCCGGACTGGGCCTGCATAACCACCCGGTCCATGGGCGCCCGTGCCGTCCCTCGATCAGAAGAACCAGAATGGCCAGCCCCTCCGCCCCCAGTCGCCCCAGTAGAAGACAACGACGAGGCCAGCCTCCCAGACCCGACGGCCGAAGGGGACGCGCAACCCCAGGACCTTCCTGACCTGGCTCAGTGGCGTCAAGAGGGGGGGCCCACCCAAGCACAGTTCCGCCAGGAACAAAAGACCTGTCCCTCCCTCGAGGGACTCCGCCAACAAGCCAGCGCCCAGAACGCAGGGGACTCCACCGGAACTCACTGGGTCTACTGGGATAACGACCTGCTATACAGCGAGCAAAGAATCGCCGAGCTGGGGGCCGGTCGAGTACTGGTGGTACCTCTCCGCTTCAGAGACTTTCTGCTCAACCTGGCCCACGATGTCCCCCTGGCTGGACACCTGGGCCAAGATAAAACGTACAGCCGCCTAGTGACCCACTTTTTCTGGTCGAAGATGAGGAACGACGTCCTGAACCACTGCCGATCTTGCCCCACATGCCAAGCCAGCGGGAAGAGTGGTCGGAAGCTGAAAGCCCCTCTGCAACCCTTCCCTGTGGTCACCACCCCGTTCGAGAGGGTGGGGATAGACATCGTGGGGCCTCTGGACCCCCGCACGGCACAAGGACACAGGTTCATCTTAGTACTGGTGGACCATGCCACCCGCTACCCCGAGGCGGTGCCCCTACGGACCGTGACAGCTCCGGTGGTTGGCCGGGCCCTAATGGGGATCTTCTCCCGGGTAGGCTTCCCCCGAGAAGTCGTCAGCGACCGAGGCACGAACTTTATATCCAAATACATGAAGTCCCTCTGGCAACAATGCGGGGTCACCTACAGATTCACGACCCCCTATCACCCCCAAGGGAACGGACTAGTGGAGCGTTTTAACCGCACCCTCAAGGGGATGATTGGGGGATTGGAAGAGCCCCTCCGTCGCCAGTGGGATGTACTACTCCCGTGCCTCCTCTTCGCCTACCGAGAAGTTCCCCAGAAGTCCCTCGGTTTTAGCCCTTTTGAACTCCTGTACGGGCACCCTGTGCGAGGGCCCCTCAGCCTAGTAAAAGAAGGTTGGGAGATGGCCCCCCTAAAGACCCCTCCAGACGTCTTCAAATACCTCCTGGCCCTACGCAATCAGACCCGGCGCTTCAGAGAGATGGCCAAGGCGAACCTCGAGGCCAGCCAGGAGGACATGAAGAAGTGGTATGATCACAATGCCTCCTCCGTTGAGTTTGAGCCTGGACAACAAGTATGGGTGATGTCCCCCACCGAACCATGTGCCTTGCAAGATAAGTGGACGGGGCCCTTCAAAGTGGTCGAGCGCAAAAGCCCCGTCACTTACCTCATCGACCTGGGGACCTCCCGGAACCCCCTTCGGGTCCTCCACACCAACCGACTCAAACCACACTTTGTGCGCTCAGAACTCAGCCTCCTGATGGCTACGGACAGTGGGGCAGAGGAAGACTCCGAACCCCTCCCGGATCTTCTGAAGACTCAGGAGAATGACGGCTCCGTGGACGGGGTCCGGCTCTCTGACGCCCTCACTTCGGAGCAACGCCAGGGCTGCCGGAACCTCCTGCTGCAGTTCGCTACCCTGTTCTCCCTCACCCCCGGGGTCACCCCTTGGTGTTTGCACGACGTGGACACCGGGGACAGTCCCCCTGTCCGACACCGGGCCTACCGCGTACCAGATCGGGTACGGGCCTGCATACAGGAGGAGGTGGCCAAGATGCTCACAATCGGGGTCATCGAGCCCTCGGACAGTCCCTGGGCCAGTCCGGTTGTATTGGTCCCCAAAGCCGCTGCCCCCGGCACCGCACCTGAACTGAGATTCTGCGTCGACTACCGGGGCTTGAACGCTGTCACCCGGACCGACGCTCATCCGATCCCCCGAGCAGACGAGCTGATCGACCGGCTGGGGGCCGCCCGCTACCTCAGTATCTTCGACCTAACAGCGGGCTACTGGCAGATCGGCCTCACACCCAGGGCTCAGGAACGGTCAGCCTTCTCTACCCCCGATGGCCACTACCAATTCAAGGTCATGCCCTTCGGCATGAAGAATGCCCCCGCCACGTTTCAACGCCTCGTGAACCAGGTCTTGGCGGGGCTCGAAGAGTTCAGCACTGCCTACCTGGACGATATCGCTGTATACAGCCGCCACTGGCCCGACCACCTCCGTCACCTCCAAGAGGTCCTACAGGCCCTCCAGCGGGCCGGCCTCACAATTAAGGCCGGCAAGTGCCAAATTAGCCAAGGGTCTGTGACCTACCTTGGGCACCAAGTGGGAAGCGGGCTGGTGGCCCCGCTACAACTTAAGATTGCTGCCATCCAGTCCTGGCAGCCCCCCGTCACCCAGACCGAGGTCCGAGCCTTCTTGGGGCTCACCGGCTACTACCGGCGGTTCGTGAAGGACTACGGCAGCATCGTGGGGCCCCTCACGGGTCTCACGTCCAAGAACCAACCGAAGCGGATTAACTGGACCCCCGATTGTCAAGCGGCCTTCGAGAAGCTGAAGGCCGCCCTGTGCACCGCCCCTGTGCTCCAGGCCCCCGATTACAGTCGGGAATTCGTGGTACAGACCGACGCCTCCGACCACGGCATCGGAGCCGTCCTTTCTCAGTTAAACCCCGAAGGTCATGACCAGCCGGTGGCCTTCATCAGTCGACGTCTCCTGGCCCGAGAACAGCGCTGGAGCACCATCGAGAGGGAGGCCTTCGCAGTGGTGTGGGCCCTCAAAAAGCTCCGGCCCTATCTCTTCGGTACCCACTTCCGGGTACAAACCGACCATCGACCCCTGCAGTGGCTGATGCAGATGCGGGGGGAGAACCCAAAACTCTTGCGCTGGTCCATTTCCCTGCAGGGAATGGACTTCACTGTGGAGCACCGACCAGGCCAAGACCACGCCAACGCGGATGGCCTGTCCCGCTTTTTCCGCCTCGACGAAGAGAGTCCCCAAGGAGATGGGTGACTCTCCCCGCCTTCAGCTGGGGGGGACGCATGTTGGACAGGCCACACGAAGGGCTTGCTCCCTCCCCGCACGACAGGGCCCGAGCTCCGGCCCACCAGGCATAATCCACGAAAAGCACCGGTACCCCGTCTCCCGACGGATCTTCTGCCCTCGGACCTCTACTCATCACGGGGCCCAGCCCCACCGGCTCCCCCGGCCGGTTCAAGCCGCCATCTTGGGCCCTGCACCACGAGGCCGCGTGGCCTCGCCCCGACCCTAACCCCGGGCCTGGCCGGCCCCGACATCCCGGCACCACCATCCACCCGGGAGGTGAGCGGACCACTTGGCAGGTCAATGGGAGGACGAAGTGTCAAGAGCTCTTCCCCCGCCAGGTGCCGATCGCCTCCAGCTCCCCCAGGCGCTGGCTCCACCCCCTGCTGGGTGTCTGGACACCTTCATCCCGGGCCCTCCGACCTCCAAGTGCGAGGGTCCGGACATCAAAGGGCACCTGCCCTATAACTGGGGCAACTCCGGAGCAGGAAGGCAGTTGTATCCTGGAGTCGAGAGACACCGAGAGAACTCAGCCTTGACGGACTACTGGCGCTGCCGTAGCCCGCTCTTGTGAACCATCGTCCTGCCTGCTGGCGCTGCCGCGGCCTTCTACAACATCCATCCTCGTCGGGACCTGCTGGCGCTGCCGCGGCCCGTTGTAACGACCATCCTCACCGGGACCTGCTGGCGCTGCCGCGGACCGTACATCGACCATCTTTCCGGGACCTGCTGGCACTGCCGCGGCCCGTTGTAACGACCATCCTCACCGGGACCTGCTGGCGTTGCCGCGGACCGTACATCGACCATCTTTCCGGGACCTGCTGGCGCTGCCGCGGCCCGTTGTAACGACCATCCTCACCGGGACCTGCTGGCGCTGCCGCGGACCGTACATCGACCATCTTTCCGGGACCTGCTGGCGCTGCCGCGGCCCGTACCAACTAAGCTCGAGGATTGTGAGCTAATCATCGTCTCATCCAAACTACCTGACTGGTAGACAGACTGTCCCGCTACCCCTTACCCTGCTTTGAGAGACTTGAATCGAGGGGACCCCTGAGTCCAGACTTCCTTGTACCATTCAACCGTACCTTAAGAAGTGCTTATAAAGAACACTGAACCTTATCCGTGTGTGGTATCTGTCTGTGGGGGGGAAGTTACTTGTCTGTACGATCGCTGGAGACGGCTCTCCCCGGAGACCTCTCCTCCTGACCCCGGCCGACCCTCCCGGTCCGTCTATCCTTTCTAACACAGTCCCTTCAGAAGAAGTACTCCTGGCAACTACACTTCTCCTGCAGTGCGCCTCTTCACTTTGAAAAGAATCACAGGTAAAAGCATGGGATTACGTAAATACAGCCAGACCCCCTAGCAGGAAGATCCAGCAACATAACTCCATTTAGCTTAACATCACCTTACACAGGTACTTCACTTTACACATGTGACTTTCAGTCCACCTAAAAAGAAATAACCAATAGTAAATGCATTTTGGTGCAATTACACCACTTCACCTCCAGGGGTTGCACTTCTTCACACATCCCCAATTCAGCCCTTCACTTCATGATGCACTTCAACACACCCTCAGCTGTAGAACAAAAGTTCCAGCCTAGAATGTGTTTAAATGCTAGCTGTGCCCTTGAGGGGTAGTTTCCTTTAGGTCCCCATGACACTGAGGGTGGGACTTTTCTTTGTGCTGGGGGGGGGAAGACTGCGCTTCTCCAGCAGCTCCCCCAGCACCTTTTGACAAGTGAGGGTGACCCCCCCTCCTCTGGGGGCCACAAAGCACCAAAACTGCAGATTTCTTCGTGCTGGGGGGGAAAGACTGCGCTTCACCAGCAGCTCCCCCAGCACATTTTCACAAGTGAGGGTGACCCCCCTCCTCTGGGGGCCACAAAGCACCAAAACGGCAGATTTCCAAATGCCTGGCGAGGCATTATGGGGCGCTTCATGCTCCTCTTTACCAGCCCCAGCCACTGGGAACTCTCTCCTCTGCCCTCTGGGTCTCTGAGAGGGTAGATTCAGCAGTGTGCTGTCTTCACTGGCTCCCTGCGCCAGCCTTTCGCCTGGCTCTCCTTCTGGGCCTCTCTTCTCCCTGCGCAGAGGCCCCTGCTCCTGCGCACCGGTCCTGGGCTCTTCTTCTGGTGCTGATAGGGTCCTGGGGGCAGTCAGGGGGTCTCTCCTTCCAACTGCCCATTGCGCCAGGCTCCAGCACCTTCAGCCTCAGCAGACCACACCCCAGAGAGAGCTTCTCTTCCTGTGCAAGCACTTTTTAAAAGTTGAGTAGGGGGCTGGCAGGAAGTCTCTGTTGGTCCTATCAAACAGCGACACATCACGTCCCTGCCCCTGCTCCCTCCTTCTTGTCCAGCCTCTGGGTTTGTTCAAAATGGCGTCGTCCAGTGTCTCTGGCCACATGTCTGAAGCCCCTTCCACCCACGCTGCCTTCCCTCCTTGGTGCAGCCTGGTGCCTGGCACCCAGCGACAGTAGTTGATGGATTGGCCTGCAGCCCCACCCATCTTCTCTTCGTGGAGGGGAGGCCCTAGCGTGTGGAAGAAAGGTTATCAATCCATCCAGCTGAGGTCAGCCCTCAGCCTGGGTCTGGTCATGGCTGGCTCAGAGAAATATGACAGTTCTGGATGACCCAAAAGCAGTACAAATATGACTTTGTACTCTGCAGAATACTTCTTTTCACATTTGCTACATTGGACTTAAGTGCGTGTCTGGAATCTGTAGGCCTAATGGAAGTTAATCTAGCCCCTGGCTCCACATTCCCATAGGGGAATAATGAAGTGAAAAAACAGTAAGACACACTGACTTTCCCTGGCATGTTTCTTTCCAGTGTATAAAGCCTATTCCATGTCACCACCCAATACTGCATAAGTCCTGCCACACCATTCACTTTGTAGCTGCTCCTGGACTGCGCATGCTAGGAATCTCCCCTGCGCAGCCCATACACGTGTGCACACGCATGTACACATGTGTCTGCATGTAACCAGCCCGGTGTCCCTTACTCCAGCGGCTGAACAGTGGCCTGGTCAAGCCAGGGGAACACCAGTAAAATCCCCATGCAGTCTCTTACATCCTGAGTTCACTGTGGGTGAGTCCCAACTTATGAGGCTCCCCCACAGTAAAAGCTCAACAATTAGGTGCTCAAAAAGCGAAAAATCCGGGCGGCCCATAGTGTCAGAACCACCTTCTAACAATCCGTAACTACAGCCTAGACAGAAAGCGCTATCCGTCCGTAACTAGAGCCTGAGCAGGTAGCGCTATCCATCCATAATTACAGCCTGAGCAGGATGCACTATCCGTCCTAACTACAGCCTGAGCAGGAAGCACTATCCGTCCGTAACTACAGCCTGAGCAGGAGGTACTATCCATCCATAACTACAGCCCAAACAGTAAGCACTATCCGTCTGTAACTACAGCCCGAGCAGAAAGCCCTATCTATCTGTAACTACAACCTGAGCAGGAAGCGCTATCTGTCCATAACTACAGCCCGGGCAGGAAGCCCTATCCATCTGTAACTACAGTCTGAGCAGGAAGCCCTATCCGTCCATAACTACAGCCTGAGCAGGAAGCTCTATCCATCCATAACTACAGCCCGAGCAGGAAGCACCATCCATCAGTAACTACAGCCTGAGCAGGAACCGCTATCTACCCATAACGACAGCCTGAGCAGGAAACACTATCCGTCCATAAGTACAGCAGGAAGCGTTATCCATCCATAACAACGGCCTGAGCAGGAAGCACTATCCGTCCGTAACAACAGCCTGTGCACGAAGCACTATCCGTCCATAACAACAGCCTGTGCACGAAGCCCTATCCATTCATAACTACAGCCTTATCAGGAAGCCCTATCCATCCCTGACTACAGCCCGAGCAGGAAGCACTATCCATCCGTAACTACAGCTGTAGTAGGAAGCACTATCCATCTGTAACGGTTCTACTGCTAGGAAACTAATTGCTGATACTGCTATTAGGTGCTGCTGTTGTTCTTAATCACCCGCATTTTAGCTGCTTATCTGGTCGCCTGCCTTAATTTTTATCAGGACTGTTTTTAAATTGTGTTTTACCTTTAATTTTATCACACACTCTGCACTTTGTTATAGCCCTCACCTCTGCCTCTGCATTCTTGCACACCATCTTGGTCTTCCCTGGTCCGCCTCGGCTTAGCCGATTGATGCGGAGGGAAGACCACAATCTGCCGCACTTCCGGGGCATCGACCGGTTAGCGCTCTAGCTTCCAGGAGCACCTATTTAGGTGCAAGCTAGAGCGCTCGCGCGACGAAGGCGCGCCTTAGGCAAGCTCGTCTGCGCCCGTCCGCGCCTGGACCGGGCCTAGGGCCAGGACCCCTGGCTTAAACACCAAAATTAAACCCAGATTAAACTACTCAAGGGAGAGCTTTTTAGCGCTTGGTCAGCCTAGGGGGTAAGTTATGCCATCAATTCACCAGTGAAGAGCTGCTAACAACTGAACATCCTCAATGCTTAGAATGCTTTAGTAAAATTCATAGGAGCGCTCAGGTGAAGCAGAAATCTGATAAAAACCTGGTCAATGTTGGTATATGTAAAACAGAACTTCAGTTAGCGCTTATCAATGCTAGGTCATTGAGTAAGCATAAATATGAGATTGTGGATTTTATTATTGACAACAAGCTGGATGCCTTGTTTGTCATGGAAACTTGGGGCGAAGAAACATCTGACTCAGATTTTAATATTGCTGTGCCGTGTGGGTATAAAGGGGCAGATTTACAAGCTCCTTGCGCCACTTTTGCGTCATTTTTCCCATGTTAAAAAATGACGCAAAAGTGGCGCAAGGGGCTTGTAAATCTGCCCCAAAGTATTTAGGCACGACAGACCCATAAAAAAAGTTGGAGGCATTGCGTTAATTCACAGAAGTGAACTTGCATCCCATTGCTCAATACTACCTTCTGCGGATTGCAAGGCCCTTCTTTTTAAAATTAGTCCATCTGAACAAGAGACTTTTAAAGGAGTATTAATTTATCGTCCACCACGCTCTTGAAGTCGTTTTCTGAACAACTTATTTCCTCTACTAGAACTGGGTATTCAATCGAGAGGTTTCACTATGTTGGGTGATATGAATTTCCATCTGGAAACATTAGCCGATAAAGATACTCAGGAGCTTCTCGATATTACATCTGAATTAGGACTCCGACAGCTAGTCCAAGGTCCTGTGCATCAAGCAGGACATATCTTGGATGGCTTGTTTACTAATAACCCTGCCATCTCCATAATATCCATCCTTCCTCTCACATGGTCTGATCACCACGCTGTTATATTTCGTTATGACTTACCTAGATCCAATGCAACTAATATGTCTAGTACTAAGTTTATTAGGAGAGCTTTGCATAATATTGACTTAGGCTAGCTGGAAAGCCAGTTAGTGCAAAGTCAACCGGATCCGGAGTTGGAAGTAGAGGTTTCAGCCAGAAGCTACACTTTCTGGCTGGAATCCAATTTTGCTAAACAAGCACCTGTCACGGTGACAAATAAAAACAAAAAGACTCCTTTTGCGCCATGGTTTTCCGAAGCTCTTAGATTAGACAAACAAGCCTGTAGGAGGCAAGAAAGAATCTTGCGAAAAAACTATGAGGCAGCTCGGAAAGATCAGTATAAATTCATGTTAGCAGATTATAAGAAAAAAATTATTGCTGAGAAGAGCCAATAATATACGCTGAAAATAGAGAAGGCGGCCAATTGCAGCAAGGAACTTTTTAAGATCATAAACAATCTGTTAAAAAGGACGATGCTGCCAATTGTACTTAAGACTTCTGTAAGACACTGGCCCAGGCTTTTAAATCAAAGGTTGATCAAATTTATGATCAGTATATTTAAATCAAACACTAATGTTACGGAACAGGAGGCTAGGATCTTAACGCCTCGCTTAAATTTTACTCCTACCTCCTCAGTGCAAATAGCCACCCTTTTCTCAAGGGCCAAATCTGGCTCTCTGGATGATCCCTGCCCTCCGAGGATCCTCCACAATATTAGCCATCTTATTAGTCCGGAGCTATCCAGCATATTCAATCAGAGGATTTCACAAGGACTATTCCCAACAATGTGGAAACAGGCCTGCATTTTGCCGTTATAAAAAAAAACCAATCTGGATATAATGGACCCAGCCAATTACCGACCTATTGCGAGGCTCCTGCTTCCTGCGAAAATTGTGGAGAAAATTGTAAATGTGGAACTTTCCACTTATATTTTAGATAACCACATTCTAGACCATAGTCAGTTTGGATTTAGGGCATGTCACAGCACTGAGCCAGCTCTGATAAAGACCACAGAGGAAATCCGCACTGCACTAGATGGTGGAGGTTCGGCAGCTATTATCCTCCTCGACCTGTCTGCGGCATTTGATACCGTGGACCACACCCTGCTGGTAGAACGATTAAAGACCATAGGTTTAGAAGAAAAGGCCCTATCGCTTTTAACGTCGTTTTTATCAGATAGAACTCAAAACACTCCAACTAGGCGATTTTAAATCTGCACCTTTTATTCTTTCTTGTGGGGTGCCACAGGGCTCCTCGTTGAGCCCTCGCTTTTTAATATTTTTGTGTCTGAATTAGCACCTTTGATCAGAAGTTTTGATCTAATTCTCACCTCATATGCTGACGACACCCAGTTGGTCATTTCTACTATAGACAAGGATGTTAACTATTCCATCGAATTTCATGACTGTATGGTCTCTTTGAGCAACTGGATGAGTAGGCACTGCTTGAAGCTTAATTCTAGTAAAACTGAGGTGGTGTTATTTGGAAAGCTTTTTCCTCTATGGTCGCCAGTTTGGTGGCCAAACACCTTGGACTCCCCTTCTACATCGGTAGGTAAAGCTAAATATGTGGGGGTCATAATAGATGAGAAGCTTAATTTTAAGTCTCAGATTTCGAAGGTGGTGTCTTCCGCATTTTATACTATTATAACCTTACGTACAATTCTTCCGTTCATCCCTAAAAATACCAGAAAAACAGTTCTAACTTCCCTGGTTTTATCAAAGTTGGACTACTGTAATGGCCTACACATTAATTTACAGTCCAATCTACTCAGAAGATTGCAAACGGTACAGAATGCCGCCGCCAGATTAGTTCTGGATGTTCTCAAATACCAGTCCATTAGGGCTGGGATACAGAAGTTGCATTGGCTGCCAGTCGGCCAGCGCGTAAAATTCAAGGCACTTTGCATTGCACATAAGACACTTTACAGAGAAGGTCCACAATTCCTTTGGGATGCCTTTAGCTGGTACTCTCCGAGCAGACCGCTACGCTCGGCCAATGCTTTCCTGATGCCCACCTCCAGAGTCAAAAGGATGTACGGGGGGGAGGAGTTTCAGACATAGCACTATCAGGATATGGAACTCTCTTCCGTTCTCTCTCAGGAAGATTTCATCCCTGCTTGAATTTATTAAACACCTCAAGACATGGCTTTTTAAAAATAAGTTTCTCTAACACAGTATGTGAACCGTAAGCGCCTAGACACCTATGGGTATTAGTGCGCTATATAAATTGTTATAACATAACACAACAAACATAACGTAACCACAGACTGAGCAGGAAGCACTATCTATCAGTAATTACAGCCTGAGCAGGAAGCACTATCCATCCGTAACTACAGCCCAAACAGGAAGCGCTACCCAGCCATAGTTTTTTGCAGTTTTATGTAGTGCAAACTTGGCTGAAGAGAGAACGGCAGCCACACAGAAGCTCCTTCTCTGGCCCAGTGTTCTCTGTGTTACTGCAGTGGTACCCTGGTGCCGAGAGGAGAAGGCGAACCAAGTTCTGGCTGAGCAGTCTCACCTCAGGTGGTCTTGGCTGGGTGTGAGAGCCCCTCAGAGTGCTTGAACAGATGAAAGTCTTTGTTCACCTGCTAACCCGGAGGAGCCTCTCACACTCATTGCTGGTCAGAATTCATGGTCTTCTGACCCAGAATCTTCCGATAAAACAGTTCTGACTGGTTTAAGGGCACTAGGTAAAGGTCTCAGGCTCGACCCTACACTCAGGGCCATTGCTAATGCATATGGCCAAAGGGCAAGTAACAGAGGATAAGGTGAGTTCACCCAGGGAACTTGTACTATACTCATGAAGTGGCCTCCCTTAGACACGGTGCATCCTTGGGTGGGACTTCATAGTCATTGTTGCCTCAAGGCGCTGAGAGGTGGGGTTAAGGTAAAAGGAGCTCCGGCCAGCCAGAGGGATTGTAGGAGTCTTTTAGGGCATTGCTGCTGAGTGAGACCTCACACTTATCTCCCACCCCTGATACAGGCACACCTCACTGTCACATTTACGCACACACTCTTAACATTCATACTCTCTGTCCTAGCTCAGCTTACCCCCTTACACTGACTCTGCGACGCCCCTTCACTCTCGGACCCTTGCGCGGGATCACATTGCATCCTCACATGTTAATTATATCTTGCATTAATATTTCTTGGAGCTTAGGACTCAAAGGGTATGACATGATGTACTTTTGCTCTGCTAAAGTTACTCGCAAACTAACTCCAAATGTGGATACCTCAGTGATGTTCAGCTTGTGTGTTTCCAATACGAATAGTACAGAAAAAACTAAATAAAAAGACCAAGAAACAAATTATGACAGTGCTCCAACACAAATGCAAAAGTAAATGTGGCGTCAAGTTAAGTTCAAGAGAAGTGTTAGAAGTTTGGTAACTGACGATCTCCTCAGAGGACACAGTTCACAAGGAGGACCAGTTAGGAACTCAACTAGTCTGAAATTAATTTGGAGTCTGGTGACTCGAATGGAGAGCATGGGTGATAAAATTTACAGTTTACGTCAAAGGTTTGATAGCTGGGGTCCCTAGATGTGCCAGGCCTCCCTATGGCCCAAGGCTCGACTAGTTGAAACTGGGATCCAGTTTGTAGGGTTAGGGTTCAACTGCTAACTATACGGCTTCAAACCAGGAACATTCGGAGCTAGAGAGAACGTTCAATGGTCAGGACTCCGCGCGAGCAGCACAGACAAAGGGACACAGCTAAAAGACTTGGGGCCGCATTTATGTCGATTTTTTGCGTGTGCAAACGGGTTTTAGACCCGCTTGCGCACGCTAAAAACCTTGGGCCCATGTACAAAAAACTATTTTACGACTCGCTAATCAATTAGCGACTCGCAAAATAGGTTTTGCAACTCGCTATTAGGACAGGTCGTTCCCTTCCTAATAGCGACTCATGAGCCATGTATGAATGTTTTTTTACCGCAATTGCGGTCACAAAACACTTGCAAATCACCACCTACTTCAAGTAAGTGGTAATGCAATCGCAAATGGGAAGGGGTGGCCAGGGGACCCCTTCCCGTTTGCAAACGCATGCGAAAATATTTTTAAGGGCAGGCAGCGGTCCCAGGGATGACTGCATGCCCTTAAAAATTAAACAAAAGCGTTTCATTTTTATTTTTTTAAATGCATACCGTTTTCCTTTAAGGAAAACGGGCTGCATTCTTTACAAAAAAAACTGCTTTATTTAAAAGCAGTCCCAGACATGGTGGTCTGCTGAGCTAAGCATGCCACCATCCCTGGGAGGGCCAGCCATTCTCAATGGGGTCGCAAATTGCGAGCGTCTCATTAATATTAATGAGCCTCGCATTTTGCGACCCCACTGGGAATCGCAATCAGTGTCTCTGACACTGTAGTACATATTAAATTGCGACTTGCAATTTGCTACTCGCAATTTACTATGGTCCTACATCTGGCTCTTAAGGTGTAGACTTTACCTGGGCCTGGTCTTGGGAGATAATGGTGAAGTCCCAAGTCGGTCAAGGGCAATGCCAGCTGAACACACCCAAAGTCATGCGTTGTATCTTATCAGCAGGGCAGACTCTGGCCTCCTACTCGCCTCTTGATCAGTTCTGGTCCGCTGAATTGCAAAGGCTTTGAGGCGAAGAGCATTTAAGTTCCTTGAGAGCCACCTCCAGGCATACTTCACTCAGCCAAGCCTTGCTCTGATCTTTCTTGCCAGGGGAGTAGTTCCTTTCCACTTTCCCAGAAGCTTCCGGTGAATACCAACAGAGAAGATGCGGACGAGAGGTCACAGGTGTGTCACTGCAGCAGAGTGAGATCTTAGACCTGGTCTTGATTCCTACATGGCAGTGATGGTGGAGGAGGCTGGGGCAGGAGTGGTACATTTGGAGCCTTTAGCGGAAGGCAGGAGGTCAGTGGTGCACTGCTGAGGGAGGTCATTGAAGGAGCCCTTTTGTCAACCTGTGATAATCACAGAGAAAAGCCACCTGAAGCTGTGAGATTAAAAACAAGCATTGGCATAGCCAATAGGTCTCGCCTTTGGGACCTTATAAGTGTTTAGCTATGCAACAGTTGCATAACTAAATACTTATAAGGTCCCAAAAGCGAGACCTATTGGCTATGCAAAGCGAAAAGTGATCGCGATCACGATCAAACATCAAAGCGGCCGCGAAAGTGAATGTAATCGCGGTAAAGCACGGCGCGCGCTCACATGCACTGTAGCTCTATGCTCGCCTGGTAGCACTTTTTGGAGCCCTCTCAATAAGTCTCGCCAGACCAGCGCATGCGCTGGGTCAGGTGAGACCTAAAAACACAAGTGGGTAACGTACAGATTTGACTGTCACTCATGTGAGCCTCATCTCTGTCTAAGCCACTGACAGATTCACTCACTTTGATCAAAGAATAAACAATAACTTTCAATCAGAAAACGACAGCCTGCAGATGCCTTGAAAGGGCGCAGCGCAGTAAAGGTTCACGTGCTGTGGGAAAAATACATTTTTGAAGGGAGTCTTGACAAGCAAAATTGTTACTTCACTTCATTTACTAATAATAAACAAAACATAGCAAAACAAAAGAAAAATCAAGTTTGGAGAGTCAAGAACCAAAAGTAGTAAAGCATACCTTTCTTCCGCTGGGGCTACTGGAACTCTGAGGGTCAGTTTAGGAACAGAATCCCAAGAAGCCTTGTTCCCATCAGAGCCGCGCGGAGCATCCGTCTGCGGAGAATGGGCCACTAGAGTGACACTTCCCACATTGACACATTTGTGAACTTCACTTTTGTTTGTAAAGTGCAAAGTTCCTG
The DNA here is from genome assembly GCF_964204655.1 of Triturus cristatus. NCBI lineage: Eukaryota > Metazoa > Chordata > Amphibia > Caudata > Salamandridae > Triturus > Triturus cristatus. The sequence continues at coordinate 64,254,049 of NC_140595.1, forward strand.
GACTTTGCCATACTTTGAAGCTGGAGTGTTCCGCTTCGAGCATCACCAAAATCTAGTCCTAATCTGAAGTGTTATCATATAGTAGAAGAAGAGAAAAAAGGGTATAATTCATAGGGTATCCCATGGGAAACAGATGTTATTATAAGAGGGATTCCATGATACCTATATTTTAAATCTACAAATTTGCAATAATTTCGAGAAAGCACATAATTCTTAATGTCACATCGGAGGCTTTATAGGTTGGTCAGAACTTGAACAGTTTTTTAAATTAAAATATAGGTGCAGAAGTTTGAATAAAATACATAGGGCATATTTAAAGCCAAGATAAAATTCACATTGCTGAGAAATTGCTAAAGCCAGCGTAGCTCCGGTAATCTCACAACAGGCCCCACTGTTACTCGTACTAGCGGTAAAAAATACAACTTCACTAGGTTGAATGTTTTTTTTTCTATACCCAATCGATAAAAAGCAAAAAAAGATATGCTCACCAGATATAGAATCTATTTCTTCAATACAGTCGTTGATCTTTGCAGATAGGTGGCCTCCTTGGATAAATCCTGCTTGATGTTCACTGGTGAGTAAGCAGATTCTTTACTTAAGCACATTCACAAATGTATATGTTTCCTCCAAGTGTTTGATCTTCTTCTAAGAGAGCTATATGCTTTGCATATGCATCAATTTTTGCAGCAGTTGCATTCTTTTCATCCGTCCATTGCAGTTTTGCATCAGAGCTGGTATCTCTTCACCATAAAAGACCCGGGAGGTAGAGTCTTCACTTCGTCTCATACAACGTCACAACACTCTGACTTTTCATTTAGCAGAAAGCATCCTTTATTGCATTGAGTGACTGCTCTCTAAATGCTGCATAAGTCAAAAAGGAACCCTTGAGGAGCAGCCATAGCCGCTTGATCCTCTCTTCCCTGCTAAACTCACTTTCAATCAAGGAATGATTTAATAATATTATCTGTTCAATACTAACAGCAAAACAATTTGTATTGTCTTTATCCAGGAAAAGATCAATGCCCAAAGAGCCAATATGCACTTTCCTGACATTTAAATATGTGAAGGTTGGAGTTTTGTTGACGCCGGACATCCCATAGATTGAAAGTGCTGATCATCTCTCGGAGGCGAGATAGCGCTATTGATTTCGGGATGACTTCATGTAGCTGCGGAATAGGTTTCGGTCACCTTTTTAATCTATCTGCCTCGTGCAGAGAAAGTAAAATTGAAATTACCACAGAGCATTTAAGGGCATATATATCATGGTTTTGTACTACCCTTGCATCACACAAGGGGGCGCACAGGCGATGCACATCCTAGAATGACATTTACCAAGCCACGCAAAGCCACCTTGCTAGGCCTCCCCAGGGAAGGCGTAATGAGGATAAATATGTTTATTTTGCCGTATTTTCTTCTTCTTTCTACCAGAGCTGCAGAATGCAGCCCACATAGAAAGAGGAAAAAGCCACAGAAGATTGTTTTTGTACAGGAAAGTGTCCCTTTCTGCACAATAAAAGTTCTGCCTACAATGTAGGGACCCTTGCACCATGGTGCCTGGGTGCCTGTGTTGGCGCTAGGCAGCAGTTTGTGTGCCAGGAATGTGGTGTATAACGTTAAATATGTAGCATTCCTGCCCTCTCCCTTTCACACAGGGCAGCAGGGTGGCTCGCAGCATTGCGTTTCGTGAACATTTGATAAATAAGCCCCGGAGGCTCTGGGACACAGGCCAAGAGTCATAGCTAAATCACGCATTGACCTAGGATCACCTGCAAAAGTGCGCTTGTGATTGGCTATTAGTATGCACTTCCCTTTAAATTGGCATTTGACAAAGGCTAGTCACAGATGATCATAAGTTTCTATCCATTCCCATAAAAAACACAGGCCTGCCATATTGAGTGGGGCCCCTGTACAAAAGTAGTGACAACTTTGGGTGATGCACACAAACCCTAATCCTAGTGCACTGTTGTAGTCCTATTTAACACATTAAGATTTACTGAAAGAATATTTTAATGCATTATTTTACTTCTTTTAGTTAAACCCTCGTTCCTCCTTCAAGCAAAAGCACCCTGCCTGCTCTGAGGCCCATGTTTCCTGCAGCTACCCTCACCCCGTACTGAACACCGGCACCTTCCCTACCCTCTCAGAGGGCGCAAAGAGGCACTTCAGTGGCCAGCTCCATAGTCAGACTTCCTCTGCATTGTGGCTCTCTCAGTCAAATTTACGCTGAGCGGTAAACCCTGTTGGGGAGCCAAAGTGATAAAAAAGGAGTAAAGAAAAACAATGAAAGGGAGAAAGGGGAAGGAAATGAAAGAATAGGAAAGAAAAGAAGAGGAAAGGAAAGGAAAGAAAGTAAAATAAACTACGAACACAAATACCATAAATAGGAGTATGAATTACTCCAAAATAACCCACCATCACAGCAGGCACAACAGCATTAAGCTATGTATTCACTAAGGGCCATATGTATCAAAATCCTCTTTTGCGATTCTCAAACAGCGATTTTTTGCGAATCGCTATTTGAGAATCGCAAAATGCTATGTATGTAGGATTTGCAATAAATTTTGCAAATCCTACATATTCCTTAATTGAGAATCTCAAATCGCGATTCGCAATTAAGGAATACCTCCCCATTCATTCCTACGGGCCTAGAGGCCCATAGGAATGAATGGGAAGACATTCTCAATTTGCGATTAGCAATTAGAGAATCGCAAATTGAGAATGCAATTTCAAGGGTGCAAGGGTGTCAAAAGGACACCCTGTTGCACCCCTGAAATAAGCATGGGTGCACATACATACCCTAAGGGCATGTATGAGCTTCACATTGCACTTTGAAAAATGCAAAAAAGTGAATTTTTCAAAGACATCGCAAATTACCACCAACTTGAAGTTGGTGGTAATTTGCGATTCCTTAAGGACAAATTGCACTTTTTTGGTGCTTCTTACATTGCATTTAAGGAATCGCAAATTTTGCGATTCCTTATTTTGCCGACAGATTTGCCTTAATACATACCACTCAGCAAAATTGCGATTGCAATCGCCGAAATTCTACGAATTTCAGCGTTTGCAATCGCAATTTTGCTTGATACATATGGCCCTAAGATCCCAACTATCCAAAGTTAAGTTACAAATCTACACTCTTAATAAAAACCTACTTACTTTCAAACCCCATTCTGTCATTTCATAGTGCTGTGAGTAATGGATATTACTATGGCGTAGTTTAACTGCCCTTGATTTACTGCCTTCACACAGGAGGAGGCCGGATTACACACACCCGAGATTAGAAGTTGTGACCTTCAGATCACTGCAGATGTCTGGGTGACCATTAGCTCACTGAGCCATCTTGCTAACTGATGAGTAGGATCACTGTAGATTGTCAGCTTTCCAGAAATTTTCAAAAAATGTCATGAGTAAGGATTACATTTTGTGACGGTTGCAGCTGCCCAGCATATAGACATATGGAAATGTAGCAGGTTGACATTCCTGTCTGCAAAAATATATGTCCTAAATGCATTTACATGCTTACCTTTTTTCTTTCAAAATGATACATATATTATTCATCATGGGAACACTTCTGCAAAAGATCCCAGGACTTCCTGGTTTGTTCCCCCCCCTTTCCCTCCCTTAGGTAGATGCGTAACTGCTGCTGGCTTGAGAAAATCTCTGACTGGTTTTCAGGGTGAGAAAGTACCTGCAAAGAGTTTGTGAACACCCACAAATTTCTGAGAGCTCAATACATTTTTCAAGTGCCACTTTCAAAGACTGCACGAACGCATGAATCTGAGTAGATTTATTGGAAGAATTGTAAGTGTCAATTAAACCATTTACAAGGGCCAAATATGATTTATAGATTTGCAGCAAAATTTTATTTTTCATTTACTCAGGAGAGTTTTTTAATCTGTTCCCCAGAGCCTATGGTAGTATGTTAAATGGCTTTGTCAGTTACTGTTGAGTTTAAAAAGATACCTTTCACCCATGTCTTCAGCCTAGTGGTGACCCACTTCTTGTCTGACTGCTTGGGAGTCCATGCGCAGCCAACCAATGATGTATGTTATGTTCTTATGTAAAAGTGTACATAAAGTGATGGATGGAATGCAAATCAGTCTTGACCCTGCTCCACTGGGAACAGTCCAGCCCGAACTGCCAGCTCATGTTCTCCTTGAACCAAGCACAAGAAACCCAAGACCGGTTTCGCCCTGATTTTTTGTCAGTTGGGTGCAGCCTGGTTCTGGTGGCACAGTGAGCATGGCCGTACCATTGCGATTAGGGCATCACACTGAAGTAACCAAAAAAGTGATAGCTGGAATACTTGAATTAATTTCAGCCATTGGTAATTACTCTGGCTGCATCCCAGTCCCTTGGTTCTTATGTAGCTAGCCGGGTGGCAATGAAGAGCTGTGCAAGATAAATGAAACAAAGTTATTGTTGAAAACAAGAGGAGGCGGTGGAGCTCCTCATGAGCTGAGATCCACTGGGAGGCTATCAGTGACGGAAAAAGATGGCTCCTCTGCTGCTTTCTGAAGTGGAGGAGTGAAGGTGTTTGTCGGATTCAAGTTGAGAGGGTGGCGGATTGTATGAAGGTACCTGGCAGATGTTGAAAAAGGGCATGAATATGATGTTGGTTGCAATTGGCCGAATATAGCATATCACAACGCGATGCATTACATCACATGCTTTTACAACGCGGTTGTTAGAACGACCGCGTTGTTAGTACGCGATGCATTTACATCGCAAGTCATTACAAAGACTTGCAGTAGGGGGCGAGCTGGACTTAGGAATAGTATTATTTACTATTCCTACTCCAGTTTGCACAACAGTAGGGAAGGTGTTGAAATTCATTTCCAATACCTCAGCAAGTCGTTGTAATGACTTGCGATGTAAATGCATCGCGTACTAACAACGTGTTTGTTGTGACGACCGTGTTGTAATAGTACTGCTATGTAATGACAGCGTTGTAAACGCTGTTTCCTCAATTGGCCGCCAGTGAAGTTCTGACATGGTCATGGGGAAGTGATGAGAGTTCCTAAATTTCACGATGAGACTGTCTGCTTCGTGCAAGACGCTTTTCATTGTGCCAAGATGAGTGTTAGGGGCTTCTGTGAGAAGGAATTGTGCCAATATAACCCAATTTCAGCATCTCCTCCTCATCTTACTGCAGCATCAAATCAACTCGATGGTTCTAAATCGGTGAAATGTGATCTTACTCATTTTGGGCTCCAGGGGGTGCAGATCATTGTAGGCTGTGGTTGGTGTTTGATGTTTGAGTGTTATGGGGCAAGGTTTAAATATGGGATGTAAGGAGAGGGGGATTTCCTGAGTAGGTGCCACGGAGTGGAGTTTGGTGAGGGCGGGTGTCCTTCTGAAGGCGGGTGGGAGTGCACATGTCATACAGTGAAGACAGCATCACATTTTGGAAGGGGCTGAACTTTATACAGTTTACAGAAAGGTTGGTGGAGCATATGTGGATACAGAGACAGGAGGCAGAGGGGACGACTTATAAGGAGTTAGTATCGAGTATGAGTTGTCACATGAGTGCTATGATGCAGCTAGAGCAGAGAAGGAGTGGTGGAAAGTCAGACCGGGGATCAAGTTTGGGGTGTGGAAGCATGGCTTTGGGGGTTGAAATTGGGATGGTGCAGTGGGAAACAGTGCTGAGGTGGAGTGCAGTAAGTGGAGATGGAGCTGGAGCAGGGCAGCAGTACCTGGGGTAGTTCCAGTAACAGAGCTGGAGTTAGGTAGTGAGATCTGTGATCGGGTAGAGGGAGCACGAGTTAAGTAGTGAGAGCTGTGATTGGGTTGCAAAAGCTGGAGTTAGGTAGATAGAGCTATGATTAGGTAGCGGGAGCTGGAGTTAGGTAGTGGGAGCTGTGATTGGGTAGCGAGAGCTGAAGTTAGGTAGTGGGAGCTGTGATTGGGTAGCGAGAGCTGGAGTTAGGTAGTGGGAGATGTGATTGGGTAGTGAGAGCTGGAGTTAGGTAGTGGGAGCTGTGATTGAGTAGTGAGACCTGAAGTTGGGTAGTAGGTGCTGTGAATGGATTGTGGGAGCTGAAGTTAGGCAGCGGGAGCTGTGATTGGGTAGTGGGAGCTGAAGTTAGGCAGCGGGGGCTGTGATCGGGTAGTGGGAGCCGAAGTTAGGCAGTGGGAGCTGTGACTGGATAGTGGGAGCTGGAGTCAGGTAGTGGGTTCTGATGTAGGGCAGCGGGAGCTGGTGTTAGGTAGTAGGAGCTGAAGTTAGGCAGTGGGAGCTGTGGGAGCTGTGATTGGGTAGTGGGAGCTGGAGTTAGGCAGTGGGAGCTGTGATTGGGTAGTGGGAGCTGAAGTTAGGCACTGGGAGCTGTGATTGGGTAGCAGGAGTTAGGCAGTTGGATATGTGATTGGGTAGCGGGAGCTGGAGATAGGCATTGGTAGATGTGATTGGGTAGCGGGAGCTGGAATTAGGTAGTGGGTGCTGATATAGGGTAGCAGGAGCTGGAGTTAGGCAGTGGGAGCTGTGATTGGGTAGTGGGGGCTGGAGTTAGGTAGTTGGTGCTGTGATTTGGTAGCGGGAGCTGGATGGGTAGTGAGTGATAGCCCTGAGCTGGAATTAAGTAGCAAGATTTAAGGACAGTTGGAGTTGGTTTAGGGCCCTGGGAGTTGGGTCCTCAGGTTTGGTAGTAGGAGACGGAGGTGGCATGGGGAGCCATGCGAGCTGGTCTTTTGCAGTAGCAGACAGAGAGGGCAGCAAGATCTGGGGCTGGGCAGTGGGAGTTAAGTTGGGTAGTGAGTTGGGCTTTGGCAGTAGCAGCAGGAGAGGGTAGTGAGGGGTGGGGTTGGGTAGTGAGCTGGACTCTGGCAGCACCAGCGGTGAAAGCGGCGGTTTGAGCCCTGAGAGAGTAAAAAGGCACCGAAGCCGGCAGGTGTATGGAATCTAATGGCCGCCGTGCACCGCACTTCACAGCCGAGCAGTTTATCTGTATTGATGGGACTAGCCTCCACCCGCCCGTCCTCACCTCTCCGGACAAGGCCCTCTCCTACAGATGCCAGGGGTTTGGATGGAAGACACCCCTACCTCCGCCCCTTCACCTCACCCCCTCAGCTCTTCAGGCAGAGTTATCTCTGCTCAGGCGAGTAGGCCTCCATCTTGCATTGATTTCCGCATCATGGCCGCGGCTGTGCGCTCCCAGCCGTAAGGGGATGGGGATGGGGGAGGGGGGGGGGGAGGGGGGGGGGGTTGGAAACTCAGCTGTCAGGCAGCTGACCAGATTTTCAATTAACAAAACTGGGCCAGGGATGTGCATCTGAGCGGCACGCAGGTGCCCCTCGCTCCGTCTCTTTCCTCCTTCTGCTTCTCTCCTCCAGCCTCTTCCTCTCCCTCCTTCTGCACTTCGAGTGCCCCCCCTCCCCTCTCTCTCGACTTTGGCTCTCTTACCCAGGGGTGGGCCAGCCAGCACAGTATCAGGGGGAGCTGGGGAGAAGCCCTAGCTTGTCTTCAAGTACCATAATACGGACGAACCATCAACATATTTGGCATGTCCATCGTACAATTTTTAAAATCTTTGTCATAGGTTCGCACGTAACAAATAGACATTGATACCCCCTCCCCTAACCAAATAATGCAGAATTCAATTCACTATTGTTTACTCTACAATGTATAATAAAGATTGATCCAAACCCTGTTGGGTTTAGGTGCCTGCCAGGCCTATGTGCCACCCTGTTGGTGCCCAGGGTGAGGGACACACTCCACTCACTCATCCCACACCGGACTATGAACCCTAGTGCAAACTTCTCTGAAGTCACTTATTGTCACATGTGTTACTGTCCCTCCCTGACATGAGCTGGAAGTTGTGACAAAAGAGGTGCTCAAGGATTATAACCCTTTGTGTGGTAACTTCACAGTCAACAGCGCGTGACAAACAATAGAAAACATTTTTATATGATGGACATGCCAAATATGTTGACGGCTTAGTCCATATTATTGTACCTGGTGACAAAGCCAGACTCCTGACCCCAGCTCTACCTGATAATTTGGTGGCTTGTTTACCTCTAGGCAGAAAATTATTGCCATTTCTCCTGTTGTGTGGGAGGTACAATCCTGAGGAAGAGGACGGGCGACCTGAAGAAGACTCCCAATTCTCACATAGACTGCCACCGACACTTCAGCTGCATCCATGCCTCTTGTTCTAGGGTGCGAAAGCAAAAGACACACAATTGATGGATGGAATGCAGAATAAATCAAAACATTCACCCCCAGTCAAGGGATCTGGGTTAAATCCATAATTATTTTGCTCACGATGCCACCCCAGTTTAGAACTGGCCATATGTAAATCAGTCTTGACCCTGTGCCTCATGGGCACAGTCCAGCCCGGACTGTCAAGCCAGGTCTTCCCTGGACCGGAAACAAGCATCCTAGGACCGGTTTCGGGGTTTCACCCCTAATCAGCTAGGATAGCCTGAATCCAGTGGCAAAGTGATCAAGGGACCCATGTCTGGGCAGTGTCTGAAAAGTTTCAGCGCTCCATCCATCATCTCCTTGTGTTTGCTTTGTTCACCTTAAGTTGGCAGGGTATGCCCAGATGTGGGTCCCTTGCTCACTTTGTCACTGGATTCAACCTAGCCTGGCTGCAGAGGGGTGTTTATGTTGCTAATTCGCAGTGACGTGTTTCTGCTGCATCTGCAAATTTGCTCACACCAACGCTGCGGTGTCATTAGCAGTGCTTATAACACCATAAAACAGCACAGGCATGGACATAAACAAAATCCTTCATGCATTTTTCTAAGTACGTATATTGTTTCACAATGTTCTCTTATGTTTTAATTACATGAAATTAAATTATGATTTGCAACGTTTCCATACTGTAGATCTTTAACAAATTATTAGCATAATGCTGTGCATATCCATTATTCAGTTGCAATAGCAAAACAGGGCACCGCAGAAGTACCAACAAGCGGTGAGGACAGTGACTTGCACACATGGTTTGCCACTAAACCACTGACAATAAACTGTTGTGTTTGTGCAGAAAGGAATTTTAAATATTTCAATGCTCACTGTAACAATCATGAAAATTATTGGTGAACATTACCTTTATTATCACAGCAAGACTGGAAGGACTTTACGAGCAGTATTTCTTCCATGTTAATGGATTTTAAATTTGCAAAAGGGGCGTATCCACAATGGAGATTGTGTAGATTGAAAAAGGCAGCAAACTGGAGAAATGCATCTCTATATTAAGTGTGGCATGCAATAAATGGATGAACTGATCCTTGGGTGCCAGTCTCTTTCGAAAGGGAAAGAGCAGTGTTTATGTTGCAAGCACTGGTCGGCAGCGCTTCCCAGAGCACCACCTGCGATATGGTGCAAGCTGGCAAACCGCAAGTCTGGAGTGTTAATATCTATCTATCTATCTATCTATCTATCTATCTATCTATCTATCTATCTATCTATCTATCTATCTATCTATCTATCTATCTATCTATCTATCTATCTATAGAAAATGTATAGTAAATTACCTGTTGATATTTTGTCCCTCGATATTATGGTCACAATACTGCGACCGTCTATATTAGAGATTCAACATTCCCAGCCTACACCACTTCAGGAGTATTTTGACGTTAAGAAGGGGGTTTCTGCAAACAATGTTTACTCTTGTCTCTGGTCACAGTTAGACTTTTCAATGATGTATTGTATGATCTTCCGGGAATCTTCTCCGCCCTTATGGTTTCCAGTATTGGACCCATCTCCTGTTAGGGGTCTGTCCGTGCTTGCGGGATGGGCATTGGGCATCTGATGGGATTGTTACGTTGCACCGCACTGACCCCGGTGCTCCACCACAGCAGGTTATGTGCACATTTTAATACCCTCCTCTTACCTGCAAGCAGCATAATCATCATGATCTCATGGTGTGGATGCGTCCTTTGTGGTGCCTTGAGTCTTATTGCATTATTAGTTTCCAAAGTTGTGTCAATAGTCAGGTCCTTTTCAGAAAGCCGCAGTCGCGTATGAAGTCGGGAGTATAGGAGAGGTTGTCTCTTACAGCCAGAGCTGCCAACTTTGGAATTGGCGAACCAGGTTGAACTCTTGGTGTTGGCTCAGCATCCTCGGATTCCAGGAAAATTTCCAAATATCCATGTGCATAAAAAAATAAAGCCGATGATGTGTAATGTATTCTGGAGCTCATGTAAAACGTTGGGATGTCTTTGGGTTATGTTTGTGCTACATAACACTGCAAAAAAACAATGTAAGATATGACAATGACCGTAGTAAATTGAATTGAATTACTGCATTGAGAGTCATTAATTAAAAGTGATCGTTTCTACACCTAAGCTTAGAGACATTAACACCCCCCTAATGGCCGCCCTCACGACGATGCCATTGGTAAACAAAGAGGCAAGTCAGCAGGTATAGGGACCCTGTGTGTGAACACGGTTGTTGGAGCTATATTATTATAGAGTCTGGGAGTCCAACAGCTTCGAAGGCGATACAAACTCTGGTTTCCTTGGACCATGCCGATGTAATACTTTGATAGTGCTAGGGGGTGCTAACAAAAGGGGGAGCCTTCTCAAGAGCATAAGACAGAAAGGGGATTTTTCTTAAAAGCGGTTACTCTAAGGTACCAATGTCTTCAAGGCGATGTCTGCGAAAGGCTTTTGAGATGGCCTTAAGATCTGAAATGTGGATTTATACGTCTTTTAATGCTTGACGATTGTCTCCCCTCCCGATGATGGGTTTAAAAGGATGCGACAAGGATAGAGTGCCCAAAATTGGGGGATTCACCAGGCCGCCTCACATATGCATTGGTCAGGTGCTTAAGACAAGAACCACATGATTTATCTACTGATTATACCATGTTGTCAGGCATTCCAGGGCTTCTAAGCGCATGTGTGGCAGGGTTTCCAGAAGAAGTGTTAGATATGTCTTGAAGAGTCTGTACATGATAGTTTTTAAGGGTCAACTAAATCCCGAGACTTAGGCACCGGTGAAATCTGTGAACCTGTGCGATGTGTTACCATTTTTGTGGTACAGAAGGACAGTCCTTGAAATGCAAGGTTCATCAAGGCATTTTTAAAACCTCAACCATCTAGTGGGTCTATAGTTTGGCGGACGGGATACTCCATCACGAACATTGCGGATGCCCCATGCTCTATATTACTAGTGCTGCACAGCCTATGGGACTTGTGTAATATGGTGGACGGGATAAGGCACTATGTTTTTTATGGCACAAAAAGATCAGAGACTTTTGAAATGAAGACCTCTTGTATCTCATACAGTGGCAAGTGGGACTCATGTCCCGCAAATGCAACCCAAAAGGTTATGTACGCCTGCCGACAGGGGTTTAGTTTGTTAAAAAGTGTAAAATGGAAACTTTTGCAGAGACGAGACCAGCCCACTACTATCTTAAACTTAACACAGATAACAAATATGCGGACAATATTGTGTGCCACGTCAGGTGTGTTCTAGCACATCCTTTGCTAGGCGATTGCATCAGCCTAATGATTAAGCTTTGTCTATGCCTCTAAACACAGGAATCTGAATGACATGAATTAGTTATTGCTTCTATAGAGGAAATTAATTCTGATTGGCTGATGGAGGGATTCAGAACAGCCAATACCCATTGGAATTTGGAGCGTAGCGGTACTTGTTCTTCCGCGTCCCCTGCGTGTCGGAATCTGAGCGTTGCCTGGTGGATGGCCCAGGCTGTAACCACCAGCGTTGAGGCACCGTCCTGTCAGCGCCATGCTGTGCAGGTCGTCCCACAAAATGGCTGCCTTGACTTCCCTCACCGCAGCCTCTTGCGCGTGAAGAGCGGGCCACAGTTGGCATGCTGCGGCCCAGCGGGAGTGATACTTTGCAGAAATGGAGAATGAACAGCAAACAGAGCTGGGCAACATTGTCTATTCAAGCGGGACTGAGGACTGGGAACTGAAAATTGCATTTTCATTTAATCTTTTGCTGCCACGGGCTGATAAACTGAATGTGCGGATGCGCCGCAGATACCATCAGAGCCTAAGCGAGACTGTGCATTTGAGACAGAAAGCATTCCCAGATTGATTCATCAGACAATCTCTTTGATCTTGTTCACATTGACGAGAGCTAATACAAATTCTGGTCTGCCTACAAACACATGCCTATGCCCTACCCCCGAATGGTCACGGGAGATCGATATCCGGCCAATCCCCTTACAAACATCCCTTTACGAAGATCAAGAGAGAATTAGATCAGTCCAAAGCCCTTTCAAACATAAGTTTGAGAGAGAACCAGCATGGTGTTTGACAAGTTTCCTCTTAAGCTTTTGTTGGGGTGTAGGTGTGTATTTACGTCTCTCAGTCTAGAATGCTATCTGTGTGGATAGGCACTTGGGCTCCCCATCTGGGGGTAGTAAGCACTATATAAATGCTTCAGTGTAATATGCTGTCCCACGTGTAGATGATGTTGTTTTGTTTCTACAGTTTTACATCCTCAGGTTGCACCATATCTCAAAAAAATCTCCTCTAGATTCATACAATTATGCATGAAAAATTTGCTTTGACTTAAAACTCAGAACTCTTCTTTCTCCTTCCAATGATTGAATGGCCCACACCCTACCTCCCAGCCCCTGCTTGCCTTACTCTCTTTCTGTGTGGCCTACCATAAGTCACATGCCTGTCTGCCTGCTATCTGTTATTGTATTTCTGCAAATGGCCCACACCCCACCTTATAGATGATAACAACCTTCTTTAAAACCTTAACCCTGCAACCTCAAAGTACATCGAAACCTCATCCCACCAACCATTGCATGAACCCACATGCACCACACTCATGATCACATTCAACTCCTATCACTCTATCACAAAGAACATGTAGTAAATGCATGAAATGGTTTCCTTGAAGTGCAAGATCAAGTCCCACAAACAAAAACTAGCCATTATTAGAACACTGGAATGTAGGGAGCTCGATTGAAAAACAATGGAGTGCTCCAGGCTTCTAATGTACGGTATACGTCCAGAGCTCCATCATTCCAATGTTTGTTCACAGCCGTTGCTTTGAAAAAAAGGCCTGACTGAGCTCCTTCATTTTACAAATTAGAACATTCTGCCCTCTAGGGGCGGAATGTTCTAATAGCCATAAAGCCCGCCGTAGCGGGTTCTACCAGCCAATAAAGGCCTGCTCCCTTGTTAAGGCTTGGGCCTTTAACGCTGGAGCAGGCCTTTAATGGCCGGGAGACCCCGCTCCTGCGGGCTCTAAGGCTATATTAACCAATAACCAACAATAACCACTTGATTACCCACAAACCTTGAGTCTGGAGTAGCTTCCTACCCACCGTAAAGCGATACAGCAACTCATCAGGGGTTGTAAGTGGTATATACATGCAATTACTGTACGATACAGAAAGGCCAGAGACAGAGCTAGCATTAGAAAGGGGCAAGTGGATGAAATCAGTGGGTGAATGACTCGATGGGTGACTGAATGAATGGATGAGCATGCAAATCAGTGAATGGACAATTCTCACAAAAGTGCTGTGGACAATTTTGTAGGGAATGATAAGGACTCAGGGGGAGAAAAAGAAATGAGGATGAGAAAGAGGCACAAGGAAAAAGAGGCATGTTGAAATAAAAATAAGAATTAAAAGGTATATTAAATGAGTGAATCTAACAATCAATTAATGAATGAGTACATAAATAAAAGAAAACAAGTATTTTTTTTTTTGTTGGGAGATTTCTATGGCGCGAACTTGACCCAAAGGTATCAGAGCGCTTTACTTGAGCACCAGTTGCGTTACAGACAGACACGTTCATTTGGTTAGGCACAAGGAGATTAAGTGATTAGCCCAGAATCACAGGATGGTGAGCGTCCCTGCCGAGAATCAAACTTGGTTCCCCAGCTTCGAGGTCGACCACTCTAGCTGTTAGGCCATATCCTAAAAAGTATTATGCAGAAAAACCCTTCTGTGTGCTTAGAGTTAGTACCCCAGCCTGTGTGTGGATTGAGACAGCGGGAGGGGATGAATGCAATAATGAACCGCACTCCTCATTGACTCAGACCACATCCTTAGCCCTATATGTGTCACATCTGTCTATGTCATTCTAAATTGCTTATTGCTATGTAGGTTTTGGTAAACATGATATAAACTCAATAAATGCTCAATGTGGGTGTCCGAGCCCATGTATAGTCGCATGACTTCTGGTTCGCTAAGTATTATTATCATAATTTTATTATGATTTTTTAATGCTCAAGCGGCATTATTTTTCCAGCCTTAATTTGCTGCATCACAGGGTCTAGGACAATGGCTGGTGTCATGGTGTAATGTGACTAAATCACATCGTTTGTTTCACAAAATTTTGTGAACTGTTATGAAAATAACGCAAAATTATATATATGACACAAAATGTGATCTGCTGAATTATTGCATGAAAATAGAATTTAAGAACATGCTTTGCATAAAAATGTTAAACCAGATACTGGCAGGAGTATGGTTTGAGCAGAAAATTTCTCTCATTGAGACATTTTCTGCTCAAAGCAGCCTTATGCCGATGAAAATGCATAATGTGAAACGCGTCGGCTGTTCTGTTTGTAGAGTTACAAGAACTGAATGATGTATGCTCTACATAACATGAAAACGGAATAAAAGAAATAATTTTTGAAGAAATCTCACTGCTGGAGATGAACTTTGTGATTGTCAATTTTCTCGTGTGGTGCACCTTTGCTTTGATTTTATAATGTGAAGTTTTGAAGCATTTCAAAAAAATTGAAAGAGTAATTAAAATTTCACCTTGGCTTCTAAGTGACATTCTCTACCTTCATGATATAGGGACTACCCTTCTCTTGGCTCCTCCCCACTAACTTTCAGGTCCTGAACGATTGCAAGAATTTTCATATGGACCACCTTTGTCCTTCACCGCTGACCAATGGCAGTCTACCACACATTTCAGGAGTAATCGGGTAGTCAACTTGTGCCTGGTTTGATTGGGTGCGGTTTTTACAGTCCGACTACCCTCGAGTGGACATTGTAGATTCGTTATGTGTGTACTCTTTGCTGGCCAGGTTTACCTCTTTAACATGCTTCACATAAGATATTTGGAGGGGTGGTGGGTCAGCAATAGGCCCGAGTAACTTTTTTATGCAATTATAGCCTTGGTCTTTTTATGCAATCAAACTCTCACTTAAATCCATATTAATAGCTTCACGTGATTTTCTCTTTTTCTTTGGCCTACGCTTTTCATGTCATTTGACAACATTCCACCTAATTATAGACTTAAAAATATTACATGACCACCATATCATAGTAAAAATATTGTGATTACAAAAAAATCTCCGGGACTAAAATAGCAAAGGTTTTACTATAAAATTAATCATTAAAATATTTTTTAAATCATTGTAAGTTTTTATTATGGTGATTTGTTGTATCGCATTATGTTTTTATTTTATAGTAAATGTTATTGTCAACGTTATTTTACATTTTTAAAGAAATATATTAGTACTCCATATTTTTTCTGGTGTTTAGGATTATTGGTAGTTTGGGTGGGTAGTGTTTTTCAATTATATATTATTTAAAGCTAATTTATTATTATATTAATTATTTTATATCTTTTAAGTGTTATTTCTTTCTTTGAATGTTTAGTAATATTTATTAAATGATGTATTACATTTTAATTTAATTTTGGGTTGTAGGGGTATTGGGTATTGGGTGTGTAGTCTTTTAAATAAAAGGATATAAATTGATGTTAATTGATTAATCTATTAATTATGCACATCTTTAGAATGAAGTAAATCTGACATCCCCCAAATGTATGCACATTCCCCAATATTTGTTGGATTCGAGCTCAAATAGTACATCTGAAACCCTCCAAATGTAAGCACTTTCCCTAACTTTTGTTTAGACCAGAATTCGAATAGCAAATCCGACCAGACCTTCCGATGCATGCACTCTTACTATGTTATTAATCTGGATTGAGGATGGTAAATCTGACTGCATTATATATGCACTTTCCCCAATGTTTTTTAAAGTGGAGATAGAATAGTAAATCTAAAATTCTCTATGATGTACACATTTCCCAATGTGTTTTTTAGACTGGAGTTAGAATAGTAAACCTTGTCCCACCCCTTCACACCAATGAATGCACTTTCCCCCAGTGTTTGTTACACTGAAGTTAGAATAGTAAACCTTGTCCCACCCCTTCACACCAATGAATGCACTTTCCCCCAGTGATTGTTACACTGAAGTTAGAATAGTAAACCTTGTCCCACCCCTTCACACCAATGAATGCACTTTCCCCCAGTGTTTGTTACACTGAAGTTAGAATAGTAAACCTTGTCCCACCCCTTCACACCAATGAATGCACTTTCCCCCAGTGTTTGTTACACTGAAGTTAGAATAGTAAACCTTGTCCCACCCCTTCACACCAATGAATGCACTTTCCCTCAGTGATTGTTACACTGACGCTAGAATAGTAAACCTTGTCCCACCCCTTCACACCAATGAATGCACTTTCCCCCAGTGTTTGTTACGCTGAAGTTAGAATAGTAAACCTTGTCCCACCCCTTCACACCAATGAATGCACTTTCCCCCAGTGTTTGTTACGCTGAAGTTAGACTAGTAAACCTTGTCCCACCCCTTCACACCAATGAATGCACTTTCCCCCAGTGTTTGTTACACTGAAGTTAGAATAGTAACTCTGACCCTCATCTAATGTATGCACTTTCCCTCAAGACTGCTGGACAGGAGTTAGCCTAGTCTATTTCCCCTTGCCAAATGTATGCATTTTCCTCAAAGTGTGTTAAAATAGTAAATCTGACCACACATTGTAGTTAGAATAATATATTTAATTTGATTTGAATTCTTATTTTTTGTTTAATGATTTGGATTGGAGTTAAGTTACTATTTTTTTCATCATTCATTTTTTTCATTCCATTTTAAAAGATTTTAATTACTTGTTATTGCATATTTTTAAATTATTTGCTATATTTATTTATGTTGTTTATTATTTAAAAATATTTGTTTTTGTTACATGTTTGTGCATTGTTTAATAGTTTGCTAAATGTAAAATATGTTTTTCATTGTGTATGATATCAATATCAGACATATGTTCTTACCTCCTTAGTGGGTAGCCTGGTTTTGAGGAAGAACTTTTTTTGCTGGACAGGCCCTTTCCAGGCTTCCCCGTTGAGAGTGCGTCCCTGGTCATTACTGGTGGATTTCTATTGTGCTGTAGATGTACCCTGCGTTGCAATGTAAATTCGGAATATTGAATATCAAGAGGCCACATTATTGAGACCAAAATCCCTGCTTTCTCCATTTGCCACTGTTTTCCAGTGCTTTTATTCCTCCTTCTTTACCGCTTTTTACCTTTCTCTCTCTTGCTTTGGTCAAAGTCCACTGATGAAAAATAAGTCCCAGTCCACAAAAATGAGTTAAAAATCCCACCATTTGCAAGCACCTGCACAAATTAAGCACTGAATTAACTTCAATACAGTCATAGGCCTGGAACTGCCTGCTGGGTAGAGGGTGAGCGTGCAAGAGATGATACTGCCCAATGCCCACCATCAGTGCTTTTGGAACCCCCCACTTTAGCAGCTACGGCGGGGTGGGGTTCTGTATGGGCCGACAAAAGCTCATAATCAGCACTATAAAGGAATACTAGCGACAATAGGAAAACGACCCAGAACGAAGAAGAACGAAAGTTGGGTGAATATAAAAAGGGAAAGAATGAAAGAATATCAAATGGAAGGAGGGGTGAAAAGAAAGAAGGGTGAAAAAGGTTGAAAGGGTCATAGGAAGGATGGATGGTTGGGTGGGTGAATAACTGAGTGGGTAGATGGATGAGTGGGTGAAAGGATGAGTGAATGGATAGCTGGGTTGACAGGTGAAAGGATGGTGGATTAAAGGGAAATATCAGAGTGTGGATGGATGAATGGCGTTATTGATGGATGAGCAGGTCAAAGGATGGATGTATTTTTTTTTTATGTGCATTTTACATGCGCACCAGTTACATTACGCAAGGATACATTCATTTTTTAGTAGGTACTGGGAGATTACGCGATTTGCCCGGAATCTCAGGATGTTGAGCTGACGCCAAGGCTCCAACCTGGTTCCCCAGTTCCAAAGTCAGCAGCTCTGACAGTTACGCCACACCATGGATAGATGCTTGGATGGAATAGACGAAGGAGCTCTTCTAGGTAGGTTAGGCTCCCTTGCTTTGCTTTCTTGGTGCCATCAGAGCTTTGGCTCCCTTGCTTTGCTTGCTTGGTGCCATCAGAGCTTTGGCTCCCTTGCTTTGCTTGCTTGGTGCCATCAGAGCATTGGATCAAAGCGGAAGGTATTTACATTTTTCTGGCTACTCCGTTGCCCATCATTAGTCATTGTCTTGAAGAGTCCTCTCTCCCTGGTTTTCCCCTTACCCTCCCCCACCCATCACCTCCAAGGATCTTCCTTGCATTCACACTTCACCAGCTGGGATTAATATTTCATCACTTTTATTTTTGATAACTTGTGTTTCCATAATTGATGTGTGCTAATGAGACAGTACCGCGGGCCTCGGAGCAGAGCCTGTTGAAATTTTAAAGCACATTGCTATCTATAAGTCATGGGCAGGGCCAGAGAGGAAATGCTGACGTCTGTGTTATATGGAAGGTGGGAAGGGGGCTGGTGCCCAGAACTTAACCTGGCATCACTGCATCTCCTTCGGGGTGGCAAGGCCACTGCCGCCTACTAAAGATGGAGTGTGGAAGTGTTACATTTCCTGGTGATACACTTTTTGCTCATCGCGTCTTCTCTTAGTACTCATATCGGATAGTTCTTAGATGCGTGAACCAATTTTTGGAAGCATTTATTGATGTTGCTTAGCTGCAGTGACAAAGTGATCTTACACTAAGTTACAGAGGTCCTATGATTGATATATTGTCACAGAGACACCTTCTGAATTGTAAAATTCTGATAATAATGGAGTAGAGTGTTGTAGAGTAGAGTGTAATAGAGTGGATTAGAGTTTGCTGGAGTAGAGCATCATAGAGTGGAGTATCGAAGAGTGAATTGCCCTGGAGTAGAGTGCCGTACAGTGTCGTAGAGTGGCCCAGAGTGAGGTGGCATAAAGTACAGTGCTGCAAAGTAGATTGGTGTAGAGTGCAGTGCCGTAGAGTGCAATGGTGTAGAGTGCAGTGGTGCAAAGTAGAGTGGTGTTGAGTTCAGTGGCAGAGAGGGGAGTCTTGGAGAGTAGAGTGTTATAGAGTGCAGTGGTGCAGAGAAATGGTACAGAATACAGTGGCGCAGTGTAGAGTGGCACAGTGTAGAGTGGCGCAGAGTACAGTGGTAAGAACAGAGCAGCGTAGAGTGCAGTGACATACAGTGCAATGGTGTAGATTGGCATGGCTTGAAGTGGCGTAGTGAGCAGTGGTGTAGGGTGCAGTGACGCAGAGTAGAGTGGTTCTGAGTTCAGTGGCCGAGGGTACAGCCTTGCAGAGTAGAGTGGCGCAGAGTAGACTAGCGCAGAGTAGAGTGGTGCAGAGTAGAACAGAGTGGAGCAGCAAGCATTGGCGTAGAGTGCATTGGGTTTTAGTAAAGTGGTGTTGATTGCATTGGCTTATAGAGCAGTGGTTTAGAGTAGAGTGGTGTAGAGTGCAGTGGCATAGAGTAGAGTGGTGCAGAGTAGAGTGGTGCAGCGTAGAGTGCAGTGGCGTAGAAGTGCCGCAGAGTGGAGTAGTGTGGCACAAAATGGAGTGGCGCAGAGTGGCGTAGAGTTCAGTGGCATAGAATGCAGTGGCATAGAGTGGTGTAGTGTGGTATAGAGTGCAGTGGCGTAGAGTAGATTGTTTCAAAGTTGAGAGAAGTGGCGTAGGGTGGAGTGGTGCAGGGTAGAGTGCAGTGTCATAGAGTAGTGGCATAGAGTGCATTGGCGTAGAGTGCAGTGGCATAGAGTGCAGTGTTGCAGAGTAGAGTGGCATAGAGTGGATTGGCATAGAGTGGAGTGGTGCAGAGTAGAGTAAAGTGGAGTGGCCTAAACTGGTGTATAGTGTAGCAATGAAGAGCATAGTAAAGTGGGGTAGAGTGCACTTGCACATAGTGTAGAGAGGCATAGAGTGAAATGGCGTAGAGTGTCCCACCATGGCCGGCTTGTCACACCATATGCCAGCAGTGCTAAAGCCGGCCCTGTTGGTTGGCCATTGCTGTTTCAGTGGAACATGTTCACCTATTTCCCATTGTTGACAACACACGCATCCACCAAATAGAATAAAAACGATGTTTTGACATAAGCAGGATGTTTAAGGCTGTGGTGTAAATACTGTAGTTGTTTCCAGGCTCCTGTTTATAGTTTTCTAGAAAGCAGTATTCTGTGTTGTCTAGGTTTTTATGGCACGGTGCTACTGCACATGTTGCACATACTGAGGCTGTTGCTCATTAAGTGTAGTTGTGTAGGCTACACCTTTTGGCTTGCCAATGCCTGTTATCATTAAAAGGGTTTGGTTCGCGGATTCGCTGACTGTAAACAGAAAGATCATTAGACATTCACTAGAGGATCACTAAGCAAAAGCCAACTGTGCTTTGAAAGAAGAACCTCGAAATGAATATTTGTTGGCACACAAAGTGCGTGCACCTCCTCCCTGCAGGGCCGTTTTAAGTGTTATGTTACAGCCTCATAAACTGGCGCACAGGAGCGGCACAAGCGGGCTCCATGGGGAGACTAATCTACATTCCTTTTGCCTTCCTATAATCTCTCTCACTTTGAATTCACTGAAAGAAAGTAAACACTCAGCTCCCTCAGAAGAAGGAGCCTGACATTTGCCCTTTGTGTTTATATGCGCAGCAAATTGGACAAGATGAGAACAAGGGAAGACCCGGTAATCAGCCTAAATATTGACGGTGACGGCGGACGCGGCAGCTGCAGGTACAGAGAACTGACTTTTATGAGATTATTGACAACATCCAAGCAGCCCCCGACGCCAACAAGGGGGCCCGGGAGCACACCGTCATAGAAGGTGAGCCATGGGGAGGCCCGGGGAAGATAGCACCGGCGATGCAGCCACGGGTGCGTTCCTGCATATGCCACACGCGATGCCTGCAGTAAGCGGGGTGAGGCGAGCCCCTAATTAATGGGCCCAAGAGACGTTTGGGGAGGCTAAAAGAAAAGTAGAGCTTAACACCAGAACAAAGATATCGACTTTGCCTGACCCCAAGATGGCGATCCCTTGGGAAAAACGAGCGAGCAGGGAGTTAATGATCTCACAAAGAATGCTGATTTGACAGGCAGCTTTTTGTGGTGGAAAGTGACGAATCTCAGTTGGCCGAGGGAATGGGAGCCTGGGGGGCAGCCGAGCACAGCGAGGTCTGCCCTCCGGGCAGATTGGGAGGGGGGAGGGGGGTGTGGCCGTAGCGGCCATTTTGTAAAATTTTGGGCTACATTTGGGGATAGCCCAAATGTAGCCCAATTTCAGAAAAGTAGCCCAAGGGGTATTTAGGCTGTTTTCGCGCTATCCCAGCCACCATTTTAGGCTTGGTGACCTGGTGGCTGGCAGCGCTAGTTGAAAAGAATTTTCTTTGGTAGGGGTTAGATTTGTGTGGCGGTAGCGATCGTACCTGAGGTAATGGCAGGCGGGGATTACAGGGTGCTAGAGGCGATACGACTCTTGAGTGAAGTGGGGAGAATGGATCTCCTCATCCCGGATGCGACGTGGAAGGGGCGCCCCGTGAGGTGCGCGTCCGCGGGGGTGGCGGCCGCCGTCGCGGCATGTTCGCCCCCCCCGGAGGACGGTGGGCGGAACGGTGAGTGGCAGGGGCTGCGCGTATGTGAGGAGCGCGGGCCCTGGGAATGCGGCGTCAGCGGGTGCGGGCGTGGGCGGGGCTGGGGCAGAGCGTGGGCGGGGAAGAGCGCCTCGGCGGGGGAGAGCGTCGGGTGCCCCCCCGCCGAGGCCTAAGTCGTGTGAAGGCCGCTCCTCAAGCAGGGGAGCGGCCGCTGGGAGGCAGACTGCGGGAGCGCGAGGACGCTCGTGGGAGGGCCGCGCTTCCGACCGGGGAGTGGCCCTGGGAGCGCTGGAGCTGTCGGAACGGCCGGGGAGGGGCAGGGTCGAGGGGGGAGAGCCCGGGAAGGGATTTTTGCCGGCGGAGTTATCTCGGGGCAGCGCGGGGCGGAGGAGCGCTGCCCCGCTGTTTGGTGCGCAAGGGGAGGGTTCAGGGGACAGCTGCAAGATGGCACGAAACTCAGGGGTGAGCATACCCGAGAGGGGCACGCGGCGGGGCTCGCAGATGGGGCGGAAGCCAGACAGGGGCCACGCGTGTAGCAGTGGTGCGGGCCCCAGTGGGGAATTGAGCATGAGCGGATGGGGGGCACGCACGGGAAAGGGGGGGTGGGTGGGGGCGCACGGTTCGGGAGGCTTTGAACTGGAGGGTGCGGGCGAGGGGTTGCCAGCCCACATCAGGGGGGGGGTCAGGCAGACGACGGGAAGGGGTTGCAGCATGGGGGAATCCCCGGTGCTGTTTGAATCGGAGGGTAGCGAGAGGGACTGGGAAGGCCTGGACATCTTTGAGTCCTGGGCGGAGGGGTTGGGGGGAGTCCGGGGCAGGGGAGGGAGGCGAAGGGCCGGGGCGCGGTGCCGGGGGAGAGGGCGGGGTGGGGCGGTGCGGGGAGCGGTGGGGCGACGGAGGGACGGGAGTCCGGGGGGTGGGCGGGGAACGCGGAGGGGGCTGGGCCGAGCGGGCAGGGGGTGGGGGGGTTAGGTGAGTGGGAGTGGAGCGACGGAGAGGACGGGGACGGTGAGGAGGGGGAGGTCGTGGATCTGAGCGCGGTGGGCAAGGCGTGGGTAGCGGGGGCATTGGGGGCAGGTAAGCGGGGATGGGATGGTAGTCGGAAAGGAGGTAGGCCCAGCACACCAGACCATTCCTTTTCTTTTCAGGAGGTGGACCGACAGTTTGACCGTTGCGGGGTGCCGGACTTGGTGGGGCTGGGAGCGGCTCGACGGCACCAAGGAGAAGGGAGGGTGGAGCCTTGGGCGGCGTATCCTGTACCGGCGAGGGATCCCGGTGCGGCTGGCATAAGTAGGCCCGGTACGGGCTCGCCAGCCCCAACACCCACGGGGTCGCAGCGCCCCGGGGGGCATCGACAGAGGAGCACCACAGCGGAGGATGCTTGTTTACCGTTCAGGCAGTTGGCGCCACCAGCGGGGAGCGCTGGGAGTGTAGGAGAGGAAGAAGTGGATTATGAGGAGGAGAGCATGGAAGAAGGGGAGCTGCGTGATGTAGGGACGGGGGGCCGAGTAATGTTGTGGCTAGTTTTTTGCAGGTGTCACAACGCCAGGCGAGGCCCACGGGTTGGACATCGAGGTGGGAGACCAGCTCGGCCCCTAGGACAGGACGCCGGGAGGAGCGGCGGACAGAGGCACTGGCACCAGGTAATAAACATTTGCTTGGGCGCCCAGTGATGGTTTCAAGAGGGGTGGGGGGGGCTGGGGAGGAGGGGGGATCGGGGGGAGGTTGCGCAAGGGAGCGTACGTGATGGATGTGGCAGTGGGCACGGAAGGGACAGGAAAGGGGGACGAAGGTAAGATCACCGAGAGTGGGACGGACAGGAACGAGACAGGTGACGCAAAGACAGGGGAGGGGGAGACTAAATTGGAAAGTAAGGAATTGAAGATCAAACGGTTACCGTATATGGGGGTAACAAAGCTCTTGGGGCGCATTTGATGTTGGCAACAAAAGAGAGGATTTGGAAAGGGGAATATGTGAAGATGCTCAAACTCCTGCACAGGGAGGTCAGGGCAAAGGAGGGCTCCAAGGAGGAGGAATTTGAGTTGGCTAAGAGGCCTAAGGTACCTTTGACGATAGAAAACTGGTCAGCGGCTTTCCTCATTTACGCCAGTGCGTACTGTGAGAAGTTTCCGGAGAGTTCAGTGGCCATGTTTAAATACATGGACGTCATTCGGAAAGCGCAAATTACAGGGGGTGGATATGCCTGGGCATAGTATGATGAGGAGTTCCGGGCGCGCATGGCGTGGGATACAGAGGCGAAGTGGGGAGAGCTGGACACGGACCTGTGGCAGCATACGATGGGGCTCGCGGGGTCGGGGAAGACTATTTTTACGGCCAGCGGGCTACCGCTCGTATATCAGCCCTTTCAATGGGGTCCCACCTGAGGGGGGGTGGGAGGTGCAGGCAGGGGGACGGCAGGAGAGAAGGGTGCGTGCTGGGACTATAACAAAGGACTATGCATGCGGGAGTATTGCCGTTTCTGGCACGAATGTTCGGGCTGCCGCAAGAGACATGCGTTGGTCAAGTGTTGGGGGGCTCAGGGTCAGTCGCAAGGCGGTCAGCAGTGGCAGTCCGGAGCCTTCAAGGCTGGGGGCCAGCAGCAGTCACAGCAGATGCGAGGGGGAGGGGGGCTAAGGGGCCTGGGCCAAAGGGCTCATACTCCGGTTAAGGTGGAGAATTTGGTGGGGGCTCTCGGGGGATATCCAGACAGGGAGGCGGCGGAGCAGCTGCGGGTGGGGTTTCTGGACGGGTTCAAGTTGGGGTATGAGGGTCCAAGGGTCAGGAGGTGGGCGGACAATCTGAGATCGGCACGGGAGCACCCACAGGTGGTACAAGCGAAATTGGATAAGGAGGTACAGGAGGGCCGCATGGCGGGACCCTTTCAGGATTGGCCGTTGCCTAATTTGATCGTGTCACCCATTGGAGTGGTGCCCAAAAAAGAGCAGGGACAGTTTCACCTGATACAGCATTTGTCATGGCCGGAAGGTGGGTCGGTCAATGACTTTATTGCGGAAAGTGCGGCCACTGTGTCTTACTCTTCTGTTGACGTGGCTATGTCACTGGTGGTGACCGCGGGTGCAACAGCGCAGATGGCAAAGTGCGACATAAAGTCAGCTTTCCGGCTGCTGCCAGTTCATCCAGATGACTGGGATCTGTTGGGCATACAATTCGGCGGTCAATGGTATGTGGACAAAGCATTGCCGATGGGCTGCTCCATGTCTTGCGCACTTTTTGAATGCTTCAGCACGTTCCTACAATGGTTGTTTACGGAACGGACGGGTCACCAAGGCGTGACGCATTACTTGGATGACTTCTTTTTTGTCGGCACCTCAGACTCCGCGGACTGCCAGAAGGCCCTGGACAGTTTCCACGAGATCATGGGGGACATGGGCGTGCCCCTGGCCCCAGAGAAAACACAGGGGCCCAGTATGGCACTGGCCTTTCTAGGCATTGAACTGGACTCCGTGCTGATGGAGGCGCGCCTCCCGGTGGATAAAAAGCAAAACATGTTGGGGCTCCTGACAAGTGTGTTGGCACGACAGGAGGTGACGGTTAGGGACATCCAAGTGTTGCTGGGACATCTCAATTTTGTCTGTAGGGTGGTCAGAATAGGGCGGACGTTCTGTAGGCGACTGGGGAGAGCATTGGAGGGGCAGAGGCCTCCACACCATCATGTTCGGCTGTCAGCCGGGGTGTGGGAAGACTTGAGGATGTGTCAGTTTCTCCTGCAACAGTTTAACGGGGTGCCTTTGATGAGAGAAGTGGACATGGTGTGGGACGTGCAGATCTTCTCGGATGCAGCGGGGAGCAAGGGGTTTGGGCTGTACTGGCAGGGGAGGTGGTGCGCAGAGCCCTCATTACACAGAACACAGTTGGAAGCTGTGTGTGCTGCGCGTGCGCCCAGTATTATAGTTGCATTCCTATAGCGCTTACTATCACTCAAGACGCGTTGAAGCACCTTATGGCGAGTAGCATGCAATGCAGCTTGGGAATGAATAGTAGACTTTGGCAGAGGCCACGTGGGTACCTGAATGGAAGGGCAAAGGTCAACTGTGATCTTTATGAACAGTTGACACCAGGAACACATCAGGCGCCCTTGATTCCCATGAATCACGGGGATGCAACGGGGCAGGTAATGGAAAACTTCAATGGGCAGCGATCAGGATTTAATACAGAGCTCTCTGGGGCCAGTGGTAGGCTGCTAGAGGGCTCTCACCTTTACAGCATGTTCCTCTGTCTTTTCTTTCACTGATGTGAACACTTTATGTTCTATAATGTTATTAAAGATGGAAATAGAATCCCTCACCTTAAAAATTTGCCTGTGCGAAATTGTTTTATACTCCTGAAATTCATGAATTTAACATTGCACACAGATGACGGCTTTGAACAGAAAATGTCTTGTGGGACACTTTTGCATTGGACAAGTCTCATGACGGTATAATCTCTCTAGTCTTGACGTCTAAATGCAAATTTTGTATGTTCAATTTTCGTATGATGCACCGGAAAGTGAATTTTGTAAAATTTTGAACATTTTGCATGTAAAAGTATTGAGTATATGTGACCTTGCACACACCAACTCACAAGAAAGATACTTTATTCCATTGGTTGGCAAACGTTTCAGCCCCAGCCGCTCCTACTGACAAAATTGCTCATCTCCTCTATGTTACTACCTTATAAATTGATTATTCTCCCCGACAGAGTCCACCGTCTGCTCTCAGCACTGCCCAGATGCTGTAGAAACATATTCATTCTAACTCCCATCTCTTCAAGTGGTGATGATGGGAAATTACCACTTAGCTGTTGATATTAGACACTACAGGAGAAAATACTGCCCGACGGTAAAACCCACTCCACTCTGCCAATACTGGAGTAAGATGACAACAAGCAAAGCCAATTGCATTATATCAGCCTTCCCGCTTACATCCACGTGCCACATCGCTGGATGTCATCCCGGGCAGCGGTTCTTAACCTGTGGTCTCAGGACCCCTGGGTGTCTGCAAAGCATACTCAAGGGGTTCGCGATAGCTTAGAAAAACAATATTATTAACAGATTAATAAATTGCATAGAAATAAAGAAGTAAAATGTTAAATTGGAGGCTGCAAATTAAGTTAGTCTCCTCAGATGGATTCATGGGAGCGGTGCAAGTGCATTAAACACAATACATTAAGGACGATGGGTAGCCTCTGGGCTTTAAGTGGGATGAAAAAACTGGAGGGTCTCTCAAAGGGGTGTGGCCAGTGTAATTAAGGGCGTGGCTTAAAAACACGTAAGCAAAAAATCTGTGCTTAGCATAGTGTGCCGCCCGACTTGTATTTTGCTGTTTCTGTCATTGCATCCGCATATGTGATACAACAAGTAACATCATAACTACAACAAGTCAGGCCTATTGGCTTTGTCAATGGTTGTTAGTTGCATAAGATAAATAAGCAGCAACTATCGCTTGTTACATATAATTTGAAAAATCTTCTACTTAAAGCCCTGGTGACACCTCAACAATGTTGCTGCTCCTGAATTTCACAAAGAGAAGGGAAATCCGGAGAGAAAATTACTCTTTAAAGGATATCCCTTCCCCTACAACCCTCAACTGGCATGACATCATGCTGTAACTTCTCCACTAGTGAGAAGTGAGCAGCGCACATCGATGTGCTTGCTGTCCCTGCAGTCCAGAATAAACGGACCACCTGTGCCAGGGCAAAAAACAGTGCCCGATAGAGACCCGTTTCGAGGCCCCCTTTAAAAAACTGCCGGTGCTCAGCACCGGTGAGACCCGGCCCACTTAAAGCCCTGGGTAGCCTTGAGTGAACTTAGAAAAGCTCCAACCTTTCCATTAAAACTAAAATTATTTAATTGTTTTAATAGTAGTTTGCGGTTTAAAAAAAATATTTAATCATTTATGTATTTGTTTGATGAATGCTTGCTTCTGCACTTTTTGTGTATTGTTTTGCAGTTCAAATCATTGAAAATGCTTCGGCCGAGGTCCCCCGGCTTTCAGTAATGACTCAGTGGGGGGGTCCACAGATTCCAACGATGACTCATTGGGGGTCCCCGGGTTCCATTTGTGAATTAGTGGGAGCCCACAGACGTTAAAAGGTTAAGAACCACTGATCTAGCACACAACGGTACTCTCCGCCAGGACACACCGCACACAAGTCTTCAACAGAACACATGATGACAGCCCAAAGAAGCCACCGCCTCACCCATGTGCATCATGCCAAAAACCTAAGAACCCTTTGGCAAAAATCACCCCAGCCTACAAAAAAGAGCTGCAATGCCAAACCAATGGCAGACTGTGTACTTTGCAAATGGTAATAACACAACACATCATTCTGCCTGAAATGCTGCCATTTACTGCCCAAAACGGAACTGGGCTATGCAGTGTTCTGGCTCTGCACGCGTAGTTTAGCGTAGTACTCAGTTGTTAGTCTTTATGTAGTTTTGAAACATTCCTGCTTTCTCTTCCCCTATGCCCAAGTATAGTTTTTTTCAGAACTTGAAAGCAAACTTGGTTTCTGATTTCTCAGCAACTAGTAGTGTGATGCCCTTAGTAAGAAAAACACCTAATTTCTCTCTCACACTTTCTTATCAAGAAACGGCGTTAAAATTATCGCCGCTTTAGCAGCAGTTTTAGCGGCGATAATGGACTTGATAATATGCCCTTGAGAATTCCCATAGAAGCCCATGTTCTGGTGTGAACATGGGCTTCTATTGGAAATCTCTGCAGCATATTATCAAGCCCATTATCGCCGCTCTAGCGGCAGTTTTCTGCCGCTAAAGCGGCGATAATTTTAACGCCATGCTTGATAATATGACCCCTTCATCTCTTAAGCTTCAGTGATCAAGCTCTTGGCCACTGGGAGTATGTGGACACACTTGGCACGTGGTATTTGTCATTTTTTACACTTGTGCATATCTTGTGTAGCTATAGATATGGTTGACAACACACGAGGGAAAGCGAGGCCAAAATATACTTGTTTGCACATTGTGAACGTGCTAATTTAGAAGCTTCTCAAAGGCCCAGTTTTGATGTTGAATCCCAATTCTGTATTACTTTGTGATCATCGCATATTTTCAACAGTTTTTGCGAGAAAATCACGATGGTCAAAAAACAAAGTGCACTCCCACGAGACCCGCTGTGAGATTCTCTTAAAATGGGTAGAACCTGCGACCAGCAACCACAATTGTGAAACATTGAGTATATGTATTTGCTACACATTCAGGAAATCTGACAGGCATGCCCTACTTTAACATGCCTGCATTCTACCATTGGAAGAGCCACTGAAATTATGCGGCAGGAGGGGGGACCAAATTATGTGGCAGAGCTGCCAAAATTACGTGTCAAGTAAAGGCAAATTATGTGGCATCGTGAGGCACTTTAAAAAAAAGTATTACTTCATTAGTTTGTCATTTTTACACGTTAATACTGCCTGGGCAAAGATTTCACCTTATTAGTACCAGTTTAACAACCAAATACAGAAATAGCCAATTGAAGGATGACCCGTTAACCTTTGCGAAGGGCCTTCCACTGCGCGTGGACACATGTTGACATGTTTTTAGTAACGTCTGATTCGTACGGGCTAGACATAATTGTTTTCATTAAAATTTGCAGATTATGCACCAGATGATGGATTATGTGGCAGCAGCAGCATCACATAATCCCAGTGGCCCTGACATTGGCAATGGATTGCCCTACTACTATGACCCTACGCTGGAAATATGATTCACTGCAGCAGCAACAGTGCCCCACCACGGTTTGTGGGAGGCATGAGCCTCTGAGCCACGAAATTCCTGCCACTTTGATCGATTGGTCTCTGACCAATCAGATTGACAAAAAAACTCTGTGTGATCCAGACAATCTGATTGGTTGTCAGCTGTCCATTTAGACTGGCCAAATTGCCCAATCATCATGTGGTGGTATAGGGGACAGAAAAGACCATATGAGGTACTGTGTCCCGATCAAACAAAAATGAATTATTGATCAGGGGCCACAAGGGAATAGACCCCTATGCCAGGGGTAGCGGAAGTGACCTCAAGCGCTATTTGACCCAAATGATATTACAATATTGACCT
Organism: Triturus cristatus; assembly: GCF_964204655.1. Lineage (NCBI taxonomy): Eukaryota > Metazoa > Chordata > Amphibia > Caudata > Salamandridae > Triturus > Triturus cristatus. Next base: position 64,283,797 of record NC_140595.1, read on the forward strand.
ATATTTTAAATAATCATAGGAAGAGAGAGATAATGTGTTGTGCAGGTGGAAGGGTGACTGAAGCAAAAGCAGAGAACTGACATTAGGTCTAAGAAGAACACCTTTCCTAAGCCCATTTCTGACACTATTTCCAAGGGTGCTGGCATGTGTGTCAGCCTAATGCATTGTGGGAGTTTTAATCGTGTTTTGTTTCTATTGGACTAGTTATACTAACACACCTGGGGCAATATTATGTATTAGGGCGCACTTTCCCACCTTAAAACAGGTGCGCCGGGCACAAACAGAGATGTGCGTCCTATTACATAGAATGTGCTGCCCCCCAGGGCAGCTGCAAACTCGTGCTGCCCTGGGGGCAGCGCATTCAAGTGAAATACAGAGCGGCTGTAAAACAGCCGCTCTGTGTTCCACTGTGTAGGCAGCACCCGCCTGCACTTTTAAAGGAGATTAGAGATCCCCTTGCAGGCGGGTGCAGTCAGTGACGGCACTCACCTGCAAGGGGATGTCCGGGGGGATCCATGGGACCCCCTATCCCCCGCCAGAGGGCTGCTGTCAGAAGGCGCACTGACAGTGCACTTACTGACAGCTTCTTTTCCTCTGTGCCTGCGTCTGTAATCGGGCGTGGGCGCAGAGGTAAAGGGATTCCATCTTTTGCATGGGCCACGCCCCCTGGCAAATAACAGAATGCCCTCTAAAGTTGGCGCTGGCACTTTAACCCCTTCGATGCGTGCGTCGGACAACGGCCGTCGCAAGCACTACCTCTGTAGTGCTGCGCACGTCCGTTGGCCGTCACAGCCCCGCCCGCGGACGGAAACGCCCGCACCGTGGTGGATTTTACGCCGCGGTACACGGGTTAAGTGCGTCAGCGCTATCGGTATTACAGAAGGGGCTGCACAAGCATTTGCAGCCATTTTATGTAATACCAAAGTGCCCCGGGGGCGCAAAGCGGACACAAACGCATGTTGTGCCCCCCGGGGCACTCTGTAATACAGCCCCTGAAATCAATGATTTGTAGGTGGAAAATGCAGGACTGGCGACAGTGTCCGTAATGACCTGGAGGATGGTGATCACACTAACGAGGTCTCGGGGCACCGAGCAGAGAGATCCATGGAGTGTCAGCCTTTTAAAGTCAGCCTGAGGTGTGCCGCATGGAGTTACCAGAGGAAGGGAGAACATGAAATGGGAAGAGGGAGACACTTGTGTACCCTGTCTCATCTGGACTTGCTTACTTGTTTCCTTGCTCCTTCCTCCTGTTGCCCCTCCTGTGCAGGGCCGGCTTTAGCTCTGATGATGCCCGGTGCGACAATCATTTTTGGCGCCACCACATTTCTTGACTGCCTCCTCGGATTCTCACTGCCATCGGGCAAAAGTGCCACTCATTTTTCCAATCATAAGTTCTTGCTAAACATAGCACCCTCCCGAAGGTCGGCACCCCCTCCACAGATCGGTGCCCAGTGCGGCTGCACCAGTCGCACTGTCCTAAAGCCGCCTCTGCTCCTGTGTCTCTCCCTCCTTTTCTCAGTCATCGACTCTTATAAATATTTCAATCAATGTCAGTGCTCTTTCTCACACCTCACTTGCCTGCACCACATTCTTCCTTCTACTTACCCTTTCCATGTCTTCTTCATTTGGTTTCTCCTATCTCATTTTCCCTTCACTACTTTAAATTTTTTAGAGTGTGTCCGCCCCTTCCAGATCAATGTGTCCTGCTCTGTATTCGTTTATCTAAAAGGGCGCTGTAGGAAGTTGGCTCTGTATATACTATACCAAAGTAAGGCACAGTGTGCACAGAGTCCGGTGGGACCCCAAAGGTAGGCAGAGGTAAAAGTAGATAGCACCTTACTCTCTATTTGTGGTAGAGTGGGCGAGCAGTAAGGCTTTATGAGAGGGTAGTGTTAAGCATGTATTGTACAAACTCAGGCAAGAAATGATAGCACACACTAAAAGACTGAACTCAGATAAAAAGATTGTATCAAAAATATTATTTCGTTATTTTATTTCTAGAACCAAGCCAAACCTGGTGCAGGTAAGTGAAATAATACTTTGCCAGTTTTTATGCAGTGAATTACAGTTGAATGCAGGCTCAAATGCAGTTGGTTGATTTACAGGCAAATCAACAGTTCAAAATTACTTTTCAATTACTTTACAGATTACTGTGCACGTTACTTCTTGGATTACTTTTTAAGTTACTTTTGCTAACCAGTGTGATATGCCTAGATATCACACTGGGACGTCTCCTAGAGAGAAGGCAAGTAATACAGTTTTTGCATATTTGCAGTTTTTCAAGCTTTAACACAAACCAACTCCACACTTAGAAGATTTTTCAAAGACAGCAGTGAATTCAATCCTATGGAAGAAAATGAAGTTATCGGTTTACAGGTAAGTACTTTGTTGTGAGAGTTGGTATTCTGGGGTTAGCACCAGGGTTCCCTCAGGGTCAAGGATGCACTCTTCAAGCACCCTCAGCAGCACTAGGGCAGCCAGGTGCAGAGTGTTGAGGCCCAAGATTATCCAATAGGAGATTGGGGGCCTCTGGTTGGTGGCTGCTCACGAGCAGGCCACAAGGTTGTGGGAGCAAAGCTCCTGGTGTTAGGCTCAGGGCAAAGGGGATCTGATTTAGCACACAAAGTGCACCCACAGCTGCACAGGGGCGGCTGGGTGCAGGGAGCTGGTTTGGCATTGGGTGCCCTGTTGATTTAAATGAGGATTCTCTAGTTGTAACAAACACTGCAGGCTCGGGGACGAAGATCTTCTGGAGGCGACCACCGGTTGAAGAGGTAAGTTGGGATGCCTGGGGATGCTGGGACACCATACAGATCCCTCCGTTCTGAGAAAAAACATCTAGCTATAATTCCTAGAGTACAGCGAGCCCGGAGTGGGGGATGTCTTTTTTCCCTCATTGCGGCTAGAGGTTGGAATCAGCTCCCAGATCATATCCTACTTGAGACCAATCATCTCATCTTTCACAAACAACTGAAGACCCTGCTGTTCTCCGGAACTGTCTGATTGCTTGATTGTATGGCGGCTTGTCTCTAGCGCTGGGAGGCCTTTGGTAGCCATGCGCTCTATAAGTACTATTCATTCATTCATAGTTTGGGCCATCGAAGGCAGTGGGACGTCGGGTGCAGGGTTGTCTTTAGGTGTCAGGATTTCCTTACCAGCTCTGGTCGCTGTTGGGAGGGATCCTCCAGAAAGGGGCTGCAGGCATCGATTGGAGATTCAAGGCAGGTCAGATATCACCAGATCTCAGTTCAGGATCGCCGGGGAGACCTCCTCGTGGTGTTGGGCCACTCAAACTCAGGCCGTGGACATCGGGTGCAGACTCACAGATTTGGCCGGAGCCAGAGTCTGTGGGTGAGCAAATCTGGTGCTCGGGATACAAAGTCTTGGTTTAGGAAGGCAGGGCAGGTCCCCTGGGTTCTTGGGGGCTGCTTGCTGCAGGACGCACCAGGATTTCGATTGAGCTGCTTCAAGGTGGGGACAGGCTGGTAGGGCTGGGGCCAAGTCAGTTGGCGTCCTCCTCTTCTTAGCTCAGCACAGCTTCTTCGGTCCTTCTTCTTCTCTTCTTATGGTCGGTTCTTGTCTGTGGAGGCAAGGTTCGGGGTTGCCCCTAAATACTAGATTTAGGGGCGTTACAGGTAGGTGAAGGTCAGGACCAATGTGTCCCTTCTTTGGGGTGGGTACACCCCATATTATGCCACTCTCCAGTGAAAGGGAGGCATATGCCTCTCTCTGGTTGGCTGGGTCCCCCCTCTGCAAGATGGCAGGGACTGAGAGTTGTGCTTCACTGCGCCTCTACCACCTGAGGGGTGGGGTTGGCAAAGGTGGGCACACCTCCCTTCCACACTTGGTCTTCCTGACGATTCTCCTGCCCAAAGTGGGGGGCAGAACCGGTGAGGGCCAGTTGCTGGAAGCAGCAAATGGCTGGGGTAGCTCACAAAGGCGGCAAGCCTTTGAAGACTCCCATTTGTGAACTCTGCCCATCCTGGGAGGAGGCTTGGCACCTCATCCGAGGATGTGCATTGTTTCAGACCTCCGACAGCAGCAGGCTCTTGACACAGGGGTCCAGAAACATGCCTTGTGGTGGAAGCTGGCGAGCAGCCACTCAGCCAGGACACTAGAGTTAGGTCGTTTTTCATGGGGCATCTCTAAGATGCCTTCTGAGTGCATTTTTCAATAAATTCCACACTGGCATCAGTGTGGGTCTAATGTGCTGAGAAGATTGATACCAAACTTGTCAGTTTTCAGTGAAGCCATTCGTAATGACAAACTCCCAGCACCGTATACTCTTAATAGCATTACTGCACTTACAATGTCTAAGAATTGGTTTAGACACTGTAGGGGTACGGTTCCTGCACCTGTACCCTCACCACTGGAATAGTGCACCCAGCTAGAGGGGTGGCTAACCTATGCCAGGGCAGTGGGTTGTATGCATAGCACACTGGGATGTATGCCATGTTGAATCTTCACTTTGTTCTGCACCAAAACATGCAGCCTGCAATGGCAGTGTGTGTGTGACAAGGTACAGGGCCTCTAAGGGTGGTATAATAAGTGCTGCAACCCTTAGAGACCTTCTCTGGCCACAGTGCCCTTGGTACCTATGGTACCGTTTACAAGGGACTTACATGTGGCCAAAGAGTGCCATTTAGGTTTTGTATCAATGCCGTTTTAGGGAAAGAACATAGGCATCAACAGTTTGGCAAAAAGTGGGGGCAATCATGCATAAAATGGGCACTTACTTACAGGCGCCGCCTCTAACCTGAATCAAGGGTGAACAAATCTAAATTTTGTTGCACAAATCTGAATTTCATGCTATTTACCAACAAAATCCTCACCAGATTTTACCTGAATGCTTGTGGTTAAGAAGCACAAATTCCCCCTGTGTCAGTCTTGTCAAAAATCCTTTCTGGTTAAGAACTTTAGAATCTGTGAATGTGGCTGTTTTGCCATTGGCTGCCGTGCCAAGCCTGCATCGGTGTCCCAAACTGCTCAACTGCCACTTAGGGTGGTGGTGCTTCACTCCAACCATGATAATATGTAATTCCAGTTCACGGACTTCCGTTGGGTGGCACAGAAATCTCACTGTATTATACTGCAGCATTTAGGAAGCGCCTACTACCCCTATGTGGGATGCTGAAGCGCTTGCCTACAAGAGTAGCACGTTGCACCATATAGGGTGTGTGCTTTGAATTTTGTTGTTTTTGTTTTGGTCTATGTGGGAAGTGTTTCCATGTTGACGTGAGGACCACCAAGGTGCGGTTAACGTGTTTTGCAATGCAGCGCTTAGCAGTGTGTTGGCTGATGAAGTGTAAGTGACAGACATTTATGGGGAACACCGAGGTGCGGTTATCGCAGGAGTGGCTGGCTCGTGGCTGGGGAGGGGCAGGCGCGTGGGTGGCATTGTAAATTTTATATATATATATATATATATTTCCATTCCTCCGTCACCAACATCCATTTCACAAGACGAAGATAGACCCGGATTATTGTGCATATCCAAAAATGTATTTTCGAATGCCCTGCACCATCGCCATTACACATTTCAGCCTCGCGGAGGCCTTGATCACATGATACGCTAACGGAGAGTTTTTTTCTTCTTTTGAAGTGCTAGTGTGCAAAAACTTGTGTTTAAAACACTCCCACAGGAATTAATGGACATGGAAAACAGATTGTCCTTGCATTGGTAATAGGTTCCTATGCATGTGCAAAATACAACGCCTTACAGTACAATGATGAATATCAGTGTGCAAAATATATATATATAAACTTACCTTGCTGCCACCGCCTGGTCCCACATCTTCTTTCCTGCTCACCTGTGTCCGACTCCAAATCGGAACAAGAAGCAGACAGCCAGGCTCCCACACCAAAACCAATCACAACGCTTCAATGGAATGTTGTGATTGGTCGCAGCCCTGTGAAACGGCGCTCAGCCAGGGGCTGGAGGGATGGGCATGTTCTCCATGTAGGCTGCAATGCAGCCTGCATGGAGAACAGGGGAGTGCGCACGACTGGTTTGGGGAGCCCGAGAGGGCCGACCAAACAGTCATTGCGCACTCAGGAGTGGGCAAAGCACTCCTCTCCTGCTCCGTAAGCAGAGAAGTCCCGCCTACCGGCAGAAAAATAACATAAAATGGTAATAACTGAAAGTTAATACAATTTTATGTTTTTGCTTCTCACACTGCAAGAAAGCAGTGGGGCGACGCTCCTTCATCATAGAGGAGGAGACGCCACTGGGTTATCGTGTTAAGGGACACAGCGCGAAGCAATGCGTTGGCTGATGAAGTGTAAGAGACAGACGCTTGTGGGGACCACCAAGGTGCGGTTATCGTGTTATGGTACGCATCATGTAGCAGTATGTTGGCTGATGAAATGAAAGAGACAGGCGCTTATGGGGATACAAGCCCTGCATCTCACCATCAGCCACAACCACAGGAATCTCCCATCTTTCTATTTCTCTTACTCACTGTCTCTCTTTAGCTCTTTCCTCCTCTACTAATTTTTCTCTCCATCTCTCACTCTCAGACACAATCACTCTCTCTCTCTTCTTCCCTCACCCTCACTCTCCATACATCTTTCTCTCCATTTCTATATTTCGTTCCTTCTCTGTCTCTCTAAGTGTCACTTTTGCTCCTTGTTTGTACCCCTTCTCATTGTCTTGCTGTCTCTCATGCACACACCCCTTTTTTCGTCCCTCTTTCTACTTTCCTCTCTCCCTATAAACATTTATTCTTTCTCACTTAGTGTACCCCTCTCTCCTCTCTATCTGCGACTCTCAGTCATTTCTTCTCTCTCTCACACTCTCTACCTCTATGACTATTTATTTAGCTGTCACTCCGCCTATCTATCTGTCTATCTATCATAATAATCCACATTTGTAAAGCGAGAACAATCACTAGGCGCTGGGGGCCGTCGGGAAGATTAAGCAAGCTATTGCCCAGAGTCACATGGTGCTGGGCTAATCTGCCGCCGGGGATCGAACCGCGATCCCCAGATTCCGGAGTCAGTCGCCCTGGCCTCGGCGCCACACATCTCGGAAGACTCGTCCCTCATTCTTCACGCCAGTTACCTTATGTTTTTCGGAGAAAAGCCAACTGCGACCAAAATGAGGGTTGCACCCTCTATTTAAGAACCTATCGCACTCTCTCTTTTCTTTTGTCTCATTTTCTCACTGTCACAGTGTATTTTCATTCCATTCCTTTTATTTCCACTATAGTTTTGCCTTATTTTGCTTTATACCCTTCTCTTTCTTGTTTCCGAATTCGCATTCCCCTCTTCCTTGTTTTATATTCTCTTTTGTTTCTCTTCTGTTAGGTCACAATTCCATTCTTCCTCTTTCAGTTTCTTTATTTCCATTTCCTTCTGGTGTGTGCTGTCTTTTTTTTTTTTGCTCTCTTCTATATACATTTTCTTTCTATTATCCATCCGTTCTTTCGCCCTTCTCTCCATTTTTCTCTTTTTTTTACCACTCCCCTTCTAAATGTTTTTTAACAAAATTCGGTTTTCTTTTTCACCGCCTCTTTCCATCTCTCCCTCAAGTGTCACTTTATACCTGGTATTCTCTTTTCTTTCTCGTGCTCTTTACATCTTTTTCTGGTGATTTCGGTGCTTGTTTTTGTTTGCCCTCCGCCCAGTCTCCCCCTTCCTCTCCCTACCTACCTAGCCCGTGTTCGCTCCCCTGCTCCTGCGAGGGTGGTTTGCATTCAGCCCTTGCATTAATAATCACAGGAGAGCCGACGGAGGCTGCTCCGGAAGCCCCGCTCGCTCTGATAAACAAAGGCACCGAGTGACTGCGGCTGCCTGGCAGCAGCCCCGGCTATCAGCGCGCCTTTGTTATTGGCGGGAAATGCGCATCGAGCCTCGGGGGCTCAGCAGGGCTCCGTGGGCGCGCCCTCCCCTCCCGCGGGCACTGCTTTCCCTTTCAGGCGTGTGCACGTTCCAGGGAATACAAAAGAGAGTGTACTATCGCGTTCTGCCTCACAGGGATCGTGTGTTGTGTTGATAAACAATACAACAAAGCGCCTGGAAGGAGGGAGGGGTAGAGGAATGAGAGAAGTGGGTTGGGAAGAACTTGGCTTCAAAGCCTTTTTTTTCTCCAGTTTTATATAGCGGGAACTCCGAAGGTATTGGAGCGCTGTACATAAGCACCAGTTACATTACACAAGGACACGTTCATTTTTAGTGGACACGAGTAGATTAAGTGATTTGCCCAGAATCAGAGGATGTTGAGCCAACGCTGAGACCCCATTTCCAAAGTCGTCAGCTCTGGCCGTTACGCCACTTCCTTTAATGGAGCAGTGGAGTGAATGATGTCAGAATACATCTCAAAACCCAAGCCGTTGTCAGCCAAAGAATATTCTAGAAAGCCTTTGTTGGAGACTATTAGGGATGGAGGAATGGGTCAAGAGATCTTATTTTTCTCTGTACAAGAGTGTCCCTTGAAACCCTTCTTCTGTGTTGATGATATCGATTTTCCATCAGTCAATCCCTGAGCGTCCGATGGTGTCAGTCGAGCCTCGACTAACACCACCGGACGCTCAGGGATTGACCGATGGAAAATGGACAACTCTCTTAAGCTAAATGGTGATAAGGGTCGTACAACAGAATATCGAACATAGGGATATCGTGGTATCAGACTATTGTGGACAGAATATTGAGGGAAAAAATATGGAAAGTTAAGTGCATGTAGAAGAAGTCTGGATTTACTATTCAAAACTCCACATCTACTCACCTTGAAGATATATATATATATCACCATTCACCAGTTCGCGCAGTAACCCCAGCCACTCGCAGCGGCGGGCCCAGACGGGTCGCGACTCCCGAAAATCCAAACAATCCGTCTCCAGTATCAAGAAAACGATGTCCAGGCCACTTTAGTTTTCAGCGCGTATTTATTGTCAAAAAACGCCCAGTCACTGGACAGACTACAAACTTTTGTGTCGTTTTACATTTCTGCTTTATCAGACCAATGTCAAATAGCACACAATATCAATTCAACCCCAGTGGGTATACGTTTATCACGTATACCCACTGGGGTTGAATTGATATTGTGTGCTATTTGACATTGGTCTGATAAAGCAGATGAATTCGCTGATATAAATGAATGGAACAAATCATTGTTGCTACAATGTGTCATAAAATTTAGTAACAGCATATATGATATTAAATGTCAAATAACCATTGCCTTAAGAGAAAGGAGTAATATATGTAAAACTCCAGAAATGTAAAACGACACCAAAGTTTGTAGTCTGTTTTCTAGCCCCACAATGGTATGCAAGAGCACAGAGTCTGTTTTCGGTTACTTTCACTGAAGGTGTCACATGATTGTATAAACTTTGTGTAAACACATACACTCGTACTCGTGAACAAGGAGGTTTTCCTCCGAAACGCGTCGAGTGACTGGGCGTTTTTTGACAATAAATACGCGCTGAAAACTAAAGTAGCCTGGACATCGTTTTCTTGATACTGGAGACGGATTGTTTGGATATATATATATATATCTTACCTGGCTATGTTAAAGTCGGTTCACTACTTCAGGATAAAAAGAAAAATACCGGCTAAACGGAACCACTAATGAGCACGATGGACAAACTGCATGCTGGGTAATGTAGTCTAATAACTTTGTATTGCTCGAGTGATTCCGCATCAGGTGTGCTCCATACTACTTCAGGCATTGGGGCTAGATAATGGACTTACTGAAGAACTGCTAGCACCAGAGGCACTTTTTGAACGAATGGCATTTGATAAAGGCGTAATACCGAAACGCGTCATGCCTGCTTAAATAAATGGTCTTTGCAAGCCCCGCTGTGTCGCCTCATCGACTTCGACGGAAGGAGGTGTTTTTTGATATATATATATATATACACACACATACATATTGTCATGGTACATATATGGGGAGATGGGGAGTTAGGTATGGACAATCTCTACATATTTACCTTTCGATATTCCAGCCTGGTTGTTCTGGTCATGATATTTTGTGCGGTTGAGATTCCTGTCTTGATATTCCAGGGCATACTGTTATAAAATATAAAATAAATTATATAGCGCAAACTCGACCCGAAGGTATCAAAGCACTTCACATGAACACCAGTTGCGTTACAGAGGGACACGTTCATTTTGTTAGGCATGGGAGAGTAAGTGATTTGCTCAGATTCATATGATGTTGAGCGTCCCTGCCAAAACTCAAACCCGGTTCCCCAGCTTCGAGGTTGACCACTCTAGCAGTTAGGCCACAATCCTCTCCCAACATAATAAAGGTTATTCTGCAGAAATTAACCTTGCTGATATTCTAGGCTATAGCCCAAGCAGCTTGGCCTTGTCTGTTCCGTTCTCTTCAACTATCTCTTTCGACACCGGATGCAAAATGTCTGGGAACTGACCTCTCGTGATTAAGAATGCTGTCGAAAAGTCTTCCAGTTATTACCCGGGACCGATCCACGTGGCCCACAAATGTCAAACCTGCATGCTTCACCCATGCTTGTCGTTGAGCTGATCCTTTTGCCTTTCTGACAGAAAGTAGGTGATATGTTATTGCTTTTCAGCGAGTGAGGTCTTTTGACGGGATATGGAAGTCCTGGGCACTCTGTGAACGTGTAGGAGATGTCTTTTCCATGTTTCTGGTTTACCCATGGCAGCAAGAACATTAAAGCTGTGTAGCATTAAAGTTGGTACTAAAAAGAAATGGAGGAGTTCTACAGACATAAATGCCAATCTGCACTGGTTTCTGTGCATACGCACTACACATGAAGTATTGCACTCACAGTTAATTCAACATTTCACATTTTAGGTCTCTTGGTGTGGCACCTTGGATAATACTGGCCAGGAGTCTAATTAAACCCAACGTAGACCCTTACATAACCTTGTGGGGCACGCAAAGCTTCTGTATCAGAAAGCAGCTCCAAAATCAATCAATACATTTAATATACCATTCATTGAATTGATATCATGGACAAGTCTTTCAATTGTTGATTATTTTCATTCATCTTGTGCTACGATATATTAATATTACAACTCTAAATGCGCTCTGGTCCGGTTGCAGTCTACTTAGTTAGGAGATATCACTTTAAGATTTCTACGAAACCTCACAATGCTAGTCTGAAGAAAAGTGAAAAAAGTCAGGTTATGATTACTCATTCGACTTTGTGTGGAGCTGCAATATCCAAAGCCACTGGCGCTCGATCTAAATTCACCCAACGCCTCGTCGCAAACATCCGTGGAAGCGTCTTCCAAAAACGCTTTCCTCTGCATAAATTCTGTTCTCCTCAAAGCGCGCAAATGTCTGACAGAATCTTATAAACCCTCCCTGGGTTCAATCCTTTGCCTTGGCACTTAATGTATTTCTTCTCTTATCCTTGTTAACCCTTTGAAGACAATGGATTAAGGTGTCAATTGAGACAATTTGGGTTCCTCGATCCTAATCTGCTCATACAAAATATTTCTTTTTTATAATAGTTCTTCTTCCGTCACCACCTCTGGAAGCAGAAGTCACACCGCACAACTCTCAGATAACAAAGGACATCACATTTTTTGCCTCATGTCTAAACCTGACCAACAAATATAATAAAAAAATAAGCATTGGCTAAGAACATGGGTCTGGCTTTGGCTGCCATCATTTTGCCTTTGTCAATGCTTGTTTTGTTTTGTTATGGTTTTTGCAAACCGTTATACATGGGGAAGCTGCTGGACCCTATTCAATCCCCCAAAAATATTGTCTAAAAGCAAAAAAAGCAAAAGTGATTTTTGGAGTCAAAAAGCAGGCAAGGCCATAATAGTCCATGGTACTGAAGGGAACTGACTTTAGAGTGGATGTGCTCCTTGTGAAAGGCCAGAATGCCATCACTCATTGTACAGTCAGCCAATGGCTGAAGTGGGCAGACCCATCGTGATGCACTGAATTAAAATGTGGATGATGCTATAACAGACCAATGGCTAGAGAGGGCTGACAGAAAGATCTATAGTATTTTATACTTACATTTTTTGTAAAATCAGAAGCAGCAAGCTTGCTAAATAAACAAGCAATGACAGGGTGGGGGTGGCAGGTGGAAGTAATGACCAGGGCAGGGGATGGCAGCTAGAGACGGATACCAGCAACATTGGGGGTCGCAATGGGGGAGAATGACCTGAAACAACATGCACAAGTGTGGAGTGCTACCAATTAAATGGAAAAAAAAATAGAGTAAAGGGGCAAGACAGAGGATGTGGCCTAACGTCCAGAACTGGCGACCTTGGAGTAGGGAGCCGGGTTCAAGTCTCGGCGTGGGTTCACAAGTACGCTTGAAAGGCGTGCCCAAAAGTTTTAAATAAAATACGAGACAAATGCTTGCAGCTAGAAAAAGTAAAGGGCGTTGAGCAAAAGTGTGCATTAAAAAAAAAAAAGTGACCCAACAGCGGAAGGAAACAGTACTTTTACAACGGGAAACTGATAAGAGAAGTAGGAAAGGGACAAGCATTGGTAAATGCAGGAAACTATGCTACAGCTAATAGGAATGGAGGAAAAGTAAGTAACAAGCACAGAAACCAATGAAAAGCAAGGGGGAGGGGTTGCCTCCTTTAAGATTATATTGAATACAATAGATTTCTCAAGCACAGCGCAAGCGATGTGCAGGCGAAACCTAAAAATGGCCCTTTGTTATGGGGACATCAAAGGCAACAGGCAGAAGACCTTGTCGGGAGGGAAGCAGAATTATGTGAAAATGTGGAGGGAAATGGCATATTTGTAAGCACTTTAGGCCACTAACATTGGTTAAAATCATAATAATATTAATAAAAATAATTTTCAAATTACTTATCTTTAAATGTATGTTTACACTATTTTTAAATTTAAAATACTGCTACTAGTACTAGTACTACCGCTACTAATAATAACAATAATAAAGACAAAGCCAGTCGGTCACAAAGGCGCGACCAATTGCCTTTGCCTATGCTTGTTCTGCTCTGTTGCACTCAATCAACATTCCAGCCCTTCTCCCTCTTCTTTGGGATTCTCCAGCAGTTCGTCAATAATTCAGTGGCCTTTAAATATGTGCCAGCAGCAGGTCTTCCTTTGCCTTGTGAAGCAACAGTCACCTGGGTCCTGCAGGCCTGTTTATCGCCTGTGGCTCTCGGCTGAGCTGTAATCTGACCGTGACGGCGACAAGCTATTGGCTACGGCTCTGGGCCTAGGAGCCTGCGACGCCTGTAGAATACTGATCAGCTTTAGGAGGAAGATGACGTGATCAAGGTAAGGCAAGCGCAGGGGGTCAATCCTAGGCGTGTGTGAAGATCTCCTTGTTATTGCAACCAAAGCGGAGCAAATGGCAGCGTTGATCAACTTTCTAACCCAAAAAGATTTTTGCACCAAAGGTTTGGGAAGTGCAGTGCTAATCGTCAGTGCACCACTTAGCGCTTTACCCCAGATAATTCCTGCAAAGTGGGCGTGACTGGGTGGCAACTGTGCAAAACCAGTAGGATTCCACACAATGTCAGATCAACGAAAGTCTTGCAAAGCAGCGACACCTGGTTTTGTTTGGAATACTAGCACCAAATAAAAAATATTCACAAAAATGAGCATAAGGAATGTCACATGATTATCCCAGGCAACATATGATTCATTTCTGCAAAAGTATACATTTTGGGCTATTTAGAGTTGTGTAATTGCACGTAGAAATTTGTACTGAAGAGGGTGCCGGGTGCAAAAATGTCAAGTAAGACACCAATCACTCACCATTCCACAGTAACTCAATGGAAAACCATCTCACAGACATGGAATCCTCAGCCTGAGCCTGGAATATGACATCATCAATGCACACCACTTGGTAAGTACAGATTTTTGTCAATTTTTTGCTGTTGCAAAGTGCAATGCTGGGTCTTTCCATGCAATGTAGCGTGATCTGGGTATATCTTCGCTATTGTCTGCTGCACCGCACAACTATGCAGGGCCCTTTGGCATTACGCTGACGTAGCTCATAACAAAAAAAAGTTATAACATATTACTTTGGCCGAGTATTATTTACGTCAACCCTTACCCACAGTTTTCCTACTTACTCACAAACTACATATTGACTTTAAAGGTTCAGAAAATTATATTTATTGAAATTATAATGAATTACCTGACCCTGAACCTGAAATTTAGATTGAAATTTTTTTGCATTGACTTTTTTTTCTTGTGGATTCATAGTAACAACATAGCCCTGTTTCCTGTAACAAGCCAGATTTGAAAGGAAGGGCCAGGTGGCCCAGGAAACATCCCCCCCCCCCCTCTCAGGAGTCCACTGCTCTCACCTAGGGCACATTCCCCATTGAAAAAGCCTTCATTTTCTGGTCCCCACCACAGGAGCCTCTGTCTAGCGCTGGGAAGACCCATCTTTTGGGAGTCTATGCGCTTTATAAATCCCCTTAACATAACATAAATAAGCCATGGCACATTCACAATTGAAAAAGTAACATGTTTCTGGTCTCACCACAGGAATCCCTAGTCTCAGCTAGGTCCCATTCACGATTGGAAAAACATCAATTTTCTCCTCTTTAAAAACTTTTTCATGTGGCCCTGATGACTCAGCTCCCTGCAGTATGACTTCATCTGCAGTGTAACCAGCTCTGTCGTGGGCTGTTTGTAGTGTGTGAGAGCCTGAAATCAACAGAGATGGAAACTAATGTCTTCACACTTCTCCTGACCATAAATCAGCAGCACGGTGTCCTGTGGCACTCCCAACTGAACAAAAGGCATAACATTCATCCCCATCAGAGGCAAATTCAGCATGAAAAAGAAGCAGCAGAAACAACCTGAAAAGGATGTTTGTCACTTTACTGAGGGAAGTGAATTACAAGCATCTGCAATGCAATAGGTCTCGCATTTACGCGACTTTGAGCTGTTGGCATTGTAAATGACAATGCCTTTTATGTAAGATTTGGTTTTTAAAACATAAATAAAAGGCATTGTCATTTACAATGGCAATAGCTTAAACTCTCGCAAATGCGAGACCTATTGCATTACAAATGCTTGAAGGCATCGCTGAGTTGCCCCCTTCTGTCTCTTATGGCCCCTGAAGAGCTCCCCGTTTGCTACGAGTTAAACAAGCCGGTGGTCAGAACTGCACACGAGAGACCCTCCTGCCCTCCTGCAGTAAGAGAAACTCATTAAAGAAAATAGTGTTTACAGGCTAAAGAAGACGTACCGTGTAACAAACGAAGTAAAAGGGCCAGTCCTCATGGGAGGTTACAAATGAAGACAAGGCGGTACTAAGGAGGGACTTACAAGCCTAATAACAAATCAGAAGCCAGCATTTAAGAAAGACAATGACACAAGCCAAACACAAATATAGGAGGAGAGTGGGTGGGGCTATAAGTACATACTCCAATACAGCATGCCTCGCAGAGCAGCGCATGCGCTGCCCAGGCTCGACCTAAAAATTAACATACAATAGGAGCCTATAATGGATTTTTTTTCTTTTTGTCCTGTGTGAAGAATGAATTAAATGAAAAGTGAACAAAAGAAATGTTTGGTCCCGACATTGGTTAAATGAAATGCATTCAGTGTGTCATGCTACATAATTGTCATGATATTCACTGAATGTGATTGTGTGTGAGAGTATAGCGCCTTCTGCGAGGGTCGATTTGTAATCTGCAGGACACTGGTTTGAAACCCAACAGGGACAACTCAGCATTTCATCTTTCCTAGGTTGATAAAATGGGTATTACTGAGTTCACTAGTAGGAGACTAATAGAAACGCCTGTTGTTTGCAAGGCTACAAAATAGCTACGGTAGAGCTGAACCAAGTTGTTATATATTTAATGATGAAAAAAAGTGTTATTTGAGGTTAAAGTTACAATTGGCACAGGCTAAAATACAGAAAAAAGCACAAGTCTCAGGCATAGTGAAACACATATATCAAGGTGCTTAATAAAACTTCATTGTTCTATACAAATACCTTATCTATTGGATAATGCAAGCTGTGTCTTGGAGTACTGGGGATCATTAAATAATGACTTGCTTTTTATATTGAACTTCTGCAGTTTCTAAGCACCGTAAGTAACAGATGTTACTATTACCCACTCAATTTACATATATTCAGGAGGATGAAATGCTGAGTCGGCCTCGCTAGGACTCAACCTCGAGACCTGCTAATCACCGCTTCGGACCAGCGACAAACGCTCAACTCATCGAGCTATCCTATAAGTTAAGGATATTGCAAACCACTGTTATGTGCTTTTGTCACAGGCTCTCTTACGTTCCAACGAAAGGCCTGCAGCTGATCCTGGTGGGCAGTGGGCATGAAGCATGGCCTGTACTCATGCCAGTACCCCGGCTCAAAGTATACACTGGCCACTAGGCACAGGGGATGGCCAATGGCCTTATGCAATATACCCAACATAAATATGTTAAAATATTATATTTTAGTCCAATTTGTCAGTAGTGCCTAAAACAGCTGATCTCTTGAGAGATTTGATGATTTTTGCCCACTTTGCACATATTTCTTGCTCTACCAGATCCTGAATCCTGTAGCCTGGCATGATCTTGGGTTTACTCATAATATCTACAGTATCACCCTGCTAAAATGCAAGCCCAAAAATACTGCACCAACTACATCAACCAAACCACTACACCCAGTGCTTAATTTGTAAAAATAAAAGTGCCAGGGCCCTCGTCAGAAAATCAATCCACCGCCAATGACAGAATCAAGACAACTACTCTCAGACCATACATGTGTGACAATTCAGACTATTCGAGGGGCGGCCAAAGCTAAAGGAATAGCTTGGGAGTCAAGTATTAGTAATTTTTAATGTATATTTACTTGTTAAGGACCTGTTGCTATGTTCATCTCTAACTTAGACAAACAGTGCCACCATGTGACAGACTGTCATAAGTGCCGGAGTTGATAATTAAGTGCTGGTGCTGAGCACCAGAAACCACTGGCTCAAATTAAGCACTGACTACATCACAATATAAGTTAAGGAAAGTTGATGTGGAGGGGAGAATAGTAGCGGTATAGTTCCCTTGACGACATATTGCTAGGCAGTGTAGTGGATGTGAAATTATTGTAGGTTACCATGTCGCCCGCAAAATAGTGTCAAACCACCTCATCTAAATGTCACTGATCCTCAGCTTGCTAGCGGGCGTTGTAAAGAGGGATTTAATTTACCCTCTTCTAAAAAAACACTCAAAGCTACCCCAAATAACTGATTAATTTAAGACTTTTACAAACCTTCCGCTTCAAGTGAATTTCATAGGAAAAAGTTTGCTGTTAAGATGTGCGTGTTTAGCAGATTAAATGCTTGAATCCAGGAAGTGAAAGCCCAACCTCTATGCTTCTAGGGTTGATAAATGTAGTAGCAATACATTGGGCAGCAACAAGAAGAAGCAACAAGAGACGTGATATGAAAGGATGATCAGCAGTAGAGTGGAAATAATCACACATACACCTTCCATTCTAAGATTGACCACCTTGATGGTTTTACAAATGTTCCTAAGTACAAGTACAAGTCACAGGCTCCAGTATAATAAGCAGACCCTGAAAGTACCAAATACAATCAGACAGCTGTAATATACTGTTTGCGGTGAATTGGTTCTCAAATTAAATTAAACAAAGAGAAAGGAAGTGAGAAAACCACTGTAAGAGGGAGACATCAGTGTTTACAAAATTATAAGGAAATCGATTGATTACACTTGAGAAAAGAAACGTAGGCACATTTATGGAAACATTGGTTGATATTAATTTGTGTGGAACCCTTACCTACTCCACTTGGAAACATCCCAAGAACATCCCTTTCTGTAACTATCTCTAACAAACTAGAAAAGTCTATTTTATCCATGAACTTAACATTGTAATCAGTTAACCCACCAATAACTAGATTAGAATGCATGGAACCTGCAATCCCAGTGTAAAAACATGTCTTTAGTTTCCTTTCTACTGTACACTTGCAAAGTCTCTAATCACTTCTAATATGAAAATGGTGTAGCTGCTTAACTATAATAACTTATTACCTGCCAGCACCAGCATCCAAGCTAGAAAGCAGGTTACAGAGCATCATCATAGATTCAGTTTAAACAGTTTCAATTTATTTGATCTGTTTTTCTAAAACTAACAGTGATCAGCATAATGGAGCAATTTATGGTAATGTGCTTATTTGTTGCCAGCTATAGTTCATTACGGGTGGGCGTTAGTTTCACACTACTCAATAGGCTTTTATTCTTCATGTCTGCAACCATACTATTTTTTTCAGATACAGAAGCAAAGCACTGAGGAGTTAAGAGGTTTGACCATGTATTATAGGGAATAAAGCACCCTCTACCATACGTTAAAGGATACTGCAAGTCACCTTAGATTTCCATGCCCTTATAAATAAACTCATCTTTGTGCCTTTTTCATAGTCACAGAAATACTCTCCAACTTGCTAAACCTTTATAATATTTGCCAGGAGTTAATTTATCCCATATATAATCTCTGTGTTATAGGGATTTTATATATTTTAATACTGCAAGTATGAGACCCATGGCCTACAGCCTTATATTTCATTCAAATTGTTTCTATATGAGGCACACTGCTTTTATTCCATGACATGTCACATTTTACTCCAATTGTTTCTGAAATTTTGTTTCCTTTAATTTCATTGTTTTAAAATCCACTTAGATTTAAATAATGGAACTGTGTATCCGACACGTCATTATTTTGAACCATAAACGTCTTACCCGCTACGGGAATTCTGAAATTTCAAGGGTTTGTAAACTAAATGTGTGTGAAAAGTTTGAAATAATTTCCTCCTGAGGGACACCTAGTGGCTTTTCGTTTCTCCTGAAACTGGGAAAAGGAGATGATTGGTCATGAAGGAGCAGAAGAACTGTTCTACGTAGAAACAAAATGTAAAACTACCCAGAATCACGAATTGCAATTCGCAAACAATCTAAATGTTAGACGGATCCAGACAAATCGATCCAAAATAAAATGGGAAACCACCTAAGGCCTGCGCAAGTCAGCCAGTGTGTGAAAAAGGGAAAACAAAGCATGGGTGAAAAATAAAAACATGTGTGCGTGTAAGAGTGGACATGTATACCCCATGTTGTGCGGATCGGATCGGTTTTCATAGTGTGGGTAAACTCTGACAGAACCAGACAAACACTGGGGCATATCAGCAACAACCGGCGATAATTATCACTAAGCGCACTTAGTGCTAGGATAATTATCGCCGGCTAGCGTGGATTTTTATCGCTGAGATAGCGTGCTATTAGCAACGCTTATCTCAAAAGCGATAAAAATCCTAGTGCTAACTGCCTAACGTGAGATTATCGCTGGAAAACCAGCGATAATCCCACAATATTTGGCGACAGCTTGCTGATAGTGCCTCACATACTTAGCCATGATATCCACCTTCCATAGGATATCATGGCTAAGTCAGTTTCAAAGCAGGCGTAAGGAAAGTAGCGATAACAGAGGTTATCGCTACTTTTCTTGTCGCTATGCTGCTTTGCGTGAGGCTTGATAATAGGAGAAATATCGCTTAGTGACATTTCTCCCGTTATCCTGGGGAGGAACGCCCACTCTGCATCTCATTAGAGATGCAAAGTTGGGCGTTCGGAATTCAGGCGCTAAGGCAAGGTTTCACACGATAGCGCGACCTTGCTGATATAACGATAAAATTATCGCCGCTTTTCGGACGATAACGGCGATAATTTTTTATCGCCGCCTTGTAGATATGCCCCACTATCTTTGAGAGGACCGATGTGTTATCAGGATAGTGTGTTTAGGTACTTTCGAGCGAGTATTAAAAAACCTAAAGTTGGAGTTATATTTGCCTCGGTCTGCCTTAGAGCTAGAATACTGCCCGTCATTATGGTCAATGCCCGGTCCTCATAATGAGAGCTATGAAATGTTGTGTATGGGTGTGTGTGCATACGTGTTCAGCTCAGAGGAAAGAAGTTTTCCCATTAACACACCATGTATGTTTACCGCCTGAAGTGCCAGGTTATCAAAGAAAAAAAAACTGCTGCCAGAGATGATGTATCTGCCCGCCTGTAAGCCTCCCGCGCTCCCCGACTGAAGATATATCACGTTGCAGAAGATGTAATTTTTGGGGTAATCGTTTCTATAATTAAAAGCTCCATTGTGTCTTGTCTGTTGACGTCGCTGCTCAGAAGAGAGGCGCTCTTGCGTGCATGATGAATGGCCGTGAGGGGCGGGGCTACCCAGCTGAAGAGCGCACCACAGCCCCCCCCCCCCAACTCAGCCTTGGAGGGAAACATCTGCTCCTGCCCCGCACAGCTTCAGCCTTGGGAACGGTGCCTACCAGTGCCAGATGCGGGACCCAGGAGAAGAGGGCACGGTGCCACGCATCTGCAGAGCTGGTGCCGTCCTGGAAGTGGCAGTGCAAGCTGCAGAGCCTGGGAGCCCATAGGTCCACACATAATGAAGATAATGATGATAACAGAAACAACAGAATCAAATAAAAAAAAATATATAAAAATACAAAAAAAATATAAAATAATATAAAAAGTAATATACAAAATATAAAAATTAAAAGGTAGGATGAATTAAGTTGTGGAAGGGAGTTCTAAAGGGGCGTGGCCAGAGGACCATAACCAGTATTCTTTTTAAGAAGCGTGGCCTATGTAACTAAGGATGTAGCTTAAATTATGTAAATTAAAATTGTCTGTTTCAGACAGCTTGCCACTTGATCGCTATGTGGTTGCCTGTCCCTGCGTTTTTAGTTATTGCATTTATACCTGTCACATAGCAAGCAACACATATGCCTAAAACAAGCCAGACTGATTGGCGTCGCCAATGCTTGTTATTTGTGTCTGATAAATGAATAACCACAAGGACTTTGTTGCGAATACTTACAATTGAAAATGTTTCAATTCTCAAGATAGGAGACTTTGAATTAAACATTACTGAGGTCTGTGGAAGGGATAGCTGCCCGCGGAGTGTCTCTGACAGCCCAGTTCACCTCCTCACACCACTTTATTCTGCAGTCGCTTAGCGACATTTTTCTCCGCACATCCGTCTAGAACCCTCCATTTGCCAATCTCACAATTTCCCACAATTACAGCTGGCACATAAGTGACCATCGCTCTGTGCGCTCTACAGAAAGCCTGACCGCTCTGGTATTTAAACTGGTCTAGCCGGCAATTACCAGACCAGGCATTTGTGACAAAAGCCGTTTACTCTGAATTCGGGTAGGATTTTGGCATCGAGATTAATCAGCGACAGCAGCTGGAATGACGACCACTGGAAGGGTGGCCTGCCAGTCTCCAGTACGTTATAATTAGAGCCTCATGATGAGTTCCCCGTATATTTTTAACACGTGAGATACTAGAACGTCGCTATACTCATAATAAAATTCACTTGAGCTATTGGGCCGACGGGCCCTGGACCAGCACCTGCGCGCCATGAGTGGTACGTTACCTGTTAATACGTCTTTGGCAGTGTACGCGGCACCCCATTACACTCACCTACTCCCTGCTGACGAGAGGCAACTACCTCGAAACACGTGTCCAGGGATGGCTAATGCTACACTTACTTCCTTTCAACACTGTGGCACAGGCGTACTCGTCGTCGCCACTACATGGACCATAGTTCCTTGGGGCAACTTGCTGGTAAGACGAGCAGTGTGCGGCCAATTGGATGTGTCATAGTAAAATTCACCTTTGCTGGACGGTGCCTTCCCCCAGACAGGTCCTGATTTGCATTCCTTACGTTCACTCCTGTGCCCTGGGCACATAATGGCTTGCTATTGCTAACGAAAAGACGGGAGGGTCTCCTTCCAAGCAGTGGCGTAACAAAACTTTGCAAAGTACATGGAGGGGGCTCCCCACGATCTGGACCCAGTCAAGAGCTCTCAGGTCAGGAGCCCTCCGCCCGTGCACAGTGCCAGAGGAGGCTCCTTGCAGCTTGGGGCCCCTGGCACTGTGGGGGCTAATATTACGCCACTACTGCCGCTTATTGCCTCGCAGTGTCATATTTGCCTAAATGTTTAGCTTCCAGATCTTTTGTCTCGTTCTACTTTTCAATCAGCCCCAGTGTCTTCGGGAGTATATCAATATTTCCTGTATGACTGTAGCCTATTTCCCTTTGCTGTATCTCTGTTTCCAGTGTGCATGTAGAGTCCCATAGTACTCTAAGGACTTCGGCCTGTTTAGATATACTTATCCCTCTTATATAAGCCTTAAAGTTCTCCCATACTCTCCCTATGCTAGGCATAGAACCTGCAATAGGTTTTAAATACTCTGGGGTCGGCAGCCTTATATCAGATTCAAAGGCGGCATCCAGGAGAGCTCCTGATGGGAATGTAAAGTGCCTCCCCCGGCTCTCAATTAAGTGATTTTAGACTTTGATGCTATAGGGGTGTGATCTGATAATGTATGCGAAAGGTTTGCATCTCCAAAAAGAAGCCAGTAATCAAGCCACGACGAGGCATCATGGGCTGAAGAGAAGTATGTGTAGTCTAAAAGATGTGGACTTCTAATTCTCCATATGTCTACCAATCCATTGCGGTGTACCAGTCTGTTGAGTGTCTTGGTAGATGCGCTCTGTGTGCAACCTGCTGTGTTTGAGCGATCCTTCCACAGTATTGAAGTCCTCAACCCAGAATACCATGCTTGTCTCAAGCCAGTTGAACACTTAAAACAGCTTTACAAAACACTCAGTGACGTCTATGTTGCGGATGTTCTTAGTGTGACATATAGCAGCCCGGGTTTATCTTGGATTAAAAGGTATCATCCTTCACCATCTCTTCAGTAGTTATGTGCCGAAAGGATACGTCCTTGTGTATCAATATGGTTACCACTCGCATGTGAGCTGTATGAGGAATAGTACCTGATTGTACTTCAACCTCTAGCACAGTGGTTCCCAAACTTTTGGCTCCTGACTCACCACTGGAAGGCGGGAACCCCCAGCAATTTGTATGATTTAAATTTCAAACATTAAAAGAGTAATTCGAAAAAAATAAACACATATGTGCACGCAAAAACAAATACTCGAATTACTAAGGATTTTAGTATTTTATATTGAAAGAGTTTGCAAAAAAAGGGAAAATGTAATGGGAAGGTTGGTGCTGCATCTCTGTGATTAACTTTTACATAGTTAGTTTTATTTCACAGTACAAGGCTCCTGCCAGGGCCAGAGTGGAAACCCAAAGCAGCCCTGGCAAGTGTTTTCAGACCAGTCCCCATACAGTGCACACTAAGTGCAGTGAGTGTCCTCTCCCCCCAAGAAAAGTCAGGACTCAATGGCGCATTCTACAACACATTTATCATTATATATTGCATTGTATTAGCTTTTAAAGATCAGTAAATGATGATCTTACTATGCACCAGGATACAACAGTCTTTGTTGGGGTTCTTCAATGATTCCCTTATTGTCACCCTTCAACAGTGCCTCTCATCTCTCCATAGCACATCTGTCACATTTATTACATTAGTTTTATAGCATCTCTCATACCATTTTAGGATGTCAGAGCACTTTACATCACACACATATAGAGACAATGAATCATATGTGTAAATCAGTGTAGAGAAAATGTTACATAAGGCAAAGGGGACTACAAGGTGTAGGATTCACATGTCATTCATACTGGTAGGCATTTTTAAAGAGTGCTTGTCTGGAAAAGCACAAACTCAGGATTCGGAACATAACACAGTGCTTAGCATTGACTTTAGCAATAAAAATGTATTTCCACCCAAATAAACTCGTTTAGCAGCATCAGGATAATGAAAGACTGGGAAATCCATAAGTTACTAACTTATGTAGGAAATTATTACAGCTAAAACTAGCCACTTCGCAGACCTTATTCTTAAAAGCTCTAATAAGTCTCGTGATACTTTCAAGATTATTAGAGAGCTCTCCCATCCTGCTTGTGCTGAAAGCCAAATCCAGCCCTCACAAGAACTCTGTGACGGCCTAGCAGTATTCTTTCAGGAAAAAATCAATAAAATAGTTGAGGGAATGAATAGTAAATCTATCCCCATGTAGCCAAGCAAACAGAGATGAGATGGTGGAATTTGCTAGAAACCCCTCTCCGAATGCTACTTTGGACAACTTTGTGGTCCCTTCAAAACATGAATTTTTTATAACAGCCCTTAACACGTCATCAGGATCCCCTCTAGACCCTCTTCCCCATAGAATGGCTAAGAATTTTGAGGCTGATATCTTCCCAGCTCTGCATCAGCTCTGTAACCAATCCCTCCATACAGGCTCCGTACCAAGAAACTGGAAATTGGCGGTTGTGACTCCGTCACTAAAGAAACCAAATCTGGACCCTAACTGCCAAAAGAACTACCGACCTATATCCCTCTTACCATACCCGATAAAGATCATAGAGCGATGGGTCAGCAGATCCCTAGCCCTCTTCCTAGAAACCAATGACCTCTTGGAAGAGGAGCAATTTGGTTTCAGACCAGCTCATGGAACTGAGTCAGCCTTGCTGACAGTCATGGATGACCTACGTATGAGGGCGGACAGGGGAGAATCAGCAATCCTCATCTTGCCGGACCTGTCCGCCGCTTTCGATACGGTGAACCACGGCATCCTGATAAAAAGACTAAAGAACATCGGAGTTGGAGGAGTCGCGCTTGACTGGTTTCAATCTTACTTGATGGATAGATGGCAGGCAGTAGCTATTCCGCCATATCAATCAGAGTTCATTAAAGTTTCGCATGGGGTCCCACAGGGGTCTGCTATCAGTCCCATACTTTTTGACATTTATATGCAACCCCTGATGAGGATCATCAAAAGCCACGGCATCAGCGTGATAAATTACGCAGATGACACTCAGCTAATGATCTCTCTTGATGGAGCCCATGCAAACTCACTGGAGACTTTCCACACCTGCATGTTGGAAATGTCACTTTGGCTAAACCAGAACTCACTACAATTTAACAGTGATAAAACTGAAATACTGCATTGTGTAGTTGGAAGAATCCCTACAAATCTACCTATAGACTTCTGGCCTCAGTTGCTAGGAGATTCGCCTATCCCCGTGAATTCAGCAAGGAATCTCGGAGTCATTATTAACGACACCCTGAGTCTTGAGACCAACGTTAACAAGCAGGTTAGTTGCTGCCTTGCCTTGCTACGAGGATTGCGAAAGCTGCTACCTCTCCTGCCCCTGCAGACCAGAGCTAATATAGTCAGGAGCACCATCCTCAGCCGCCTGGATTACTGTAATGCCCTTTTGCTGGAATCCCCTGCCTATCTCATCTCCAGACTCCAAAGTATCCAGGCGGCTGCAGCCAAACTGGCACTTTCTCGGGAACGAGGATCTTCCACCACTTTTGCCCTAGCTGATCTCCACTGGTTGCCCATACACCAGAGGATCTGTTTTAAATCCTTATGTATTGTCTTCAAGGCAGTCCATGGGCTAGGCCCCCGACCACTCCGAAATAAGTTCATCTGGTATGAGCCGACCTGGTCTCTCCGATCCTCCTTCTTAAACTTTATCAGCATTCCTAGGATCAAGAAAGCTACTTGTGGGGGAAGAGCATTCAGCATAGCCGCAGCGCACTTATGGAATAAGCTCCCTACTGACATCAGAAAAACTAACGAACTGATGGCCTTTCGTAAAAAGGTGAAAACATGGCTCTTCCCTAAAAAACTCTCCAAAAAATTTGAAATACTTCAAAAAGACAAAAATTTAACCAATCAGTCCACTGTCCTCTCTTGTTCCACAGGTTTCTCAGCTATATGTACTTCAGCGCCAGGATGCCTGTAGGGTTGCAGAGCGCTCTACAAATACTATAAATAAATTGTACCATGCAGTGTGTAAGCAGCTCTTTGATGACAGTTTATAGGTCACTGTGCTAGATTATGATTGTCTCTTATGAGCTGCAGAGAAACAAAAGAATTTCTGTGACAAAAGCAGTAACCAACTGACTTATACACATAAAATACTGTTTTTAAAATGCATGATATGCGTTCTTTGCAACAGACATATTAACCCTCTGTGCTACATTAGATAAGTGAAACCTGCCACTGGATAAAACTTTCATCTCTCTCTAGCAGGTACATTAATCACTGGTGTTATCTTGACACTTTTATTGTTGCTCGAAAACTGCTAATTCTACAAGGAACTTGGCAGTGCTTTTAAAACTGCTGCCTGGGGACCCCCTGGGCATGTGTCATGGACCCCTGGGGGTCCACGGACCCCAGTTTGGGAAACACTGCTCGAAGTGGTTGCAGAACACGGTGCTCCGCTTTAGCCTGATGTGAGAAAGTGCCATCTTTCTTGCATGGTATGCCCCCACTTTTTGCTGAATTGCTGAATGTACTTTGACTGAGTGTGCCCTGGACTCCTGCCAATCAGGTGCCCAGGGCCTATGTTCCTTCCCTAAAACAAACAAAACTGGCAAACCCTGGCCACATGTCAGCCCCTGGTAAATGGTACCCTAGGTACCCAGGGCCTTGTGACCAGGGAAGGCCTCTAAGGGCTGCAGCACTCCTTCTGCCACCCTTAGAGGCCCTGTACCCTTACACACACACACTGCCTTTGCAGGCTGAGTGTTTGGGTGCAAGACAAAAACAAAGTCGACATGACACACTTCCCTGTGTGCCATGCCCATCACCTACACTGCCATGGCATACATCAGCCACCCCTCTAGCTGGGTGCCTTATGCCAATGGTGTGTGCACAGGAGCAGGAACCCTGTGCCCCTACAGTGCCCAGGTCCATTCCTGAGCACTGTAAGTGCAGTGCTGCCATTTAAGAGTACATGGTGCTGAGAGCTCGTCAAACACGAGCTCCACAGCACCATAATGGCAACAGTGAAGACTGAGAAGTTTGGTATCAAACTTCTCAGCACATTAAACCCACACTGATGCCAGTGTGGGATTTAATGTGCCAAGCACCCCAGAGGGCATCTTAGAGATGCCCCCTTAAACCTAACCTACAATCCACGTCTGCTCTGAGGCTGCCTGGGCTCCCACACAGCAGACATGTTGCTGGACCCCTGGGCAGGAGAGCCCCTTCTCTCCTGGGCCTGCAACAATGCACATCCTGGGCGAGGTGCTAAATCTCCTCCCCCAGGATGGGCAAGGGGAAGCTTCAAATGCATGCCGCCTCTGTGAGCTTCCCCAGGCCACTGCAACCCCCCACTCTGGCGGGAAGCTTTGGCCGGAAACGGATGTATGACGTTACAACGCACACTTTTACAACGCATGCACTTACAACGCATTTTTTACAACGCATAATCCATTACAACGCATGACATTACAACGCATGACACTACAACGCATTTTTAAAAACTACCTTTACAACGCATTTCCATTACAACGCATAATACCTTTACAACGCATACCATTACAACTCATAATATTGAATTGCATTTAAGGTAAGTATTAGATAGTATAGGGGTAAAAGTTACTTTTCTAACTCCAGGGGGTGCAACAGTAGGGTAAGTGTTGGATAGTATAGGGGTAAAAATTACTATTCTAACTCCAGGGGGTGCAACAGTGGGGTAAGTGTTGGATAGTATAGGGGTAAAAATTACTATTCTAACTCCAGGGGGTGCATCAGTAGGGTAAGTGTTGGATAGTATAGGGGTAAAAATTACTATTCTAACTCCAGGGGGTGCAACAGTAGGGTAAGTGTTGGATAGTATAGGGGTAAAAATTACTATTCTAACTCCAGGGGGTGCAACAGTAGGGTAAGTGTTGGATAGTATAGGGGTAAAAATTACTATTCTAACTCCAGGGGGTGCAACAGTAGGGTAAGTGTTGGATAGTATAGGGGTAAAAATTACTATTCTAACTCCAGGGGGTACAACAGTAGGGTAAGTGTTGGATAGTATAGGGGTAAAAATTACTATTCTAACTCCAGGGGGTGCAACAGTAGGGTAAGTGTTGGATAGTATAGGGGTAAAAATTACTATTCTAACTCCAGGGGGTGCAACAGTAGGGTAAGTGTTGGATAGTATAGGGGTAAAAATTACTATTCTAACTCCAGGGGGTGCAACAGTAGGGTAAGTGTTGGACAGTATAGGGGTAAAAATTACTATTCTAACTCCAGGGGGTGCAACAGTAGGGTAAGTGTTGGATAGTGTAGTGTAATATTATGCGTTGTAATGGTATGCGTTGTAATGGTAGTATGCGTTGTAATGGAATGCGTTGTAAAGGTAGTTTTTAAAAATGCGTTGTAGTGTCATGCGTTGTAATGTCATGCGTTGTAATGGATTATGCGTTGTAAAAAATGCGTTGTAAAGGTAGTGCGTTGTAAAAGTTGTGTTGTAAAGGTTGTTCCCCGCCGGAAACCCCAAATAAGGACAGGGGATGTGCCAGCCTGCCAACCCCACTCCTCAGGTGGGGGAGGCGAGGTGAAGCACATCTCCGGGCTCTCGCCATCTTGAAGATGGGGAGCCCTACCCTATCAGGACTAGGCTACTGCCCCCCTCCCACAGGAGAGAGGCAGGATAGGGGGTGTACCCACCCCAGGACAGGGACCCATTGGTCCCTGCCCTTTACCTACCTGTAACACCCCTAAATCTAGTATTTAGGGGCACCCTGAACCTTCCTTCCCCAGATTCCAGATTCAAAACTACAAAGAAGAGCAAGAAGAAAGAAGACCTGCCCTGCAGCTGCTAAGAAGAGGAAGACACCAACTGCTTTGGCCCCAGCCCTACCAGCCTGTCGACCCTCGAATCTGCTCCTGCTCCAACCCGGCATCTCTTGTGGCCAGCAACCTCACAAACCCCGGAGGACATGGCTACCTTTTGGCTCTAAGCTCCTGGGACTCCCATGAGTAGAGGCTCTACTCAAAACCTACCTCTAATCCCTGGCAGCAGCTCGGAACCGCGAACCCAGCACACTCTGCACTAGCCAAGCCTGGCCAGTGCCGGAGTGGACAAAGACCACGAGGACGACCCCACGGCAACTGTGACCCCGAGTCCGGCACCCAAGGACCTCCCTCGACACTCCTGAAGGAGCCTGCAGCCTCAGAACAAGGTGCCCCCCAACCGCGATCAACAGAGGGTAGAAGTTCCCGACACCAAAATGCACCCCTGCACGCAGCGCCCCGCGGCCCCCTGTGCCCAATCCCGGGGTACCTACCTATCCTCCAACTACCCAACTTACCTCTCAAAGTGGTGGTGGCACCTGAAGAATCCTCGTCCCCGAGCTTGTAGTCTTTTTCTAAACTGGAGATTTCCCATTGAAATCAATTGAGCGCCCGAAGGGTCAAAAGCACCCTGTACCCAGCCGCACGAGTGGCCCTGGCAGTGCAACCTCTACACCTACCTACTTCCCCACTTGCCCTGAGTAAGTGACCAGGAGCCCAGCTCCCACAGCCGCGTGGCTTGCCAGTCAGCAGCCACCAACCAAGGCCCCCCTATCCCTCATAGGATAACATTGGGCCTAACTCTCTCTGCACCCGGCCGCCCTAGAGTCGCTGAGGGTGAACCAACTGTACCTACCTGACTCTGGGGGACCCCTGAGTCTATGCCCAGAACCTCAACTCTGCCAGTCGAGTACTTACCCTTAAACCGATAACGCTATTTTCCTCATAGGGTAACATTGACTGGCTTTTTCCTGAAATTTCTTGTGTGTGGACTTTTCAAATCTTACAATATTCACCAAAAATCAGCCGAGTAACGAAAACGAAATTACTCACCTGCTCTTAGGTGAGCTCCCAGTGCTGGATCTTGGTTCCCAGCACTGACTCTGAAAAATACTTACAACTGTACTTACCCGTAACCCAATTTTCTTCCATAGGAAATCATTGACTGTTTTTCTGTGAAATTTCTTCTAAGTGTCAATTTCTGCAATCTTTAAATATTCTTTAAAAATCGTAAAATATCTGAAAACGTAATTACTTACCTGTTTTGGGTAAAGGTCCCAGTACTGAGTCTAGGCACCCAGTACTGGATTACAAAAGTAACGAGAACATACTGTACCTGCAACTTGAATTTTCTTCCATAGGGAATCATTGACTGTTTTCTTTGAAATATTTTCTAAGTGTCAACTTTTAAAATAGCTAAATATTGTTTAAAAATCATTACAGTAATTAAGTCGACTTTCATCACTTGATTCTGAGGACTGACCCAGGACTGAATCTAGGATCCAGTCCTGGAATTCCAAAAGTAATCCAAAAAGTAATCTGTTGCAAATAACTTGAAATTTCCATTGAGCTCAATGCATTGTTGTGTTTAAAATAGAGTTGCCTATTGCAACCACTTGTAACTGTTTACAAAAGTCAATTGCATATTGCAAAAGAATTTATATGAAACATCTCATTCAGAGAAAGTATATTTTAAATCCAAGTGTTGGTTCTAAAATAAAACAAGCATATATTTTTTATATATAAACCATTGGCCTAGAGTTCAGTTATTGAGTGTGTGAGACCATTCGCTGACTGAGTGTGTACAACAAATGCTTTACACTGTCCTCTGATACTGCCTTACTGCTCGACCAAGCTACCACTTTAGAGAGTAAGGTTATATCTAACTTTAGCCTCTGTCAAACCCTTGGGGACTGTGGACTCTGTACACCCTGTACCTATTAAGGAACAGTATATACAGAGCCACTTTCTCACACCTGAGGGCTGGCCATGCCCCTTCCACGGATTTTATGATTCTGTGGTCCAGTTAGTTTCCCACTATACTTGGGCCTTGTTGTACTGGGTGACAATTTTTTTTTCCCTTCTTTTATTTATTGCTATTCAAAACCAAATACAAACAAACGAAAATAATCGTACGTCACAATATCGTCATACAAAAATAGTCATGAATATTATCCCCACATTCTCTCAGCAAAACCAATAATCATCAAATGATACCAACGACAAACCAAAAAAGAAAAAGAGGAGAAAAAAGAGAAGACAAAAAACAAAAGAAACATAAACCCCATGATACAATTAATCAAGTACATATTGTCACTCTGGGAGACAAGACACCTCAGTGCCATTGCATTTAGACAGCAACTCCTACTAGCCTTGCGCTGCCCCACGCACCATCTAGTCCAGTTCACACTGCATTTCCGCTGCCACTCTTATCTGCAGATATTGCCTCAGTGGCTCTCATATGTCAATCAATCAATCAATCATGACATTTGTAAAGCGCACTATATACCCGCGAGGGTCTCAAGGAGCTGGGGGGGGGGGCCTGCTACTGTTCGAAGAGCCAGGTCTTGAGGATTCTCCTGAAGGTTAGGAGGTCTTCGGTCTGCCGCAGGCGAATGGGGAGGGTGTTCCATGTCTTGGTGGTGAGGTGGGAGAATGATCTGCGGCCGGCGGTCACTCTTCGGATGCGGGGGACGTGGCGAGGGCGCGGTCTGCGGAGCAGAGCTGGCGGGTGGGGGTGTATAGGCTGAGTCGGCTGTTGAGGTACGTTGGACCGGTGTAGTGGAGTGCCTTGTGTGCGTGGGTGAGGAGTTTGAAGGTTAACCTCTTGTTGACAGGGAGCCAGTGCAGGTTTCTCAGGTGGGGTGTGATGTGGCTGCGGCGAGGGATGTCGAGGATCAGGCGTGCGGAGGCGTTCTGGATGCGTTGAAGCCGTTTCAGGAGTTTGGCTGGGGCTCCTGCGTAGAGTGCGTTTCCGTAGTCCAGTCTACTGCTGACGAGGGCCTGGGTGACTGTCCTTCTTGTTTCGGTGGGGATTCACTTGAAGATCCTGCGAAGCATGTGGAGGGTGTTGATGCAGGAGGAGGAGACGGCATTGACCTGCTTCGTCATGGAGAGGGTGGAGTCGAGGATGACCCCTAGGTTGCGTGCGTGGTCTGTGGGTGTTCCTAGTACAGTCGGCCACCAGGAGTCGTCCCAGGACGAGGGGGTGGATCCGAGGATGAGGACCTCCGTCTTGTCCGAGTTCAGCTTCAGTCGGCTGTTCCTCATCCAGTCGACGATGGCCTTCATTCCTTCGTGGAGGTTGGTTTTGGTGGTGTGGGGGTCCTTGGTGAGGGAGAGAATCAGCTGGGTGTCGTCAGCGTAGGAGATGATGTTGAGGTCGTGCCGTCGTACGATGTGGGCGAGTGGTGCTATGTAGACGTTGAACAACGTTGGGCTGAGGGATGAGCCTTGGGGTACGCCGCAGATGATCTCGGTGGCTTCGGAGCGGAAGGGGGAGGTGGACGCTCTGTGTTCTGCCGGAGAGGAAGGAGGAGATCCAGTCCAGGGCCTCCTCTTGGATTCCGGCGTCGTAGAGGCGTGTTAGTAGTGTGCGGTGGCAGACCGTGTCGAAGGCGGCTGACAGGTCCAGGAGGATGAGGGCCGCGGTTTCTCCGTTGTCTGGCAGGTTTCTGATGGCATCGGTGGCGGCGATGAGGGCAGTTTCGGTGCTGTGGTTGCTGCGGAACCCGGACTGGGACGGGTCCAGGATGCTGTTCTCCTCGAGGAAGCTGGTCAGTTGTTTGTTGATGGCCTTTTCGATGATCTTCGCCGGGAACGGGAGCAGGGAGATGGGTTGGAAGTTCTTGAGGTCCTTTGGGTCTGCCTTGGGTTTCTTGAGTAAGGCGTTGATCTCTGCGTGCTTCCAGCTCTCCGGGAAGGTTGCTGTCTCGAAGGAGATGTTTATGGTTTTCCGGAGATGGGGTGCGATGGTGCTGCTGGCTTTGTTGAAGATGTGGTGTGGGCAGGGGTCTTCCGGGGATCCGGAGTGGACGGTGTTCATGATCTTGATAGTTTCGTCGTCGTTGATGTTGGTCCAGGCGATCAGGCGGTTGGTGCGAGTGGTGGTCGTGGGAGCGGGGTCTCAATTGTTGCCGGGGTGGTGACGCCGTTGAAGCTGTCATGGATGTCTGCGATCTTGCGATGGAAGAAGGTGGCCAGCGAGTCGCACAGGTCTTTTGAGGGTGGGATGTCGTTGGTGTTGGAGCTGGGGTTGGAGAGTTCCTTCACGATGTTGAAGAGCTCTTTGCTGTTGTGTGCTTTGTTGTCTAGGCGGTCTTTGAAGGAGGTCTTTTTGGCGTAAATGATGAGGTAGTGGTGTCTGTGGGTGGCGTTCTTGTGGGCTGTGTAGCTTTCCGGTGTTCGTTCAAGGATCCAGTTTTTTTTCAATTTTTCGGCAGGTTCGCTTGGAGGCCTGGAGGTCTTCGGTGAACCAGCTGGCTTTGTTGCTAGTGGGGGTGTTGGAGGGCTTCTTGAACGGGGCGACGGTGTTGGCGCAGTCGCTGATCCACTGTTTGAGGTTGCGAGCGGCGGTGTCGGGTTGGTCGGATCTGCGGGTGGGCTCCGGGCAAGGGCGGTGGAAAGCTGGTCCTCGGTGAATTTGCTCCAGCAGCGGCGCGGCATCTGTTGGGTGCGGTGGTGCGTGGTGGGTTTCCGGAAGGTGAAGTGGATGCAGCGGTGATCGGTCCAGTGGAGCTCGGTGGTGTGGTTGAAGGAGACGTGGGAGCTTGCTAAGAAGATGGGGTCAAGCGTGTGGCCGGCGGAGTGGGTGGGTGTAGTGACGAGTTGTCTGAGTCCGAGGTTGGCGAGGTTGGCGATCAGGGTGGAGAAGTTGGTACCGTTGTTGTTCTCGAGGTGGAAGTTCAGGTCCCCGAGGAGGATGTAGTCTGTGGAGGTGAGGGTGTGTGTGCTGACAAGGTCGGTGATGGAGTCGCTGAACTGTGCTCGTGGTCCGAGGGGTCTGTAGATGAGGGTTCCTCTGAGGGTGGTGTTGGGATCGGTGTGGATCTGGAAGTGCAGGTGTTCGGCGGTGCTGAGGGTGTCGTCGGTGTTGGTTGAGACTTTGAGAAAGTTCCTATTGACGATGGCGATTCCTCCTCCTACTCCATTGGTGTGGTCCCTGCGGGTGATCTTATAGCCTTCCGGGATGGCTATGGCGATGTCGGGTGCCGAGGCGAGGGTCAGCCAGGTCTCCGTCAGGAAGGCGACGTCTGGGGTGTTGGAGTCCAGTAGGTTCCAGAGTTCCATGGCGTGTTTGCATGCGGAGCGGGTGTTGAGAAGGATGCATCTGAGGTAGTTGGATTCTTTGGTAGGTGGGTTGGCGGGCCGGATGCTGGTGAAGCTGCAGTTCCGGCAGGAGCAGGGTCCTTGGGTGCGCTTCGGGGCGGCCAGGCTGCAGGTGGGTGATCGTCTGGTGTTGAGTGCGTGGAGGGTGCTGGAGTCGTAGCAGAGGCGGGCGTCGTGGCGATCGCGGGGGCCAGGGGTCCTGGCACTGGGCGCGGACCGTCGGGCCCCTACTGGGTGAGTTATTTGGTGCTGGAGACGACGAATAGACCTGAGGTTGGCGCTCTAGTTGACATTCTAAGCTCAAATGGTCTGGTGGAGTTCACATCAACATATAAGATGGAATCTTTTACACATCCAACATAATTCCCACTGACTGGGTGATTGCTTGGGGATTTCTTTTGGAATCCAAGACTTCCTTGTAATGCAAAGAGATCCAAGGAAGACAGAAATAAATTCACAAGGTCGTGGATTAGAATGTATGTTGAAAATCTTAATGTGGCCCTGAGTCAGAAATTACAAGGTAGACTAACTCATACTTATGTAGAGATTAACTACACAGTTTGAGGACTGGATTATCACAACAATAGATGCTGTGGCTCCAGATAAAGAGAAATGCCACAAAAGTGACCTGGTAGCAGAGAAGCCTCAATGGAAAATACTAGAGAATGGCTTTTAGTACTAACCCTATACTGACATATTCTCTTAAATGAAAAATATCCAAGAATTTCTGTTGGAAATTCACATCAGACAGACGTTTCTGGGGTACAAAACATGGAGACCTAGCCATCTGTAGAGCTGTGTGAAGCTATTTAGTTATATTTTGAGGAAAAGACACAACAAAATGTAACAATTATTTTTCAGACAACTGCCCCGGGTTAGTGGGTGCCATGAAAGTAGATAACCCCCATTACTAAGTGTTATCCAAGTACGTGACAGGAAGGAGATAACATGTTTCATACGTTGTTAAATTAGGGTCTTCTAATGACCTTGTTGCTGTGTCAATATTCAGTCTAGCAGGGGCCTAAATTGCCTCTTGGCTAGTGGAGTTATATAATATGGCTCTGGATTTGGGCATAGTGTACAAAGCACAGAAGGAACCTGTGTTAGTCCCACTGCTGACAAAAGCCTATCGCAGACCCAAAGTTATTAAGTAACTATCGCCCGGCATCCCTTCCACTTTTTTGAGTACTAAATAAAGTTCAACATTTCCAGTTATCATCACTCATAGAAGGCAACAATTTACTGAATGTGACTCAGCCTCAAATTCCCATAGAGGCCCTGGTAATGGTTATAAATGACATTGTTATGCTCCTGGACAGAGAAAGAAGTGTGGCACTAAATTTGATAACCATAAGAGCAGCTGTTGATAGATTTCTCATCGCACCATCTGTGTCAAGCTCAATGCAATTGGGGTTGTTGATCAAGCACTGAAGTGGTTTGGGTGATTTCCGTCAAACTGAACACAATCGTTAATCACGAGAATAAACTATTCAAGTATAAACTATTCAAGTATAAGGCAAAAGAGTTAAGGTTCAGAGTTCCACAAGGGTACACATTGAGTCCCACCTTACTAAACATTTAGAAGACACCGCTAGCAGACCATATTCACAACCGGAGATTTGTGTTAGTATCATATGCAGATGAAACGCAAATCGATGTCTCTTTGGTGAATGATTCTACAGGGACTGGGAAAAGCTTTCAAGATAATCTGAGGGCAGTGGCAAGTTGGATGAAAAATCATTTGCTTCAATTGAACGGACATAAAACAGAGTTACTGCTGTTCAGAGGGCTTTCTCTGATTTGTCCCCTAAATGGTGGCCACATGAATGAGAAGCCACTCCAATTCCAAACGAAGCAGTAAAAATGTGGGCATTGTGATGGACTTGACATTCTCCTATACTAAATAATTCAATGCCATTATATCTTTGTGCTTTTATTATTTAAGGATTCTCTGTAAAGTGCTACAACTTTATCTGACAGCTACCGACGCGAGGTGGTCTGCACAGTGTAATGACGGGACGACAGAGAAAATAAAGTAAGCGACCAGCTTTATTCAAATTAGAGATCGGAATGCCGTTGGAATCCTATCGTGCATTGGCAACTGCAATTCTCTGTATTTAGGACTTCCGAAGAAGCCTGTTCAGATCAGCCACTAGATGCAGAAAGCCTCTGCTAGAGACTTATTAGGTTTACCTCTTGGTAGCTGTGCTTCACGTCATTCAAACTATATTGGAATCAGGTCCAAAAATGACGAGGTTTTAAGGCCCTCTGTCACAGAGCAGTCTACAAAAAGTGTCCTCTCTTTATTCAAGCAAGACTGACAGCTTATCACCCTAAATCACTCTAAGCTTTGCTGAAGCTGGGCTTCTGGCAGGTCCACATATTTCTTACTCTAGAATGGGGTGGACCCAAACATTTTCCTTATTGGCGCCAGTAGCGGCTGGCAGGGAATGAGGGTGGAGGGGTGAGGGAATGAGGGTAGCGGGGGTGGGGGCGATATATAATATAAAAAAACAAACAACTTACCTCTTCTTCCGACGGCCGTCTCTCCTCGCTTCTCTGGAGTCCAGGAACCAGGAAGCAACCAGACTCCCCATAGCCAATCACAACGCTGCAATGCAGCGTTGTGATTGGTCTGAGTGTCGTGGATAGGTGCTTAGATGGGGACTGGGGGCCTGAGCATGTACCCCACCAGGATGTGTAATGCAATCTGGTGGAGAACATGCTATGTGCGCATGACTGTCTGGCCGGGCCCAGACGGCCGGCCAAGCAGTCATGTGCACTTAGTGGGCACAAACTAATCCTCCCCCTGTGCCTCCAACCCCGCCCCACCCTAACCCAGCCCCTATCCTGCGAAAAATAAAATGGTAGCAACGTTATTATCATTTTATTTTTCCTGCTCCAAGAGCAGTGGGACGACGCTCCTCCGCCTTAGTGGAGGAGCCGCCCCTGTCTGGCGTCCAAGTTGTGTAATACCCTACATAACAACCTACCTGCTGAAGAAAACTTTCTAAAATTTGCCAAAAGCTTAAAAACGTGCCATTTTCACTAACCTTGAATTGTATTCCCAATAGCGGCAGGACACCCTGGGGGTAGCTGTTTGTGCTTTAAAATGATTACAATCTCATTTAATTTTTCATGCTGTATGGCAACAATCCAGCAAAGTTTTGTGCTAAGTAGGCAGAGCTATTCCCACCTTCTGTTCATCAAATTATCCGAAGAACAGGCATTTTCCCAAACGAGACCCGCGAGCGCCATTGCACTGATTTAATATATACAGGAGATAATTCATTAGCGGGATATGAATTATGTCTCAGTCAGAAACAATCAGCTCCAGTTAATGAAGTGACAGCTCTGACCTGCTTGTAGATCAGTCTCTGAGGCCTCCATCATACTTCATGTCTTGTACTCACGCCGCGGCCAATCCCTTATGACTGGTGCAGGCGAATAGCGCTGTTCGGCTATCTCGTACACGAAAGCCGATGCATGCAGTAAGGTGATACTGCTGTTAGAGACTCATTAAGGTACTGATACTGCAGGGTGTGGTATTTACTGGGTACGGCATCACCTTACCGTTCCAAAGGCCTGCTCTTCAGAAGGGCAGTTGACAAAGTAATACTGCACTACCGCCACAAAAAGAAATTCTGATAGGTAATACCTGGAAAAATGTGTGCCAGGAAAAAGTTTAAAATGTATGCACTACTTGTAAATCTAATTCAGGCACAAACATCTGTTTGTGATTAAATTGTGGTTACTAGCTGCCTTGTAATGAGGGCCTTAATTTCAGAATCCTTACATCCGACAACTCAGAATACGACATTCCTGGATATAGCTTGCACTCCGAGTAGTGGAAAAGCAGACACGCCAACAGACCTGAGTCAGGCGGGAGACTCCCAGTTTGTGATGTCAAAATGTATGTTATTTTGTCTCCCACCTAAAATGTCCTCTGCTTCAATAGAAATCAATGGGAGGAATACATTCTCCAGATTATTTTTTTTAAATCTTCCACCTGCATTCTCTCCAAAATTTCCCTGTAGCCCACCATGGTCCTATCAAAGAAAATTCAGCTCACATGCCTAATTGAAAAATTAAGCAAAAAAAGAAGCAATGCATAATATTATGAGTTTAAGTGAAAAAAGATTCTCCCCCCCATCAAAATATGGAGTTTATATAGACTTTGAAACATTGGGATCAATGGAGAACACATGACAGAAACTCAGACGGTAAGCTTACTGAAGGTGTAAAAAGTCCTCATGAGGAGGGCGCAAAATAATTTTAAAAAGATGCAAAAAACGGAAACTTCAAAACTATGAGCTGGCTATTTGTGAATCCTCGTTTGTGCTACCAAGAACAAATGAGATTTTAAATATGTCATAGGCGGCGAGGTTTACAAAGCTATGGTTAACTTAGTCATGTAAGATAGTGTCGGCCATGATGGGAATGCTAAGGCACCTGCGTGCTGTTTCTTAGTCGTTTTGCTACAGTTCGAATTTTCAATATATCATTGTCTCCAATCTTTTGAACACTTTATTCTGCTCATCAGTTACACCTCCCATTTAACAACATTTCCATATGACCATATTCTCTACCCAACCATTCAACCACACGGCTTCGACACGTTTCACCTTTCTGGAATGCATCTCCAAACTATTGCATAGGATTCACTGTTCCATGGATGTTCCTCCCAGCATTCGTGAAGAATTACCCAGGACTGTTTCAGCTCTGACTGGCTTCAACCATACTGGATTACACTTGCAACGCAAACCTCGTTTGTGTATATGAATACGAATCAAACTTCCTACTATCAACGTCCTGGACGAAACTTTTTTGGCACACGTCAGGCTTACTTTGCACCTAAACTGCTTTACCCTATGAGAAATATCAATTTGTTAAATGCCAATGATCTGAACCATTTTAGATCAATCTCTCCCCTTCCATACTTCTCATAAGTCTTGGAAAGAATTGCTTCCATACAGGTTCAGGAATATATAGCAAAATATTTCATCCATTCCAAATCGATTTCGGACCCGTCAAAAGGATAGAACTGATGGTTCTTTCAATTATTGGCTCATCTAAGATGTAATGTGGATGTTGTCGTTGTTCTCTTATTAGACCTATCAGCAGCGTTCAACACCATTGACGATACCTTCTTAATGAAACGGCTAGTGGCGGTCAGTTTTCAAGGACAGGTGATCAATTGGCTTCAAACCTTTTTGACCAATAGATACAAGATACTCAGCCATTCCACTATTGATTCGCTGTTGAAGGTTGGGGTTCTAATTCCCTTGGCTGCATAGTTTTTATTCCACCTCATGGCTCCTTAATCCACCACCACACACTCCCAGCCCCTTTATCGCACGCAGTCTTGCAGGTTTCTAGTTTTGCTATTTTTAACAGTTTTTCCATCTTTCTCCTTCTTTCCCTCTTTTGTTTTTTTCTGGCCACTGCCCTCGATCATAATTGGCTGAGGAAAAAAAAGTGCCAGCCCCCAAAAATGAGTGACGGTGGGCCCTACCTGCAACCAATGGCTCAAATTAAGCACTCTCCATTGAGAATGCTTATATTGCAAATACAGCTTTGCATAAGGGACATGTAGTGTTGCAGCGGTGCTCGAGGCATAGTGCGCATCCAGATATCATCTGCAGAGACGCGGGCCAGTAGCGTGCGTTCTAGCCGGCCTTCACGTGTGCAGCACCAAAAAATGGCGGCCACTTCAAAGCAACGTACAGCTTTGCATCTCAGATATAATGTGGGAGGGGATGTGGCCTAACGGCTAGAGGGTCAACCTTCAAGCTGGGGAATCTGGTTCGAATCTCGGCAGTGACGCTCAAAATCCTGTGATTCTGGGAAAATCACTTAATCTCCCTGTGTCTAACAAAAATTAATGTTTCCGCCTGTAACGCAACTGGTGCTTATGTAAAGCGCTCTGATACCATCGGGTCAAGTTCCTGCTATATAAAACAAAAAACAAAACAAAAATGTGTTCCACAAGGCTGCTGCTCAGTGTTGTAACAAGGTTGCCATGGTCCCTACTGCAAGCTACAAAATCGACCCGACCCTTCTGTTGTCAATACAAGACAGCTGCAGCTAGAGATAAGTGGATCCCCCGCCACAGTATCGTTGTGTCGGGCTAGCCTCCCTGAGCCCAAAATGCTCGTTCCCATCCTGTGGACCGTTTCTATTGCAGATATATCACCCGCAACCTGCATTTTTTATCGGCATTTAAAGGCTGAAGGCCTGTCGAGCCCTACAGAGTGGGAACTTTAAACACCTATAGCTTTGGCGCATTTATTCTCATTTATATAACCCATCCTTTCTCAAACGCACCTGATCTTCACCTCCTAAACTGTCCCTCTCTCATTGTCACGCACTCTGGCCTCTCCAGTCTCTAAGCAGTAACCAGGGCCACTGGAATTAAGCGCATCTGAGGCAGTGGCATTTTTGGCAAAGTCATGAATTTGCACCACTTGCCACATAATCCATCATCTGCTACATAATCTGCAGATTTTAACAAAAAATGTTGTTTCTACCTCAAAAGGATCAAAAGTTGCAACAACAAAAAAAGCTGTGATACGTGTTAGTGCGGAATTGACCGCCCTTTACAAAGGTTCACAGGTCACCTTTCAATAGCTTATTCCTGTGTTTGTGTGTTAAAGTGGTACCAGCAAGGTCAAATCTTTTTGCTAAGACAGTGTTAGGATAGGTACGAATAAAAAAGAATGAAGTCATTCTATCATAATATGTGGCGCAGTACGCCACATAATTTGGCTCTCCTTGCTGCACAATTTGGTACTCTCCTACCGCATAATTCCAGTGGCCCTGGTAACGCCCATCTCTCTAGATTTTCTTTCTGCCGCATAATTCCAGTGGCCCTGGTAACACTCATCTCTCTAGATTTCCTTTCTGCCGCATAATTCCAGTGGTTCTGGTAACACTCATCTCTCTAGATTTTCTTTCTGCCGCATAATTCCAGTGGCCCTGGTAATACTCATCTTTCTAGATTTTCTTTCTGCCGCATAATTCCAGTGGCCCTGGTACTACTCATCTTTCTAGATTTTCTTTCTGCCGCATAATTCCAGTGGCCCTGGTAATGCCCATCTCCCTAGATGTTCTTTCTGCCGCATAATTCCAGTGGCCCTGGTAATGGCCATCTCCCTAGATTTTCTTTCTGCCGCATAATTCCAGTGGCCCTGGTAATACCCATCTCTCTTGATTTTCTTTCGCCTCTTCTCCTCTGCTTCCTAATTCGCCCCTGGCTCGCTTCGCCTCTCCCTCCCGCCTTAAAACCCGAGCCACGAAGCTGCAAAGTGCTGCCACAAATCCTTAAACGGAAAGCCCTCAAGCGCGCCCCCGGCGACGCGCATATGCGCCGCGGCGCTGATTGCTATTCCGGGCCAGGCCTGTCCTCTTGTCAAAGCCATTAGACGCCAGGTGAAAAGCCATTTAAGAGAGAGAGGGGGGGAAGGCAGCGGGAAGGCGAGGGGATCGTTACCTGACTGTCCAGACAGACGGCACGCGCACGCGACAGCAGAGAGGAGAGGGAGACCCCTCCTCAATGAGCCGCAGAGCCGAAAAGAGCGCCGTGACCCCCCTGGGCACAAGAGAGGCGAAGGCAAGGCCTGCTTTCAAATCTCTTGCCTTGAGAAACACTGCGTAACGTGACAGCTTTTTTGCCGTTCCTAAGCGCTATGAACAAAGGAGTTTAATGTTACTTGATTTAAACGCCAGTTTATTGAGCATGGGCGGGTGGCATTTTGAGTTGGCATTGCAGGATGCAACAAGACCCACGTTACATACAGGGCGCGCTGCCCATGTGAGCGCCGCGGTGCACCTCAACTGGGGGCGTCTGGCACAGCTCGAGAGAGTGCCGCCCATGTGCCGTGCCCACAGCAGCTGTGAACATCCGCCTGCCCTGGGGGAGCACAAGAATGATAGGTGACCCGGCTGTGGGAAGCCACTGGTCAACCTTTGACTGGGCAGGTGGCAACCTGGCATGCATCTAGAGGGCTGAGCGCCCCCTGTAGGCTGGTGCAGTGAGTCACTCCACCTGCTGCCTGCAGGGGGTGCATGGGGGTCCTGGGACCCACTTTCCCCCATGCCCATGGGTAAAATAGGGGGTGCACTGCTAGTATGGCCTTAGGGCTGTGTGTCCTCATTTGCATGGGGGCCAGAATCCATGCAAATGAGGGAACACCACCTCATGATCACGCTGGTATACAATGTGTGCATGCACTGCACGATCCGTATTATAGAAGGGGGTCACACAAACACCTGTGCCCCTTTTTGTAGTACCAAATTTCCATGGTGGAGAAAGAAGTGGGCGCAAGCTTAGAAGTGGGGGCAAACGCCGCTAGCGCTGCTGGGACATTTCCTGTACCATGGCCTCAGATGTCAGCAGGAACGAGTCGCCGAGCTACTTACAGGCTCCAGTCAAATCATGAAGTCATCGTCCCACCCCCTTCTACATGCACGAACTCAAGAAACTGCAAAGAACACATCTGATTCAGAAAGGAGGGGCCCAAACCTGTGTGTATCCTTAATTAATATGAGAAGTGTCCATATTTTTGGACATGAGAGCCCCCAAAATCTTGATAAAGTGAAAACAAGCTGTTATCCTAACACACAACAAACAATGACAAACTCATATGGGCCGGTAAATGGGGCATATTAGTTCCTCAAGTTGGACTTTTGGGGAACCCTCATTTACAACGAATGCAAACCCAGCGATTCATCAAAAAACATTCCAGCCCGCAGAGCACCACGAAAAAACACGTGACTGAGATTTGGTTTCTCATTGGCTGCTGCGGGATTCCAAGAATCCAAAATGCCAATCAGGAGGTGTTGGCCATTCTCCAGAGTGTGATGTTTGGGAGTGAAGACATATTCATTATTTGTGTGACTTGAAAGCAACACTGTGAATGAATCAAAGCAAGTCTGCAGGGACCGCGAGGCAGGGGTCTGACACCACAACCCTGCTGTCTGCAACTCACACCCACTACAACGCGGCCATTTCCACGCATAACATTAACCACGCATGCATTACAACGCTAACTGAGTACCTCAGTACTAGAGTTGTGCGCAATTTGCTTTTGCATAATTATATGAAATTGTAGAAAAATTACTTGAAATTACATGAAATGTAGATCCGTTCTTTAGCTCTATATTTTAGTGTCAAATGTGTCCTTATGTCGGTTTTTGACCTGAAGAAACATTTTGCTGTGAAAAATAGCTTGAAAATGACGAGTGGCGCGAACAACAGCTGATTGCATTTGGCCATTCGCATCGTTCCTGGGCACTCGCTGTAACATTTTGAAAGGAGTGACAACTTGCGTAATGGCGTAATTTCAGGAATGTGGCCTAATGGCGAGAGCAGTCGACCTTAAACTGGGGAACAGAGTAGGAGTCTCGTCAAGGGCGCTCAAAATCCTGTCAAACTGGGAAAATCACTTAATCTTCCCGCATGTAATAAAATGAATGTGTCCATCTTTAACGCAACCGGTGCTCATGTAAAGCGCTCTGACACCTTCAAAACGAGTTCATGCTGTATAAAGTCCCACACCCAAAAAAACACACAGATTTTAAAATTCTCAAATTTACACAAATTATGCCAGTGTAATTTAAATTTCACCCAAGTTTAGTTAGTACATGCTTCATAACGAGCCTTTCTATGCGTGCATATGTTCAGAACGGGGTCATGACATGGGCCAGACCTCTATGCTATAGTATAGTACAACCTTTTGTCTTTAAGGTGATTGGTATCGCTTGAAATTTAAGAAAGGCGTAACACATCTCTTTCCGCAGTGAGGCGGGCCTTAAGACTGCCCCGTCAGAGTAGCTTAACTGAGGGTGCTAACAGGGCAGCAAAATGGAAGATCTCACACTACAGTCAAGCATAACATAATGTGGCCTTCTGTATGAAGGGGCAGTGGTGAATGAAGCAAGAGACCTTTGCGATGCTCAAACACTCTACTTCTAATTCCACCCAAATTCAAGAAAGAAAAATCACTCACCCGATCGTTCTCTGGGAATGCACCTAGAATATGGAATGCCCTGCCACAGGAGCACGTACCACTCAATCTTTGCTACACTACAGGAAAAACCTCAAACTACTTCTCCTCAACAAATACCTGGACTCTACCTCCTAAACCAGTCGACGTCGTTGATGGGCCTGAACATCACTACCTCTGGATAGAACTGTGCATTTACCCCTCTTACAATCGCTACCTCTGAACTCTTTCGCACAGCCACTACAACACCTATTGTATATTTGTATAATATACATTGCATCATATTTATACCCCGTATACTCTCTTCTATACTACCTGTAAATGCTGCTGTTCAAACACTGTAAAACGCTCTGATACCTTCGGGTCAAGTTCGTGCTATATAAAACTCGAAAATAAATAAATAAATGAACTTTGAAAATGAATGGTTAAGCTGTGAGATAAGTTACACTCTCCATGCGACATTAAAAAAACT
This sequence comes from Triturus cristatus, assembly GCF_964204655.1. Classification (NCBI taxonomy): domain Eukaryota; kingdom Metazoa; phylum Chordata; class Amphibia; order Caudata; family Salamandridae; genus Triturus; species Triturus cristatus. The sequence goes on from NC_140595.1 coordinate 64,328,112, forward strand.
CTATGTGTGTCTTCACAATGTTTCTATCTTTTGCTTGCAACAGTGAACCCTTGCTTCACAGACTCGGTGAGCCAGCAAGTGATTTAATATGCTTGAAAAAAATGCTGCACTGGGGACGTTATTCGTTACGATGCCCGCAAACAAGACTGTTTCAAGACTCATTAAAATTGATTTTATAGCTACGTTTTATTCTCATCAATTATTTCTGAGTTACTGCAAGAATGAAAATAATCAAGCAAAACAAGGTCAGACTGTACATTTCCAGTCCTTCGGAGGAGGTCCTCCGTGGACTTCTTCTGTTAATGTTGACGTTATTAATGCCGTTCCTTGTCCAATTAGCATTAAGAGGACATATGATCAATGCCGCTGCCCAACGAGGCGGAAGGTGTGTGTGTTGGGTCCTGGGGATAGCTATGACCTTTTGCTGGTCAATATTTCAGTTCATATCTATGGGGTGCTGAGTTTACTTTTAGAACAGATCACAAAGACCTGATTGATTTGTTGGCTACTAAAGGGGCAGGTTGGGCCATGCCTCAGATTGCCAAGCAGCGGTGTAGACTTCAGACAAATACCTTAATAGTGGAGCATGAGCCTGATGTACCTAACGAGACAGCCGATGAAGAAGTAGAGTCAGATAGTTCAACCGAAGATGAGGTTGACGAGCATTTGCCATGTGTGGTTGCAGCATCTCGGAAGAGGCTCTGACGGAGGAAGAATGGAAACGATGCAAGAGGTAAGACAACGTTCTGAGTATCATGACTCAGTGTGGGCAGCGTTGACCAAAGGAGAAGGGTGTAAATACAAAAGAAGGAGAATAGTTCCAGAGGGCTCATGAGCTCAACTTTGATGATGGAGTGGTGAGAATATCAGGTTCGTTGGCAGTCCCAGTGAGCTTGAGGAGGAAAGTGTAAGTTTACAAATGAAGATCTGGTGGTTAGCAAGAGCTGTGAAGTTTAGGATTAGGGAATATCTTTGGTTGACAGCGTTAGACATGGATGTGAAAAAGTTTGTGAGGTCTTGAGCTCCTTGACCGGCAAGTGATAAATCCCACGTGACCATTTCATGTCTGGTGGATCCAGTTAAAATTCCCAAGTGGCCATGGAGCAGACTGTCCACGGATTGCTGGACCTTTTAGATTTTTAGGAGTGTCTATATCCAAAGTAGTGTGGCTATATTATTGTTCCAGGAAGATAGAAGTGCAGTTTGTTTAAAATGTAAACAACAAAGTCATTGTGGAATTTAAGAAGCATGTATCTGGTCATGAAGGCTAAATGGATGAGGTGGTCATGGTCAGTCAGCTTTTATCAAGATGGAATTGTTTTGGGGAAGATTGGCATAAGCATGCTCATATATCTTTGTACCATCCCAGGAGCAATGGTTTGGGTGAGGGGTTTAATACAGTTTAAAAAAAAAACACAATGTGCAATTATCTATGGTTGAAGGGTTTGGATTGTAAAATATTGAGATATTGTAGGCAGTTTGGACAGTGCTGCATGACAAAAGAGTTGTTGCATCGGTGGTTGTATTCAGAGGCAGAGTAGCTGTGTATCCCGTCTGTACAGTGATGAATGGGACAAAACATTAAACCAGGGGATAATTTAGTGGAAAGCAGATTTCATTTATAGGGTAAGTGGAAGTATGAGAGTCTCAAGAAGGATGTGCAGGTAGGAGATTGGTTGAGAATCTACAAGTTGGGGTATGTAAAGATGCATCAAGGATTTCCAAATTTAAGAGAGTGGGTGAATCAAAAGACGCGGCTGTGAAGTGCAAGGTGGTAAGATGTGGAATAGAAGCAACATGTGATCCCCTAAGGAGTAAGGAATGTAGTGTGAGAGGCTAGGGTGAGCAGACTGTGGCCAACTTAACTCAGCAACGTCTCCACCTCATATCAAACGAGCGGAGCGCCAGGTGAAACACTAAGTAGGAAGTCTGGGCTTCCCAGATATTTCAATGTTTATGCCATGGCTTAAATCCTTCTGCTATTCCTCACTTCTTCTGTATATAGTTTGAGGGTTATAAAGTAAGGTAGATGTGCTAGACCATGAGTTTGCAGTATGTTCTTCTATTGCAGGGCGTATTTGTTATTGTGGATAGAAAGTTGGCACATTTCTCCAGTGTGTGCTGCTTCCTGGCTCTTGAACCTGTTGGCTGGACTGTTACTTTTCTCCAGAAATATCCTTTTACACGCAGTGCCTGCCTGCCCTCCACCACCACCATTTCAGTGATGTTTGGCGGCATGCCAGTAGCAAGCCCTCTCCTCCAACCACCCCCAGACCTCAGGGGGGTTGTCATCAAGAAGAGACAAAGATCTAAAGGGGCTTCCAATGTCAACGGGTGCCGCCACTTTGAAGTTTTCTTGCGGGTGGGTGGGAGATTTATGTAAATTTATTCCACGACGTCCTATGAGATCCATCAAAGCTGAGTCGGCAGAGGCTTCTGTGAGTCCCTCCCCCCAACAGACACAAGCCAGCTGAGGACTCCTGGACACAGTTCATTAGCGCAATCGACTTTGATGCGGTTTGCGCCTGGAGGATTCGCACAGCCCCCCCTCCACATGCAGATGAGGCGCGCCTTGAGCACTGAGCAGCGGCGTTTCAGGCCAAGGGCACCTTAGAAGTAAACTTGAGCCCTTCTCTTCCGTCTCCGACTTCCACGGTGATCTGTGCCACCTTTGGAGACGGCCCTGTTTGTCGAACTCAATGGATTGCTATTTCAGACCCTCTATACACAAGTCGAGCCTGTCGTGTATAGTCACATTTTTTAAGCCATTCCTTTATTTAAATGTAGGCCTGATTTTTAAAGTGTAGACGCCCAAGGACTTTCTTAGGAGCTCACCACGGCGGCAGCTGAATGGCAGGCCACTGAATACCACAGGTGCCTAGTCTGCCTCTTTCTTTCACCACCCTGCAACGCCAGTCTCTTTATCTTATTCTTAGACGTTCTTTTTCATCCTGCTTTCCCTTGTCGGTGTTTTCCCAACTTTCTCCACCTCTTTCTCTCTTTTCTGTCATTGTCTCGCTCTGGGTCAGAGTCTGAGGATGAACAATAAGCCCCGGTTTTGTCTTCACCTAAACGATGGGATGCCCCTTTCTGTGGCAATGAGAGTGAAGAAATCCTGACTGGGGCCAGAGGGATAATATTTCTTTTTTTCTCTCCGATGCAGTTCACCTTCCTCTCTCAGTGAAGGTCATTGCTGGAACGGGTTTGAGACCAGGCCTAGTGCTGACACAGAGTCTACATCTGGACCAGCGGCAGGTTTGAGATATGCCACAGACCTGCCTGGCTTGGTGCTTGCCTCTTCCGTCTCCCCTTGGGCACCAGACCTGACCATGTACACCTGACGTTTCCTTTTGGGCATCGGACTTGACCATGAACATCTGACATCTCCACTTGGGCACCAGACATGGCCATGAACATCTGACATCTCCACTTGGGCACCAGACATGCCCATGAACATCTGACATCTCCACTTGGGCACCAGACATGGCCATGAACATCTGATGTCTCCCCTTGTACAGCAGATTAGGTATTTCAACGCCTCGTCAGGGGTAGTAATCGCTATGTGAATACAATTACAATACATTTTTGATTATATACAAACAACTTTATTTACGATATTGGGTCCAATCCTCATACTGGTAGCTTTAATGTTACACTTAAAATGCAAGTAAAAGCATTTCTTGCATTTGTAATGTTAAAATCTTCCGCATTTGATTGGGTTCGTGATCTTAGCTTGCCTCCTCCTGTGCGGGTTCCAGTCAGTGTCTGGCAGTGGGTGGTGTGAGCCAGGGGTGGGGACAGCACAGTCAGGGAGAGGGCCAGTGTGCAGCAGGTGCAGTGTCTCTGGGTCCGGGCTACTGCAGCAAGGGGTAGAGAGAGCCTCAGCAGTGGAGTGAGGGAATATTCCTTCATTTAATTTATAACATGCACACAGCAGGCGGACCAGGGTCCAGGAGCCTTGTTTCAGGATGTCTGCAGACCTGAAGGGCTGAGCAGTGGGGAGGGGGCAGAGTGAGGTGGGTGCTGGGAAAAGAAATGCCAACTGCCCCACGTTGCACACTTGGGTAGGAGAGTGCAGCGAGTGATGCTACATGGGGGCAGATTTACAAGCCCCTTGAGCCACTTTTGCGTCACTTTCGACATGGGAAAAGTGACGCAAAAGTGGCGCATGGGGCTTGTAAATCTGCCCCATAGTGTCTCTGGCGCCAGTAGGGTTGGGGCTGTTTCTTTCACTTCAGTTTCATCAGTGGGGAGAGGCATGCAGGTACACTGTAGCGTGGCTGGGTCCAGGACCCCCCTAGTCGGATGCCCTAGTCGCTGTGACACTGCCAACCATGTCACTCTCCCAAACCCTATCCCAGTGCTTCTACCATCTCCATACCTATCACCGTCCGTGGTCCTATCAAAATGTAGTCCCGCACACACTGCTGACTCCACCAGTGACCCTCAGCATCTAAGCCCGTGGCTAGCCATCTTGGACCATCTCTAGCCTGATAACATGCATCCCTGGCATAAAGGTCGCAATTCTTGGCATACTATGGGCAATTATAATAAAACTGTGCTGAACGCGCATACTGACACCGTTTTTCAAAGTTTTCTTGAAGACAGTAGCGCCCAAACACCTCTAGTGAGGGTCAGGCTTGTATGCGCCCCGTGAAGCTATTGGAGTATATCACGAGCAATCCTTCACACGTTATGTCTTTTTTGCAAGTCTAGGTACAAGTTGCACTATTTGGGACTATTTACATGTTTTTGATGGGAGAACTCACCCACCCACCTCCTCAAATGTCCTCTGAAACATCTATGGCTCGCTCACTTCACTCTTTTGCTGTGTAAATACATACTAGGTATTTACGCAACACCACCATGGACATCATTTAGGGGTTGCAGCTGCAACCCCTGACCTACCCTTGCAACCCGTGGCTCTGCCTTTCTGACCCCTGGCTTCAAAGGTAACAAAATCAGTGTCAGGAACACAGTGACAGCTCGTCCTTATGGTCATCGGTTGGGGTGCCACTATCTTTTTTTATTTTAATTGCTTTTATTACACTAAGAGTACATAATATAGCATTATTCACTATTACTTTAATAAAACATGGAGTACAGTTAGCTGGAATATGACCTTCCCAGACAGCTGAGTTAAGTAAAGGGGTGCAAGTGTGTTTATGTGAGAGAGAGAGTATGTGTAGTGTGTATGTATAAGCATGTGCGTGTGAGTGAAGTGAAGGTCAAAGGGCGTGTGATGTCACTTCTGCTATCCCTGGCATTTTGGTGAACTGACGTCCATGCACACGGCTGTTAGACATTTCCAGGCATCACTATTGACTGCTGCTCATTAGAACACCTCGGCTTTGAAAGTTCTCCATCCATGGCTGACTATGCCACTGCTCCATGAGGCATTTGGCCCCCACTGGCACAAAAACCTGTCACCGATCTGAATAGATTTGATGTGAGATCACTTCTGTGGGATATAGCGGTGGCGATACAAGGGGTCACTCAATGCTTTACCTCCCTTGCCCCCTCCCTGGATTCACCTTCTCATTTCCTTTCGTGATCTTTCCTTTTCATGGACTTGTGGCTAATTTGGCCACGTAAAAATAATTTAAGATAAAATTGAAGATGTTTAAGGTGATTTGTAGGCACTGACTTAGGAAGGGTTGAACCATGCCTTGATGCAGCCAAGGAAAATTGGCTGCAACCTATCGGGTGAGTAGTCACGCTTTACAAGAACCCTGATTGATTGATTGAAAATGGGCCCTACCACAAGATGGGCACTAACTTACAGTCTGAATGGGATACAGGGGTGTCCAATCACACCCCTCAGTAGCCAGTTTAGTAACTGCAACATCTAGCTTGCCATTTGGCACCCCAGATATTTGTTACAAACAGTCCCAGGGGCAGCAACTGAAAGAAAACTGGGCCTCCAGGGTGCCTAAATTTGGGAATTTCATATTACGCAACATTCCTAAAAATTATCCCAGTACGCTGCTTCGCCTAGTTACATGCCATTTGAGGTAAAAAACGTACAGCCAATGGCCTCGTTTGCAGCATACATTTACAGTGAATGCACAGGAACAACAGAACGCGAGTGACTCATTGGCTGTGCTTTTATTTAAACGCATCCTTGACCCAAAAATTAATGAGAATGCATTTTGTGCTAAAATATAGAGTGACATGACAGAACTGCATTTCCGTACTTACATGTAATTTCGCATAATCATGCTGAAATTATATGTAATTATGTGAAGTCAAATTATGTGAACTTTGCACACCTAACAAGATGAAGTTAAAATCTGTGAGCTTTCAAACTTATGACGTGCGGTTTAGATGGAGCTGTCTGAAGCATGCACATTACTTATTCAGATATTTTATCGGGATTGCAACTTTTCACCTGCAAGTCACAACAGGATCACAGCAACAAGATCGATAACCGACTGAGCTAGCATATATATAACAAAAATATGTGACTTTCATGTTATGTGCTCTCAAGCAAGTAGCATTACCCTATGTGCGATTTCAAACTAGGCCTGGGCAGAGTAGGCTGAGTCTCTGCGAAGTGACCAAAAAACTCAGCGGCACTATGCGAACTTCCTGTCAGAACTTGACAGACGCCTAGTCGTTCAAGTAGCCATTTGGTGAATGCCGTAACTCACAACCCAAAATGAAGACAAAACGTGTTTGCTGGAGACAAGGATGGAATTCACAGAATTTCAAGATGGCCGACATGATTCTATTCTCCAGTTTACGCTCCAGTGTTGCAAAACAAGAGGCTGCTAAAGAATGTTCTCTGCCCTCGCCCTCAGTTTAGCGCCCTTCACCTGAGAAATTCCAGAGTCCAACAGTGTACCTAATTCTCATTGGGAAAGTCTAGAATGGGTAGAGTCTACGTTTGAGCCGTCGTTTAGTTATGTCGTGTATTAATGTGAGGAAGTGGTGTTTGTTCAGGTAGTGTCTCTCCTCAGAGTTTCTGTGTTCACTGGCTATATGGGCGTAGCTTGGTTCTGTTCAAGCAGTGTGCTGTTTTCCTCTGAGTAAAAATGGTCAAGTAATTGGGTCTCTCATGCCTTTTCCTGCCTCCCATTAAAGCGTCAGCACAAGCCGTAAATACAGCCTGTTGAAAGCACAAACTCACATGAGATGAGCGAATAAAGATTCAGACTAAAATGAAAACAACGCTAACATATGAAAACAAGAAAAATATGAACAGAGAAATTCTCGGAACTTACCTGAAATCCGGAGTAGTGTCAGTCTTCCAAATTGATGAAAAGAAACACACAAGTACCTTAAGAGAGAGGAAAAAGATCATAGTTAATGATTATACTGTTAAGAGTAAAGTGTGCAGAAAATCTAAAAGTCTATGTGATTCTATGACATAAGCAACCAAATATTAGTCAATTAGAAAGAGAAGCTTATAGTCGAAAAACACTTGGTAAGAGCTAGAATGTAATAAATATATATTGTTATTTAATGAAAGATAGAAGGGTGGATTAATGTAGGATGTTATTTTATAACTAAAGAAAAATCCTGTGAGGGTTCTTCAACGAAAAAGCAGATTTGAGAAGGCTGCAGGTGCAAGTAAGAAGAGAAGACGACTGTCTCTTCTTTCAATCCCCATCCCCTTTCCCCCCTCTGGACCAAACTGTTATCTGAGTGTTAATAGAGGACAGTGCGTTTCAGAGAGGGGGCATTGGGAACATTCGATGTTCTGTTCCGGCACTGAATTGTTGAGGCCTGTACAGTTCCGAAACAGCAGAGGGCATTACGTCATTACATTATGTTTGTCCTGCACTGTAAAATCAGCACAAACGCCAACACATGCAGTGCAATAGGGCGCTGCTTCTTCATTCCGCTTGAGTAGTTGTTCTACTCGAGCGGCAGCTTCCTCTAAGCGAACTGAAGGTTTTTCAACACAAGTGGTAGCGACCATCTGCGACTGCCCGTGTTGAGTTTTTCGGAACTCGGAACTCTGCGTGCTGTGCAGAGCGTGGAGTGGGAAAATTTCCACAAGCTCCGTGAGCGGAGTGGAAGTTCACCCCCAGGCCTATTACAAACCTGTAAACAGAGATGGCATGTATACTTCTCTCTCCACAGAGCATTAACTGACCACTATATACCCTGAAACTTGTTGGATATGCATATGTTTGTGCAGCAGGTGCTATAATCTTGGTGTTTTCAGTGGGAGGGAGTTGTTGGGTCTCAGCCCTGACAAATTAACAAAGGGATATTGAGAGTGGATCCTAAGTGACTCTTTCTTTTTTTTGTCCAGAGATGGTACGTATCTCACTGTTGCAACTAAGTTAACCTCTGGAGTTAACATACTACCATTATGCCCTCAAAACGTTTGGACACAGGAAAATCTCTACAGTAAGTGTTGTAAACCCTGTGTTGTTAGGGAGTCCATAGTGTGCTCTTTTTGCCATCCTAAATGCCCTAACCCAGTGGTTCCCAAACGTTTCAGAACCATTACCCACTTTGAGAATTACAAACTTTCGCGACCCACCTACCTTTAATGGACTTGAGGAGGGGTGGTTTTTTAATGTAACTAAAGCATTGTGTGGTAGGTAGCGCATGGCCATTTACAGACAGCATATTTTCCATTGAAATGGCCGCTAACTTTGCAGAGGCATACAGTTTTACTGATAAAACTATATAGCGTAGAGCACTAAAATGATAATGTGTGGATATGGGGTTTCTGTTAATATTTATTATTTGTGCATCACCATTTGAACTGGCTTTGTTTGTTTTGATCCTATTAAAATGTCTGTTTCCAGCACCCTTTGGTATTTCAAAAAAACTTGTACTTCAGTTTTGCTTTCCTAACTGCTGAATGGATGCAGTTCATTTATGGGTATTTAAATTTTATGGCATGACAAGGAGGCCAATATTATGCAATCTCCTTTTATTGCCAGCTCACACAGCAGCAAACATTTGTAAGAATTTAGAACTTTCAAAACATTCTGAACATGTATATAGTCTAGCATCAGGCAGCCATCTTCCTTCTTTTATTGCTGCTGCTCACAAGATAAGTACCCTTTATGCACTGTAACGATCCTGGTAGCTCTACTTGGCAAGAAAAATCTCAGAAGAAAAGGCCATCAGGTGAGCACCCTCACAAAAAATCGAAGAAATCAAAAGGGGCCACTGAGGGTGTACCGGATGACGCCGGTGATAGACTCAGTGTGTTTGACACTGTGGATGGGCATGACGTCCTGGTTGTCCCAATAGATAGTGACTCTGATGAGGACCAAAGTTATGAACCAGAGCTTGAGCTGTCCTGCTCTTCAGAGTTTAACTCTGATTATGATGATACACCCACTACCAAAATAGGGACAACTGATGAGGCATCTTCGGCCTCTGGGTCTAAGATTCTTGACCCGTTTGGGGATAATATGTTCGACCCGCTGATGATAAAACAACCCCTTTCACCCGAATGGACCCCCTCACAACATGTGGCTAAATATATTACCTTCTGGCTGAGAAGAGAGATACCTAAAGAGGTTAGATCTCGTTTACGATCAGAGTGCCCTCGCCCATCCCTCCCAGATATGATAGCTAAGACTCCCAAACTCGACCTAAAGGTCGTGTCTTTTATTAACAAGGGCGGAAAAGACCCTAGAAGAGGCCTAGACAGAGGCCTAAAGTCATGACAGGACAGACTCCTCGACATTATTGGCCCACTTACTAAGATCTTCGAGATGGCTGAATCAGCCTACCTAAGCAACAGTAAAGTCGACCCTAAGGAACTGCGGGAATGGACACAGAGTGCTATTTGCCTCCTTGGGAACGCAAATACGGCCCTATCAAATGAAAGGAGAAAAAGCATCCTTTTAAAACTGGACCCGAGGCTCATAGAGCTCGCAAATAAAGAAGGGGGAGCTTCTTCTCAAGGCCAACTTTTTGGTGATGATTTCATTAGGGAAATGGCCAAGTACGTTGGAATTTTCAGTTCCATACAGAAGTCACAAAAAGAAATAAGAAAAGTTTTCAATGATAGAGTTTTTGGAAGGGCCGGGCAAACAAGGGGTCGGTTCCCCGGCCGCGGTACAACTTCCTCCAGACCCTACATGGCACGAGGCAATAAGTCCTTCCAAACCTATGGCTATTCCAATTTCTATCCCCAAAGACAGAGAGGAGGTCGCTTCCGGAATAACAGAGGCGATAGAAGACAGAAAGGATTCTCATCAGGTAGGTCACTCCAAAGACCCTTTACTTTTCCCTATAAAGGTGGGAGGGAGACAAGCCCAGTTCTCTGGAAACTGGAACTTAGTGACACAAGACCCTTGGGTACTACAAACGGTCAAGGGATACCGAATAGAGTTCACACACACTCCCTTCCAGGTCAAAACACCAAGGGAAATCCTGTTCTCTCAAGAACATTCGAAGCTGGTAACTAAAGAGGTACAAGACCTACTGGCCAAAGGTGCCATCAGGGAGACGACTCATCCAAAGGCTGGCTTTGTCAGCAACATATTTTTGGTGGAAAAAAAGAACAAAGAGATGAGGCCTGTAATAAACCTAAAAGAGTTGAACGAATGGGTGGTTTACCGCCACTTCAAAATGGAGGGCATATACCTTTTAAGGGACATACTAAGCAAAGGGGATTGGTTAACAAGACTAGATCTCAATGACGCCTACTTCTGGCCTCCCCACCAAAAATATCTCCGTTTTACATGGCAAAACAAAATGTGGGAATTCTCCAGTCTCCCTTTCGGTCTATCTTCAGCACCATGGTGCTTCACAAAGGTACTCAGACCATTAGTAGCATGGCTCAGGGCGAAGGGCGTAAGGTTAATTATATACCTAGACGACATCCTAATTATGGGTCAGTCCATAGACATTGTATCCCTGCATACTCAGTGGGCGATAGAGATATTAGAAAAGTTAGGATTTGTGATAAACCTAAATAAATCGTGCTTAACTCCAGCACAAGACACCCAATTCCTGGGATTCGTCATAGACACACTCCGCACAGAGCTTCACCTACCCAGAGACAAACTTAAAAAACTACGAAAGGAAATAAAGAAAGTCTTATTAGCAAAGACTATTACACTGAAAGACTTAGCGAAGATCCTGGGTCTCCTATCCTCCACCATCCAAGCCTTTTTCCCCGGACCACTCTATTATCGGGCCCTTCGAGCAAATCAATCATACTCTCAACCTTGTCCTTAGATCAGGACTCGAGGGAGGAATTGGAATGGTGGCTCAAGAACGCACAAGTTTGGAACGGGAGAGCAATCTTCGGGGAGGAACCCGAATTAGTGATAGATTCAGATGCAAGCCTAGAGGGTTGGGGAGCAAGATGCGGAAACTCTTCAACAGGAGGACGTTGGTCAGACAAAGAGAGGAACATGCACATAAACTGCATGCACGGAGTGAAAGACGATCCTCTGCTGTAGTGTAATGCGGAATATTCAGACACCATAACGGCTTTGAGATAGTTTACCGAATTCTTCGAGTACAGTGAGAGGCAGAACACGGCCCGCTGGATTGTTACTTGTTATAATCCTTCAGCCCTCCCGCAACTACATCGTTGTTACACGCTTAATGATTACCCAATATGGCACAAGCATAGGACAACGTCCAACAACGATTTGGCAGTTGTATGGCCTGATCCTACCCTCACAAGGGCACCCGGCTCTGTAACCTGTGAGTTATTTTCTTTCACTACCTTTACACATTAGGCAGCATTACCACCGTACAGGTGTCCCAACATTAGAAGGTCCTGATGAGACCCTTTATTTCAAATAGGGTCGAAACGCCGTTGACAAAAAAATAAAGGCAAATCATTATCCTACACTTACGATGAATAAGTGTTGAGAATTACACTGTATTATCCTTTAATGAAATGAAATTTTTGTACTTGTATAGCGCACTGCTGCCCCAGCAACGGGGCGTCCTGGCGCTTGTACTCATACCGCTGTGGAACCCTTCCTGGATTTCCCTGTGAAGTGTCCACTCCTGGGCACCCCCAAGGTGAAGCCAGGCATCCCCAGCACTGTTGGGGCCATTGGGGCCATTGTGGAGATTAAGCAAGCTATTGCCCAGAGTTGCAGAGTGGGACCCATGATTAGAGTAGGCACCGAGCCAAGAATTATCAGGTCCGAGGAAATTGAGCCCAAGACCCGCCGAGGTGGGAATTGAACCCTGGTCCCAGGCCAGATCTCTGCATCAGGGTCTGCCACGCTAACCATTGAGCCACACTTCTCTTCTTTCTGATCGCCTTTATATTGAGTAATTGAAACCTTTCACCTATGTTGCACTTTATGTCACTTTTTTAGTTTAGGTTTAATCACTTTTTTCACTGGGACACCTTCTATGACTGTTTGTTAAAACTTTTATTCTGATTTGAATGTGTATTAAGATATTGCCTATAAGTTGTCCATTATAAATACAAAGAATACTATTTTATACCAACTTTCCAATGTGTATAGCTAATTTTTCTTTCTGACGTTACTTAAACCCTTTATATTGCCATTGTGCTCTGTATATTATATAGTTGGTTATTATTCCACAGGAGCCATTGTTTCCTTTTAAAATTTAGCACCCAGGCTCCATGCGAGTAGGGTTCCCTTGTTCTTTTATCATATGGAACTCCTAGCGGGCTTCTTCACAGTCCGGTGCTTCACTCAAGAAAAGTTGAAATGTTGTGTAATGCTTTGCATGGACAACATTTCTGCAGTCAGGTATGTGAGCAAGATGGGAGGTCCACACTCCAAAGACTTAGCGGAACTAGCGAAGGGCTTTTGGGGTTACTGTTTAAGCAAAGGAATTTCAGCTGTAGCACAACACATTCCTGGTCTGAGCAATGGAGTAGCCGACTGGTTTTCCAGAAACTTCAAGGACTCCAGCAATTGGAGATTGAACAGAGAGATATTCATTCACATCCATCACATATGGGGCCCTTTCAACATGGATCTCTTTGCAGACAGGCTCAATACTCAGCTGACTCAGTTTTTCAGCTGGAAACCAGACCCTCAAGCAGCTGGGGTGGACGCTTTCCTACAGGACTGGAGAGGTCTAAGGCCATATGACTTCCCCCCATTTGTCATGCTACCCAGATTCCTCTTACATACACGCAGACTCAGGGAAACAGTAGTAGTGGTAACTCCTTTTTGGAGATCTCAGGCATGGTTTCCTGTAATCCAAGAAATGTCTATAGACTTCCCTTTACTAATCCCCCACTTCCAGACCCTAGTCCTGGGCCCTCGAGGGGAAATACATCCTCTGATAGAAGAAGGCTCCCTCACACTGATGGCATGGAAGATTTCCGGAGACAATGGGAAATCCCTGGCCTTTCGCCAGATGCTTTCAGACTCATATCTGAGTCATGGGCTTCTGGAACAAGAAAGGCCTATAGACTGGCATGGAATAAATGGATTTGCTGGTGTATTCAACGGGATATCAATCCCATTTCAACTGATGTAGTCTATGTAATCAATTACCTAACAGAATTATTCGAATCTGGTTTATCCTATAGGACAGTAAACATCTATGGATCAGCCTTCTCTGCTGGTCATTCCTTGATAGACGGACTTCCTGTCGGTCAAAATACTTTGACAAGGAGGATTATGAGAAGTATTGGGGTCCCTAAACCACCGATACCCAAGTACACCTCACTTTGGGATGTTAAACTGATCCGTCAAGTTTTAGACAACTGGGGTGATAATCACTTTTTGTCGCTTCAAAAAGTCTCTTATAAACTCACCACCCTCCTTTGTCTCATTTCATTTAGACGTACATCTGATGTTAGAGCTTTAGATGTCAACAGTAAAGCTTATCAACCTGAAGGAGTTTGCTTCTATATTAAAAGAAGAACTAAAACACTTTCCTCAACCATTTTCTACCCTTACTTCTCTGGTAATCCTAGACTGTGTGTGGTGAAATGTTTGAAAAAATATGAAAGGAGAACCCTTAACTTGAGGAACGATGTCACCCAACTTCTTATATCTCACTAAAGACCTCACAATGCCGTTTCTGCCCCTACCTTAGCTAGATGGGTGAATGATGTCATGACTGAAGGGGGTGTAGACATATCTGTTTTTGGAGCTCATTCACTTAGAGGTGCATCAGCCTCCAAAGCTTTCACTTTAGGAGGGAGTTTACAGAATATTTTAAGAGCAGCCGATTGGTCTATCGAAAGCATGTTTAAAAGCTGCTACTTTAAACCATTTTCTAATGTAATTGATAATGTATTGAATGCACTTTGAACTTGCATAATATTGGCCTCCGTGTCATGCCATAAAATATAGATTTTCCACAGCCTGCTGAAAAGAAAATCTGGATTTTATTAAGGACACAGAGGCTAAGATTATCCCACCTCTAATACCAGCCCGGGTAGATTAACGTATTATTTACTTTCTTTCAGAGTGACTGGTCATGGAACCCTTCTTCTCCTGGAGTTATTCATGAGGAATTTGTCAGGATTAAAGTTTATACCATTCGCAGCACAGAATAAAAGAAGGAAGATGGCTGCCTGTTGCTATACTATATACATGTTCAGAATGTTTTGAAAGTTCTAAATTCTTACTAATTGTTGCTGCTGTGTGACCTGGCAATAAAAGGAGATTCCATAATCTTAGCCTCCGTGTCCAAATAAAATCCAGATTTTCTTTTCAGCAGGCTGTGGAAAATCTACATTTTGTTGTGTGCTGCAAAAAACATGACATCATAAGATTTTCACATAATTCACTTTAAAAACTCCTATCACTTTGCAGTCAGAGAAAGAAAAGTAGACACCAATCCCATGTTAAAAGAATAAGAGGCAAACTTGTCAGAAGACATAGTCTGACATTTGACCTCTGTTGTTGAAGCTCGCAAACGTGACAAGATAAATACAGAATTTAAAGGCATTTTATTTATTGCTCAGACTTTCCAGACCCACAAAAAAATCAGCTTGTGAATGTTTGAGAAACACTTCCCTAACTCATCTGCATACCGATCTGGAGGCCATGTAAAAAAAAAAACATGAGGCACAGCTATGGAGGCTGTACTTGGATAAAGAGAGCCAGGTAAGAAGGGTCCGGTGGACCAGGACAAAGAGCACAGTGAGGTGTACTAGAAAGACCGGGGCCGGGAGCACTGTGGGAAGAAAGTCCTCTCAGGTGGACCAGGACCCAACACAGAACCAGACCAGGAGAACCAGGACCAAGAAGACCAAGGGAGCAGCAGGACCAAGGAGACAGGAGAACTACTTCAGGACTAATACATGGAGGAGGACCACAGCAAGGAAGAACAGAAGGCTCAAGAGTAAGAACAGGCCCAGGAGGAGGACGGGAAATCAAACCAGGAGGAAGAGGGAGGGGCCTAGACCAGGAGGAGGAGGAAGACCAAGAGGAAGAAGACTGGGGAGTAGGGCCGGAAAGACGAGCGCCAAGAGGAGGACCAGGATCAGGAGGAGGGGGAGTGGTATAAGTCCAAGAGTGCTAGTGATGGTGGTGGTAAAGGTTTAATAACTATGGTGGCAGCAGGAGTGTGGTGGTAATGCAGATGACCGTGATGATGACAGTACAAGTTGCAGTGGTAGTGGCATGACAAAACAATTATAAAGCTTACTGCAGTATAAAAATGCAATAAAGGATTGCTTTTATATCTATCTATCTATCTATCTATCTATCTATCTATCTATCTATCTATCTATCTATCTATCTATCTATCTATCTATCTATCTATCTATCTATCTATGTGTGTATATATATATATATATATATATATATATATATATATATATATATATATGACATGTATAAGACATTGAATGTGTAATAATTGCATGTATTTTTCCGATGTAAAATAGTCCCTCCTACATTGCAATGCAAACACTTCCTAAGAAGCTGGCTGGTAAGCCAAGCAGTGAAGAGTATGAGAAAGAGAATAACATTCCTCTAGGTGTAGCCATCGCCCTCTCTCTATGTATTTGAAAGCATTGGCGCTCAAAGTAGGGGGTGCGAGGGGTGCTGCTGCACCCACAAAATAACAATTCTGGAGTTCTGAAGGTAAATGAGCTATAATGACAATTTAAATATTGATTTTATGGTTTTAGGTCAAGGTCAGGCTATTTCTTCTGACAAATTGCTGCATATTCTTTTTACTTTGAAATTTCTGTTTACTTTTCTTTTTCTAACTGCAAAGTGAGAGGTTTTTGTCAAATAAACCCTGACTATATTGCTGGTGTGAAAGGAAAGGCTGCCAGATGTCATTTGTTTCCTGACACTACAAAATTTAAATACATTTAACTGATTTGCCCAAATATTTCAAAATATAACAACAGTTAGGAGAGCACAAAGAAAGTACTTCTTGTGTAATTCTGGAGTGTGACTGAAGCAAAGATTTGAACAGGATCAAAACAAATCAAGACACTTTACTTGGTGATGAGCAAATGACAAGGTTTTGTTGACAGCCGATTCATACGCATTACCGTTCCTGCGCTTTATAGATTTATGAGTAAAACTGGATGTTGTTGCAAATTTTGTGGTCTTTTTATTGGGAAAATGGGCTGTCTGTAACTGAGAGTGTGCCACCACACCATCCCTTAGTAATATATTTGCGACAGTGTGCTCCAAAATGCACCACCAGCTACATAGTACACCCTTACTGCTCTCCTGCTGAATGGGCGTGGCTCATTTGCTGCACGTGTTCTTTGTGCGATACTTGGATTTTTCACACTCCCCCTGAGTTCAGTAACGTAACATTGATGTCAGCACCCACACTCCGAAAATTGTCCCAGCACCACTGTTGTAAAGAAATGGTAACAATATGTCTTGTAGACCTGCGCTGTCAATCAAGTCCTAAAAATGACAGCAAGCTGGGGGCACTGCTCACTTGTATTCAAGGTTGACTGCTCCTGTCTGCACTGAGACCAGGCAGGACATTACTCTACCCATAAAAGAAGAAATAAAAGGACAAATGAAGCTGTCAGAGGAACTGTATTTGTTGGCCGTCTAGAAAGTGCTTTCTGTGCAGCCAGTGACAACTGGAGAAGTCAAGGGGCCTGAGGCCTGTAACCACCCCAGGGACCTTTACAAAGTTTACGCGAGCCTGTGGCTGCAGAAGTAAACTTGATTTGCTGTCAGTACACACTGCAGACTCAATCACTGCCACCCTGCCCTCTGCTCCTTCTGCGCATACCTCTTCAGGCAAGGTGCAGGGGCACTAATACTGCAAACCCATCACCAGGTTAATCCTGTAACAGCAACACTGCCCTTACTCTGATACCAATTGCAGTGAACCCTGGGTCTGGCCAGTGTGAGGATAAAAACTCTATAGCTGGGACCTTCACACACTGCAGACTTAGAAACTGCCCCCAAGCCTGCTGCACATTAAAAGAATAACTATTCAGCCCAGGAGCAGGGACACAATAACACTGCAGACCCCTACCAACAACACTTCATCTCACTGTAGTACCAATAGGAGATACCCCCTGGGTCTGGCCAGTGTGAGGATGGGGACCCTTGAATCTGTGACCTTTACATACTGCAGACTCAATCATTGCCACCCAGTCCGATAGTGGCTGGCATCAATCTTCAGGCCAGTGGCAGGGACACAATAACACTGCAGACCCCTACCAACAACACTTCATCTCATTGCAGTACAAATAGCAGATCCCCCTTGGGTCTGGCCAGTGTGAGGATGGGGACTCTTGAAGCTGTGACCTTTACACACTGTAGACTCAATCACAGCCACCCATAATAGTTTCTAGCATTTACGACGTGTTCGTCACGATTCAGCCTGTCTGACTGTTGACAGCTTAAGGGGGCTTCGCCTACCTAAAAGGCCAAAAAGGTTTATCAGAAACTAACTCAACCTGGCTAACCACTTTCCCGTCCATCTCTTATGATCAAGTCCTTAAACTTCTCCATGCATCAAAAGCTGGCTCCCGACTGATCCTTGTCCTCCAAGAATAGCGCAGCTAGCTTTGGATCTTATTGTGCAGCATCTTCATTCTTAAAACAGCAATATTCCCTAAACCTTGGAAAAAGGCTTCCATTCTGCCTCTTTTAAAAAAAAAAAATTGGACCCTTTAATTCCTAGTAATTAACGTCCTATCTCTCGACTGCCCTAGCTGGCTAAAATCCTTGAAAAATTAATAAATCAAGAATTGACTACCTTTATTAACAATAACCATATCCTAGATTCTACTTAGTATGGGTTCAGGAGTGAGCACAGTTTGGAGCGTGCCCTGATTACCGCTACTGAGGAGGTCAGACGCGCGGCTGACAGAGGAGGCAATGCCGCTTTAATTCTATTAGATCTCTCTGCGGCTTTCGATATGGTGGATCACAGGTTACTGATAATTCGTCTCCAAAACATTGGCATAGGTAGTTCAGCTCTTTCTCTCTTTATATCTTTTCTAGCTGAACGAGCAACTTGTGGAAATGGACAGCTTTGTGTCACACATCTTCCAGCTTCCTTTCGGGGTTCCACAGGACTCTTCGCTCAGCCCTTCCCTTTTTTGATTTATATGTCACCCCATTGGCCAGTCTTAATAAACCTTTTGGCTTGCCCATGGTGTCCCATGCTGATGACACGCAGATTATTGTCTCAGTCACAAACGATATTCAGGACACAGCTTCCAAGTTTCAAATCTGCATGCAACAGGGTAGTAAGTGGGTGATGGAGAATTGACTGAAGTTAATTTCAAGCAAATCTGAGGTACTGCTCTTTGGCTGTAACCCCTCCTCTTGGTTCCCTGATTGGTGGCCTAAGGATCTTAACACGCTCCCTATTCCGGTAACAAAGCAAGCAAATCTGTGAGCTATTTTTGGCACAGCTTTGTCTTTCAGACATTAGGTGAATGCCATCACCTCGTCCACTTTCCTCACATTAAAAGCTCTCAGGAAAATGTTTCCTTTTATACCTCTCGATCTTCAATAAACTGTTGTTTCTGCGCTTGTCCTATTCAAGTTAGACTACTGTAATGCTCTCTTTGTTAGTCTACAGAAGGGTCTTCTTAACAAGCTCCAGGTTCTTCAGAACGCTGCAGCTCGACCCCTGCTAAGGATTTCTAGACATCGCTCAGTCCAACAAGCCCTTATTTCCCTCCACTGGCTCCCCGTAAAGCAAAGGATTGATTTTAAAGCCCTATGTATCGCTTTTAGGGCCCTCCAGGACTATGGACCAGAATACCTAAAACACCAGTTCCATTGGTATGCTCCATCGCGAAACCTCCAGTCATCCACTCTAAATCTGGTCGAGGTTCCTAGATCCAGGCTATCAAACGGGAGGGCAAAGGTTTTGTTACTACCACCTCTAGATTGTGGAACTGTCGTCCCACACATTTAACAAACTCCTCTGACTTGGCTTTTCTCCTGGTAGTTTATCTACTACAGGTTCCTTGATTAAGTGCAGCAATTATTATTATTTTTTGCACCCTAAGTTTTTCCAGCGCCTAGACGCCACTGTGTATTAGTTTGCGCTTTATAAATAAATAAATACTGATGCTACTCGTCAAGCAAAGAGCAGGAGACCTCTACCAGCAACATTTCTTCTCACTGCAGTACCAATGTTAGAGCCCGCCCTGAGTCTGGCCAGTGTGAGGATGGGGACTCTCGAAGCTATGACCTTCACCCACTGCAAACTCAACCGCTGCCCGCGTGCTTCTGCTCGCTCCTATGTATGACTCTTTGCAGGTCACTTGAGAGTGCACAATCACCCAGGGATTCTAGCCTCAGGTCAGGCACAACTGTCCACTGACCACTGTTGAGGCACAAAATGCTCCTCGGTGCCCCTTGGGAAGCAACCCTTGACATCCTCTCTTTCCTTTCCACCTGTGGTTCCCATATTGTTGCTCAGCCGTTCCCGAAAACTTTCAGGCAAAAATCCAACGCAGTCCGCCAACCGCCCTTACACTCTGCCAATCATTCGTGTTCTCGCGGCTGATTGATTACCACATGGGACCACTCTCATTCTTCCAGAATCCGAATCAATAAGCTTCAGGAGGGAGGCTTGTCTCCCTGCCCAGAACTCTATGATCATTGGACGAGCCGCCTCTCTCAGTAAGTCTATGGTCTGCTTTGTGTCAGACTTCTTCTTTATTGCTCGCATCAACGCGTAAAATTTGCAGCAGAGGTTCGCCCTGGCATTGAATCCTTGCATTGCAGCCAATATCATGCACTTCATCTGCAAATTGCAGGAATTTGTAAGCAGTCTCAAAACAGCCTGGGTGGTGCTTTATTAAGGCGTTAGTAAACAGACACCACTGGGCACCACCACCACAAGAGGGTGCCAGCTAAAAATGGAGGCCCTTATTACAAGCTGGGTAGAACAGAGTGGCATATTAACCACAAGTAAATACCATTTTTTCCAAGCTAAGAATTTAAAAAATACGCATAAGATGCAGAATAATATGGAGGGTTGATTTTTAACACACTGAACTCTGAATGTTTTGCCTTTATTTGAAGGCTGTTTTCCCTATACATTTCAGCAGGTTTGGCCTGCCTGAACCTATCAGGAAAAAAAACATGTGAGGGTGTGATTATTATCACACAAGCTGAACTCGGGTTCCTGATCAAAGGGATTGAATTTTAGCCCTTACCGTGTAAATTATAAGGGCCTTAAAGCCTACATTGTGGCCCTGTTGGTCATATGCAGTTTTGCAAAGGGCTCTGAAAAGCCCTGTACTAGAGGGGTGCAATCAGTGCATCAGAAACCTGCATATATTACACACTTGTAGAATGGGCACATTTTCAACACTTTACACATCTCCCTGGTAAAATCACTACTCTTCCGGGCATGCGTGACGTGTGCGTCGTGAGTCGTAAAAACAGTATATCCTTCCTGTTTCCATTGTAAACCACCTCTTACATGGCTAGTAGCGATATTTTCCTTTTCTTAAGTGCTCCCTTCTTCCTAAATTGAATCACTTGAATGGATAGGACATCTATGACATACTTCCTGTTTGCATAATTTCCAGCTTACTAGGGATACAATTCTGGGACCAGAATATTAAGTTCCTTTGGTAGTAAATTTATGATGAACACAAAAGTCCTGAGTAACCTCAGAACCTGAGAAAGAGCTTACCTCAGTGAATGAATGGATGCATGAATGAATGATGAGCTTTATTCAGAGCCTGATGATGTCCCATAGGCCTCACATGGGCCCATAAAATGAAAACAAAGGCAATGGATCATGATCACACACCGTGCCAAAGGTGGAAGCACCATTGGGCCTCAGGACTCCTTCCCCCAAAAGAAGTAGTCATTCTTGTGTTTCTAACTTTGTTTTCAGAGAGGAAAGGGATATTGCAGGTCAGAGTGTTGAGGACGGAGATGGGGCTTGAATACACAAAATAAAGCACATTAAACAATGTTGCAAGAAAAGTCACTACAATCCATAAAATATGTCACAACGTATGCTGATTTACAACTATCACAAATAGGGTAAAGAATATAGTTTTTGTGATAATCAGAATCAGACTAGCTCCTTTCTCATCTTGTGTCTATTTTTCTTTCTACTTTTCTTATTCCAAGGAGAAGGTTTGCAAGAAACAGCCAACGCGTTTCGCCCCTTGTGACATGCAGGCCTGGGGCCTTTTCAAGGCTATAGGATAAAAATTGAGCTTCGGAAAAGCAGTTTGTGAAGTTGTGAAAGAGTGGTTCTGATATAGTCTGCAAACCTGTAAATAAAGAAAACAAGTAATGCATCGGCACCAGGGCTCTAACTGCACTCAGATGGATGGAGCACTGACTTTTTAGACTGCTGCGATTTGATCCTGACTGAGTCTCCATGGTTTTTCCACATGTTTTCTGGGGTAACTGTAGTTCTTTAGCAACTGGATAAATGAACTATATACTTCATGAGTGTCTTTTGTAAGTGTTGTAAGCCAATACCATGGACATCATTCAGGGGTTGCCAGGGGGCGCAGCTGTAAACCTTGGCTACCCCTGGCCTCAGAGGTGGCAAAATCAGTGCCTGGAACACAGGGGCAGGTCTTCCTAATGACGCTGGGTGGAGCTCCATTTGCCCAGTTTCTGTCAGTTTGTTTAATGAAATAGTGAATTATATATATATATGTATATGTATATATATATAAACTATTAAATTCCGATTATGTTTCTGTAAAAAAATGTGTTGCTAACTTAGTATTATTTGTATTTATATATTTACATTATATGACTGCTAGCTACAACATTTGTTTAAGCATCCATGCGATTATCATTCAAACTTGCGTAAACATCATGCAAATTATGTCTTTTATGTCTATGAACTGTTTGATTGGACACTGTCACTTTAAATGGATTGAGCACACAAAGTAATGCTGTCATGTGATCAAGGCAGGGAGCTGTCGAAACGCGTCATGGCGACATACTAAAGAAATAAAATAAGAAAACCAGCACTTAACTTGGGTCCACTCTCGTTTGTTGTTTGGAGAAACTTGGTGAGACGAGACTGTTTCATATATTCACCGGCTTGGCTTTTCCCGGTGTTGTGGACCCCCTCCCCGTGAAGTTGGCTCTGCGGTTGGTAAAGTCACTGCTTGGTGGAATCCGGCGGACCTCGAGGCTTCGAGCAAACCGGCGTTCCGGAAGCGACCACAAAAGGAACCGGCAACGGAAACGCGGAGCCCACTGCTGATGCGGAATTCTATCCGGGAACGAGGTGACAAGCGTGGAATCGAGCTCTTCGAATTGGGTATACTCGGAGGAGTGGTGCTCAGCGAGGAGACGGCAGCGCACTGTTCGTCTCGTAAAACCGGAGAATAATCGGAAAGCAAATAAAGCAGCAGGAGGGGAGGTGTGCATCCGAGGAGCCTGCCGCCAGGATCATTGCATTGTTCGGTAAGGCGTCCTGACGGAACTGATTTGAATATTATTACTTTCTTTAGAAATGTCTGCCGCAGCGTTACGGAATCGAGAAACAGCCGCAGAGGAGATGTTTTCAGACTCTCCGGTAACAACGCAGCTTATTGACAAAGGAATTAATAAGGAATTAAGTGGAGAACAGGGTCTAAAGGAGAAATATCGCATTTTGGAGAAATTAATGCATCAGGAACAGGCTAAATGGTGGGAGTCGAAATCTTTGCAGCGGTATCTAGATGTGGGGAGGATACCCAGGGGGCTGAGAATAATGATTGCCCCAAGTTACGACACCCCAAACCCCCGAATGATGGCCGAGTGGGCGGAAACGAATTTAGAGTCATCGCGTAAATTGGTCCAGATATTGGTAAAATATGCGGATATCGATCGTGGTGAGCTCCAAACAAAAATATATATATATATGAAACAGTCTCGTCTCACCAAGTTTCTCCAAACAACAAACAAAAATAGATGCCCTAGACGCCGAAATAAAAACTATTAGTGATTCCCAGCAAAGGACGAAGTTACACGAGGATATGGTGTCAAGACTCAGTAAGGAGGAGGAAAAAATCAAGCAAAGAAAGACTTTCAAATTTCGCAGAGATAAGGATGATTATAATAGATAATATACATATATATTATCTACTGGCGGTCGCCAGTAGATAGTTATAGTTAGGACCGAGTTCCCATAGGAAATCGGAAAATTCTATTTTGAATAACTTTGGCGCCGGTTGACTTATCTTCGTGACTTTCAAAACTAATGGGGCGCTCCGCTCAGCTCCTACCCTGAAAGTCTCGGGGTGATTCGTCAAGCGGGGGCTGAGAAAAAAGGGGGGACCCAAAACGCGTTTTCCCCATGCATTTTCCCATAGGACCTTTAGTCGAAGGTACAGCCCGAACGGCTGAACAGAATTACTTGAAATTTGGCAAAGAGGTAGTCCTCAGGTCAGGCAAGTGCCTTTTGCATATATGGTGTCAATCTGTTCAGTAGTTCCTGAGAAAATTGCAGTTAAAAGTACATAAATATCTATATGCGCGCACCGTGCGTGCACCATAATGTCTGCGAGTGTAATTCTGATTGGTGGTTAGATGTCAGTCAACATTCGAATCGGTCGAAATCAGGAAGTGTCGGACGCCATTTTGTGTGTGACAGTGAAAAAGAAAGGTGGAGAACGTGAAAAGGGGGCAGGGTAGAGAGTTCCTGATCCCCTAGCCTTTGTCAGGGGGTCCCTGAAGGACCCCGAAGGGTGAAAAAAATATTTTATTTTTTTTCATAAAATCGCAGGGTGCGCGCACCGTGCGCGCACGGTGTGCGCATCAAATGTCCGCGAGCGTAATTCTGATTGGTGGTTAGATGTCAGGCAACATTCGAATCGGTCGAAATCAGGAAGTGTCGGTCGCCATTTTGTGTGTGACAGTGAAAAAGAAAGGTGGAGAACGTGAAAAGGGGGCAGGGTAGAGAGTTCCTGACCCCCTAGCCTTTGTCAGGGGGTCCCTGAAGGACCCCGAAGGTTGAAAAAAACATTTTATTTTTCTTCAAAAAATCGCGGGGTGCGCGCACTGTGAAAAACCCTTAAAAAAAACCATTTTAAACTGTTTATAAGTTTATAGAAGATATTAACTATGCTGTTCAACTTTATCCAAATAAAAAAAAAAAGAGCTGAGCCATTCCATATTACAGGATACAGCCAATCTATAACTATATACATAGGTAGTTTATTGTAAAATAAATATATAAACAATATAATAATACATACATAAATTAGCATTTAAAAAACCTTACAAATTCACTAAAAACAAACATAGGTTTCACACACGTTATAGTTAGAAATTAGCATTTAAAAAACCTTGCAAATTCACTTAAAAAACCATAGGTTTCACACACGTTATAGTTAGGAATTAGCATTTAAAAAACCTTGCAAATTCACTGAAAAAACCATAGGTTTCACACATGTTATAGTTAGCTGGACATTTCACTCGTAAAAAACCATTGAAATTCCCCCGTTATAGTTAGTTCAGCTAACTATAACTCGCGCGACCGCAATCCACTGCTGATGACGTCACATATTACATCACTCATGACATGGTCAGTGACATCACTGATGACATCTCAAATGACATCACTGATGACATCATCCTTGTGATAGAGTGGCGGTCGCGGGAGTTATAGTTAGCTGAACTAACTATAACGGGGGAATTTCAATGGTTTTTTACGAGTGAAATGTCCAGCTAACTATAACATGTGTGAAACCTATGGCTTTTTCAGTGAATATATATATATATATCCACAAGAATTTGCTCCAAAGCATGAGGCGCCCACACAACGTGCATATTATTCCGTGGCATGGACATAGAAAGGCACGATTTTCATTGTGTTAGCCACTATGGTTTTAAAACAATGACAGAAATATAAGCTAATACAGCACACCCCTCATCAGTTAAATATAGTCCCAGACAGTAAGCAAAATAATGGACAAATGTCTATCACGATACCATAAGTCAATTCCAATACTCCTATAATTCCAAGGGGATCCAATAATGCACAGGATACTTCACAGGACTTCCGTAAACATTATTCATTTTATTGATTTTCAGAAAAACTTCCCAGCATATGAAGCAGCCAACACGTGTTTCGTCTGTACTAATAAGTATTCAGACTTTCTCAAGGCTGGAAAAACAAACATATATATGTATAGTCAATAAATAAAATCAATGTGAATATGACACATCTTCCAGAATAATGATACATTTTATGTAAGTTTTATCAAAGAAGAAAATGCCAAGATATCACAAATGGGATTATCATAAAAGATGTGCCGTCACACAATCCAGTAGTGCAAAAGGTGTGCATCATCCAAAAAGTTAGAGAACACCCATAGTCTGTGCACAAAAGAAAAGGGTAGGTGAATAAATACCATACCCTAAATGGTCCCGAAAAGTGAATCAGATCGAAAGGAGTGAACCCAGGTAGAGCCAAGAACACAAATATCAAACATTAAGACACATGAAAAGATATTTTGGCACCATCTCAAACTTAGTGAAAAGGAGAAACCAGTAAGAGACTGAAAGTTGCGCAAACCTTAAAATCTAAACAACCCACCATAAAACAACTGGCCGATTCGTCGTCAAGTCAAGATACACAAACGGTCCAAATGAAAACGTGTTTCTAACATAAATAAAATGATATGGAGAAAGGAAATTTTATATCCTCTCCCAAACAAAGAAGAACTGTATAAAGTTAATGCAAAGGAACAGATGTCATACAAGACACAGGACACGGCTAGTGGACAAAACACAGTGGAAAACAGTCTCCTTGAAATAAAAAGGCGAAACAGGAGGGTTGAAAACTAATGTTAGTCAATCTGAGATATAGTGTCCGTCATGATAAGTCGCTAGGGGATATTTAAAAGTAGTGAACCGTTATATAAGGCTCCCATGCTTCCAAACTCACAGTACCAAAGAAATAGCAAGAAAAAACCCTAGAGTTGGCATCTGTGTCTAATCAGCATAAAATATTTTAATCTTGTTTTTTATCACTTTAACTGCTACACTAAGAAGTTTTTGAGTGTTTAACTTATGGCTGCTCTTGTCATCCATCACAGGCGTCTTTTTTATGTGACGATTTGTCTGTTATGCACTTTAGCTAACCTTTATGGTGATTAGACACCGATGCCAGCTCTAGGGTTTTTTCTTGCTATTTTTTTGGTACTGTGTATATATATACTGTGTATATATCATCTCTGGAATATGACCCTATCTGGAAGCTAAGGTAACTAAAAAACTGCTGTTAAATGTATGCTGTATGCATACTTGCGGGTGAGAGTGTGTTTATTTGCGTGAGAGTGTGTGAATGTGTTAGAATAGGCAAGCATGTGTGTGTGAGTCAAAGTAAAGGTCAAATGGCGTGCGGTCACTTCCACTACCCCAGGCTTTTCGGTGAATTGACGTCCATGGTCGATACCTTTAGCGCCTATGATATTTGGCCCATGCCCATAGGTAGAGTGACACAATTTATGACTAATGTGTATAGACCCCAATTGGAAAACACGATTATTCTCAATGCTATCGTTGAGCCTCTTCCAAGTGTGATTCTCAAGACTAACACCCCCCCCCCACTCCCACTGGACTGCTCTGAATTATGTCTTGATCTATGTATCATTCATTTATAATATCCATGTCTATCTCTGCCTTGCGTGCATGATGTACGTTCTCTGGTAGGGCATTGTAGCCGTCCTTTAGTTCTTGAACTAGGGAACTACTTTATATCCAATGCAACCAAGCATCCCCTTTAGCCTGTGTTACTTTGTAAGTTAACTATGCATCTTGGCTGTGAACTACGCATCCTCTGTCAGTCCTACCCCTCCCTTGCCTGATGTCATTTTAATATTGGTACATTGATCTATATCAGCAGTTCTTAACCTGTGGTCTGTGGACCCAGGAGGTCCTTGACGGTTTAGATAATTAAATAATACTGGCAAATTGTTAAACTATATGTATGTGAATAGAAAGTTCTAAACTTCTAAAAAAAACTTTGTAAACATGAAGGAATTTGAAATTGGAAACTAAATATGAAGTTGGTGGTCTTAGCTTGATTCTTGGGCGCAGCACAAGTACAGCAAAAAGAATCTAGTATGGATGATTGAGGCATTGGTATGCACCAACAAAAAGAGAATAGGTATTAAGGGCAAGGAGGAGAAAGGGATATGCTAAAATATGGAATATGTCTTCATTTTTTTAGATATAACACAACAATTTGAAAGGCTGTGAGCCTGCCATTAAAAATAACATGTTGTCATTTGTATTTATTTTTGTGCAAATCAAATAAAACATTTCATAATTTGTGTATTTGTTTATGTATACTTGTTTCTGTATTTCAGTGTAGTTATGAGGTTTGAATGGTAAAAAAGGCTGTCGTAGTAATTTCGTTGGGGTCCACAAAAGTCAAAAAGTTAAGAACCGCTGCTCTACAAGTTTCAGATTGTATTACTGCTCCTTATACCAGAATATTTTTCAAAGAAAGCACTGTGGTCAAAACCAAAATGACGAAGTGCTCAAGATTCAAAGGGGCAGATTTACAAGTCCCCTGCGCCACCACTCCGTCACTTTTCGTGACGTGCGGGTGGCACAGGGGGCTCCTCCATATTTACAAGGAGAGGAAAAGCCACCCTGCGTGACTTTTCCTCTTATCGTAAATATGGCCCCTTCACACGCAGCACTGTGCGTTGAAGGGGCGTTCCATGGGTGTTGCTGTGGGTGTTCCCACGTAACACCCTTGGAAGAAGACACATCTCCAGATTTACGAGAAATCGTAAATCTGGAGATGCGTGTGAATGCTACGCCACCCTAGAGGTGGCGTAGCGAGGCGCAACGAGGAGAAATGTTTTCATTTCTCCTTGTTTTTTCCTCTTTCAATGCGTGCTGCATTCTACAGCACGCATTGAAAGAGGAAAAATCCTCTTGTGATTGTTTTTGTGCAGGAAGGTGTCCCTTCCTGCACAAAAACAATCTCCCCACGAAGCAGGCATCCTTGCCCCATGGTGCAAGGGTGCCTGCACCGGCGCATGGCTGCAGTTTGTGCGCCAGCGCAGGGGAAGGACAGAGATGCGACATATTCTTGTAAATATGTCGCATCTCTGTGCTATCCAAGCTAACGCAGCACGGCGCAGCAAAATGACTTTCTGCACCGTGCTGCGTTACTTTGTTGTAAATCTGCCCCAATATGTCTAAGACTTGCCAGCTAAATAGGCGCCCGCCACAGCACATGCCGGAAGTCTTTACAATAATTTTTAAAAGGTTTGCGGTGTTAGGTTCTTCATGCACAGCAGGGCCGCATGCCAGGCATCAATTATGAATAACAGCCCTATTTATTATTCATGCCCGTTTCTATTGCCTCGCAGAGATGTTGTCGATGGTGGGTGGCATATTCGTGCCATGTCACCACTCCGCTGAGTGAGTTGCCGCAGAATGTCCCAGCGTACCAAACTGGTAGGGGCGCTTTTTTGATGGCTGGAATTTAAATTGGGAATTTCAAAGCCAGGGTAAGTTGTGTGAAATTCACCTAAATTCCCGTAGCATAACAAGGTGACATTTCAGAAAAATAACCGGAAATGACGAACCGCAAAGACAGCATTTAATTCTATTTTTAGGCCAATATTGGACGTTGAGATGCATTTTGCGCTAAACAAAATAGTACTAAATGACCCAACTCAAACAGGAGCCACTCACGTTCTGTTCGCTCTGGTTGTTCTTGTGCACCACAATCAGTGAGCGTTTCCTCACTGCTTTTAAGCAGTGTGATGAAAGGAAAAATAAAATGATAATAACTTGTTATTATTATTTTATTGTTTCCAGCTGCATTGCTCTCACAGCTGGGCAGGGGAGGAGTGGTTTGCCCTCTGGGGCCGGCCAAACATTCATGCGCACTTTGCATGTTCTCCACGCAGGCTACATTACAGCCTGCGTAGAGAACATGCCTAGGCCCCCTGTCTCCGACTAAGCTCCGAACCGTGGCGCTCAGACCAATCACAACTCTGCATTGCAGCGTTGTTATCGGTCAGGGCATTGTGATTGGTCAGGAAAGCATGGGTGTGCTTCCTGGTTGATGTTCCGGCCTGAATCCGACGGAGGAGAGATGCAGCAGAGACACAGGACATGGCGATAAGGTAAGTGTACAGTGTACATTCTCCTTCCTCCTCCCCCCCACCCCTCCACCCCGATCCATGCCGGCCACCACTGTCCACAATGGGATGTTCTCCAAAATGTGGGGAAAATTATGCAATGTGGCATAATTTCATGCATTTTGCATAGTATGACAAAATAGAAATTATGGGAAATTAGATAGGCTTAACAAAAATTTAATTCAAGCAGATTCAGCTCTCACTTTTTTATTAGGGCATTCTCTCCGATGCTTGGGATGGCTACATTGTTTGTTAATAAAGAATTCACTCACATTTTCATGCGATAAAAACCTTTTTTTACGTCTTTCTAGAAACATTTTTAGCTGTCTTCCAGAGCTCTTATAACCTCAAATGAAACATTAAGAATCAGTATAAATGTAGAGGCTATGGCCCCGCCCCTTTGTTGATGTTTTTCTCCTAAAGGCATGTGATTAGGCAGCCGTTCCATTAGCTCACCTATGAAGTTTCATTTCTCATAGCTAATGGAGACATTGTTAACGTAAACCCATAACAAATTCAGCAGGAAGCGGCTTTGCATGACACAACCTTATGACAAATTCAGTAGGAAAGTGGATTTGTATGACGCAACCTTATGACAAATTCAGTAGGATTCGGCTTTGCATGATGTAACCTTATGACAAATATAGAATGAAGGGGGTTTGCATTGTGAGCTCTGATAACCACAGCAGGAGTGTGTTACATTGTGAACTCTGACAAAAGCAATAGGAAACATTTACATTTTGGATTCAGAGACAAATATAATAGGAGAGGTTTGGTTTTCATTGCATACATTTGTTATTTTATGTTTAGTATTTACTTGGAATTAATATTCTTTGTTTTTAGAGCGAAAACACCGTACAGATACTTATCCATTTAGTTTTGTCTTGTGATTTGTAAAGTTCAGAGTTTTTAATTCACGCCAACGTCTTGAGTAAGCCGTGGACTACTCGGCCTCATTAGCCTGAGGGTAAATGCTAAATGTGTCATAAGCCACCTACCTGGATCCCAGATGATTCCAATTGGGCGGCGACGCTAGTTCCAGAATCCTCCTGAGGCTTGCCCTCGGTTTACAGGAGGAGACACTGCTCCGGTGGCAAATCCCAGGAGGAAGGAGGTTGAGATGGAGAGAGCGTGTAGAATCAAAGATGCTGTGGCTCATCTACTCAACAGCAACACTGCAGCAGGCTTTCACACCAGTCTGATGAATGATACCAGCAGATATGGTACCTATAAACAAACAAATAATACGGCTTTAGTCTAGTATTAACTCTATCTCTTAAGGTATCATCTCACAGAAGCTTTTCAAATGTCAACCAACCTTTAGTTTTGTTGTTGTTTTGCTTTAATTGAGATTGTCCATGGAAACTCCTTTATCAACATTTTCAAAACTGTAGTGAGTATGATTTCAGCATCAAACCCACAAGCAAATTCGGACAGGGTTAGCTTCACCCAAGTCCTCTCTGGCAGAGCCCTGCTAACAGTTTGTAAAAGAAAAACAAAAATACTGGTTACCTTTGTTTGCAGCACGATGTTGCAACTGAGCACAGCACGTAGTAAAATCAAGTCTGTTAATGTGTTTCTCTTTTTCTTCTTCTTTTTTCCATCCAGGTGCGAGACTAATGCGGGAAATTAATGCGGGAAATTCTTTGCAGTGAGGTCGAAGCGGGAGGATCAAGGGAGCTGACAAGACAGAGTCCTGGAAGCCGGGAAACAGGTAAGTGGCAGGCGAAGAGGCTAAGGGAGTGTGGATGGTCTTTAAATAAGACTCCTTTAGAACGATCATATAGGTCACATTCTAATTTTTTGTAACAAGGAACAGGTGCGGATGATTAATTTGATGAGGCTGTCTTCTAGAAGGTATTTTAGAATGTTCACATAGGGCGCATTCTAATTGCTTATAGCAAGGAACAGGTGCAGATGATTAGTTTGACGAGGCTGTCTTCTAGAAGGTGTTTAAGAATTTTCACAAAGGTCACATTCTAATTACTTATAGCAAGGAACAGGTGCAGGGAATTCATTTGACGAGGGCTGTATTCCGGAAGGTTCACGTTGAGGTGATCTATGCCAGTGGCTTGATGCTTATTCTGGAGGTTTCCATGGTGCCTGAAACCTGACCTTGCATATGCATGGTAAAACATTTGTAAAATATATTAAGCATTTTCAAACAAACAGCGGAACACCAGCTGCAACAACCTATTACCAACAGCATGTAATATGGTCAAAGTTAGGGGACAAGACGTTTGTTCGTTCATAAGTGTTGGGAGGAATGCTATGAGTCATACCGATATTTTGTGATAGTCAAGAGAGGTGAGCTGTGGCAGGAATCCTGACAAATGGGGTGCACTTGGTGCTCACTTCAGGACCAATAATAAGCATTGCTTAATTTATAAATAAATAAGTACCAGGGCCCTCATAAGGAGGGCACTGCAGCTTGCACCACCCATTGCCTCTACCAGCACTGTCAGTACCAACACAACTACTAACCATCATACAACTACAAAGTGTGGCATTTTAGACTATTCCAGGCCTCCAAAGCAATATGAATGGTTTGGGGGACAGGTATTAGTAATTTTAATTTATATTCACTTGATAAATTACACTTGTTGTGCTGATTTCTAAATTAGACAAACAGTGTCACCATGTGGCAGACTATTATAAGTGCCGGAGTTGACAATTAAGTGCCAGTGCCGAGCACTAGAAACCACCGGCTCAAATTAACCACTTAAAAAACAAGGCGGCCTGTGCATACAAGAGGTAAAGGACTCCAATTGTCTGTGAACCTTTTCTGAAGCTTCTGGGGGACTTAAGAATGAAGCTTCTGGGGGACTTAAGAATCCTCTTCCTACTGAGTTTTGTAGTCTTTTTAACCAAATATGTTTGAATAACAGTTTTGGTTGGTGTTTATCTGGTCTGGTCGGAGGGAGCCTGTGACCCATAGGTACTGATATTGTGTGCAGATCAGGATAAAGCTTTGCTCAGATGTGAGAAAGTCACTGACATAGTTGAGATGGAAGTGAAACCAGAGGCCCAATTTGCTCAAAACAGCCACAAACAGCACCTATTATTCCGCTACTCATAGATACAAGTGGGTCAAAAGATTCCTTGGATAACCTGAGGCCTTCTTTTAGGTGACAAGGCGGACTTCAAGGTGGAATTACAGCACAGGTGCTGGTAGGTGCAAAAATCGACACCCAAAAATGCAGTACATTTAAAAAAAAATTAAATCATAATGTCAAGAGAAAGTTAGATTATACAAGAGCAAAATATATAACCTGAACACCACAACAATATTAAGTGTGGAAAGTAAAAACAAATCTGTTTTCTCAAACATTGGTAAAAATCAAAAGTGTTTACGTAGTAATGTACATCAGACAATATTATACAATTCTCACACCTAAAAGCATTTAAAACCAATAGAAATAGCCCCATAAGTAAGTTTCTCTATTGCAACGTAATAAAATATAACAGATACACAAAAATGATGTCTTAAACTGGATTTAGTGACAGACGTATAAGTGCCCTGATCTTCACTGTGTCAAATATTTCTCACTATGAAAATAAATTAGACGACAGTCCAGCATCAATGGTTTAATTAACTCAAGTCTACAAGGCCGAAGTTCCCGGTTATGCACCAATGGGCGGATACATTTATTTCTTGAACTTTTGTAAGTTCGAAGAACAGTATGATGGGTATTCTTGGCCATTTGAGATGGACATTTGCCAAAGGATCATAGGATCCATGATTTCGGAAAAACCCGGCCGTTTGGAAATTAAGCCTAGTGATCAAAATCCACTTATAAGCATCAGTTACCCAAATGAGATAACTTCAAGGACTATGGAGGTTTCATTAGCAAATACACCTTCCCTAAATAGGGAATAACAATTTGTAAGCTGTTTTAGTAGAGAGTCCAATAGATAACAAAAGCAAAATTCATTGGAAGAGGAGTGTTTGAAAGTCTAGGTGTGAATCAGAAGGCCTTAATGAATCAAGATCTCCTGATCTTATCGCAAAGTTAACTTGATGCACAGACACACAAAATCTGTGATGAAGTTTACCCTTTCTTCTTCATGGAGTCTTTCAATCAGACGTTGCAGTCTGGGTCCTGATCGGCCACCACTGAGAGAATGTTTCTTTTAAACACTTCTGCTTTAAAGCTCTTTAAAAGATTAGAGTTTTAATTTGGAAACACATGAGTGTCGGTAAATGCTACCAGTGGAAAGCCTTCAGTTGATATTAAAAAAAATGCACACACACAAGAAGATAAGTAAGCCAGTTGATATTGCTTTTTTCAAATGCCTGTTGATTGCAACTATTGGCTTTTCCAATGCTTGTTATATTGAGCTAACTTTAACAAATCCAATAGCCAATAGCAAATCCAATAACACGCATGCGGCATGGGATAAAGCAGCGATCATGGTAGTATGTTTCAATTCTTTAAAGATGGCCGTCACTTTGTGTCACATCACATTAAGTCTCGTGACAGCCATCTTGGGAGTATGAAAATGACACGTCCAAGATGGCCGGTCACCGGTACTGCCTTTGCTGATGCTAATTAATAATATTTTTAAAGCAGCCAGCATTGGCAAACCAGATAGCGACATGCAGCAGGAGAAAGGTTGGCTCTGGGAACGGCACCCCCAGAGAGGGAGAGAAAGGTGAGAGGGAGAAAGAGTGCAGCATCAGACTGCTATAGAGCTTAGTGTCATGTGGTGGAGAAAATCATGAAGGTCCGGAGAGAGAAATTGGGGATGAGTGAGCGAGGGTAGGGAGTCAAGTATGTGACTGGGGGGGGGGGGGGGGGGGAGAGAATGACAGAGAAGGACCAGACCAGAAGTGCTTAACTGGGTGGTCTAGATGCATCATTTAAATAGCACTTTATATACCTTGCGAAGCTGTCACTTGCTCAGATTTGCATCGCTTCCTGCTTGAAATTTTATTGCTTGTGTTTGAACTCTGTATGGCATGTTGTAAAAGTGCTTGAGGTTTGATGACTTGGTGGGCGCAAGGTGTGCTCAGTGTTGCTGCACAAAAGCATGAGTGTTGTAGACGTGTCATAGGATGGATTTATTATCCATATGCAAATGCTACAATGTCTCTTACAGATCCCTGCTTTACTCCACAAATGTGACTATTCTCTTACAGCTCCCTGCTTTACTCATCAAATTAGATATTTACTTACAGCTCCCTGCTTTAGTCCTCAAATGTGACTATTCTCTTACAGCTCCCTGCTTTACTCCTCAAATGTGACTATTCTCTTACTGCTCCCTGCTTTACTCATCAAATTAGATATTATCTTACAGCTCCCTGCTTTACTTCTCAAATGTGACTATTCTCTTACAGCTCCCAGCTTTACTCCTCAAATGTGACTATTTTCTTACAGCTCCCTACTTTACTCCACAAAGTAGATATTCACTTACAGCTTCCTGCTTTACTCCTCAAATGTGACTATTCTCTTACAGCTCACTGCTTTACTCCTCAAATGAGATATTCTCTTACAGCTCCCTGCTTTAGTCCTCAAATGTGACTATTCTCTTACAGCTCCCTGCTTTACTCCACAAATGAGATATTCTCTTACATCTCCCTGCTTTTCTCCTCAAATGTGACTATTCTCTTACCGCTCCTTGCTTTACTCCACAAATGAGATATACTCTTACAACTCCATGCTTTACTCCTCAAATGTGACTATTCTCTTACCCCTCTCTGCTTTACTCCTCAAATCTTACAGCTCCCTGCTTTACTCCTCAAATGTGACTTTTCTCTTACAGCTCCCTGCTTTACTCCTCAAATGTGACTATTCTCTTACAGCTCTTTGCTTTACTCCGCAACATGTTCACGCAATACTTTTGGACCATGTCACACAAAGCACCAAAAGACACTAAACACTTCCCTCATAGATCCTGCTAAACATCACACTCTAATAAAGCAGAACTAAGTTACTTTTTATTCTGTTACCGCCACAAGTGCTTTGTGTAAATATCAGGGGCAAGAGGTGCTATATGAATGCTACAATGCAATATAATTTGAATTCCACAGGCATTCTAAAAATCAATTTTTCAAAACTTAGTCTGTTAGCTAATCACCTTTGCAGCATTTTTGGATTGTGTCCAGAGCGTGATTTGAAATTCCTTTCAAAGAGGTGTGGCCTACGTAATGAAGGCTGTGGGTTAAAACATGTCATCTAGATGCTGGTGCCATCCAGCCAGTCTTTGTGTTTTCTGTTTTGCATTGGAACATATAACACAACACTGGATATACTCATTGACTGTTAGCAGTATCAAATAAATGATTAACAACAATTTTGTTGCATATAAATAGAAATGTAAATATTTCAGTTCTGAAAATATGAGTGTGAATTAAAAATTAATAATTGGAGGGGGAGAAATATTCCAATCCGCTGGCAGAACTGGAGGAATTTTGGGGACTCCACGTTGCTCTTGTAACGTGAAGTTCCGGTCAAATTCTGCCAACCCCCGCGTGATGGAGTTTTTTCTCGAGCGTGGCTCCAGGATGGTAAGTTGGTGAGCGTGAGCAATATTTGATGTCCCCTAGTGAGATTTCCGGTCGCTAGGAGGACACCCGGAAAGATTTTTCGAACGCGGACATTCGTGACTGTTTGCAGTCAGAAGGCTGCCACTCGAGTAGAAAAAGTAGATTTTCCCCAGCTTTGATGGACAGAAAATCTGGATTTTATTAAAGACACAGAGGTTAATATTATTGTAATCTCCTTTTATTGTGCCACTCACAGCAGCACCTTTAAAGAATACAGAACTATAACAAAGCTGGGGAAAATCTACATTTTATGGCAAGACAGGAGGCTAACATTATTGCAACTTTAAAGCTTCTCCAGCAAACAAGAAGCTGTGTTCACAACAGGTTTAAAATAAAAAAATATGAAATATACCATCATTAGATCCATCTACACACCTCAATATGTCTTGCAAAGCACCCCAAGCATAAAAGCTTTTGAAGCGAAGCACCCCTCACAGAATGTGCAAACAAACAAACATACATACACTCCTGCATTCTTCATAATTTCTTTTACCCATCTAGATAGAGCTGGGCTTGATACTGCCT
Organism: Triturus cristatus; assembly: GCF_964204655.1. Lineage (NCBI taxonomy): Eukaryota > Metazoa > Chordata > Amphibia > Caudata > Salamandridae > Triturus > Triturus cristatus. The sequence goes on from NC_140595.1 coordinate 64,364,654, forward strand.
TATGTGGTTGTCTAAAAGAAATTAACAACTGATTGTCAGTAGGAAAATGAAGCTGAGAAGTCCTCATCTAATACTCTTTCAAACATGGTACCACGCCTACATTTTCATGTTCATCAGGGTATAGGTAGAATGTATTTTCTGAGTTTGATTTCGTTCTTATGCTCAAATAAAAACCAACCCCCCTCCAGATTAAAAATTCTTCCACAAACATCTAAAGCTCTCACATCTGATACTCTCCTAAAATAAAGCAAGAATAATAAAATAGTCAATTTCTGAGTCAGAATATTCAAATCCATCCCACGATTGTTCCCCAAGCCAGCCAAATAGTTAAGCACACTAGACACATCACAAAAAAGAATTATACCTAGACACCGGAGGTTTAGAAACTCTCACACAACTCATTAACCATCTCATCAGAGCTTCCTGCCCCACAGACACACAATAAACAAACTCATGTCCTGCAACAATAGCAGACCTATGCACATTAATGGTCTTGTAAGCTGTATAGTAAACTAGTTAGTTAACCACTTCAACTATACCCACCGAAACAGGATCGAAATCCCTCTCCACACCCCAGCACTACCATTTCTGTCATGCCAATCTATACATCTTTCTGGTTCCTAGAACTTAGGATTTCTTAATAAGATTTGAACTTTTGTGCGAAAGTCCAGGCATCTCCCATATATGCCTGGAATTCTCCATGCCACCAGTCTCAGCTGTTCTCAAACCACCAACTCGTGGAATTCCCCCAACGGACCCAACAGAATCTCCTGAAACACGTGAAGTAAAATTGGAAAATCAATTGACATTTCTTGGAGAATTGGGTACCAAACCTGCGTCTTCCAAAGAGGTGTCACCAAGACCACTGTTTCCCTCCATCTGCGCACCAAGTGTTACTCCTGTGATCATTGCAAATGGAGAGAACGTGTAGGGCCTGAGCCCCCTCCAATCCTGCCTGAATGCATCTATCCCTGCCGAGTCCGGATCCGGACACCAGCTGAAAAATTTCTCCAATTGAGTATTCATTCTGTTCACAAACCGATCCACTTGACATGGACCCCACTTCTCTATCAATTTTATGAAAACTGATCTGTGCAGTCTCCAATCACTGGAATCCCTGTAATTTCTGGAACATCAATCTGCCTCCACATTCTTTAATCCTGGAATTGTCTCCATTTGCAACACAATATTTTGGTTCAAACAGTAATCCCCCAAAAAATGTTGCCAGGTCAGCCAGATCTTTCAAACACGGACCCCCCAATTTGTTCAAGTATTTCACTGCTGAGATATTGTTCATCCTCAATAGAACAGAGCACTGAGCCCTGCCTCTCTTAAAACTCTTTATTGCAAAGTAACCTGCCAGCAGCTCTAGACAATATATATAAAGTCTTCTCTCTTCCTCTGTCCAAATTCCTCCTGTTGATATCACACCACAATGAGCTCCCCAATCAGTCAAACTTGCATCTGACTATATAATCAATTCCGGGTTTTCTCCGAAAATGGCTCTCCCATTCCAAGCTTCCATATTTCTTAAACACCAATGAAGTTCTAACTTCTCTTCTTCTGTAAGCATAATCTCCTCTGAATATTTCAGACCACATCTTAAATGTCTGCCCTACAACCTCTGGAGGGCCCGATAATTCAAAGGTCCGATAAAAATAGCCTGAATTGTAGAAGATAACAGGCGGACTACTCTCGCCAACATTCTCAGAGAAATCTTTTCCAACAACACCACTTTCGTAATCTCCTTCCTTATTCTTTTTAACTTGTCCATTGGCAGTCTTAATTGTCCCTGTACCGTATTGACTAGAAACCCCAAGAATTGAGTTTTTTGATTCAGTAACAAACAGGATTTCTCCCTGTCTATAATAAAACCAAGCCCCTCCAACATTAACACTGCCATCTTTGTATGTTCCTCTACTCTCAACCAGTCCTGACCCATTAACAAAATATTGTCTGAGTATATAATCAAACGTATTCCTCTCTCTCTCGCAAGTATGCTGTTACTGGATGAAGTATCTTTGTAAAGCACCAAGGGGCTGAAGATAAACCGAAAGAGAGACAGACAAACTTCCACAACCTTCCTGTACACCCAAATTGCAATTGTCAGGTAAGCATCTTTCAAATCTAATCGGGTCATTCAGTCCCCTGCTTGCACCACATCTCTCAGCATATGCATCCCTTCCATCTTGAAATGATGATAAACTACCCAACTGTTTAATGGCCTTAAGTTTATGACAGGCCTCATTCCTTTTCCTTTGTTTTCCACCAGGAAAATAGTGCTCACAAAACCTGGTACCCCATTCTTTTCCGATACAATCACACCTTTCCTTATCAATTCTTTCACTTCTGTATTTACCAACTCTGAAAGAGCTGCATCGAATCTTATCATTTCTGAGAGCCGATGCTGGGTCAGCTCCTCTATGAAATCTATGTGATACTCCAAGGCAGTCTGAAGATCCCAAGGAGGTTTTGTTATTAATGTACAATTGTGATAAAATTAAGCAAGTCTGCCGCCCAACTTTACTTGAATAACAAAAAGGTCTTCACCTACCTGATCCGCGGGTCCGACGATTTCATTACAAGACCGGAGGCTACCATTAGGCATATGACTTTTAATGCAGTCCCCAAGCAGCCGCATACATCATAAAGCAAAGGTTCCATAAAAAACGTTAATAAAAGGCATGAGACCATAACATTCAGCCTCTTTTAAATGCGGCTCCAAGCAGATACGTTCTTTACATTACTTCTCTACCTTTGAATTAACAATGTTTATTTGTTTGTTGATGATGTTATTTGCCTGTTTTGCCTTGCCTTGCCTTGCTGACTTTATTGCCACTTTAACTTCTGCGCATTTTCTCTGGGCTCTTAAATCCCAGCTTTTTCACTCTTCTCTTTCCCGGTCATTGCGGTCTCCAATTTACGGATGTCGACTTCTGACCTTGTCTATTGCTTATCTTTCATTATCAACAGTGTTTGTACTACCCGCCTTTTCTCGCTTTGTTACAACAACGCTAAGCGATGTTTTGTATTTTGCTTCATTTCCTTACCCTGGTCTCGCCCCGACTCCTCCGTTAGCGCGCTATCCCCCCCGGACCGGAATTGGGATGTAATTGATCGAAACAGGCTTCGGCCCTGATTCGGTAAATATTTGAGGAACAAACCTTGGCAACACACCTCTAACGTCACTGCGTTGCCAAGGAACATTCCTCATTGTTTCAATGACGCATTACGGGTTGGAAAGGCCTTTCAATGCCCCGTCAAGCGTGCAATACCGGTATCATAGCAACCACCCCAACAACAATTTCCCTTAATCGCGCTCAAGCGCATTTGCCGTCCTTCGAGCCTACGATCAGCTGGCAGTTTAGCAGAGACCTTTTCTAACGTCAAAATCTATATAAAATCCATAAAAATAAAAAAAGGGGAGAAATCTATTCACCATTTAATATAAGATTTAATATCATATTAATATATATATATATATATATATATATATATATATATATATATATATATATATATATATATATATATATAAAGAGAACAATTTGATTTATTATACCTACTATTTAATCCTAACCTCCTTTATCATGTCTGACCTTGATTCAGATGAGGCAGAGGCTAGCATACCCACCCCTAACCTAAATAATGAGGCTTTTAAAAACATCATCCACGAGGAAATGAGATCATGTATGTTGTAAACTCTATCTAAAGTAATGACATCCAAAAGATCCTTCCAATGCGAAGAGGATGATAATATTCAAGAACAACATACCCTTCCTAATGATGATCTCATCCATATAAGGGGAAAAAGACTTAATAAAATTAAGAATTTAGATTTTATCCCCAAGAGCACTGGAGGCCCTAGTACCTCTACTTTTATGGGAGGTCTCCGCACCTCAAATACTTTGGGTGTCCCTAGCGGCACAACGCATGAAGGTGTCCCTAGCGGCACAACGCATAAAGGTGTCCTCAGCGGCACAAAATATCTGGGTGTCTCCTGCGGCACAAAATATCGAAGTTCTCAAAATGACGACCTCGATGAGAGAGATGATGATTTTGAAGATGACGATGTCTCTGATTCTCCTGATGAATATATTGTAGATCTGGATGAAGACGACCATGAGTTTAACTCACAACTCCTCGAGGAAGATCTCGTTCCCTCATCAAAAGATACCATTCTAGACCCCTTAGGTCAAGAAATGTTCTCTCCTCTTAATATAAAACACCCCAGGAGCTCAGAATGGGTTCCTCAGGATCACGACAGCAAATTTATAAATAAATGGTTAAGGAACCCACTAGACAGGGATGCTCGCAACCTCTTAAGAGCTGAATGCTCCAGACCCTCCATCGGAGATAAAGCTAGTCAGACTCCAAATCTTGACCCGAACTCATCAAATACCTTTTTAAGCTTGGGAGAGACCCGAGGAAGGGAATGGAGAGATCCCTTAAAGTTTGCCAAGATCGAGTCCTAGATATCCTGGCCCTCTTGCCAGAATTATTGATCTAACCGAAGATAGCCACATCAACGACACCCCCCTAAACACAGAAGTAATTAGAGGTCTTAGCCAGAGAGCTCTTGTGCTACTGGGTAATGCTAACGCCAGCCTCAACTCAGAGAGGAGAAGGGTAGTCCTCACCAAAATTAGCCCAAAATTAAGCGATCTAGCCGACAAAGAACCATCCATCAACCCTAATTGTTTGCTCTTTGGTGAAGACCTGATAAAAACCCTAGGCAAATATGTTTCTACCTTTACGGCTTTAGATAAAGCCCATCAAAATATGAAAAGAGTTTTTTAATACCAATAACCTTTTCGGGAGGGCCGGTAGACGGGGCCTGTCTTCCGGTCGCTTCAACCGCAGGCCCTACCCTAGAGGAAGAGGATATGGCAGAAGGGGATTCCAACCCTCGAATACCCCTCAATTATTTTCACAAAGAGGAAGAGGATTTCGCTCCAGAAACTTCAGATTTCGTGGAGCATCCAACGACAACAACACCCAAAGTGAGTACAACTCCTACCTTCCCCCCTCCTTTTTCCCCAAAAGTGGGAGGCAGACTCAAACTTTTCTTCCACAATTGGAAATTAATAACTCAAGATCCATGGGTTCTGAGTACTGTGAGAGGGTTTATGATAGATTTTACGGAAACTCCTTACCAGTCTTCTTTCCCCAGAGACATTCCTCTTACTTTAGATCAGGAAAAAATAATAGAGGAGGAAATCTCCTCTATGCTTCAAAAGGGCGCTATTGTAGAAGTCCCACTAGAGATGTTAAGATTTATAAGCACTCTCTTCCTCGTCGAGAAAAAAAAGAAAGGTTGGAGACCCGTTATAAATTTAATGGATCTCAACACCTCGTTTACAGACACTTCAAAATGGAGGGCATTTACCTCCTCAGGGACTTACTCCTAGAAGGAGATTGGCTTGTCAAATTAGATCAGAAGGACGCTTACTTTACCATCCCTATGGCCAAAGATCACCAACCCTTTCTTCAATTCTTGTGGAAAAACCATCTCTTTCAATTCCAAGCCCTGCCTTTCGGTCTCTCCTCGGCTCCTTGGTGTTTCATCAAAGTCATGAGATCAATCGCCTCCTTCCTAAGGTATTTGTATGATATTATACCTGGACGATATCCTCATTCTATCTCAAGACCACTCTCAAATCATTCAGGACCTGAAGACTGTTATGGACCTATTAGAAAACCTGGGGTTCATCATAAACAGAGAAAAGTCAATTCTCTCTCCTTCCAGAAACGTAGAATTCTTGGGATTTACCGTAGTGTGGTAAATAATTGAATTACCGGGACTTAATTTGATACAGAACATAATAAAAATAGCTCAATAAATAAGAGGCAGAATCCGTGGTATTAGAGGTTCAGAATGGGCTTTATTCCAATGAACGATTCGAATCGTGGCCTCCAAGTTCCATCACCACGAAGGTTCAGGAAGTGAAGTACATACATTATTGATAATTAATCACTTTTATACAATAGGCATTACAGTGAAGCAAATGCAAGAGGCGTAACAATAGATAGTGTAGCAAAAGTAGGTGTAACTGGGTGTGACTAAGGAACGTCATCAGGTGTGATGTCATAATAGGGTGGTTCCATGAAAGAATTTCGCAATGTCAGCAGAAATACTTGGCAGAAATGCGCGCACAGCAGCATGACGTGTGATTGACGTGCAGCTAGGGGGTGAAGGGGACTTGACATTTAGCTCTACATGTGGCGACAGATGTCTGGAGGGTCAAGTCAACCTAATCCCAAATCATATCTAACATCCTATGTTTAAAGAACTATGTTATCCAAAAGAGAGGCCTTCTTGGAGTAGAATCTTATTCTATACTGACTATACTGACTGTTAGTGCGTGTACAAGCGTCTAAGTGTCTACACTAGATGCGAGGGCAGGAATCTTCCATAGTAACAGGGCTATGAATTACTTGCAAAAAGACAGAGAAACCGGGCCTTTGCTCGGTAGCTGGGAGAATGTTTACTTAAACTACTAGACAGGAATGCATTGGGCAGGGAGCGGAGCAGATAATTTCGAAGGTGAAATACAGTTCTTGGCAGGCAGCAAGCTGATGTCAGGCACCGTGAGCCGCGCAGGGAATGAGACAAAGTTCATGGTCACAGATGCAGGCTCAGACTGGAGCTCTCAGAGGCAGAAGGCAGGGAAAGCTTGATGGCAGAATCAGGGCCTACTCGCCTGAACTGTAAAATGGCATAACTAAGCCATATAAAGTCGGTGGCCTTTCGTACTTAAGAATCGAATATCCAGCCCATTCATGGCGGATCTGAAAGAAGACATGTTGACGGTGGACGCACATGTATTTGCGTCTTCATAACTGGAACTGGAGGGAACATACATGTACTTGTAACATGCACATAGAACCGTTGGGGTCCAAGATAGGGGACATAACTGACCAGAAAAATCCATATTTCCACATTCCCTCCTTGTCCCCTACTTGCCCGTCAAGAGATATCAATCTTCATCAATCCATTGATCTGTTCATATAGCATCATTTGTTCTTCTTTTTTCTTCTGGGACGAATGAAATCTTGGTGATGGAATACACGATGTGGCACACAGACCACAAATCGCTGGTCCACATTGTAGGCATAGACAGCAACTGAATAGTATGAGGAAGCCAATACCTAGGAAGGATAGGACCTTCCATCCAAAGGTAGATAATACACTCCAAAACCAACCGGACCAAGTCCAGGTGCCTGGATTCTGGTGTATCTGGCTTACAATCTTATGAAGGCGAGTTATGGCTTTATATACAGATGGCGAATTTTCTGGTATGAAAATGCAACAACTTGATCCGATGACCCTACAAGCTCCGCCCCTATCGGCCAGGATGACGTCAAGGACAAGACGATTTTGAAGCACAACAATCCGCATAGCAGACTGCTCTTCTGTTAAATTGCCTAAGGCGGAAATGGTTTCGTTCACTACTGCTTCAAGGGTTCTAGTTAATCTACGTATCAGCTTACTATTAGTAACGGTACCTATATAGGGAAAGAGACCTTTATTGAAATCTGTGTATTTTTCCCATGCTGTTTCAGTGTAATCGACTATTGGGAGATCTCTCCTTTCTCTATTGTGTACTAAATGAGTATTTCTGTGATAATCAGGAGGAGCTAGGAAAACAGGTGGCAAAAGGAATCCAATGTAGCAGGTACCATCCCAATCTAGAGGCAAACGTACATATGCCGTCTGACCACATATAAAATAGGAATGGCGGGAAGCTCTAAATGTCGACTTGCCTTGATCACTGAATTCTATTACAGTGGTGCATCTACTATGGCCCATATGTATGGAACCATTCTTTCTTACACATAATTCACCTTTTACTGGAAATACTGACATGGCGGGCAAAATTGGAGTCGCTTCGGATTCGACATTCAAGATCAAGATATTAAGCGTAAAATTACCTAATCCATATACTTCATTTTCTAGATCAGTTCCTGTTCTTTTGGGACGACCCTCCTTGTCGGGGTAGCAGACTTTGAGTAAAACTAAGTTCAGATTTCCCCATACCCAATTGTCTTGATAAACTGCTGTGTTTGAGTCTAAGGAATTAATTAAACTAAACCATGCTCCACAGGAGCCGTTGTGTGTGAACGGGTATGGAAAGAGAGGTAGAATTCCTTTATAGTTCTGATAGGGAGGGAGTCGGCCACATATCCAACAATTGGTAGCATTACTAGTCTGATGGGAATGATGTAACATACTAATAAAAGTGTTATTGCGCAGCGCAAATCTATACGACAATTCATGCGGGGGTAGGTCACTAAAAGAATGTTCAGCAGTAACATTATAGACATGTTTAGAAATAGGATAATATATGTGCAACAATATACTTGCAATAATTATTAAAAGACTTAAGAAAAACAAAATTAATAACGTCACTGTGCAATGACTACGCAGTGATTTACAGTATTCATGTTGTTTCAACATTTTTCGGGTTTTTTCTCTATTCAGGTCTAAGGGGTACATGTCAGAGGCAAATTCAACCGCTTCACCTTGGAGAGGATTTAAACAATCAAATTGCCTGACGGGTTAGACCTAAGTTTTAATTTATATTGTTCCGGACTACTAAGTTCAACCAGAGGAAGCTTTGAGTCAATGGGTGAAGACACACGAGGTGTGGCCTTTACATCCGATGGTAGTCCATGAAATTTCTTGATATGACTTGAATGTATCCAGCCTTTTCTGCCCTCGATCTTCACGGCTGTCCTTGTGGTGAGCAGGACCAATTGCGGCGACTTCCACCTAGGATCCAGCTGAGTCTTTCGATCAAAGTTCCTCACTAAAACGAGATCCCCCGGAATTACGTCATGGGGTTTCACCTCAGTGTTGTCAGGAAAGGCTGCAGCTACCTGTGAACGACAAGATTGTAGTGCAGACATCAAGGAAGCCAAGTAATCTGTCAGCATATTACAGTCAACATCAGTTATTTTACGTGGTATAGGCGTCCCCCACATATTTGGTGGTCTACCAAAGATCACTTCATAAGGGGATAGCCCTGTTCGAGAGTGTGCTACCATTCTCATGTAAAAGAGTGCAACTGGTAAAGCTACTACCCAGTCAACACCTTTCTCTCTACATATTTTGGACAATCTGATTTTCAAAGTTTGATTATGTCGTTCCACGAGACCTGCTGCCTCGGGGTGTCGGACACAATGAAACTTCCACTGATATCCTAGCAGAAGTGAAACATGTTTCATCAGTTCGGATGAGAACGGCTGGCCGTTATCTGAATAGACAACACGTGGTAAACCGTACCGTGGGAAGAATTCTCGAACTAGCTGCTTGGCAGTGGTCGGGGCAGTGTAATCTGATACTGGGTACGCTTCGGTCCAACGGGAAAGAGCGCAGACAACTACGAGAACATATTTGAATCCTCGACATCGTTCCATCTGGATATAATCCATCTGAAGGGCTTCAAAAGGGTGATCAGGAGGCTGAAATCCACCCTGCTCTACGGGGATGCTTTTACCTGGGTTAAACTGACAACATATCATACAGGTACGGACTTTTTGTTTAGCTGCTGCTCGTAAATGTTTGTTGAACCAAATGTGTTGGATGCTGTCTAGCATAGCTTTCTCTCCTAGATGCGCTGGACTGTGTATTGTATTTATGATAGCTTGGACCATAGAGTCAGGAAGAAACCATACAGATTTCTCCTTCGTCATCCATCCCTGGTCCGTTTGGATCCCTCCTGATTCCGTCCATTTCTTTATTTCGTCTGGTGTAGCATGTGTCTGTATGTCAATTATATCAATAGCGGGATCTTTAATCGTCATACAATGTGTTGGCGTCTGGACTATTGTCTTTGTCATGTCGGATGTGCGAGTTTGCGCAGTCTGTTTAGCTGTTCTGTCAGCTAAATCATTGCCTTGAGAAATGATGTCAGTAACTTTCGTATGAGCTTTGCATTTCATAATCGATATTGCAGTGGGTAAATGTATTGCATCTAACAGAGCATGAATGAGGGGTCCGTGCTGAATGTGGGCACCGTGAGACGTTAAATAACCTCTCTCTCGCCACAGCACGCCGAAGTCATGTACAACTCCGAATGCATAACGTGAATCAGTGTATATGTTGACTTTCTTATTTGTGGCTTGAATACAGGCTTGTGTCAGAGCAATAAGTTCTGCTGCTTGAGCTGACAAGGTATTTATACAGTTTGTTTCAATGACTTCAGTATCTGTTGTGACTGCATATGCGGCCACTAAATCTCCTGTACTTGTTCTCATACATGAACCGTCTACATACAACGTTAGGTCTGGGTCTGACAATGGGACATCTGTCAAGTCTTGTCTGGGTTTCGTCGTGATTGTAATAACATCAATACAGTCATGAGCTAGCGGGTCTGTTCCGATTACAGGTAAAAGTGTAGCAGGATTTAATGTATTACAGCGTCTGATTTCTATGTGTGGCTGAAACAGTGTTAGTTCGTACCCTGTAAGTCTTGCTATGGTCAAATGTTGTGTTTGTGTGCGGTTCAAGAGAACCTCTACTGCATGTGGTACTTGTACTGTCAATGGATGTCCTAACACTATGGCATCGCTTTGTCTGATTGCTAAAGCTGTTGCTGCCACTGATTTCAGGCACGCAGGCAGAGCCTGAGCTACGGGATCTAATGTACTAGAAAAATAAGCACACGGTTTGTGTGATCCTGCTTGTTCCTGTGTGAGTACTGACAAGGCAGTACCTTCGCGTTCTGTAACAAAGAGTGTAAAATGTTTGCTGTAACATGGTGTTGCTAGGACAGGTGCTTGACATAAAGCTTTCTTTAAACTTTCAAAAGCGTGTGTATGTTCCTGAGTCCAAGGGAGAACAGTCGATGTGGCTACCTCCTGTGTTGTCAATTGAATGAGTGGTTTTGCTAAAAATGCATACTGAGGGATCCACTGCCTACAATATGACGTGAGACCTATAAAAGCCCGTACCTCCTTTTGTGTCTTGGGTATTGGCATATTTGCAATTAGCTGGATGCGATCTGGTGTAAGCTGCCTTCCCTCCTTGGACAGCGAGTGACCAAGGTAAACAACTCGCTGGACACAGAATTGCAGTTTAGAAGGGGACACCTTGTGCCCCTTTTCGGCTAGAAATTGTAAAACCGTCAGTGATGCTTTTTCACATTCAGGTTCGCTTCGGGCGGTGATCAGCAGATCATCGACATATTGAAGCAGGGCAGTGTTTACTGGCATGTGGATACTGTCGAGTTCTCGTTTCAGTGCTTGGCTATAGATGCTGGGGCTTTCTGTAAATCCTTGAGGTGCGCGTGAGAATTTAAAGCTACGTCCATTTAAACTAAATCCGAACAAGTATTGGCTTTCCGGATCTATAGGGACGCTGAAAAAGGCATTTTTGAGATCAATTACAGTAAAGAATGTTGCTTCGGAATCAATAGCTGTCAGTAATGACGAGATATCTGGGACCACAGGGAATTGTGGCACAATGCATTTGTTCAATTTGCGTAGATCAATAACCAATCGATATACTGGCGGGGCCTTCGGATCTGTTCGTTTAAGAATCGGAATTATCGGTGAATTACATACATTGGAGTCTGTTTCTACAACCACTCCTTGGGCAATGAGCTCGTCAATGATTTGTAGTAAAGCCACTACAGCATCTGGTGGTAACTTGTATTGTCGCATTCGTGGTAGTACCACTCCTGCCTTTAGTGTAACTCGATATGGTGTAATATTCATGCAACCAACATCAGTAGGGCCTTGTGCCCATAGATGTGTAGGTAAAGTCTGCAGTCGGGGATCCATGTCTCGGGACACATAGTGACCTTTGAAATCACGTAAAAACAATCTTACTCCTTCCGGAGAACAACATATTATAGCTCCTAGAGCTTTCAGTGTTTTTATACCTAACAAGTTTTCTGGACATGATTTAGTAAGCAATAAATCTGTAGTTCTGGTCAAAGGTCCTATCGTAAGTGGAAGAGGCTGTGATACTTCATTAACAAAAGGTTTTCCGGAAAAACCAAGGGAAATATTCTGTGAGCCTGAGAGGGGTGCCCCTGGAACTTCACTACGTTTTATGGTTGTTCGACTTGCCCCTGTATCAAGTAAAAATTTTCTATCTTGGCCTAATAATTCACTATGTACATAAGGTCCTTCTTGGTCTACTGGGACCTCGATAAGGGGTAAGTCAACTTCCCTCTCTAGGCTGGTTCATGCATATCGTTGATAATCAGGGTAGTCATACTGTGCGGTCTGGTACAGCTGTCGTGTCGTGGTTTGTGTGGCAGCAACCGGCAGCGCTGGTGCAGCTGGCACAAACTGTATAGACTGTTGTGGAGCTGGCATGGACTGCGCATGCTGCGGGGCTCCTTGTTCATTCTGATCCTGTCTAGGTGGCCGTGGTCTTTCTTTTGTAATACCTGTGGCAATATTACGCTTCAGGACTGGGCAATCGTGTATATAATGACCTGGTTGTTTACAATAGTTGCATGTCCCTTTTACAGGTCCTGCTGAATCACCGGAATGTGTCGTACCCTTTTTATGTCCTTCAGCTGGAACTGTCTGGGAGACTAGCATTTTCATTTTCGTGTCTTTCATGCGTCTTTGTTCATGTTCTTGTTCCTCTCTAATTCTATTGTAATGGTACTGTAACATTTGTAACATTTGTGATGGGGTATTACCTTGCCAGGTACTCTCGAATTTTAATACTCTATTCTTCACTTGGGGTAAGGAATTTTCAACTAATTTTGTCACAAACAGATGTGGGTATGACTCGCTACTTGCTTTTATACCACTATTTATACCAAAACATTTTTCGAATCGGGCATAGAAATCACTAGTGTCTTCATCTTGCTTTTGTTTACAGGCTGAGATTGCACCCCAGTCTTCCTTTTTCGTGGTTAATAAACGTGGCAGTACCTGTACTAGTAAACCTGGTAGTGCTTTAGTTTTATCCCCAAGCCCCGAACCTGGACCTCGGGCCTTTTCTTCATTTTCTAATGCTGTCCAATCTATCTTTTGGTCTCCTACCTCCCACTCTTTTTCCTTGAGTTTTTCATAAATGCCAGCAGGCATCAATACCTTTAATATTGTCATAATGTCGGGATAGGTATACTCTCCCATGAGTAACATGTCTTTAATTTCTCGGTGGAAACCCGCTGGGTCTTTGTCATGACTGGGTACCACTTTCTTCATTTCTAACAATTCTATTTTCGATATGGGCGTATATACAAATACACGTTTGAACTGATTGTCCTCGCCCTTTATTGGGTGGACTTCTCGTAAGGGATTCTGTCTGTCCATGTAATACATCGGTCTTTCCTTGATGGGCAGTGAGACATGTTCCGGACATACAAAAAGAATGTACTGCTTTCTTGATTCTAGTATTTCTTTAATTAGCTTAGTACCTGAACCTCTCCATCTATTCGTGAGTAATTCAGTCAATATATCAGGTAAGGGACCAGGATCTGAATGTTGGCTTTTATATAGTATAAGAAGTTGTTGAATCATATAAATCCCAGCTAAACGCTGTTCATCTGGGGTGAGGTTCAAAAATGTGTGTGCTACTGTATCATCACCATATTTTCCGGGACTGTCAACCCAATGAACGGCTGACCTGGCTAATTCTTGTTCATCCATAGAATCGAGTAAATGATAACCCCTTCGTTCTCGCAGTAATTTGTCAGCGGCTTGGAACGAATGCTCGGGGGACCTTATATTTATTATAGGTGTTTGGAAATTCCTGTTATTATCTGGACATATCGGACGTATCGGGTCAGTAAAACATCTAGTACTATTACAAGATCTTCCTCTACCTACATAGGCTATGGTTTCTGACTGTCCTGTGGACAGTCCTGATCCTTCCTCCTCCTCGTTTTGTTCAAACTGGTCTACCGCTAATCTCTCTTCGTGTAGACGTTCTATTTCTTTACGGATCTTTCGGCACATGGCTATTATACAGTTTTGCTTATCATGTCTCCCTTCTGATATATTCTGGCTCCATCTGGTAAGAATTTGCATTGCTTCCGGGTCTACCCCCGGTCGGTCTTGATTTCTGATCACACAATTTATGAGGAAACGTAACAGTTCCCCCTGTATTTCCACTTTCTGGTATTCCATAGCTCTGTTAATACATTCAGAATCTCGCCCTGTTTGGACGAAATGATATATATTATCTAGATGCACAGTCATTCCTGGTAACTTCCCCAAATACACCGCGGCTCGTCTGATACGTAATGATGCCATGATCATTTCGTCCTCTTTGCCGGGCACAGGGTCATATCTACAATCTACTAGAAGTTCCTTAAGCGTGCGGGAATTTATGAGTTTGGGGGTACGTGGATGTGCTGTTTCTTGAAAAGTACGTTTATTTATTCTGGGTGGCGTAGAAAAAATATTGGTAGCACCTCCGGTAGCCCCGTCTGGGGTATCGGGCGTGAAAGGATTCGTTGAACGCGATACAGCAACTATAGGTGTGGGCACAGCTGTAGAAGCAGCTGTAGGAACAGACGTGGAAACAGATGTGCTTGCCGGAACTTGTGTCAGGATTTGATGCTGTAAGGATACAGATACAGGATCTTGGCGTTGAACCTCCCCGGCCGACGGTCTATGTGGGGCGGGGTTAGCATACTCGGGAGCTGCGTCGTCTAAATATGAGGAAAGAAAAAACATCTTCTGCGGTTCTAGGATGCCCCTTAGGATGCATTTTTATTGGGAATAATGGGGGCGGCAAGTCTTTTGGTATCTCCAGAGTAGCCTTAGGTAATCCCTCGGCCAGAAGGGGATACATACCATTCATAAGGGCATTTCTTTGTCTGTCTACTTGTTCTGATTTCACTCGTGTACCTTCTTCAATTAATAGATTTTCTCGGACTTTATTTGAATTCTCTTTACTCTTCTCTTCCTGTCTACGTGCTTTTTCTGTACGTCTATACGATTCTTTACGCCATAATTCAACGGCGTCTTTCTGTGACTGTCTGGCTTTCCTTTTCCATAACTCTTCCTCTACTTTCACGATGCAATCTGCATCCCAGGTCCCAGCTGCGGGCCACCTGTGACTTTCTGGTAGTTCCTTGGTGTAGTCCACCCATAAATCAAGAAACAATATGGCGTCTAAGCCATGTTTGTGATACATAAAGTGCCCTGGAGTGTCCCTAGGAGGAATAGGAACAGCTTCTTCGAGTACCCCTTTTCTAGTTGTGATCTGTCTTAATTTCGAAAAGAGCGGCATACTGACAACTGATCTGATACTTATTCTTAAACACACTTAATACAAAAGCACAATAATGAACAGTCATTCATACCACAATATGCAGGACGTATTAACACATTTAACATTTAACGTTTACAATGATGATGACGATCTAAGAAAACTTTATCACAAGACATAATCCTTGGCATTTTAACTGAATTATTCTGAATTTATATACTTGATATACTAGATATACTGCTAAACAGTACAGATACACTGCTAAAACAGTGCAGACCGGATTTGTGTACCCAAACCCGTCTGGACCGGCACAACTTATGTGCACGCCAGAACGCCTCCCCAGTAATGGTACTCACCGGGTAGCTCGGAACGGAAGGCCTCGGAACGGAACTGAACTGGACTGGACCGGACTGGACTCGACTCGACAATTTCGGACACTTCTGAGCTTCGGAAACCTGGTGGGCCTCTGTACACCTCGGATCTTGCTCTCTCAGCTAGGCTCTGGTCGGGATACTTCGCACTTCTCACCGCCTCGTCTGGGTGTTGTTCGCAGCCTCAGTCGCCCCCGCTTGACCGGAGGGAGATACAGGAAATCCTGCTGGTACGCGTTGTTGTCCGTCCAGCTGTGGCAGGAGACCGGGCCTGCAACGCACCGCCGGCGCGTGAGATGAGAAAGTGTCCCTGTTCGGGCGCCATTCATGTGGTAAATAATTTAATTACCGGGACTTAATTTGATACAGAACATAATAAAAATAGCTCAATAAATAAGAGGCAGAATCCGTGGTATTAGAGGTTCAGAATGGGCTTTATTCCAATGAACGATTCGAATCGTGGCCTCCAAGTTCCATCACCACGAAGGTTCAGGAAGTGAAGTACATACATTATTGATAATTAATCACTTTTATACAATAGGCATTACAGTGAAGCAAATGCAAGAGGCGTAACAATAGATAGTGTAGCAAAAGTAGGTGTAACTGGGTGTGACTAAGGAACGTCATCAGGTGTGATGTCATAATAGGGTGGTTCCATGAAAGAATTTCGCAATGTCAGCAGAAATACTTGGCAGAAATGCGCGCACAGCAGCATGACGTGTGATTGACGTGCAGCTAGGGGGTGAAGGGGACTTGACGTTTAGCTCTACATGTGGCGACAGATGTCTGGAGGGTCAAGTCAACCTAATCCCAAATCATATCTAACATCCTATGTTTAAAGAACTATGTTATCCAAAAGAGAGGCCTTCTTGGAGTAGAATCTTATTCTATACTGACTATACTGACTGTTAGTGCGTGTACAAGCGTCTAAGTGTCTACACTAGATGCGAGGGCAGGAATCTTCCATAGTAACAGGGCTATGAATTACTTGCAAAAAGACAGAGAAACCGGGCCTTTGCTCGGTAGCTGGGAGAATGTTTACTTAAACTACTAGACAGGAATGCATTGGGCAGGGAGCGGAGCAGATAATTTCGAAGGTGAAATACAGTTCTTGGCAGGCAGCAAGCTGATGTCAGGCACCGTGAGCCGCGCAGGGAATGAGACAAAGTTCATGGTCACAGATGCAGGCTCAGACTGGAGCTCTCAGAGGCAGAAGGCAGGGAAAGCTTGATGGCAGAATCAGGGCCTACTCGCCTGAACTGTAAAATGGCATAACTAAGCCATATTAAGTCGGTGGCCTTTCGTACTTAAGAATCGAATATCCAGCCCATTCATGGCGGATCTGAAAGAAGACATGTTGACGGTGGACGCACATGTATTTGCGTCTTCATAACTGGAACTGGAGGGAACATACATGTACTTGTAACATGCACATAGAACCGTTGGGGTCCAAGATAGGGGACATAACTGACCAGAAAAATCCATATTTCCACAGTAGATACCACAAAATGCCTTCTTCTACTCCCTCCAAAGAAAATATCAAAAATCAAGAAAGAAATAAGACACATTTTAAAACGAAAGATTTTTTCCTTAAGGGAATTAGCCAGGTTACTAGGCCTCCTTTCATCTTTCATCCAAGCTATTTTTCCAGGGCCCTTAAATTATCGTGCCCTTCAGAGATTGAACTCCAGGGCCCTTCAATCCGGGCTATGGTACGGGGGTTTTAAATCATCTCTATAGACCAAGAAGCCAAAATAGAACTGAACTGGTGGTTAGAGAACCTAGATGCCTGGAATGGGAAAGCAATGTTTGGTTCAGCACCAGAGTTCATATTAGAATCCGATGCGAGCCTTCATGGCTGGGGAGCTTGCTTCCAAGACCAGAACACTGGCGGAGTCTGGTCTCTAGAACAATCGTCACACCACATAAACTTCTTGGAATTGACAGCTGGCCTCTATGCCTTGATGAGTTTCAAACAATCCATTCAGGGCAGATCTGTCATTCTAAAGATGGACAACATGTCCGCAGTTGCGTATATAAATTGCCAATGTGGAACAAAATCTGTAGACCTCTCGAATCTAGCCAGGAAACTTTGGCTGTTCTGTCTGGAACACAAAATCTCTCTAAGAGCCGAATATCTCCCAGGAAAAACAAACGTATCTGCAGATTGGAACTCAAGGTTCCTCTTAGACTACAGCGACTGGAAACTCGACGTCTCTGTATTCAACTCTCTCAACAACTCATGGGGCTCTCTGGGAATAGATCTCTTTGCCAGCAGGTTGACATTCCAACTCCAGAGTTACTACAGTTGGATGCCAGACCCGGGTGCTCTGGCAGTGAATGACTTCCTCCAATTTTGGGAAGGAACCAACGGTTATGCTTTCCCTCCCTTTTCAATGATCCAAAGGGTCCTTCAGAAAGTCAGACAACAACGATGCTCGATTGTCCTGATCACTCCTTTCTGGCCTTCTCAGGCTTGGTTTCCAAGTACCCTGGAAATGACTTACGACCTCCCTTTCCTAATTCCTTCCCTAGTGGATCTTCTTACAGACATAGACGGACGTCATCACCCCATGGTTCAAACAGGGAAGCTCAACCTTCTTGCCTGGAGAGTGTCAGGAGATCCAACGATCTTTCAAGACTTTCGTCAACAGCTTCAACTCTCCTCGGAGAGTCACGGGCCCCCGGCACACACTACCGGTATAACATCATATGGAAATCATGGGTTCGTTGGTGCTTGGAAAGGAATCTGGAATCCGTGGAAGCACCTATCATTGACATAGTCAATTTCCTTGTAGAACAATTCGAACGGGGCCTTAGTTATAGACCTATAAATTGTTATAGATTTGCTTTCTCCGCGGGTCATTCCCTCGGTAATGGTAAGACAATTGGTAAAAACGCCATTATTTGCAGAGTTCTCAAAAGCATCAGACTCAGGAGACCTCCTAGACCTAGATACCAATCTCTCTGGGATGTCAACTTGATTCTTGATCTTTTTTCAAACTGGCCTAATAATACCTATCTAAATAGGAAAAACCTTTCTATCAAACTCGCTACTTTACTTTGCCTAATATCCTGTCGTAGAGTTTCTGACGTTAAAGCTCTTGAAATCTCTAATAATTCCTACAACATGTTTGGAGTCAGTTTTGATCTTTTTAGAAGAACAAAGACTATGTCCGATTCTATTGTTTACCCTCGTTTTGATTCTTGCCCAAAACTTTGTGTCGTTGATTGTATGAAAGAATACAACTGTAGAATGAATTCTCTTCGCCCTTTAGGTGTGAATCAGTTACTTATTTCCTTTGTCAAACCTCACAGAGCTATCTCCTCTACTTCTATTTCTAGGTGGGTTAAAATTGTTATGAATTTAGCAGGAATTGATCTAAATATGTTCAAAGCTCACTCTATCACAGGTGCAATGGCCAATAAGTCATTCTGGTCTGGAGGTAAGTTGGACTATATCCTTAAGGCTGCTGATTGGTCTAATGCTAGAACTTTTGCTCAACATTATTGCAAACCGATTTCTCATATGTCCGATGTAGTCTTACAAAGCTACCAACATGCATAATGGTAGCCTCCGGTCTTGTAATGAAATTGTGATTCTTCTATTACCATAACTAGAGAATCTGGATTTCATTAAAGACACAGAGGCTAACATTATCCCTCCCTCCTCTTTTCCCATAAAATCTTATCTGTACAGTATAAGAAATCATACTTAAGTGTTATTTATAATGTTCTATACATTTAATTTTAGATGAATTTTAATAATGTTTTTTCTCTCTGTATGCTTTTTTTAATCACATTGCTTGCTCACCGAATGTATCCTTTTATTAAACCAGAAATACTTGCATTTGTTTCTATCTGTTTCAGATAATCTCTCATAACTTCAGGACTCTGACTTCCTATTTTTCATCATCCTTGGTTTCCTGCGTTGCCTGAACGTTTATCGAAGAGGTTTGCAGTTCTTTAAGGAACTTTATTCCGTTTCTACACATAAAACGTTTCAAGTTTTGGAGGAACTTTATCCTGTTTTACACCTTATTTAAAAGAGGCTGAATGTTATGGTCTCATTCCTTTTATTTACTCTTAACGTTCTTTATGGAACCTTTGCTTTATGATGTATGCGGCTGCTTGGGGACTGCATTAAAAGTCATATGCATAATGTTAGCCTCCGTGTCTTTAATGAAATCCAGATTCTCTAGTCATGGTAATAGGAGAATCGCAATTTCCTCTAACCCCAGCTCTTTGTCTCTGTGGGTAGAAGTTTCCTGGCTGGTATGAGGTCTGATACTGATAAGGCCTGAACCTTCTTGAGAAAGAGGACCTAGTGATGCCTTGCCCACGGTCGGGGAATCGACCTTGCATTCGCCCAGCCCCACCAAAACATGACGGTCAAAAGCCTTTTTAATCTCTCTCTCTGTGACTTCTGTAAGTAACTGAATGCCCCAACATTCTCAGACATATCCTTTATAAAACTGTCTCCGGAGAGCATCCCATTAGCTTCTAGACCCGCCTCATTATCAGCCAGTTCTGCTAATTTAAGGTACATTTTAAGAAAAATATCTTTCCTTCTTTCAACAAAAATAGCCGTGTTCGCATTCCCCAGCAAACAAACTGCTCTCTGGACCCACTCCCTCAACTCTTCCACATCCAAGTCTTTCTTTTCCACATAAGCCTCTTTGGCCATGTTAAAAATCTTAGTGAGTGGTCCAGTAAGGTTTTAATTACCTGTCTTGGCACATTCTAAGACATTTATCCAGGGCCTTCCTGGGATCACGGCCTCCTTTACCAATGAGGGACAGAATCTTTGTGCCAAAATCAGGTGTTATGACTATTTTATTGGCCAAATTTGGACGTGGGCACTCTGAGCGCAGTTTCATCCTTGGGAATCTGTTTACACAACTACGTCTCAACATACTATGCCACATGAAGTGCAGGACTCCATTCAGGTGAAAGAGGATGCTTCAGAAGCATTGGATCAAACATTGATTCTCCAAGAGGATCAGTTAGAGATCCAAGGCTAACAGCCTTATCCCCTTCCAGCTGTCCTGAGGGCTTAACTCTCCCAACATCCTCTTCCTCCGATTCAAAATCCAAGGAACAACTTAATTTAATTTGATTTATACATTTATAAAGCGCACAAATGCAAAGGGGCGTCTAGGCGCTACGGTCAACTGGGCCAGGTAAGGTTGCCAATATGGTTGTAGATAACATGTTAGTTAGAGCCAATTTATTACCGCCTTCCTGAAGGATAGCAGCTTCGGGCTGTTTTTTTTTTTTTTTACAGCGGCCGGGAGTAGGTTCCATGTCTTGACTGTCCCTAACAGAAAGTCTCTTCCGCCCCAGCGTGCTTTCTTGAACCTAGGTGTTTGTAGAAGTTTACTATGTGCGGATCTTAAACTTCTAGACGGCACAATACCATTTCAAATGAGTCTTCAAAAATTGAGGCCAGGCACCGTCTAGTGCTTTGAAGGCAAGGCATTGGGATTTAAACTTAATCCTCTTGTCCACTGGGATCCAATCAAGGGCTTTTAAGCAGGGGGAGACAAGCTGCAACCTAGGGATATCCAATAATCTGGCTGCCGCGTTTTGAAGACGCTGCAACCTTTGTAGATGCTGAGATTGGATCCCCATGTGCAGGGCATTGCCATAGTCCAACCTGGACAAGGCTAATGATGTAACCAGTGTTTTTAGGGAGTCAGGCGGGATGAATGGGCGAACTTCCCTGATCATTTTTAGGATGAACCAAATGGTTGAGGCGAGGGTATTGATCTGATTGTTGAAAGTCAGCTTGTCGTCAAAAATGAATCCTAAATTTGTGACCTTATGTACTGGGGCTGGGAAGTCGCCCAGACTGGAGGGCCATCATCTAGGTGACCAAAAGGATGAATCAGAGCCCAGCAGCAAGACCTCCGTCTTTCTGCCATTCAATTTTAGGCAGTTGGACCGCATCCACAGGTTTACCTGCGTCATGCAGCTGTTGAAACGGTCAGCAGTCTCATCAATGTTACTTGAGACTGACACCACTAACTGGGTGTCGTCAGCGTATGAGACCACTGAGAAACCAAACTGCCGGATGATTGTGGTCACATATATATTAAAGAGTGTGGGTCTCTGGGATGAACCCTGTGGCACACCACAAGAACGTTTAAAGGGCTTGCAGGAAAAGGCTCCAAGTTCTACTGTGAAGGTCCTATTGGAAAGAAAAGATGTCAACAACATAATGGCAGTGTCTCTGATCCCCAACTCAGAAGGCCAGGTGGCTAATATTTCGTGGTTTACAGTGTCGAAGGCCGCCAATAGATCTTACAAAATCAGGGTGGCCTTGCCCCCCGTGTCCTGTATTGCTCTTAGCTCTTCTGCAGCCACGAACAGAGCTGTCTTAGTTCCATGGCCCTCCCGGAACCCGTATTGTGAGGGATCTAGGAGGTCTCTGGAAGAAATAAAAGCAGTGAGCTGTGCAATTAGTATTTTCTCCAGCACCTTAGCCGGAAAAGATAGTCTGGAGATGGGTTGATAGCTTCTAGGATCAGTAGGGTCGAGATACGTTTTTTTTTTAAGAGTGGAAGAATTGATGCTATTTTCCAAGCGTCCGGGAAAGTGCCTGACCGAATTATCTCACTGAATACTACACCTAATTGTTCACTAAAAATTTGGGGATCAGGTGCAGTACTTTGGGAGGACAGGGGTCCGCAGGGGCCCCTGATGTAGATGTTTTTACCACCTGAATGGTCTGTTCTAGTGTAGGGGGGAAAGGAGAGAAGCAAATTGGAAGGAATGGAATGCATGAATGCTGTAGTGTTCTCAGGAAGGATATCAACGCAGTCCCTAATGAATTTGTACACAGTCAACTTTATCCCTAAATGACTGCCCCAGTAAGTTTCAGAATTCAGCACTGTTTTCCATCCTAGATGGTTCTGGTAATTGAGCTAATCTTTTAACCGAGCTCCTTGCTAGAATTTTTTGCCTGTAGGATTTTGGATGAAAAGTATTTACTTTTCTCTTCCAGTATCAGTTTCTTACAGTCTGCCAGTGATTGTGCATACTTTGTTTTTTCTATGGGTGGGTCGTAGTTTGCACTCGTCTGTCTTTCAGCCCTTCTACAGATTTGTTTTTGTGCCCTTAGTTTGTCAGAGAACCATGGTTCTGATGGATTTTTCCGCTTGGAGAGGAAGGTCTTCACTGGAGCTAAAGGATCTACTGCGGTTTTAATCCAAGTGGAAAACCTGTGGGCAGCAGTGTTAGCATCGGTGGGAGATCTAGCTTTGTGCTAAGTAGGGACGATTGTAGAGTGAGGGGGTTGATATTACCCCTGTCCCGACATTTGACTGAGACTAGGGTTTGAAGGTCTCGGAATGTGCTGATCCGTACTTAGTGTAAACATTATGGCTTTGTGGTCTGACCATGGGACGGGAAGCACTTCGGAGATTTTAAAGGATGGATTTGACGTGAAAATACCATCTAGGGTGTGCCCTGCGACATGGATATCGTGTTCGACGATATTTGTCAGGGAAAAACTAGCCATAGTATCCACTAGTAAGGCTGTATCATGGTATTCCTGTTTTTCTAATTGATAATTCAAGTCTCCTAATATTGTAAAATCAGATGCATCTATACTGGATTCTAAGAAAAGAACTAATGGCATTCACAAAGGTGGTTCTTGCCCTAGGAGGCCTATATAAAAGAAGACCTTTAAGTGTATAATTTTTACTTAAGGTAATCTGAAAAAACAGTATTTCACGGTCTGGGAAACTTCCAGCTGTGGTTCCTGAAACTTGCAAATTGTCTCTAAAGATAATTGCTAGTCCCCCCACTCGCTTGTTTGCTCCGGCAGCTCTAATGATAGAATCTCCTGCTGGAATTTTTAAGACAAGGTCGGGATTGGAGGATTCATCCGCCCATGTTTCTGTAACAAATGCCAGGTCAAGTTTATATGAGCCCTTCATTTCTGCAAAATCTGTGTTATGTTTTGGTAGGGACCATGTATTGATCAGCATAACCTGGAATACCTGTGTGCTTCGTTGTTGTAATTGTTTGTGCTGTGAGAGAGCAGCCTTGACTTTAGTAGAGCTCGGGTGCATTTTACACTGATGGCGCTGCTTAGGCTCACTTTGCAGATCTATTAAATGGCAGGTAGAGTTTAGGTCTGCCTTATTTAGGATAAGTAGTTCCTCCTCGGAATATTTAATAATGGACCTTGCCTCCAGGTG
This sequence comes from Triturus cristatus, assembly GCF_964204655.1. NCBI lineage: Eukaryota > Metazoa > Chordata > Amphibia > Caudata > Salamandridae > Triturus > Triturus cristatus. Next base: position 64,388,431 of record NC_140595.1, read on the forward strand.
AAAACGCGCAGGGGTTCTGGTGCTGGGCGCGGAGGGGTGCAGACGGGCTTGCCTGTGGTGCGCCGGCGGTGCGCCCACTGCGTGCGTCCGCTCCGGCATCAGGATAAATAGGTGGTGCAGCGGGAAAACTAATTTCCACACTTCCTGAAGAATCATCACATAGGATGGTAGTATACTTTCGACCACTCTTAGGTCTTGTATTCACCCTCAATGGACCCTTACACTGTTCCCCTTGTGTGTCCGACACTTCCATGTTTCGTACAACCATGAAAACCACAATCTACTAAAGCAGTTTTATTCTTTTTATTCTTAAACCCATCATTTTCTAAGTTTCCTCTTAGCCTTACCTCCTTTCTTAGCCACTAGTCTCTCACCAGCTGACCAAAAACGTTCCTCCTGTGATGAGAAAGCCTTTAGTTGTAAAAAGTCATCTAACCTATTTTCTATTTTCCTGTCTAAATGCATAGCAAACTTGTTTGACATATTTCCAATTTTGACTTCAATTGACATAGCAGACTCTCTATTCATGTCATCTGCCATCCCTAATTTTTCATCCAATAAAAATAATCCAGTCAAAAAATCACCTTGCTATATTTCCAAATGTTAAACTTCTTATTAATATCCCTAACCCTAGGGAGACACACCTCCTCGTACCGCAAGCACCAAAACAAACTGATGGCTGGCATCTTCCAATCAACAGCAGTCACAAAATCCTGTCAGATTTTGCTGCGATGCGAGAAACTGACAGCGTCCAATGTCACGCTCATGGAGTTCCGATGCAGCCCAAGCAACATCAATAGAGATGTAATGCAGCAAAAGTGCAGTCAGCGGTCTAGTCTGCACTCAAGATGGCCCCTGGAACCTCATGACATCATGATGATTGTGATGTGCTCTTAAGTCCCCAAATGCCTCGCGTCCTTTTCTGCCACGCACAACTGTAAACGTTTTATTTAAATAACCTGATATCCAAATCCTTAAACGGTAGTCAATCTTTCGAGGACTTGATTACAAATTATCTCAAGTATAAAACCAAAACGTTCACACATGGATTGCTCTGAAGCCTTTGCTCGCAATCTGCCGACTACGAGATGCCCCTTGGTATTTTCGCGTGACTGGCCTCAACGTATAAATCTAATCCTTATCTAGAAACTCCCCCTCCTTTTAACAAAGGCTAATAATGATTTAAATAGATTATGTTGCCTATAGACACTAATCTATGCAGATTACAGAATAAATGTCTTAAATAAAGGTTTCCGTGTTTAGCATTATTTTGTTTTTTTTATTGTCAGGTCAGTTCCTTATGTGGTGGGATTGTTTGTTTTGTTGTTTCCAAGAGAGGGGGATGTGTAGTGTATGCCTTTAAGGCATTGGTTATTGTTCAATGTTATGTGTGTTGAGCGTGCATGGAATCCCTGTGGGGTTCTAGACGGTTTTCAATCTAGAACATCAGATGTTGGCTGATGTCCTGGAGAAGTGACCGTGTAGCCTGGCGCTCGCCTGTTCTTCCTTTTTACAATAAATACTTGGAATCGATACTGCGCCTCTTCCATCATTTCATACCCCATAAAAGGAAAATGATATAATCATGCTGAAAAGTTTATTAAACAGAAATTCGATCCAAAGATAAGGATCAGGGAGAAACACAGTTTCAACAACCTCAACAATCATCAGCACATATAGACTTATCTCTGTGAGCAGCAGCAACAAAGAAGGAAGATGGCTGGGGATTCTGGTGTTGGGCTTGGATTTTTGTTATAGTTCTATATTCTTTAAAGTTGCTGCTGTGAGTGGCACAATAAAAGGAGATTGCAATAATGTTAGCCTCCGGTCTTGTCATAAAATCTACACGGGTGGCAGCAAAATTAACTCAAGTAGCTGCGCCCACTGGTACGCCGCGTGGTGCAGTTCATGCTGATTTTTCAGAGCGGCATGCACTCCCGGCACTACATTACAGAGTGACTCTCGCTGAGTTTTTAGGTTACTCCTTGGAATTCCTTTGAGCCAAATTCCACCCACCACTAATTAATAAGATCTCTGGAAGGAGCGGTAGTCTTCTGAATGTCTCAGTCACTGCCGTTCTTGCACTCACACCACTTTTCTCTGCAGTCTCTTACTGTATTAGCCATTTACACCTTTTAATCCCCGATACTTTATGAACCCACTCATCTGTATATATCACACATTGTCTCCTTCCTCTTTATCGCTGTCTTTTCGTTCTGTCCTTTTGCACACGCCTCCTTTTACCTCCTCCGCTTCACCGTTCCTTCCCCCACCCTGTGAGCGTTTTCTTTTTCTCTGACGGTGTCAATATTTCTACAGCTTTGTACCTCCACGCAATTTCCCATATAATCCCATTTGGCACATATGTGACCATCGCTCTGTGTGCTCTGCAGAGAGGCCAAGGAATGAATGAGCACATTTATGACCCTGTGAGAGGCACTGTAAGAAACTCACACTGCCTTCAGCCTTAGCTCCTGAGCTCTCCTGGGTTTCTTGTCATGAACACCACCCGTGCCCGCAGACGTTTGTAAAAACTAAATACCACTAGGGAACAGAAGAGGAAGTAAAGCGTGTGCTGTGAAACCAAGAACTGCATTGCTGACATAGATTACCTCAAGGGTTTTTAATTGTCATTGCTAAGAATTAATCAGTCGTTGCATTAAGGATATGACTATAGGTCCAAGTAGGGGCCCGTTTCAAAGCCAGGCTTTAACTCCTGCCGGGTCTGAGACCTGGCAGGCCCCGCCACACTTAAAGCCCTGACCATTGGACCTGAAACACCGAGGGGAGACACCTGCTGTGTCTCCTGGCACGACGGACAGAGGGACGGGCCGGCGACCGGCTATCAATAATCTGGTTTCTACAGATGAAACCTTTCCGTCAGGTTCCCGGAAGCAGGCCTCGCAGGCGCTAAACAGCCCGCTTTATTATTTCGCCCACACCCTCCTTGACAATAAACGCTTGAAAGGCGCCATTTATCCGGAGCCTTCCCTCAGAAGAAGGTTCTTGAAAGGCACCGAGGCTGGCTGAGCCGAGCGCTCAAAGGTCGGCGCCTGCTTTTTCCTGGTCCCTGACTACCTCTCATGAAGCGGAATTGTTCAATTACTCAAAAGGACATCTCTTTCAGCCCTGCGGGAAAATGAATTCCCCCCTCCTAATTAAGCGAGGAGGCGCGGAATGGCTCATAACTCGGCCGAGAATAAAGACCTCTAAGTGTCTAATCCGCCTGGGACATTTACAGGAACTTCTAAGCGCTCCCGGGGGAGGGAAGGGGGCGGTTATCCCTGTGACTCGTTTACCTTGAACTACATTTGTGTGACAGAGACCGGAAGCAGGGCTATGATATTTGTACTGGACCGTGTGCAACTGTGTGGTGCTCTTACTTATTGTGTGTTTAGTGTGGCTTAAAGGACGATCTATCCTGGTCATTATGAAATCTGTTTATTGGCATTTGTTGATATAGACATAACATACATCATGAATGTAATAGCCCACAGGCAATGAGTCCGGTACTCAGAGGAGTATCCGCTAATTGTGAACGTGGTGATCCGCCAGATCCAGCGCCACTACGAGGCGTGGATTGATGCAATCAAATAAGTATCAGGGCCACCGCCCGCAGTTGAACAGATTCATGTAACAGCCGAACTTAGAACACAGAAGATAGATTAAACAACAGCAGTCCATCAGAGACAACAGCAGCAGGTTCGATCTTAGACCATACGACCCTCAGGATACCCCCCCCCGGTCCACCCCCCCCCAAACCCCGGCCCCCCCATCCCCCGTGACAGGTCATACTATGGGAGGCAAATGTCAGTGTCCGCACATCCCCCAGGTTCGATTGGGACCTCCCCGTCAGTCCCCGGAGTGGATCTCCCAGGCGCGCCTCCATTCCCCTCCCCACCAGGAAGTGGCACCGCAGTATGTGTCCCACAGAGTGTCAGGGCATCCCCATCCAGCCGCATCAGGACCTGCACGTGTACGTCCCATTGACTCGCTATGGGTGTGAGTCTGAGGCCTAGCGTTTCCTCCCGCAAGAGAGCTGTGCCCTCCGCCCCCGCCCACACCAGCAAGGAACTACGCCACGCCTGCACCCGAGGGGGTTCAGGCGCCTTCCAGCGCTTGGTAATTAACCGCTTCGCCACAATCAGGCCCAGATCGAGGAAGCGACAGGCAACCTTCGTGGGGGGAGTCCTACGAAACAAGTGCAACAGACAGGCGGGCCAATTTCGCTGCGCCAGCGGACCGGCGCAAGTACGTAGCGCTCCATGCACCGTACGCCAGTATGAGTCGAGCACTGGGCAGCTCCATAACATGTGTACTAGTCCAGCATCCAGAGCCCTGCAGCGTGGGCATTCAGCGTCCGCCCGGTGGAAATAGCGATTAATGGAGTCGGGAGTGAGATATGCTCTGTGTAGTATGAAGTACTGGATTTGGCGAAACCGCAGATTCCTGGGGATCCGTGTAGGCCCCCGGAGCGTATCCCTCCATTCCTTGTCGGTCAGGGGACGGTCCAGGTCCACTTCCCATTTACCCCGTAGCGGAGACAGGTCCGCCGCCACCAGCATGCGCAAGGAGGCCGCGAACCAGCGAGTCATGTGGCCGCCCCGTCCCATGACGTGGAGGTACTGCATCATGAGGTGTTGCGCCGGTTCCTCCTGAAGAGCACCCCACCGACTCGTCAGCGTCGCGACCAGCGAGCGGTGACGGAGGAACTGTCCGGCCGGTAGCCCCGTCTCCTCCGCCAGCTGGGCGAACGGTATAAGCGTACCGTCGCGGTAGAGGTCCCCCAGCGTGCAAATGTCCGCCGCGTGCCAGTCGGCAAGCTCTGCCGAGCGCAATATCCCACGACCGCTAGGTGAACCCTCAATCGGCATGGCAGGGGCGTATGGAATGTGTGACCGTGTCAGGTAGAGGGCTCGCCGATAGCACCGACAGGCCACCGCCACTAAAAGGGGCCCTGGCTTGGTCACTCTGGCCGTCGGATGGAACAGCGCGATGACATCTGTCAGGGGGAGCGGCGGCTCCATGGACGCCGTGTCGTCCCTTTCCCGGTCGGCCAGCCACCTGGCCACCCATTGCAGCTGTGCTGCTAAAGGACGATCTATCCTGGTTAACGTGTTTTTTATGTGTTTGCAGGGCCATGAGACACTGATATAGACTCCTCTACAAGACCATATGCTTAGTATACATGGGCATCAAGTCTCACTCATTGGGAGTGAGAATCACACATTTATAGGTGAGGTTGAGCATAGCAGGCTTAATGACACCCTTCGAGAGAAGGGCCAAAGAACAAGTTACTTACCTTTGGTAACGATATATCTGTAAGAAACATTAGTTAGTTAGATTCCTTACCTTAGAATATCCCCAGGTGTCAGGCTGGATCTGGAAAGATTTTCGTCAGCAATACCCTTGCGCGTCATTGTCGTGATCGCTGGAATGACGTCGGAGTACTTAGACGCCGCCCTCGCGCGCTGACGTCAGTTCTTGTAGATAGCTTTCTGCGCCAGTAACGCAGAGCCATGCAAGAGACCGACACTGGTGCCATAAATCTAGGGCCCTGAAAGGGATGTCCTTAACCCTAGATATCAGTTCGCAGAACGGGGAGGATGGGTGGGGCGGTAAGGAATCTAACTAACTCATGTTTCTTACAGATATATCGTTACCGAAGGTAAGTAACTTGTTCATCTGAAAGAAACACGTTAGTTAGATTCCTTACCTTAGAAAAGATACCCCAGCAATACCAACCCCGGTGGTGGGTCTGCGAATGTCCTGCAGAGGGACTCCCCATTCCAGGGCAGTAGTAGCCGCTGTGGCCCGAGTGGAATGGGCCCTCAGCCCCACAGGAGGTTCCTTCTTAGCCAAGGAATAACAGGCCTTAATGCACAAAACGACCCACCGAGAGATGGTTCGCTTGTGCACTGCCCGCCCCTTCTTAGCGCCCACGTAGCCAACAAAGAGTTGGTCGTCCACCCGGAACTGTTTGATGCGGTCCAGATAGAAGGACAGCGCTCGATTTGGGTCCAGACCGTGGAGCCTGTCTTCCTCTTTCGAGGGATGCGGAGGCGGAAAGAAGGTGGGCAATGTAACAGACTGGCCGATGTGAAAGGCAGTTACCACCTTCGGGAGAAAGGAAGGACGAGTCCTGAGAACAACCTTGTCCGGATGGATAGAGAGGAAAGGAGGTTTAGAAGAAAGAGCCTGGAGCTCACTCACCCGTCTGGCAGAGGTGATGGCAACCAGGAAAACAGTCTTAAGAGTTAGAAGACGAAGAGGACAATTATGAAGTGGCTCAAAAGGAGCGCACATGAGATAGGTTAACACCAGGTTCAAGTCCCACTGAGGCATTATGAAAGGGACAGGAGGAAACATACGAGTAATGCCTTTAAAGAATCGAGCAACAACAGGGGACTTGAAAAGAGAAGGCTGATCAGGAAGCCGTAAGAAAGCAGAAACAGCTGAAAGATATCCCTTGAGGGTGCCCAGAGCAGAGCCTTGCTGGGCTAGGGAAAGGAGAAAGATGGAGAACTTCTGAAAGAGGGGCAGAAAGGGGATCCACAGCCTTTGCTGTGCACCATGCCACAAATTTGTTCCACCTGCAGGCGTATGCCGTTTTAGTGGATGGACGCCTGGCTGCCAGAATGACATCACAGACTTCAGGAGGCAAGTCAAATGGCATCAACTGTCGCTGCTCAATCTCCACGCATGGAGGTGGAGGCTGGACAGGTTTAGGTGGAGGACCGTCCCCTGCTGCTGCGACAGAAGGTCCTCCTGAAGAGGCAGTCGAATTGGGGAATTGATTGACAGACTGAGTAGCTCGGGATACCAGTATCATCGTGCCCAATCCGGAGCCACAAGGATGACCTGGGCCCGGTCGTCCGCCCTGGCGTTCAGAGAGCCCACCAGGTGTTGAACCACCAGGGTGATGCCCTGATGTTCCAGCCATGTCCAAAGGCGCAGAGCCTCCTGACAAAGGGTCCACGACCCCACCCCGCCCTGTTTGTTGCAATACCACATGGCGGTGGTGTTGTCCGTAAACACCTGCACTACACTTCCCCGAACAAAGGGAAGGAATGCCTTCAGTGCAAGCCGGATCGTCCGCAGCTCCAATAGGTTGATATGGAGCCGGTACTCCGCCGGAGACCAGAGGCCTCTGATAACCGCCTCTCCCATGTGGCCCCCCCATCCCAGGAGGGACGCATCCGTCACCACTACGTGCTCCGGTTGGGGTAGGGAGAGGGATCTGCCACTGACCCAGTCACGGTCCATGAGCCACCACTGCAACTGCCTTGCAGTGCCCTCCGAGGTCAGGACGTGGTCGGACAGGTTGCCCCGATGTTGAACCCACTGGAACTTCAGGTCCCACTGCAGAGCCCGCATCCGCCACGTGGCGTGATGTACCAGCAGGATGCAGGAGGCCATCAGACCCAGCAGCCGCAGCACCAACCTGACCGAAACTCGGGATAAAGGCTGAAAGATCGGAATCAGAGCCTGAATATCCCGAACCCGCTGTTCCGGAGGATAGACCCGAAACTGCGCCGAGTCCAAAACCGCTCCTCGAGTCGTCGAGATAGGGGAAGACTGGAACCCCTAACCTGCGCAGATGAGCTGCGACCACCACCATCACTTTCGTGAACACCCGAGGGGCACTCGTGAGGCCGAAGGGGAGCACGGTAAACTGAAAGTGCTCATGGCCTACCGTGAACCGCAGGTAACGCCGGTGGGCCTACAGGACGGGGATGTGGAAATATGCGTCCTGCAAGTCCAACGCTACCATCTAGTCTCCAGGGTCTAGGGCAGTCAGAACCTGAGCTAAGGTGAGCATCTTGAACTTCTCCTTCCCGAGGAAGGTGTTGACGCTCCTGAGGTCCAAGATAGGGCGTAGGCCCCCTTTGCCCTTCTTGGGAACCAGAAAGTAGTGCGAATAACAACCCCGACCTACTTCCGGGCCAGGAACGTGCTCGATGGCCCCCTTGGCCAAGAGGGCCGTAACTTCCTCCTGCAGAAGTTGCAAGTGATCCCCCGACATGCGGTGGTACTGCGGTGGCATGGCTGGAGGGGTCGCCTCGAAGGGGAGGGAGTAGCCCCTTCGGACGGTTTGCAGCACCCACCTGTCCGATGTGATGGTACGCCAGTGGAGCAGGTGATGGCGAACTCTGCCTCCCACTGGCGTGAAATGGGCCTGAAAGCTCAAACTAGGAAGGCTTTGAGGCAGATGCTGCTGGGGCAGATGTGGGCTGACCGACTCTCTGTCCCCCTGCTCCGCCTCGGCGGAATCCACGTCCGCGACCGCGTTGAGGCTGGTTCTGCGGCCTGTGGCTAGACGGATGTGTGGGGGCGCCCCTTCCTTGGCCACGAAAGGGGCGAAAAGCAGAAGTTTGCGGGCGCGGGGCAGGACTTGGCCGTAGCCCTGGAGTCCTTAAAGCGCTCCAGCGCACTATTCGCTTTGTCGCCGAAAAGACGACGGCCATGGAAGGGCATGTCCATGAGGGTGCTCTGGACATTCCCGGAGAAACTAGTGGATCTCAGCCAGGTGTGGCGACGAATCGCCACCGTGGTCGCAATTGCTCTACCTAGCGAGTCCGTGGTTTCAAGCCCACATCGTATCGAGTACCGTGATGCATCCCGCCCCTTAGCAAGAGTCTGGACGAGCCGTGTCTGGGCCTCCTCCGGACATTGGAGCAGCACGTCCGCCACCGTATCCCACAAGGAGTGGGTGTAACGGTCCAAAAGGCACGTGGTGTTGATAGACCGCAACCCCAAACTGAGGGAGGACACAGCTTCTTCCCAAACTGTTCCAACCTTTTGGATTCTCGATCCGGAGGAGCAGACAGGAAGGCGGTCTGGGAGGTTGAGGCCTGGATAACCAGGCTCTCAGGGGTGGGGTGCACCGACAGAAAGCTGGGGTCGCCCGGTGCGGGGCGGTGGCGCCGGGCCACGTTCCGGTCCACAGGAGTGACTGTGGAGGGGTTGGACCAGGTGCCCATCAGAACGTCAGTCAGTGTTTTATTGAAGTGCAGTAGAAGCTCCGAGGAGCTTACCGGCGGTTGAAGCACTTCAGTGAGGATGTTAGTCCTCACGGCCACTGCAGGGAGCTCCAGATGAGGGCTTCGGCAGCCCTGCGCAGCACCACAGAATAGGTAGCACCCTCCTCCGTAGCCACGGAGGGAGGAGAGATGAAGCCAGTGTCAGGGGAGGAGTCGAGATCACTGGCATCCCCCAACTCTTCTGCCCAGTCCATACTCAAAGGTGCCAGAGGGTCCTCAGACCCCTCCCAGTCGTCCCAGTCATTGGACACCTGGTAGACAGGCTAAAAGGTCGGAGCCAGGCGGTAGATGAATTGCTCATCCATCGGCGCCGGAGACGGTGCCGGGCGGCGCCGCTCCGACACCGGACCCGGACCAGGACTGAACCTGGGGACGACGTCGTCCGAAGACGGCGCCGGGGGTGGCACCGAAGGGATCGGTGCCGGCGGAGGGGTCGTAAGGTCAACCGGCATTGACTGGGATCCAGGCCTGGATCCCACGGGGGCCTGTGGCGTCGAGACCAAAGTCGACGACGGCGCTGGGGCTGGAGCCGCCGGCTCGCTAGGCCTCCCAGTCGGACCTGTGGGGCCCGAAGGCATGCCGGCAGGCCTCGATAGCGGAGCAAGACTCCTCATGGCCACGAGGAAGTCGCGGATCTTGCTCGGACTCGCATTAGGCCCAGGGACCAGAGGGTATGGGGCCGGATGCGACTCCTGCAGCTCCGACGGAGCCGCGCAGGTGGTGTCACCCGAACCCTCAGCCGAGTTGCGCGACCGGCGAGGGGAGTCAGAAGAGCGATGTCGCCTCTTCGACTTCTTACTGCGCCTCGACTTACCGGAATGCGAGGACTTCGACCCTGACGAGCAATGATGGCTGCGGCTCTGCGACCGGTCCCTCGACCTCCTCCTCGACCGGGAACTTGAGCGTCGCGGAGCCGACTGCCGGATCTCGAGCAGCTTGCGGGACCGCTCCCGCCTAGCCTTCTGGGTCAAGGCCCGGTAGTCGAGGCACGACTCGGCATCATGGTCGGGCCCAAGGCAGTAGAGACACCGGCGGTGGTGGTACATGACCGACATCAGGCGGTGACAGGCGTCGCACGGCTTGAACCCGCCGGGCATCCCTACCGGCACCAGGAGTCGAGGTCAACTCGAAAGATGAACCAAAAAAGTTCAAAAAGTTAGTCAAAAAGTGACTAAAGGGTATGCTCTTCCCGGATCTGCGCTTACTGGCGCGGAAAAAAACAAGAACTGACGTCAGCGCGTGAGGGCGGCGTCTAAGTACTCCGACGACGTCATCCCGGCGATCACGACGCCGACGACAGACGACAGACGCGGAGCCGCAGACAATGCCTAGCGACACGCAAGGGTATTGCTGACGAAAATCTTTCCGGATCCAGCCTGATGCCTGGGGATATTCTAAGGTAAGGAATCTAACTAACGTGTTTCTTTCAGATATATGAATCCTAAAAGAAGCTGTGTGCAGAGCGCTGCAGAGTGTGGAGCAGCAATGGGGTGCTCAGCACGCTTCAGGACACCACCCCACCACGGTGGGCTCCATCTTGACCTGACTACAGATGGGAGGAAATACTTTGGACAAATCAGAGTTATGGTCCACTACGCTCGCAAGCTACAAATCCATGTGAGGATTTGGAGTTAATCTATTCATTTTACAATGAGTTACATGTTTTTATCAATTTACTGATGTCCCTTCTTGTGTTGGCATTGATGGCAAAAATTGCATGACAATTTCTGGTGATGTCAACAAATAGGTTATGTAGGAATCACTTGTAGAAAATGTCACAGCATGAGACCATGGTAAAGCCCCTTAGAATATGTAGATGAACAACTGAACTGGAAGAGCTGCTTTGGTATATACACAGAAAATACATTACAAAAACTCTGAGCATGACAGTGTACTGGCCTTTAAAATTACTGTCCTCTGGACCACCCCACCCCCACTAGAATCCTTAAGATTAGAAATTCGAACTTTGTGGGGGGAAATCCTATAGTACCCTGCCCACCATAAACTGTAAATATTTATGTGCACGTCTTTATTTACTATTCATTTGTTTCGAACTTGCTCTGCCTACTATTTAATCTTTTCTAGAGATACGTTTATAATATAACTTATCTGCATCTTGTGATGTATATTAGTTTAGATTTGTGTGCAAATATCCAATAGACAGATCTAATGAAACATATAAAGGAATTTAAATTCATAGAGTACCTTCTACACATCTTCTCTATGGTCCCTTCTCTCTCCTTGCTGTGAGTGCACATTTAAACCTAATAATAGCCAATATTGTTGAAATCTGAACTTGACTTGAATTACTTTTGTAGCCTTGAAAAAGGCCCAGGTCAACTGGCTCAGAGTGGGTGAAGCACTTGTTGACTGTTGTGCAACAAAAACCTGTTGCTCAAAGAATAAAAAAGCTGCATTGTCATTTATGTACTACAAGTACGATGAAGACTTGAACATCAACTAACCTTACCTTATGAATAGAGCTCCCAGGTTTATGGCATTTATCTTTTTAACATTTCCGTCTGTATTTATCCATATTTATTTTTTGGCCACCTTATTGGTATTTATGCATGATTATTTTGTGTTCAGAGAATAAATTAAGTTGTAAAATGGTATAACTCCACATTTATTTTACTGATAAATATACACTCATGCTTTTCTGCCTGTCACGTTTGAGCAAATTAAACAGCCAAATATAGCGAAACACTACACCCACAAGTAAATATCACTATTATAATACAAATATATGTTAACGTGTGCCTGTATTTGGGTGGATTTCAACCTGTTTTTTTAACTTTCCACGCAGTCTATCGACTCAACTGTTGTCCTGGAAATCACAAAGATGGCATGGAGAGTCACCCACATGAAGCACAATGTTCCGCATTTTTCTGGTTTTAAAAATAAATAGAGACAGGAAACACATTGTTTTCTGTCTGTATTTATCTGTAAAAATCAGTAAAAACGGAAAACTGGGAGCCTTACTTATGGAAAGTATTTTATTTACACAAACTGATACTATGTGTGGGACCATCCTTCACCAGCAAATCTAACACTGCAATGTTTCTGCTCCTGGTGGTCATTTATTGTTGCCGCTCCCTTCCGTGAAAATGTTTGCTATGTAAATTATACAACAAACATCATGTAAAATATGATACTATGCAAAGTTCAAGAGTATTTAACACGTGGAAGCATTGGCATTAATATGTCACATTAAGCCACTGAGAAGAACTTATTAAAAGTGATTGTTTTTAAGCATGAACATCAGTCAACTAAGAAGCAAGACAACTGTCATGTAAACCCTGTACGTGGCCAAGATAACTACAGAGCAACTTTATAGTCTATCAAATCAAACACAATAGATTTTTATACAACTGATAGTCTGAAATCACATATTTGAAAGTGCTTTCATACGCGGTAATATAGAAAAAGTTATGGTGAAATAAAAAATCAGATCATAAAAGGAAGGGGGTGATTACTTTGATAGCTAAAAAAGCGAATATCGTATTAGATTCACAATTTCATGATGATGATGGCAGACTATTAGTTACTCACTTAAAGAAAGGTGAAGATCTTATACATTGAGCGAATATATATGGCCCCAACATAGATGATCCAGTGTTTTGGGAGGGTATATCTCAGACTATAGAGGTTAATCCCACGGAGAATCTTATTATAGTGAGGGGAAACTTTATTATCCCATTGGATCCAATAATGGATAGACAATCCAAATGCAAATACCATCCCACCAGATCGCATGCCATAGTTCGTACCATATGTTCTAAATTTAATCTTAAAGATGCTTGGCGTCTTAAACACCCAGATTCCAGAGACTACTTTTTACTCCACACCTCATAACTCATATACTAGAATTGACTACATTCTCATTTCAGGCTCATTCACACATTTAATTGAACATTCAGATATTTCCCCTAAACTGGTGTCGGATCCTTCGTGCATTAGCCTCAAGTTGGCGGATAGTCATAGTGAATCTTCTCCAAAAAGATGGCGTTTTAATAATGATGTCTTATCAAATCCTGAGGATACAAAGAAAATTGAAGAGGCTATAATAGATTATCTTAAACATAATGACACTACGGATACTAACATCAATACTTTGTGGGATGCTTTGAAAGCCACTGTTAGGGGAATAATCATTGAAATTAAAATGAAAATAAACAAATACGTTAATGCTGAATTAGTCAAATTAGAGCTTGAAATTAAAACCTTAGAGTCTTCTCATGCTAGTTCTTTGAATGATAAATCTATTCTCTCAACACTCACGCCAAAGAAATATTAATATATTAAGATTTTGAGCGAACTAGCGGGTGAATAGATGAAAATATTTAAAGCCCTTAATCTTTGCAAAGCTAATAAGGCGGGTAAATTACTTGCTTCATATCTCAAACATAAACTAAACCAGAATGTAATTTCATCCATCAAGGATGTCAAAGACCAGGTACATACAAAACGGAAGGAAATATTGAACACCTTTAAATTATTCTATGAAGATTAATACAAAAAGGGTCAAGACCTTAATTTAGAGAACTGCATCCAATACTTGAACAGACTTAGTTTACCTCAATTATCAGAGCAAGACAAGCTAGCAATAGGGAAACAGATCAATGCAGAGGAGATTACAAACTCGATTAAAACCTTGAAGGATAATAAAGCCCCTGGTCCACATGGCTTTACAGCCAAGTTTTATAACTCCTTCTCAGTGCATTTACAACCGATTATGCTGCAAGTTTTTAATAACATAGCTAGTGAAAGACGCACTACAGATTCCATGACAGAAGCCAATATAGTTGTCATTCCTTAAGAGGGGAAGGATCCACTCCTTCCAAAGAATTAAATATCGATATCCCTCATCAATGTGGATTGTAAAATTTACTCAAAGATTTTAGCTACAAGCTTCAACAATGTGCTACCACATCTGATAAGTAATTCTCAAGTAGGTTTCCTTAAAAGCCGCATGTCTAATGACAATACTCATTTGTTGTGTCATGTTCTAGAAAACACTGCATTTAATACAGATCCGTCTATTGCCATCACACTGGATGCAGAAAAGGCTTTCGACAGAGTTTCGTGGGCCTTTTTAAAGCAATGTATGCACTCATTTAATTTGAGAGACTCATTTATAAAAATGGTGATGTCCCTCTATCTAGCTCCATCGGCTCGTATAGCAATCAATGGATCTCTTTCTGAATCTTTTACCCTTCATCAAGGCACTAGACTAGGTTGTCCCTTGTCTCCATCTCTGTTTCTGCTGGCATTGGAACCATTAATTTAAGACATTAAATTCAATTTGGATATAAAGGGGGTAGGATTTAAAGATATACAAGTCATATTAGCAGCTTATGCAGATGATATCCTAATCATGACTGAAAACCTGGGTCCTTCAATTACGGCCTTGATGGCTACTATTGCAGAATATTCCGTACACTCTGGCTATAAACCTAACATGGACAAATCTGAAGTAAAACCCTTGAATGTGCATTGCCCAAAAGACGATTTAGGTAATTCGGGACTGGAGAAGAGAAAGAGGGGGAGCGAGAGAGAGCAATAGAGGGTGAGAGAGAGCGAGAGAGAGAAAGAGAGAGCGAGAGAGAGAAAGAGAGAGCGGGAGAGACAGAGAGAGAAAGTGAGAGGTGAGAGAGAGAGAGAGAGCGAGAGCCCGGGACTTCTGCATGCGTGCAGTCTGCTCTTTTTGGAAGCACATACTCGTGCTTGTGTCGCGCCCCTGCTCGCTCCCGCAAGGTGGATGCCGTCACAAGCACGAGTATGTGCTTCCAAAAAGAGCAGAGCGACGGCTAAAGGTCCTCCTATGCAGCACATGCGCGCTGCGTAGGAGAGACCTAAAAAAGCAGCAATTTGTCAGAAGACATAGGGTGACATTTGACCTCTCTTTGAAGCGTAGCAAACGCGACAAGGTAAATACAGAATTTAAAGGCATCTTTATTCATTAGTTGGACTTTCCCGACTCACCAAAAAACGTCTCGTGATCTACCAACAGTCTGAGAAACAAACATCTCTCTACCTTATTCTATTGTAAAGCGCTTTAAGCGCCATCGCCTCTCAGGAGATTGTCAGGCTTTTAATAGGACAGTACCATTTGTGCACGACGGACAAGACCAGTCCAAGCGTCAGTCAGGCTGAACAGGTAGAGAACAAGCAGCCACACCACCAACATAGACAAGACACGGACACACACACATATACTGTGGAAAGAAAAAGTTCTAACTCCCCTCCAGCAAAGAACATGTACAACACTGCTAGCCACAGGGAAAGATTCACTCACACAGAAATGCACGGTACTGGCATGAGCCATGCAAGAATACACCCCACACAGATCAGGTACATCAGCAGCAGTAGCCATGTAAGCTTCGCGTACATGGGTAGCAACAACAGTGCAACCAGAACAAGTACCGCACAGGTAGCAACAGCGGTCGTTTACAGCACAAATGTACACAAGGTGCAGGAGCAGCATTTGCAAACAGTGCTGCCAAATTGACTGCAAACTTCACTCATGCATAAAACCGGTAAAGCGCTGGAAGTCACCCACGCCTACAAAGTAGGAATAGGGGTGTCTTTGTTAAGGACCTTTTGCTTGCTATTCCCATCACTAGAGTTCTAGGCTGGATTAAATTGTAGATACTAAATTGGTACAGCACTGCCAACTCTCATGCAAGCTTCATGCACACAGGTACAGGAGTCAGGAGCTAAGGAAGCTTTACAAACACGTACATACACACACAAGCAAGAAAATAACGTAATGCCAAGACAGAAACATAATGAGGTATAAATATGCATTAACATGGACATCTTTATATTAGGAGCACTCATGAAAAGCATGTGAAAAAGGTAGGTTAAGCTGCAAGCTGAGCAAATAATGTATCATCTTATTTCAGTTAAAATCTACCCTGCCAAATTAGGCATAAGAGCATTCTGTGTCTTTATCAGGATCGAGGGCAAGGATAATGAGATCCTTATTTCACACTACCCCACGAGGTTAGACATCACATCTAAACATGAGCACTTGATAAACATGTTAATAACCACTTTTATTGTCCTGTATTACCATGCATTGCCATGAAGTTAAAGTCATATAGAAGATATATAAATTGATAAATACAGTAACACAAATGACTTATAAATTAATGTAGAACAATCAGCAAGTATTACAAGCATGTAATAAGTTTTATAATTGGAAAATGCGGTTTTACACTAGCTCACTGTTTCCCATACTGTAGACGCAAGCCGATTTTTGGTGGGTCGGGAAAGTCCCAGCAATAAATAAAGATGCCTTTAAACACTGTATTTTTGTTGTCACTATTGCTACTCTTCAAAGAAAGAGGTCAAGTGTCAGACAGCTATGTATTATTCCGCTTAAGTTTTTTGACATGGAGAATGGTGTTTACAAACTCACACTTTGCAGATAGAGAAAGAAAAGCGAATTATGTGGGAATTTTGCGGGGTACAGAGAAAGTGAAAGGAAAATCTATAGGATGTCATTTTTTTCAAAATACAACCAAATTTAAAATGCAGTAAATTAACAGTAACATTCACCAGTTAGGAAAGCAAAAATTAAGTGTTTTTTTGTGATTCTGAAGCGTAATGGAAACAAAGCTTTTCATAGGATCCGATCAAATCAAGATGAATTTCTACACATGATACCTCGTATGAAATAGAGGTTTATCGGTATACTTTGTGCTAATTTAGTGAACAACTAGATGAGAAATGTGCTGCCTGTAAATGATGCTTTAGTAACATTAAAAACAAAATCGACCACCTCATGTGCATTAAAGCTAAGTTGAGTCATTAAAGTTTGTCATACTATAAAATGTAAGTTGTGGTTCTCAGATGTTAAGGAAGCACTGCAATTGTTTGTTAAGTAGGGGGGTGTCCAGATTGAAATTATAGTTAACTTAAACTTTGCTTTTAGAAAACAAAAAATTCAGATTTTTTGGGGGGAGGGTAACAGCAAGCAAAGATATTTTAGGGAAAGTAAGGCACTTGTAAAAGCTACAATGCTTCTAAGCGATCACAAATGTTCTGTGGCAATACCGCAGAAAAAGGAGGGCTTTAGTTAGTGAGGCCCCAAGTTTGGAAACTATGCATCTAGTTAAGCATGAGTATTTACAGAGAAGGGAGCAAGAAAGCGATGAGCGAGTTAGGACCAGGAAAAGACCAGGAGAAGAGCTACAATAAGCAGTAGTGAGGGGTGAGGAGGTTCTGTGGTGTCGCTATGATTTTGAAGAGACAAGTCTTCGGTTCTTTCATGACGTTGGGTGGGCTTTGGAGCACTTCTATCACTGGAATATGTAATGGTTGGCCTGGCTGTGTAGAGAATGGCACTGTACTCACATTGTCCATAGCAGTGTGATAGTCATTCATGCTGGAAGCTAGTTTATGTTAGCACATCCCCTTAGGTGAATGTTGTACCGCAGCGTATAAGGCTTCCAATGATATGGAAGGACGGAGAAGGTGGGCCACCAAAATTATATAAATGGTAAGAAAACCATCCAAACAAAAAGCAGTGTCTGCTTGGAAGTGGAGGAAAGCAAGTTATAGGAAGTAATACTCTGCATTAAGCATCCAAAACTAATTAGGAGACAATGCATCACTAATCACTGAAATTGACTGCCCAGATCTATGATGTTTTCTGTGATGCTAAACTCCTCTTCAGCCACTTCCACACACTTTAATCACTTTATCTATTCTGTAAGCACAACAAACGTCTCTATCATACAATGGTGTATAATAGGCTAGAAGCGAGAGGAACTATGAGACTACCATTTCATTTTATGTGGGGGCGGCCAAAAGAACTACATTCAGCACAAATACTGCAAAATAACTTATTGCCAAGACAAATTTGTGGAGAACAACTTTGTTGCAGGGGAGGACCCACAAACTGTGTTGTACTGTTTTCTACATTATAATTATTTTTAGAAAAACTCGCCATTGGGGCAAGGTCTTCCTCTCTCCAAGAGCAGAGCTAACAAGTACAATAAGATAGGATATCCAGACGGCTTACATAAGAGCTGACACAAATAAAAGGAAAAAAACACAAAATACGCTGATGGATTTAGTTCCCTTTGCTTAAGCAGATCTGTTTTATATGTCTGACAAAAGGATGACATTCGCTGTACAAAGTTCCAAATGGCGTGTCAAGCTTCACACTGCCATATAGAAAGATGACTTCTGATACACAGACCTTTCGATCCGCTTTTTGCTGTGATTTTGGTAAGCCATGCATGCTTCTTGAGAACTGGAATGTTCTTCCTGCTGGTGGGAAAGGGACAGATGATTTGAGAAACATTCCACTTGGGGAATGCCTGTGGTCCAAGGTCTCCCAAGAGAGATCTAAAAAACGCTCTCATGAAACAAACCACAGGCAAATGTTTTTGCTTTCAACGGTGCACATATGGAAAAGCAGATGTGCACATTGCACAGAGTACTAGACAAGCTATGCTTTCATGATGTAGGTGTGCTAAAGCCAAGCCATCCTTTTTCCCCCCACTTCCTATTTTATCTGGCATGTTGCTTCTGCTACTCATCCTGCACAGGAGGGGCCTGTTTCATGGCACACAAGTGGAGGGTGAATGAGGTGAAGATACTTCTTTAGCAGAGACGAGTGTTCAGGGAGAGCTAAAGGACACCATGGTCAAGGCTGGTAAGAGCTGTAAAGTGGCAGGGGTCGGATTTGTCATTTATAGACCAGAGAGAGAAAACAAAGATGTTGGGGACGCTGATAGAAACACAGAGAGTGAGAACAACAAAAGCCAGCCGTGATTGTTGTCCAGCATTCCCCGTAAAGACAAGCTCACAATCCCAATACTGGCCACGAGGGTCCTACGGCGACAGCGGCACCGAACCTGCCCCTCACCCACAAAGAAACCTCCCACGCCTTTTAGAACACAGCTCTAAATCGGTCTCCATCGGTACGGCTCAGCCTTCTCCCATTACAGGGCAGTGTCACAAAAGATACGAGGGCAGGCGCTGCCCTTGTACAGCACCATTCTACGTTTGGTCTTATTATTCAGCGAAACGGTATGAAAGTGTATTGGAATTGAAAAAAGATTAGCCATACAAAAACAGCACATAACGTTGAGAGAAAAGCGGCCACACTTCATTACGGGGCAAGACAGATCTTACAAGCAATGTTTACTGGAGCTGCAGAGATTAAAAAAACCAAAAGGATGTTTACAGAGCTCGCTTTTTAGCAGCCACTGGGCAGATAAAAGTGACGTAGAAAGCCCATATGGTTACTGCTTGGCGGATAGATGCACGGAGGAGGGCAGAAGTCCAAGTCACAGTGGTGGGCTAATCAACCACGCTTAGTAAACATGGAAAGCGAGGGACACATTTCTAAATTATAGGCGAAACCAGGCAATTCTCAAATTGGATTATCCTAGCATATACTGGGAGCAGTTTAAGGTGCATCTTTTTACGGCAGTGCAGAAAAGCATACAAACGATACTGGGTCGACCCCTACCCATCGAAATAGAGCGAAAGGGTAACGTACTGACAACGGTAAGGAATATTCAGTTTTGTGGATTTCACTACCCTAACATACATACCACGTACGAAGCACACAAAAAACCCTGTCAATTTAAAGATGGACTGCCACATGTGGATGCAAGTATAGTTAGTTAACATCTGATATGAATAAAGTAGACAAAACATCCATACCGCTGAAAGCAGATACTGATTGTTCAAGGCACTTTACTTTTAACATTAAAAGTAAAGCGCGGGTGCCGCGATTATAGTAAAAGTAAAGAAATAGATGTTTTTTTCTATTTCTTTACTTTTGCTTTAATCGCGGCACCCGCGCTTAACTTTTAATGTTCAAAGTAAAGCGTGGGTGCTGCGACTATAGAAAAAGTAAAGAAATAGATTTATTTTTCTATTTCTTTACTTTTGTGAAAGTGATCGCGAGGTTCAAAAGCAGACATGGTAGGAGCCACAAGACGTGCGGCCGAGTGGTGCTAATGACCCATGAAAGACATGGGGGCCGGCTGCGCGCTTGCATGCTCGCATAAACGCAAGCGCTAGTACAGCCAGTAGCACTTTGAAAACTCACCTACAAAACGTCTCGCAGAGCAGCGCATGCGCGCTGACTCAGCGAGACCTAAAAAGGGGATCTTCTTCCCATATCAGTTGGAACGTTCCCAATACCCAGTGACTTTTTCATATCTTCAAACAAGTTATAGTCTAGATAACATCGAATTTTATAATTTTTTTAAAGTGAAAGCGGCAATAACTAGAGCCAAATTTCTTAATGTGCCTCCATCCTTACCAATGTTTGTAGCAAAGATTAATAAATTAGGCCACCAAGTGTCACACATATATAAACTTCTTCGCCCTAAATCCACTAAGCTCAATGATAATCTGATCGCCTTTTGGGAATCGCACTCTTCTAACCCAATACCGGACTCTTCATGGCCACTTATTTGGAACTCGATCGCAACAAATAAAATATCCTCAGTGTTATCTCAAACTAAATATTGGCTTTTGTACAAGGCATTTTGGGCACCAGCTAGACTACATTCACTTGGTATTCACGAGACTCCACTGTGTTGGAATTGTAAAGAGGACAATGAGGATTTAGCCCATCTTATTTTACACTGTAAGGCTGTATCGTCCTTTTGGGACAAGGTTTTTGCTTTTCTTTTCAGGGTATTTAAATGCGATTTAAGAAGAGAGTTTTCTGTATTAACTACTGGTTTTCTATCGAGCGATTAGTGTACTGACACGGATAAAGATCTTCTTATAAAGGATGGTTGAACTCGGTCACACCTTAGAGGAGCTGATAATATTGCGCCACAGAACTCTCCTTGGAAACCTTCGTTTAGATCATTATGGACTTCCTTGGACATCTATTTTAACACACACAGACCTCCGTGATTGTTCATATTTCGTTTGTTCTATCTATAATGATTGTATTGTATTTACGGTGAACTTTCAAACATCAATATACTAATGATACCATAATTTCGATATAGGTTTCTCTTGTTATCTATCATATGTTCTTTTTTCCCTTTTCCTTTCCTTTTCTGTTTCACAACGGTTTTCTTCATTTTCTCTTTCTTTTTATCTTTTTTCTCCCTGCTCTTTCTTCTTTTCTCTTTTTCCAGGTTCTTTCAGTTTTGAGTTTATATGGTTTGGATTACTAATTTGGTTACTTTGAAAAATTTTCTGCCATGCTTTTTTAAATAATTTTAGCACTTTTATTAGCTGGTACATTATTCCAAACTCGTCTTTTCTTCTTTTTGGTTATGTTGGTTTCTAGTTGAAAAATTCAATAAAGCATTTGAAATTTTAAAAAAAGAAATAAAAGATTTACCCAAGAACACACAATTTGAGCGGGGAAGCCACAATTACTACAGGTGTTCTGGTTTCACTTTGTATAAATCAGCCAGTAAATATGAAATCCATTTGTCTTTCCTTAGGTTAAGACTGTTTCTACCTCTTTGCGCATTTTTCTGCAGTTTTTTTTATAGCACAAACTTGTCGGTAATCCACGGTTCACCTCTTAAATGGAGCTCTACTAATGTACATATTCCTGTGATTCTAGGACCCCCCCCCCCCCCCCATTTAACAGTCCTTTATGTATTTCGACACCACGGAAATTACAGTGCATGTCTCGAACATGGTTTTGTTAATCTGCCTTCCCTGCATATTAAACACTGATGTCTCAATTTAAAAATCCACGATCGATATGCAAGATTAAATTCAATTTTGAAAAACGAAAATTAAGGATCAGACCTCCTAAAAGCATTTCTTTATTTATTCACAGACTTACCGCCGTATGGTGCATTTTTATGATGGAATAAATAGTCTTGCAGAGAGGACGAATGGTCGTTTACGGGAGGCAAATCATTAAAGTTTGGAAACTCACTCAATTTTATGTATATGGATAAACATTTAAATGCCAAATTTCCAGCAAGCAATAGATCCCTCATGCCTAACACAGGCTCTTCGGTTCTTCTACCTCCATCTGGTTCCTCGTCTACAGCAGGACACAGCCTGGGAGATAGTTTCCCTGCCTGAACTAAATCAAAGTAACAAGAGACCTGTACACTGTCTGGTGCCACCAACACCTCTTGTTGGAGTAAAGTCAACCTTCCCACACCTGACCCCACTAATTGGTGATGTCGGATTTCAACCAACTGGCAATTAGAGCAGCTTTAGAACAGGCGTTCCCAGGGCTTTGGAGCCCTCGAGACATCTGTACAACCTCAAAACCAATGGTGGTGATGATAAAATACAGATAAAAAAAAAAGGATATTATTGGACCTGGGGACCCGGCGCTAACTAAAGAGTGCAAAGAATCGTATACACAGATGCAAGGCACCTCCTCCTCTCCAAGGAGTGAGCTGTCCCTCCTTCAACCACCCTGGACCTCACCTCAGTCTATATGTGCCAGGTCACCCGCTGCCGCCTGGACATCACCCGAGTCTATATGTGCCGGGGCACCTGACTGCCGCCTGGACCTCAGCCAGTACGTGCCGGGTCCCCTGGCTGCCACCTGGACCTCCCCTCAGTCTACATGTGCCGGGTCACTTGGTTGCCGCCTGGACCTTGCCTCAGTCTATACGTGCTGGGCCACCTGGCTGCTGCTTGGACGTCAGCTCAATCTGTATGTGCCGAGGGGCACCAAGCTGCCACCTGGACCTCAGCTCAGTCTATTTGCATAGTCACCTGGCTGCTGCTTGGACATCAGCTCAGTCTACATGTGCCCTGCCGCCAAGACCTCACCTTGGTCAATATGTCCCAGGCAACCTGGTCGACCCCGGGACCTCGCCTCAGACGATATGTCCAGGATCACCCTGCTACACCTAGACCTCAGCTCAGTCTATATGTGCCAGGTCACAGGGTGCCACCAGGACCTCAGCAGAGTCTATATGTGCCAGGGGCACCTGGCTGCCGTCCGGACCTCAGTCTGTGTGTGCAGGGTCACTTGGTTGCCACCTGGACCTCAGCTCAGTGTATACGTGACAGATCACCTGGCTTCCGCCTAGACCTGAGCTCAATTTATTTGCCGGGTCACCTGGCGGCCGCCTGGACCTCAGCTCAGTCTATATGTACCCTGCCATCTGGACCTCGCCTCGGTCTATATAAGCCAAGTCACCTTGCTGCCACCTGGACCTCAGCCTATATGAGCCAGGTCACCTGGCTGCCGCCTGGACCTCCCTTTTGTCTATATTAGCCGGGTCACCTGGCAGCCGCCTGGAGCTCACCTCTGTTTATATGTGCAAGATCACCTGGCTGCCGCGTTGACCATGCCTCAGTCTATATGTGCCGGGTCACCTGGCTGCCGCCTGGGCCACAGCCTATATGAGCTAGGTAACCCAGCTGCTGACTGGACCTCACCTCGGTCTATATGTGCCGGGTCACCTGGCTGCCGTCTGGACCTTGCCTCGGTCTATAAGTGCCGGGTCACCTGGCTGCTGCCTGGACCTCAGCCCAGGTAACAGTGATGCATCCATGGTGGGGGAGAGCACATCTTCGGCATTTTACCATTCCAACTGCCTGCACACAACTGGTTTGAGAAGAGCATGCGGTGTCCCATCTGTTAGTAGAGTAATCGGGTACAAGTCGGGCCAGGACAGGGCTCACATATATCAGGACCCGAAATTCAGAGCAATAGCCATCTATTTATATAGCGCTTCAAGCTACACTCCTGCGCTTTGAGCGCTGTGAATTAATTAATTGCACTCCGTACGTCGTCTCCTGAAGGATGGAAAGTTCTTTGAATCTGCGTATTACTACAGATACTACAAGAGAATATAACTCACAGCGCCATCTTCTATCGATTACGCTCTACAAACATTCACACCATTCCTAGGTCATGCTCAAGGAAACATTAACCATCCAAATTTAACAAACTACTCTAGCCACGTGCCGCCCTCCACTCCAGCTTTTTAAAATAAAGTAAAAGTCAGGTTTTGGGGTCGGACCCAGGCTCCTAAAATCTCCCATGCAGATCTTGCACACTTGTGTAGTATCCGGCTGGATACATTCTAGTGTTTCTGAGGCTGTAACCCACACTAAACACCCACCCACAACAGGCGTCACCAGTCAGGTGACCCTGATAATAAAAGGGTCCGAGCGCACGTGCTCGAGGCCAGTTAACTACTATCAATCTGGTGTCTGCCTGCTCCTTTATAAAGTATGTGGGCCTAGCGCCCCCACTTTACAATGGCGACAAGGGGGCTGTGCCCGTGCGTGCAGCAGCCCAGCAGATGAGGAAAAGGGGGAGAGAGCTGCCCGCGTGAAGGACACCCCCCGGAGCAGGCGAGAACAGCGCCTGATCGCCTGCGGGCGTGTGAAGAGCCCCGGCGTGAAGCGAGGGGACTGGGAGCCCACCCCACACCTCATGTGCATACTGAAATCCGCCCCATGCGTGGGAGTGCCATGGGGGAGAAGAGCGAGCCAATCGGAGCCCACCCGCATTGGCCGCGAAGGAGTTGACCCCGAGTGTGAGGACGTCAAGCAGTAGCCCACCCCGCCTCTGACATACGCCTGATGAGCCACCCGGCATGGAGGGTGACCCGTGACGGCGGAAATGGAGTTTGAACAAGGCCGGACTGCCCAGATGCCGGCCGCCGCTGCTACTGTCGTGATGAGAGAGTGCGGGCGGAAGGTGACCCCTGTATGCGGAATGGCGGGGGGCCGCGACGAGAGCGCCTAGCGTGGGAGGAGGAAGAAAGTAGCAGCCGCCCACTTCCCCACGAGGAAGATTAAACTCAGCCCAAAAGCGAAGTTAGCAGGTCCCGGGAGCCGCGCTGACCTCTCTAAACCCCCACGCAGCGTGTGCAAAGTGAGGCTGCGGTGGAGGAGTGAGGAGGCAGCGTCTAGTCAGCGGCCAGCGAGCGGTGAACGCAAAGTGCCCCGAGAAAGAGGAAGCGACAGCGCCAAAAGAAGGTCTCGGCTCTCCTACCTTCATGTCCCCCTGCTCGCTGAAAGCCGCTCCGCGAGTGAAGCACCGCCAGGAGCGGGAACCAAAGAGTGGAGTAAGTAACCGCTCCCCGGCCCCCGCGAGGACGACTACAAGCGGTGCCCATCCCCCACCCAGCGCGGAAAAGAACGCAAGGCCTGCGGCCGGCTTGCAGGGTGAACTGCACAAGCAAAGCGGCAGGGAGAACAAAGCAGTGTGAAGCTCCTGAGGAAGACAGGAACACTGCGGGCGGAACCGGGTGAAACAAAGGATGCCCAATGAGACGCTCACCTGGACTCACATGCGACTGGATGAGGGGCACAAGGAGACCATATGAGGGCACACGGCAATCCCGAGGCCTGAGTCCCTGCACAGTGAATGCAGGCAGCGCTGTCCCCCGAGCACGAAGCACTCTGCATTAGAGTTCAGCTGAGACTGAAAGGCACAAGTTAAGACAGCACTGCCACCTAGTGGTTTTGGTGTAAACAGCGCACCTCAAAGAAATAAAATAAAACAATAAGGACTAACTGTTGTGGCCTGCAGCGAGAGCCAGAAACAAGACTGTTCTTGGATCCCTGAGTGAGTTAATCAGCGGAGAGCCACCCTGCTGGCAGGGGGCTGTCTCCAAGGAAGGTCCCAAATAGTAGAAAGCAATAATAAACAAAGTACATATGAACATAAGCCTTACTGCACTCCCAGTGCACGAAGGAAAGAGTAACACACCGGGAACTCAACGGATGACATGGCGAAAGGTGCAACAGAGTAAGCGGATGAGGGCAGACCCCACAGGTGTCCCGGTAAGGCTGTCAAGGACAAGCTGACAAGGTGCAAGTAAAAGCCATGCGATGACGCCGCCTGGCAAGGAATGGTCACTGCAGCAGTAAGCAAGTACCCAGCAGTTTAAGAGATACAGCGAGAGGTGCCCCAAGAAGAAAAGAAAGAAGAGCGGAGTGACTAGCGCGCAAAAGAGGTGACCAGGAGCAGGTTGACGGAGCGGTGGCCCAGACCACCAGAAGCACTGACCCGAACCGAGACCGACAGAAAGTGTAGCGGCACCTGATGGCCACAGGTTGTCGTTGCAGCGGCAGGAAGAGACAGGAGCACCACCAGACAAACGAACAGTGGTTCAAGACCTTAGCACCAGGCAAGTGCGAAGAAGCGCAGAACAGCGAACACTGCTCCAGGAAAGAAAGGAACGCGCAGCAAGTGCATCCAGTGAGGTAACGGAAGAGCGCCATCAGAAGGGCCCTGCAGCAACGTAAGTGCGGAGAAGAAGTGGCTGCATGGACCACCAGAAGCACGAAGACCGAGAAAGAGAGAAGAAGCCGACCAGCCAGATGGTCGCCAGAGAAGAGAAGAAGCAGACCAGCCAGATGGTCGCCAGAGGAAAGAAGTGGACCAGCCAGATGGTCGGCAGAGAGAAGAGACCTGACAAGAGGTCTGATCAGAAGAATGGAGAAGAAGTCCGTGAAGTGAGTGTCCGAGGGGATGTCTGCGAAGAGGACCCCAGGAAAGGTCCGCGAAGAGGACCAGAAAGAGACGGACGAGAAGTTCAACATCAGTAACTAGAAGTTGGAAGGAATCAAAGGAAGAAGGTCGCGACGACCAGTCCAGTCACGGAGTGAAAGGAAGACAGTGTCCTACTGCTGGGACAAGACCAGAGGGAAACGTGTAGAGTGCACACAACACGGAGAAGCCTGGTTAGGATGAGAAAGAATGCGAGAAGACCAGACCGCGTCGCAAAGGAAGAAAAGAAAGAGCGTGAGTGGCAAGACGCCATGAAGAAAGAAGGAGAAGAGGATGACAGGATGTCAGCCTACAAAGGAGAAAGGTACAGTGGCACCGCGCCACAGGGCAGACAACCAACACAGGCGTGCAAGGGACAATGAGGCGTAGTGACCAGGCAGAGTACTCGCATCATCACGGAAGAGAACACTCCGAGACATCGGACCGCCACCTACTGCCCCATCAAAGAATAATGGTGAAGTCATCAACACCACCAAGAAGCAGCACAACACCTAAGGGAATCCACACACTCCAGGCAACCGGAGTCCAAGAAGGCAGGCCGCCCAGGAACCATCTGTGCACCCCTGTCAGCCTGCAGCACTCTGAAGTAGAGCACAACCGGACATTAGAAGATCCACCCCTTGGGATAAAGCAAGACTAGGCCGTGGCCCTGTTGGGAGTCCTGCAGCAACCCCTACGCGCAGCCTACACGAAGGCCCGCACAGCCCACGCGGTCAAGTGGAAATCCAGGGGCAAGGGGCCTCGGCGGAATTCCAGTGAAATTGGAGTCTGAATGGGAGAGATGTTCGGCAGCAACTCCTCGACATGCGCAGGATGTACGGAGGCCACAGCCGGAGACTGGTGACCCTGCGAGGAAGACACAGAACCGGACTCCTGATAGCGAAGACACCGAGATGGAAATATCACCCTTGGCGGACACATGAGCGACTAGGCTGTGAGTCCTGTTTGCAGTTCGGAAGCAACGCCTTAGCACGGCCCACGCGGAGCCTGCACGGTCCACACGGTCCCATGACCGCCCAGCAGGAAAACCCACCCGGAGGCACCGGTGAGAGAGGTGCCCAAGTGAGAGAGGCAAGTCGGAAGCATCTTGGCTGTCAAGATATTGGAACAGCTAGCACGTCACCTCCAGGTAGAAACCTCATGACAAGAAACATCACAGAGTGGATCTCATCACAGCTCCCAGTATCCTGATGAAGAACTCTTGTATATAGACATTGTTACTGATAGACCAGGTCGGTCTCAGGTAGTTTGCCAAGACGAACCCGAACGTCACGAACAATGGTGGTCCAAAAAATTCAACACCGCCGGGCCTGCAGCCTGAAGATAATGCCACTTGTGATTTATTTTGGGGTGTCTGTTTTTCTTTACCGGTTGGACTTTTTATATTTCCTTTTATCCAAAGTTGGGAGGGATGTAGTATCCGGATGGATACATTCTAGTGTTTCTGAGGCTGTAACCCACACTAAACACCCACCCACCACAGGCGTCACCAGTCAGATGACCTTGATAATAAAAGGGTCCGAGTGCACGTGCTCGAGGCCAGTTAACTACTATCAATCTGGTGTCTGTGTGCTCCTTTATAAAGTATGTGGGCCTAGCGCCCCCACCACTTTACAACTTGCAATCTTGGACCCTAAGATATGTTAGGGCGCAATGCCCCCTCGATTTTCAGAGTAGGCGGCTGAACAGGTACAACTGGTAGTGAAGCAGCAATGAAAAAATGTTCCGTTTTTGGGGCGCGCGGTTCTAGGCACCCGATGGTCTAAGAATTGAGAAAGTTTAGAACATGGCCACCTGGTTTATATGCAAATAGTCACCAAATAATTCTGGCGGGTTATCAGACTATGCCAAACAATCGCTGGGTCTTCAGCAACAAAAGCCTCCCCCTGTGAAACAACTTTCTTTAAATACTGTTATTCTATTGTGAGCCTTTTCAAATAGAGTAGCAGGACGCTCTGTGCACCACTGCCCTCTAGTGGAATTTGACGGAAAACCAAGAACTCCGCTTCAAGACTGTTCCTGAAGCATGAGGCGAGAACGTATCTATCTCCCTTATAACTAGATCATTGCAGTCAGAACCGTTTGATAAGATTATTACACCCAATCTACGTCACTCGAAGATTTGTAACCATGGTCCCTGGAACTGAGCGATTGTGCGGCCCTGACGTTCTTCGCATAGGACTATCTGCTGTAAATCCGCAGATAGCATTTTTGTGTTACTACTAGCTCAAACTGTTCAAAAATTACTAAAATCGCTGCAACACGCGTTTCCGCGCAGTGGAAGGCTATTTGCAAAATTTGACTGGTCACCTTCCTGTTGCTTATTGTCATGTTTGCATATTAAACTGGTACTAACGAGGAGTAACCTATGCTTAGTGGTAACAAGTGTAAAAAAGAAGTAAAACCATCAGATAATGTGCAGCATTGCACCGCATGATTTGCCTTTTCCTGCTGCAGAATTTAGTCAACCCTGACATTATTTTGACCCCTCTGCCACATAATTCCAGTGACCCATAATTTATGTAAAGGAACAAAAACATTACCCATTTAATGTTTAAGTTACCAACATCGCAACGTTGGAAAGCTGAGCAGGTCGTTGTGGGACTTGAGTGGGGCAGATCACAGCAAGCTTCAGCGGAAAGCGCGAAGCTTTCCAGCCACCCTGTCTTTTACTCACGACATAATTCAGAAAAAGATTGTCACTTCACGTTGATGGCGACACCGCACTGCAAATATTTTAAACCTCTAGACATGAGTTTGCTACAGGAACCCATTGGGCAGCAAACATACCTGCAGGTATGTTAAAATAGGTTCCTGCTTTACTAAGAACTAACGGACAATAGGTCTTACAACATCGACATGCATCTTTAATGTGACACCTTTTCATTCATGAGAAGGCAACACGAAAAAACACTATATTGTACCCGATTTTTTTATTAAAATAAAGTTACAAATTCATTTCCTATAAGTAATTTTTCAGAAACCTTGATTTTGGGGCTAGTGCCACCTAGCATAACTGGAAGTAGGGTCCCTTTGTTCCCCCCCCACCAACACAAAACCATACCTCAACGAAAAGGGAATTTAAGTGGGTTTGCACAAATAGCTTCCAGGTTTTCCATCGTGCAAAACTTGGTCCTGGGGCCCAGCGGAACAAGTTAGGATCCAATAGTCTGAGCCAACAAGGGCCATTTGGCTATCTTAAGCAAGCTGTATTGGTGGCATAAGGACACAGGTAGGTGTGTTAAGAATTGTTACCTCTGACAAACGTTGGAAACGCGTTGAGCCATAGCTTCTACATGTTCTGTCGTAGAAGAGCGAGTCAAACTGGGATTGATTTTTCTTTTTAGGCCAATTAATCCGCTTCTCGTCGATACCAGGCATCTAAAGGGATTTTTGATGTTATTTGTCAGAGCTGCAACAACTTAGATAGTGAAATTCATGGGACAAGTTTGTGAAAGGTGCGCATAAACCTTTATTACTTGACAATCGGATGCATTGTTTCCGATGGGTTTGTTTTTGAAGTCTAGCGACATCTAGCAACTGGACATTGTACTGTACCACCCAGCATCTAATAGGTTTGTGGACAGATCCAATTGTTTTAAGCAGAAGATACATACAGACCATATCTAAAAATCACATAAGGGAATTCATATGAAACTATACGGCTGCACTACACAGTACCAATGGACTTAAACAGTTTTCACGCTTGAGGAAAAGGAGAGGCAAGGAAAAGGTAAACACCTGGGTGTTAGAAAAGTACACAGCCCCCCCCAACCCCCTTCCAAGTCGTACACCCTCCAGCACTGTTAAAATGAAAGTTGCTGGTAGAGGGCACTTAGAATAGGATTCTGATAAGCAGTGGCGTAGCTAAGGGGGGGGGGGGGCGGTCCGCCCCAGGTCGCACTATTTTGGGGGCGACAAAGGCATTCAGATAAGGCTCGGCTTGCTTTCGTGGACGTTCGTGGACGGGCAGAGAAGGATTAGGACTCGAGCAATGTCCTCTTCTTTTTTGTGCTGGCAGCTGTCCCCCCCCTCTCTTCCTATTATTCCCTTTCTTTCTATCTTGCTCCTCACTTACTGAAAACCGTAATTTGAAGAAACGGTTCACAACCTGTCTTTCCTTCTTTCATTTAGTTGCTTCCCTGTGACATGGATCCAAAAAACAAAAACACTCTTGCAGGAAATGCCCCTTTTCTGACATTTTTCTATTCCAAAGTGCAGCGGAATGGAGAGAAATAGAAGGTTTTAAATATGAAAAATAAATACATAACTAAATAAAGCAAGACAGAGGGGTTGCAAAGTGGCCAGATTGGTTTTATTCACATCCAAAACACATCAGCCTCCCTTTACAGACTTTGCAGTGAAGCGCTACTTTTGTTTTCTCATCTTTCTTTGAACAGCATTGCTGTCCCCAGGTGGGGAAGTGCACCATTCCTGGAGGTACTGCAATACCTGGTTGATGGATGGATTGGAAAACAAAATGTGTACCATGGCTCCGTTTATGGATGTGGTCTTTTTAAACCATACTGCTTACATTTATTAAGGATATAAGCAATGAAAACTGAAACGGTTCCCTTCAGGGCCCTGTAGTCATGTCCTTAACTTTTCAGGTAAAACCACTCGCTGATTTCTGAATAGCGAGTTTGAGATCGTTAAGGTAACCATGTTGTTTCTGCTTACATTTCACATGCTTTACTTAATCTTGCATTCCCTATGAGTGTTTGCTTTTTTTTTTTAGGCAGCATATTACTCTTATCAAGTGCATAATTTGAATTGAGCCACATCCAAGTGTTTATAGCGGGCACAATTAGGTTGTAGCTGAAGGCAGTGTGAGTTTCTCTCAGTGGGGCAGTATGGTGTTCAGTGGGGGAGAGGATGTGGCACCATGGCCAGAGCTGTCGAATTTGGAACTGGGTTCAGCCTTCATGACCAGTCCACCAGACCACTCTACTGAGGGAGCATATTCCCATGCTAGACCTTACAAGGCCCCACTAGACCTTAGAAGGCTTGATGTCTTAGCACAAGCATGTGTACCCTAGTGGTGTCAATTGTGAGTTAACCTCGAAGGCCTGTCCACCACAATCCATACTGAAGTTCATCTCCAGTCTTGCGGGCAGGCCTACGAAGCAGCACACCCTAGAACAGTGATCCAGTCGCTGTGACTGTCACGGAGGTCACATGAACCTTGAGCAAGTTAGGGCGGTGCAAACGGTGTGACTGCACTGTGTACCCATTTCGGGTGTGTAGTGTTTGCAAGTATATTATGATTTTTTAAAAACTTGCTGCCTCCTTCCTGGCCTCCAGCAATTTTCTGAAACTATAAAAATGTCATGATAACTTCGGTGATTAATGTTCTTCTTAGAGAGAGATCCGAGTTTTGTCTAGTGGAAGGGTTGACTCCTGGAAAGGTAGCACAGAGGGTTAATATGCCTGCTGCAAAGAACATGTACCATGCAGATCACAAAGTGCATTGCTTTAATGGAGGGGGGACCATGAGGAATGGTCATTTAATGTCAGCTGCAGATGATGGATCCCTGAACAGTGTCATGTATGTACATGTTTGCATTGCGCTGAGGGGATTACCAGGTAATTGTTCACGCAGCTCTGATGGATGTCACATGCGGTTTTTCTGAGTCCCCAGATAGATCATGCAGTCGGTGTGTTCTCTTTTGTACTGCCAGTCACCGGTGTATTCAACTGTGTAGCCTTGGACTGTGTCATGTATGTGCATGTAACTTGCACGATCGAGGTAACTATTAGCGGCGATGCTACACGTCTCTCGGTCCTCTTTCAAGTGCTTGCTGTCCTTTTTCCCCAGCTACCCCCCCTCCCCAGGGGCGGCAATCTGAGAGATCGCCCCGGGCACACAAGCTCTAGCTACGCCTCTGCTGATAAGAAAGCTAAACAAGTACATTTGATTGGTCCATTATTCAGAAACCAACTCTAGTGAATAAACTGAAGTCCAACTATTGCTCTGCAGTCAGGGTTGTCAAGTGTTACAAAAGCTGCTGTGCAAGATGAGGATGGAACAGGAAGCGTCTGGCACGAGGGGACCAGGTTCCGCTTATGTTGAAAACTGCACAAGGTTCAGATGTGGGAGGTTTTGACTGGTGATGGATCCAAAAACAAGGGTTTTTCTACAGTGCGATCAAATTCCGATGGGACGATGCACAACGCTTCTGTAGAGATTCAAACAGAGGCCTGTGTGCAAGAGTATGCGGTGTGCCAACATCAGAGCCGCTTGAGTGAGGAGTCTCCCAAGTGGATTCTGAACTAGGTCAGTGAATGTCCCAGCCACCACATTATATTCCAGGTAGGAGCAAGAAATATATAGATGCATCCTGGGACCCGTAGTTCCTACGAAGTACGGATGGGTGAGCAAGCATTTGGCGAAGGGGTGGAGCGGGTCCCCTGAAATGGGGATGTTGCTGGACATGTAGATTTAGGTGTTCCCATGCCTCCTGATATTTAGGCATCCGATGAAGGCCGGTTAAGGGCCGAAATGTATTCTGCCGCATATAATTCATTAAAGGTGTTTCCAAACAGTCCCCTGTGAGGCCTCTGCTCTTTCTTCTAGAAGAGACATTTTGAATATACATACACACAGACACACAAATACATACACACTTGTATTACTGATAAATTCTGTTTTACGTATTTCATGTAGATTTATATGCGAGTCTTAGTTTCTTACTGGTTTGGTTTTTATAGCTAGTATAGGTTGTTAAGTATCCTGCCCCTTATCAAGTGAGGTACATTACCACGTGTGGTAAAAGTTATCCACCATTACTGATGGTGTGAACAGACATGTTCAATGCGTTCGTGGCACAGGCCTCTGATTTGCACATACCAACTATCTAAATTTTTAGTTGGTGCCCACCTCTGGGCTGAAGGATAAGCGTTTTGTAATTTCCTCCATTAATTCAATAAACGGACCTTATTTTGCCCAACTGTTACAGAGCATAGTTATCCCTGCAACCATTTTTTTTTTTTAACCACAACAAAAATTAAGAATGACAGGATTGACCTCTACACATCGGTGACGGAGAGTCGAGGAGGAAGGGAGGAACATGGCGGCCGTAATGTGATCAGTCACAGGAACGCTCCCTCGGTCTCCCTTAAGATTGCTTGATGCCGGGCTAGTAATTAGGCTGTAATGCGGTTACCTTCGGGTGGCGTCCAGCGCATCGGGTCCCGCTTTCCGACCGGCGATGAGAGGAGTTTTGGAGGCGCTGGCAGTCCTGTCCCTCCACGACTGAAAACAGCGGCCTGTACTCATTGCTTTGGCGGTCATTGTGGGGGAAGCCCAGAACAGCGTCCAGAGGCCAACTACCTGGTGTTACTGAAGATAGGGGGGTGGCCCGGTCAGTGCAAAAGGCTCAGACCGAGGTCTCCGGGAGTGGTGTGTTTACAGTGTTGGGATGCCGGGGGGCTGGTCTCTCCTTCCCTCTCATTGGTGGGGCTAGGATTAGTAAAGAGACTGGTAGAGAGTACCCGACGCCAGGGTGAGCACAGGTTGTGCTGTTCGAGAAGGGGGGCTGCCCGTTTTCAAGACTGTATGGAGAAAAGTGCTAAAACTCAAGAGGGCATCTCCCCACCAAAACTAAATAGATATTCATTACGAGCAAGAGCAGCACACCTAGTCGCTAATAGAGGACATCATACATTTTTCTCAGAGGTTACCACCACCTCTGGCAATAGTTCCAGAAGTAAGGAAAGATCTCCAAACCATCCCAGGACAGCGTAAGCAGTCGCTGGAAGTACAAGAACTGCCTGGGGAGTTAACCTTTGCCAAACAGTCACAGGGGAAGCTTAGACCGCAGGAAAGGAGGAAAAAAAAAATCTGTAATTAAAACCAAAGTCACTCCATCATTGAAAACTTTCTACCAGGTTATCTCACATATCTTCAGCTAAAACGCCGCAACCACCAAATAACATCATGCCCAGCCCCACGCATGGGGGAGGATCAGCTCTCCCATTGACAGTCAAGTTGAATATACCATCTCTAGCCCCCCACCTGTCTCTCCAATTCTACTTTAAAGAGAAGATGGGGAGGTCAGCAAAGAGTAAGACGGCCAAGATTATTGACCAAAAGCATCTAACCCAAGAGCAAACTACACAATCTGTAAAAATTGCCCCTGTAAAGCTGCCGGAACAGGATATCCATCCAGAGATAGATCTCACCAATAGATTCTTAGTGCTAGAGGAACAAGAAGAGGCGGTTCAAGAAATGGATCAAGAACAAGGGAATGAGGAAAAAGTGCAAGGAGTTAACCTGAGCGATTCAAGTCCATCTACTTCAACTTTAAATCCATGCTCATTAGCCGACCTGTTGGCCATGAAGGAAGAGATGACATCTAGGTTCACTATTTCAGAAACAAATCAGGCGGAGATGGCTACGCGATTTACTGTCTCAGAGGCAAACCAGGTAGCTATTCGGTCATCCTGTGAGGCTCTGGCCAAAAAATTGGAAGAGATCACGGCAAGAACCGAAACACTTGAGGAAGTGATTCCAAAATTGAAAGAATCTTTAGTGACTACCACAGTATGGTTAGATTCTCTTTCCGCTCAGAATAAAGAACTGAAGGATGACCTGGAACGCCTAGAGGACCACTCGAGGCGAAACAATTTAAAACTCCTAAATGTCGCAGAGGTAGTTGAAGGGGAAGACTTAAAGGGATTTTTGATCACCTTGTTAAAGGCCACAATCCTCAAGAGCCAGCCGAATATTGATCTTAATTATGAGATTCAAAGGATACATAGAGATCCCTTCAAAAGAAAGACTGGGAAACAAAAACCATGTAAAATATTAGTGAACTTTATATCATATTCCGTTAAGGAGCTAATCCTCACAGCAGCACTAAAAGAAGGGACTATATCCTCGCCATCTACCGATTACCCCACTTTCTCTTTTACCATCAGATCCGATATTTCTCACATAACGGCCACGAGACAGTGGGAATAGGGGAAGAGACTGGAAGAGATAAACAGCTTAGGGGCAAAAGCACAACTAAGGTTTCCTGCCACCCTTCGGGTAATGTGGAAGAACCACATGTACATGCTACGATCTTCAGAAGAGGTCGATACATTCATCGCTAAAATCCAACATGAAAAAAAAGGGTGGGTGGTGGACCTGGCCCTTTTTGAAGGGTCATCCCTAAACTTTTTGCCTTCCTCCTGTATTTTTTCTGACCTGGTGTTGGCTATTTTATGAGTCTGGGCACCTTACCACTGCTGATCAGTGCTAAGGTGCATATGCTCTCCCTATGGTAAAATGTATAGATTGATTGGTGTCCATGTTTGGCTTATTCGGTTTACTATCAGCCCCTAGTAAAGTGCACCAGGAGTTCCAGGGCTTGTAAATGCGAATGCTGCTGGTGGGCATGCAGCACTGGTTGTGCCACCCACAGAAGCGGCCTAGTAAAATGTGTCTAGGGTCTGCCACTGCAGAACCTGTGCGCGGTCTGGTACCGTCGCGCTGACTGCGCAAGTGCCCCCACTTGCCAGTCCCTAAACCTTCCCTTAACTACAGATTAGTCACCCCTCGGGTAGGCCCAAGGGCAGGGTGCATTTTAGGCATAAGGTAGGACATGCCCTGATGTGTGTGGCATGTCTTAATAGTGAATTACAGCCATTTTCGTTTTTCACTATTGAAGGCTACCTGCTCTACATAGGCCAGAATGGGCTATTGGATTTACTATACGCTGTAATCCCAGTGGACTCATAGAGCATGGTAGAAAGTCAAGTTTAGTATGCCTGAACTCAGAATAATAAAATACTTCTTTTAGTAAAGTTTATTTTAATATCCTGTGTTTGTAAATACTACTTTTAGAAAGTTAGTATTTACTGACCTGGCCATTTCAGTCCGCCTCTGCGCTGTGTGTGTGTGTTCTGCCTAGCAACAGTAAGGAGCAGGGCTGGGGAATTCCAGGAGACAGGCTGGCTGCCAGGTGGTGGGTAGAGAGATTACACCAGGATGGGTGGGAGGAGTACACCTTGACTCTTGAATAGACCTGTGCCCAGCCACCACAATGCCGGCTCCGCCCACTGTGGAGCGGCTGATGTCTCTGCCCTGCTGCTGAAAGGAAAGAGCAGAGTCACCACAACAAAGTGCTCCAAAACTGGACTGAGCCAGGCCCAGGCCCCCTGGCGACAAAGAACAAAAGATTTGGGCTTTAAAAGAAGGAGCCTGGCTCCTAAGAAATCAGATCCTGTTTGCGCCAAGACGAACCTCTGCCTGAAGGAGAAGGACCTGGAGAAGCTGAAGGAGGAATACTGTCTCTCTGCCTGAGAGACTGGCCTGCAGTGGGGGCCTGTCTGCTGGAAGGAGAGGAAAAGACTACAGAAAAAGACTTTGAATCAACTTGTGCTAAACAATCTCCAAGGGCTTGCTTGTGAACTTGCCCCCTGATCTGCGCCCCAGGAACAGTGGGCGCAACCTACCCCCAGAAGAGGAGAAGTAGCTGGACGCAATTCCGTGACGCTGATCCCCAGAAAACCTGTGTGCCTCTCCCCCTTTCTCTACACCGCGACATCTGCCACGTGGGACTACCACGAGCACCGCAGGACCTGCCTACCTGGTCCAAGCACCGCAAGTACCAGCCCCTCCGAGCCGTAGCTCGCAACCCGGAGAAAGGCACCTGAAGGCCTGCGCACCGAGCCTTGGCGACCCTGTGCCTGCGAGATCACCGCGAGGCCCTGTGCACCCTTGTGATCAACTGAGAAGCCGATCGCGCTGAGAATTGCCCCGGGGCTGCTCTCCCCTCCTCTGCCCTTGGTCGTGTGGCTAAGACCTTCTATGGGTGCCCCACGAAGCACCGCCGCCCTCTGACAGCGAGGGACGACACCGCGACGTGGGACACCGCTCCGTCGAAACCAGAGGCCGCCGTGACCATCCCCGTGAAGAACAAAAGGTATTGGTGGCTTCGCGCGCTAAGTTATTGCCCGTACTGACCTTCGTACGAGCCGTACCGACATTGGAAGTAATTGGGATTTTTGTGCGCTGTTTGTACAGCCCGTACCTGCCTTGTACGAACCGTACCTGCTTTTGCAATATTTCGACTCGTACTTGCCTTTAAAAGTACTTTGTTCGAGTCGTACTTGCCTTTAAAAGTACTTTGTTTGAGTCGTACTGCCTTTAAAATCATTGTGCCCTGGGCCGTAGTTCGACCCGTACTGCTCGTAGCTGCATGTGAAATCACTGTGCCCTGGGCCGTAGTTCGACCCGTACTGTTTGTACTTGCAGTTAAAGGAGCCTGGGTCCGGTGCCGTAGTTCGAACCGTACTGGTTAAGGTCTGAACCGTACCGCGTTGAAAAACATTGCCGGCGCTCACGCGGGAAGCGTGAGGAACGGCAAGCGTACTCGTGCTCACGCGAGAAGCGTGAGAAACGGCAAGGCACTTTAAAAACCTTGCCCAGAGCATCACAAAGGCGTTACGAAGTGCCCAGAACCCCTAAGAAGCCTATTTTGAATAGAACTGTGCCCTTTTTAACATCTGTGGACTGCCTATAAGCCTTACAAGTAACTGGAACATTATTTGAAGTGATAGACTGTATTTTTGATATCCTGCCTGAAAGAAACCTTTTATATAAAGACTTCTATTTTTGATAAATACAGCCTTGTGTCTTTGTGTGGTGGGGAGGTGATTATTGTGTGGGACACCTTGCAATGCTTAACCTAATGCCCTCTGGAAATCTAGCCTGACTGCTCGCGCCACGTTACCTAGAGGGTGAGCAGGGGTTATTTTTAAGGAGGTGATCCTACGCCCTGACTTGGAGGAAAGGGTCCCTGCTTGTCGCAAGTGCATACCTGCGCCAACCAGAGACCCCGGATTCTAACATTGGTGGCAGCGGTGAGGATTTACGGATTTGCGTTCTTGGTGTCTGCGCAGTGATTACTAGCCATTGCACAGTGAGGACAGTCCAGTAGCTTGAACCACAGAACTTTTAATTTCGCTTGCCAAGAAAGAAGATCCCTTGTGTTTGGAGCCATGCCTGGCCCAAACAGCATAGAGAAAACCGCGCTGAAAGCCTGGATTGAATCAAGGGGTGCAACCAAGGAAGTTACACCATTGAAACCAGCGGGAAGCGTTCGCAGTTTTGGCAGAGACCTGTCGCCAGAGGAGCTGGCAGACAGACAGGCCGCCAGGGATCATGAATTGAAGTTGGCAGAGCTGGAAGTAAATGCCCAATTGGAGCTAGAAAGCAAGAAGCAGGCTCTGGAAGAAAAGAAAATGCAAATGGAGCATGACTTCATAATGAGGAAGTATGATATGGCGCTCGAAAGGCTTGAGGCCATGAGTGTCTCAGCCCAGCAGCAAGAAAGGTGCATAGCTCAGAGGTTGAGCTTTTCTGAGTGGGAGGAGGAATCCAGCTCAGATGGTGGCAGCAGTATTGAATTCTCTAGTGCGGAAAGAGTAGTACGCACACCCAGAGATGTGGCACCTGACTTGAAGGAGGGGGTTAACACACACCAGGAGGTTCAAGGGCATGAGGTAGCTCCAGTAGTGCGCAGTATCCCTGAAGGGAATAGGGTAACTGGCGCAGGGGTTCATAGTCCTAGTGGAGGGAGGGACACTCAACTGACACTAGCTGAGAAGTACAGGGAGAGGGGTTCCCCCAAAATTGAAGTCCTGGTGGGTGAGTGTGAAGACCGCCCAGAAGAGTGAGGGTTGTGTGACAGAGACAGTCAGATACTGTCTTGCCAGTCTCAGGAGAGTGGTGTGGAGTACGTGTGCGAGGCACTGGATGGTAAGGTGAAGGATAGTTTGGTTAACCCTGCTAGGGGGCTGTGTGATCCAATTGTGGGAGAGCATATTGTAAGTCCCTGTTTTCCAGAGCTATGCCAACACCTGGGTGAGGGCGAGTTCTCTGACCGCAGAGAGCTCACATTGGAGGCAGAACTTTTGGTGGAGTCCATAGGGTCTGAAAAGGCATTGGGGAGTGACCCCGTGGGGAGTGGCTCAGGTATCTTCCAACCCATAGTGGTGGAAGTGGTGCAGAGTAGCCCAGCCAGGTCCCATGGTAGTGGGAGGGGTGTAGGGGCTCACGTCCTGTCTCAGTGGAGAAGGAGTGAGTGTGGGGCTGCGTGCCCCCAGGTGCCCGAAACCCAGTCTCAGAGCCTGGATGGTTCTTTAAGGGAACACCAGGCGGGGAGCCTAGGCTGTCCTGATGGGCCGCCCATTGAGGGGGATCCCCTGGTGTCTAGTGGACGGGGAGTATCTGTAAGCAGGCCTCCCTTGGTTCTGGTGTCTGGCAGTACCGCTCCAGTTGGGAGGGTGCAGAAGTCCAGAGTGAGGGGTGAGAGGGGGAAAGAGTCCCCAGTGGAAGAACCAGTGGGTCAGGGGCCAGCCAGAAGGGCTGCGTCACCAGGGAATGACCATGGTGACACCACTTCTGTCCTGGGGGATCTTCCGGCACGGTCAGATGGACAGGGGTCGGGAGATCAGCGACAGGCAGACTGTCACACGACACATGAGTTATGTGTCACCCTCAGGGGGGGCATGCGTGCTCCCCGGGAAGTCCTGGTGCGCCAGGCGAGCGTTCAACCGCATGGGTTGGTCCCAGGGTTGGGAAGCCAGGGTCAGGTGTTGTCTGACCTGGAGGGAGGGACATCTGTAATCAGTGTCCCTACCAGTCTGACTTCTTGGTGTACCACTCCAGGTGGGAGGGTACAGCAATCTGGAAGGGGGTGCAGAGGGAGGGAGTCCTCGCCTCTGACCCCGGCTCAACGGAAGGGTTTAGACCCTAGGTTGGAGGGCCAGGTTCAGGGTGTCCCCCCTGACCTGGACACCCAGTTGCAGGATAAAACCCCTGAACTGGTGGGCGAATTGCGCCGGACACCTGCCCCAGGTGCCCTGGCAATTCTGGAAGGGGGTACCACTCCAAGTGGGAGGGTACAGAGCCCCAAGGAGGAGGACCGGGTGTGGGAGAGGCCACCCCAGTCTTTGGTCCAGCTGCCGGGTACAGG
Organism: Triturus cristatus; assembly: GCF_964204655.1. Classification (NCBI taxonomy): domain Eukaryota; kingdom Metazoa; phylum Chordata; class Amphibia; order Caudata; family Salamandridae; genus Triturus; species Triturus cristatus. The sequence continues at coordinate 64,428,915 of NC_140595.1, forward strand.
CCTGGGGCTGGTGGGTCAGTGCCAGGATATCATACCTGTCCTGACAGGAGGGAGAATGGACAAGGGGTGCCAAGCACCTGGGGCTACTGCCCCCCACTCCCTGGCGCCACAGAGGATGGAGAGCCTTGAGAGGCATACGGCCTGGGTCTCATCCCTGACTGTCAGTGGCCACTGTAGCATTTTGCGGTCTGTCTGTTGGGACACACCTGTGGGCCAGTTAAGTTTAGGTGCTGCACAGGTGGTGTCCCCAGGTGAGGAGAAGGGTTCCCCGTGGATTGGCTTGGTGGGCCCTGGGAGTATGGACAGAGGGAGTCCAATAGGTTCAGATTGGCGTAGAACTGGAGTCTGCCCCTGCAGTTGCGGGCCAGGTCCTTGTTCTATCGCCCCAAGCAGGGAAGACCATCACGGTGGTGATTGGTCTACCCTGCGTTTTGGCTGGAAGGGGGTTGTGTTGGACCTGGCCCTTTTTGAAGGGTCATCCCTAAACTTTTTGCCTTCCTCCTGTATTTTTTCTGACCTGGTGTTGGCTGTTTTATGACTCTGGGCACCTTACCACTGCTGATCAGTGCTAAGGTGCATATGCTCTCCCTATGGTAAAATGTATACATTGATTGGTGTCCATGTTTGGCTTATTCGGTTTACTATCAGCCCCTAGTAAAGTGCACCAGGAGTTCCAGGGCTTGTAAATGCGAATGCTGCTGGTGGGCCTGCAGCACTGGTTGTGCCACCCACGGAAGCGGCCTAGTAAAATGTGTCTAGGGTCTGCCACTGCAGAACCTGTGCGCGGTCTGGTACCGTCGCGCTGACTGCGCAAGTGCCCCCACTTGCCAGTCCCTAAACCTTCCCTTAACTACAGATTAGTCACCCCTCAGGTAGGCCCAAGGGCAGGGTGCATTTTAGGCATAAGGTAGGACATGCCCTGATGTGTGTGGCATGTCTTAATAGTGAATTACAGCCATTTTCGTTTTTCACTATTGAAGGCTACCTGCTCTACATAGGCCAGAATGGGCTGCTGGATTTACTATACGCTGTAATCCCAGTGGACTCATAGAGCATGGTAGAAAGTCAAGTTTAGTATGCCTGAACTCAGAATAATAAAATACTTCTTTTAGTAAAGTTTATTTTAATATCCTGTGTTTGTAAATACTACTTTTAGAAAGTTAGTATTTACTGACCTGGCCATTTCAGTCCGCCTCTGTGCTGTGTGTGTGTGTTCTGCCTAGCAACAGTAAGGAGCAGGGTTGGGGAATTCCAGGAGACAGGCTGGCTGCCAGGTGGTGGGTAGAGAGATTACACCAGGATGGGTGGGAGGAGTACACCTTGACTCTTGAATAGACCTGTGCCCAGCAACCACAATGCCGGCTCCGCCCCCTGTGGAGCGGCTGATGTCTCTGCCCTGCTGCTGAAAGGAAAGAGCAGAGTCACCACAACAAAGTGCTCCAAAACTGGACTGAGCCAGGCCCAGGCCCCCTGGCGACAAAGAACAAAAGATTTGGGCTTTAAAAGAAGGAGCCTGGCTCCTAAGAAATCAGATCCTGTTTGCGCCAAGACGAACCTCTGCCTGAAGTAGAAGGACCTGGAGAAGCTGAAGGAGGAATTCTGTCTCTCTGCCTGAGAGACTGGCCTGCAGTGGGTGCCTGTCTGCTGAAAGGAGAGGAAAAGACTACAGAAAAAGACTTTGAATCAACTTGTGCTAAACATTCTCCAAGGGCTTGCTTGTGAACTTGCCCCCAGATCTGCGCCCCAGGAACAGTGGGCGCAACCTACCCCCAGAAGAGGAGAAGTAGCTGGACGCAATTCCGTGACGCTGATCCCCAGAGAACCTGTGTGCCTCTCCCCCTTTCTCTACACCGCGACATCTGCCACCTGGGACTACCACGAGCACCGCAGGACCTGCCTACCTGGTTCAAGCACCGCAAGTACCAGCCCCTCTGAGCCGTAGCTCGCAACGCAGAGAAAGGCACCTGAAGGCCTGCGCACCGAGCCTTGGCGACCCTGTGCCGTCGAGATCACCGCGAGGCCCTGTGCACCCTTGTGATCAACTGAGAAGCCGATCGCGTTGCAAACGCGCTGAGAATTGCCCCGGGGCTGCTCTCCCCATCTCTGCCCTTGGTCGTGTGGTAAGACCTTCTTTGGGTGCCCCACGAAGCACCGCCGCCCTCGGACAGCGAGGGACGACACCGCGACGTGGGACACCGCTCCGTCGAAACCCGAGGCCGCCGTGACCATCCCCGTGAAGAACAAAAGGTATTGGTGGCTTCGCGCGCTAAGTTAGGGCCCGTACTGACCTTCGTACGAGCCGTACCGACATTGGAAGTAATTGGGATTTTTGTGCGCTGTTTGTACGGCCCGTACCTGCCTTGTACGAACCGTACCCGCTTTTGCAATATTTCGACTCGTACTTGCCTTTAAAAGTACTCTGTTCGAGTCATACTTGCCTTTAAAAGTACTTTGTTCGAGTCGTACTGCCTTTAAAATCATTGTGCCCTGGGCCGTAGTTCGACCCGTACTGCTCGTAGCTGCATGTGAAATCACTGTGCCCTGGGCCGTAGTTCGACCCGTACTGTTTGTACTTGCAGTTAAAGGAGCCTGGGTCCGGTACCGTAGTTCGAACCGTACTGGTTAAGGTCTGAACCGTACCGCGTTTAAAAACATTGCCGGCGCTCACGCGGGAAGCGTGAGGAACGGCAAGCGTACTCGTGCTCACGCGGGAAGCGTGAGGAACGGCAAGGCACTTTAAAAACCTTGCCCAGAGCATCACAAAGGCGTTACGAAGTGCCCAGAACCCCTAAGAAGCCTATTTTGAATAGAACTGTGCCCTTTTTAACATCTGTGGACTGCCTATAAGCCTTACAAGTAACTGGAACATTATTTGAAGTGATAAGACTGTATTTTTGATATCCTGCCTGAAAGAAACCTTTTATATAAAGACTTCTATTTTTGATAAATACAGCCTTGTGTCTTTGTGTGGTGGGGAGGTGATTATTGTGTGGGACACCTTGCAATGCTTAACCTAATGCCCTCTGGAAATCTAGCCTGACTGCTCGCGCCACGTTACCTAGAGGGTGAGCAGGGGTTATTTTTAAGGAGGTGATCCTACGCCCTGACTTGGAGGAAAGGGTCCCTGCTTGTCGCAAGTGCATACCTGCGCCAACCAGAGACCCCGGATTCTAACATTGGTGGCAGCGGTGAGGATTTACGGATTTGCGTTCTTGGTGTCTGCGCAGTGATTACTAGCCATTGCACAGTGAGGACAGTCCAGTAGCTTGAACCACAGAACTTTTAATTTTAATTTCGCTTGCCAAGAAAGAAGATCCCTTGTGTTTGGAGCCATGCCTGGCCCAAACAGCATAGAGAAAACCGCGCTGAAAGCCTGGATTGAATCAAGGGGTGCAACCAAGGAAGTTACACCATTGAAACCAGCGGGAAGCGTTCGCAGTTTTGGCAGAGACCTGTCGCCAGAGGAGCTGGCAGACAGACAGGCCGCCAGGGATCATGAATTGAAGTTGGCAGAGCTGGAAGTAAATGCCCAATTGGAGCTAGAAAGCAAGAAGCAGGCTCTGGAAGAAAAGAAAATGCAAATGGAGCATGACTTCATAATGAGGAAGTATGATATGGCGCTCGAAAGGCTTGAGGCCATGAGTGTCTCAGCCCAGCAGCAAGAAAGGTGCGTAGCTCAGAGGTTGAGCTTTTCTGAGTGGGAGGAGGAATCCAGCTCAGATGGTGGCAGCAGTATTGAATTCTCTAGTGCGGAAAGAGTAGTACGCACACCCAGAGATGTGGCACCTGACTTGAAGGAGGGGGTTAACACACACCAGGAGGTTCAAGGGCATGAGGTAGCTCCAGTAGTGCGCAGTATCCCTGAAGGGAATAGGGTAACTGGTGCAGGGGTTCATAGTCCTAGTGGAGGGAGGGACACTCAACTGACACTAGCTGAGAAGTACAGGGAGAGGGGTTCCCCCAAAATTGAAGTCCTGGTGGGTGAGTGTGAAGACCGCCCAGAAGAGTGAGGTTTGTGTGACAGAGACAGTCAGATACTGTCTTGCCAGTCTCAGGAGAGTGGTGTGGAGTACGTGTGCGAGGCACTGGATGGTAAGGTGAAGGATAGTTTGGTTAACCCTGCTAGGGGGCTGTGTGATCCAATTGTGGGAGAGCATATTGTAAGTCCCTGTTTTCCAGAGCTATGCCAACACCTGGGTGAGGGCGAGTTCTCTGACCGCAGAGAGCTCACATTGGAGGCAGACCTTTTGGTGGAGTCCATAGGGTCTGAAAAGTCATTGGGGAGTGACCCCGTGGGGAGTGGCTCAGGTATCTTCCAACCCAGAGTGGTGGAAGTGGTGCAGAGTAGCCCAGCCAGGTCCCATGGTAGTGGGAGGGGTGTAGGGGCTCACGTCCTGTCTCAGTGGAGAAGGAGTGAGTGTGGGGCTGCGTGCCCCCAGGTGCCCGAAACCCAGTCTCAGAGCCTGGATGGTTCTTTAAGGGAACACCAGGCGGGGAGCCTAGGCTGTCCTGATGGGCCGCCCGTTGAGGGGGATCCCCTGGTGTCTAGTGGACGGGGAGTATCTGTAAGCAGGCCTCCCTTGGTTCTGGTGTCTGGCAGTACCGCTCCAGTTGGGAGGGTGCAGAAGTCCAGAGTGAGGGGTGAGAGGGGAAAAGAGTCCCCAGTGGAAGAACCAGTGGGTCAGGGGCCAGCCAGAAGGGCTGCGTCACCAGGGAATGACCATGGTGACACCACTTCTGTCCTGGGGGATCTTCCGGCACGGTCAGATGGACAGGGGTCGGGAGATCAGCGACAGGCAGACTGTCACACGACACATGAGTTATGTGTCACCCTCAGGGGGGGCATGCGTGCTCCCCGGGAAGTCCTGGTGCGCCAGGCGAGCGTTCAACCGCATGGGTTGGTCCCAGGGTTGGGAAGCCAGGGTCAGGTGTTGTCTGACCTGGAGGGAGGGACATCTGTAATCAGTGTCCCTACCAGTCTGACTTCTTGGTGTACCACTCCAGGTGGGAGGGTACAGCAATCTGGAAGGGGGTGCAGAGGGAGGGAGTCCTCGCCTCTAACCCCGGCTCAATGGAAGGGTTTAGACCCTAGGTTGGAGGGCCAGGTTCAGGGTGTCCCCCCTGACCTGGACACCCAGTTGCAGGATAAAACCCCTGAACTGGTGGGCGAATTGCGCCGGACACCTGCCCCAGGTGCCCTGGCAATTCTGGAAGGGGGTACCACTCCAAGTGGGAGGGTACAGAGCCCCAAGGAGGAGGACCGGGTGTGGGAGAGGCCACCCCAGTCTTTGGTCCAGCTGCCGGGTACAGGCCTGGGGCTGGTGGGTCAGTGCCAGGATATCATACCTGTCCTGACAGGAGGGAGAATGGACAAGGGGTGCCAAGCACCTGGGGCTACTGGCCCCCACTCCCTGGCACCACAGAGGATGGAGAGCCCTGAGAGGCATACGGCCTGGGTCTCATCCCTGACTGTCAGTGGCCACTGTAGCATTTTGCGGTCTGTCTGTTGGGACACACCTGTGGGCCAGTTAAGTTTAGGTGCTGCACAGGTGGTGTCCCCAGGTGAGGAGAAGGGTTCCCCGTGGATTGGCTTGGTGGGCCCTGGGAGTATGGACAGAGGGAGTCCAATAGGTTCAGATTAGCGTAGAACTGGAGTCTGCCCCTGCAGTTGCGGGCCAGGTCCTTGTTCTATCGCCCCAAGCAGGGAAGACCATCACGGTGGTGATTGGTCTACCCTGCGTTTTGGCTGGAAGGGGGTTGTGTTGGACCTGGCCCTTTTTGAAGGGTCATCCCTAAACTTTTTGCCTTCCTCCTGTATTTTTTCTGACCTGGTGTTGGCTGTTTTATGACTCTGGGCACCTTACCACTGCTGATCAGTGCTAAGGTGCATATGCTCTCCCTATGGTAAAATGTATACATTGATTGGTGTCCATGTTTGGCTTATTCGGTTTACTATCAGCCCCTAGTAAAGTGCACCAGGAGTTCCAGGGCTTGTAAATGCGAATGCTGCTGGTGGGCCTGCAGCACTGGTTGTGCCACCCACGGAAGCGGCCTAGTAAAATGTGTCTAGGGTCTGCCACTGCAGAACCTGTGCGCGGTCTGGTACCGTCGCGCTGACTGTGCAAGTGCCCCCACTTGCCAGTCCCTAAACCTTCCCTTAACTACAGATTAGTCACCCCTCGGGTAGGCCCAAGGGCAGGGTGCATTTTAGGCATAAGGTAGGACATGCCCTGATGTGTGTGGCATGTCTTAATAGTGAATTACAGCCATTTTCGTTTTTCACTATTGAAGGCTACCTGCTCTACATAGGCCAGAATGGGCTGCTGGATTTACTATACGCTGTAATCCCAGTGGACTCATAGAGCATGGTAGAAAGTCAAGTTTAGTATGCCTGAACTCAGAATAATAAAATACTTCTTTTAGTAAAGTTTATTTTAATATCCTGTGTTTGTAAATACTACTTTTAGAAAGTTAGTACTTACTGACCTGGCCATTTCAGTCCGCCTCTGCGCTGTGTGTGTGTGTTCTGCCTAGCAACAGTAAGGAGCAGGGCTGGGGAATTCCAGGAGACAGGCTGGCTGCCAGGTGGTGGGTAGAGAGATTACACCAGGATGGGTGGGAGGAGTACACCTTGACTCTTGAATAGACCTGTGCCCACCCACCACAATGCCGGCTCCGCCCCCTGTGGAGCGGCTGATGTCTCTGCCCTGCTGCTGAAAGGAAAGAGCAGAGTCACCACAACAAAGTGCTCCAAAACTGGACTGAGCCAGACCCAGGCCCCCTGGCGACAAAGAACAAAAGATTTGGGCTTTAAAAGAAGGAGCCTGGCTCCTAAGAAATCAGATCCTGTTTGCGCCAAGACGAACCTCTGCCTGAAGGAGAAGGACCTGGAGAAGCTGAAGGAGGAATTCTATCTCTCTGCCTGAGAGACTGGCCTGCAGTGGGTGCCTGTCTGCTGAAAGGAGAGGAAAAGACTACAGAAAAAGACTTTGAATCAACTTGTGCTAAACATTCTCCAAGGGCTTGCTTGTGAACTTGCCCCCAGATCTGCGCCCCAGGAACAGTGGGCGCAACCTACCCCCAGAAGAGGAGAAGTAGCTGGACGCAATTCCGTGACGCTGATCCCCAGAGAACCTGTGTGCCTCTCCCCCTTTCTCTACACTGCGACATCTGCCACCTGGGACTACCACGAGCACCGCAGGACCTGCCTACCTGGTTCAAGCACCGCAAGTACCAGCCCCTCCGAGCCGTAGCTCGCAACGCAGAGAAAGGCACCTGAAGGCCTGTGCACCGAGCCTTGGCGACCCTGTGCCGTCGAGATCACCGCGAGGCCCTGTGCACCCTTGTGATCAACTGAGAAGCTGATCGCGTTGCAAACGCGCTGAGAATTGCCCCGGGGCTGCTCTCCCCTCCTCTGCCCTTGGTCGTGTGGTAAGACCTTCTTTGGGTGCCCCACGAAGCACCGCCGCCCTCGGACAGCGAGGGACGACACCGCGACGTGGGACACCGCTCCGTCGAAACCCGAGGCCGCCGTGACCATCCCCGTGAAGAACAAAAGGTATTGGTGGCTTCGCGCGCTAAGTTAGGGCCCGTACTGACCTTCGTACGAGCCGTACCGACATTGGAAGTAATTGGGATTTTTGTGCGCTGTTTGTACGGCCCGTACCTGCCTTGTACGAACCGTACCCGCTTTTGCAATATTTCGACTCGTACTTGCCTTTAAAAGTACTTTGTTCGAGTCATACTTGCCTTTAAAAGTACTTTGTTCGAGTCGTACTGCCTTTAAAATCATTGTGCCCTGGGTCGTAGTTCGACCCGTACTGCTCGTAGCTGCATGTGAAATCACTGTGCCCTGGGCCGTAGTTCGACCCGTACTGTTTGTACTTGCAGTTAAAGGAGCCTGGGTCCGGTGCCGTAGTTCGAACCGTACTGGTTAAGGTCTGAACCGTACCGCGTTTAAAAACATTGCCGGCGCTCACGCGGGAAGCGTGAGGAACGGCAAGCGTACTCGTGCTCACGCGGGAAGCGTGAGGAACGGCAAGGCACTTTTAAATCCTTGCCCAGAGCATCACAAAGGCGCTACGAAGTGCCCAGAACCCCTAAGAAGCCTATTTTGAATAGAACTGTGCCCTTTTTAACATCTGTGGACTGCCTATAAGCCTTACAAGTAACTGGAACATTATTTGAAGTGATAGACTGTATTTTTGATATCCTGCCTGAAAGAAACCTTTTATATAAAGACTTCTATTTTTGATAAATACAGCCTTGTGTCTGTGTGGTGGGGAGGTGATTATTGTGTGGGACACCTTGCAACGCTTAACCTAATGCCCTCTGGAAATCTAGCCTGACTGCTCACGCCACGTTACCTAGAGGGTGAGCAGGGGTTATTTTTAAGGAGGTGATCCTACGCCCTGACTTAGAGGAAAGGGTCCCTGCTTGTCGCAAGTGCATACCTGCGCCAACCAGAGACCCCGGATTCTAACAGTGGGTAGTAAGAGCGGGATATAGTGGTGAAACTAGAGGGTCTGGTCCTTTTGGCCCACAAGTGATATTTATAGTTTAGTTAGGGAAGAGTCCGAGGGAGCAATACCCGAACAGGCTTAGCCTAATGAAAGGGAGGGATCCTCAGGGGAAAGGGAGGTATGGGGGAATAAAGGGGCACTCAGGGAAGGTTAAGGGTGTAGGAGACGACGGGGGGGGGGGTAACACTGGGTGGGAGCAGATCAGGGAAAAAAAATGCCTTATCACACCAAGATTTACACTTTTTCAATAAGGAAGTGCCTTAATTATAAGGAATTCCATGGTAATGACGGGTAGCGCAAGACGGCCGTAAGATTTATTATATTTCTTGGAACTTAAACGGCTTGAGGTGTGAGCGTAGACGAAGATTGATTTTAAAGTATTTAGAGCTTGCACCAGTACAGATATGTCTATTGCAGGAGACACACTTAATTCATCTGAATTTCATGCGGTCTTTTCAAAGATTCCCTGGGTACAGTGTTTTTGTGTTTCACAACAAGTAATGAATAGCCGTGGAGTAGCAATTGTTGTTAAGGGGGGTCTCTACTGCAGGATTGTGTCTGTCCAAACGGATCAATCTGGTAGATGGGTAATTGCCCTTTTGGATTTTGGGGGAGCCGAGATGACTTGTTCATTTTATGGGCCGAACTCAGATGACCCCTCATGTTTAGTCAAACTACAAGGAAGCTTAATACTGGTAAACCCCCCTCTGATAGGAGGAGGGGATTTTAATGTAAAACTCGACCCAGTAAAAGACAGTTCCCATTCAAGTTACACCACAGCAACCCCTAAATCACGAAGGGTAATGAAAAATCTAATTTCAAACTTAAACCTAGCTGATTTATGAAGATCTAAGGAAGGCGATACCCAGGGATTTACCTATTACAGTAAAACATATAGACATTCTTAAGGGATAGACTATATATTGGTCAATAAAGCACTAAAATTCTCAGCATTATGGTCATGCCAACCCATTTATCAGATCATGCACCCTTATTAGCAGTCTATGCAGCAAGTAACAATCGTTCTCAATCAAGATGGACACTGAATAGAGTAATGGACATAGAGATAATACAATCCATTAGTAGATCTTCTTTAGAATTCTTTTCCTTCAATCTGGGATCAACTTCTATTGATCAAGTATGGAATGCCTACAACGCTAACCTGAGAGGCCTACTACATGCTCAAATAAGTTCTAAAAACCGAATAAAGACCCATGAACTACATGTCCTTGAGGGAAAGATTGCTACTCTAAAGACTGAAAGGAGGGAGGCTATTACAGGAGACGTGAGGGAACTAGACTCAAGATAGTAAACTGGAGGAGGCCAGAAAAAATCTTAGGTCTTTTTTAGACCAGAAATGTAAGGCGCAGTGGCAGGTCAGAAATATGGAGATCTTTGAATATGGAGAGAAAGCAGGGGCAATTCTGGCCTGGAAGGCTAGGTTAGACCGGGCAAAGAACGACATCAATGAGTTGATTGATAGTAATGGGAACAAATTAAGTAATCTGGAAGAAATACAGAAGGCCCTGCTATCACTCTTCTCATATTTATATAAAGGAGGATCTTGAACCCACTCAAGCCCAGATATTCCACTGGCTAAAAGAAAAGTCTCTTCCCATCGTAACGGAGGCCTCCAAAGAGGCACTGGATGCTCCCATTACAATAGAGGAGATCAAGCCAAATAAAGAGCAAAGAACAAAAAAGCTGCTGGGCTTGACGCCCTTCCTAATGAAATATACAAACTATTTCAAGACGACCTCCTACCAGTACTCCATAGGCTATTTAATTCAATCTACTGTTCCAATGGGGTGATGCCAAGATCATGGAGTGAGGCCACGTGAATGTTAATCCTAAAACCAGGGAAGGACCCCCTAGCGGCAGATTCCCATCGACCAATCTCCCTGCTTAACGCAGATTACTAAATTTTTATGGGTGTATTAGAAGGGAGACTGGCGAAATTGGCACCTAATTTAATCAACCCCGATCAGAAGGGCTTTATGCTGGGGAGGGTAATTCAAGAACAAACCCAATTATTGATAGGCAACATCGACCTAGCAGAGGCAAGAATAGATCCATTGGCAGTGGTGGCAATCGCTGCCGCCAAAGCCTTCGACCGTGTGTGTTGGAGGCATCTTTGGGGCGTTTTAGAGGTCATGGGAATCGGTCCAGTGTTTGTGCGGACTGTTAAGCATTGTTACTCGGGTGCCTCGGCTAAAATCCTTCTGAATGGCTCACTTACTCCTAGTTTCCCAATTCAGAGAAGGACTAGGCAGGGATGTCCCCTGTCTCCCCTTCTATTTAATCTTTATATAGAGCCTCTAGCTCAAACTAGACTGGATAACACTATCATTCCACTTAGATCATCAAGTTATGAATGTAAACTGGCACTTTATGCCGATGACGTGATAGTCTATACCAGTGATCGAGTATGCAATTCCACAATTGGAACACACGTTAAGGGAATTTGGTAAGGTCTCAGGGTACCTTGTTAATTCTGATAAAACCGAATGTATGAAGGTGGATATCTGACTATGGTTACCCCCAAATTTTTTGCCTAGTGTCTAGCTGGTTTTTCAACTTAGTTGGCCTGAGATCCTGCCATTCAGGACCTCAGCCCATCTGCTCTCTTTAAAATGGACTCCCTGTACCCTAGGTGCATAACCCATTGGAACTAGATCACCCTGTGAGCCCCTGTACCAGTGTACACTAGGTACCCAGGGCATTGGTGTATCTAAGGCCACCAGGGGCTGAAGCATGTATTGTGCCACCCCTGGCCTGGCCTAACAAATTTGACACAACTGGCTGATCACTCAGCTGGGGTAATTTGGTGTAACCACCTCTTACTTAGGTGTAGTATACCTATACCTAACCTTAAATGGGACACATGCTAACCTATAAGTCACTCCTATGGCAGGCCTTAACAATCCTGAAGGCAGAGTGCTTGGTTCCATGTGAGATGGTGCTCTGGCATGAGCTGAGCCTGTCTGCAGTGGTCGGAACAACTTCCTTCTACTGTTTCCAGATATCGTCATACCATATACTCTTAAGTGCATTATGAACCTTGCGGTTAAATGCTATCTTTGGTTTGGCTTTATCAAAACATGTCTAGTAAGGTGTCATACGAATTGGGATACTAACCCCTCGCCAATTCTGGCGACGGGGTTAGCATTCCACCCTTCTAGAGGGACACGACATGTACAGTACCTGAAACCCGGGTAAAATCAGACATAGCCTCAGCTCCACAAAATGGATGCTGCCACCACGGATACAAGTCTGCCCTCCTGCTGCTGGGAGCCCTTCCAGCTTGGGAGGTGTGGACAAAGGGTTTCCTGCCAGGGGAGGTGCGTGCACCACCCCAGACAGGATTTTGTGTATTGGTCAGGTAGGGCTTGAAAGAAACCAGACATGCCTGTGGCTCACAAGGAGCCTCGGTGCATATGCCAGTTCAATCCGGTCCTGGGGCACACCAGTCCCGGGCCTGGGGCGAGCTGGACAAAGGGTTGGGGGTGTAACCACCCCCCTTCCTGGTCCCACCCTTAGGGAGGGACCTAGCAGGTAGTCCGGCCCCTAGAATCCGCTTAAAGGTAGGAGCTGTGTCCTAAGACTTCAGACATCCTGGAATCAACTTAACTACAAGAAGACGGGAACTTCGACGCTCTGCCGCACAGAGGACTGAAGCCAATCTCCCCTGTGGTCAGGGAGTGACCACCTTGCTAACGCAAGCACCATCCAGCGAATCAACGTCTGCTTTGCCGCCGCCTCCCGCCGGAGCCCGAGCCCAGAGACTGACAAGACCTGGACCTCCAGACCTCTCAACGCCCGATCCACAGTCCCTGAAAAGAAGGAACCCGTGGAGGCACAGAGACACGTGGAGCCAGCCATCTTGAAAAGACCACGACAAGCTGCAAGCGCAACAACAGAGGCTCCCTCCAAGTTGTGCTTTGGGATCCGAGAAGCCCAACACCCGAGCAGCATCTGCACTAAAGGTGAGCCCTCCAGCATCTCCACGATCTGCGTGGGGCCCTTCTGCATTTTGCCACTCGACACGCCTAACCGGTTGCTGGCCCGCTGGCTAGTGGCCATCTTGGCGATGAACTTCAAGAACTACACCGCTGGTCTGGTTGCTCCAGACTGGCCCTTGCTCCCCTCCAAAGGAGCAGTCCCTCTGACCTTGCTGGTCAGAACCATCAGCTTATTTCGTTTTCCACAACAATTGCTTTTGCCAAGGCTTGTTTGCTTCGTTCAAGTCGCCGACACCGAGAACCTGCGTGGGACAGCTCGTGAACCGACTCCTGGACGTCGTCGACCTTCAGGGACCACGTGGCTGCAGAGACAAGCTACACCTTCCTTCCTGTTTGCACCCGACATCGCCTGGTACCCACCTGGTGCCACGCTGGTCACTGGCTAGTGACTGAACACTGTCCCCTCTGCTTACAGGTCTTCTACAACTCCGATCCACTCTTGGATCCACCGCATCTCTTCCGGACCGACCGCCTGCAGTATCTGTCTTCAGGCTCCATTGAACAGATAGAAGAAACCCGACGCACTTCGAGACCTATGCACCCGCTTCCTGTGGGTGAGGTAAAGCTGGCACTCCGGTGCCCAAGTGTAGAGTATCATCTCTAGTGTCTGTGTTTCCAATTTTGAGTTCATAGTCCATCCGGAAGATCCTTTTTGCAGTAACTTTGTAACTTTTACGCACCCATTGAAAACCTATGGGAGCTTGCGTGTGACTATTTGCTCTGCACACGCAACCCGTGGACCTCCTGGTCACTAACTGCTGTTAGCTCCTTGTAGGCCCAGCGATTCTAGAGGCCCTAGGCCTTTTCCCTTTTCTGTTTGTGGTACTTAGACCACTATTTTAGTATATGGTTTGAGCGGCCACCAGGGCCTATCCATATAAAGTGCAACCTGTGTATTCTAACGTATTCTTGTTTAACGATTTGTGCTCATAAAGAGTCTAGGGGATACTTTGAGAAATAAATACATATATATTTTCAATATATATCTGTGTGGTGTCCTTTCATTGGTATAAAAGGGGGTTACATTTGGTAAAACAGCCTGCTTAACACGCTTCACGAGTTTAGCCTCAAAGACTGCTTAGCCTACGCTACCACTAGGGCAGCTAGTCCGAAAAGGTTCACTTACAACCACACCATAAGGGTTGCTTGGCATGGTACAAGGTGGTCACTTTAACTAGTGAACATCATATACCAGGCCAACTTCTCACACCGAAGTAATGTGTTAGAACACTACATATAAAGGAGGCCCTGTAAGTAAAGAATTTAGATATCTTGGAATTAAAATAGTCAAAGATTTAAATAAAATTCCATCAATAAATCTCAGGAAAATCGAAAAGGACAGATTATCTGTTCGCTAAATGGAAGAACCTCCCTGTGACTATCTACGGGAAGGTCAATTTGGTTAAAATGTCTGTGCTCCCTAAATTGACATTTTCAATGCACTCCCACTAACCTTCCCCAGTACAATTATAGGTAAGATACAGGGGGAAAATAGGCAGTTTCATATGGGGTCAAAAAAATGCTAGGATGTCGTGGAAAAAGCCTAGGAGGAAGCTCCTTAAAGGAGGACTAGCTCTACCTGACATTAACTGGTATCTGATGGCCTTTCAGTTTATAGGTGTCAGAATGCTACTAACTTATCCTGAATTAAACTGCCTGGGGGAAGAGTACTAGGGGAAATGGTTTTAGTCGAGGGTGGTAGCTGTCAAGGTGGGTTTTTGTATAAATTTGGTGCACCAAGGTTTTTTTTAAAAGGGTTCGGCTAAAGGTTTTGAAATCAGCCCCATCAATGGTATAAAATCAGGAGGATATGGGGCATAGGGTACTTCTCTGACTTTGCTCCAATCTGGGATTCTCCCGGGACACCACCTTGTATGGGAGATAGTTTGGAGACACCGATTAAAAACTCAGGTATGGTGAGATGGTCGGATCTGGTAGATTCAGAGGGCATTTTAGCTTGGGAAATTCTATCAGCTAAGATAGGCCCTCTTTTTAAGGTTCAAATATCTTCAATTGAAGAGTTGGTATGAGTCAGAAATAAGTGACATCGCCGGGAATTGGGAACTAGAGCAATTACTACAAGATCCACGACCGAGGAAGAAGGAGATAGCTCTAGGTTATGCACAAATTCAAGAAGCAGAGGAAGCCAAGATCCCTTCCCCAACATTAGTTTGGAATGAAACGCCATTGGCCATCCATATTGATGAATTATTCGATCCCTCATTGAAGATATTATACAAATATATAAAGCCTGCCTCCCTGAAGAAAAATTACTTTTTCGTGATAAATAGGCTATATTATACTCCAGCCAAAATTGCAAAATTTACACCCATCCTGCCTCCAAGCTGCCCAAGATATAGCCTTGTTAATGCCAATGATATGCATATCTTTTTTTAGTGCCCGGAATTAACCACATACTGGAAAGGAGTGGGTGATGCATTAACATACATACTTGAAATAGATATAGTAGTAGATCTATCCCTGGTGTTTTTTGGTAAGAATGACTCGATCAGCGGTGTGCTCTCACAGGAACATATGGCCCTTGTATTATATCCAATTCTTCTGGCAAGAAGAGAAATTTGTATCAAGTGAAAAGATACCACCCCTCCGGGTAAGGAAGAATGGCTGAGAGCTGCTCTCAGCATGGCACTGTTAGATCAAGACACCAGGGAGGATAGCCTATCCAGCACCTGGCAGCCCCAGACAGGATGGGCACGACAGACGTATTTGATCAATGAAATAAGATCTAAAAGTGCTCCATCCCCTAAGGTCCCATGATTACACCAGTCCTCAAATACGTGAGGAAGGCCGTGGGGCCTAGACGGAAACAGCGAGCTAAAGGGGCCCCCAGGAATGAAAACATTTGGCTTGTTAAATCTGTGAAAGTCTTTGGTGAGAGGAGGACAAAAACAAAAAAAAAAAAAAAAAAAAAAAAAAAAAAAAGACAGGATTGAACAGCCATTTAGTCTCCAAGAATCTAGGGCTATTTAATAAAGCAAATGAACACAAGGATGAGCGACATGAAAAATTACGTTTATTGATTACATTCTTAGTTCTGTAAATATACACAATCCGCTATACGTTTGGATGGACTCAGACTTATGCTAACACTAGATGTTGAAACTGCATACAGGATAGACGTAGACGAGACCCATCACAGAGCGGTGAAGCCCCAGACAATCCACAGTCAGAAAACGGTCTTCTGGCTCCACGCGAAAGCTTGACAGTGGCTGAAGATCCAGACAATCTCATTCATCATCTCATTCTGGGGAAACAAAAAGGAAAAAGACTCAGTCAACTGGTATTGTGACCACCACATTTCTAGAGCCCTCCATGAGTGACATAGGAGTCCCTATGAGGATTGCTATACAAACCAGTAGACACCGTAGAATAGAAAAGTGGAGGTGCAAGACAGTGGGGGCGGGGGCGCTCAGTAATGTGGGATCAATGTAAGTGTGGCAACGTACACTTCATGGGTGGCTAATAAAATAATCTTGAGGATGTATGGCGTGCTAGTTAATCCACTGGCCATTAGCAAGTGCATCACTTAAAACTGACTGGTGCACTAAAAAATTCTGATCCAGGACACTTGCGTATCCAGATTCATGTCCACAGCCCGCTACCGTAATAAAAATTCCTAAGTCATCGCATGCCTCATCGCTCCAAACTCAACTGGAAGACAGAACTACGCCCAGTACAAGCTCTTTTCAGCACTGGCAAATTCTAGTTGCACCCAAACACTTCAACCAAGACTTGGACAAAAAGGTTAGTCCAATCTATGTGCAGGTACTGTGTTCTTAATAGTGCTTAATTTGGGCCTGTGTTTTCCTGTGCTCAGCACTGGCACCTCATGGTCCGCACCGGGGGCCTGTAACAGACTGCACAAGGTGGTGCAGTCTGGCTAATTTAGAGATGGCAGTTGATAATTAACATAACACATTAAAAATTAATATTACCTGCAACCCACACAATTCTTATAGCTTTGGGGGCCTGAAGTAGTCCGAACTGTCACACTTGGAGTTTTATGGTTAGTACTTGTGTTACTATCGCTGGCAGGGGCAATGTTTGGAACAAGGTGGTCTGATGAGCCCAGGCACTTATTTTTTGCAAATTAAGCACCGATTATTAAGGACAGTATTAAACAGACTTGATGCAGAACAAAAGATGCACAACCGGCACCTTAGGACTGCAGAAAGGACAGTTCACCATATGCGGTTTAGCGTTTGAACTATGACTAACCTTGCAGGGCCAGTGACATTATCCCACATGCCATGACTCACTGTTAAGTATTCGTTTCACTCGGCCAAGAGGCTTTTGTCTAACATTTGCACCTGCTGCACCACTCCCTACTCCTTGAGCTGGACAGACTTCAGGCTGCCATGTACTCCTTGCGACAGGGTGTAATAGACCTCAAGAGGGTGACTGGTCTTTAAACAATGGAGTTCAGCCCCTCGGAAGGTCAGAACACATACCGAAGCTCCACTTTGCATGCGTCACCCTCCTGCACTTTGTGCCTTTGATTTGCTACATGCACAGCATGACATTAGTGAAGAAAAAGACTACATCCTGGAAAATAAAAACCTCCAAGTACATCTGGACCATCACCTCACTTCCGGAATTCCGAACACTCAAGACATGGCTGATCGAATAGGTCTACTGGCCCTGCAAGGGCCTGGATGCCGAATCGGGTGATTAGCAGAGCTATATAAATCCGGATTGATTTGCACACCAAGCTATTAGGTCAGAGGTCTTCAAACTGTGGGGCGGGCCCCCACAGGGGGTGCCTGAATTGATCACAGCGTGGGAGAAAGCACCAGGCTCTAGGCAAGATAAGCATTTCCACTGGCCCCTGGTGGAAGGGAAACAGACATGTGTAAAACAGTACTGTGGTGTAAGTGAAGGAAAGTGTCAGGGAGGACTGTAATGGCCCATCAGTAATGTCTTGACATTCGTGACCTGTATAGGAGTGGGTGTCAAAGTGTGGGGCGGTTCCAGGTAACCCCAAAAGGCCCCTCATTTGATACAGGCGCACACTGGACCATTTTAGCCTTTAAGGGATACTAGTCAGCCAATGGCATGTTGACAACCAAGTATTTGAAAAGGGATTACAATGTAAATGTAACGTTAGAATTGGGAAACATGTAGGTGACCACTTTATAGAATGGGTATAAAATATATATGTTTGTCACTCTGGGGTAGCCAGATTATTTTTGTCTGAAGCAGGAGGCAGCGCAGCAATATAACGTAGAGACCACTGTACTAGATGGTCACTAAATCACGTTAAAGAAAATCTAGCAAAACAAGGCCACTGAATATTTTTTTGCACAGCACTCTAAAGTGGTGGAAGCCATCCCTCAAGTCCCTCCAGCGATTATACCCATGAAACCAAAACCCATGTGCTGAAAGGGAAAGATACTTACCCGTTGACTTGGGATTCTGCTCTGGATCGCCATTCGACATGTTCTCCGGCGCTCCATTCGTTAAGTCTCCATTCACTGCATCTCCATTCACTGCATCTCCACTCGCCGGCGTCTCCCCATTCACCACAGCCTTTTCGTCAGAAGCATCCTAAAGTGGAGAGTACAGACATCAGGAAGCAACATGACAGCAAGCACATGACACGCCACAAGCCCCAAGAGCCTGAAAGGTCTACCCCATGTTCTTCTAGGGCAATTGTCAATCAAAAAAACATCTGGATAAGGACCTTCATCCAGCTTTCAACCTCATCTCAAATCTTGTAGTCCATACTCCGCTTCAACATTTCTGAAAACACAGATCGAGCGCAATCAATTCCTCTTCTGAGAAATAGCGTAATGTTGGCCACATCCATGGTTCACTTCCAGACCGTGCAAAATTTGCAAAAAAGATTGCTGGTAGACACAGCTCAGATTAGAATTACGCCAGGTGTGCTATCAAATGTAGGCACGTAGTCTTGAATCCACCTCATCTCTTGAATCCGCTACCAGACACTCCCAGTTCCTTTATCCAACTCTTGGAGATGCCTGCTTTTTCCCCTGTCTCTCCTCCCACCTTTCCTTCCCCTTTGTATTTTTTCCCCCCCTTTCACTTTCTTGCTAAATATTTGAGGGAAAATAAGTGCGCCCCACCAGCAACAACTGGCTCAAATCAAGCACTGCTTGCAGATCAGTAAGGAGGCCAGGAAGCGTGGCAGCATAGGTGTGCTTATCGGATTCAGAGCAGACGACAAGTGTTATGGCTTTACTCCATGGAAGGGCCCGAGACAGCTAGGAGAGTGTAAACCAGGAGATGGACAGAGCGCTGAAACTTTTCAGACACTCACCCCAAGTCACAGATCTGGGTTGAATCCATCATAGTTATTTAGCTCACTCCGCCACCCCAGTTCAGACACAGCTATATGCAAATCAGTCTGACCCTGTGCTTCATGGGAACAGTCCAGCTCGAACTGCCAAGTCATGTCTTCCCTAGACAAGAAACCAGCATCCTGGGACCGGTTTCGGGCCATCAGCCCTCATCAACCAGGCTAGCTTGAATCCAGTAGCAAAGCTGTAAGAAGGCCAGGCAAGATGTAGGGGTGCTAGTTTTCCTGCAGGAGGTACAGCTTGGTTGAGGGTTGTAGAGTAGGACAAAGTACAGAACCTTACATTAATTCTATGCAAATGAAGTCATCCAACACCCCTAAGATTTTCCCAACAAAATTGGCATTCACCGACCTAGAGCACATTCATGCCTCAATCCATTATTATAAAATGGGCAACAGGGTAAGAGACCCTTCCACAAAGGAGTGGTCAGATGCCACGCCCGTTTAACCCTCAGATTATACAGTTCGGAGTTCTTGCTTTGCAGGTGGGCAGTCAGAAGACCAACAAACCCATGCAACAGCTGTAAAAGGAAACTAAACCACAACGATAAAGCTGCCAGCTTTGAGCATGAGCATCTAGATCCACTTTTTCCAGCATAGGCTTGCGCCGCAGTCTACGCCCCATCACTACAGGTTACGGTCACGTACCCTTCATCTACATCTTTCAGTAGCACCATCCACGAACAGGACCAACATATGTTCCTCACTCGCCGGGAATAGCTAGACAATAGCACTGCACCGACTTCCATGGATTACAGCCAGGAGAGATGCTGGGCCCTTTATCACTGACCTGGTCTAGCAGCACTACATGGTCAAGGGCTGGACACAGTGGGTCCTCGAGGCGATGGGGCTAGAGTCATAACTACCATATTTTTAATAAGATTCCACATACTGCAATGACAAGGCTTGAAATGGAGAATGGACAAAAGCAATTCAGTTTGCAAGCCATGAATGGAAGCAGCGAGCAAAGAGTCCCACCCATAGGGATGCAGTCGATAGGTGCGCGGTTCACACAAGGGATCACCAAACTACAAATAGGTGTTGTCTGTAATAGAGGGGGCGTAATACAGATAGCTTGGGGCAATAAAAAAATCACAGCAGAAGTAAAGTTTACAGCATTGGTCTTATGGGGCGCATCACCGTACAAGCCTTTCAATTATCTACATTAAAGTTCCTCTTATTTAAGATGTGAACATTTCAGGGACTACCGTCGTCTTGATTATAGAAATTCATATGAAACTTAACCTACAGAACACGCCTCAAATACCCACTCATTCTACTAACAGCGGTTCCATGCAGGCCTTCTACACGCAGCAGGTTGATAGATCCATATGGGCCTTATTCTACTGCCAGGCGGTTAATGCTTCCATATAGCTCTCTAGGACAGTTGATCGATACTCTATTAAAGGCTTGACTGGCCACAGATCCACATTCTCTTACAAGTCTCACTACTAGCAGCCCCTCGATGCTTTTAGCACCCTTCCGACTTCATACAGTCCATTTTAGCACCGCTAATCACAGGCACAGCAGCAGGGGTCAGCACCTCGCCGAGAAGCACCGTTGCTCGTGGCGCATCGCCAAGAAGCACCATTGCTCGTAGCGCATCACCAAGAAGCACCGCTGAGGTTTTGTTGCCAAAATACTTACCTCTGGAGCAGATTCTTTCAGCATGATTACGCCATCTTTTTCCTCAAACTCAAGGTCGCTCTCCGTATCATTCTTGGACTGGTACTCCTCACTGTCTGTCTCTGATTTGCTGAGCTGGGAAAGAGCAGAAACAAATAGAGTAGTTACCAACCTGCTGGAATGGTCAGTCCAATCTGAATTTCACCCAAATTGAAGAATTCCTAGTGCACCTAGCTCCTCCGTGGAGCTAAATTCAATTGCTGAGGTGCCCGCCTCTTCAAATAGTGGGAAGAAGAAACAGTTGGGAAACCTGACTTAGCAAACATTTTGGAAACTTAGCAAGCAAGTTAGATCGAGATCTTTACAACCGATCGTGCAAACAAATCTTTCCAGTTACAAGACTTGGATCGAATGCTCAGAAAAGAAAGTCTGGCCTCAATCGACTGGGCAAGGAGCAGGCACCAACAGCGAAGAGTGCGACTTGACAGGGAATCCAATGGATAGAAGCCAGTTTCGGTTCTGTATGAGACACTTCACCTCTCCTGTGTCTTCAGTATCTTTACACGCTAAAGAACAGACTGACCCACACAGGCAGAGCAAACGTCATTAATCACTAACTTCAAGAAACGTGAATGACATGCACAATCTGAACTATAAATTGGCTACTTCGCATTCCAGTAAATCACTTGCATAACTTTTAGATGGTCCACAGACTTTCGCCACCCTAGATCTTTGTACCCTACCCACATAAAAAGCAGATTTAGTGAACTGACAGTAATGCAAGTTCTTTACCAGCTTCAAATTCAACGTTGCACTTTGAATCTCCTTTCTTGCAGGTCAGACTAAACTATCATTCAAGGGATCCCGTCACTAATATATACACATTTGCATGCATACATAGACCCAGTCACCCACCCCCCCAAAAAAAAAAACGCAGCCAAAAACAGATTAACTTTTACAACCTCAGGCTAAACAGTCGCATATTTGACTCCCAAAACACAGGGTTCGTCCAACCCTTCCGTCCCTCAAAGCCCAATGTTTCGCCTACACCAGTTAGGGAGTCAATTTCAACCCTAATCGTGAGTTGATCCATCTTTTAAATAGTCGGAAGCGTGCTCAGAAGTTACCCGGTAGTGAACTTCCAGCACAAGGGGTGAGATTGGCCATCAGGGACCCACTGCGAGGAAGGTGGTGGGATGGGCAGTGATTAAAAAGAATGCTGGTATGTTGAAAATTTTTGCAGAAGCAAAATTATCATCCAGAAGGTTAACGGCATTATGCCATAACTGCATAAAAAAGGAAAAATCATTAGATCTTGTCCTCCTATTTGAAATAAGAGTTATATATCCTGGTAAAGCACAGAAATATCAGCCTCTGGGCAGGGACGGCCTTTCCCCATTGCACAGGAAAGGCTCTGTGGAAAGTAAATAGAAAAGCCACAAGGTTCCAGGAGCGAATGTAAATGCGCATCACAAGATTACAATACTACCGGCAAATTGGAAAGGAACATTGTGTGGATTCAACTGAAATTTAAGAATCTTTGCCAGCATTTGTGTTACCATTATTTGAATGTGTATGGTTTGTGTAATATGTGGAGCACAAATTCTGGTTGTAAATTGGATTGTGATATTTTGTGAAAATTACTTAATCTAGGTGGTGTGTGGGCACGGTTTAATTTATATTGTAATCTTGCGATGCACATCTCCTCGAACCCCTGTGGCCGTTACACGCTTTGGCTGCCTCTGGTCCTGGTCAGTAGGGCTGCTCATGTTGTGGCTAACCTCTGGGCAGTATGGCACAGCTGTAAGACCAGTGTGGCTCACATCACCTCTTGGCCTGTCCCTACCTGGTACGTCACATCGCCCTCATCGTTCTCATCCGGCAAGTCTTCGGCCAGCGCCTCGATCCAGGACTGCTGCTCCTCCAAGACCAAGTCTTCCGCTTTCCTCTTGCTCCCCTTGCCACAGGGCTTGGTGGGAGACTGCCTCACCTCTGACAGAAGGACGAGAGAGTTATGGCAAAGACATTTCTAAATCGCGACATGTACAAGATAAAGCAAGTATTACAGACCTTGTAAAGTGAACTCATCACATCATTCAACACTACCTCTTAGGAGGCATCAGCAGCATGGCATGAGAGAAGGGTGAGACCTCCCGAGATAGTGCCCTGATACCCTACTTGGATCACGCTGGAGCTGCACACCCACGCCCGTCATGGCAAAGCAGGTATCACGCCAGCATCAAACAGAATCACACTGCAGTGACTGGGCTTTCTAACGCCAGCAAGCGCCAATCCAATTGGCCAACTAAGTTTAATAAACGAGTGTAGACATGAGTTGCTGAGGGGGGAAAGTCACATCTCAACTACAAGCCACTTCATTATCTGAACCTCTTTTTGCACAAATTAAGCAATTCCGCAACCATTCCAATAAGGCATAATACACTTGAGTTTTCCAAATCCCGTTTGAAAAGAGACGCAAGGAAATACATTAGAAAGTCAACCTGGGAGAAGTAGTGCAACAAGAAACATTGATCAGCTAGAAGGCAATTCCACTGGGACAACATGAAGGTCAAATTCTGCACGGTGACCTTGACAGTGGTTTGAGATAGGGACCATCAATGAAAACCATTGACAAGGTGGCAGGGGTGAAGTTACTGAGGCACTACTCAAGGTTGGACACCATTTAAGCTTGTACATAGAATATTTTCAGATCAAGAAATAGCCAGAAAACCACACCACTAATGTGGTCAATTGTTTTACTCGCAAGGCCTGAAGGAAAGCCGATGCAAAGGATAATTTTAGAACTGACTGTATGCATTCTGTTGACTTCTCTGCATCCTTCGATGCTCGAGCATTTTGGAGCTTAGTAGTCAAGTGACCACTCGTAACCGAGACCAAAGGTAGGTACAGAACTCCAGGTAAGATATGGGTATATAAAGACACGGATTAGGCCAGCATTTTCCACTTATTTACTGAAGGAAACTTGCCAAACTGATCAATGATGCTCAATTTATTTTTGTTGAGTGCTGCATAGTTCAGGTATCAAAATGTTGTAAAATTTGGCAAATGCATATGGATTCCATTAGACAACCAAATTCTAGTAAATTCCTGAAAGAACTGTATGGACATGCTCATGTTATAGAATACATCTCCACAAACAAAAATTAGGGACACTGAACACTAACTCACAAATGTGACAATTACACATTCGCAAAGTGCCATAATTAAGGGAAGGTCCCAACATCAGTGTTTATGCCATTTATCCAGTTATCTGAATTCAGACAGCTGGGTCACAGGAACAAATCCTACAAGCAACAAACTAAAGAGTACTATTCACAAAGAGGGGCTGTGAAATGTGCGATCAGACAATGGAGACATCGAAAGGCAGCGCCACGCAAAACTAGGACAGTTTGAATAGTTCTACCACTCAAGCTTGATGCGCAGCAAACACTTGGGCAATCCTGGACAGCCTTGCAGATCAGCCGAGTGACAATAGCATTTGATAGGTCAATATCAAGACCCACCTCTACTACCTTGAAATGCCTACTTGGTGTCGACCATCTATTTAACCTTCTCTGCATTTCCTCAAATACAAAAACGGAGAAACCAACCATATATTAAGAAAGTGGTATAAGAATCACGACTCTTGTCAGGATGAGGTCATGAGGATGTAGAATTACTGGGGACCCACAGAAACACCCAAAATAAGTAGTTAAGAGACCTCAGAGAGCATGTGTAGTGTGGGAAAACAACTGCGTGCTCGGTACAAGTCATGGTTGGATTTCTAAAGATTAAGGACCCTACCCAGTGGACTTTGGAGGGACCCCTTGGAAGACAGAAGGTTGGAGAGCCACCCCACCCGTGGATACCCTAGTACCCATGTTACCTAGAACAGGGAAGCCGGGTCCAGACGTCTGAAATGGTGATGGAAACCGCCGAACCCAATGGAGGACTTCAGTACAAGTGCTGCTATGGAAGAGGGATGTATCAGGGGGAATCCAAGGATGGATTCTTGATTAGGTACCTGCAAGCAGAGGGGACAGAGTAGGTCACTCATGGGTGACCAGGAGACTTGGAAGACGAATGCCATACAATGTCCATCGCAGGATGGATGACAAGCACATTTACTCTGCAGCTGTGAGGACCAGGCGATGCCGTGGATGATCAGGAGCCATGCACGAGCTGTTCCATGAAGGATGTAGAGTGCTGAGGGGTCGGTGTGCAGCAGGAGCACCAACAAGCCTTGGCAAATGCAACCAACACAGGAATCAAAGAAGGAGCAATGTTGGGACCAGCAAGGTCCAGGGGATGCAGGGCAGGCCCAGAGCAATCAGGGGAGCCCAAATGAAACTAGTGTGACCCTCAAATGGACCCACAGGCCAGAGGCACAGGATTCACAAGAGGGCCTCAAAGAGCTCACCAAAAGATACAGGCCACGATGCAGTGTGGTGTGGCTGAAGATTCTGGTCACAGGAGATGCTCTAGGTTGGGGCTATGTGGAGCCCGAAGATGATCTTTTAAGGAAGCAAACACAAGGAGATGATGGACGGAGCGCTGAAACTTTTCTAACACTCATCCCCAGTCACAGATCTGGGTTGAATCCATCATCACTCTTTAGCTCACTTTGCCACCCCAGTACAGACACAGCTATATGCAAATCAGACTTGACCCTGTGCCTCATGGCAACAGTCCAACCAGAACTGCCAAGCCATGTCTTCCCTGGACCGGAAACAAGCATCCTGGGACCAGTTTCAGGCTAACAGCCATCAGCCAGGCTAGCTTGAATCCAGTGGCAAAGTAAGCAAGGGACCCATGTCTGGGCATACTATGTCAACTTAGGGCGAACAAAGCAAACTAAGAAGAGGGGTGAAACCCCGAAATCGGTCCTAGGATGCTTGTTTCCAGTCCAGGGAGGACCTGGCCTGGCAGTTCAGGCTGAACTGTTCCCATGAGGCACAGGGTCAAGACTGATTTGCATATGGCTGGGTTCAAACTGGAATGGCATTGTGAACAAAAAACAATGGATTTATGCCCAGATCTCTGTACCGAGGTGAATGTATGACATTGTTCTGCATTCTGTCCATCAACTGTTTTCTGCATTCTGTCCATCAACTGTTTTTGATCTTTGAAGGAAGCCAACAAGACCTTTGAAACTGCAAGTTGGACGCGGTGCACAGGGGTTCAGTTTATGCAACCCCCATGAGGGATACTGGCCTCAAACTTGGCGAGAGGGCAGTGCAGGCCTTGGGAGCTGTGGAAAACCATGATCTGTGTTGCAGAGCCAATGGAGTCCGGAGCAGCTCAGGATCTGCAGACTGGTCGACGTGGCTGAGGTACTTACAAATGCAGGGGAGTGACTCCTTCACTCCAAGGGAGATTTCTTCAGGTGTCTTTGAAGCTTCACAGGCCTTGGAAGGTTCATGAATAAAGCACAGACACAGACTATGCCGCAGACTGGAAAGGAGACAAAGTCTGCCCAAATGAAGTCCAGAGTGCCCAGACGGTAGAAGTGCTGTCTGATCTGACTCTTATCCCACAACGGATCCAGGGACCTACACCCAGGTAAGCCCTGAAGTACCCCAGGGAAAGGGTTGGGAAGGTTACTACCATGTCCAGTTTCACACCAGAGCTGGAGACAATGGCTCTCAGAACTAGACTATGCACAGAAACACCAAATGCACCCCTCATGCAGACTTTCTGGCAAGCACACCCACCCGGTCCCAATACACTAAATCCAGTGTCACACCTCCCTGCGACAGGATACCTATTTCTTCCACCTTCCTCTGCTCGAGATTGGCTCAGCAGCAGGAGGGCTTAATGTTTGCCTGGTCGGCAGCAACCATTTTGTGCTGCTGTCTGGATCTAGAAGGTTGGCACCGGGAACACTGAGAAACTAAGAGGGCTCTTCCAGTGCTTGAAATCATACCTCCCACACAGTTTACGGTTTGGGGGGTATGATTCCAACATGTTTGATACCAAACATGATAGGATTTGTTGAAGCAGTTTGAGATGTCATCGCGTAATTACATGGTGCTCCTGTATATAGTATATGGCTGCTTCACTGACAACCTGGGAGAATGAACTCCGTAGGCTGCAGGGGTGTCCTGGTCATGCAGGGGCACCCTCTCACTTAGAACCAAACACCCTGCCTTCAGGATTGCAAAGGCCTGCTAAAGGGGTGACTTACAGGTTTTGAATGCAGTGACTAGATATAGGAAACCAATCGCTTTACTAAGTTGTGCTAGCACCAGCTTACACAGGCTGAAATGGCAGGCCCGTAGTTCCATTTTGAATGGTCTCTCAAGGGTGGCATAATACATGCTTCAGCCCATGGGAGACCTCTGGGGTACCTATGCCCTGGGTACCTTAGTACCATATACTTGGGACTTAAAAGGGTACCCCAGTATCCAATGTGGGATGTGCCCAAGGACTGAACTTAACAGTTTAGGGAGAAAGCAGATAGACTGGGGTCCTAATTAGCAGGATCCAAGTCAGACTAGTCAAAATACAGATTAGCACCAGGCAAAAATTGGGGGTAACCATGCAGAAGGAACCTACCTTCCTACAGATGGGCAATCTTTTCCAGTAAGGATATCTGCACTTCTATTCCAGTTATGTGAACACTCACTACTAGACTCCTTTTTCCATACTGATGCACAAATGTATGGACCCCGCATCCCTTCTCCCCAGGTACACTGAGACTTCACCCCTCTGTCTTCCACCCTTTTCCTAAATATCTATGCATATGAACACAAATACATCAATTACTACACAAATCTACTCCCAATGGCCTTCATCTTCTACATCAACCCAACTTCCATTGCAATGCATGACATGTCAACAGCTTGCCCGGCCAACTTCAAAAAGATATCCAATTCTACGCAGAAAGCAAAAAAGTCAAGAGATTACCATGTTAATGAGGGACTATGGAGAATGTGAAACATGGGTTGAAGCAAGCAAAGGTTGCTCTTGTTGAAAAGTGCCATGTCAGTCACAACCAATTAGATCCAGGGCCAAAGCCTCAGTGTCAAGCAGAGTGGAAGGAGTGAGCTCGTCGGGCCTCCAGATATTCCTTCAAGATGCTCTTCCGCCAAAGGAGCACCCATAAGAAACAACCTGGAGACCACACTTCACCCAAAGACACCCAGGTATGCACAGACTTTAAGTGGCACCAATGCACTACACAAGCAACAACCCTGTATCCACCCAAAAGCAGGCCCTGCACCTCGATGGAAACAGGAAGGCTTACCATCAGACACATCTCCATCTCCAAGGCCTTTGGACACCGGGTAACCCAGGGCGGTCTGTAGCCTCTGTGGGGCGACGGAGAGGAGGAAGCGTGCCAGCCTGCCCAATCGCTTCTTCCCGGTAATAACGCGCCTAGAGGTGGGCGAGGTGGTCTGTAGGTCCGCACTGCCCACATCTTCCACTGCCACGGAAAAGCCAACTAGAGACATCATCTTCTGCAGCACCTTAAACTGGAAGGAGGAAACAAACAATGAAAAACACCGCACGGGGTTTGAGGGAAAAGGCTTCAGAACAGGAGAAGAGGGCACCAGAGTGGGCAGGTCCAATGCGCGGGCAGAAAAATTCATAAAGTGGCCGCACTCTGGATCAATGTGTTTAGTTTACCACCTTGTGAGGCATAATTGTGCCCGTTGGCACAATGCTAAACATCCTAATAGGGGTTTCTATCAAATCTGAACTCGATACATCAGGCAGAATCAGTCTTTACCGAACCCTGCTGAGGATTATTATAAGAAAGCGATGCCAAATATGTATTTTCTGAAGCTAAGCTATTTCAGAAATATGTTTGTGCTACTGGGACACTTTCTTGGGTTACGTTAGTTTCCCCAAAATCAAGTTTATTTCATGGAAAATGTGCATTTTCAGAAACTGGCAAGCTGGTGTTCTGGGTTATATCTTCGTTCTAACACTTTTGATACCTCGGTGAGAATTCATCTGAAGTTCAGAAGACGTTATTTCTTTGATGACAGAAGGCACTTGCTGCAAATCTTGTTATGTCATCAACCGTCCATACATTTATTTGGTCTACCATCTTCACTAAACAGTTTTATGTCCACCCAACAGGTGTATACGGCCTAAGCCTGCATGACTGTCGGAGCTTCGAAGATGGATCGTGTGAACGGCAGCGCTACAGTCTGTAAAACTAGTGTGCGCTATACGTGATTGTTGGAGATGTACACGTGAAGAGAGATACTATGGAAATTAAATCTAACTTTCAAAGTTTAACAAGCCCCCCTGCTCCCGACTTTCCTCAGAACTCCCCTTTCAAAGAAAACTAGTCTAAGAGGGGGCGTACCCCTGAATGCGTGGGGCAATAGGTTATTATTAAGGTCATATTCAGACTAAAGGAAGCGTGGCTCCCTCTTGCGGTTGCATTCACACTTCCAGGTGCAGCCAAAGTTTACAAAGTTCACTGTCGGCAGGAAATTCTCTAACTGCGGTGCATGCTGGGGTCATCTGCAGGTAAGAGGCTTTCAGGAGTCGGAAATGACAGATCCCATCAAAAAGAAATACTACGGGTAAAGTTAGATTCAACTCCTGCCAGAACAAAATGGAGACTTGACTGACGCAAAAAACATGGCTGTTTGTGCTCTTACATCATGGCTTCCGTCATAGAACCAAGCAACTGACCAGCTAGTTCATTCCACCTCGCCATCCTCCAGTTGAAATGCATTTTGGGAACTGTAGTTCTTTACCTCCGCTTCCTAGACAGAGGATTAATTTGAAATAGTTGCCCTTTGATAGCGTAAGATTTCCATACCAGAGACCTAGCAGAAGATATTGTTATGGCAATAAAGTGGCGAGTCGGGGCTCCAGGCCTAGTTTTATAAATACTCCAATAATAAAACGTGTTCTACATACAGAGCCGTGATTGGTCATGTCGATTTGAGTCAAAACAGCACATTTTCCCCAGTTGTAGAAAGAACGACGCTAAAAAGATTTTTTTTTTTTTAAGTGTGTACGAAGAAACTTGCAACAAAGAAAAAATTGTGTTTTGGGCTAAAAAGCAAATCAAAACGTTATAGGGCAGGAGGAAACTAGTTACATTAAAGCAGAATTCAGAGTGACGCAGGGGGCATAAGTTTAGGAGTCAGTGCAGGCTGCTAACAAACCCGAGCCCCTCCAAAAAATCAAATATTCACTGTTAAGATCGGAAGCAAGTTTGGTCGCTTTGCTAAAAGAACCGAACTCAAAAATAGTATTTGAGGGACTGACATTCAAGAGAATATATCCTTTCAGGTATGGGACCGGGCCTCTTCACCCACCCCAAGGCCATCGCTCTCAGTTCTGTACCCGGGCTGGGGTACCACCACCCTCCTGAAAAATTCGATTTGAAGACTCACCACGTATTTCAGGGGGCCGAATGTAAAAACGCGAACGAAAAGCGACTGGAGGGGGGCGCCTTGTCTGCAGTCTGTTGCCACCGCCAGCTTCTTCTGGAAAGACACAAAATGAAATCGGTGACCCCACTCCGAGACAGCACTGCCTGCCACCTAGAGTGACCAGCTACCCCCGCCTTACATACGTGTGTAATAGGTCCATCCACCACACCCAACGGAACTCAACCCCCACCGCAAAACAAAAGTACACCAAAACAAAAAACACAAAAATAACCACACACAAAATACCACCACCACCACAAAAAAACGACCCCCCACAAAAAACACATCGCCACCACACACACCAAAACAACCCCCCACAACACAAAAAAATCAAAGTCACCATCACATCACTGGGTAAAGAGCGCCGCACCCAACCACTTCCTGTGGATAACTAAAGCCAACATATTTCTTGGCTAACAACTAGAGCACCCCAGTTGTTTGATTAATAACCAAGCATCAACCCCCACCTTTTTGAGAGCACAAGCACACACGCCTCAACCACCGCCCCTAAACTTCATCCCTGTGATGAGTAGCCATCCCCACCCCCTCGCCGGTCTCCACGTGGGAGGACACCGCGCCGGCAGACACCCCCCTCCACTCCTACCTCAGCGCCCTCCTTTGAGGGGGTCTTCGCGGGCTCCGAAGTGGGTCCAGTGGTGCGTGCGGACTCCTGTGCCATGGCTCGGGATGTGCAAGAGGCGAGCTGAGAAGGTCTGTGGGCCACGAATCCTGCAGCCCCGCACAGCACCAATTATCAGCTCTGCGAGGCTAAGCCCAATTAAGTTAATGATGAGGAGGAGCCCGCCCAGCTTCAAAACGAGGCTGTGCCCTCTCTCCCACCTCCTCCACCGCGCGCTGGACCAGCCAGAGTGTTTCACAAACCCCACTCTTTCTCACATTATTTGTATAATGTTGTAATGAAAGAAAAAATGTTGGCATGTGCAAGGAATATTTTTAAAGACAGATCAGGCCTGAAGAGTCATTTTATTGGCCTATGTCATACGTAGAAATACTGTGGTAAGGATTTTCCCGTTGCATTCTGGTATTTGTAGTCCTGTCTGTCTTCATCATGGCCAAAATCCGACACAAACGCCAGAGTGTACACAGAGGTGGCACGAGTGGCATGGGACGCTTTTGAAACGCTGCCAACCTGGAGAAATTGAGCTTTCGCCAAGACCTGCAGGAAACTTTGGAAGTTAACCCCGGGCACGAGAGAAGCAAACACATGCTAGAAATGGGAGAGGAAAACTCACGTTCGCTCAACAAGATTTCGACTGGACAATTTTGTAAATATCAATTCAAATACCTGTGCATGCTGGGACTTGTAGTCCCCAAATTATAATGGGGAAAAGCAAAATTACAAGCACTGGAAAACCAAGTGCTGGTGACTGAATACCCGGTCTGTCTAGTTAAGCAACAAATGACATGGGGCTGGCAGGCACATCTTTCCTCGTTGCGCCAAGCAGAGCATTAGTGTGAAAAGGTGCAAAAGTTTTTATTAGCAACTTTATTGTGTTTTTTTTTATTCAATCTTTGCAATTTTCGTGATCATTAACACATTTCTAAGCAACAAAAAAAAGAGTATTCTTTGAAAAAGTCCTCTAAAAGTAGATTCGCCCATAAATTATGGAGTTTAACCTGCAAAACCACAGTTTTGATGGGAGAATCCTCGCTTGTAAAAATGTTTCTATATTGAAAATTGTGCTTGAAAGAAAATTGGGCTAAGACCACAGACCCGTAGGTCTTCATAAGGAACTTAAATGGTGGGAGTTTAGGACTGGCTGATGGTCACTTCATATTATGGGTCCAGTTGGCCTTCATGTGGTCTGAGGCCAGTCCAACGAAGGACCGCTACTTTCTGAAGGTGAGGTAAGACTGTGGGTATCAGGCGCTACCTCTAGGTTAAGCAAATCGTACCAAAAACGCCTGAAACACAGCCTGGTTAATAGTATATAGAGCGTACGCCAGAGGCAAATTCTATTTTACTAGGACTCACAAAAATTCTGGCACCACTCGTGATCCCTCCACAGTAGGTCTGAGCCCAGAGTTGCTTCATGACTCATTTCTGTTCTTTTCTTGACACTTTTCTTCTTAGCTTTTTCTCCTTCAGTTGGCTGGAAGATGCATCCGCTTACAAATAGTTTAGGTCTTGCCTATGAGGCTGCTTTTATCTGTCAGTAGTTGAAAGCCTCGTGTGGACATACCAAAAACCCACAGTGGGGTTAGAGCCCTCCCACTGCTTACCATTGGTTGACTTTACTGCCACTCTTATTTACTTGCTGCTTATCTGATGGCTTGTCTTCTGCTTCCTGTGTTTTTTGCTCCGCTGCAGCATAAACTTTACTACTCTTTTGATTGGCTGACTTGTATCCTTCCGCTGCTCACATTTAGGGAACTACTTTTATATATTTCTTTAAGCACTCC
Source organism: Triturus cristatus (assembly GCF_964204655.1). Classification (NCBI taxonomy): domain Eukaryota; kingdom Metazoa; phylum Chordata; class Amphibia; order Caudata; family Salamandridae; genus Triturus; species Triturus cristatus. Next base: position 64,461,259 of record NC_140595.1, read on the forward strand.
ATGAGAGTGCATGTGTTTTCTTTCTCTCTCCTTTGTTTTCTGTTCTGGCCTAAAATCCCAGCACCCGTGCTCACTCTCAGTGTTTCTCCAACCCCTTCTCGATTGTCTATAAAATCACAGCACTAGGTACAGTTTTACTTGGGTATAATTACATTTACATACATTATTGGTTGGTTTTGTTTTATTGCTTGCTTTCCACATATTGTATGAAAACACAGACCCTGGCACACAAAAGCACTTATGGAACAGAGCGAAGCTCCGGCTACCGCACTCATTCAGATGGGTTTTGAGGCTGAAGGTGTACTTAGCATAATTTAACAGGAGATGTCTCTTCTCCTGGACGCCCATTTGGTAACTGGACTATTGTGAAGGACCAAATGGTCTTGGCAAAGGGTTCCTTTGAACACTGACACTTCCTTATTCGTTTTACATTCTGTTTAGATTTATCTTGGTGAAAATTATTTAAAAAAATAAACCATGCCATTTATGAAGATTGAAAGTATTGAAATCAATGTGACTTTTTGTGATACCTTTAGCTGTGTTTGCTTTTCCTTCAGTATTTTGAAATTAGTTTTCAAACTATACTTTACAAACAAGCATTGGCACAGCCAGTAGTCTGGGTCTCAAAGTATTAAAGTGAGGCCTATTGGCTTTGTTGACATTTGTTGATTAAGCAACTGAAGGTTTAGGTTAGTGAAAGTTATCATAACATGGTTTTATTCAAAGGTAGACCATTATGTTTGCAGAGGTCTTTAAAAGACGCCACTTTACTGTACAAGCAAATTTAGCGATTCAGTAAAACGTCTCAGAATTACCAAATTAGTTTAGTTCATTAGAAAAAGGATTTTAGCATTTGCAAACCCTACGATTCACTTAATTGGAGGATTTGCCAATGCTAAAACCTTTCGTACCCCGCTGCTTCCAAATATATATAACAACTTTTGCATACAGTGCTTAATTTCATGTTTTTTGACATCCCCTCTGACATTGAATAGTCGATTTTACTATTACACAATTTAGCAGCTGACCTCAATATATCAACCTAGGAAGAATGAGAGACTGGGCCAGTCTTCATGGATTTCAAAACAGATTACACTAGATATTAGTCACAACACTTAACTCCCTGCGCTACCTAACATACGTACAGAGAAGAGTAAAGGGCTTTAGGTAAATGAGAGCGAAGAGGGGCAAGTGGGCACTTGGTCATTTCTGGTAGTGTAAGGACCACTTTTGGTGAATGGAATTCCACAGCTAAGTTCACATGGAACAAATGAGTGATAAAAAGACCCCTACCAAGAGCCATTCAGCAAGCTCTCCGGCATTATTAGCATAATATTACACATCTCCGTGGCACGTGCTCCCTCGTACGCGGATAAGATTGCATTAGTGTACACACACACTTACAACCAGCAAAACAAGCAACAGTCCTTTCAGAGGTGCCTGGAGACGGTACTGTACTTACATTTCTAGTTACAATTTTTAGTTTTTACTGAGTTTTTAACATGTACAAATGTATGAATATCATATTTCTATCCCTTGTATCTAGCCAAAAGGCAGCGGAGTGCTATCAGGGTCAAGAACAAGTAGAAAGTCAACGAGTGATCGGAGAAGTAGCTGGTTTGTCGACCGTTAATGCATTGTAGTGTAGTGTGCTTTAAAGAGGTGTATCTTCAGCTCTTACCTAAACTGGAGCAGCACTGATGTGGTTCTGAAGGATACAGGATGGTGTTACAGATTCTGAGTTCATAGATGGAAAATGGCTGATGCCTTGTCTTTGTTTTTTATTTTTTAAACTTCTTATTCTGTAGTCTAATTGCATCCTGGCTATGGGTGTGCTGAGATCCACCAGAGATGCTGAGATTGTCTGCAAGGTAATTGGGGTGCAGTTCGTGATGGCTTTGTAAATGATACAGCTGGCTTTGAAGATGGTGCATACCGGCATGGGTAGGCAATGGAGTTCCATTAGCAGCAGGATGATGTGAGTTACATCTATAAATGCAGAAAAATCTGTTCGTGTTTTCAGGCAAGTGTGTTATTTCATTGCACACGGCTACCCAGTACACTAAAGCCCTACAGCCACCCATGTGAGTGTAAAGGTATCAGATAAATACAAAAGGAAATACATCTTTTACAACTTATTTTCTCATAGATCAAAATTAACTGTAAACACCAATAAGAACAGAAAGCAGTAATTATGGATAAATACACATGGAAATGTCAAACATTAAATTCCACGAAACAGCCCTAATTATCATAGCTCTGAAACACCACAGCCTGCTGCCACTTGAAGGGCTTTCATGTGTACCCACTCCCCCCTTCGATGACTTACCTGTGTCTCTTTTGTTGTGTTTGGTAGACTTCCTGTAGTCACCCTATAGCTACGGGTGTGAACCATTCTAATTTCTTTGAAGAAACTGGGCAAAATTCATAATTTTGCTACCAACGAAGTAAAATATTTTTAATGTCCAATTCCACCATTGGTGACATTTTCCCACACAAATTAATTTAACTATCTAAAAACACACACCAGTGAGGATATTACACTTCTTATGCTGCTTTTCCCATGTTTGTTGTTTTTCGCTCAGTAACTTTTTTTCCAGTGGCAAATTTTATGGCAGTTTCACATGATTGTCACACAATATCAAGCTGTATGCTTCAATTTACATATAATATATAGGCGTATTGTTCAGTGTCACCCAGTGTCAAGCTGTACACTTCAGTTTGGACACTCCCCCTCCTTACTATCGCACTCAGGCGGCTCCTCTGCTAAGGTGGAGGAGAGCCACCCCACCGCATTTTTTGCAGTGGGAAAAAAGGAAAGATAAAATGATAAGCCCACTACTTTATTATAATTTTATTTTCCCTTTGTCATGCAGTTTTACGGGGCAGGGCGGGGCTTGGCTGTCGTCATAGCCAGCAAGGAGAGGAATAGTGGGCACTTAAGTGAGCATGACATTTTGGCCGGCCCTCTTGGCTGGCCAAACCGTCCTGCGCACTTTGCATGCTCTCCACCAGGCTGCATTACGCAGCCTGGTGAGGAACATGCACAGGCTCCTATTCCCTGTTTGAGCGCTCACCCGCTGCGCTCAGACCAATCACAACGCTGCATTGCAGCATTGTGATTGGCTTAGGGGAGGGAACCTGTGCCTTCCTGCTTCAGAGGACGACGCAAGGCGACGGTCCGGCAGCAAGGTAAGTCTATTTTAATTTATTTTTCAATCTCCCTCGCTGACCCACCCGTGCTACTCAGTGGCAGCCGCCACTGTCAACCACCCCTCTATTTAAGTAAAAAAAACTTAGGCATTGACACCACATACCTTGCTGCTATATGGTTGCTCCGCAGGTCAAAAAGCTTTGAATCCAGACAGTGATATTATATATTAGTAAGCAATTATGTCTGTTGGCAAGTTAAACTAGGCCCTACTGGGTGCAGAACACTGGTTTTATATTACTATTTGATGTTAGGTTTGGGGTCAAGCTGAGATGTAAGCTGCTCTCAGCATTTTTCTTCAAGGTGCTGAGCAAAACAAATATTTTTTCAGTTCAGTTCTGGCTTCAATTCCGTTTGTGAGCGATCATGAGCTCTAAGCACTTCCTGTGCGGAAAGTAAGGCCTGACACCAGGATACAGTACAGCTGGCGCCATCTTTCTATGGTATTGAATTATGCTTTCAAATGAATCCCAGGTGTTGTAGGGTTTGACAACTATAATTAGAAATTGGGTCCAAGAATACAAGCAAAGGTCCTCCCATCAGTGGTACCTCCTACTCCTCAATGTCAACTGCACTTCTGAGCCTTTTGAGGTTTGCTGTTTGGGCCTAGATGGCCCAAAGGAATCCCCCTGCATGTCTGGTTCTATACCAGACTAGATCTAAGCAACCTATCACACCCTTCCTCTAGGAGTGAATCCAACAATGGGCTGGTGCTCGCCTATAGGTGATGTCCTTCCACCTGCACCCTGATCCGGTGCACACAAGGCCTTAAGGCCTTAAGACCGCTGGGGATGTCCAGCTAATAGGTCATCAGCACGCTCTATATTTCTCATAAGGCTGCTTACATAAAACTTGGACCTTGAATTTAGAACTTCCATAAAAGGACCCCACCTCCTTCTTTTCCAATCACAACTCAGGATGTAATGTTGCTCAATCAGACTCAATCCAGGCCTTTCGGGATATATTGCACCCTGGCAAAAAGGATACAATGTAATTCGCATCTTCCTCAGAAGATTAGCTGTGGCAAAGTGTAGAAGGGCCCACAGGTGTGCTTCAACCACTTGCAAACATGACCAGCAAGAAACTAGGGCATTATTTAGTCTCTGGGGGGTAGTTTGCCAGTCTGCATGGAGGCAGGTGACCTGCTTTCACCAGGCTGCAGCAGACCAATCAGTGTATCTACATTTCTCTCCGACTCTGGTGGGGAAACCTTCTAAAAATGGTCCCTCTGAGATGAGTGGAGAACGTATTTAAAAAAAAAATGTTTCGTATAGCGTGAACATGACCCAAGAGGGTATCAGAGCGCTTTACAGAGAGATGCAACACCTATAAGGGGAGGCAATCGTGGCAAAACATAGCAATAGACAAAAATAACAATAGTTACGTAATGGCATAATAGTGGGCAAAAGAATTAGGCAGTAGAATAAGGTGAAAGAGTCATTGTGATAGTGGATGAGGATTAGCCGATCGATGGGCTAGGAAGTACCTATCCGTATCCAGTTGAAGTGACTCAGGACCCCGGCTAGACTTCAGGACAGGCAAGTATTCATCAGTAGCTCTTTCACTTCCTTTTGAAAGGACACTGTTGATGGAATCAGTCTCATTTCCGTAGGCCGGGAGTTCCAGATTCTTGGGGCAATTCCTGAGAAGGAACGGTTGTATGTTTTCGTTTTTTTGAATTTTTTCGTTTTTTTCGGTTTAAGCAACAGGGTGCTGGAGCTCCTGGAGGTACTGGTACCACCCAACAACTCAAGTTTTTTTGCGAGGTAGAGAGGCATGTTGAAGTGAAGGGCTTTGTGGGTCATGCAGGCAAGTGTTAGGTGTAGCCTTGCTTCGAAAGGTAACCAATTGAGAGATTTCAAGTCCGGGGAGATGAGAATGCTCTTCTTGAACTTGCATCATAAATGGAATGCCAGGCGGATTGCTGTGTTATAGAAGCAAGCTCTGCAATTTTTCTCGTTCTCCAGAAACAAACCCCCAAAGTGTGTGACTATTTTGGCAGAACAAAAATGTCATAGTCCTGTTTTCCCTCAGTATGTGGGTGCCATTAATGCTTTTTCCTGCCTAGACTTATGATGTTTTGTTTGGCGGTGCTGGGAGATGCATTTGTGCATGTAGCCCGTAGGAGATGGTCAGGCATATGTTTTTGGATGGCCGAGATGGCTGAGTCTCTATTACTGGAAACCTACAGTCCTCACACCATGTAAATATAAACATGGCTTGGAAACTGTGGGTTTGTCAGTGTGAGAGATCTGGCTAGGTAAGGAGGATTCCCACACCACCAAACTCTAAATGGGCGCCTAGTTTTCAAACTAGAGTTGCCACCTGGATGGTATTCTACTGGTATGACCAGTATTTTAATGACCAGGCTGGTACAAAAATTAGAAAAATCACCCGAAGACGTAGTTTTTCCCCTATCTCAATAAAAACTTCAAACAGCAAATATAAAAAGAAAGCACTTTAAAATGTCTTAAGAGCTATGTTGATCCCTCACTAATAATTAAAATAAACAAAGATAGAAAAGGAGTAGTTTCTTTTCTGTAACTCCAGTTCTGTAGTAGGGGTATCTCTGTTATAGTCATAATCTAGTGAATAGTCCCGCCCATGTGCGCGGACCCCGGAGCAATAAAAAATAATCTCTAAAAGGTGACAAATCATGCAGACCTGCATACACCTTTAAGAGAGAATTTAATTTAAAGACAGATAATGCAGCCTATACCCACAGGCTACACTGTCCAGTACTTCAACTAGAATTCCACCAATATCCACAAACAGCACTGCCTGTCCAGTTTTTCTCCACATAGGAAAAAACCCTGCCTCTACCAGCAAAAGCCTCTGGAATGATAGAGAGGAAGGAGTGGACAGACAAGCCCCATAGGCTGCCATTATGTGGCTTGGAACAGGATACTGTGCCTTTAAGAAAACTTTCCAGTTTTCCAGAACTTTCCCCAGTATCCCAGAATGCCCAGCAGGTCCCATTTACTTTCAGTTCTTTTTGAAGGCGTAGCACGCCAGACCTGTAGCATTCTACATATGAATAAGTATCTCTCCACCGGGGAGGAGGGCGGGCGCTTATGACTATAACAGAGATACCCCTACTACAGAACTGGAGTTACAGAAAAGAAACTACTCCTTCTGTAGTAGGGGATCTCTGTGTATAGTCATAATCTAGTGAATAGAATGGCAAGCCCATCCCCACACAACAAAAGCGGTGGAGAACACATAAGACACTACCACTACTGTGCGAACAAATTTCGCAGCGAAGCCTGCCCAACCTGAGCATCTGCCCTGGCATCCGTGTCCAGACAGTAATGCGCAGCAAAGGTATGGACCGACTTCCAAGTGGCCGCCTTACAGATTTCCGCAATCGGAACATTACGCAGCAAAGCCGTCGTGGCAGCTTTGCCCCTGGTGGAATGAGCCTTAGGTTTACCCCCTAAGGTCTTATTAGCCTTTTGATAACACAACTGTATGCAGGACACAATCCACCGAGAGATGGACTGCTTAGAGGTCGCAAGACCAGTCCTGACTGAGCCATAATTAACAAACAATTGGTCAGACCTACGAATATCCTTGGTCTTATCCAGATAAAATTTCAACACCCTTCGGACATCCAGGGAATGGAGAGCCCTTTCCGCTGGTGAAGAGGGATTCTGAAAGAACGTAGGTAAAGTTATGGTCTGATTGACATGAAAGTCAGAGATAACCTTAGGAAGGAACTTAGGGTGAGTACGCATCACAACCTTAGCAGCATGAAACACAGTATAAGGTTCTTGACAACATAATGCCTGAAGTTCACTCACCCTGCGGGCCGATGTAACGGCCACTAGGAACGCCGCCTTCCAGGATAGGTGCTGCAATGAAGCCTTGTGAATAGGTTCAAAAGGCTCTCTCATCAGTCTGGACAGCACCACATTCAAGTCCCAAGAAGGCGAGGGAAGTCTGACAGGAGGGAACACCTTCTTCAAGCCTTCCAAAAAATCCTTGACCACAGGAATCTGAAAGAAGGACGTCTGTGAAGTGCACTTCCTGTAAGCAGTCAAAGCAGCCAGATGAACCTTAATGGAATGGAAATTAAGGCCAGACTGCGCCAGATGCAAAAGGTATGGAAGGATGACATCTTCCTTACATGTTGTCGGATCAAAGTTCTTGGACTTACACCAGATACAGAACCTCTTCCACTTGTAAGCATAGGATGTCCTAGTGGAAGGTCGCTTAGACTCCTTCAGAATGTCCATACAATCGTCTGGTAGATTCAGATGACCATATTGCACTATTTCAGGAGCCATGCCGCCAAACTCAAAGACGAGAGGTTGGGGTGCACCATCCGCCCCCGAACTTCGTGAGAAGGTCCGGCCTGCACGGCAACCGCATGTGAGGAAGGAGAGACCGGTGAAGAAGGTCCGTGAACCACCACTGCCTGGGCCACTCCGGGGCGATCAGGATCATCCGCGCCCTGGACTGGGACAGCTTGATGAGCACCGCCGGAATCAGGGGAATGGGTGGAAAAGCGTACAGAAAGCTGTTCGACCAATCGATCCATAGCGCATTCCCCAGCGTCCCCCGCTGGTAGTACCTGGATGCGAAGTCTCGGCATTTGCTGTTTTCGGCGGTGGCGAACAGATCTACGTCTGGAGTCCCCCACCTTGCGAAGACTTCTCCTAGTACTTCGTCGTTTATGACCCATTCGTGGTTTTCCTGAATCAGCCTGCTCAAGGCGTCCGCCTGAGCATTCTGCACCCCTGGCAGATGCGTGGCCGTAATCGTCAGTCCTCGGGCCAGCAGCCAGCGCCAGATCGCCTGCGCCTCCTGCGACAGAGTGCGCGATCTCGACCCCCCCTGCTTGTTGAGGTAATACATCGTGGTTGTATTGTCCGTCTGTATCAGCAGCGAGTTGGTCTGGAAGGACGGAAGGAAAGCCTTCAGTGCCAGGAAGACAGCTCTGAGTTCCAGGAAATTGATGTGGTACGTCGATTCCAACGGAGACCACTTCCCTTGAATCTGCAGGTCCCCGGAATGCGCACCCCAGCCCTGGAGAGAAGCATCCGTCACCACATTCGTCGTGGGAATGTCCTTGTGGAAGGGAACCCCCTGGAGGAGGTTTTCCGCCGAACACCACCACTTCAGAGACTGACGAGCATGTAGAGACAGTCGGATCTTGTCGTCCCAAGAGCCTGTCTTCTGATCCCACTGATCCTCCAAGCACTCCTGCAGTGGTCGCATCTGTAGACGTGCGTGCGGAGTGAGGAAGATACAGGAGGCCATCGATCCCAGTAGAGACCACACCTTCCTCACAGTCGTCGATGGAGCAGTCCTGAGGTCCTGAGCCTTCCGAAGGAGTGATAACCGTCTCTCCTCCGAAGGAGACACGCTTGCCGACCGCGTATCTATGGAGGCCCCCAGGTACTGTATGCACTGTACCGGAGATGGGACCGATTTGGACATGTTGACGTGTAACCCCAGCTTGTTCAAGAGCTCGCACGTCCATCGGAAGTGTTCTTGCTCTTCCTCGAAGGATGACGCCTTGATCAGCCAATCGTCCAGATACGGGTAGACAAACACCTTGTTCCTCCGCAGGTGTGCCGCCACCACCGCCATGCACTTCGAAAAAGTCCTGGGAGCAGACTTTAGCCCGAATGGCAGTACTGTGTATTGATAGTGATTGGCGCCGACTTGGAATCGCAGGAACTTCCTGTGCTTCCGTGCTATGGGCACATGGAAGTACGCATCCTGTAGATCTATGGCACAGAGCCAGTCTCCCCGTTGCAGCTGAGGGTAAATCTGGTGCAACGATAGCATGCGAAACTTCTCTCTGCGAATCCACTTGTTTGCTTGTCGCAAATCCAGAATGGGCCTGAACTCGTTCTTGTCCTTCTTGCGAACGAGGAAGAACCGAGAGTACAGACCTCTTCCCCTTTGAGACAAAGGTACTTCTTCTACCGCCTTTTTTCTCAACAAGATGTCTGCCTCCGCCTGGAGCTCCCTCAGCTGGAAGCGAGAGCTGACCGGCGGAATCGCTGGAGGCGGGCTGATGAACCGAAGACTGTATCCATTGCAAACAATATTCAGCACCCACTTGTCCTGAGTAATTTTTCTCCACTCTGCCGGAAAAAATCGAATACTTCCCCCCACTGGAGTGGGTAACGGTTGAGGGGGAAGTAACAGCTCAGGGCCGAGACCCGGCCGGGCCCTTGTTTGTGGTAGTAGCCTGCTGGCCACCTCTACCCCTCTGGCGCTTCTGGAAGGGCTTGCGGAACTGCTGCTGTTGTGGCTGCTGCTGTCCCGAGCCCTGCCCACGCCCTCGGCCCGACGACCCGAACCTCCTCTGGAACGGTCGTTTCTTTTTCTCGGCCTTCTCTAACCCGACGGCCGTCAGGGTTTCCGCTTCAGCCTTCATGCGGGCCATTTCACCGTCCGCATGCTTCCCGAACAGGGTTTCCCCCGAGAAGGGCAGGTTGGCCACTCTCTGTTGCGCCTCCGGCTTGAGGGACGTCAGGCGCAACCAGGAATGGCGCCGCTGGTGGACGCCATGACAGTAGGCGTGGGCGGCCAATAGCGATATATCCGCCGCTGCGCTGATCGTTTGGTTAGAAACCAGCATGCCTTCGCGCACCGTCTCCAAGAAGTCCTCCTTCTTGTCTCGTGGCAGGAGGTCCGCATATTGCTGCAGGGATTCCCACAGGGCCCAGTCGTAACGGCCCAACAACGCCCCTGCACTCGCCGCCTTCATCGTGGTGGCGGCGGTACCACACACCTTCCTGCCCGCAGAGTCCAGCCAGCGGCTTTCCTTGTCCGGTGGCACCGTGGAGGCCGGGGCGGTCGCATGTTGTTTTCTCGCCGCCGTCACGATAACCGAATCCGGCTTCGGGTCCCCTCTCAAGAAGGACGGATCCGACTCCGGGGCCCTATATTTCTTCATGAGCCTGGATGGAGCGGCCCTCGCTGTTGCGGGAGTGAGGAACAGTTCCAAGGCTGGTTCCACCAGTCCAGGCACGAGAGGCAGGAGGGGGCGAGACAAGTGTCTTTTATGAAGCGTCTCAAATATCACGGACGTCGTGGGTGTTGGAACCGTCACCGTGATATTCAGCTTCGCAGCCCCTCGCAACAGCACCTCCTGGAACGAGACCAAGTCGTCCACCGGCGACACCCTAGTCCCCGGGGAGTCCGACAGCGTCGGGGAAAGGTCCCTGTCCGAGGAGCGAGACCTGGACCTATACCTTCTGCGGCGTCGTCTAGAGTCTGACGAGGATCGCCCTCGGCTCCGCGATCGTCGCCTCCTGTGAGAGCGGGAGCGCGACCTCTTCGGCTTAGGCCTGTCCGCCGGTCTCGCTGGTCCAGGCGACCGTGGGCGTCGTGGCTTCGGGGTCCCCTGCGGCGGAGTCGGGTACCGTGGAAGGGAAACCGACCTCGGGGGGACCGGCGGCGGTCCCGCAGGAGTGCTTGGCAGCAACAGAGGCTGGGGTGGCGGAGACAGAGTCCGCGGCCGCGGAGGAGGCGGTGGAGGAGGTGGAGACGGTGGTGGAGGAGGTGGCGGTGGTGGAGGAGGCGGTGGCAGAGGTGGGAGAGGAGGAGGCGACGGAGACCTCCGAGGCGGGGTATACACCGCTGAGTACACCGATCCCGGCGACTCTCTCTTCCTCGACCTCGACCTGTGCCTCGACGTCGACCTGTGCCTCGACGGCGATCTTCTCGGCGTCGATCTCTTCCTCGGCATCGACTTTTGTCTCGACGGCGACCTTCGCCTCGACGGCGACCTTCGCCTCGACGGTGATCTTCGCCTCGACGGCGACCTCTCGACGGCGACCTTCGCCTCGACGGCGACCTTCGCCTCGACGGCGATCTCCGCCTCGACGGCGATCTTCGCCTCGACGGCGATCTCCTTCTCTTCATCGACGGCGAGCTGTGATCCCTCGACGCCGAACGCCGACGCCGGGTCTTCTCTCGACGTCGACCGCTGGACGCAGCCGAAGACGGCGTCGTCGCCGACGACGCCGATGTAGTCGACGGCGGCCTATTCAGGTCCCTCGACGGCGATCGTCGACGCCGCTTCTCCCCAGAGCCCTGGGGAGACGGCGAACAGACGGTGGTCATCCTCCTCGACGTCGCCGTCGACGCCCTCGACGTCGACGGGGAGCGGGAGCGCTTACTGGTCTTCCTGCCCCTGGGGAGCCCCCCAGAGGCCTCAGTATGGGCCAAATCAGCCCCTCCAGACCCACCTGGTGCCTTCAGTCTTCGCTCCTCCAGAGCTTGAAGCCTGCTCTTCATCCTGTCCCTCAGGGTCCTGGCTGAAAACGAGTGGCAGATGGTACAGCTTTCAGGCACGTGGGACTGGGGAAGGCAAGCTATGCACACCTCGTGTGGGTCAGTTTTAGCCTTCTTTCGAACACATTCCGGGCACTTGTCGAACAAGCCAGGCATGTTGACAGTACCAGCTACTAAACACAAGAAAAAGTGACAAAAATTGCCAAAATCTCAATGAAAACCTTGAAAAAGGGAGAGCTCAATGCTCCAGGGTCCTGCTAGCAGGAGCCGGAAAAAAGAACTGAAAGTAAATGGGACCTGCTGGGCATTCTGGGATACTGGGGAAAGTTCTGGAAAACTGGAAAGTTTTCTTAAAGGCACAGTATTCTGTTCCAAGCCACATAATGGCAGCCTATGGGGCTTGTCTGTCCACTCCTTCCTCTCTATCATTCCAGAGGCTTTTGCTGGTAGAGGGAGGGTTTTTTCCTATGTGGAGAAAAACTGGACAGGCAGTGCTGTTTGTGGATGTTGGTGGAATTCTAGTTGAAGTACTGGACAGTTTAGCCTGTGGGTATAGGCTGCATTATCTGTCTTTAAATTAAATTCTCTCTTAAAGGTGTATGCAGGTCTGCATGATTTGTCACCTTTTAGAGATTATTTTTTATTGCTCCGGGGTCCGCGCACATGGGCGGGACTATTCACTAGATTATGACTATACACAGAGATCCCCTACTACAGAAGTCATGTTACAAATGAATACAGACCATTTTGCCTAAAGTCTCATTTAAGTATCACATCCGGTTATTTGCAGTCTCTTAAAACACGAACAAATTGCCAGTATTTTTCTTGGACAGGTGGCAATCCACACATTACAAGCACACACTTTACCCCTATGTTGAGTGGAGGTGTGAATGAAAACGAGTCGAAAGATAACTCAGGAGAAAGACATCTCATGTTTAAGGCCTCCTGATGAGCAAAAATAACCCACCACATAAAGTGCGGCTTCCTTGAAAAAAAAAAGACAAAAAAACACCTGTGTTTAGTCTACCTGCACCTTCCAGGTCTGCAAAACCTGGCCCAGGGATGTGTGGGCTGCGCGCTCTGCTTCTGATTGGTTCCAAACACGCAATCAGAACTGCCCAAAATAGGGGCCTATCTAGATTGGTTGAAAGTGTGTCTTCTCTTTTAGCAAACCAATCAGCCACTCCTCCCACTAATTAGAATAAGGGGGCATGTTTGGCCCCTTCTGATTGGCTGCTGGTAGCTAATCAGAACAGCCATTTGGCCAAGAGGACATATATGTTCATGAGACATGTGCTTTATTACTACTTTTCTTGCAACGTTCAGTATCTGCTACCTCTTCCGATATGTGGGCGATTTGTGTATTTATGAATAAATAATGAAAGGTGACTTCTGTGTAAATAAAGAGCCTATACTTGGCACTCTGGGTCCGGGGTTTATGCGGCTGCCCTAAAAACTTGGCAGTGTCCTTCTGGCTCAGCATCCATATGCACAGCTGACCTTTCACTCACCCGGAAGCAATTATCTGCACAGGTCCTCAAGCATCACTTCTGCAGCTCTTTGTTCTCAGAGAGGCTCTTATGATTGTGTACATTATGTGGAGACCCTTGTCCCATCAATAAAGAGTCCTCAATGCATGCATTGTGTCCTTTCACCTTTCTCTTCCCAGCAGCCACCCTCCTCGCGAGATCTCCAGTTCTGTTCCTCGTGCCATCATGAGTGGCCCTTCCGGCTTCACCTGTAGGAAGACATCTACAACGAGCCAGGTCATGCGCCTACTCACCATGGTCTTGAAGTGGGGCCTGTGGGCTGCATGAAGAGTGCTTGACATATTTCTTCAAAGTATTGTACGCCTTCGACGATAACAAAGCCTCATGACTCAGACTTTGAGGTTGGAACCAAGAGCACACGTGCCATCATGGGCACGTGTCCGCCATGCTATGGGAAAACATGGAGAAACACTTGTGCAATGCCCCCTGCTGGCACCTTGAGGGTGTCTAGCCTCTTCTCCAGTGGTGTTGCACTTCCGTCTGGCTTTGTCGGGCATTTGCTACAATTCACGGATATCACAGCGGTGAAGGAAGTGACGTCATAACCCCTGTATCCCGTAAGTGATGTCACAGGAAGTGACTTCACACGATCTTTGTCTACAATGTTATAAAAAGAGTTGGAGTAAACCCACCCTTTACATTGCTAAGATATAGTAGCAAAAGCCACCTGAAGTTTACAAAAGACAGGAAAAAGAGCTGCAAGAAGCAGCTGTTGCATCTGTTGGCACATTTTCTAAGTGAAAATTTAGACTGTAAAAATATTCAGAAAAGTAGATGGCAAAGCTAACAAAATTTCAAAAAACGTATTTTAAAGGACCACTGGTCCATGGAATAAATCCTACATCCATTCAGGCACGAGCGCCGATTTGTTGCAACCCTGCTGTAAATTATCTATCATCTTTAGATTTGTAGCCTACATATGTGCGCTTTATTTTTTTAGTTAATATTTTGTTGTTTATGGTCTCTGGATTTCCTTAAATGCTGCGCCTTCTTTGAGGTACTGTGGTGGAGAATGAATGAAGGGACATAATTTCCATCTTGGTCATCTTGGGAGGAGCTGGTGATGCACACGCGTCCATTGATCCAATTGCGTGCATGGTTGTGATTTCGGAGACTGATGTATGTGAATTAACAGAAAAACAATAACTGAGAAACCACATTGGAAGAAACCAAATCATGAAAAACCAATATTAAGGATAGGTAATTTTAAGAAAAGACAAATAAATATAAATTAAAGAAAGCGTTTTAACCTCTTGAGTGCCCATGACGAGCTGGTCTCGTCATGGGCCGCGGTTGCGCTGTGCCCATGACGAGACCAGCTCGTCATAAACCCCGCCCGCTAATGCAACGGCCGGCACAGGGCGGGGAAAGGGGCGGGCACTCAAGGGGTTAAAGGAAAGATAATTTTAAGAAAACATCCAAAATTACACCTTTGGGTGAAGATTAGGGGTAGTGAGGGTTTTTTGGGTTCAGGAATGGATGATGTTTTGGGATGAGGGTCTTTTTAGGGTTCAGGGATGGGTGGTCTGCAGGGGTGTTAACGTTTTTTAGGTTTTACGGATGGGTGGAGGTTAAGACTGGTGAGTGTTTTTGAGGTTCAGTGATGGGTAGAGTTTTGGGGTAGGGAAGAGTTGTTACTGTTCAGGAATGGGTGGAGCTTAGGGAGGTGTTGGGTTTTAAGGGTTCATGGATAGGTGGAGTTCAAATGTAGAATGTGTTTTTAGCGTGCACGGATGCAGGAGTGTAGGGGTGATGAGGGATTTTCGGCGTCATGAATGGGTGGGTTTCAGTGGTGGTGAGGGCTTTTTTAGTGTATAGAGATGGGTGGAGTTCAGAGGTGGTGCAGGATTTAAAGGAATCAGGGATAGGTGGAGTTTAGGCATAGAAAGAGGTTTTTAGTTTTCAGGAATGGATGGAGTTTAGCAGTAGTGAGGGGGTTTTAAGTTAAGCGATGGGTAGAGTTTAGAAGTAGAAAGGGCTTTAAGGATTAGAGAGATTGGTGGAGTTGAGGGGTCAGTGATGGGTGTAGTTTATATATGGGGCGGCATTTGTTGGGCGCAGAGATGGATGGTGTTTAGGGGTAGTAAGGGATCTGCAAATTAAAAGCATCCAAAGTAATTAGTTGATAATATAAAAGATATAAATCTGAAATAATGTCGCCTGACATGAAGGATTGAAATAAATATCTTCGACAAAAATGTTTCTAAAAGTAAGGCCTGCAACCATTTTATTTACACCTTAAAAAATAAGTATGCAGAAGCCAATTTCGAAAAAAGACTTTCTATGAGTTAGTTTGTATGAAATGGTAAATGCCATTCATCCTGAATTTTTCCATTAACCCCTTGAGTGCCCATGACGAGATGGTCTCGTCATGGGCCGCGGTTGCGCTGTGCCCATGACGAGACTATCTCGTCATGAGCCCCGCCCGCTAATGAAACACCCGGCACAGGGCGTGGAAAGGGCGGGGCACTCAAGGGGTTAAACCATGTAGATTAAATGGGTTCTCAATAATTGCATTTCATGAAATCATTTTTCCATGAAACCACATACAACCATCTGAGACAGCTCATTGGCAAGCTGTGAATCTTGAAAGAAGTGGGTGCCTGGTCTCAGTCTTTGTACGTCAACATTTAAGTTATGGTTGTTTGAGAAGATGAGGATTGGAAATATAATATCTGTGGATGGGTGGGTTGGCAGAGGAGCCTCCATCCTTTTTCTGGGAATGCATGGCTGGAGGAACTAATCAGTTCAAAGAATGTTCTAGGTTACTGGAGCAAGGTAGGCAAGGGGCACACAGGGCGGGTCAGTAGACTTTTCTAGAGTTTTCTTGAGTAGTGACATTTTTGACAGCGTTTGGTTATTGATTTGTGCGCAAGAGGTCATTGATGAAAGGCAGGTAGGCCACTCAGGAATACGGCAGCCATTTATGTTATGAACGTCAATTCAGTAAAACATCAGGCGTAGCAGAAGTGACACCAGGCACCATTTGACCATTATGATATCATGATATCAGAGAGCTACGGTTATATTCTCCATGACCTCCTATCTGTTGTTGAGGAGATGGGGAAGAGCAATGACCGTAAGCTACATTAAGTAAATATGGCTCTTGGTGCTGGTACTTTCTGCTCCTGCAACTACCCCCAAGGTCTTTTAGACCAGGGGAACTAAGGGCAGTGCTAGGGGTAACAGAGCTCAGCCAATGGGTACAGGCTTCTTCCATTGGCTACTCCCAAATCGATTATTAATATAGCCTTCTACTTCTGAAGGACTGTCCTACTAGTTCTGCTCAGATGGGTTTGCTGTGGAATCATGACAGAAAGCTCGTTGCGGACCCTCCGAGTTGGTGCTAAGAACTGCTGATCTAGTCCAAGCCCTACACCGCGTCCCCCCAAGGCAGCCTTGTGGGTCCCATGGCACACCTATTGTTTTCTACTGGTTCCCTTCTGAGGCCATAGCCGGCAGCTGCCTAAGGTCTGCTTTAATGGAGCGTGTTCGGCACCCAAGCTGCACCCGCCTCCACGCTCGTCCTCAAATTGCACGGACACTCAGAACAACGTACGTGGCATGTCCAGTGGCAAATGTTCGCATAATGCCATGCTCCACTCCAGAGACTATGCAGCGACCGACCTGTAAATAGATAGAATATGTTCTCCTTGCTTGTCATATTAGTATGTTTGGTTATAGTGGCACCTTCTGACACAAGTGTAAAACTATTAGTGCAGCATAACAAGAAATGGACTAGAGAGCAGAAAGTAGCTTGAAGCATCACATAGCCTTTCTTCCATTGCTCTCCATGGATGGTAAAGTGTTGATTCAAACTACTGATGAAGTATTGATTCTCTTAACACAATTGTTGCTTCACAATCGAAAATCAATGACTGCTCCACTGCCGATGCAGCCCATTTCTCATTCTCACTCTTTGTAGTCCTTTGTCTATTTCAACAATTATGACCAGAAGTGATGATCTCAGTGCAAGCCCACACCAAGAACCGCATGCATTAAGGTGGCAACTTACGGTTAAATTAGGTGAACTTCCTTTAAATAGGCATAAAACTAAGAACGCGCAAAGCTGCAAAGGCACCCAAACAGTACCTTTGTAATGTATTTTTTATTTCCAAGCTGTTCCCACTGTTGTGAGCTGAAACTCATTTCTTTCAAATGGAATTACTTTAATTGGACAACAGCAGGTACGGGCCAGCAAATCAGGGCAGAGACTTCCCTCTTCCTGTGAATCAGCCGGCGGATTGTTTGCACAGGCCCTCAGCCTCAAAATGAGCGACGGGTTAGCCAGCTCCAATCAGTCCTGAAGCTGTTCTCACGCCGATGAGAGCAGCACCAGAATTGGTTGGATTCGCGTTCCACTGAGCAGGAAGGAAGTCCATCCATTCCTGCTTGTGCAACGCCGGTGAGAAGTGTGGCCTATATGGTGAGTTTGGCGCCAACACACCCCACCATATTTTTAACGGGTAGCCGCCACTGATGACTTGTCTCTTTGTATTCCTTACACACAGACAACACATTTTTAGGTCTCGCTGAGCTAGCGCATGCGCTGCGCTGCAAGACATTTAGTATCGGGGTTTTCAAAGTGCTGCCTGGTGGCCTAGCGCTTGCGTTCACGCGAGCGTGCACGCGCGCAGCCGCCATCTGCCTCCCTTCCAGCGAGATCACTTTCACTGTTTCGTGCTGCTGCGCGCACGCGCATCACTAGCGTGATTTTTTTTTACATTACTACAAGCTTCCCGCGTCGCGCGGCCAATGCTTGTTGTAAATGGGGGATTGGTTTAACTCGAATGTAGACGCAGCGAAATAATGTTTTTTAAGGTCTTCTCTCGGCATTTTCCTTTCAGCTAAATGGGGGATTGGTTTAACTCGAATGTAGACGCAGCGAAATAACGCTTTTTTAGGTCTTCTCTCTGCATTTTCCTTACGTCTTTCCACCTTGTTTATTGTTGTAAAGGAACTGTAAAAAAAAGTGCCTTTCGTTGTCTGTCTTGCGGCGTCACATGCTCTTTGCAGCCCCTGCCCCCCAATCACTTTATCCTTACAAACAAAAGATCACAAGAGCAGCTAAGCAGAAGCTGACTGAAGCCCTGGTGGTATGGCAAAGGATACATTTGCTGCATGAACAGCAGGTGTCGCGCCAGCAAGCTCACTTCCAGCGGCAGCCTATTCAACAACACACACAAGCTGAAGCCTGCAAAGCACTTCAAAGCAGGAAGAAAATGACACCTTAAAAACACAACTCGTGTGCTGACAACCTTAGGCGCCATGTTACCACTACATTACGTGGATGGCTGTAATTAATATTTCCAACTGTGTGCAGTGCATGCAATATTACATTCATAATGTATTGAATGCAGGCAATATAAAATACTTCAAATTAATGCAGCACTTAGTAAGTAACTTTAGTGTGTATTCTGGAATATTCGATTGGATGCTGTAAATGCTGTGCCTCCTTCCTTCTGACGTCCGCTGCACCTAACAAACACCTGGCGCCGGAAGCCAAGACAGACTTCACAAAGATGCCTTCGAAAGTACACAGTTGCGGAACTTAGTTGTCCCTGTCGCTTATCTCCCAGCAGAGATGGGAAAGAAACGAGCACGCTGCACTTTCTAACCTTATTCTAGAAATAAAAATACAATCCTGGTTTCAGTTGTTAGTGAGTGTCATTGCCCTGCACCCTATGCCCCCAGTTGATTGCAGCGGGTGACTTGGGAAATGCACTGAATTGGCACAGCATATTGAGCAGGACAAAACCTCTGCCGAGTATAGTAAAAATTGGTTCAAAACTGTGAGAAGTTGGCCTGGCATAAGCTGGTCACTAGTCCACCTTGCACCAGTCCAATTCGACTCTTATGGTAGATAGGTTTAAGACAACCTTTTAAAGAAAGCTATCCTAGTGGTAGCTGTGGAGAGCAGCCTTCAGGCTAAGTCTCAGAGGAATGTAAAGCAGGTTGTTTTACCTTATAATCTCTTGAATTACCAAATGAAAGGACACCACAAAGGTATATATATCAAGTATAACTGTATTTATTACTAGACACACTCTACTAATCTCTTTATGAGATTAGAAGTCAGGAACATATGCAAATATCAACGTTTCAAAATAAGTTAAACACAAATATGGCTGGGGCCCTAGGGGCGTACCAGACCATATACTAAAAAAGAGGTTTAGGAAAGTCGACTTGCAAGGGGACAAGGCCTAGGGCCTGTAGAATCGCTGGGGCTTCACTAATCCACCCAAGGCAGGTAAGTAAAGGACCCACGGGAGACGCGTGCAGTGTGAGAACACAGCCGCGGGTTCCCTATTGATTTCAATGGAAGAAGTCGCGGTTGGATTTTTTAAGTTTTAGGGTAATTCTAGAGAGTCTACAAGCAAGCCACTTACAAGGTAAGTAGTTCGAGGGCCAACACCCACAGGAGCACCGGAGTGCACGAGTTACCTCACCCAGGGAAGCCGGGTGCATAGGTGTCTTTTGGCGTCGGGTCGCGTCGTCGTTTTCAATGGAAGCCGAAGAAGTTTTGCTGCTTGTGAAGACTGGAGAAGTGTCCGGTGGAATCCAAGGCTGGATTCAAGATGAAGAAGACCTGAAAGCAGAAGGAACAGTGTTCGCAGTCACTTGCCAGTGACCCGGGGCCAGGAAAATGGATGCCCACGGAAGTCGGGTGATTTCAGTTGATCAAGGGTGTTTTGACTCTTCAGCCACGAGGTCCAGGAGGCGTCGACGACGACCAGGAGCTGGATTCGGAGTATCCCACGAAGTCTGCAGCTTACTGAGGTGTCGGCAACCGGATTGGAGCCAACGAGCCTTGGCAACAGCAAGTCTCATGGAAACGGAAGAAAGTCAGCGGTGCAGACCAACAAGGTCTGAGGGACTCGCCCAGCGAGGGTAAGTCAGGGCAGGCCTGGAGCAACCAGGGGAGCCCATTGGTCTGATGAGAAAGTCTTCAGGGGACCCAAAAGCCAGCCAGAAAGGGATCGCGAAGACGCCTCATGAGGATTTTCTTCACAGGAGCCCACGGTCACTCGGGACGAGGTAGGCCTCTGATTTTCGAAGGAAATCCTGCTGGAGGCTTGGACCACACGTGGTCCAATGCACAAGTTCGTAGAACGTTGTGAAGGGGTTGCACGGTACCCGGGTATTGCTGTTCCTCGTCACTCGTGGGGTCCACTCCCCTCAGCTCTGTTGGGGACTCACAATGGCCGTCGAGATGTCAGGAAATCCACTTCCGGGGCTGCAGGGACTTTGGACTCCAGCGGGAGTGGGAAAGTTTGCGACCTTTGATTTAAGTTTTTGGTGCCTGCCAAGCAGGGGAGTCACTCCTTGACTCCAAGGGAGATTCTTCAGTCTTCCAAATGTAGTGGAACGTCGAAGGTCCAGGATTCTTCTTGTAGAGCGTCGTCCAGGGATATCTGATTTGCAATGGCAAGGTTTCCCTATCTTGTACTAACGGAAAGGGAGGGACTAGCTCTATGACCACTCCTCTGGGAGGGTCAGGGGAGTGGGTGGTTACACCCACTTCCCTTTGTCCAGTTTCGCGCCAGAGCAGGGGCAGGTAGCCCCAGTTTGAGCTGGCATATGCACAGAGGAGCCTACTGCTCCCCCAGTGCAGGACTTCAAAGCACTTTAAGAGTGCACCCACCCAGCTCCAATACACTAAACCCCTGTCTGGAAGGTAGTGACTCCTCCCTGTGACAGGATGCCTATTGTTGGGCCTCCTCCACTGCGAGCTTCAGTCAGCAGCAGGAGGGCAGCCCAGTGTCTGTGCTGGTGGCATCCATTTTGTGATGCCAGGGCTCTTTTAGATTTCTACCGTGTTTCCACAGTAGGTACATGTCGTCCCCTCTAGAAGGGTGGGATCATACTCCCACACCAGTTACTAGTGTGGGGGTATGATTCCAAGTTGTTTGACACCAAACACGACATGTTTTGATGCAGTCATTCCAAAGTTAGTATTTACAGGTAGGTTATAATGCACTTAAGAGTATATGGTTTAACCGCATCCACAAACAGCCACAGAGAATAGACTCTGCCAGCTGCAGAGGGGCCCTGTTCATGCAGAGGCACCCCCTCACATTGTAAACCAAACACCCTGCCCTCAGGATTGATAGGGCCTGCCTTAGAGGTGACTGATAGGTTTATATGTGTGTGTATTGTGAGATATAGGGAACCTATACGTCACTGAGGAGTGCTAACACTACCTCACCCAGGCTGCAGTAGCAGGACTGTGGTGTCAGATTTAGTCTGCTTCCCAGGGGTGGCATAATACATGCCTCAGCCCCTGGTAGGCCTGTGAAGTACCTATGCCCTTGGTACCTAAGGTACCATATACTAGGGGCTCATAAGGTACCACAGTATCCAATCACTAGTGCATCTAATATACACTCCAAGTTGTTTAGAGAGAACAGTGAGACTGGGGCCCTGATTAGCAGGGACCCAGCCAGACTATAGCCAGAAACCAGTGTTAGCATCAGTAAAAAAGTGGGGGCAACATAAGTGCAGATCCTACTCTCCTACAAAAACCAATCTCAGTTTGTGGCTTCATCACCTCTAGGTTTTAAATCCCTGTACTGGCACTTGTTCTCTGTTTGCCTAGCCTGCACTTTAGATGCTGTTTAGGTGTTGAGTGTTGGAAGTATTTACTCATGCTGCCTGTGCTGTAACTATTCGAGTGGGTGGTGCACTTTTGCAGCCTGTGAGGTACCTCCTCTGTCTGAGAGGGAAGCTTGCTCTGCTCATACCAATGTATGGTGCGTTCATGCGGAGACTGGTGGGATGATGTGCACGAGGGGTAGAAGGTTACTCTGTTGCCACTTGTGCAGTAAATGTCGCATGTACCTTTGCTCTTAACTTCATGTAAGTAAGTTTACTATGTTTTCATTATGCTTATGTCATATGTTGAGAAAACTTGCACTAAACATGCAGTACTTGCATGTGAGGCAAAGTTGCATTGCATTTGCTCATGTGATCGATCCTATTTCTTCAGTCTTCTGTAACATTAGAACACGCACAATAAACATTTAGTATTTTACCCAAAAGGAAGGATGTTAACATTATCCAAACAAACTAACGTGTTAGCCTAGTCTGTTAAGCAGTGTATAGTATATTGAAAAATTATAAAACAGTGCCAGTAAGCCCATGATTGTGTGCACTTGTAATAGTGCAAACATTCTGAGGCCTGTTTGCCTGCATGATGTGGAGGTGTGATAGTAAAGTACTCTGTTGCTAAAGATTAAGGGATGCTGATGATGCTCCATGTAGTTAAGGTAGAGTACGGATGGTCGTTTCTGCTCTGGAGGGGTGAATGTTACCAGAAAGAAACAATTCAGGCAAGTTAACTCTCTGTGCTGATGTAAAGCCTGCATTGGTGGAAGGACAGTTTCAGAAATGAACCCAATTGTTTGAGAAATGGTGAGGCAGTGTTTGGGGGCAGGGATTGGTTTGTTTTCTAGCTGTGGCAGTAGCTTGAATTTATATCCATGTTGGAAATTCACTGTGGACATTTATATGAGCATCCCAACATTCAACTAGAGGTGACAATCCCTGTTGGGTGCAATTTAAAAAAAAGGTCAATATAAATAGCTCTGAGTGGACTCTCACCCTTTTCTGCATTGCCAAGGTTACCTTTTGCGGTGATCAAACCCTCTGGCCCTAAGGTTATCCCTGTTAGAATTGGAACAAGCATTGGCATAGCCAACAGGTCTCGCCTTTGGGACCTTATAAGTGTTTAGCCATGCAACAGTTGATGTTGTTGCACCCAGGATACTGTGCTGCATAACTAAATACTTATAAGGTCCCAAAAGCGAGACCTATTGGCTATGCCAATGCTTGTTTCTTTTGCCATCAGAATTCCATGGGAGGCCATGTATTTTCTTGCTCTCTCCTCCACTCCCCTATGTGCTGCTTCCTCTTCATATCCCTGACCTCCGCGATCTCCATGTTGGTCACCCACCCCCAAAGCTTCCAATGCTTCTGTCACCCATTCCGTCTCGCTCTGGCTTTTTTTAACCCTCCTCTCAGTGTGCCCTGTTGCTCGCTACCATCTTGAAACAGTAAAGCAAAATGGCATCATGTTACATGTGTGTGCATGCGTGGTGACGCACAGGTTTGCATACAGCATAAAACCCGGTCCGAATGCCAAAAAGGTCAGTTGTCGTAGATTAAGGGCTTGGATAGCCGACCAGGTTCTTGTTTTCCCTTGGAATTCTGGTATTTGGAGTCCTCTAATTAGCTTGATAACAGTAAAAGTACATATAGTCCTTTATACAAACAATCCCATACATTTTACAACTGATATACATAGCTGGTAAAGGGCCAATACTAACATATATTAAAAGGGCTACAGAGCCTATTGGAGAAAGAAAACACCACTTTATTGTAGAAGTACAGTGCATAGAAGAGGGCGGAACAAACCTATCAATGAAGGCGCTTAGGGGTGTGTGCAAAATTTGCATAATTACCTGCACTTACATGAAATGCAAATCCCTGTTTTCACAGTATATTTTAGCACAAATTGCGTCCTTGCATACATTTTTTGAGCAAGGATGCATTTAAACAAAGCACTGTGAACCGCCACTCAAGTTCTGTTGGTTGTGTGTGTGTAGTAAATTTTGTGATAACATTTTTATGGTGAATGGAGCATAAGTACGCAAAATGAAGTGCTGGCGTAATTTCTGGAATTTCACATAACAAGTGTAACTCGAAATTCTCAAAGTTACTTGATTTACACAGGAGTAATTTTAAATTTCGCCCAGGCTTAATCTTTACATTTTCTTGTAATATTTTGGAGGTATTTGTGTAGCACAGACTTGCCCCAAAGCAACAGCCAGTTCTAGAGGAAAGAGTTTTGTGAATCCTGAGAAAATTATATTTTGCCATATGGGCGTATCATTTCCCCTCATAAGAGTCCTTGTTTGAGTCACCCGCTTGCAATCTAGTACCCTCTTGTGGTTGCATGTTGTAGTGCAGAAAAGCAGTTGCCTTTCTTACTGAGTACTGCCCCACTGCTAGAACCAGCAGACACATGCAAGATAAAATTATAATATAACAATTAATAAAACTGCTTTATTGTCATTTTATTTTACCCTAGAGCCCCATTCGAGTCATGAGGGCGGGCCATCAGCAGCAGGAGGAGTGGTGGGCACGGGCCACTGAAGGGCACATGTCGGTTTGGCCGGCTGTCTTAGGACGGCCAAACCGACATGTGCACTTGGATATCCCCAGGCTATTGCTTGGAGATATCAGCAGGGCTCAGGAGCACAGACCCCCAGTCCCTGCTGGAGCATGGAACCAGCCCGTTCCACCCAATCCCTATGCTTGTCTCATGTTGGGTAATACCAGCATGAGAGTAGCGCCTGGATTGGCGCAGGGGAGTCTGGGAGCCTGTCTGAGCATCGTTGGAGCTGAAGAGGTGGCAAGGCAGCAGACGTCAAGCTGCAGGTAAGTTCTGGTTTTATTTTTTTTGTCCCCCCGCGCTACCCCACCGATTTCTCCTGTTAACGGCCGCCACTGAAATTAAACAAAAGAAATAAAAGTGGTACTAAAACAAGCTGGATGGCTTTACAAAGTGTCCACATAGAAACTTTGAAAATGTGGCGACAAGAGAAACAGTGGGTGTGAAAGCGCTTAAATAAAACCCTGACAAAAACCAGATGACATAAGACATACAACTTAAAGTTTACTTCATCGGTGGAAAGCCTAGACAGGCACTAAACGATATTATTCAAGGGCTTTTTTCAATTGGCCAAACAATATTTTATTATGTTTTTGTATAGCGCACGTTCTCCAAACACTTGGCCTCTTGGCACTAAGGTGTTGATTCTTGAGATTGCTCTCTGTAATGTGTACGGCTATTCGACATAGGTTCAAAGAAGAGTGGTGTGTGTAAGAGGAAATAACATATCACAAATGCCCCTCCTTCGTTTGTGTGTCCAACTGACACCCCACCCGGCTTCCTTCCTGCTCCTCTTATTAACAGTGGGACTTTTAAACAACCCATGTGTGCTATAAGCACTAAATTAATACTTAGGGAGCTCTCAAACTTCCCAACGACTGCAATGATTTTTAACTAATTGTGCAATAAATAAATAAATCTATCTACCTCAAACTTCCCAGGTGCACGCACCTTTAGATCAGCTAGAATCCCTCCAATTAGATTTACGAGATTAATCCATGCCAATAGGATGCCTTGTTTCTCGACTTGTGATTTCAGCTAGAAAAAAAATGTGTTGCATTATGGGAGTTGTAGTGTTGGCTCCGGTCAATTTTACTGTTTGGACTACCACAACTAAATAGTAACCATGTATAAGAGAAAAACTCCGGTTATGAAAAGTTGTATCTCGATAGATAAAATAGAGCCATCTTGCAAAACTAAACACCAAGGACTTCCTCAAAGTGAAAATAACATGTCACAAATGCCCCTCCTTCGTTTGTGGGTCCAACTGACACCCCACCCGGCTTTATTCCTACTCCTCTTATAAACAGTGGGACTTTTAAACAGCCCAGTGCACTATAAGCACTAAATTAATACTTAGAGAGCTCTCAAACTTCCCAGGTGCCTGCATGAGTAACGTGGCCACCAAGTTTCCATGGTCCACGTCGCATGAGTAGCTCCAGGCCAGGTTTTTCTTAGATTTCTGGAACTTACATCCCTGGTTTCATAGTGGACTAAACAAGATTACAAGTCTCAGAATTCTAAAAAACAAACCTGTGTTCTAGATCTTGTAGTCCTGGTTTTATAATGGACTAAACAAGACTGCAAGTTACAGAATAAAAAATAAAAAAAAAGAAATCTGGAACTTGTAGTTCTGGTTTTAAAATGGAATAAACACGACTAAAAGTCCCAGAATTCAAAGAAAAACCTGAGTTCTGGAACTTTTAGTCCTGGTTTCCTAATGCACTAAGCATGATTTCAAGTCATAGAACGCAAAGGAAAAAATGGAGCTCTGGATCTATTAGTCCTGGTTTCATACTGGACTAAGAAAGAGCACAAGCCACAGAATTCAAAGGAAAACACCTGGACTGGGGAGCTAGTCATGCGTGGTCCAGGGAAACGCGGCAGGGCTGGAGTAGTTCATCCAGTCCTGCATGCTGGTAATTGTAAACTTAAGTTGAGAATGACATATAAAATGACAGACTAGAAAGAAAAACGTGACAGTACTCCGCAGAAGATGTAAAAAATATATCAAATATTATATTTGTGTCCTTTCAGTAAGTACAGAGCATCAGTATCGCAAGTTTCTAATTGTATACTACATTGGATAAATACTCGCAAAAAGTACAACAGGTTATCAGGTGGTTCCATGCACACAAGGTCACAATGCTCCAGCCATGGACTATGCTTTTACAGAGCACTGTTTTCAGTAGTGCTAGTTCAATTGGATCTACTGAAGTGAACAAGGACTACACCTCCCAGAATGCAATAGGTTATTAAATGAATGCCCAGACCAGGACCACTCAGCCCTAGGTGATATGAAGTGATTAAAAATACTTCCATAAATACATGTGACTGTCAGAAAGATTCAATTACCTTAATGGGTAGTGCTTTAATTGGCTTAATAGGTAGAGCAGCAGCACTTAATAAAAGGGTGGGAAAGGAACCTCCAATCAGACGAAAGTGACAATTCGCAACTTCAGCAACCCCTTTAGAAGAACACATTATGCACTTCCAGTTGCACTGCAGTCGCTTTTAAAGGGACAGTGACTGGTCTTCCTGGTGTCAGGTGCTTTGAGAAAAAGCTGTAGTCTTATCTAGAATTGTCCCATTGTATCTACAACTTGTTCTTCAGTTTACAAATCAGTGCATTCTGGGAAGTGTAGCGCTGATTCTTTTCAATTGTTCAGGCTAGCACATTTGAAAATGTTTAATTTGCAAAAGGAATGCCAAGCCTGGAAACATGCAGTCCTGCTGAATTTTGTGGAACCCTAGATAACTGATCAAATCACATGGAGTCAATAGCAAAATTATAATTTAATGTAGGGGTAGCTGCTAAAACAAGGTACTTTTAAGCTCTAGTTTGTGCAGTACATCATCCCACATATGGGCCGTTGGCATTAGACTGGTGGACACCATGCTGTGTGTCCTCTGGAGGCTACACCTCAAGGAGGACACCATTTCAACTAGGCCTCAGTCATTCCCAGGTCCATCAGGCTGAGATCTTCCTCACATGAGGCAGCAACCCCCTGTGGGAGTGTCACAGTTTCAAGCGCTCTACCGTGGAGCTTTTCTTCCACTATCAACATGTATATGAAAGGGACTCTAGACTCTCCACGCCACTCATGGAAAGCATGGCCAATCATAACCCAGGTTTGATTGGCCAATGGGTACTGCCTGGGCTCTAGAAACATTGGGAGTTTTGCCAGTGGCCCTCTGAGTCTAGGTTATCAAGTAGTTAAGAAGTAAGGGTGGAATTCGATGAGCCAACTTTGTCATGATCCATCTTTAGGCCTTCTTCAGTGGCTGGATACGTTGCTGGGTTTCATTTGCCTCAGCTTGTTGAAGTGCTTCCTCATGATGCTCTGGAAGAGGTTCCTGGAAGGCTTTCTTGGGTTGATCTTCGGCAGGGAGTTGCTCCGCTGTTTGAACCTGTCGATGGAAGTGGCGTTGGGAGTCTTCTCCAGCGGGAAGCTGTTCTCGAGGGGACTGGAACTTCGCCTCGAGCACGGGGACCGTGATGGGCGACTTCGGGATAGTTCCAGATCTTTGATACTCTTGGATGAGGTCTTGATGCCAGAGTCCTCGGTTTGTACATCCTCCCTAGGTGACTCTGGAGCATTTGCATCTGCGGGAAGTGACATTTCAGGTGTCGCGCAGCGCCGCGTTGTTGTGATAGGCCTTTTATGCACTTGGTGGCCGTTGCACCTCTTGCTTGAGCAACATTTTGGAGAAGCTAAGTCTTGGTGAAAGAATACGGACTCCTCGTGGGTGACTTGTGGGCTTTCGCCCAGAGTGACAAAGCCGTAGGGTGTGGTGATCTTGGCCAGGTGGGGCAACGACAGGGCCGACCTGGCCACCGGGTCCACAATGTCCTCCAGGACCTGGGCCACCTCAGCCGTGCAAGAGATGGATCCCCGGCTATGCTTCCCCGTGGGGTCAGAGTGGCTCCTCCGCGCCTGGCGGTCCAGCTGCCCATTGTCTAAGCTGTGCCACTTGTGGGACCTCCAGGACACGGCCTTCGTCTGGGTGAAGTGTCGCTGGTTTTCCTGGATGTCCAAGGATGGGATAGTGAACGCGGGGATGCGGCCTGGAGTCACCACTAAGCTGAAGGCATCTTTGGCGCTTTTGCTGGGCAGCGGACTCCTTCCGATCTTGGTGGGCGCCCAGGCGCACATCTCCAAGGAAGCCAGGTACGGTTGCTCCTGCTCTCGTCAGAAGCCGCGGAGTCTGTCCCTGTGTCTGCACCTTACGCTCTTGACACGGTCTTATATAGGCCAAGGGGCGCCCTGGTCGCTCCCCCCGCGTGACGCGCGCGGTGACTGCTCATCCGACCTGGGCGCACTGACGCGCTCTGAGGACCGGAGGTGAGCGCGTGGGAGACTCATCCCCATGTCTGATTGGCGTCGTGAGGAGAGGCCTCTTCACCAGATGCGGCTCGGGCCTGGCTTTTGCGGACGGAATGTGAGCCGGGGCAGCAGACACTGGGGGCTCCCGGTGAGGGAGCGCGTGGCAGGGCCCGAGGGCGCGCTGGGTATAAGAGGGCCGGTGACTGGTGCGGCCTCACTGCAGGGGGCTCTGCGTCACGGAGGGCCCGTGACAGTCACGCTCTGGGTCAAAACGTCACCGGTTCAGTGGCGCTGCAACGTGGGGTGTCGGAGAGCTGCAGCACCCCCATAAAAGAGTTTAGATGACGAATAAGCGTTAAAAGGACCCTTCAAATGGGTTTCTCCAGCCAGCATTTAATTTTTTTTTTTTTTAAATAAACGTGTCAAATATCTCCTAGGCCTTTGCTTAGTTGGCGATATGTCCTATCTCCCCTTTCTCCCAAAAGACTAAATTGTTCTTATCACCCCCTCTCTTATCCCCAAGTTCAAAGCCACTGGAATGAAGTGATTCCGCGGCTGCAGTATTTTCTGCATAATAAGGAGTTTGACACATTTGCTTCGTAATCCGCCATCCGCTGCATAATTTGCAGATTTTACTCCAAAAATATTTATTTCTTGCTCATATGGATCAGAGATTACTAAAACACTGCGACGCATGTTGCCACACGGTGAAAGGCGCCTCACAAATGTTGACTGGTCAGCTTTTAATTGTCTATTTCTGTATTATTGAGTGTGAAACTCTTACTAATGGGGCAGAACATTTGTTGCGACAGCGTGAACGTGTTTAAAGAAGCTAAAATTATGCAGTAATGCTGTTACAAAATGAGCAGCTGTACGCCATACAATTTGCCTTTTCTCACTGTTTAATTTAGTCAACCCTGCCACATAATTTGACCTTCCCCTGTCGCATAATTCCAGTGACCCTGCCCAAGGTTCATCGTTCTTTATCCGTGCTTTATTTTGCTACATTGCACATTTTGTGTTTCGCGCTCTTTTGTTGTACTGTTTTCATGACTTTTTCTTTCATTGGTTTTCTTTTCTCTCTACCTTTAACTCTGCCATTTTTTCTTTCATTGTTGTGTTCTTTCTTTTTCCTTCCTTCCATTCTTCTTTCGCATTTTATATATTTCTTTATTGTCAATATTCACTTCAGTATTTTGTTTTTAAAGTTTCGATGTTTGTTCTCTTCCTGTGCTGTTCAAGTTCTCCTTATTGCCATGTTTGTGTCTCGTGTTTTATTTCGTTACCTCTTTCTGTCACTTTTGTTAGTTCTTTAATTTTTTTACTTTGATGATATGTATATTCCTATTTATATGTTTCTTTTCTAATAAGCTTTCTTTCTTTCTTCCTCCCATTCACTGTAATTTAACAGTTCTTCATCTACATTTTCATATATTGTCTTGTCTTCTTTGTGTGTTTATGTGCTTCTTTTGTCTAAAGTTTGCCCTTTTTAAACGTTGTCTCACCGTCATTATTTTATTTTTTCATCTCAGTATCTCTCTTCACCTTTCCTTTGTAGCCTTTTCTCATGTTCTCCTCATTTTGATGTTAACATGGCCCTCTCCTCCTCCCTGACCAGGCTTCTGGCAGTTCACTTTAAACCTTCGTGTGTTTCCACGGTCAGAGAATAATCCTTTTAACATGATTCAGTTATGGTTTTAGTGTGCCATCTGCTTTCTCACCGTTGACAGTGTTGAGGCCACTACTGCCATGACGTGCTCACTGCCGCATCGACAAACACCTTCTCTTTTTCTTAAACCTGAAGAACGGCCTAATTTTTCTTGATAATAACTTGTAATTATGGGCCAGATGTAGGTAGACAATTTGCGATCGCAAACACAGAAATTAGCAGAATGTAGATACAGAAAAAGCAATTTGCAAAATAAAGAATTGCTAAAATTAAAGGAAAACAGTTAGCGATTCCTTATTTAGCGAATATGCCACACCGACTCCCTAATTTGCGAATCGCTAAATAAGGAATCGCTAAACAAAATCGCAAATCAATGTACCAAAAATCACAAATAGCGAATTTTTGAAAAATCCCTATTTAGGAGTCGCAAATTAACACTGACTCAAAGCAGGAGGTAAACAGGTGCACAGCATATAAACAGCCCCAGAATGCATCTGTGTGAACACAATGGCGGCCCTCTATGTCATTGCAAGGCGGATGCAAGCAGCAGCACAGAGGATCTGGAGACGACAAGTACGCGTATACAGAGTGCGCATCACACTATTCCAACTCACGGAGGCAGAAATCCATGAGAGGTACAGGCTGCACCCCACCACCATCCTTGGCCCGATACGTAATCTGCACCCAATCCTGGAGCACCAGACACCAAGGGCGCACGCAATACCACCACATGTACAGGTCCTCTGTTGCCTGCACCTACTTGCATCAGGTAGTTACCAGGGGGTCATAGCTGTGGCTGGTGGTGTCTCTCAAAGTTGCCTGTCACGCTTTTTCAACACATTCCTGGATGCCATGATGCAAAGAATGCACCACTATATCCGGTTCCCCAGCACACAGATCTGTGTGAACTGCAGAAGACAAAGATGGATTTTTATCAGAAGGCCCAGTTCCCACATGTTATAGGATGCATCAATGGGACACATATTCCAATCTGCCCCCCCTCCACTACTGAGTACATATATCGGAACCGTAAATCAACACATTCAATCAACGTACAGGTAATTTGTGATGCGTCTCACATCATCACCAATATCGTTGCGAAATTTCCTGGGAGCACGCATGACTCCTACATTTTTAGGAACAGTGGGATCTATACACGCCTGGCTGGGGGTGAATTCGGAGAAGGATACTTGCTAGGTAAATCAATGTGACACACCCTGATGTATACCTTGGATGTATCTGTTGCTGACTGTGAATAATGTTTGTTCCTTTACCACTTAGGTAATAGCGCATATGCGCTGCAGGCATTTATCCTGACTCCATACCTCAACCCATCTACACCAAGTGAGAGGAGATATAATGTGGCCCATAAATCAACGTGAAGTGTGGTGGATCGTACTTTTGGACTCCTGAGAAGCAGGTTCCGCTGCCTCCACAAAAGTGGAGGTGCACGGCAGTACCGCCCTCTGATATGCTGCAAAATAATAGCAACATGTGCCATTCTATATAACCTGGCTACAAAGAAGGGAACCTCCGTGGAACTCACTGAATCAGAGGATGAGGAATGTCCACAGCCACTGCACCGCGCAGCAGGTCACGCAACAGCACCAGATGGGAGACACAGACGGACTGAGATTACACGCAACTATTTCTGAGTGAGTAATGAGACAAAGCGAGTAATTGCAAGTGTGTAACAGTGTTTTATTGACCTTACAACAGGCAATAGTAATGCACACCGCCGCACCATATTGGCCTCTCAGTGCCTCAACAATCCTAGCATGGCATTGATAGACTGCATGTTCATTGTCATCCCTCATCATTCAGTCACATGGGTTACTTTACCCATCTCCCAATGTCAGCTGCAGCATGTTTTCATTTTCCCCGGCCACGCACAGCACTGCTCCGCTCACATTCCGCACTGCCCTCCCAAGAGGACTGTCCTGCGGCTGAACCTTGCCTTGCACTGCGCCTCCTAGACTCTGTAATTGGTGGAGTGATGCTGCTGTGGCTTGTTACCTCCTCACTTTCACCACCATCCCCAGACCCTGTGGCAGCGATGTGTGTTGTCTGGAGCACTTCCAACGCAGTGGTGACAGTAACTAAACCCCTTGTGATGTCCCGGCTGCAGTGGGCCATCTCCAACTGCATGGCCACTGAGCGTCTGCTAAGGACAGCAGTGGCATTGCATAGGCGGTTCACCGCCTTTGTATACCCTTCCATGCGCTGTTTGTCCCTGCGCCGTGCCCCCCTCTCCATGTCTATTTTGCTGCACAACAGCATTACAGCATCGGCCATGTCCCGCATGCCCTCAGCAACAGTGTTATTTAGGGCATTTATGCCCTCCTTCATGTCCCTCATGTGTCTGTTCATGTCCACCGTCTGGTGTTGCATTGACTGCATTGTTTTGCCTTGCAGCCTCTGCACCTTCAACATGTTTCACTCCAGTCCTGCAAATACACTGGACCCTTCACCGTGTGCATCTTGACTGTGTGCCCTAGGTCTGCGTCGTCGGGCACTTGTGTAGCAACGCTCCATGGGTGTCTGTGTCTCTGGAGTCTGTTCTGCCTCTTCCTGCATGGTCTCTGGGGCTCCCGTGCTCTCATCCTCTGACCCCTCCATCTCCTGAAGGCTGACCACTGTGTACCTCCTGGATTTCGTTGGAGGTGGTGGTGGTGGGACATCTGGGGCTGGCAGGGTCTCCTCATCCTGATTGTCTTGTCCCATAGGTGGCTCTTCTGACTCCCTTGCAGCAGTCTGGGGTGTATCTTCTTCGCCTGTGGGTACAGATTGTCAATTTACTGACTTGCCTTGCAGCATTTGTGTTTCATTAAATTACATGAATGCCATTGTAACTAACAGTCCCCAGCTTGATTATTTACTGATGTGGCTCACATGCACTTGGGTTAATTGGACTCACTGGTATGCTATATGTCAATTAGGACTACATCTCCCAAGATGCATTGCTGGTTGCCAGCAAATCATGGACTGGAGTGGGATTCATACTTGCTCATTGGGGACTGGGAAATGAGGAATGGGTTGGGGGGGGGGGACACACATCATGCTGTGCATGCATCTTACCTTGTCTGTTGCTTCCTCTGGCTGAGCTGTCCGCGTCTCCAATGCCAATGATGGCATCAGACTGGAGGGTGGACTCCACCATTTCTTCCAGGGGTGTTGGTTCTGGCACAGTGGACGTTCCGCCATCTGTCTGTTTCGCTTGTTTGAGCCTCTCAGCCACCCTCTCCTTGGCACGTTTGCGGAGGTCATACCAGCGCTTCTTTAGCTCATCAATGGTGCGCTGGGTGACACCAATGCCATTGATTTTTTGATGGATTTGTAGCCATATCTTCATTTTGGTGGATTCAGGAACATGCAGGGATTTCTTCCCAAACAGGTGGTCGTGGGTCTTTGTCACCTCCTCACTTAAAACCTCCAACTCCTTCTCACTAACTTTGTGTTTCCTCTTCCTTTCTACCTGCTCCTTTCCCTTCTCCTGTGTGACCATTGTTGGATTTGGTGTCTGCTTGGTGATGCAGTACTCTTATAGTTGAACCAGAAGTTGTTAAAAAGGAAAACAGGCAAAACCGAAATCCTGAATGTTGCCATGCATTTTCCCAACACCTCAGATGTGAATTAGTGGCCCACAAAATTAGGCTCTCTTCATGCCCGAGGGCTGGACGTGTGCAACTCAGGGTTTTGTTCTGACCATGCCTTGACATTCTCTCTTTCAATCAACAAAATATCCTCTTACGTCTTCCAGCTACGTCTCTTGCACAAGACTATTCCCTTCCTTTGCCACTCAGATCGACAATCGGCTGTCCAAATAGTCATTATTTTAAAGCTAGACTATTGTAACTCTCTCTTCCTCAGTCTCCCTGCTTTCGGGCTCAACCATAGTCTTCTTCAAATCCGACATGTTTCGGTACACCTAATTGTCAACCTTCCTGATAAGTTTACATTTCTTCTAATAAGCCACCATCCCTGGATTGGCTCTGGGTCCCGAAACACATTATGTTCAAATCTCTGTTCATAGTCTAACGGGCTTTCCACAGACTGTAGGCTTTATCCTCAAACCAAACTTATCCACTAACGCCATTCTATGTTCTGCTTCACTCTGACCTCTATTCATTCCCCAAATTTATCACTTTCCTACGGGAGGTCACACATTCTTTTACCTAGCCGCCAAGATCTGGAACTCTCTTCCTCTTTCAATCCGCCTCACTGATGATCATCTCTCATTTCTCACAGCTCTCAAAACTCTACTCTTTAAATCCAACACCTCATAATGCCAGGATACTCTGCTGGGTGAGAATTATGCTTTGTAAATAGCATAACCATCACTATAATTAATAACCAGTTAGTCTAAAACGTACCTTCCAACATCATATTATCACTCTATGTTCTGCCAAGCCTCTCTATGGACCAGAAGGCCTTCAGTGAAGTGTTCCGACAGACATTACGCCTACCAGCAAACAGTTTCTCCCTTTACCCCTCCCAAATTGTGAAGAGTTTATATGCTTATTCGCTTAGAACCCCATGCTTGCTACACCATCTTAAAACTATGCTTTCTTTTGGATCACTTAGGAAGCGCAGAGGCATTAGTTCTTGTTGCTCAGAAGATCATCTTGCAGAAGAAGCATTAGCTAGTAGTCAAAAGGGGTGGGCGGAATGTTTCAATCCGCCCGCGGAATTGGTGGAATTTTGACCACTCCACGTAACTCTTTAACGCAGACTTCTTGCCAAATTCTGCCAATTGCTGAATGGCGAAATTAGTCTTCTGTGAGGTTCCAGAATATGCGAGCAAGATTTGACATCCCCTCGCACAATTTTCTAATGTGTGCGATCACATGCGTTCACGAGTGGTTGCGGTCAGAGGGCTAACGTTCGAGTAGATTTGCTGCTGACTGAGTATATTTACTACTTGAGTGACAGCAAAATCAACTCGAATGGCCCAGAGTTCTTGCGCAAAGCATGATCCCAATCGCGCTGATTTTCAGTGCTGCTTGTGCTACCGGAGCTAAATTGCAGTGCAAGAGGCATATTTTCTGCCCGATGGCAGAATTATGCACAATTTCGCTGACTTTTTCTGTAACTCTGAGCATTCTGCCCACTTCTAGACTGCCATAGCTAACATATGGCAAGAAAATGGAAAATGTTTTCTTTAGCTGAAACAGAGTAGAACAGGAGACATGGTAATTTTGCACACACAAAAACATAAAGCAAGAACACTCACAAAGCCTCATTTTTAGGCCAAGTGCGCCTACGCTAAGTAAATACATGTTATACACCGCTGAGAGAACGTATACAGATTACGTTAATATGTATTGTCTGATAATGCATACTAACAGTTTCTACACATATAGAAGAACCTGTGATAGGCTGAGATTAATTCAAGCATTAATTCAAGGGACCTGCCGCTCCTCCATGGGACACCCCTGCGGAAGAAGGGGCGGGGAGCCACCCTTCGGCGGCGGTGAAAAAGACACCACGCGGCGACTAGTCTCCGGGGAGGACGACACCAAAATGCAGCCTGCCTCCGGAGAAGAAGGAGCGTCCGAAGACGAATCTGCCATACGACCCCTCTGCGGAGCCGTGGAGTCCGCCGCTTGAGACAGGGCACAGGCGCAATCCGGCGTCGACAGGCAAGGGACCTCCAAGTCACCCCGCACCGGTGATCGGAGCGGGGGCTGGAGTAGAGCCGGAGCCGCACCGACCCCGGAGCGGCGCCGGCCCGACCACCTGCGTGGGGGAACGGGATGGGCCCCGGGAGGGGCTCGAAGCCCTCCGCCGGCCGCGGCCCAGAAGGAGGCGAAGGTCGCCCGGCAACCCCTGTGATGGCGCCAGGGACGATACAAACTCCGACTCGCCCTCCAACGAGGCAGCCGCCTGCGAGGAGGAACGAGAGGGGCCCGGAGAACGGCGAGGGGTCTGCCCTCGATCTCGACCCGGAGCAGGACGAGGAGGGGCCACTGACCCCTGTGGCTCCGCACGGTCCAGCTGCTGCCGGCGCCGTTGCGGCATCACCTCGGCCTTAGACAGGACCACCCTGCCAAGGGACCGAGAGGGGCTCGGGGATGCGACCTGAGCCCCGGCGACCTCCCGCTACACCACAGGGACCCCCGCGGGGGTTTGCAGCGAGGCAGAGACGCCGCACCCCAACAGCACCACATCCTCCAAGCCTGGATCCGACCCAGTCGGTGCTGGGGCCGGAGCGGCCGGCGGCGCCGCGGAGGGCCCTGGGCGAGGCGAGGGATCTGCCGATGCTCGAGGAGGCGACGCCAGCGAGCCCTGCAAAGCCGCCGCGTAAGTCTCCATCTGGACTCTCAACGCCCCAACACGGGAAACGGTGGATAGGACGATACGCGGGGACACATCACCCGCGGAGAGTCCACGCCCCCGGTAGGCCGAGAACCAGCCCCCGGGGACGAACTGTGACACTTACCCACCGTGGAGCGACGCTCACGTGACATCGGAGAAAGGCGAGGACGACGACCGGACCTGAAGCCGTCCGCCGAAGCAGACCGAGGGGAGGACGTTGACCTGGAGAGACTCACTGAGAGAAGTTTCATCCTTCTCACGTGATCCTCCCCCAAACACCACATGCAAATGAGGTGAGGGTCTGTTGCCGACATAAGAGACCACAAAACGTGCAAGTTTTAAATCCCGAAGGCATTCGCACACTGCTCCCACCAAAAAAGGGTGGAAGAAAGGGGGCCTGAAACAGGCCCGCAGCAAGGAACGGATCCGCGTTGCACGTGGAAAAGGAAAAAACTGATGTAGATGCGCCGGGGCGGGTCTTATGTGACCTCGCTGACGTCACATACGCGGACGACGCCTGGGTGGAGTCGTGTGATGTCGTCCCGCCCCCAGTGCGCAGGGATGCTGTGGCAAAAGTTTCCGGATCCAGTCTCACGCCTAGGGATAATTCTACGTGAAGGAATCTGTGGCTAGTAGTCTCTATCAGATTTCACTGACTTTTTCTGTAACCCTGCGCATTCTGCCCACTTCTAGACTGCCATAGCTAACATATGGCAAGAAAATGGAAAATGTTTTCTTTAGCTGAAACAGAGTAGAACAGGAGACATGGTAATTTTGCACACACAAAAAAATAAAGCGAGAACACTCACAAAGCCTCATTTTTAGGTCAAGTGCGCCTACGCTAAGTAAATACAAGTTATACACCACTGAGAGAACGTATACAGATTACGTTAATATGCGTTGTCTGATAATGCATACTAACAGTTTCTACACATATAGAATACTAACAGTTTCTACACATATAGAAGAACCTGTGATAGGCTGAGATTAATTCAAGCATTTCACAAATCAATTAGTTGTTTTTCTGAATGAGATGCCTTAAATGTGACGGGATACCCAGCAGCGTGTCCCCCCCATTTCCCCTTTGTTCCAGCTATACCTCCCTGATGAGGCTTATGTCGGCCAAACCTGGACCAGGGTTGCTTGGCTTCCCATCTGGAGGGGATTGGCTTGGCAGTTCAGATAGGCTGTTCCTATTGGAGCATGACCAATACTGATTTGCATATAGATGCACTCTGTCTAGAATGGCTCAGTGGGCAAAAAACATAAAGAACTGAAAAGTCTCATGTGTATTTCCATTGGCTGAGATTAATTCAAGGATTTCACTAATCACCTTTTTGCCCTTGCACGATTTATCCAGCCTCCTGAAAATGATGCATGATGCTTTCCGAATCAGAATATGTCAGTCCTTCTCTGATAAAAGGTCCTAGATGGCCACACATTCCTAATATGCCTTTCTGTTCAAAGTCTGCATGAAGCCCTCATACTGCTAGCAAACAGAATGAAGAGCCGCCACTTGACAAGGCAGCATTGTGGCCTCCCAATACTTGACGGCCATATCTGCACCGCTGAAAAGGTTCCATTATACCTCATCATTTGTGGCAGGCCCTGACGAGGTTGATGCTTCCAGAGTTAGGCCGCCCTTCCGCTCTCAAACAGATAACCACCATAACCATTCAATCGATGAACAATCGAGTTACTTTTTATATACGCTGAGGATGTGGGCAGACGCAGGTGGAAAAGCAGTGCTTGCGCCCTATTCAGTAGCACTGAATGGCTACTTTGGTACAGTTTTTGTCTATGCCTTTTCTTTGTGGATAGTGCCTTGTCTTCTTGTCTCCCCACTCACTGCCACAAGTTGTAAAAGAATGTATATTCTTTTAAAACTATAGCCTCTTGAATAGAGAGAGGATGAAAGCAGGAGTGGATATAGCTCTCAAACTTTCTAATTTCTAATGTTAGGCGACCGCATAAAAATGCTACTCCAAGCTAAACCATCTTTGGCAATCCCAGTAGGTCTGACTTATAACTCTAAATGCAGGACAGACTTATTGGCTTTGGCAATGCATGTCCGTGCTGTAGGCTGCGACTACTGGCCAAGGCCTGCTTACAGTCATTTTCACTAAGTGTTTTGGTTCAGACTAGAAAGCTCATCTGTGGAAGGTGTGAAAGTGCTTCTGGTAGTGTGTGTCTTCTACTGTGAAGTGTAAGGGATTGCTGCCAGTGAAGCTAGACGATATGTAACGGGTGTAAGAATCCTCCCTGTAGAATGTGACATACTCAGTCATGCGTGTGAGAGTACTTTGAGTAGTCTGTGACTGCTAGACTGCCGGGGTTGTGCAAGTGCTGTCAGCATTTATTTTTTATCAATTTTTTGGGGATATTTGCAATTGATCAATACAAGATTATCAAAATGCAACCCAATTATGAAGCATACCACTACTAGAGTGGGTGAGGGTCGATAAAAACAGCAATTAAGATTGTTTATCTATCACAAGGAGGAGGAAACACTACCTAGCATCTCGTAGATCCGTGCAAGGGGACATTTGGTGAAAATATGTCAGTAGGACATCTGTAAAGATTGGACTACACGAGCAAGCCTTTGAATAAATTGTTGTACAACTACACAAGGATAGCCCTCTAGGATTCCCACTTCTACATTCAGGTTCACACTTCTGGGATGGAGGGAGCGGAGGGGAGGGTTAATCCCAGCTGAATCACTGGAGACCTCAGCAGCCTACTTTGAATTACACAGTGCAAAGGTGAGTGAGTAGCATTTTAAGTGTGACACCCTACAGTGCAGATTTCTCTGCCCAGACACCCACCTATGCGTAAATCATGTATGTGCCATTTTTCATAAATTATGCACATAATATGTAGAAACATCACTTGATTTTTCTTTTGCCAAATGTTTGAGCCAGGTATCATTTTTCTCTAGAACTCCACCCAAATCTAAGTCGCGCTACGTTAGTAGATCTGGCTTCACATGAAATCTGTTTTTCTGCTTGGAAACCCCGGATTTTTGCCTTTTGCTGGACCCTATATTTTTGACTGCTTTAGAACCCAATGCACTTCACCCCTTCCTACCAGTAGTAAAGTGCCTGCGCTGCTCCTTTACATTGAGTTGGCATATTTA
The DNA here is from genome assembly GCF_964204655.1 of Triturus cristatus. Classification (NCBI taxonomy): domain Eukaryota; kingdom Metazoa; phylum Chordata; class Amphibia; order Caudata; family Salamandridae; genus Triturus; species Triturus cristatus. The sequence continues at coordinate 64,500,909 of NC_140595.1, forward strand.
ATTTGGATACAAGTCCTATTATATGGTAAAGTGTACCTAGGGCCTGTACTTCATACCCCTTTTGCATACTTTAACAGTGGTTTGGCGCTAGATGATGTAAACCCAGTTTGCAGTACACTCACGTCTGCTTTTCAGTCCAGATAACTTTTGCCTGAAACTATTGATCAAGGCTGCTGTTTGCATTGCTCTGCTGCGGGTGAAGGCTGGCCGAAAACTATAGTAAATCAAAGCCGATGTTAACTGCACCAGAAAGTGTGTGTTGAATTCTGCTACCAATTTTGAAGAGTAAAGTCACCTTTCCAAAGAGATATCACAGAGCATTGGCAGTGCTTAATTTGAGCCGGTGGTTTCCGGTGCTCGGCACCGACACTTAAATATCACCACTGGAGCTTGACAGTCTGTCACAAGGTGGCGCTACATGCCGCCCAAGTCATCTTATAGCTTTGGGGGCCTGAAATAGTCCGAACTGTCACACTTATAGGAGTGCGATGGGTAGTAGTTGTGTTGTTTCTATCATTGGCAGGATAGCAGTAACAATGTGTGGTGCAAGCTGCAGTGGCCTCCTGACGAGCGCCCTGGCACATATATATATATATTTTTTTAAACAAATGAAGCACTGGTATAAGGTGAAGAAGAGGTCGAATTTTTCATTTTGTACAATTTCATGTCGGCCATGTTGTTTTCATGGCTCCTGCGATTCTCAGATGTTTTTTCGCCTTCAGCTCAGTGTGTTTACTTCTAACAAGCCCTTGCTGTATATGAAAGGCCATTAATGAAAGCGAGGCCAGCACGGAGAAGGAGCGGGTCAGGGGTGAGAGCTCGGGAGGGATTTGCTAATGAGCTTCGAACCCTCCGGGCAGCCGGACCCGGCACTTCTGCACGCCCCGAGAGGCTCTGCTGCTCGTCTCTCTGCATCCCTCCAGCGCAAGATTGGAAAGAAGTGGATTTTAACACCAGGAAAGACCTTGTTGACATTTCACGAGAAACTTCAGGGTGGTAAAAAAAATCAATGTATGCAATTATGGAGCCGCTGCAAGGAATACGCTCGTTCCTGGAGGTGAATTGTTTTCATTTCATTCTGAAGGCAGCAAGGAACGGGTCCAATCAAAGGCCGGTGTCGGGGCGGCGAAGGAGCACGCGGGGCCGAACATTGATCCGCCCAGGACTAGAGGCAAAGAGAGGAACTAGTGCCCCTGAGAGGCCTTTAGGGAGGCCCTGGACCAGTGGAGCAGCCAGAAAATGTAAATATCCCCTCCTGAAACATAGGTCTAATCACACCAAGCAAGTGAAATTAGTATCTATCCATCTATCTATCTATCTATCTATCTATCTATCTATCTATCTATCTATCTATCTATCTATCTATCTATCTATCTATCTATCTATCTATCTATCTATCTATCTATCTATCTATCTATCTATCTATCTATCTATCTATCTATCTATCTATCTATCTATCTATCTATCTATCTATCTATCTATCTATCTATCTATCTATCTATCTATCTATCTATCTATCTATCTGTCTGTCTGTCTGTCTGTCTGTCTGTCTGTCTGTCTGTCTGTCTGTCTGTCTGTCTGTCTGTCTGTCTGTCTGTCTGTCTGTCCCTTCACCTTCTCATCAATCCCCCTTTCACTCTTCCACATATACATCCATCCCTTGTATCCATCCATCTATTCATCCATCCAGTTCCCATCTGTCTATTCTCCATCCCTTCATCCTTTTGCATAGCGATCCTTTCCACTCATCAATTCATCCTTTCGCCTTTCCATCTATCCACCCCACACCCTTCCATCCATTCGTTCTTTCACCCTTCCATCTTAGCTTTCATCCCCGCCTTCTTCCAACCAGGGTGGCATTCGTTCCGTGCGCCCCTACTTTAGCAACCAACCGACCCATTTATTCAGGTTCAATTGTGTGCTGTGGTAGGGACGACATTCTGGCTAAAGTCTAAATCAGCAGTGTATACAGTAATGAGCGCTTTAACATGTTTCTGCAGCACAGGCAATAAACCAGTGCTTGTAACTTGAGAATTGGCAGTAATGATGACTAATATTCATGCAGGTGTGTTCCTGCCAGGGTTGTGTCTTCTCCTTGTGTTTTCATCCCTGCTCCAGCATCATTCTGTCCCCTCCAGTCTGTCGCTGGGTTTGTTCTTGTATCACCTGCTCTGGTTCCTCTCTGTGTCCGTTTCTCCCTGACCCCTCCCTCTTCCTGTCCTCATTGATGCCCCTCCCCTTTATCTCTCTTTGCCTCTTCATGTCAACTTGTCACTCTGTCAGTATACCCCTCTGGCATCAGATCTCACTGTCCTTGTATCTCTCTGTCCTCGTGTCACTATTCTAATGTGTCTCCCTGCCCCTATTTCTGTCCACTTCACTCCCTGCCCATATGCTTCTCTGATCTTGGATCTCTCTGTCCCTGCTCTCTCTATCCTCATGTCTCTTTGCTCTTGTGTCTCCCTGCCTCTTTACCTCCCTGCCCCTATCACTGTCCGCAACTCTCCCTGCCCATATGCCTCACTGACCTCGGATCTCCCTGATGTTGTGTCTCTCTGTCCTCATGTCTCCATTCTATAGCGTCTCCCTGCCCCTTTACCCCCCTGTCCCTATTCCTACCCACTTCTCTCCCTGTCCATATTCCTCTCTGACCTCGGAGTTTCCTGTCACTCTGTGTCTCTGTCATTCTGTCTCTATATAGCTCCTTGCCGCTGTTACACGCCTTCTTGTCACCCATCACCTTTTTTTCCCAGTTTGACCCCCAAACTTTAATTCATGACCCTTTCCCTGTCTTGATATAGGTCAGGCCCAGGGCCCCTTCCATCACTGTGCCTTCCTGTCAGTGTATCTACCTGTCTGTGGTCCACTGAAGAGCTTGCCCCCGCCGAGCTGTGGTGATGGGCCTCCTGAAGCAATTCCAGGTAACATCCATCCCATGGTTTAGTACCTTGAGAGATCTGCTGAGGATATTAGGGATGGAGGCGTGTGGGTCCAACCCAGAAAAGCTGTCCCTAATACCAAAGAGCAGGGTCAGAACTGCCTATTGGGAAACAATAGCGGAGAAGGAGGTGACCAAACAGGTGGGTACCTTGACCCAAGCTTATATGAATTTTAAATCTGTTAAGTTGTACGAAGAGACAATTGACGAAATTGTTCCCCCTCTGGCACGTAAATCATTCATACAAGTCATTACCCACCAAACTGTTTTGCAATAAGTGATGCATAAATGTTTCCTCCGATGACATCGGTCCAACGATTAATGAAAGTCCTAAATCCCTTGTCTATTTGTTATTCTTTTGTCCCCATTGCAAGTCTCTGAGGGGCAAGTGGATGAATCCCCCCGTGTAAGCTAATTGTTCCTGGCCACTATCTCGATATTTTGAGAATTTTATCCACTGATACTCACAGGGTAATAGTCTTTGGCCTGGCCACATACTGGCATGCATTATGGATCAAACGCTCTAAATCAATTGCATGAATTCCTTTTTATGTACCTTTTAATCTGTATATATGGAAGAATTGTTTCCTTCTAACCATGGTTTTTTTCTTTTTTTTTTGTCTTAATCTATGTTTTTCTATGTACTTTTTAAGATCTCTGTGATTGAAAAAAAGATATATGATGATGATGGTATCTACCTGTCAGTGTATGTCTTTTCATCCCCAAGTTTCCTTGTCTCCTTGTTTCGGAGTCACCCTGTCCATGTGACTCTGTGTGCAGCATCAAAGACCAGACTGCATGATGTTGATGCAATATGATGCAGGTGTGTTTTTTAAGGTAACTCTAGTTTTGCTGTGTTTATCTCTGGTATGGTATATTATGAAGATAAACGAGAGCTAGGTTGAAGAAAAGAATTAAAGGGTAACCCCCAAATTATCACCAGTAACTCTCTTTACTCCTTTAGGCCTTCCATGTACAAAATTACCAAAATCCCCATTTAATCCAAAGTCACATAGTAGCTCAACCCTATAAGAATAATGGAGCTTTCCCAATCCAAGATGGTGGAACTTCAACTTCCAGGTCACGAAAGGCAGCGGGATTCTAAGAATGGCAGCAGTGCCTGGCAATAGTGCACTGTTGGTAGGCTTTCTCCCTTCACCGAATTCGCACTTGTTCTTTGCAACACCTTTTTTGTTTTTCTGCATGCCCTTTCGGTGCCCTTAATACTCAAAACTCACCTCAAGTTCGAGACAGGCTTGTTCTTCCTGGTCACGCTCCTGAAAATCCTCCTGTTCCTTTCTTCATGGTTGCTACTTCTATAGGGTGGGCAGTCCAAAGAACCTATAGTGAAAAGTTATACCTATAGCGCATATTTACTGCTGGTAAATTAGTAATTGTTACGAATATGGCTAGTTTAATCAATTCTCTGTGTCGCAACAGGTGCATGGTGACCTTATAGGAAGTCTTCTGCTGTACTCATATTAGGAATCCAGTGTTCCTCCCTTTCCTGTTTCTCTCGAATATTATTGTTAAACCCTTGTCATTTTCACGAAGTTGGCATTTGAAGGGCATTTTAGGGCAGCCTGCGGAACCTCTGTTCAGGTTTATGACACACCCCATACAACACATTCATGACACACTCCAGACAATTATTTGCAAGTCAAAACTCTATAAATAAATAAATAAGTAATCAAGTAAGTTCCTAATCCAATAGGAACAGCTCCCCCAAGCCTCTAGTACATAACCCTTTGCACGGAAACACACCCAGGCCTAGAGAGGTTTCATGCTTTTTGGGCCTCACCAGTGAAATGCACCTTGAATTCTTGGTACTTTGAACTACAGGGCACAGGTTTCAGCCTCAACATGATTTTGAGGGACATTCTCTCTTGGACCTCATTTAGGGGTCGCAGCTGCGACCCCTGGCTTGCCCTTTGCTACCCACAGCACTGCCTTTGTGACCCCTGGCCTTAGAGGTGGCAAATTCAGTGCCAAGAACACAGGGGCAGCTGGGGCTCCACTCTCTTTATTTTCTGTCAATTTTTTATTACACTAATAGTGAATACATAAAATATATTATTCACTATTAGTGTAATAAAAATGAATTACAATAAGATGGAATATGTCCTTCCATGGCAGCTGAGATAAGTAAGAAATGCTTTTAAATGTGTGTTGTGTGCGTGATTGCTGGTAAGAGTGTGTTTATATGTGAGTGTATATTTGTGAATTTGTGTGTATGTGTGAGTGGAAGTGGAGGTCAAAGGGCATGAGGTGTCACTTCCGTCTACTCCGGCATGTTGGTGGATTGATGTCCATGCGGTCATCACGCAGGATGGCATCACTTTCTTTTTCAACACCCCTGTTCACTATATGTCACAGCGATGCTTCCTTCATCACGACTTATGAAGAGCGTGTTGCTCAGACCAACGATCTGGTCTAAGATGAGACACTAACATGATTCATGCTGCACAAGCCAAGAGGCCATTGTAGAAAGAATTGCTCTGCCTGTCATGAGTACTAGAACTTAGGAAAGGTAGGGAATCCGCTTCAGACTTCACAGCTCGGAAACAATATCAAGGTTATATTCTTACGATGTCTCTTTCAAACTATTTGGCATCACATATTCTCTACCCACTCTGATGACATCACAGAAAATGTCATTTATTGGCCATTGACCTTGCTGTACAGCACGGCTACAAAACATTGCCAAAGACTGTAAGACCTCTAGATTTGCCAGTGCTTGTTTTAAAAGCATTCTGCGTCCATTACAGCCAAAGTTCTTCTTTTAAAAAACAGTTTTCCATTTGGAAAGCAAGCAGGGGGGTAGGCAGTGCTCCTCTGGACCACTGCTGGCTCTAACTAAGGCTGTCGATATGGTTCACTGAAGGAAGGTACCTTCCCCTTTGAGAATCCTTTATGACTCCAACACGGGGTCAGTAACTCATGAGCGCTTGAGACCCTCACGGGTATGCAGTGCGCTTTACAAATGCTATGATTGATTGATTGATTGATGAAAGTTTTGCAAGAACAATGGCTGTCACAAGTCGTTGACACATTCCTTGTTGTATCAGAAATACAGAGGGGAGGCCCATTACACGGCCACTCATATTTGCAATTTGTAAAGGATCGCAAAAGCCCTTTTATGAGTCAGATTGAATTTTACAACTTGTATAGACTTTGTATGTTCGGAACAACCCTTTTGCAATGCGTAGCCAGTGATTTTGGGAGTGTTTGTAACTACAGAGGGAATTTGGACTTCTGGCCCCTCATACTCATAGCTTGCATTGATGGAAGTTTAGTTCCCCTCACGGTGACCTAGTTAACGCAAGGCAGGCGCCGACAAACCTTTAACGTGCCTTCAACTGGGAGGGGATGCAACAACGTGGGTATCTCATACAGAAATGTCCACATGGAGCATCTTGTCATAAAACAGGACCAAGGTTTGGGGATTCTAGTGGTAATGTGGTATTTTTGGGGGGTGGTGTAGCATTTGAGGCAGCAATAAGAGCAGATGGGTTTATATCGAACAGCGGCAATATCAATCGCAGAATAGCGATGACCTGAACGTTATCAAGGTAAGGAGATACCAATGGCCATAGACTGCTAATAGTTGTCTACTCACCTTGACTCAATAAATATTTTCGTAATTGAGGCAACATAAATCCGTGTGTCAAAACACGGCTCAGGTGAACACATTCTTTAAATACATTATCGACTTCCCTGGTGTTTCTGGGCACACAAGCTCTCCACCAAATGGGGACTGGTAGATGTGCATGGTCACCCCTTGCCTAGAGCATGAACACCTCTGGAGGGTAAATGTATCCTAGAAACATCTCCCAGATGGTCAAGACACAGGTTTCCTTTCTTAGAATCGGGCGCCGCTTCCTTGAAACATGATGCCACTGCGATTCTCGCTGCCCACGCCCATTTCCAAGTAGCAGATATCTTATAAGTTCATGTTGGCTAAGGGCAAAACACTGAAAGCATTCCTTTGGTGGCGGTGAGCGTGGAAATAAGCTTTTCTTAGAGTCTATCAATAGACCATTTCACAATGCGCCACCTGATAAAATGGCATCATAGCGACCAGGAAGGAGCGGGCGCGAGCCGTGTAATTGTAGGATACCTAAAAGCAAAGAAACACTACAGCCTTTAACCACAATGATATGATCCCTTGATCGGATTAGGAATTTAAAAATGCCAGCCTTTGAAGAGGCGTGGCTTTTTGCCAGGTACCTGGGGGTGAAAGTTGTGCAACATGACTCAAGAATCATAATGCAACGTATTAGTAGGGACACACCTTTTTATTCTGTTGTTAATTTGATAGACTACCACCTGCTGAAATGACACAACCGCGTTTTGTGTCTGAAATGATTGTGTTGTGTTTGTCGATAGCGTTCACACATAAAAACTTGGCCAACCCAGAGGTTCATGATGACCAGCTGTGTGCTTTCCGGCTTCCAGGCTACCTTAAATATCCTTACCGAAGAGGCATATGACCCCATATCAAGGTGAGAAACATGTTTTCTAAGGTGGAATTTAATCTTGCAAACCATTGTAACCCAATTGGTCCAATTTTGTTAAATTAGGCCATAATACCCAGAATGCAACATCTACTGTATGGACACTTTTTGGATAGATGAGTTCCACTCTAATTCAATGTGAATTTGTATTTTGTTGTTCATAACAGACAAAGCGATATAGATTTGAAAACATGGGAGATAGGAAAGGGGACATTTAGATAAATATTAGGTACCTCCAGAACATCCTTGACGGCTTAAGTTCTCGCTGAAGAGAATTCTCTATTTTCTCAAGGGGACGGGCACCTAAATCAGGCCAAGGCAGGAAGTTCCAGATTTATTGGTTGACAGACAAGCAGACAAATTTGAGAGGACAATATTTCTTTAGTGCTTGATTTTATGGCCCCTTGTAGAAGCAGAGAGACAAGAGTCTTCTGCGAGGGCCGCAGTCAGATCAACACAGACCAACAATTTAATACAATCTGACAATAGGCCTAACACAACAGAAAGCTAAAATCCCTCTGTTGTCGAGACCTGAGAATGAGGACAGATTGACCCCAGCTATAGCGAGGTGGAGGGGGGGGTGGGGGCACCCAGCACATGAGCCCGCTCGTGCAGGGCCTCCTCCCCAGAGCCATGCCACCTGCTAGAGCTGGACCTCGCCCCAACTTACCTGACACACTCTCTGGAGAATCTGCAGCGCAGAACCAAAAAAATAGGTAGTGGTATGGGTCGACCCTCCCCTTATACCAGGTCAGGGGTGACGGTGGTCGGCCATGTTGGGGAGGGATGGGAGGCATGGAATGCTAATTTGCTTTGGAGGGTTCTGTTGTAGAGCTGAAGCTCACTTCGTAACTCTGGTGGCGACGAAGACTTTCGAGGAGATAATGTGTACTTTCTTGGCCACCACTGGTTGGTTAGAGTCAAGGAGTGGAAATCACAACTCAATTGGACAGAAGCCACATGACCAAAAATACTATTACCATCACATCGGCAGACGAACACCATTTGCGGTGGTATTCCAGAGCTACGCCAAAGGGCACAGAAAGGAACAGACATGAACGCTGCTGAGAGATTTACTGTAATGCTAATTGAAACCACAAGACCTGATATGAACGGAAAAAAGCCCTGAGGAAGCCCTGGTCCGAATGACCACGAAAGGGCGAAACACGTGTTGGCTGTTTTAAAAAGCTCTTTCTGTTTCAACATGCAATGAATATTGGAAAAATAAACATATGTGAAACCACAACCAGGATTCAGAAAGCATTGCTTCACCAAGAATTAACTGAGAAAAGAAGGAGGAGGTACTCCCTTACCCCCACTATTAACATTGCCGCCTTCATTGGTGGTGTCTGGGACCACGTCAGGAATGAACTACACACAAAAATGGTCCTTCTCATTGACTACTGGTGATCGTTCCTATTGCGGGGAGTGCACGTGAGAGCAGAGAGTTTACTATAGGAAAGGTTGCACAGACTCTACTTGCAATACTACGGGTGTCCATTTTATTTGTACCAAAGAGACAAAACTTTTGAAACACAAACTAATAACAGTCTGACTGCAGATAGCTTTGTGATCACAGAAGGTATTTCCGGTGCTTTAAATTAACACTCAAGGCTAGGCCATTTCCCCCCCATTTTTTCTGCTCATGTGAATTGTCAGATTCACAAATCTAGAAATCAGTAAAAATCTGCTAATATTTTTGATCAGCTGAAATTTTGGAGATATCCTGATGATTTCCATGGAGATCAGATGAGTTCCGTTGGGCAGAAACCCCCCCATAAAAAAAGATAATTTCTGTGGAAATAATACTCCAGACTGAAGGTGGAAGTCAATGTCCAGCAGGTATAAAAGGTAAAAATTGAAAATCACAGGTCACAGTAGTCTTTTTTCTCTGTCTGCAGTGACTCAGAAGACAAAGAGAATTAGACGATGGGAAACAGGGAAAGAAGAAAAAAAGAGAAAAAAGGAAGCGAGTGAGTGTAATGGGGAGGAATTAGAATTAATGAGGCCACAAGGGTAAACAAGCATTGGCAATGCCAATAATGCGTCTGGCATTGACTGCCAGCCTATTCAATGCTTGTTTTGTTTTGTTGCTTTTGTAAAACTTTACTGTTGAGGGAGCTGCTAGGCCCTCACCAATACATACATGGCTAAAGAAAAAAAGATTTTGGTTTCAAAACAGGGCACTACTATACTTGACTCTAGCACTGAAGGGAACTACTTTTTCTGAGGATATGCTTCTTGTGAAAGAGCAGATTGCCATCACTCAAAACTAAAGTTAGCCACCAGCTGAAGTAGGCTCACCCACTGAACGATGCTATATGGTGTAGTGTGAAGAACAAGGCAGGATGTACCCTTTGAATAGCCCAAGGGGCTGTGTTAACAAGCGTAACAATAACACATAAAAACGCTGCTCCTTTGGCATTCGGCAATTATACGACAAGCGTATTATCACCACCAAATGACTAATCATGACGAGAGAATACTTACATAGTCTTTCTATTCAGTACAAAAAGTTGTAAAAGTACATAGTGTCTATGCAACCTTATCAGCACGCCCCACCCATCAACCCTGCAAAACATAGTATCAATCACAAATAAAGAGACAATAAGATAGACAGAGACAGCATAAAAAAGAGGCTCTTTCCGTCAAAGAGAAATTCTCAAGGGAATCATTCCCAGCAAGAGTCGACCTCTTCGATGTTTTAATTAGGCGACGTTTTGATCCCTTTCGAAGTTTATGTATGGCCATCATCAGGCCAGGTTTCTGAGAGTGCAACTCCACCGACTTGTAAATTAAAAAGAAATATACAGTCTAAAAAGGAGAATGCTTACACTTGCAATTAGAACGTGCTTACCTTTCGGGAACATCTTGGTCTTAAAATAAATCTTGCAAATTCTTGTTTAAAAAGAAAACAGGATACACTCCCATTTTATAATTCCTTTGGTCCGGTATAAACAATGGCCTCTTGTCTTGATTAATCTAAGAGAAGGAGAAGACAGAGAAACTGTCACTTAATTCAATAGAAAAAAGACAGACTAACATGCCCGACGGCAAAGCAAGCTATATGTGTACCTGCAAAGGTGAGGACAGACATGTCGTCACAATGCTTCCTTTACAACAACAGCCCGCAACTCTCTTTTTCAGTGGTTGCTGGAGCCACTCTAAATACAACAAAGAAACAACGTATCAAGCAAAGTGGGACTAACAGAAGCTGCAACATAATAACTAAGAGGTCAATGACCTGCCATCGAAACATATAAGGCCGGATTCACAAAGGCGAAAATTCCCATTACGGAGATTCCGTCCGAGTGCGCAGACTCCTCCACAACTGCAGTCCTCCACTGCGAGTGCAGAGGCCCTTTGTGAATCAGGCCCATACAGATACTCTCCCAAAGTTTCAGGCAGAAGGCGGGCCCTTAAAACGCTTAGATAAATTGTGGCATCTATGTATCATCATGACCATTGCTATAGTTACTGTTATGAGTGACCTACTGGTGTTCTAGATTGTTAACTAAGGAAGCCAGTTAGACAGTGACCTGGTCGTGTGTGGATGTACCTGCTTTCTCCAATAAAGGAATATACTAACAGGATAGCTACAGAATCCTTATTACATAAATCTGCTGGGACCACTTGCTACAAGTAAACAAACGTTTGTGCAAACGCTAACTTCCCAAAGAATATGACCACGAAAGGCCCGCCATCTTGAGGTGGTCATCTTGTATTGAAGTAACAACATGCAGGATACTTACTTTGCACATGAAAATAAACAACCGACCAACACAATATCAAACCCAAAGAAACAAAAATATTGAACAAAATTAAACCACACTCATGATGATGTAAAACGAACGGGGATACAGTTAAGAACAAGAAAATGCCCACACAATGAACGCCCGTTGTGACAGAGGAGGTGGGGGCAGGACCTCAAGCCCCAGCACAACTTGCGGCAGACGCCAACAACATACTCCTGCACTCCTGCGCCCAGAGGCGCGTATAAGAACTCCCTTAGGCTCCCGCAGCGTGGGATGCCCGTTGTGACAGAGGAGGTGGGGGCAGGACCTTAAGCCTCAGCACAACTTGCGTCCGACACCGCCAACTTACTCCTGCACCCGGAGGCGTGTATAAGAACTCCCTTGGGCTCCCGCAGCGCGGGAGGCACCAGGGCACGTGCCTGGGAGAAGATCGGGCCAAGAGCGAGCCCGTCTGCGCCGAACAGCGGCAGGAAGGGCCACTCCCTTTTGGTTTGTCCCCACTGGAGCCATTCTGAGGTCACTGCCAGTGCGGCCAAGGAGATATTTTACTAAGAAGGAGGTGAAGGAGGCCAAGATCAAGGTATCTCTATTCTTTGTTTTTCTGGGAGTCTCATCCCAATGTCCATGACGGTTTTCTTGTACACCCCGTGAGAGTGCTATACTTCTATCCCTGATTTGCCTACTCTAGTTGCTATCTACTGGAAAAGGGTGAAGTGGTCCCAAATGGGTTTGAAACCTGTGGCAACTATGGGCAAAAAGAAAGATCCTCCCACCAAAACCTTGGCCACCACCCCTCTGGGTGTCAACCATAGAAGGTTTCTGGATCAGCCGGTGGGGTTTGTGACCAAAGAAATAGAACTTGTTGAGAGGAGGTTCTCGTTGGCCACCTCACAGTGCCTTCCCTGGCCCATCAACTTGCAGAAGTTTAACTGAGCCTCCCCAAAATATGGATCCGGGGGGCGGGGGGGGGAGAGTGTGGAAGTCCCTGTGAGGACCATCCTGGGAACAGACAATCCCTTATCCTCGTCTACATTAGCCATCAGTCCAAGGTGGAAACACAAAAGGAAAACTCGCGTATCCACCCAGCCCTATGTCTCAATTAGGGACCTTGAGACATTATTGAACAATAAGCTGGACTCAATTTGGTCAGACTTTCTCATATTCAAGATAGGGTCTCTGAACTATTTTCTTTGATGAATAAAGGGAGGGTTGGGCTTGTACGGGGGGGGGGGGTACCAAAGAAGTCTCACGGGGGAGAGGAATCTACTCTTGGGAGGGCTGTTGCTGCAGTGGCCATCAAAGCTGGGGCTGTATAGTGCCGGGGTCCCTCAACTAGGCTTACGGCATGGGCCTGTGGAAGTAACTCAGAGCTCTTATAGCACTGACTCCCAAACACCTTGGAATCATACCTCCCCGCCAGTAACTGGCAGGGGAGGTATGATTCCACCCTACTAGATGGAGAAACATGACAGCACCGGTACACCCGTTACCAGGTTCACAGACCCTGGCATCGCAAAATAGATGCTGCCAGCCACAGACACGAGTCTGCCCTCCTGCTGCTGTATGAAACTCCGGCAGGGGACGGCTGGAAAATAGGTTTCTTGTCACCAGGGAAGTGTGACCACCTCCGAGACAGGCTTTAGTATATTGGGGCTAGGTGGGTGCACTCCAAGAGTGCTTTGATGTCGGCACTGGGGGCACATTTGGTGTCCCTGTGCATAGTCCAGCTCAACCGGCGTGAAACTGAACAAAGGACATGGGTGTAGCTGCCCCTCTGTCCTGACCCTCTCAGGTGGGTCTCCAGAGTTTGTCCCACCCCTTCCTTGGGTATAAAGTAGGAACCCCTGGCTACAGGACTTTAGATATACCGGACAAAACTCTGCTACAGAACTTCAAATACCTACACGACGATGGATGGCTGAAGAATCTCCCTTGGAGTAAAGGAGTTACTCCCCTGAAAGGCAGGCACCAAAGACGCATCTGTCCGGTTTGCAACTACGCAGCTCCTGAAGGACTCCGAAGACTTTGCAACACAGGAGGTGGGTTTTCAAGCTTCCCCAAGGCCGATCCGTGCTCTCAGCAAACCTGAGATACAAAGCCCTCGTCGGGACTATGCAACCCGACCCCCTGGACACCGTTCACATTTGCAGCTGCATATGCTTTTTGGCGATCCCTGAGGCCGAGTAGTGATTCCACCGAAGATTAATGGCCTACACTCCTCGAGTGTCCTGTGGGCTGGTATTTAGTGATTCCTCTCGAGGTCCCTTCGTGATCCCTTGTCCGTCGACTTGTGGGTCCCTGAGAAGGGTACTTTAACTTTCAACGGGCTTACCTGGTTCCTCCAGACGTGCCCTGACTCTCCATTGCTTGAGGTGTCCACAGGACCCTGCTGGTCCACACCGAAGCCGTTTTACTCTCACCGCATGGGTTTCCGTTGCCAAGGCGTGTTGGTCTCCAATCCGGACACCGACCCCCCCCCAGCACTCGACATCGTTTGTGGGACAGCTCGCCTGCGGACTGTGGTCATCGTCGACGTCTCCTGGTCCCTGTGGCAGTGGAGTCAAGTTTCACCTCTTCGCACCTGAAACACCCTACATTGGTGGGCATTGGTCTACCGTGCCCCTGGTCACCCTGAAGTGACCCAGACTCTGTTCCCTCTGCTTTCACCTTCTTCACATCTTCGATCCAGGCTTGGATCACACCGGACACTTTTCCTCTTCACGGCAGCAGCATTTTGCAGCAACTCTCCATTGGAAACGACAAAGATTTCCGACACCATTTGACACCTATGCACCCCGCTTCCCTGGGTTAGGTAACACAAGTACTCCGGTGCTCACATGGGTGCTGGCCTTAGAACCTTCTAAGTCTCCAAGGGTTTGCTCCAAGTCCTCTTCTAAGTGTCCTTAATCTTTAAAATACCAACCGCGACTTTCCGATAGGATTGTACGGAGCTCACGGCTGTGTTCTCACACTGCACGCGTCCCCCGTGGGTCCCCTGTGTCACTACCTTGGGTGGTTCCTTAGGGTCCCAGCGATTCTACGTGCTCTAGGCACTGTGTCTAGTCAAGTCGTGGTTCTTATACCACTTTCTTAATATATAGTTTGTTCTCCCCCTGGGGCCCATTGTATATTGTGCCATTTACTGTCGTTCTAGTGCTTTAATATTGTGTATTTTATGCTCTAATCTCATAAAGAGATTAGTAGAGAGTGTTTAGAAATAAATACATATATTTTATATATACCTTGTGTGGTTCTCCTTGGCCATAGTCAATATCAGCTGGGAAGGGGTCACTGGCCCAAAGAGAGTGGCAGTGTCCCCAAACTTGCCTGTAGATTGCCTGTTGGGTAATGATCTAGAAATTTCAGCCTGGGCTGAAGTTGAATACCAGGCCCATTTCAGAATGTTAGGCCTCCCTGAGAGAGCTGTTGGAGCTGTGAGGGCCACAGCCCAACCCCAGGGACATTTTGGAGTGATGGAGCCTGAAGGAATAGCCCACTCTCCTCCACAAGAGAGCACAAGGGTTGAAGAAAAGTTTTCTTCCCCCCAGACTATAAGTAAGGGCCAGCCTCCTCAGGGAACTGATCCTACCTCTAGTGAAGGAACTGCCCCAGAGGTGGTCAGGCCTATCCTGGCAACACCCCTGATGGCAGGGGACCCTTCCAAGGTGGTACCCAGTCTGGAGCAGGTAACCTGCCCCTCTCTACCCTGCCCTGATCAGCCTAGGGCTGCAGAGGTCAGGGAGGTCAGTGGACCCCTAAAGGCCCACTGCCCAGAGGAACCCCCGATCAACAGATTAGGAGCACCCAGTCTAGTAGCCCTAGACAGGTGAAAATTCCTAAACACACTGAGGGATCCCTCTTAACATTTAATAGGGACCACCCACAGATTAACTCTGTTGGGCAAAGGCAAACCTGGGACCAAGTGGTTCCAAACCTACCATGTCCCTCCAGTGTTCCAACCAAAGGGACCCAACCCCCAGCTGTAGGCAGCCGGAGGTTGACCCTTAGGGCCAGATACAACTCAGTCATGGAAAGAAAGGCCTCCATGGTGATCAGTGATCTGAGGAAGCTGAGACCAACTTTATTAGGGCCTCACTTCTCTACTCAGATACCCCACCAGCCTTTTACTTTGCCAAAACACCCTATAATTAAAAAATCCCAACTTTTGGAGACCATCCCATACCCTTAGGGGTAGGGACTGCCTAGTGGACCATAAGACAGGGGGTATCCATGCTAGTGCAGGATCTTCCTTATATGGCAACTTAGTCAATAAAGGCTCAACTGGCCAAGGTTAGACTTATCTCCTTTCGTTGGGGGGGGGGTGGGGGGGGGGGGGGTTGTGTAGGAAGGTGGAATCTGACTGCATGGTTACCCCCACTTTTTGCCTGGTGTTTTGCTGGTTTACGACTTAGTTTGACAGGATCCTGCTAATCAGGACCCCAGTCTATCTGCTTTCTCCCTAAAATGGATTGCATGTACTTTAGGTACACTTCAGATTGGATTCTGGGGTACCCTTATAAGTCCCTAGTATATGGTATACTATATACCCAGGGCATAGGTACCCCAGAGGCCTCTCAGGGGCTGCAGCATGTATTATGCCACCCCTGGGAGACCATTCAAAATGACACAACAGGTCTGCTACAGCAGCCTGTGTAAGGTGGTGTATGCATCCCTTACTTAGATATAGGTTCACTATATCTATCCATATCACTGCACATATAAACCTATCAGTCACCCCTATGGCAGGCCTTATCAATCATGAAGGCAGGGTGCTGAGATTTATGTGAGAGGGTGCCTGTGCATGAGCAGAGCCCCTCTGCAGCCTTCAGAACCTCTATTCCGGGGTTGTTTGTGATGCAGCCAAACCATATACTCTTAAGTGCATTATAACCTTGCGGTAAATGCTAACTTTGGAATGGCTGCATGGAAACATGTTGTGTTTGGTGTCAAACACCTTGGAATCATACCTCCCCGCCAGTAACTGGCGGGGAGGTATCATTCTACCCTACTAGAGGGAGAAACATGACAGCACCGGTACACCAGCTTCACAGACCCTGGCATCACAAAATGGATGCTGCTAGCCACAGACACAAGTCTGCCCTCCTGCTGCTGGACGAAACTCTGGCAGGGGACGGCTGGACAATAGGTTTCTTGTCTTGTGACCACCTCCCAGACAGGCTTTAGTGTATTGGGGCTGGGTGGGTGCACTCCAAGAGTTCTTTGATGTCTGCACTGGGGGCACATTTGGTGTCCCTGTGCATAGTCCAGCTCAAACCGGTTGCAGGGGCTACCAGCCCCTGCTCTAGCGCGAAACTGGACAAAGGACATGGGTGTAGCTGCCCCTCTGTCCTGGCCCTCCAATAGGTGGGTCCCCAGAGTTTGTCCCACCCCTTCCTTGGGTATAAAGTAGGAACCCCTGGCTACAGGACTTTAGATTTACCTGGACGAAACTCTGCTACAGAATCCCAGAACTTCAACTATCTACATGACGTTGGATGACCGAAGAATCTCCCTTTGAGTAAAGGAGTTACTTCCTTGCAAGGCAGGCCCCAAAGACGCATCTGTCCGGTTTGCAACTACGCAGCTCCTGAAGGTCACCAAAGACTTTGCAACACAGGAAGTGGGTTTCCAAGCTTCCTCAAGGCCGATCTGTGCTCTTAGCAAACCTGGGATCCAAAGCCCTCACAGGGACAGTGCAACCCGAACCCCTGGACACCGTGCACATTTGCAGCAGCATATACTTTTTGGCGATCCTCGAAGCTGTGCTTTGGGCTACTTGTAGTCCAGACCCTGAGCAGTGACTCCACCGAAGATTACTGGCCTACACTCCTCGAGTGTCCCGTGGGCTGGTATTTAGTGATTCCTCTCGAGTTCCCTTCATGATCCCTTGTCCGTCGGCTTGTGGGTCCCTGAGAAGGGTACTTTAACTTTCAATGGGCTTACCTGGTTGCTCCATATGTGCCCTGACTCTCCATCACTTGGGGAGTCCACAGGACCTTGCTGGTCTGCACCAAAGTCGTTTTATTCTCACCGCGTGGGTTGCCGTTGCCATTGGTCTCCAATATGGACACCGACCCCCCCAGCACTCGATATCCTTCGTGGGACAGCTCACCTGTGGACTGTGATTGTTGTCGACGTCTCCTGGTCCCCGTGGCAGTGGAGTCAAGCTTCACCTCTTCGCACCTGAAACACCCGAAATTGGTGGGCACTGGTCTACCGTGCCCCTGGTCACCCTGAAGTGACCCAGACTCTGTCGCCTCTGCTTTCAAGTTCTTCACATCTTCAAACCAGGCTTGGATCACACCGGACACCTTTCCTTTTCACAGCAGCAGCACTTTGCAGCAACTCTCCATTGGAAACTACGACGATTTCCGAAACCATTTGACACCTATGCACCCGGCTTTCCTGGGTTAGGTAACACAAGTACTGCAGTGCTCACATGGGTGCTGGCCTTAGAACCTTCCAAGTCTCCAAGGGTTTGCTCCAAGTCCTCTCCTAAGTGTCCTTAATCTTTAAAATTCCAACTGCGACTTTCCCATAGGATCGTACGGAGCTCGCGGCTGTGTTCTCACACTGCACCCGTCCCCCGTGGGTCCCCTGTGTCACTACCTTGGGGTCCCAGCAATTGTGCGTGCTCTAGGCACTGTGTCAAGTCAAGTCGTGGTTCTTATACCACTTTCTTAATATATGGTTTGGTCTCCCCCTGGGGCCCATTGTATATTGTGCCATTTATTGTCGTTCTAGTGCTTTAATATTGTGTATCTTGTGATCTAATCTCATAAAGAGATTAGTAGAGAGTGTTTAGAAATAAATACATATATGTTATATATACCTTGTGTGGTTCTCCTTTCTTTTGGTCATTCAGGAGGTTATAATCTGGTAAACCAAGCTGCTTTACATTCCTTCGAGGCTTAGCCTGAAGGCTGCTCTCCATAGCTACCACTAGGATAGATTTCAATAAAGGTTGTCTTTAACCTAATCATCAATAAGGGTTGTTTGGACTGGTGCAAGGTGCCCACTATAACTAGTGGACTGCATATACCAGGCCAACTTCTCACACGGTGGTTCGGGCAGAATCATTACATCTTGTGTTTATGGACTCGACGTCTGCCTTTGACAAGGTGAAGCGAGGTAAACTGTGGGCTCTGCTTAGCGAGCTGGTGGTCGACTCTAACATTGTGGCACCACTATCTGATCTGCAATCAACAACCTCAGACTCGTGCGCTTCTCTTCAAGAGGAGCATGCACACGACCATTCGCAACAAGCTGTGGGGTCCGCCAGGGATGCATTCTGGAACCCTTTTTTTTATGGTGTATGTGAATGGGCTAGAACCTGCGCTTCTTTCGGTGTTGGCCAACTGCCCCAAGATTAAGAATGGATTTATCCCCGTCTTGCTATATGCGGACGATGCAGTCATGATGACCCGGACCGCACAGGGGCTGGACTTATTATTAGCAAAGTATGTGCCTTTTATTGGACTCCTAGAACTCTCGGTCAATTTTTCGTAATCCTACATAATGGTAGTGGGCTCCAAATCCACTAGTAGTAAGACCTTCAAGGTATCAAATTTTACCCTGTCCAAAGTCAATGCCTTCCCCTATCTGGGAGTTTTATTTGATGCCAAAAACTGCTGGAATTCTCTGGTAGAGGCTAAAAGATCAGAGTCTATCAAATCCATGGGGCTGTCTTTAGTTTTGCGCAAAGGCTTGGCTCCAGGGCTCAAAGGGATCTTTTAAAAATGTATCAATCTAAGTGTATTGTACAGCGGCGATATGGTAGTGAGGTTTGGGGACACACCAAGGTGAACCGGATCTAGACCATGGAAAACAAACTCTTGCATAAGTTGGTCCACGTCCCCCCAGTCCACCCCAGCTTTTTCTGTGCACGGGAAATTGGGGCTTGATTAAGTCGTGGACCTCATTGCCCTAAGCCCGCTTTTGAGCTGAATAAAGGTTTGGAGTAGGAAGGAGCTGAAGCTCAGCCGGATGATTCTTGAGAACTGCTTGTCCCTGGACCAGGCTTTGAGTATTCTATGGTTAGCCCATGTTATGGCATCTTTATTTTCTTTAGGTAGGCCTGACATTTTTTTTAATCCAACTGATCTCTCTGCTCGCGAGTCAGGGAGTTTCAAAAGATTGTTTCTGGATCATTCCCGCCTGGAGAGAGAAAGTCTAGAACTCCAGAGGCCAGAAGTTAGGGGCCACATGCTTCTAAAGACTGTACTTGGGTTGAAGCCATACCTGGGCCTGATTTACTCACAGCACAATAGATTTATATTGTGCAGATTTAGGTTTAATCAATTGTGTAATTTTTGGGCTTTCCCACGTGGGTGGGCTCGGCCGGAAGGAAGAGAACCCTGTGTGTACGAAAATTTATCTCCGCAGGAATTGCTCCATTTCACAATACTTTGTTCTTACTACAGCCCACAGAGGAAGTGTTTTTTAACCCCCTTGCTTAAATTGTAGCATTTTTAACAAGTAAAACCTGCCTTGTTGTATTAACAGAAGCTACCTACGGTCCAGGTAATTTTTACTGTCTTATCTTTTTTACGGGCTGTTTGGGCATTGAGGTAATCGAGACCTGAATAATTGTTTTATGTTTTCCTTGTTTTTATAAGTAACTGTATTTTTGGTCTTTTATTGTCTTTTTATGAATTCGTCTTTATTATATAAATTTGTACTCTTTTATGGTCATTTTATTTACCGAATAAAGAAATATTGACATTGAAGAACAAGTTACTTCCCTTCGGTAACGATGTATCTGATAGAGACACAGTCTAGCTCCAGATTCCTTAACTTAGAATATCCTCAGGCGACAGACTGGATGCGGAAAATCTTCAGCAGTACCTCTGCGCGCCGGGGGACAGCGTCGCATGGCCCTGTCATGACGTCGTCCATGGATATGAAGTAAATGGAGCCACATAAGTCCCTCCCGGTGCGCTGACGTCAGTTTGCTACTATGAAGCTTTTCCGCGCCACAACGCAGAGCCACCACCAAAACTGTGAGAGTGTGGGAACAGTGTGCTAAAAAAGATCAAAAATCTTTGAAACAACAATGACAAGAAATCATAGAATGATTAGAAACATTACCATCTGTATCAATGAAAGAGTAATATATACTGGAAGGGACTAAAGGGGGAGAGCAGAGTACTCGCCCCTAGAAACAGTGTCACAGGAGCAAGAGACATGCCCTCCTATGAGGCAAAACGGCATTGGAGATGAATGACATGGCAAACGATAGGCAGTCTGCAATCAGAGAATGTAACTGTAATGGGCAACAGAACTGGAACAACATGACTCATGGTAAGTGACCACATTTCTGCAAAAACAGAGAATGTGCAATCATACACCCCAAAAATGACCTATTGACTGTGGCACAGTCATATAGACCCTAAACCAATTGACCGCAACATAGTCAAGGTGACCCCAAGTAATGGTGAAAAAATAGAAGAGGGTGGAAGGGAGCGTATAAGAATATGATCAAGCCCCACACTGGAAGAACCGTGGTAGAGGAGCGTGGAAGGACATTGAACCCACCACCCAATTATGAGAATGGGTGGAGAAGCAACAGATAAAACAGCATGAGACATTTTACCCCGGAGGGAGGTGAAACAGACCATCCCGCAGGAAGACAAAGGCCACCTGGAAGGAGGCAGGTGGGTAGAACCCACCCTGAAAAGGCCCTCGCAGAGCGGGGAGGATGGGTGGGCGTTAAGGAATATGCGGCTAGACTGTGTCTCTACCAGATACATCGTTACCGAAGGTAAGTAACTCGTTCATTTGATAGAGACATCTAGCCGCAGATTCCTTAAATTAGAATAGATACCAAAGCTATGCCCCATTGGAAGAGGGTCTGCGACTGAAAACCTCCAAGTACCAAAGAGAACTCAACCTTCAATAACATTGACCAAAACACGGTGGGGACAGCAATGCCAGTATGACTGACACCAGAGCAATTAAGCTCTGCAAGGAAGCATTAACAAGGGGGGGCAAAGGCACCGTAACCTGTCAGAGGACGGTACGAGATCCCTCTCGTCCAGACAGGGACGAAAGGGACGCACACACCCAGAACTGCCAGTGCACAATGGAAGAAATTACTCACACTTCTGCAAGAGAAGTTAAACCGAGCACAGGTCCCATGGATCTGCACGAGACAAGTCCCAGAGAAGGAACAAAACAGCATGACAGAGTCAGAGTCTACAACGGAGCATGCACAGCAGTGGATGTCAAAAATGACATATGGAGAGAAAGATGTCACCATGCAAAGATATACAGAACCATGACTATAAGGAGATACATGTAAGCGGATAACAGACATACACAGAAGGAGACAGTGTGGACCGTGAGAACTACACCACACCTAAGCAGAATCCCAATGAAATGTAGCATTCACAGCATGCATGTTTTAGCAGAAAGAGACAGGCGCATCACCAGGTAGTCAACCGGCCAACTGTACCCAGAGGTACAATGGTTAATGGATACTGGCAAAGTTGGGCACACACATAAGGCTCGCTCCCAGGAGGGAGAGAGGGGGGGGGGAGAGACGGAGAGAGAGAGAAAGAGAGAGAGAGAGAGAGAGAGAGAGAGAGAGAGAGACGGGATCTGGAACAAAAACCCCAGATACCACAGCAAGGAAAAACGTAGTATGCTTGCCCTCTCGCTGTGTGGATATCCCATGAAATACAGACATTTGAATATATATATAGATTGAAAGACAAGGGGAACTCGAAGAGCATGCCCTACATAATACAGGAGGCCGCATAATTGAGACCAACAGCACCAATGTGAACCATAACAGGATATAACACATGTCAAGACATGGCAAACGCAACCTCACCAGTCCCATTGGGGAAGGAACCCTGGTCTCCTGAGTGACAGTCGGAGATATTGACCACCACACTAACAATGAGAGGAGTTAGTAATACACATACATAGAAGTCAGAAAAAAGTATATATATCCATATACAGATACTGCCGAAATGGCAATGAGTATCATGAAGAAGGATACTGTCACTGATAACAACAGCAGGGGCCAGGAACAGGAGTACCTGAGCCCCCCCGCGGCCAGGAGCAGAGGGACTAGAGCCCCTGCCTGGGAAGTGCATAGGGAAAAGGGGCACAAGGCAACGTGCAACAGTGATGTGTCTGGTGTAGACTCCACCGCCCATAAGCAAAAAACAGACAGTTTCTGAGCCGCGAGAGAAGACCTAAGCACGCCCCAACAACATAGAATGAAGAGTAGACAATACCACCAAAATAGAACGCAGCCAAGACAGTGGCGCAAGGCGTACCACAAGCACCCTATGACAGTGAACATACCCAGTGTACACTCACATATCGTGTCTGTAAAGAACACGGGAAGAAAACGCTACGGGGTGGAACAGGCCAACATGCCCACAAGGGACACTTGCTTACGTCTAAGACAGCCAACGTAGGCAAAAATAGCACAGCGGAAAGATGAAAGAAAACGCCGGGGTGAGCCATGTGTGGCAGAAACCCAACAATACACTGGAACAGTCTGCCTCCATAGAGACAGAAGAGTGCTACGGACCAATCGTAGACCACAACTCAGAAGCCCTAGGAGAGAGTAACGCCAATCTTGTGGGTTTCACTAGAAGGGACGTCCTACAACAGTAGGAAGAGCGACGAAAGGAGAAACCTTCAGTATGAACTATAGGACAATCCCCCAGAGGGACAGAAGATAACCATCCTAAGAAGACTCCGTAGGAGCCTTCGAAGCCTTCTGTGCAAGGAAGAGCGATTATACAATTGCCAATGAATACCCCATATAGGGTATGTCCTATCCCCTTTAAAAGCCAGGGACACCTCTTGAGACTAACTCGTAGACGGAGGACTCAAAATTAAATGCAGAAACAGCTGACAAGCTGTACCAAATAAGGACAAAAACAGCTGATTAGCCGTACAGTCCGTCCGGGACATAACATCTTGAACCCATAGACCAGATACCAGAAAAAACAGAGGCAATACAGCAACCAAAGTAAAAGTCTGCAACAAGGAAAAAAAATCACAGGATTTATGAAAACCTAGACATGAGACGTTGGACCGTTGAGTCAGCATGACTGTCAAAAAGGGAGACCACATCAAAGGGCAAATCCCGAAGACGCTCCTGAACATTCGCAGGAAAACTGCCATGCGCAGCCAGGCATGGCGGCGCAGAGCAACTGACCTGGCCCTAGCTCGACCCACCGAGAGCCAGTTCCCTGCCATCCTGAAGCAGACGATCCAGGTCAGCCCGAGGGCCCTGAGGAAGAGAAGGAAGGAGACGCTCAACTGAGTCCCAAGGGGTAAAAGTAGCCCATGCAAACACACACAAAGTGTTCAAGGACCGAAGGGCCGAGCTGGAGGACGCAAAGACATTGCGGCCAGACGACTCCAACCAACAAGACTCCCTAGTGGGAGGAAGTAACGGAGGAGGGGAGGAAGGTACCCAGACAGAAGCTGCCTGTACTACCAGCCCTTGAGTCCTAGGATGGCGGGACAAACAGATAGGGTCATCTGGAGCCGGGCGATGACGATGTGCGATAGCCTGACCCACAGGGTCTCCTGAGGAGGGTCTCGCCCAACTCTCAAGAAGGATGTCATATAATGACCCGCCAAAAGGCAGCAAGGGTTCCACCTCAACGGTGCCCTGGTAAAGTTGATCCAACAAGGGATCAGAAGGCAGAGAGACTGAGGGAGGCTGCATCTGTAAGATGTCCACAGCTTTGTGAACCACTCTCGCAAATGCTGCACTAGCCTCATGGCCATTTTAGGAACCGACAATAGGCCATCTGTAGGGGACGGTTGTAGGCTCACCCGTCCACAAAAAAGGCAGAGGCACTGCAGCCCGAGGATGACCAAAAGCCTGCCAGTGCCCCATGGGCAACTGCTCCGAGGAGCATCGAAACAACCCTGGAGGTGGTGAACCCTCAGGGGCCTCATCCTCTTCCACCAACAGAAGAACAGCAGGGGACAGCACCACTGTTGACCGATGTCGAGACGGCATTGCATCGACGACCACCGGAGAGGACTCGTCCACCTGACATTGGCCCGGCATCGACTCGACCTCCACGAGATGGGAAACTGCAGTGAGGAACGGCGTCGGCTTGGAGTTGAGCTCTCCGCTGCAGCCGCATCCGGCGCCAGCACAGGGAGCCCCACAGTGCTGTGCGGTGACGCCACAGGAGGGCCTGACGTCTGACTGGGATGGCCCTCTGGGCGGTGTCCCAACGTCGCAGCAACTCTGGAACTGGAGTCAGGGTACTCGATCAGTGCCGAGGTCGAACCTGCCAGCGAATTCCCGATCTGAGCCCCTACCCCCTCCGTGGGACCTGAAGGCGCGCCAGGGAGAGGAGGAGACCCAAAGATGGCCTGTAAAGTCCGGGAATAGGCTTCCATTAGGGATCTAGTCGCCCCAACACCAGGAAATGGTGGGTAGGTGGCGGCCGACTCCTGGAGGTCTGTGTCCGGTGAAGACCGGGAGCAGCGGGCCCCGACGTCACGTTTATGGGAGGTTGACGACCTCTGTGACTTCTTCCTGTGCTTACCTGCAACAGACAAGTGACGTCCACGGGAACGACTCCGTGACCAGTCTCGAACAGAAGCCCCAGCCCAAGATGGAGACCGGCAACGTGAGGACTCCGAACTGGACATCCGGGCGGACAGCAACTTCATCCGTTGTTCCCGCAGGGATTTCGTCTTTTGCTGTCGGCAGGCGTCGCACTCCTCGGAGTCGTCGTTCTCTCCCAAGCACCACATGCATATCTCGTGTGGATCCATTGCCGACATCTGCCGCGTACAGGTCATACACGACTTGAAGCCAGAGGAACCGCTTATCACCTGGATCCGCGTTGGGAAAAAAGAAGGAAACTGACGTCTGCGCGCCGGGAGGGACTTATATGGCCCCATTGACATCATATCAGTGGACGACGTCAGGACGGAGCCATGCAATGCCTTCCCCTGGCGCGCAGAGGTACTGCTGAAGATTTTCCCGATCCAGTCTGATGCCTGGGGATATTCTAAGTTAAGGAATCTGCGGCTAGATGTCTCTATCAGATTAAAGAAATATTGAATGACAGTTGTTTGGCAACAAACATTAAATAAAAAAAGAAGCTGATTTAAATTGAAATGAAAGTTCTCGTGTGAGCACTCTTGGGGTGCAAAGGGTGTTTGTATCCATTGATTTTCCATAGAGACTGATCTATAGTGTATCTGACTCAACGTGGATGGCCAAATCCAGATAATAAATTTGATTCTTCTCAAATTCTATAGTGAATTGTAAATCACCTCATCTCTCAATGAGCCATTTGTGGAGTGATATTAGTGAATCGTGGCTACCTTTCCAAATCATCAGGAGATGGTATTTTGTTTTCTGACAGAATGTGGCATGTGAAAGTTAAACCCTTACATGTGATAGACTCGAACCAAGCCCTTCCTTTTTTTGCCTCCAACAAGTTTGAACATCTCACTATACGTTTTTTCTAGGGATTTTTATTGTTGTACACTAGGATTTTCGCAGAAAACAGGAAAATATTAGATTATGGTAACTGCAAGAAAAAATGTGTCAGTGACTCGGAGCAGAAAGTTAGAAACACCTGACCCTCCGGACCAGCCCTGGGTGCCAGGCAAGGGCGCAGTTTATTTAGGCAGCATAAAGGAGAAGGCGGCCATGGCTCAAACTATTAACAAATTAACAAACTTACAAGCAGATTTTAAGGTATCATGGTCTTCCCATTACAGGTTGAGATCATGGATGAATTTCATAGTGGCACAAAAATATACTGAAGTACATTGGATCAGTAGCACTGTGAAAACGTAGAATCTTTAATTTATTGGGGTGATCCATAAAGAATCCCCTAAAGGAATATTGAGTTACCTTAGTGTCAACATGGAAAACCTAAGACATATCAATGAGTTTGTCCATTCCAGAGTGTGTGCATGTGCGTCATGCAGACATTCGTGAGGCTTGGGTCACAAATGTGATGTGGGGCCTTTCTATGGGTTTGTGCCAACACCTAGTGGCGGCCAAGGTTGTACGCATTATCAGGAATATATCACAAAAGCAGGCAAGGATAGGCTAGTGTGATACATAAATACATTCAGGAAGAGCCTCAAGACCTGGCTCTTTGGATGAGACGGAGATGCTTGAATACACCCTCCCCCAGTGCCTTGAGACCCTGTTCTGCTTGGGTTTTCGGATCAGATAGAACCCGCTCATCAGAGCCTCTCTAACCCAGCCAGAACATTACCCTCTCCCTAGGGCCTATTCACAACAAGTAACCACCGATATATATATATACCACCTAAGGACAGGGAATTCCTACTATATATATATATATATATATATATATCTAGACCTCTTATAATACAAGTGGCGGCCTCGCGATCCCAGACGGACCCAGGACTTCCTACCCAGACGGCAGCCTCAGCCTCGCGGTCCCAGACGGACCCAGGACTTCCTACCCAGAC
This sequence comes from Triturus cristatus, assembly GCF_964204655.1. Taxonomy (NCBI): domain Eukaryota; kingdom Metazoa; phylum Chordata; class Amphibia; order Caudata; family Salamandridae; genus Triturus; species Triturus cristatus. The sequence goes on from NC_140595.1 coordinate 64,527,587, forward strand.
GGCAGTCTCAGCCTCGCGGTCCCAGACGGACCCAGGACTTCCTACCCAGACGGCAGCCTCAGCCTCGCGGTCCCAGACGGACCCAGGACTTCCTACCCAGACGGCAGCCTCAGCCTCGCGGTCCCAGACGGACCCAGGACTTCCTACCCAGACGGCAGCCTTAGCCTCGCGGTCCCAGACGGACCCAGGACTTCCTACCCAGACGGCAGCCTCAGCCTCGCGGTCCCAGACGGACCCAGGACTTCCTACCCAGACGGCAGCCTTAGCCTCGCGGTCCCAGACGGACCCAGGACTTCCTACCCAGACGGCAGCCTTAGCCTCGCGGTCCCAGACGGACCCAGGACTTCCTACCCAGACGGCAGCCTCAGTACAAGTTCATCCTATGATTACCATAACATACAACAGGGGAATCAGTTTTACTATTTATCAGATCACACAAGAACTGCCAGTTTGAGCACAACCTGTTCTCTGGTTCGAGGGGCTCCTCTCTCCCTTATTCAGTTACCACTTACCTGATCAGGGTTAACATCTGTTCATGTCAAGTCACAGGTGACTAGAAGAATAGGCTACCCTCTTATACAAGAACACGCAGCACATGTTGATTCACTACAAACTGGATACTTTATTATTCATTATATACGCAATCACATAACATTACTGTGTAACACATAACCTGCAAAGAAAAGTGAAAGATTAGGTTGTACACTCTAATAAGAAAGGGGTCGACATCACCTTAGTCGTGTGTAGCCTGCACTCAATGGTCATCTAGGTTCCCTTCTCGTCTGTGCCTCGGCTCGCCTGGAGGTCACACCTCCGTAGTCACGGCTCCCTTCTCCGAGTCACTGGGACCTCTTCCTCATCGGCTACTCTCTCCTCTCTGGCAATTCTGCTAGAAGAGTATCTGTCTCTCGGTTTTTCTCCGCCTTCAAGTTTGTCATCTGTCTTCCCTGGAATAAGTAGTAGCTTTACTGCTAACGGCTAGATGCCGCCTACGGACTGAAGTAAGTGCCCCGTAACTGCCTCAGACTTTCACTAATATAGAGGTGCATTTCCTCATGGAAAATTCCGGCCCGTAACCTGCCGCCCACCAAATTCTTGTACCTCCCCGTACCAAGGACACTTTCCCAGCCGGCCGGCCTGATGTAGTGTCTTCGGCATGAAGAAAAATACAATCCTTCGATAAGGGCCGGTCTGAACCGGTTCTCTCCAAGCGAATAACACCTCATAACTAAAACATCCCCTTTAACCTAGAAGCATCTCAAGCTGCCGGATCAGAAAGAAAGATGGAGTCTCTCCCGTTTGAGGCCTACCAGGCCTGAATTCAGCACGGCTCCATGAAATACCCTCACTACAGGGCAGGTTATCCCTAATACTAACGAATCTATCCCCTAGGATATGTGTGCAAGCCCTAATCTATGGGGAAGAACACAGGATCATGTCGAAGTGCCTAGTAAATAGACTTCATTCACTACTCTAACCCTTAGGCTTGAATGGTAAGAGACTGAAGTCACCCTAATCACCCGTCAACACAATAGGGCCGGGAAAATCGAGCAGTACATTTCACCCTTGACTTCAGTCTATTATACATTCATTAAACAGAACTAACATCTGTGGAAGAATAATATGAAACAAAGCTAACTGATCTATGTCTAGTACCAAATGTGCAGAATTGAAGTAGTGAAGGAATACACTGAATAAAGCAACAGATAGAAATCAAAACAGCGATGGTAATCAGAATACCTCCTAATATTTGACGTAACAGATACAAATCAGGTAACCAATTAAAGAGCCAGTCAAACCAGCCCTGGTCAATGTGTTTTCTAACTTCCTCCGTCAAGTCATGTAGCTTGTCAATGTGAGCGCGAATGGATTGTGTATGATCAGACAAGTTAAAACAACAAAGACCCTCAAAATCAGAACAATCGTGTCCATGTTTAAGCAAAAGATAATCAATGGCCGCTCGATTTTGCAAGATGGCTCTCCGTTCACCCTGGGCGTCTAACAGCATGTCAGACAGGACTGTAGAAGTATGATTAATGGATTTTACCATCCAGCAGGCCATTTTCTCAATAGATTTAGCATTATAAACCGCCAAAGCAGGAACACCAATAATTGAAATAGCCAGGCTAAGGTATTCAGACTTGGAATATAAATGCAAAGATGAGTCACAATCCTCCTGTAACATCACTGTATCTCGAATCACACGAGAATTGGCATTCGGATGTGACGAGAACATCAGTAAACTGAGTCTCGTAATGGCACAAGGGCCACCAGAAATATTTGCGGGGACATATGGCCAGGAAGTATTACCACATGAGAAAAGCCATCCGGCAGGTAGTAACATCGTGCGATAATGACTAGGGGTAACTACCAAACTCTTGCAAGTCATATTGTTCTGGACCGAAGCACATGTTTTCGGTGTCCTTTGAAAGCACAAAGTTCGCTCATGAAGGGTAAAGGAAGTAGCACCTTTCAATTTTAGACGCAGACATTCAGAAATTGCACTAGGATTACACGTAAGGAAAAAACACATATCTCCTTGTGTGATATTATAGGTAACTATTTGGGACTGGACGGGGGGTATCTGGTCTGGTAGTTCAGTACATAAGGGGCAATACGCATGGGTGGCAAAATCGCCCAGAAGAACATTGGGGCGAGCCTTTGAAATGTTGAAAATATTAGTCAAAGTTTCCAGCGAAGCAGGGACAGCAACCAGACAGGTCGCTAAGATGTCGTGTACAGATCTCATCGGCGTCAAACAAAAGTGAGGGGCATCGGTCACCCTTTTCGCCAGTAAGGTCCAAAAGTTCGATGACGAATCCCACGCAGCGAGGGAACGCGACACTCGGGTGCGTAGCTCATCCCGGGTTGACGGGATTCCTCCTCTCTCGTCGAACCAACCCGAAAATAGTCCGACGACGACACATCCTGCAGCAACAGTCCAAAGAATGATCTGAAAGAGAATCAAATACAGGCATTATTCATTCTCGTAAGTAACATTTGTCAGCCGGGACCGCTTCCCAGCTATCTTTCCCTGGTCACATAACTAAAATGGTGTTGTCATGACCGGTGGCGATGACCTCTGCTTGTTCAGGGGGATTCTTAGGCGACTGCAGCCAAACCCTGGCCCCAGGGTTATCTGTGGAGCCAAAACCTTTCTGGCCTCGTACAGTTAGCAAAGTTGGGGCAGTGCCTTTTACCATCCCACCACTGAAGACAGGCATTATGAGTAATTGAGCCACTCTGTCAGTTCAATGGATCAGAAAGTCAGCCTCACCGCTATTCAGCAGGAGCACCTTAATCTCTCCCTGATAATCACTGTCAATGACCCCTCCAAGCACCTGAATGCCTTTTACAGCCAGCCCCGATCTAGGGGCGATTAATCCAAAATTCCCGGGTGGTATATGAACACCAACACCGGTCGCGATGATGACCCGATCTTTACCTTTTATAACGGTGTCATCCATGGCATGCAAGTCTAAACCTGCCGACCCTGGGGTCGCTCTACATGGAGCCAAGGCTCCGGGAGTAATTTCCCAGTACATCACAGTCTCTCTGATTTCATTTGGCTGAGCATTAACATTCGGAGGAAACAAACGCATAAGTGGAGATTCAGCATTTAGAAAAGGACGATTATTCAAAATTAATAGCGCTTGGGGCAAAAAGTCTCGCCAATTCTTATATTTGTCATCTGTCAATTTACGCAGCTGCTCCTTCAGCAGACCATTCAATCTCTCCACAAGACCCGAGGCCTGCGGATAGTATGGGATATGAAATACCCAGTCAATATTGTTTTCCACACAGAATTCCTGTACCAATCTTCCACGAAAATGGGATGCATTATCAGATTGAATTTGGAATGGCACACCATAATACATCATAATCAATTCCAATGTTTTAATGGTATTCAATTGGGTAGCTTGCTTACAGGGAAGGGCTACCAACAGGCCACTGTATGTATCAACAATAGTGCAAACATATTGACAATTCCTACTCATGGGAAGTGGACCGATGTAATCAATCTGCCAAATTTGAGCGGGCAGTTTCCCGCGATGTAAATGACCTTTAACAATTTGGGGCACTTTGCGCTGTCTGATATGCTGACAAATGGGACAATGTAAAATAACATTCTTGATCAAATCTAGGGGAATATAAATTCCTCGATCAGCAGCCCACGTGCTAGTGGCTTTCTCTCCAAAATGTCCTGCCTTCTGGTGGGCCCATTTCGCCAATCCCGCAATATCAGAATCTTGCCTGTCCACCACTGCCTCAGCAATTTTAGATTTCTCATCTGCAATGTTATGAAAAAATTTGTCAAGAGAATCTATTGGGGTGTGAGCATCCACATGGAAGATTGTAACAGTACTCTGTGGGAGCATCTCCCAAATCTTCTGCCATAATTCTTTTCCCCACAATTGTTTTGAATGCAATTCCCAATTATGGGAATGCCAAGTCGGTAACCAAACTGCCAGTCCATTGGCAGTAGACCAAGAATCGGTGAAAATATGACATGTGCCAGGTAACTCTTGTTTCAGAACTTGATAAACAGCATAAAGTTCAGCAAATTGACTGCTCTTACCTTCACCAGTTGTGCTCAGCAGTTTTTGTGTGATCGGATTATAGGACACCGCTTTCCAGTGCCGTTTTGTCCCTATGAACCTTGCTGAACCATCCGTAAACCAGACATGGTTTCTGTCCTCTGCGGACAAATCATCAAAAGGTCTACCCCACTTGACAGGAGACTCCTGTACTAAAGGTACGGAACATTCACTCTCAGTCTCAGTTGATGGCGCTCGCGCCACCTGCTCATGTAAAGATGCAACTCCTTTCTGTCCCACACGTGCCCTGTCTTGTATATACCATTTCCATTTAATCACACTCGCCTCTTGAGCATGTCCAATTCGGTGAGTTTTCGGCGAACTCATAAACCACTGCATGATAGGAATTTCAGGTCGCAAAACTATATCATGTCCCAAAGTCAGTTGCTCGGTATCCACCAGAGCCCAATAACATGCAAGTAACTGTTTCTCAAAAGGTGTATAATGCTCACCAGCATCAGGTAACTTTTTGGTCCAGAAACCCAACGGCACTCTACTCCTGCCTTGCTTCTGCCACAAACTCCAATTCGCATAAAGGCCCTGTACAGACACATTCAAATCCACCTCACCATCACGTACGGGCCATAAATCCAAAGCATGTTGAATTGCCTCTTTTGCTAGGTTGAACGCATCTTGCTGTGGTTTATCCCATTCAAATGCATTCTTTTTACGAGTGACACGGTACAAGGGGGCCAATATTTGACTCAAATGAGGAATATGCTGACGCCAAAAACCAAATAAACCAATGAAGCTTTGGGCTTCTTTCCTATTCCTCGGAACTGCAAAATCAAGAATTTTCTGTTTAACCTGAGGGATCACTTCACGGTGCCCTTCATGCCAATTAATACCCAAAAATTTTACAGCCTGGGACGGGCCTTGTAACTTATCCGGATTGATTTCCCAACCTTTCTCACGCAGGCACTCAATGACTCTGTCCAATTGGGTCTGAACTTCCTCTTGTGTTTCGCCTTGGATCAAAACATCATCAATATAATGACACATCTGAATTTGTGGATGAACCGGTACCTCAGCCAAATGCTCTGCCACCAGCCGGTGACATATCGTAGGACTATGCACATAGCCCTGAGGAAGACTTCTAAACGTCATCTGACGCCCATTCCACGTAAAACTGAACTGTTCCTGACACTCAGGGGCAATCGGAATCGAAAAGAAAGCATTAGCAATATCAATGGACGCATACCATGTACCTGGATGTTTTTGGATTCTTTCAATTAGAGTAATGACATCCGGTACTGCAACGGTCAAAGAGGGTGTGTGTTTGTTCAATTCTCGATAATCAACAGTCATACGCCAAGAATTATCACTCTTACGTACAGGCCAAACAGGATTATTCCAAGCAGAAGTAACTGGGGCTATAGCACCTGCATCCACCAACTCCTGAATAGTGGTACTAATCTCCTCATGACCACCTGGAATACGATACTGCTTCTGACAAACCACTTTTGTCGCCTGAGGAACTTTTATGGGGGGCATTCGTAAACGACCAACCCGTATAGGCCTGGACGATATATAATGCGTAGTTCCAAATTGGTAACATCCATCATCTAAATGCAAAGTCATTCCTTTCAAAATATCAATTCCAATTATGAATTCAAAGAGTGGCACCACTAGTACAGAGTATTCTTTTCTAGGGATTCTACCTATCCTCATTTCAAGTAAAGTTTGAACGGCAGGAGTTTCCTTTCCACCTAATCCAGTAATTGTAAAAGACTGACCTGTAAACTTCTTTGATTTTCCATGAATAAGAGTGGCCTCCGCTCCTGTATCTACCAATGCTCGGGCCCTTTGGATATTACGATGTCTCCAATAAATTTCAATATCTACATAGGGTCTATTATCTCTGTGAGCCCATCTGTGTACTGGAGCTTGACCTATTTCCTAGTCATGCTTACTGCATTCTGTGTACCAGGATAAATCAGGATAAAGACTCTCACGTTTCTTAGGTATCGGTACCTCCTGTTCATATCCATTCCCAGTACGAAATGGATTCGTGTCATCTGCATTGCACTGCTGGTTTCGATCGGCCAAACTATGACGATCCTCTCTCCTCCTCAACTCAGGGGATTGATCCCTATCATCTCTACGTCTGCTGTAAACATAATCATTTTTTCCCCTCTCTCTTTCCTCTTCTCTCTCTCTGTCTCTCTCACGACGGGGGGACATATCACGTACATAACGTCGATCATCACGACGAACAGAGCGCCCACGGCGGTCGTCATCACCGCTACCGTCAGAACCACCACGATCACACTCAGTCATCCGAACACGCCGGGCACCCTCCTTCCGATCCAAGCCACGTTTGCGAAACAACTCCCACAAACGAGCAGTAGTCTCACCGTCAATGTCCTCCCTCCGCACACCATCGGCCAGAAGACCAGAAAAGATATCACGTCTAGTAAGTTTATTGTCACCAGGAGTACGAGTGTCAGGCCGGGACTGACGTTCAGGTTTAAACCACTCACCCAACTCACCGAGTTGGCGTACCGATTCCAGTACCGTAGATAACACGTTACCAGTCTGATTAATCAATAAAGTCATCATGACCTGCTTATAAGCAACAGGGGAAGAACGAATAATACGATTCCGCACAGAAGATGTCAACGAACCATCAAGCAACCTGTCAGCAGTACCCAGAAAAATTGCCGTTTTCATCACCTCCTCTTTGAGACGTTGTGCAGCGTCACGCAAAGTATACCACGGTTTGTCATTCACAGGCCAATCAGACTCAGTAGGATACTTTATATTACAACCCTCAGTCGCCAATTGAAGTAAAGAAATTTGACCACCACCATTATAGTTATGAAAATGATCCTGTACAGTAGAATCCGAACTCAAGGAACAAAACTTCAAACAATCGCCATTATCTAACATAATGCCAGCAGCGCCCAGTTCATAAAGGCGCACCATCCATGTGAGCAAGGTCTCACCAGCTCGCTGCCGAAATCGCTGCAAAATATCACTAATTTCCTGTTGAGTAAAGTCCTCTAAAGAGTCTAAAGAAACACCCTGCGGAGCAGCGGGAGATTGCTGCAACTTCCGACGAAAAACTGGATGCGCCGAGACCGCGGGATGAGCATCACAAGGAGCTCGACCAGTACACGTAGAGGAACAATCAGTGGAAGAAGCATCAACCCCGCTCGAAGGACGAGCGCAATCACGGGGTGCACCATCAGAGGCGCAAGAAGCAGATTTACAAGCACGGCCGGAGCGAGAGGACTCGCGCTTGACAGATTCCTCACCCGAAGAACAAGAATCACTCGAATTCCAGATATTACCATCCCATTCATCAGGATTCCAATCCAGTCCGGCTTTCGCCACGACCAGACGCACCTTTCGCGTCGAAACCCGACCGCGCCGATTCTTGTATTTATAACGAGCAATTCGCACAGCCGCCCTCTCGGCAATAGTCTGGTAAGTCTCAAGTTTGTCAGCAAGCAACTTATTTTGACACCGCAACAAAGTATGAGAATTCTGAATCTCAACAAAGTGCGCTTCCACATCCTTAAGAGATATCTGTAGCTTCAACAACCTCTCATGCAGAATCCTGTACGCAGACAGAACAATCCAACCTCTGCGCCCCAAAATGGGAATCTCCTCACCCTTCGAGATGGGTGCCTTCTGTAAACAAGTAATCACATTAGCCGGCTCCGCCAGCTCCAAAGAAGAATTCCAATTCTCACTCAAACCAGTAGAATCAGCCCACTCACGGGCTAAGGCTTCATAAGGCGTTGAATCCCATCCGGGAATATCAACGGGCAACTTAAAAGTAGATTTTGACTTTCTAGAAAACATCGTGAAAAAGAAAGAAGAAAAGAAAGAAAAAGAAAAGAAAGAAGAAGAAAACCTATACACATAAGTATACCACAAATAATATACAAACAAAACCACGCACACGCCGAAAGCAAACACGAGACAACACGACGCACACAAGTTTCGAAAACGGTTCGTGACGCCAAATGTTCTGCTTGGGTTTTCGGATCAGATAGAACCCGCTCATCAGAGCCTCTCTAACCCAGCCAGAACATTACCCTCTCCCTAGGGCCTATTCACAACAAGTAACCACCGATATATATATATACCACCTAAGGACAGGGAATTCCTACTATATATATATATATATATATATATATATATATATATATATATATATATATATATATATATATCTAGACCTCTTATAATACAAGTGGCGGCCTCGCGATCCCAGACGGACCCAGGACTTCCTACCCAGACGGCAGCCTCAGCCTCGCGGTCCCAGACGGACCCAGGACTTCCTACCCAGACGGCAGTCTCAGCCTCGCGGTCCCAGACGGACCCAGGACTTCCTACCCAGACGGCAGCCTCAGCCTCGCGGTCCCAGACGGACCCAGGACTTCCTACCCAGACGGCAGCCTCAGCCTCGCGGTCCCAGACGGACCCAGGACTTCCTACCCAGACGGCAGCCTTAGCCTCGCGGTCCCAGACGGACCCAGGACTTCCTACCCAGACGGCAGCCTCAGCCTTGCGGTCCCAGACGGACCCAGGACTTCCTACCCAGACGGCAGCCTTAGCCTCGCGGTCCCAGACGGACCCAGGACTTCCTACCCAGACGGCAGCCTTAGCCTCGCGGTCCCAGACGGACCCAGGACTTCCTACCCAGACGGCAGCCTCAGTACAAGTTCATCCTATGATTACCATAACATACAACAGGGGAATCAGTTTTACTATTTATCAGATCACACAAGAACTGCCAGTTTGAGCACAACCTGTTCTCTGGTTCGAGGGGCTCCTCTCTCCCTTATTCAGTTACCACTTACCTGATCAGGGTTAACATCTGTTCATGTCAAGTCACAGCTGACTAGAAGAATAGGCTACCCTCTTATACAAGAACACGCAGCACATGTTGATTCACTACAAACTGGATACTTTATTATTCATTATATACGCAATCACATAACATTACTGTGTAACACATAACCTGCAAAGAAAAGTGAAAGATTAGGTTGTACACTCTAATAAGAAAGGGGTCGACATCACCTTAGTCGTGTGTAGCCTGCACTCAATGGTCATCTAGGTTCCCTTCTCGTCTGTGCCTCGGCTCGCCTGGAGGTCACACCTCCGTAGTCACGGCTCCCTTCTCCGAGTCACTGGGACCTCTTCCTCATCGGCTACTCTCTCCTCTCTGGCAATTCTGCTAGAAGAGTATCTGTCTCTCGGTTTTTCTCCGCCTTCAAGTTTGTCATCTGTCTTCCCTGGAATAAGTAGTAGCTTTACTGCTAACGGCTAGATGCCGCCTACGGACTGAAGTAAGTGCCCCGTAACTGCCTCAGACTTTCACTAATATAGAGGTGCATTTCCTCATGGAAAATTCCGGCCCGTAACCTGCCGCCCACCAAATTCTTGTACCTCCCCGTACCAAGGACACTTTCCCAGCCGGCCGGCCTGATGTAGTGTCTTCGGCATGAAGAAAAATACAATCCTTCGATAAGGGCCGGTCTGAACCGGTTCTCTCCAAGCGAATAACACCTCATAACTAAAACATCCCCTTTAACCTAGAAGCATCTCAAGCTGCCGGAGCAGAAAGAAAGATGGAGTCTCTCCCGTTTGAGGCCTACCAGGCCTGAATTCAGCACGGCTCCATGAAATACCCTCACTACAGGGCAGGTTATCCCTAATACTAACGAATCTATCCCCTAGGATATGTGTGCAAGCCCTAATCTATGGGGAAGAACACAGGATCATGTCGAAGTGCCTTGTAAATAGACTTCATTCACTACTCTAACCCTTAGGCTTGAATGGTAAGAGACTGAAGTCACCCTAATCACCCGTCAACACAATAGGGCCGGGAAAATCGAGCAGTACAGACCCTCACGGCGAGTAGTGAGTAGTGCGCTTCACATATCCCTGATGAACAAGTTACTTACCTTCGGTAACAATATATCTGTAAGAAACATAGTTTAATGATAGATTTCTTACCGTAGAATTACTCCCAGGCCTCAGACTGGATCCGGAATATTTTTGGTCAGCAGTACCCCTGAGTGTCGGAAGGTGGCGTCGATCGACTACGCGTTCGTCGTTGTGGTCGCTGGGATGACGTCGTGGTAGCTACTTAGACGCTGCCCTCGCGTGTTGATGTCATTCTGTATATGACTTTCCACGCCAGAAGCGCAGAGCCGTGCAAGACACTGACTACTGGTGCACAAAACTAGGGCCCTGAAAGGATAACCTTAACCCTAGAAGTCAGTTCGCAGAACGGGGAGGATGGGTGTGGCGGTAAGGAATCTATTACTAACCTATGTTTCTTACAGATATATCGTTACCAAAGGTAAGTAAATTGTTCATCTGAAAGAAACAGTTAGTTATAGATTCCTTACCTTAGACTAGATACCCCAGCAATACCAACCCCGGAGGTGAGTCTCGAACCAAGTTCACACCAGAAAATCCTGGAGAACATAACAGCCAAAGAAGCCGTCTCTCCAGACTTGGCTGTCTAGGCAGTAGTGTTTGGTGCACGTGTGCAGCGATGCCCACGTAGCAGCCTGACAGGTGTCATTCAGGGGGACTCCTCGTCCCAAAGCAGTAGTAGCTGCCGTCACCCTGGTGGAATGGGCACGCAGCCCCACTGGAGGCTCCTTCTTTGCCAAAGAGTAGCAGGCTTTGATCTGCGCAGATGAGCTGCGACCACCGCCATCACTTTCGAGAACACCTGAGGGGCGCTGGTATGGCCAAAAGGGAGCACAGTAAACTGAAAATGCTCGTGGCCTACCGTGAACCGTAGGTAACGCCTGTGGGCCGGCAGGCCGGGATGTGAAAATAGGCATCCTGCAAGTCCAATGCTACCATCCAGACTCCAGGGTCGAGGGCAGACAAGAACTGAGAGAGCGTCAACATTTTGAACTTCTCCTTCCGGAGGAAGCGTTGACGTTCCTGAGATTCAAGATGGGACGCAGGTCTTTGCCCTTCTTGGGCACCAGAAAGTAGTGGGAATAGCAACCACGACCTACTTCTGGGTCAGGAACGCGCTTGATGGCTCCCTTGGCCAAGAGTGCCGAAACTTCCTGTTGGAGAAGGGCCAAGTGATCCTCCGACATGTGATGGTACTGAGGTGGCATGGATGGAGGGGTAGTCTCGAAGGGGAGGGAGTGGCCTTTTCGAACTATTTGCAAAACCCACCTGTCCGACGTGATGGTGCGCCAGTGCGGGAGGTGATGGTAGATCCTGCCGCCCACTGGTGTTTAGTGGCCCTGAAAGGTCGGACTAGGAGTGTTTGGTGGCTGCTGAGAGGGGGCTGTGGTGGACTGGCCCAACCACTGGCCCCCAGAACCACGGCTGTGGTTCCCACGTGCCCGGCCGTGCTGGGGCTGTACAGCTTGCGCTGGCCTGAGGCTCTGGGTGGGACGTAGCGGGACACCCCTTCCGTAGTCAGGAAAGGGGCAAAAGGCAGACTGCAAAGGGCGGGTGGTGGAGAGGCCCAAGGACCTGGCTGTAGCCCGAGAGTCCTTAAAGCGCTCTAGTGTGTTGTCCGCCGTGTCGCCGAAAAGGTGACGGCCATCAAAGGGCATGTCCATAAGTGTGGATTGGACATCCCCGGAAAAACCAGTCGAAAGCAGCCAGGCATAGCGTCGAAGGGCTACGGAAACGGAAATAGTCCTGACAAGTGAGTTAGCGGTATCCAGCCCACAGAGGATGGTAAACTTCGCAGCGTCTCTCCTTTCGGCAACCGCTCAAGAGAGCACGGCTCGGGCCTCCTCCGGGCAGCACTTGCGCAACCGTGTCCCACATGGAGTGGGTGTAACGGCCCAAAAGACATGTGGTGTTTACAGACCGCAGTCCCAAGCTGGAGGAAGAAAACATCTTCTTCCCAAGATGATCCAGCTTTTTGGATTCCCTGTCTGGGGGAGCGGTAGGGAATGTGTCCTTGGACGTGGAGGCTTGAACTACCAAGCTCTCAGGGATGGGGTGTTGGGAGAGAAAAGTGGAGTCGCACTGGGCTGGGCGGTGGTGTTGGGCAATCATCCTGTCCACAGGAGCCCTGTGTTGGGCCTGGACCCGGTGCCCAAAAAGATGTTCGTGAGGGCTTCATTAAACGACAGCAGGGGCTCCGAAGAGCTCACTGCCGGTTGAAGCACTTCTGTCAGGAGGTTAGTCCAGACTGCCACCGTAGGAAGCTCAAGGTGGAGAGCCTCGGCTGCCTTGCGCAACACCACTGCGCATGACGCTCCCTCCTCCATAGCCACGGTAGGAGGAGACAACATGTCAAGGTCTGGTGAGGTATCCAAACCACTGGCTTCCCCCAGTTCCTCTCTTCAGTCCTGCTCATAAACAAACTGGTCTTTTAAAGTTTTAAAGGGTCCCCAGACCGCTCCTAGTCCTCCTCTGGCTGCCAATCTGGTCTCAAAGAGCCAGGGTAGAACAGAGGCACAAAAGTACCCATCGGCGTTGGATCCGGCGTCGGTCGATGCCCTTCCGACACCATGTCAACCTGGAGGTGGAGGCCGGGGTTGACGTCGGCTGGGAACACAGCCGACGCCGGTGACGGATGTGGTGCTGGTGGAATCGGCGCCGGGGGAGGCATAACAAGGTCGACCGGCGCCGATCCGGATCCAGGCCTGGATCCAAGGGGACCCTACAGTGCCGAAGCCACCGACGCCGAAGGCCCGGGGTCCCCAATGGAGTCAGGCTGCCCAAAGATGGCATGCATCGCTTTGTAGAAACTCTGAAGCGGGGCAGGGGTCGCACTGGGTCCCGGAAAGGGAGAGAAACTCGAAGTCGAACCAGCAGGCTCTGCACGGGGAGCCACGGGAGGGGCACTACCCGCATCCCTCGTTGCGTTGGCCAACGGACAGAGAGAAGTCAAAGAGCGACAATGCTTTTTCGACAAGCACTGGCAGAGAAGCCCTGACATTCAATCTCCTACAATTTTTTCAGAGCCACTCTAGAGTGGGAACATTTCTTTAAAAAACTGTCGCAAACATATAAACATATAAAAGCGCGCCTTTTGAATTAAAGTCTTTTTGTACCTTTTTATTTTATTTTTAGGTCTTGCGCCTAGCGTTGCAGTGCGTAGCACTGCTCATGCAGCGAGAGACCTCTTGTACGGGGTTTCAAAATCGCCCTAGGAATCGCACACGCTTGTGCGTGTGCTTTTCCTTTTGGGCCACGCTATTGGCCTTTGCGTGCGTCTTTTTATTAAAGACAGCACGCAATTGGCCAAAGGCGGGTGCATTGCTCCACCCATGGCCTATGTGGTTTCAATTATCGTGCCCAGACACGGGCGCAATAATTGAAAGCACATGTTTCGCTGTGGCGCGCGCACCACTCGCGGGCGTGTTTGTTTTACAATAGCGATCGCTTTCACGGTCGCTTTCACTGCAGCTTGGTTTTGTTTTACTGCCGCCTCACTCCAACTACTTTGTTTTTCCACCGCACCCATATTTTGACCTCTGGCAAAAAAAAATTAAATAGATTCGGGATGTGTTTTTTGACGGGGGGTGACAAAGTTTAGTGTATGTTTTTAATAAGAGGGGCTGTATTAACGGTAGAAGGAAGAAAGACTTGCACATGCTTTCCTCTCCATCGAACACTGTCGCATGCAACATGAGACGAAAACAGGCATCCTGCAGCTGCCTAGTCTCGGCTTATATCCGAAAGACGTGTTGGAAGCCGTAGCTTGACATGTGGTCTTTGCTTATCAAATTATTGTGACTTCTTCACGCAGGTGCATTTATGCTTATGCAAAGTAAATGTGACAGTTATGGGCAAAAAAAATCAAATTATCCACCACTCGATTACTCACCTTAAGCTCTATCTGCAGCTCAGGGGCTAGGCTCAGCACTAGCAGGTAGTGTGCGTATGCTGTACCAAAATCTCCCTCGGTTAAGTAGTGCTCAGCGCTATTCAAGGAGCTCTACACCAACGCCTCTCGGCCACGGGAGAGAGACGAGGGCTGCATTATGCGAAGCTGCACGAACTACCAGCCGGCAGTGCAGTGGCTGTTACAGGAACAGCATCTGATTGTAGAAACGCCCGGGAGTGAGCGTCAGATATCTCGGATTTTACTGTCATGCCACAGAGAGGAGCAATGCTTAGGGAAGCGGAGCGCAACAGGGAGGGTCTGAACTCCAACACAGCAGCCATCTTCGAACTGTGGTGGGACGGAAAAGGATCATTTATTAGCGCGCATACGCTATACTTAGTGCACAATAACGTTGTTACCAGAGTGGGTATTTTGCAACCATATCATCATTTTTCATACTTTAAAAATATATTTTGCTAAGAATTGAAGCACCTTCCAATATTTGTGCAGGTATGAAGCTGCTCTGCTTGTTAATTAAAACATATGTTTGCGGTTTCTCTGTCTGTTGTGCGGAAATAACACCTCTCCTACTTTTAGGAGATCACAGAAGAAAATTTGCAGCTGTATCGTCTACGTACAAGCGCAAATCAGAAACAACGCGATGGACAAACGTGATCTCCTCCCCTTTACTGACGCACAGCAGCCTCTGGTGTGGGTTCGAGGAAGGCGGCAACCTACATCTGACCTGTCAAAATAGGAACCAACTTTAACATACTTTAGAGCTGTTTTTAACCTCATGCGTTCTACCCCTTATCCCCTTTGAATGTATTTATTTATGCATATTTGTATAGCGCGGACATTACTCAAAGGTGTTAAAGCGCATTACTGACCGGGCATGAGTCGAGGGTACACGCGGGTAGACAGCGTCTACCAACTAGTTTCTCAGGTTGGACGCCATCTACCCTGCCAAGCAGTTGGCCCCTCAGAAAAACGGGTTAGTGAATTCCTGTGCAGCTGTATAATAAAACTGGTTCTTGTTTTCAGTCATCCTTGTGACAGAGGCCACATTTACCCAGTCGTTACTGGTCGCTTCTGCAATGTTTTACGGGCGGCAATGTGCAAAGGGGTGTACTTGTGTGCGTGTGATGTACTGTGCCACATGTGTGCATGCGCTCCATACTAACCAGGGGGAACTGCCAGAGGCCACATCTGCCTGTTAATTCTTGGTCGCTTTTGCGTTCACTGTCTCGTATGTGCCTTCTTCCATCTCCATGGCGCTTTCCCTTCAGCGCATCGCGGCAGTTTATTTTTTCATATTTTTTAGATCTTCTTGGGCTTTCACTTTACCTAATCACGACGCTTCATTTTGGGTGTGTAGCTTTTTAAATCTTCAAAGCGCTTTCGCTTTAACAGCATTAGGCATGGTTTCAAGTCGACTCATGGTACAGTTCTGGCTGCTGTTTTCTCTCACCTACCTACAGAAAGCACTCTCAAAACCTGCAGTTATATTAGCACTATCGCATATATAAATACAATATCTACCA
Source organism: Triturus cristatus (assembly GCF_964204655.1). NCBI lineage: Eukaryota > Metazoa > Chordata > Amphibia > Caudata > Salamandridae > Triturus > Triturus cristatus. Next base: position 64,543,525 of record NC_140595.1, read on the forward strand.
TACTACGCATGGGGAAACAGACAGAGGCGACATCTACTCTAGACAGTACACACTACTGCTACCTACTCCTCTTGCCACCACCAGTTATTCTTACATACCAGTTGTAAATCCACATACTTAGTACACTACAAAGTGCTGCAGCTATTTCTATTTACATACATTCACAACATTACAAACAAAAACATATTAGGAAGTGTTGGAACTGGGGTTGCCAATTCACAAGGGTAGCCTGGCTCGTGGCAGGAAGGCTCCCAAAGGCATTCTGTATAAAGTAGCCGTGCAGCACACGCGTCCAACTTAGCAGAGTAACGCACACAATAATCTGACACCACACCACTGGTGATTAAAAACAGGACTCTTTATGTAACATTTTGTAGTAGGAGGTAAGCTAGCAAGAATTCATCCAGTTAGGAGCATAACCTAGGCAATAAATCAGCATGAATTTCATTTAAGACTGTACGAATCATTGGCAGTAAATTAGCATGAATTTCATTTAAGACTGTACGAATCATTGGCAGTAAATTAGCATGAATTCGTTATCAACTGAGCAAAACATTGGCATGAAATTAGCATGAATTCATTATCAACTGAGCAAAACATTGGCAGTGAATTTAGCATGAATTCATTATCAACTGAGCAAAACATTGGCAGTGAATTTACATGAATTCGTTAACGTTTGTACCAACCCCCTCTCCCTCAACCCTCTCTGACAGAGTCTCGATCCCTGATGATTCTATCCCGTGCAATGGGGGGTATGGTCCCCTTGTACTACTTCCAATGAGGGAGGGGGAATTCCTTAAGGGGGGCTGTGCGCTTGCCTGCTGGCTCTCCCCTAGATATTATGGGAAGGTCCCATGTCACCCTGAGTCTCCTCAAGACAGTTCCGGGGCACAGTCTCAGTCTCTCCCGGGGGAAGGGCGGGAGCGGGGCTGCCTCCCTTAGGTTAGACACTTCTCGGCAGGCCCCGCGCTCCGTGAGTTTCCGCTCCCTCCCCGGGGTCGTTACCTGCACTCTTCGGCCCTCCGGGGCCCTTGCGTCGGTCTCAAGGATCTGGCGCCTCCCGAGGGGGTCGGTCCAGAGGGTCCCAAGCTGTTTCACTCCCGCTGGAGCCACGCAGCTCGCGGGGGTGATGACGCGGGCGAAGGAGGCTGAATGTGGGCGGAGGAGGCTGGATGTGGGCGGAGGAGGCTGGATGAGGGCGGGGGCGAGGCCTGTGACACGGCCGGCGCCCCCGTCACGTGAGGATGGTGAACTTCCTGGGATCGGTTGCGGCCGCTGGTGTCTCCGCGGAATGAACTCTCCTCAGCTGACGCGAGGGCCACGTCAGGGCGGCAGACTCTCCTGACAGCTGCAGTGTCCTTGGCAACGGCGAAGAGTCTGAGGCAATTTCCCTATTCGTTGCACCCGCGCTGACAGAACTTGGGCAGCGGCGGTGAGTGGGGGTTCGATTAGAGCGCCACCGTCACAGCGCTTCAGTAACTCGGGCAGCGGCGATGAGTGGGGGTTCGATTAGCGCGCCACAGTCACAGCGCTTCAGTAACTCGGGCAGCGGCGATGACAGGGGGGTCCCTTAGCGCTTCACAGCCACAGCGCTTCAGTAAGAGGACGGCGCTCCACAGTTACAGGTGGCGGTCTCATGTGGCACGGATGGTTCTTTGCCCTTTGCCCTGGTTGGTGAGGTGAATAAACAGATAGGGGGGGGGGGGGGTTGAGTTGGAGGCTGCTGTCAGACGGGCCTCTCTAGGCAGTTCCCTGGGGATTCCCTCACACTGGGCCAGGTCAGTGGGTTTGGTCAGGTTTCCTCACTCAACTTAGAGGGCAAGGTCTAGACCTAGTCACCCCTAGTAGTATAGGTGCCCCCTCCCCCTTCCGCCTAAATCTCCAGTACAGGGTCTCCCCAGGTCAGTGGTTCCTCAACAACTAACTAGAAAGTTTCCCGCCCTTTCTATTTATATTCCCAAGTCATGTGACCTCACTCTATTCCAGAAGGTTCCAGGGGCTTCTACATTCTAGGTATGGGCAGGGGAGTCAGGCTAGTGATGTCACAATATCTAAGGGTTCTAGACAGCTCCTGACAACTAGGGCGCTACTTGAAAGACCGCTCCGCAGTAGCAGGGGTCTGTGGCAGCCATCTTAGTGGTAGAGAGCACCTGCACCTTAGCATTGACTAGCAATGGTAAGGAGCCCGAAGACCTAGAGCCAACCAAAAAGAGGGTGGAAAAAAATGAGGCAAGGGCGGAAAAAACAGGGAAGACCACCCTAGGGCGGACAGGTCTAACAGGCGTCCCCCCCAGCCGAAAGCGGGGAGACCTACCCAACCTCTAGGGAGCTCTCATCGCTAAGGCGGAAGAACCGGGAGAGACCGTCCGCATTGGCGTGGTCAACTCCGGGCCGATGTTCCACCCGAAAGTCCATCCCCTGTAGGGAAATGGACCACCTTAGCAACTTTGGGTTCTCGCCTCTCATTTGCATGAGCCAGCGAAGGGGGCGGTGGTCGGTCTGTATGAGGAAGTGAGAACCAAAAAGGTATGGTCTCAACTTCTTCAACGCCCAGACCACCGCAAAGGCTTCACGTTCAATGGTGCTCCACCGTTGTTCCCTGGGAAGGAGCCTTCTAGATATAAAGGCCACCGGTTGGTCTTGGCCATCCTGGTTCAGTTGCGAGAGCACAGCGCCTATGCCATGCTCAGAGGCGTCTGTCTGCACGATGAATTCCTTGGTGTAATCAGGAGTCCTAAGCACCGGGGCGGTGCACATCGCATGCTTCAAGGTGTCAAATGCCTCCTGGCAAGCAGCTGTCCAGTTGACTTTCCGTGGTTGCTTTTTAGATGTCAATTCAGTCAGGGGGGCAACGATGGTTCCATACCCCCTGACAAACCGGCGGTAATATCCAGTGAGGCCGAGAAAAGCTCTGACCTCAGTCTGAGTCTTGGGGGGCTCCCAGGCCAATATGGCCTCAATCTTGGCCTGGAGGGGCTGCACCTTACCCCCGCCCACCAGGTGTCCCAGGTAAACGACAGATCCCTGTCCAATCTGGCACTTGCTGGCCTTGATGGTTAGACCAGCTTGTTGCAGAGCCCGCAGCACCTCCTGGAGATGCTGCAGATGGTCCTCCCAGCCGCTACTGAAGACAGCTATGTCGTCCAGGTAGGCCGCTGAGAAGGACTCCATGCCAGATAGCACCTGGTTCACCAACCGCTGGAACGTGGCCGGAGCATTCTTGAGCCCAAAGGGCATCACTTTAAATTGAAAGTGGCCCTCGGGGGTGGAGAACGCCGTTTTCTCCCGTGCTCCGTCCGCCATGGCAATCTGCCAGTACCCTGACGTCAAGTCAATGGTACTAAGGTACCGGGCTGCTCCCAGCCGGTCAATCAGCTCATCCGCCCGAGGGATCGGATGAGCGTCCGTCTTGGTGACGGAATTCAAACCCCGATAATCCACACAGAACCGAAGTTCTGGTGTGGTGCCCGGTGGGGCCGCTTTCGGCACCAACACTACCGGACTTGCCCAAGGGCTGCTGGAGGGCTCAATAACTCCTAGCTCCAGCATCTTGGTCACCTCACCCTGGATACTATTCTTCACTTTGTCGGACAGCCGATAAGACTTGGCTTTAACCGGTGGGCTGTCCCCTGTGTCCACATCATGGGTACACAGTTGCGTGAGTCCAGGCGTGAGGGAGAACAACGAGGCATACTGCTCCAGTACCTGGCGGCAGTCCCTCTGTTGTTCCGGGGTCAAGGATGGGGAGAGGACCACTCCCTCTACCGAACCATCCTTCTCTTGAGCCGCCAGAAGGTCAGGAAGAGGCTCGCTCTCTTCCTCCTCGCTCCCATCCGTCACCATAAGGAGGGTCATCTCCGATCTCTCATGGTGCGGCTTCAGGCGGTTGGCGTGGAACACCCGATGGGGCTGCCGGGGGGTCTTCAAGTCTACTATATAGGTGTTCTGGCCTCGTCGCTCCACAATCTCGAACGGACCAGTCCACCGGTCCTGGAGGGCGCTAAGCTCCCCAGGCTCCATGACCCACACCTTCTGCCCAGCATCCAACTCCACCGTCCGAGCGTTGCGGTCATACCACTCCTTCATGACGGCTTGACTGGCCTCCAAATTGGCTGAGGCCTCCTTCCACAGCTTGGCCATCTGGCTGCGGAATGCCAGCATATAGCTGACAACATCCCGGGGAAGCTTCATTGAAGTCTTCTCCCATCCCTCTTTGACAAGGCTGAGGGGCCCCCTAACGGGATGGCCGTAGAGCAACTCAAAAGGGCTGAACCCGACTCCCTTCTGCGGCACCTCGCGGTACGAAAATAGCAAGCAAGAGAGGAGGATGTCCCATTTCCGCCTCAAGTCCTCTGGCAGGCTCCGGATCATCCCCTTTAAGGTCTTGTTAAAACGCTCTACGAGTCCGTTAGTCTGGGGGTGATAAGGAGTGGAGAACCGATAGGTCCCCCCGCACTCCTTCCACATGGCCTGCATATAGGCTGACATAAAATTTGTGCCCCTATCCGACACCACGACCTTGGGGAATCCCACTCGGGTAAAAATTCCCATTAGGGCCCGCGCCACCACGGGTGCAGTGATGGTCCTCAGAGGAATGGCCTCAGGGTACCGGGTGGCGTGGTCCACTAACACCAGGATGAACCGGTGTCCCGAAGAGGTCGGAGGGTCCAATGGTCCCACAATGTCGATCCCGACCCGCTCAAAAGGGGTCCCGACCACCGGAAGCGGTTCCAAGGGGACCTTCACCTTGGTTCCTGTCTTGCCACTTGCCTGGCATGTCTTGCAGGTCTTGCAATAGGTGTCAGAGGCAACTCTCATCCTGGGCCAATAAAAATGCGGGACTAACCGCGCGAAAGTCTTGTCCTGGCCCAGGTGTCCAGCTAGAGGTATCTCATGGGCTAACTCCAGCAAAAAGGTCCGGTAGCATTGGGGCACTACTAAGGCCCTTGAAGATCCATGCACCGGAACCTTCGGCTCGCTATACAGGAGGCCATCCTCCCAGTAAACGTGGTAATTACCGGATTCCTTATTGGTCGCTTGAGCTGTGGCCTGTCGCCGCATGCCTTCAAGCGTGGGGCACTCTCTCTGGCCCCGGCGAAATTCCTCCCGGGTAGGCCCTCCTTCCACGCACCAACCGGCCGGGATAGGCAGGTCCCCCTCAGGAACAACATCCACCTCCGCGGATTCTGGAGCCACAACCGCCGGCTCCTCTTCCATCCCACGGGGGGTATCTACCTCCTCTACTGGTCCCACTTCGGGTTGGGCTGTTATTTCCGGCTCCAACTCGGTGTGAGTTCTTGGCCAGGCAGCCATGGACCTTGTAACCACACAGGCCCATCCTGGTAACCCCAGCATTTCGGTGTGGGCTCGTAGCTCCACTTCCTTCCAGATGTTGGTCTCCAAATCGTTCCCGAGCAGACAGTCCACTGGCAAGGCGGGGCTCACGGCAACTTTCAAGGGGCCTTTAACTCCTTCCCACTCAAATGGAACCCGAGCCACTGGGTAATGACTCAGGCTACCATCAGCCAATACGGCCGGATGGAACACGTCAGGGATCAACTGCTCCGGGGACACCAGCCGCCTAACTACGGTGGTCATGCTGGCACCTGTGTCCCTCAAAGCCTCCACCTCCTGTCCATTCACCTGCACCCTCTGCCGGTATTTGGCAGTATTTGATGGTAAGGAAATCACTGGAACCTCTTCCCTATCTCCCAGTGAGACGAGGGTCAGGCCTGTCCACTCCCCATCCCGATCTAGGGGCAACTCCACCCCAAGCGCTATACTAGCCACCCCGGGGGGCTTACCTCCTGCGGGGGCGGGAGTTCTTTTGCGGCACTGGACATCCCCTTTATAGTGTCCCACCTCCCCACATTCATAACACTTGACTGTTCTTGGCGGTTGACCCTTGTCAGGGTGAGTGGACCTTGGGAAACTGGACTGAGAGGGAGTCCCTACACTTTTCCCAAACTGCCTGTTTGGTGGGCCTCGGAAGAGCTCCTTCTTTTTATCTCCCCCCTCTTTCTTCTGGGGGGCGCTCTGTCCACCCTTCGGGCCATCTCCCCCGGGTCCCTTGAGGGTCACTCGGGTGCTAACCCAAGTGTCCGCCTCTTCCGCAAGTGTCCGGGGGTCGGTCAACTTGCGGTCCACCAAGTGTTGGCGCAGCTCCGGAAAACATCTATCCAAGAGGTGCTCTCTCAGAAATAAGTTGTACAGACCCTCAAAATCCTGCACCTCGCTGCCACGCACCCATCCATCTAAAGCCTTCCGGCTTTAGATGGATAGAAATCCACCCAGTTCTGCGTGGTCAACTTGTGACTACTACGGAATCTCTGTCGGTATCTCTCAGGGGTGAGGCCAAACTTTTTAAGCAGGGCCTCCTTCATCACCGGATAGTTGGTTTGGTCTACCTTCTCTAAATACAGGAGGATGTCCCTCACTACAGGAGGTATATATCGGTACAGGCCACCCCCCCAGTAGCTTGTGGGCACCCCATGGACCTTCAGGGATACTTCGTACGCCTCTAACCACCGGTTGATGTCATCCCCCACCCCGTAACTAGCAATCACATCTTTTGGGAGGTAGAATTTAGGCTCCCGTGGAACCTCTGGTACGCTGCCACCATTTACATTCCCTTGCGCACTGATCTGTAATGCTCTCAACTCCAATTCTTTGAGCTGGAGCTCATGCGCAAGCTTCCTTTCTTTCATTGCTAGCCTCTTATCTTCCTTCTCTTTTTCCAACTTTGCAAGCTCCCATCTCAGTAACCTCTCCTCCCTCCTGTCCTCATACTCCTCCGGCGAGGCACTCCTTCTAGACACGCTACTGCCTGCCCCAGAACGTCTCCCTGGCGACAAGTTTTCACTGACATCAACGTGCAGCAGGTCTAGTTCTCCTGACGTGCCCGCCTCCCCTAATGCCCCTTGCCCCTCTGGCTCCTCGTCCCCTTTCCTCTCTGGGTGGGCTAATACCCATGCTTGTAAGGCTTTACGGAGCTCTTCTCCTTTGGCTCTCTTCCCAACTGCCACCCCCATCCCCTGACAGAAACTCCTCAGCTGAACCACCGAGTATTCCTCTATGTTGGCTAGCTGGAACTCCATTCTGACAGGTGGGGACCCAGACAATATGAGTGAATATCAGGACGTAGGTAACAACTAGGGCAATCCTCTGGGCACACCGTTAGACAGTAGGGGCCACCTGGCTATGCTTGCTTAAACACTAGGTGTCCAATTGCGGCGTACTCTGCTTCACTGAAGGGTGCTGCACAACTACAGGATCGGATCCCACCGCTGAGCACCAAATTATGTTGGAACTGGGGTTGCCAATTCACAAGGGTAGCCTGGCTCGTGGCAGGAAGGCTCCCAAAGGCATTCTGTATAAAGTAGCCGTGCAGCACACGCGTCCAACTTAGCAGAGTAACACACACAATAATCTGACACCACACCACTGGTGATTAAAAACAGGACTCTTTATGTAACATTTTGTAGTAGGAGGTAAGCTAGCAAGAATTCATCCAGTTAGGAGCATAACCTAGGCAATAAATCAGCATGAATTTCATTTAAGACTGTACGAATCATTGGCAGTAAATTAGCATGAATTTCATTTAAGACTGTACGAATCATTGGCAGTAAATTAGCATGAATTCGTTATCAACTGAGCAAAACATTGGCATGAAATTAGCATGAATTCATTATCAACTGAGCAAAACATTGGCAGTGAATTTAGCATGAATTCATTATCAACTGAGCAAAACATTGGCAGTGAATTTACATGAATTCGTTAACGTTTGTACCAACCCCCTCTCCCTCAACCCTCTCTGACAGAATCTCGATCCCTGATGATTCTATCCCGTGCAATGGGGGGTATGGTCCCCTTGTACTACTTCCAATGAGGGAGGGGGAATTCCTTAAGGGGGGCTGTGCGCTTGCCTGCTGGCTCTCCCCTAGATATTATGGGAAGGTCCCATGTCACCCTGAGTCTCCTCAAGACAGTTCCGGGGCACAGTCTCAGTCTCTCCCGGGGGAAGGGCGGGAGCGGGGCTGCCTCCCTTAGGTTAGACACTTCTCGGCAGGCCCCGCGCTCCGTGAGTTTCCGCTCCCTCCCCGGGGTCGTTACCTGCACTCTTCGGCCCTCCGGGGCCCTTGCGTCGGTCTCAAGGATCTGGCGCCTCCCGAGGGGGTCGGTCCAGAGGGTCCCAAGCTGTTTCACTCCCGCTGGAGCCACGCAGCTCGCGGGGGTGATGACACGGGCGAAGGAGGCTGAATGTGGGCGGAGGAGGCTGGATGTGGGCGGAGGAGGCTGGATGAGGGCGGGGGCGAGGCCTGTGACACGGCCGGCGCCCCCGTCACGTGAGGATGGTGAACTTCCTGGGATCGGTTGCGGCCGCTGGTGTCTCCGCGGAATGAACTCTCCTCAGCTGACGCGAGGGCCACGTCAGGGCGGCAGACTCTCCTGACAGCTGCAGTGTCCTTGGCAACGGCGAAGAGTCTGAGGCAATTTCCCTATTCGTTGCACCCGCGCTGACAGAACTTGGGCAGCGGCGGTGAGTGGGGGTTCGATTAGCGCGCCACCGTAACAGCGCTTCAGTAACTCGGGCAGCGGCGATGAGTGGGGGTTCGATTAGCGCGCCACAGTCACAGCGCTTCAGTAACTCGGGCAGCGGCGATGACAGGGGGGTCCCTTAGCGCTTCACAGCCACAGCGCTTCAGTAAGAGGACGGCGCTCCACAGTTACAGGTGGCGGTCTCATGTGGCACGGATGGTTCTTTGCCCTTTGCCCTGGTTGGTGAGGTGAATAAACAGATAGGGGGGGGGGGGGGGTTGAGTTGGAGGCTGCTGTCAGACGGGCCTCTCTAGGCAGTTCCCTGGGGATTCCCTCACACTGGGCCAGGTCAGTGGGTTTGGTCAGGTTTCCTCACTCAACTTAGAGGGCAAGGTCTAGACCTAGTCACCCCTAGTAGTATAGGTGCCCCCTCCCCCTTCCGCCTAAATCTCCAGTACAGGGTCTCCCCAGGTCAGTGGTTCTTCAACAACTAACTAGAAAGTTTCCCGCCCTTTCTATTTATATTCCCAAGTCATGTGACCTCACTCTATTCCAGAAGGTTCCAGGGGCTTCTACATTCTAGGTATGGGCAGGGGAGTCAGGCTAGTGATGTCACAATATCTAAGGGTTCTAGACAGCTCCTGACAACTAGGGCGCTACTTGAAAGACCGCTCCGCAGTAGCAGGGGTCTGTGGCAGCCATCTTAGTGGTAGAGAGCACCTGCACCTTAGCATTGACTAGCAATGGTAAGGTGCCCGAAGACCTAGAGCCAACCAAAAAGAGGGTGGAAAAAAATGAGGCAAGGGCGGAAAAAACAGGGAAGACCACCCTAGGGCGGACAGGTCTAACAGGCGTCCCCCCCAGCCGAAAGCGGGGAGACCTACCCAACCTCTAGGGAGCTCTCATCGCTAAGGCGGAAGAACCGGGAGAGACCGTCCGCATTGGCGTGGTCAACTCCGGGCCGATGTTCCACCCGAAAGTCCATCCCCTGTAGGGAAATGGACCACCTTAGCAACTTTGGGTTCTCGCCTCTCATTTGCATGAGCCAGCGAAGGGGGCGGTGGTCGGTCTGTATGAGGAAGTGAGAACCAAAAAGGTATGGTCTCAACTTCTTCAACGCCCAGACCACCGCAAAGGCTTCACGTTCAATGGTGCTCCACCGTTGTTCCCTGGGAAGGAGCCTTCTAGATATAAAGGCCACCGGTTGGTCTTGGCCATCCTGGTTCAGTTGCGAGAGCACAGCGCCTATGCCATGCTCAGAGGCGTCTGTCTGCACGATGAATTCCTTGGTGTAATCAGGAGTCCTAAGCACCGGGGCGGTGCACATCGCATGCTTCAAGGTGTCAAATGCCTCCTGGCAAGCAGCTGTCCAGTTGACTTTCCGTGGTTGCTTTTTAGATGTCAATTCAGTCAGGGGGGCAACGATGGTTCCATACCCCCTGACAAACCGGCGGTAATATCCAGTGAGGCCGAGAAAAGCTCTGACCTCAGTCTGAGTCTTGGGGGGCTCCCAGGCCAATATGGCCTCAATCTTGGGCTGGAGGGGCTGCACCTTACCCCCGCCCACCAGGTGTCCCAGGTAAACGACAGATCCCTGTCCAATCTGGCACTTGCTGGCCTTGATGGTTAGACCAGCTTGTTGCAGAGCCCGCAGCACCTCCTGGAGATGCTGCAGATGGTCCTCCCAGCCGCTACTGAAGACAGCTATGTCGTCCAGGTAGGCCGCTGAGAAGGACTCCATGCCAGATAGCACCTGGTTCACCAACCGCTGGAACGTGGCCGGAGCATTCTTGAGCCCAAAGGGCATCACTTTAAATTGAAAGTGGCCCTCGGGGGTGGAGAACGCCGTTTTCTCCCGTGCTCCGTCCGCCATGGCAATCTGCCAGTACCCTGACGTCAAGTCAATGGTACTAAGGTACCGGGCTGCTCCCAGCTGGTCAATCAGCTCATCCGCCCGAGGGATCGGATGAGCGTCCGTCTTGGTGACGGAATTCAAACCCCGATAATCCACACAGAACCGAAGTTCTGGTGTGGTGCCCGGTGGGGCCGCTTTCGGCACCAACACTACCGGACTTGCCCAAGGGCTGCTGGAGGGCTCAATAACTCCTAGCTCCAGCATCTTGGTCACCTCACCCTGGATACTATTCTTCACTTTGTCGGACAGCCGATAAGACTTGGCTTTAACCGGTGGGCTGTCCCCTGTGTCCACATCATGGGTACACAGTTGCGTGAGTCCAGGCGTGAGGGAGAACAACGAGGCATACTGCTCCAGTACCTGGCGGCAGTCCCTCTGTTGTTCCGGGGTCAAGGATGGGGAGAGGACCACTCCCTCTACCGAACCATCCTTCTCTTGAGCCGCCAGAAGGTCAGGAAGAGGCTCGCTCTCTTCCTCCTCGCTCCCATCCGTCACCATAAGGAGGGTCATCTCCGATCTCTCATGGTGCGGCTTCAGGCGGTTGGCGTGGAACACCCGATGGGGCTGCCGGGGGGTCTTCAAGTCTACTATATAGGTGTTCTGGCCTCGTCGCTCCACAATCTCGAACGGACCAGTCCACCGGTCCTGGAGGGCGCTAAGCTCCCCAGGCTCCATGACCCACACCTTCTGCCCAGCATCCAACTCCACCGTCCGAGCGTTGCGGTCATACCACTCCTTCATGACGGCTTGACTGGCCTCCAAATTGGCTGAGGCCTCCTTCCACAGCTTGGCCATCTGGCTGCGGAATGCCAGCATATAGCTGACAACATCCCGGGGAAGCTTCATTGAAGTCTTCTCCCATCCCTCTTTGACAAGGCTGAGGGGCCCCCTAACGGGATGGCCGTAGAGCAACTCAAAAGGGCTGAACCCGACTCCCTTCTGCGGCACCTCGCGGTACGAAAATAGCAAGCAAGAGAGGAGGATGTCCCATTTCCGCCTCAAGTCCTCTGGCAGGCTCCGGATCATCCCCTTTAAGGTCTTGTTAAAACGCTCTACGAGTCCGTTAGTCTGGGGGTGATAAGGAGTGGAGAACCGATAGGTCACCCCGCACTCCTTCCACATGGCCTGCATATAGGCTGACATAAAATTTGTGCCCCTATCCGACACCACGACCTTGGGGAATCCCACTCGGGTAAAAATTCCCATTAGGGCCCGCGCCACCACGGGTGCAGTGATGGTCCTCAGAGGAATGGCCTCAGGGTACCGGGTGGCGTGGTCCACTAACACCAGGATGAACCGGTGTCCCGAAGAGGTCGGAGGGTCCAATGGTCCCACAATGTCGATCCCGACCCGCTCAAAAGGGGTCCCGACCACCGGAAGCGGTTCCAAGGGGACCTTCACCTTGGTTCCTGTTTTGCCACTTGCCTGGCATGTCTTGCAGGTCTTGCAATAGGTGTCAGAGGCAACTCTCATCCTGGGCCAATAAAAATGCGGGACTAACCGCGCGAAAGTCTTGTCCTGGCCCAGGTGTCCAGCTAGAGGTATCTCATGGGCTAACTCCAGCAAAAAGGTCCGGTAGCATTGGGGCACTACTAAGGCCCTTGAAGATCCATGCACCGGAACCTTCGGCTTGCTATACAGGAGGCCATCCTCCCAGTAAACGTGGTAATTACCGGATTCCTTATTGGTCGCTTGAGCTGTGGCCTGTCGCCGCATGCCTTCAAGCGTGGGGCACTCTCTCTGGCCCCGGCGAAATTCCTCCCGGGTAGGCCCTCCTTCCACGCACCAACCGGCCGGGATAGGCAGGTCCCCCTCAGGAACAACATCCACCTCCGCGGATTCTGGAGCCACAACCGCCGGCTCCTCTTCCATCCCACGGGGGGTATCTACCTCCTCTACTGGTCCCACTTCGGGTTGGGCTGTTATTTCCGGCTCCAACTCGGTGTGAGTTCTTGGCCAGGCAGCCATGGACCTTGTAACCACACAGGCCCATCCTGGTAACCCCAGCATTTCGGTGTGGGCTCGTAGCTCCACTTCCTTCCAGATGTTGGTCTCCAAATCGTTCCCGAGCAGACAGTCCACTGGCAAGGCGGGGCTCACGGCAACTTTCAAGGGGCCTTTAACTCCTTCCCACTCAAATGGAACCCGAGCCACTGGGTAATGACTCAGGCTACCATCAGCCAATACGGCCGGATGGAACACGTCAGGGATCAACTGCTCCGGGGACACCAGCCGCCTTACTACGGTGGTCATGCTGGCACCTGTGTCCCTCAAAGCCTCCACCTCCTGTCCATTCACCTGCACCCTCTGCCGGTATTTGGCAGTATTTGATGGTAAGGAAATCACTGGAACCTCTTCCCTATCTCCCAGTGAGACGAGGGTCAGGCCTGTCCACTCCCCATCCCGATCTAGGGGCAACTCCACCCCAAGCGCTATACTAGCCACCCCGGGGGGCTTACCTCCTGCGGGGGCGGGAGTTCTTTTGCGGCACTGGACATCCCCTTTATAGTGTCCCACCTCCCCACATTCATAACACTTGACTGTTCTTGGCGGTTGACCCTTGTCAGGGTGAGTGGACCTTGGGAAACTGGACTGAGAGGGAGTCCCTACACTTTTCCCAAACTGCCTGTTTGGTGGGCCTCGGAAGAGCTCCTTCTTTTTATCTCCCCCCTCTTTCTTCTGGGGGGCGCTCTGTCCACCCTTCGGGCCATCTCCCCCGGGTCCCTTGAGGGTCACTCGGGTGCTAACCCAAGTGTCCGCCTCTTCCGCAAGTGTCCGGGGGTCGGTCAACTTGCGGTCCACCAAGTGTTGGCGCAGCTCCGGAAAACATCTATCCAAGAGGTGCTCTCTCAGAAATAAGTTGTACAGACCCTCAAAATCCTGCACCTCGCTGCCACGCACCCATCCATCTAAAGCCTTCCGGGCATAATCATAGAAATCCACCCAGTTCTGCGTGGTCAACTTTTGACTGCTACGGAATCTCTGTCGGTATCTCTCAGGGGTGAGGCCAAACTTTTTAAGCAGGGCCTCCTTCATCACCGGATAGTTGGTTTGGTCTACCTTCTCTAAATACAGGAGGGTGTCCCTCACTACAGGAGGTATATATCGGTACAGGCCACCCCCCCAGTAGCTTGTGGGCACCCCATGGACCTTCAGGGATACTTCGTACGCCTCCAACCACCGGTTGATGTCATCCCCCACCCCGTAACTAGCAATCACATCTTTTGGGAGGTAGAATTTAGGCTCCCGTGGAACCTCTGGTACGCTGCCACCATTTACATTCCCTTGCGCACTGATCTGTAATGCTCTCAACTCCAATTCTTTGAGCTGGAGCTCATGCGCAAGCTTCCTTTCTTCCATTGCTAGCCTCTTATCTTCCTTCTCTTTTTCCAACTTTGCAAGCTCCCATCTCAGTAACCTCTCCTCCCTCCTGTCCTCATACTCCTCCGGCGAGGCACTCCTTCTAGACACGCTACTGCCTGCCCCAGAACGTCTCCCTGGCGACAAGTTTTCACTGACATCAACGTGCAGCAGGTCTAGTTCTCCTGACGTGCCCGCCTCCCCTAATGCCCCTTGCCCCTCTGGCTCCTCGTCCCCTTTCCTCTCTGGGTGGGCTAATACCCATGCTTGTAAGGCTTTACGGAGCTCTTCTCCTTTGGCTCTCTTCCCAACTGCCACCCCCATCCCCTGACAGAAACTCCTCAGCTGAACCACCGAGTATTCCTCTATGTTGGCTAGCTGGAACTCCATTCTGACAGGTGGGGACCCAGACAATATGAGTGAATATCAGGACGTAGGTAACAACTAGGGCAATCCTCTGGGCACACCGTTAGACAGTAGGGGCCACCTGGCTATGCTTGCTTAAACACTAGGTGTCCAATTGCGGCGTACTCTGCTTCACTGAAGGGTGCTGCACAACTACAGGATCGGATCCCACCGCTGAGCACCAAATTATGTTGGAACTGGGGTTGCCAATTCACAAGGGTAGCCTGGCTCGTGGCAGGAAGGCTCCCAAAGGCATTCTGTATAAAGTAGCCGTGCAGCACACGCGTCCAACTTAGCAGAGTAACGCACACAATAATCTGACACCACACCACTGGTGATTAAAAACAGGACTCTTTATGTAACATTTTGTAGTAGGAGGTAAGCTAGCAAGAATTCATCCAGTTAGGAGCATAACCTAGGCAATAAATCAGCATGAATTTCATTTAAGACTGTACGAATCATTGGCAGTAAATTAGCATGAATTTCATTTAAGACTGTACGAATCATTGGCAGTAAATTAGCATGAAGTCGTTATCAACTGAGCAAAACATTGGCATGAAATTAGCATGAATTCATTATCAACTGAGCAAAACATTGGCAGTGAATTTAGCATGAATTCATTATCAACTGAGCAAAACATTGGCAGTGAATTTACATGAATTCGTTAACGTTTGTACCAACCCCCTCTCCCTCAACCCTCTCTGACAGAATCTCGATCCCTGATGATTCTATCCCGTGCAATGGGGAGTATGGTCCCCTTGTACTACTTCCAATGAGGGAGGGGGAATTCCTTAAGGGGGGCTGTGCGCTTGCCTGCTGGCTCTCCCCTAGATATTATGGGAAGGTCCCATGTCACCCTGAGTCTCCTCAAGACAGTTCCGGGGCACAGTCTCAGTCTCTCCCGGGGGAAGGGCGGGAGCGGGGCTGCCTCCCTTAGGTTAGACACTTCTCGGCAGGCCCCGCGCTCCGTGAGTTTCCGCTCCCTCCCCGGGGTCGTTACCTGCACTCTTCGGCCCTCCGGGGCCCTTGCGTCGGTCTCAAGGATCTGGCGCCTCCCGAGGGGGTCGGTCCAGAGGGTCCCAAGCTGTTTCACTCCCGCTGGAGCCACGCAGCTCGCGGGGGTGATGACGCGGGCGAAGGAGGCTGAATGTGGGCGGAGGAGGCTGGATGTGGGCGGAGGAGGCTGGATGAGGGCGGGGGCGAGGCCTGTGACACGGCCGGCGCCCCCGTCACGTGAGGATGGTGAACTTCCTGGGATCGGTTGCGGCCGCTGGTGTCTCCGCGGAATGAACTCTCCTCAGCTGACGCGAGGGCCACGTCAGGGCGGCAGACTCTCCTGACAGCTGCAGTGTCCTTGGCAACGGCGAAGAGTCTGAGGCAATTTCCCTATTCGTCGCACCCGCGCTGACAGAACTTGGGCAGCGGCGGTGAGTGGGGGTTCGATTAGCGCGCCACCGTCACAGCGCTTCAGTAACTCGGGCAGCGGCGATGAGTGGGGGTTCGATTAGCGCGCCACAGTCACAGCGCTTCAGTAACTCGGGCAGCGGCGATGACAGGGGGGTCCCTTAGCGCTTCACAGCCACAGCGCTTCAGTAAGAGGACGGCGCTCCACAGTTACAGGTGGCGGTCTCATGTGGCACGGATGGTTCTTTGCCCTTTGCCCTGGTTGGTGAGGTGAATAAACAGATAGGGGGGGGGGGGTTGAGTTGGAGGCTGCTGTCAGACGGGCCTCTCTAGACAGTTCCCTGGGGATTCCCTCACACTGGGCCAGGTCAGTGGGTTTGGTCAGGTTTCCTCACTCAACTTAGAGGGCAAGGTCTAGACCTTGTCACCCCTAGTAGTATAGGTGCCCCCTCCCCCTTCCGCCTAAATCTCCAGTACAGGGTCTCCCCAGGTCAGTGGTTCCTCAACAACTAACTAGAAAGTTTCCCGCCCTTTCTATTTATATTCCCAAGTCATGTGACCTCACTCTATTCCAGAAGGTTCCAGGGGCTTCTACATTCTAGGTATGGGCAGGGGAGTCAGGCTAGTGATGTCACAATATCTAAGGGTTCTAGACAGCTCCTGACAACTAGGACGCTACTTGAAAGACCGCTCCGCAGTAGCAGGGGTCTGTGGCAGCCATCTTAGTGGTAGAGAGCACCTGCACCTTAGCATTGACTAGCAATGGTAAGGTGCCCGAAGACCTAGAGCCAACCAAAAAGAGGGTGGAAAAAAATGAGGCAAGAGCGGAAAAAACAGGGAAGACCACCCTAGGGCGGACAGGTCTAACAGGAAGATATTGTAATTTCAATGCCAATAGCTCTAAATCTAACAAATGTGAGACCTGTTGCATTGCAAATGCTTGTTATCTTTGCTTTTACGTTTTTTGTAGGTTTGACTCAGCCGCTTTTTCGGTTTGGTGTACATTAATCCCTTCTGGCCACTAGAGGGCACCCGCCACATTTCGTAAAAGAAGTGGACTAGTTTCCCTAGTCTTAGTATCTGTAGCGTCTCAATTTATTCTAGGTGACGTAGAAGGGCAACAGCTGCAGACCCGGAACCAGTCCGGCTTGTTTGGAATCAGACTTTAAAGAGGATTTGAGGAATTCATTAAGTGTTTGTCCAACCACCAACTACATATCTCCCTGCGAGGAAACCGACCTTCCAAAGGCAGTTGTGCTGCAAAGACAGCTGGAGTTTCGGGACTTCGCTTGGGTGAAGTTTAAAGCGCCAGAACTGCCTGTAGAGAGTCTTCCATGCGCGCTAAACTTTGCTGCTAAAATAATGTAGCGAGCTTGCACCCTGTTAGCTATCATCACCATTCAAACGGCCAGTTCTCTAGGCCCCTAACCCTTGCACAGACACACTCGAAAGAGTTATTGTATCTCATGGTTTTCATGCAGTTAGTCAATCAAGGTAATACTAAACTGTCTAGGTCAGAAAAAATCTCCCCTTGGGATACTTTATCGTAATTATCGCTGGTACTTTACACTCTTTCACCTCTCACCAAAGCAGCTCATTCATCACTTTATATTGACCCCCGTTTCCACTAAGGTTCGATGCCACACATGTATGTCATAAAAAAATTATCAATACTTTATTCATAAAAAATCAGCATATCCACATGAGAACAGTTATTGAATTTCATGTAGGTCACAAAGTGACACTCATAGGCATAATTTTTTATCACAAACTACGAACATAATTCATAGTTTATCGACTAAAAGAGACCATGTTATTCCTCATTTAAAAATGTGTAATCATAGACAAAACATCGGGAAAAAACATAAACAGAGAGAACACAAAAGAAAAACACATCTGTGTTTACAACCACGAATCCTATCCTGAAATCTTGCAAAGAACATGTGGCATTTCAAAAGTACATTAATGTAAGAACCAAAGTGCCCCTCCAATATCTTCAATGACATTTTGTTTTCATCTTTCTGCTCACCTTCCCCATTCACAATAGACAATTGATCAATACTCTTGGTGATACCAAGATCATGGATCAGAACTCCTTGTTTAAGGCCACAAACACAATAAAAAGGTCAGTCAAGGTCTCAATACATTTTTCCCTTGGTAGCTGGCAACGAGCACGCAGGCTTAAACTTAGGAGACGGATGTGTAAAGCATTTAAAAACACTAATTCATTAAATACGCAAGCCACAATAAACAATAAAAATCCAACACCATTTTATAACAAGCATTAAAAATGCAATAGGTCGCCCCCAGGCCCCCCGGGGCCCCCCCTGGCCCTTCATCCTCAAGATCCTCAATTTCCGAGACAGAGATGCCATTCTTCGCGAGGCCCGGCGCACAGACACCCTCAAATACCAAAATCATACGATCATGGTCTTCCCGGACTACACTCGTGAAGTCCAGGAACTGCGAAGATCCTATACGGAAGTGAAACGGAAGTTGCGCTCCTTGGGCCTTCAGTACCAGCTGCAGTTCCCGGCCCGCCTCCGGGTCGTCTTCCAAAACAAGACACTATTTTTCGACACGCCACGAGCGGCCTGGTCCTGGCTAACGAAAGAACACTCCCTGCACCGCTCTGGTCGCGGATCACCTGTGGGCGGGCGGGGGGGGGGGGAGGGGAATGCCCCGGTCATCGAGGCCCCGCCGGCGGCGCAGCACGCTGCCCCGGGAGCGCACAGCAGGAGAGATGGTCATCACGCGCTCCAGGGGGCGGCCGCGCCGGGGGTCGAGGGCCTCTTCTGTCTCTTCGGCTGCGCCCGCCAGTCCTGCGGCTGTCGGGCGGCGGGCCGGGTCGCACCAGCTGACGGATTCCGCGGCCCGGCCTGCCGTGCTTATGGACAACTCGGACCTTTCTCGCAGCCCGACCATTTGACATTCTTCTGCTGTCTGTGTTTGGTGGGGGGGGGGAGTGTCCCTTCCGGGTTGCTGGTGATCGGGATTGGGCTGGTGTGCTCCGCTGTGTTCGTTGCTCTCGGCCAGGGCGGATGAATCAGGCTTGTTTTCTGCTGTCTCAGGGGTCCGCTAGTGCTCAAGCCCGAGCGTTTTAGCTAGGTGGTTGTTCCATTTCGTTAGGGCGACAGATGCTTTTGCTCTCGAAGTATAGGGTGGGAGGTGGGGTTTTGGGGTTGGTTTGGGGCTGTTTCTTCCTCCTAGGGAGGGTTTTGTTGGTGGGGGGTGACTCCCGCTTTGTTGTTGTTCCAAGGCATCATGTAACCTTTGACCTGCTCTCTTGCTCGATGTCCCGCTGTCCCTCCTCTCCGGGAGCTCGCGCAGCCGCACCTCCATTGACCCTCTCTCCTGTTCAAGACCATGGCTGATCCGCCTGTTCCTAAGGCGCGTACTGTCCTGGAATGTCAACGGTCTGTTAGATCGCTTCAAACGCATGGCGGTCCTTAAATATGCACAACGTGCGGAGATTGATGTGCTCCTTCTCCAGGAGACCCATCTTCTCGGCAATAAATGTCCCTTTCTCACCCGTTATGGCTATGATAGAGTGTGGCACTCCGGTTTTGCGAGGGGATCCCGGGGGGTGGCAATCTTGCTCCGCAGGTCCTTTCCCTTCGTCTTGGCCCAGGTGCACTTGGACCCGCAGGGCATGGTGGTGGCGGTTTGTGGTACTCTCGAGGGGCAACCCCTCACCTTGCTGTCCCTTTATGCGGCACCAACCCTCTTAGCGTCGGCCCTCTCTTACGCCGCGGGCCTCCTCCCGACGCTCCCGGCGGGCTCACTCATTCTAGGAGGGGACTTCAATGCTGTTTACGCGCCCCACCTGGACTCGACAGGACCGATCTCCACCACCCGCGCCGCTTGCGCGAAGCAGCTGTCGAACTGGGCGGAATCTCAAGGCCTGTGTGATGTCTGGAGGGTTTGGCACCCACAGACCCGTCAATACACCCACACGTCGGCGGCGCACCACTCCCATGCCCGGATCGATCTCATTTTCGTTCCGTCCACCGACTGCGCGGGGGTGCAGGATGCGCGCATCCTCCCGAGAGGCCTCTCGGACCATTCGCCGGTGCTGCTTGCTCTTGGCCCGCCTCCCCTTTCTGCCCGCCCGCTGTGGCGTCTGAACGCTTGGTTCCTTCATGACAAAGCCTTTCGGAAAGTGGTCGGTGGCGAGATCGCTGAGTATTATTCTCATAATGCGGGTTTCGTCTCCTCCTCTGCCATCCTTTGGGAGGCAGGCAAGGCGACTACACAAACCCAACGACTTGCGGCTTGCGAAGCCCAAGCTTTGGAACTCGAGCGAAATCAGGGGGTGTTGGAGGACGCCGCCCGGGCGCGCCGCCTGGCTTTTCTGCGGGAAGAGATCAGCCTACACTCTCTGGAGGCGGCAAATACTCTGTGGCGATCCTCAGTGGCCCGGGTCTATGGATGGGGAGATAAGAATGGTACACTCCTCCACCGGCTAGCCACCTACCCCCGGGCGGGCAGGATCATTCCTGCCATTACAGATCCTGCGGGCGAGACCCACACGGTCTCGGTGGCAATGGCCCAAACTTTTGCTCACTACTACTCCCAGTTATACCGACCCCGGGCGTCTGCGATCTCCCTTGCGGAGTTGCTGGGGACGGACGGGACGACGCTCGGGCGGCTGGGTCAGGAGAGTTGTGAGTCCCTCGAACTGCCCATTACGCTGCAGGAAATTGAGGAGGCGATTAGCCGCCTGGCGCCCGGGAAGACCCCGGGACCGGATGGATTCCCACAGGAATACTATGCTCACTATCGTGAGACCCTGGCCCCGAGGCTTCGGGACCTGTTTGCAGAGGTGGTGGAGAAGGGCTCGTTCCTGCCTGAAACGGACACAGCTACCATAGTTGTCCTTCCCAAGACGCAGCTCCCGTCCCAGTCCTGCTCCGACTACCGGCCGATATCCCTCATCAATACCGAACTCAAGATCTATGCCACGATTCTTGCGCAGCGGTTACGCCAGTCTCTTGCCTCCCTGGTCCACCCGGACCAATGTGGATTAATGCCCGACCGGGGGACTAGACACTGCCTGCGGCGATTGCACCTTGCCCTGGCACACCGA
The DNA here is from genome assembly GCF_964204655.1 of Triturus cristatus. NCBI lineage: Eukaryota > Metazoa > Chordata > Amphibia > Caudata > Salamandridae > Triturus > Triturus cristatus. Next base: position 64,564,236 of record NC_140595.1, read on the forward strand.
GGGCGCCTTTCCCCCTATCTGGCCCTTCTGCTGGTCGACTTTGAAAAAGCCTTTGATTCAGTGGGGTGGGTCTACTTGGGTGATGTCTTGGAGCGAATGGGCTTGTCAATGCTTTTATGACTGGTTTTCTTGATGCCAAGTTCAACGAATTGTTGTATGTCATCCTTGACTTTACTTTCTATAAAGAAATAAAAATGTGCTTATCAAAAAATGCAATAGGTCTCGCCTTTCATTAAGTTAAAGCCATTTGCTTTGCTATACAATACCATTAGCAAAGCAAATGGCTTTAACTTAATCAAATGCAAGACTTATTGCATTTTCAATGCTTGTTATTGTGGCTGAGACTTCGCCATTGCATAGCTCTATTATCACTCAATGTGGCACAAACCAATGCACACTGGAGCTTATTGCAGTACATGGACATGTGGACCTGTGAGTGCCGCACATGCTTTACAAGGAGAGAATCATCAAAGGCCACTTTATTTTATCAACAGTGACAGTGCGGAACTGTTCTTTATTTGCTGAGAATGCTTTCTAACCTACCTGATCATAATACAAGCCAATGACGCACAATCGTAAAAATACTGCACACGCGTCAGTCAAAATTCCTGAATTAGAGGGCCGACCGCGGCTATTACGAGTGTTTAAAAAAAGCGTATTTAAATACATAATAACATACCTAAATAAATGTATTATTTTAAAAAAGGAAAACAACACAAGGGAAAGGCACAGAAATAAACACCTGAAAAGTAGGTGGCAACCCATCGTATTGAAGGAGAATGACACCGGCCATACTCACAGCGCAGCGAGCGCCTCCGCTCCCGCCTACTCCACTTCCCCCAACAGGTGAGCTACGGCTTACAAAAGAAACAGGAAGAATATTATTTGCCCCTCGACACCATGCATTTGGGAATAAACATGCGAACAGAACAAATGTTTAAAAAATGTAACAGACTCGCTGATTAACCAAGAGTAACTCAGCGAGTCAACTGGCCTGCCTCTGACACCGCTGGAAAGTCAGAGAAGGGATTAGCAGAACAGAGCTGCTTTTACCGGCCTGGGATCTCCGAGAGCAAAGGAGATACAGTGACCCTGTCTCTACCCCGCCCACTCCTGCAATGGCCACACTCGCAGAGCCCAAGAGGCAACCACGGAGGAGCAGAGTTGAACTGTGCTGGACTGGAAAGCAATGCCTCGTTTCAATGCAAACATCACGTCTGTAAGCTGTAATTCAAGATATAAAAGCGTCGTCTGCTACAGACAAAAAAAACGCGGGCGTATTAATTGAGACGTGGTAAAAAAAAAAAAGAAGCTTGAGTGTGCGGAAAAAAAACCATTAAAGCAACAACAAAAAGGAGAACATACATTAATGCGTAGGGCAGCAAATAGTAAAGCACATTGTTTCAAATGCACCTCACGAACGGCACATGGAGTGCGCTGAGATTGGTTCTATCGGCCCGTGTTGCAAATAATAAAGCACATTGTTTCAAATGCACCTCATGAACGGCTGAGATCGGTTCTATCCGAGCGTGTTGAGACTTTGTCTCACGCTGCACATTTTACCTTCCAAGGACAATAAAACAGTTGCTCTCAATTTCTTGAACATTGCTTCCTAAACACAGTAATAACTATTAATATTACACAGCTCACGAGGTAAGGACGTGTGCTAGGTTTCAGAGACTTCACAACGACAGCCTTTAAGTGGGCTCAGCACCAAGTGAAGTGGATGGAAAGTGAAAGCAGGGACGGCAAGGAAAAGACGTCTTGCCTGCAGTAGGAACAAGCTGTCGCCATTGTGAAAAATATAGTGCGTCCCGGCTAATGAAGGAGACTGTCTCACGCCGCGAGTAAACCATCTAGTCCCGGAGGGCGGGGCTAAAAGCGGACAGAGCGGCAACAAGGAGGGATTAAAAAGCCTCCTTCACAATAGAAAGGCTGTGTTTAGCATAAGCTATGACGCAAGCCAATGGAAAGAAGGGGCGGGGCTTCAAGTCCCCTTTCGGAATCCGTATTGATTCCAAGAGGCCCTCGCATGGCGAGAGCAGCGCATGCACGCTAACGCCAGACGAGACCTAAAAATAAGTTATAATTTTCATGAAAAAACAGGCACCAAAACTGCAACTAAAATCATGGATCGTAGAGTCTCTACACAGTCTGTGATTTCCAACCACATCAAAGGCAGCCAATGGTGGCGATGTCATTGTAGCTAACAGCCTTCGCCTTAATCAAGTTACCCATTGCCAGCGATGCATTCACCACAATTATTTCCAAAACAGGATTAGACTATATTGCAGAATATATGTTTCTTTAACTAAGTACAGACCAATGGCATCATGGTGCAGGCGGGATGGAGAAGAGCAGCAACTTACTGTTTCAAACCACCAATCCACATTTCACTGCAGGCAGCCGACCTGTCCTCCTTTTCAAGGGGGGACAGGCAACCCCCACAGACCGGTGCAGTATGTGACTGCCTGGGGGACGGACCTTGGGGAGATGACCTCTTGCCTCCAGGGAGGTGCCTTGGAGTCTTTGGGATTCTCCAAACCTTTGTCCTAAGGGCACCTTAAGATGGTGTACTGATTGTTCACAATCACATAGTGCTGTGCAATCAGTGCCACTCCTGCAGTGTTCTTGTCTTTGCACCGCCAAATATAGTAGAGCGTAGGTGCATAGGCAACCCCATGAATATGAGGAAATGCCCCTTGCCTGTGGTGCTAGTACCCATATTGTGCCAGCGCTATCAGTGTTATAGTAGGAGTCGCACAAGCATCTGTAATTCTAAAGTGCCCGGGAGGTGGAAAAAAAGCGCACAAGTGACTTTAGCGCACCCAGGCATTTTGTGTAAATTTGCCTCTGGTCGATGACTCTGTGCTGTCCCTATTAATGTCAGGTAGCTCAAGCTCCTTAACAATTTTTGGTATGAAGGATTTAAATATCTCCTCATCTCTGATCAGAAAATAAGATACCAAATAGCCAAGACATTTGGCCCCACATGTATCAAGCAAAATACCGGTTGCAACCGGGCCGATACGTAGAATCGGTCCCTTTGCGACTGGTAGTTTGCCATTTTGGATGCATCAAGCCCAAAGGAAATCGCAAAATAGGGAATCACAATTTTTGCGCTTTCCTATTTTGCGAATGCATTTAGGGAATTGCAATTTGTGATTCCCTAAATGCAATGCAGAAAGCATGAACATTTTAGAAACCCTGCATTAAGGAATCACAATTTACCACCAACTTCAAGTTGGTGGTAAGTTGCAAATCCTTAGAAAAATGCATTTTTTGAGTCCCATGTGGCGCACATACATGGCCTTAGGCAATGCATGTGCGCCACATGTGCACACTTACCTGTTTTGGGGGTGCATCAGGGTGGCCTTTTGGCCCCCTATCACCCTTTCAATTGCATTCTCAATTTGCTAGTGCCTATTTGGTACTCGCAAAATGCGAATGCCTTCCCTTTCATTCCCATGGGCCTCTAGACCCATAGGAATGAATGGGAAGGCATTCCTTAATAGCGAATCGCAATTTGCGACTTACTATTAAAGAATATGTAGGAATCGCAATTTTTTTTGCGGAACCTGCATGCATAGGTAGTTGCGACTATCTAATACCGATTCCTTTATAATCGCTATTAAGGATTCACAATTCCCTACTTTGATGCATGTGACCCTTGGAGCTTAAAAATGTACTCTTTTTAAACCATTTGGTAGTTTTCTTTGAAACTTTCCCAAATTATTATTGTCCTGCATTGTGTCAAAACTCTTGGTGGTAAAGAACAAGTTACTTACCTTCGGTAACGATGTATCTGTAAGAAACATTAGTTAGTTAGATTCCTCACCTTAGAACATCCCCAGGCGTCAGACTGGATCCGGAAGATTTTTCGTCAGCAATACCCCTTGCGCGTCGCTAGGCGTCGTCTGCGGCTCCGCGTCCGTCGTCGGCGTCGTGCGCCGGAATGACGTCGTCGGAGTACTTAGACGCCGCCCTCGCGCGCTGACGTCAGTTCTTGTACATAGCTTTCCACGCCAGGAACGCAGAGCCATGCAAAGACCGACACTGGTGCCAAAAATAAAATCTAGGGGCCTGAAAAGGATAACCTTAACCCTAGATGTCAGTTCGCAGAACGGGGAGGATGGGTGGGTCGGTGAGGAATCTAACTAACTAATGTTTCTTACAGATACATCGTTACCGAAGGTAAGTAACTTGTTCATCTGAAAGAAACACGTTAGTTAGATTCCTCACCTTAGAATAGATACCCAAGCAATACCATCCCCGGTGGTGGGTCTGCGAACCAAGATCACACCAGAAAGTCCTGGAGGACAGAACGGCCAAAGAAGCCATCCCTCCGGACTTGGCTGTCAAGGCAATAATGCCTGGCAAACGTGTGTAGCGAAGCCCACGTCGCCGCCTGACAGATGTCCTGCAAAGGGACACCCCGTCCCAAAGCAGTAGTAGCCGCTGTGGCCCGAGTGGAATGGGCGCGCAGCCCAACAGGAGGGTCCTTTTTTGCCAAGGAGTAACAAATTTTGATGCACAAAACGACCCACCGAGAGATGGTCCGTTTGTACACCGCTTTCCCCTTCTTAGCACCCATGTATCCAACGAAAAGTTGGTCGTCCACCCGGAACTGCTTTGTGCGGTCCAAATAAAAGGAGAGCGCACGTTTTGGGTCCAGACGGTGGAGCCTCTCTTCCTCTTTGGAAGGATGCGGAGGCGGAAAGAAGGTGGGCAAGGTGACAGACTGCCCAAGATGAAATGGAGTCACCACTTTGGGAAGAAAGGAGGGACGAGGCCGAAGGACAACCTTGTCCGGATGAACAGACAGAAAAGGAGGCTTTGAAGATAAAGCCTGGAGCTCACTCACCCGTCTAGCCGAGGTGATGGCTACCAGAAAAGCAGTCTTAAGAGTCAGAAGACGAAGAGGACAATTGTGAAGAGGCTCGAAGGGAGCGCACATCAGGAATGTCAAGACAAGATTCAAGTCCCACTGAGGCATTACAAAAGGGACAGGAGGGAACGTGTGAGTAATGCCTTTTAGAAAGCGTGTAACTACAGGGGACTTGAAAAGAGAAGGCTGATCAGGAAGCCGCAAGAAGGCAGAGATGGCAGCAAGATAACCTTTCAAGGTGCCCAGGGCAGAGCCCTGCCGGGCCAAAGAAAGAAGAAAGAGGAGAACCTCAGAAAGAGGGGCGGTAAGGGGATCCACAGCCTTTGCTGTGCACCATGCCACAAATTTGTTCCACCGGCAGGCGTATACCGTCTTTGTGGAGGGACGCCTGGCTGCCAGAATGATATCACAGACTTCAGGAGGCAAGTCAAATGGCATCAACTGCCGCCGCTCAATCTCCACGCATGGAGGTGGAGGCTGGACAGGTTCGGGAGGAGGACCGTCCCCTGCTGCTGCGACAGAAGATCCTCCCGAAGGGGCAGACGTATCGGAGGATCGGTCAACATACTGAGTAGCTCGGGATACCAGTACCTTCGTGCCCAATCCGGAGCCACCAAGATGACTTGGGCCCGGTCGTGCCAGATCTTCTTCAGCACTCTGGGCAGAAGTGGTATAGGCGGAAAGGCGTACAACAGACCGCAACTCCACTCGTGACGAAAAGCGTCGCCGAGCGAGTGCCGCCTTGGAAATTCCAACGCGCAGAACTGCTGACATTGCGCGTTCTCTTCGGTGGCGAATAGATCTAACCAAGGCTCTCCCCACTGCTGAAAGAGACCTTGCGCCACTTCGGAGTTCAGACGCCATTCGTGATCCATCATGCACCGGCGGCTGAGTTCGTCTGCTCTGGCGTTCAGAGAGCCCGCCATATGTTGAACCACTAGGGTGACGCCCTGGTGTTCCAGCCACGTCCAGAGGCGCAGAGCCTCCTGACAAAGGGTCCACGACCCCACCCCGCCCTGTTTGTTGCAATACCACATTGCGGTGGTGTTGTCCGTGAACACCTGCACGACACTTCCCCTGACAGAGAGAAGGAAGGCTTTCAGTGCAAGCCGGATCGCTCTCAACTCCAACAGGTTGATGTGGAGACGAGACTCCGCCGGAGACCAGAGGCCTCTGATCTCCGCCTCTCCCATATGGCCACCCCATCCCAGGAGGGACGCATCCGTCACTACGACATGCTCCGGTTGGGGAAGGGAGAGGCTTCTGCCCATGACCCAATCGCGGTCCGTGAGCCACCACTGCAACTGCTGTGCAGTGCCCTCCGAGATCAAGACATGGTCGGACAGGTTGCCGTGATGCTGGGCCCACTGAAACTTCAGGTCCTACTGCAGAGCCCGCATGCGCCGTCTGGCGTGATGCATTAGTAGGATGCAGGAGGCCATCAGCCCCAGAAGCCGCAACACTAGCCTGACCGAAACCCAGGATAGAGGCCGAAAGATGGGAATCAGGGCCTGAATATCCCGGACCCGCTGTTCCGGTGGATAGACCCGGAACTGCGCCGAATCGAGAACAGCTCCGATGAAGAGGAGCTTCTGAGAGGGACTCAGGTGTGACTTCGGCACGTTGATGGAAAACCCCAGCAAATGCAGGAGATCCGCCGTAGTCTGGAGGTGGGAGACGACTGCCTGGGGCGAGCCCGCCTTCAACAACCAGTCGCCGAGATAGGGGAAGACTGGAACCCCTGATCTGCGCAGATGAGCTGCGACCACCGCCATCACTTCCGTGAACACCCGAGGGGCACTGGTGAGACCGAAGGGGAGCACGGTAAACTGAAAGTGCTCTGGGCCCACCGTGAACCGCAGGTAACGCCGGTGGGCCGGCAGGACGGGGATGTGGAAATATGCGTCCTGCAAGTCCAACGCTACCATCCAGTCTCCGGGGTCTAGGGCAGCTAGAACCTGAGCCAAGGTCAACATCTTGTACCTTTCCTTCCGGAGGAAGGCATTGACTTTCCGGAGGTCCAAGATAGGGCGTAGGCCCCCTTTGCCCTTCTTGGGAACCAGAAAGTAGTGGGAATAACAACCATGACCTACTTCTGGACTCGGAACGCGCTCGACGGCCCCCTTGGCCAAGAGGGCGGAAACTTCCTCGTGAAGAAGATTCAAATGATCCCCCGTGATACGGTGGTGCTGCGGTGGCATGGCTGGAGGGGTCGTCTCGAAGGGGAGGGAGTAGCCCCTTCGGACGATTTGCAGCACCCACCTGTCCGATGTGATGGACCGCCAGTGGAGCAGGTGATGGCGAACTCTGCCGCCCACTGGCGTGGAATGGGCCTGAAAGCTCGGACTAGGAAGGCTTTGAGGCGGATGCTGCCGGGGTGGATGTGGGCTGACCTCGTCGTCCTCCAGAACCGCCTCGGCGGAAACCACGTCCGCGACCGCGCGCAGGTTTGTTCTGCGGCTGGTGGCTAGGCGCACGTGAGAAGGCACCCCTTCCTTGGCCACGAAAGGGGCGAAAGGCGGAAGTTTGCGACCGCGGGGCCGAGAGGCCCAAGGACTTGGCCGTAGCCCGGGAGTCCTTAAAGCGATTCAGCGCACTGTCCGCTTTCTCGCCAAAAAGGCGAGTGCCATCAAAGGGCATGTCCATGAGAGAGCTCTGGACATCACCCGAAAATGACGTGGACCGCAGCCAGGCGTGACGTCTAAGCGCCACTGAGGTAGAAATCGCCCTACCCAGCGAGTCCGTGGTGTCAAGCCCACATCTTATAGCATGTCGCGCGGCATCCCTCCCATCGGCCAGAGCCTGGGTAAGTCGTGTCCGGACCTCCTCCGGACACAGGGGCAGCGCGTCCTCCACCGCATCCCACAGAGAGTGGGAATAACGGTCCAAGAGACAAGCGGTGTTCAAAGACCGCAGGCCCAAACTAAGGGAGGAGAACAGCTTCTTGCCAAACTGCTCTAGTCTCTTGGAATCCCGGTCCGACGGGGCGGTCGGGAAAGAGGATTGGGAGGTGGAGGCCTGGATAACCAGGCTCTCAGGGGTAGGGTGTTGGGACAGAAAACTGGGGTTGCCCGGAGCAGGGCGGTGGCGCCTGGCGACGTTCCTGTCCACAGGAGGAACTGTGGAGGGCTTGGACCAGGTGCCCTGTAGAACGTCAGTGAGGGCCTCATTGAATGGCAGCAGAGGCTCAGTGGAGCTTGCTGCAGACTGAAGCACCTCAGTGAGGACGTTCGTCCTCACAGCCACGGCAGGTAGCTCGAGCCCAAGGGCTGCGGCCGCCTTGCGCAGCACCACGGAGAAAGCAGCACCCTCCTCCGAAGCCACAGTCGGAGGAGAGATGAATCCAGTGTCTGGCGAGGTATCCAGACCACTGGCCTCCCCCAGTTCATCTGCCCAGTCCTGGGACAGTTGGGCCTGAGCGGCCATAGGATCCTCAGATCCCTCCCAGTTGTCCCCATCATCCGACTCCTGGTATAGAGGAGAAAGTAACGGAGCCGGGCGGTAGACATAATGTGTCTCTAGCGGCGTCGATCTCGGCGTCCATCGACGCCGGACCGGCGCCGGGCCCGGAGCGGGACTAAACTGGGGCACGACGTCGAGCGGAGTCGACGTCGGCGTCGGGGGTGGAACCGATGTCGACGCCGGCGGAGGAGGCGTGACGAGGTCGACCGGCGACTCGAGAACGGGTCCCTCGGGCACTTGCGGCGTCGAGGCCGGAGCCGTCAGCGGCGCCGGGGCCGGAGCCACCGGCAGGCAAGGCAGCCCAGTCGGGTCCGCGGGGCCCGAAGGCGCACCAGCGGGCGCCGACGGCGGAGCCAGGTTCCTCATGGCCGAGAGGAAGGCACTGACCTCCGCCGGCGTCGCGTCAGTCCCAGGGACCGGAGGGTATGGGGACGTGCGCGGTGCCTGCGGCTCCGCCAGAGCCGCGGGGGTGGAACCACCCTGACCCTCGGCCGAGTCGCGCGACCGGCGAGGGGAGTCCGAAGAGCGATGTCGCCTCTTGGACTTCTTGGAATGCTTCGACTTACCCGAAGACTTGGATCCCGACGACCGATGGTGACGTCGGCTGCGGCTCCGCGACCGATCCTTGGACCTCCTCCTGGACCGGGATCAAGAGGCGCGCGGAGCCGAGTGGCGAATCTCGAGAAGCTTACGGGACCGCTCCCGTCTAGCCTTCGAGGTCAGGGCCTTGCAGTCCGAACACGATGCCGCGTCGTGATCGAGGCCCAAGCAGTAAAGACACCGGCGGTGATGGCCGGTAACCGACATCAATCGGTTACAGTCCGTACAGGCTTTAAACCCAGGCATCCTACCGGCACCGGTGTCGAGACACGATCAAAAAGGATCAAAAAAGTTAGTCAAAAATTGACTAAAGGGGTAGCTCTCCCGGATCTGCGCTTACTGGCGCGGAAAAAAGAAGAACTGACGTCAGCGCGCGAGGGCGGCGTCTAAGTACTCCGACGACGTCATTCCGGCGCACGACGCCGACGACGGACGCGGAGCCGCAGACGACGCCTAGCGACGCGCAAGGGGTATTGCTGACGAAAAATCTTCCGGATCCAGTCTGACGCCTGGGGATGTTCTAAGGTGAGGAATCTAACTAACGTGTTTCTTTCAGATATTATTTATTCAGGCGTATAGACATAACTAATCCAATGGCAAGCAGAATCAAGAGGAAAGTTTGTTTTAATTCAATGCTATTGTCTTTTTGGCAGAGCAGGTGCAACTTCAGTTGTTGTTCTGGATCAGGTGGATTAAACCTTCACACAACTCTTCAAAACTAGAATAAAAGAAAAATGTGAAGATTCAGGACCCAAACGTGTGTCAAAAGTGCAAAGTGTTTATGAAAAACCATCAATTTTGTACCAAAGGAGTAAATCAAGTGACATATGAGTCGACTGGGTATCAGAGGTGCTGAGCAGGTATCAAAGGAACCAAGTGATTATGAATGGTGTTAAGCAGAATACAAAATAATCAATTTGGGGTCAAAGCAAACCAGGCTGATCAAAGGAACATGTGGTAGCAAAAGAAGCAAGTTCTTATAAAAACAGTCAAGCAGGTATCATAGGCACCAAGTAAGCATCACCAAAGCCAAGTGGGTATGAGCGTCACTGGAGCCAAATGGGTATCAAATGAACCAAGTGAGCATCAATAGAGCTAAGTGGGTATGACAGGAACCAAGTGAGCTTCACTAGAGCTGAGTGGGTATGAAAGGAACCAAGTGAGCATCTCTAGAGCCAAGTGAGTATGAAAGGAACCAAGTAAGCGCCACTAGAGCCAAGCGGGTATCAATAGAACCAAGTGAGCATCATTGAAGCAAAGTGGGTATCAAAGGAACCAAGTGAGCATCACTAAAGCCAAGCGGGTAACAACAGTACCGGGTGAGTGTCACTAGAGCCAAGTGGGTATCAAAGGAATCAAGTGAGCATCACTAAAGCCAAGTGGGTATCAAAGGAACCAAGTGAACATCAATAGAGTCAAGTTGGTATCAAAAGAATCAAGTGAGCATCACTAGAGCCAAGCAAGTATCAAAGGAACTAAGTGAGCATCACTGGAGCCAAGTGGGTATCAATGTACCCAAGTGAGCGTCACTAGAGCCAAGTGGGTATCAATGGAACCAAGTGAGCGTCACTAGAGCCAAGTGGGTATCAAATGCACCAAGTGAGCATATGTAAAGCCAAGTGAGTATCTAAGGAACCAAGTGACCATCACTAGAGCCAAGTGGGTATGACAGGAACAAAGTGAGCATCACTAGAGCCAAGTGGGTATGAAAGGAACCAAGTGAGTGCCACTAGAGCAAAGCAGGTATTAAAGGAACTAAGTGAGCATCACTAGAGCCAAGCGGGTACCAAAGGAACCGAGTGAGGTTCACTAGAGCCAAGTGAGTATCAAAGGAATCAAGTGAGCATCACTAAAGCCAAGTGGGTATCAAAGGAACTAAGTGAGCATCAATAGAGCCAAGTGGGTATCAAAGGAATAAAGTGACCATCACTTGAGTCAAGCAAATATCAAAGGAACTTAGTGAGCATCACTGGATCCAAGTGGGTATCAAAGGAACTAAGTGAGCATCACTGGAGCCAAGTAGGTATCAAAAGAATCAAGTGAGCATCACTTTAGCCAAGCATGTATCAAAGGAACTAAGTGAGCATCACTGGAGCCAAGTGGGTATCAAAGGAACTACGTGAGCATCACTGGAGCCAAGTGGGTATCAGAGGAACCAAGGGAGCATCACTGGAGCCAAGGGGGTATCAAAGGAACCAAGTGAGCATCACTAAAGCCAAGCAGATACCAAAGGAACCGAGTTAGTGTCACTAGAGCCAAGTGGGTATCAAAGGAATCAAGTGAGCATCACTAAAGCCAAGTGGGTATCAAAGGAACCAAGTGAGCATCAAAAGAGCCAAGTGGATATCAAAGGAATAAAGTGACCATCACTTGAGTCAAGCAAATATCAAAGGAACTTAGTGAGCATCACTGGATCCAAGTGGGTATCAAAGGAACTAAGTGAGCATCACTGGAGCCAAGTGGGTATCAAAGGAACCAAGTGAGTATCACTAGAGCTGAGTGGGTATCAAAGGAACCAAGTGAGCATCACTAGAGCCGAGTGGGTATAAAGGAACCAAGTGAGCATCACTAGAGCCAAGTGGGTATCAAAGGAACCAAGTGAGAATCACTAGAGCCACGTGTATCAAAGGAACCAAGTGAGCATCACTAGAGCTGAGTGGGTATCAAAGGAACCAAGTGAGAATCACTAGAGCCACGTGTATCAAAGGGACCAAGTGAGCATCACTAGAGCCGAGTGGGTATCAAAGGAACCAAGTGAGCATCACTCACTAAAGCCAAGTGGGTATCAAAGAAACCAAGTGAGCATCACCAAAGCCAAGTGTATCAAAGGAACCAAGTGAGCATCACTAGAGCTGAGTGGGTATCAAAGGAACCAAGTGAGCATCACTAGAGCCAAGTGGGTATCAAAGAAACCAAGTGGGCATTACTAGAGCCAAGTGGGTATCAAAGGAACCAAGTGAGAATCATTAGAGCCACGTGTATCAAAGGGACCAAGTGAGCATCGCTAGAGCCGAGTGGGTATCAAAGGAACCAAGTGAGCATCACTCACTAAAGCCAAGTGGGTATCAAAGAAACCAAGTGAGCATCATCAAAGCCAAGTGTATCAAAGGAACCAAGTGAGCATCACTAGAGCTGAGTGGGTATCAAAGGAACCAAGTGAGCATCACTAGAGCCAAGTTGGTATCAAAAGAACTACGTGAGCATCACTGGAGCCAAGTGGGTATCAAAGAAACCAAGTGAGCATCACCAAAGCCAAGTGTATCAAAGGAACCAAGTGAGCATCACTAGAGCTGAGTGGGTATCAAAGGAACCAAGTGAGCATCACTAGAGCCTTCTTGCATAAAACGTTCACACAAAGTTCCATTTTGCATTCAAATATATAAAATATTTGAATTTTGAAAAATTATGCTTAATTCCACGTAATTTTGCCAAAATGTTGCAAAATTAGATGTAGAGAAAGAAAGTAGATTGGGGAGGCAGTGTAGGAAGGTACTGAGCTGGGTTTGACTTGCAAACCCATTCCCAAAGAGATTTTACCTGTAAAATAGGGTCTGAGAGCAGCGACACTGGCCCAGTTGTGATCTGAGAGAACTGTAGCCCATCTGGCTCTTAATTGACACCATCTTTGGGACTTACAGCAAAATCTTCAGAATAGGGATGTTGCAAGAAACCTTACACCAGTGCTTAATTTGAGCCGGTGGTTTCCAGTGCTAGGCACCGCTACCTAGTTGCCAGCACCGGGGCTTATGACAGCCTGCCACATGGTGGCGCTGTCTGGCTAATTTAGGTATGAACACAACAACAGCCATTTATCCATTCAATTTACATTTACAATGACTAATTCCTGCCTCTCCGGTCATTCTTATAGCTTTGGGGGTCTGGAATAGTATGAATTGTCACACTTGTAAGAGTGTGATGGTTAGTAGCTGTGTTTGTACTGTCATTGGCAGTTGTCAGGGGCATTATGTGGTGCAAGCTGCTCTGGCCCCCGATGAGAGCTACGGCACCTATTCTTTTACAAATTAAGCACTGTTTTACAGTGGACACAGGCAGTGCTTTGCTGCCTTTCAGAATGAGCGATAGGTCAAGCGAGCTCTAATAGCAGTAGTAGCTTGTCTCTGCGGGCAGGGCCCTTTGTTACACTACAGGCAGGGCCCTTTGTTGTACTACTTGTTTGAATCCCAGCCTGGTTGCCTGCCCTTTCATCTTTACATGTTCTGAGATGTTAGCGGTGAAGTTACCAGGCAGGATCTGCCCCTCTGCGGTTTGATAGGCAGTACTGTGACATTTTATCTGCCTCACCCATTGGCCCAGAAGCAAACAAGTAAACAAACTTTCCCAGAGAAGGAATGTGCTATATGTCTATTCAAGAAGGTTAATCACCGTCTCCACCTGAATGAACCGGGACTGTAGGTATTCAGGGGAGATGAATAGACCCTGGCTGCGTCTCTTTTAACCCTTTGCAGGCTGTAAAAGTTTAAGATTCGTGCTTTGAAGTGGATATTTCACTTGGCAACTCCCCAACATGTATGTTTCATGAACTTGCCATCCAGGGTCATAAGTATCATTAGTGCAGCAGGTGCAGTGGCACCCGGTCAGCGCCCTGCGGGTTTAGGAAGATACGGAATCCTAATTATAGCTGTATTTTGACACCCACCCAGGAGCACAGGGACCCATTTCCCATGCTTGAATTACAGACTGTGCAGCCTGGCTACAACTCACAAAGGCATTTGCAGGAGTAGCTCCAGGTTAAGACAGCAGACACAGCACGTACAGCTGCCAAGCATTCACAAAAAAGAAACCAAGCAGCTGGGAATCAGTAGTACACCCAGTGGTCGAAGTGGGGAGGGGGGGAACTGTGTGCAGAGAATCAGAGGGTGGGAATAACCCGAGGATTGGATGAGTGGGTGGAGTCGGAGGTGTTGCCAGAAAGAGCAAATTATTCTAATTTTTAACATTTGTTTGACATTTCACTACTCAGTTACAGCTTATTATGCTATTTAATTCAACTAATGGATACACGTTTATTTAAGGTTTAATATGAGTTATTGACATTAAAATACATTCACAAAGTGAGATGTGTTTCCAATCACAGAATGTCCCAAATACTCTTAAAAGTGGAAGCACAAGCCATTTGTCTCTGAGCCATGGAGTTTCTGCCATCAGCACTTCTCCTCCCTTTTTCCACAAGAGCAGTTCAAACATGAATGGCAAAATACCCTAGTTTGCAAATGTCTTCTAGATAATTATGTCTTTGCCATATTTGCCACATAATACAACATCTGCTGCATAATCTGACAATTTTAACAAATAAATTATTTGTAGCTCAAACGTATCAAAACTTACTAAACAAATGTGACTTGTGTTGCTGCGAAGGAGACAGCCCTTTGCAAAGGTTGACTGATCACCTTTCTCACTGCTGCATTTGTATATTAAACTGGTACTAATAATGCAAAATCTTTTCAGAGACTGTTAGCATGTGGAAATATGTCAAAATAATAAAGTATCAGAAAATATACCGCATTACACTGCAGGCTTTTTTTTGCTGCATGATTTAGTCAACACTGCAGCATAATTTTGCCCTCTATTGCTGCATAATTCAAGAGGCCCCAAAGCAGGTAACACATGTTAAAAGTGCTTGTGCATGAAGCAGAGGGACTGAAGTTTGCAAACTTAGTTTGGTGCGCATGCCAATCCTGCTTTGCCGACCCCTGGTGACTTGCAGCTATACTGCTGAAACAAGGTCAATGAAGGTACCAATGGGTGAGGCAGACTGGCCTAAAGGGCCGGGCTGGCTTTGGCGCTGGTAGAGCCCTGAGCGACAATGTTTGTTGATACCCCCCAATGACTCCCTCCAGCATAGATTCCCTCACTATCACCCTTTAACAGGGCCCCTCAAGTCTACATAACCACACACTCGCTCAGATGAATTTAATTTGATTTACAGTGCCACTGATACCAGTGTAGGGTGTCAGAGCACTTTACATCACACACATTACACCGAGACAATCAATCATACATGTGTTAAGAACTGTATAGGAAATGTTACATAAGACAAAGGACTACAAAGTGTAGGAGTCACATGATAACCATACTAGTAGGCAGTATAGTTTAATAGTGATTGGTCTGGAGAAACACAAACTCTGAATTTAGAACACAATACCAAGGTTGGGGGTTCTCTTCAAAAACCAGAATTGATTTGTTATCCAAATGAACCCTTTTTGCAACATTAGGATAATTAAAGATGGGGGAAAAAACCATAATGCTCTAATTTATACCTTGCAGTTTGCATGCAGCTCTTAGATGATACTTACTCACTGTTCTATATTAGAATTTTGACTTATAAACTGCAAGTAACAGAAGGATCTCATTGACCAAAGCAGTAACCCACTGATCTATTTACATTATGTGCACTTTGTGATCTGCATGGTACATGTTCTTTGCAGCAGGCACATTAACTCTCTGCGCTACCTTTCCATGAGTCAAAATTTCCACTTGACAAAACTCCAACTCCAGCTCTCTCTAGGAAGAACATTAATCACCAGAGTCATCATTACATTTATATTGTTTCATAAAAGTGGTGGAGGCCAATGAAGGAGGCAGTAAGTGCTTTTAAAACCATAATATATTTGCATACACGACGCCCCCACCCAAAGTCAGCGCCCGGTGTGGTCACACTTGTCGCACCGCCCTAGAGCTGGCTCTTCTCAAGGGTCCTGTGACCTCATGCTCTAGGGTGTGCTGCTTCAAAGGCCTGGCCACAAAGACTGGAGATGAACTTCAGTATGGATTGTGGTGGACAGGCCTTCAAGGTTAACACACACTTGCCAGCGCGAGGGTCCACCTGACGGTGCTAAGACACCAGGGCTTCTAAGGTCTTGCGGGCCTTCTAGGGTCTAGCTTGGGAATGTGCTCCCTCCGAAGAGTGTTCTGGTGGACTGGTCATGAAGGCTGAACCTGTTTCCCCAGTCTAAAATCAGCAGCTCTGACCATAGTGCCACATCCTCTCCCCCACTGAACACCGCACTGCCCCACTGAGAGAAGCTCGCACTGCCTTTAACTACAACCCAATTGTGCCCAGCTAGAAACACCTGGATGCGAATGAATTAAAATGATGCACTAGATAAGAGTAGTATGCTGCCTGAAAAAAAGAAAAAAGTAACAACATCCTGGAAAAAGCAATCACGCAAGGGAGTGCAACATTAAGTAAAGCATGTGAAATGTAAGCAGGAACAACATGGTTACCATAACGCTTTTACACTCACTGTGCAGAAATCCGTGAGTGTTTTTGCCTGAAAAGTTAAGCCATGACTACAGGGCCCAGAAGGGACCCGTTTAAATGTCTATTGCTTATATCCTTACAAAATGTAAGCAGCATGGTTTAAAAAGACCACATCCCTGAACACAGAGCCGCTGTACACAATTTGTTTTCCAAGCCACCCATCAACCAGGCATTGCAGTACCTCCAGGAATGGTGCACTTTCCACCCCAGGGAAAACAATGTTTTTCAAAGAAAGACGAGAAAAACAAAAGTAGCGCTTCACTGGCAAACAGTGTAAAGTGGTGCTAATGTGTTTGGGTATGAATAAATCAATCTGGCCACTTTGCGACCACTCTGCCTTGCTTTATTTAGTTATTTTTCACATTTTGAACCTTTTATTTCTCTCCGTCCAGAGGCTGCACTTTGGAATAGAAAAATGTCCTAAAAAGACGAAATTTCCAGCAAAAGTGTTTTTCTTTTTGGGATCCATTTCAAACAATAACAAATAAACAAAAAGAGAGGAAAGAGGGAGAAATAACCGTAACTTGAAGTCACGGTTTTCAGTGAGTGAGGAGGAGCAAGACAGAAAGAGAGGGAGGAAGAGTAACACAAGGGGAGGGGGCGCAGCTGCCAGCAGCAGAGCAGGAGAAGTGGACACTGACCGTGTCTTCTTTGGGCAAGAAGGAGAAGAGAGTCCTTTTCCTTCTCTGCCCACCTGCCAGTCCTCAAACGGCCACGAACGTCAAGCCTATCTATAAGCCTAGGCTATTTCTGCCGTCCTAGGACGCGTGTTTAAAATAATAAGCATTGGCATAGCCAATAGGTTTCGCCTTTAAGACCTTATAAGTGTTTAGTTATCCAGCACAATATCCTTGGTGCAACAACATCAAAGTGTTGCATGGCTAAACACTTATAAGGTCCCAAAGGCGAGACCAATTGGCTATGCCAATGCTTGTTTAGGACTTGTACCCTGATGTCAATGTATTGCAGGACATCTGAGGGACAGAGATAAAAACAAGCAACCCCTAACTGGTGTGCCAGGCACATGTGTATCCCCATTTCCACTACCCCACCCCAAGACTCCCTGCCAAGCCCAGGTGTAGCCATGTTGTAGTTTTCCTCTCTGGCCCTAGTATGGTGGCCTAACAATGCAGGTTCTAAGTCTTAAAACATAAGTGTAAACTGTAAGGAATACAGACCCAACATGCAAGGTCTGAATCACCTTATGTCAATCAGAGTCCAAGCCAAGAGCCCTTTGCACTCTGCACGGGTCTCGGTGTTAGCTTTAATGCAGATGGGAGGCATTTGGTCATGACTACGGAAGGGTCCAATCACTGGTACCCCAAATCCTGTGGCACCATTTTCGCAGCATTCTCACGCCATACAGAGGAAATATCAGGCATGGAAAAACTTCCAACCCCCTTCCTTAACACTAAGCAGCAGAATCCCCTACTCCTTGGTTTTGCGCAGTCACCTGCCCACCGGTGGACGCCCCGAACACTCTGTCCCTGGTTCTGCTCCAGGCCCCCTGCCTCCACCTTTCACTCCCACCCGCCGGCCCCGGCGCCTTGCCTCCCCAGCCCTAGCAAATCGCTGAGGCCGAAATTTCAATCGGGCAGCAGGAATCATTGCCCCTCGCCCCGTACTTCTGATGAAACAATTGCTTGTGATGAACCACCAGGACTTGCATCCCACCACTATTAATCTGGCGGGAGCGTGAAGCAGATGGGCGGGGGATAACATGAGTGATGCATAATGTGGGTGGGTGGAGAGGGGGGTAGAACAGATTGCTTCATGCGCGTGACTCCCAACTCAGAGCTGCAACTGCTTGCACCAGGAGGCATAGCGAGGAAAAAATCAGGTTTGAAAAGGATAGCTGATGAGCGATAATCTGTATTGTCTCAGCTGCTCGAGATCTGTGATTTAAGATGTCTCTGTCCAAGCTCTTATATGCGACCAAGGATGCTGGGAGGACAGCAGAATCTTCCTAGGGGAAGCCCCTCGCCCAATGGTACCCAGAGGAGACCGGCTACTGGCTGATGTGTATGTATGTTCGAAGATAGCTGTGCCACGTCCTTCACTGTGTATGTAGCCTGCGCCCCTCCCCCGTCTCAGCTGCTTCTGCATTTATCTTCCAATGTAATATTAATATTTCATTTGTATTTCTCTTAGGTTCACGCCTGTCAGTTCTCGCATTGGATTATTGACCTGTAGATGCAGCCAGTCTGCTCTTACAATAGATGGTAGCTTACATGATTGCAAAGAGGGCAGAAAAAAACGGAAAAGGAGAGAGGAAGGAAATACAGCAGGGCTTTGTTTTCCTGTATATAGCTGAAATAGATACTGCAAAGAGAAGTTGAATTTTAAAAACACGAAGCAAGGACAAGGCATTTAGTCAGACAAAGGGTGAAGAGAAAAACAGAAATTAAAGAAGCAAAGAAAAGGGAAAGACGCGGAAGTGCGGAAGGAAAGAAAAAAGATTTGAGCAGAGAAATGAAACAAGCCCGCAAGTGGTGCGCGCGCGCCACAGCGAGCGATCTGCTTTCAATTATCACGCCCGTGTCTGGGCACGATAATTCAAAACAGATGTCGCCCGTGCGGGTAACCGCAAGCAATAGGCCGTGGGCGGAGCAAAGGCGGGACATGCACCCGCCTTTGCCCAATTGCGTGTTGTCTTTCTTAGAAAGACGCACGCAAAGCTCAATAGCCTGTAACTAAAAACAAAACACACGCACGCGCGTGTGGTGAGCTTTTGAAAGCCCCTTACTAAAAGTCTCGCCAGAGCAGCGCATGCACGCTGCTACAGGCTCGACCTAAAAAAGTAGGGAAACAATAAAGGATTAGGGGCATGCCGTGCTCTGTCGATCCCGCCCACTTCGACCACTGAGTAAACGCCATGCAAAGAGTGATGGAAGTGGGACCGTCGAGGCAGATTTGCCTTGTAAGTTTGTGAACGCCCTAAAACTTGAGAGTTTGAGGGTTTTCACAAGTTCCGATACAACCCTGGGTTTTAGTTCAGCAAAGAGCTGGGCTGACTCGGATTCCAAGAGAGGGGAAGGGATTTCTTCATGTGAAAAAATATTTTTTTCTGTAAGGAATAAATTACTACAAATGTGGTTTAGATATCTGCATTTTGGAAATAGTATTTATTAAAAAAATCAAGATGTGTTGGACAGAGTTTTAATGAATTAGGGATAATCAAAAATCATCACTGCTAAGGAATGTTCCTTCTACAAGTGCAGAGGACCCGGATTACCCTCATGCCAGATTCAGGGGAGTGGCTTACATTAGTGCAGCAGGTGCAGTGATCCTGGAGCCCAGGCATGTGATACGACCAAAGTGGCCCAATTGTAGCTTTCTTTTATTACCAAACCAGCGGACCGGGCGAGGTAGGGGGCATTTTTTTTCCTTGCAACAGTGCCCCTGGTGTCATTTCTATGCTGGTGGCTGGATTGGTATACTGAGAATGTGGTGGAGATCCTACTGGGCTGTTACTATATGGACCATTCTGCTGTTGCAGAGGACTAATGATTCTGGGTTGTTTAACAGAATTGTGCCGCATTTGGCTCCTGTTTTCAAAATTTGCTTTAAGAAGGAAACTCAGTCTACCAAATATGTTGCAGGAAGTCAGACCAGCTGGTTGTGCTTGATTGTTTCATTCTGGGGCTCAAATTTCAGCATTTTCTAAGGTTACTCTTGATTCACTCCTAATCACTTCCTTCAGTTTTTTGTACTGAAGCTTGGTACCATGTGACCTGGACCAATTCTAAGGTGGGAAAACTGATGTGCAGTTTGGGAAACAGCTCCCTGATTTCTGACACGGTGGCAAAGACACCCAAAAATCAGCTCTCTTCCGACAGTCAAAGACAGGTGTCAGAAATTGGTGGAATCCATTGTAGGAATTTGGGTGTATCCTGAAGGTCACAGGTTTGAATCGTGTGGGGTCGACTCATCCTTTCATCCTTCTGAGTTCGATAAAATGAGTATCCTTGAGTTAGGTAATAACTGACACTTGTTAACTGTGCATAAAAACACATGAATAGTAGTGTGCTATATAAGTATAGTAATTGGCCAAACTCTCTATGCACCAGCTCCACTTTTGAGTGGAAACACTGAAAAATGTTTATTTCTGGGACGCGCAAAAATATGGGGAAGAATAAACGGTTAGTATTCCACCAAATATAACAATTGTGGATGACGGGGTCACCCTGGTGCTTCAGAGCTGCCAACGAATGCGACCAAAAAAAGTGAGCCCTCGTTCAGTTTACACGTGCCTGTCACTGGACACTCACAGGGTCTGGGGGCTTAGTGGACTAATGCGTCCAATCTAGGGGCCTGTGTTTCACCTCATGTCAACAGGTTCAAATCCTGGGGGGTCCACTTGGCCTTTCACCCTTATGAGGTCGATAAAATTAGTACCATTGAGTTGGATAACAATAAACATCTGTTATTCAGTGCCAAGATACCCTTCTAGGACAGCTTGTGCTTTATAAATACACGCTATGTTATGTTTTTGCATTGAAAGCTCAAAGGAGGGATCCTGTCAATGCGCACAGGGTCTAGGAAGGTCTGCATGCCACGGAAGTTCTGCAGGTGACCTTTGAGAAAGGTAGCATGAACCGCAAGAGAATCTGAGAAAGGCATTGGTACTTTCCCTGCTTCCAGAAGCACACAGTGTGAGATTCACATCATGCGAGTGTTGGAGGGAGGCCCACCGGGTAGTCGGGGAGACTATTCCGGCACCTTCCTACCGCAATATTATAGCCGAGCGCCACTGAGAAGCCCCCTCGGGGAGGTCTTTCTCCTAGGATCGTACTAGGCCCAGTAACACCACCACACAGGACTCAATAGTAGTTGCGAGATAAGATTCTTTATCGGCTGTAATACGAGCAATATTTACAGCGGGATCGAGGGATCCTATCAGAGTCTCAATGTTCGTTCAAGAGGGTAGGGTAGCGGGACAGTCTTAGTGCCAGCCAGGCACGGGAGGGCTCTGCGCCAGACCTTGGATGCTGGTCTCAGAGCGGCTCGGACGTGGAGAGCCGCGACGTCGTCTGCAGGGCTCGGATGGTAGTTCCGCTTAGGTCGAGCCGCGACACGGTCAGCAGGGCTCTGGTGATGGGTCCGCTTCGGTCGAGCCGCGACGAGGTCAGCTGGGCTCTGGGGTAAGGTTCAACAAGGTCGGGCCGCGACAGCGTCAGCAGGCCCCAAGGTTCGTGAAGGTCTTTAAGCACGGTGGAGCCGCGACGTCGTCAGCAGGGCTCAAGTGGTGGTTCAGGGTGAGTCTTCTTCCGTAGGGTCGGCCGCGATCCGATCAGCAGGGCTCTTGACTCCAGGATACAACTATCGCCCTGTTGTCGGGTCGCCCCAGATATAGGACGGGAGCCCTTTGATGTCCGGACCCGTGCGCCCGGAGGGGGCGGAGAGGCCGGGTAGGGAGCGGCCAGACGCCCAGCAGGAGAGGCGCCAGGCCCCAGAGAGCTGTGGGGTGATCATACCTAGGTGTGGAGAGACGGTAGGGGGTCCCATCGATACTGCCCTCCGCCGGGAGTGGGAAGGGCTCACGTGGTATCCCCCGGGCCAGGGGTTGGCGTCTCGATGTCGGGCCTCACTGGGACCGAGGCCGGGTAGAACAGGGTCATACAGGTGGTCACGTGGAGTGACGTGCAATCCAAGATGGAGGAGTCCCGATGTGCATGGGACCTCGTGCGGCTTAGCGCGGGGAAACAGGACCACGCCACGAGGCCGGCTCCCACACGCGTCCCCCCCAGCTGAAGGCAGGGAGAGTCACCCATGTTCTTGGGGGGTCTCCTCGCCGAGGCGGAAGAATCGGGACAGGCCGTCCGCATTGGCGTGGTCGTTGCCGGGCCGGTGTTCAACAGTGAAGTCCATCCCTTGCAGCGAGATGGACCAGCGTAACAACTTGGGGTTCTCGCCCCGCATTTGCATGAGCCACCGCAAGGGCCGGTGGTCAGTCTGGACCCTGAAGTGGGTACCGAAAAGGTAGGGCCAGAGCTTCTTGAGAGCCCATACCACAGCGAAGGCCTCCCTCTCGATGGTGCTCCACCTCTGTTCTCGCGGCAGCAGTCGGCGGCTGATAAAGGCCACCGGTCGGTCGAGGCCCTTGGCGTCCAGCTGGGAGAGGACTGCCCCGACCCCGTACCCCGAGGCATCGGTCTGAACTACAAATTCCTTACTGTAGTCGGGGGCCTGTAGCACAGGGGCAGCGCACATGGCCGCTTTGAGAGCATCAAACGCGGTCTGGCAGCGGGGCGTCCAGTGCACCGCCTTGGGTTGTTTCTTTGAGGTGAGTTCCGTAAGGGGGCCCACAATGCTGCCGTAATCCTTTATGAAGCGTCGGTAGTAGCCTGTGAGGCCTAGGAATGCCCGGACAGCGGTTTGGGTGGCGGGGGGCTCCCACGCCTGGATGGCGTCAACTTTTAACCGGAGGGGGGCCACCTGGCCACTCCCCACCTGGTGGCCCAGATAGGTCACAGATCCTTGACCGATCTGGCACTTGCCGGCCTTAATTGTGAGCCCGGCTCTTTGGAGAGCGGCCAGGACTTCCCCAAGGTGTCCTAGGTGCGCGGCCCAGTGGTCGCTGAAGACAGAAATGTCATCGAGGTAGGCCGCGCTGAAGGCTTCGAGACCGGCCAGGACCTTATTTACCAGCCTCTGAAAGGTCGCTGGGGCGTTCTTCATGCCGAAGGGCATCACCCGGAAGTGGTAGTGGCCGTCGGGGGTAGAGAACGCTGATCGTTCTTGTGCGCCGGGAGTGAGCTTGATCTGCCAGTACCCAGCGGTGAGATCAAAGGTGCTTAGGTAGCGGGCGGCCCCTAAGCGATCAATCAGCTCATCGGCTCGTGGCAAAGAGTGGGCATCGGTCTTGGTAACTGCGTTCAGGCCCCGGTAGTCGACACAGAATCTGAGTTCGGGGGCCGTGCCGGGGGCGGCGGCCTTTGGCACCAAGACTACCGGGCTGGCCCACGGGCTGTCGGAAGGCTCGATGACTCCGAGGGCGAGCATCTTGGCGACCTCGGTCTTTATGCAGGCTCGGACTCGGTCAGGCACTCTATAAGCGCGGTGTCGTACAGGGGGGCTATCCCCCGTGTCCACGTCGTGGACGCACCAGGGGGTTACCCCAGGCGTGAGAGAGAAGAGGGCAGCGAAGGGTTGCAGTAGCTTCTGGCAATCATGGCGCTGTTCCGGTGTCAGGGTGGCGGAGAGGTGGACGCCCTCCAAGGAGCCATCTTGGCTCGAGGACCCCAGGAGGTCTGGTAGGGGCTCGGAGTCACTTTCACCCCCATCGTCGGTAGCCAGTAGTAAGCTTAGTTCAGTTCGGGCAAAATGGGGCTTGAGCCGGTTGGCGTGCAGGACCCTGAGGGAGTTCCTCGGGGACTCCATGTCGACCAGGTACGTGACGGGGCTCTTCCTTTCAACTATCTTGAAGGGCCCGGTCCACTTGTCCTGCAGGGCGCAGGGGTCCACGGGTGACATGACCCAGACTTGCTGGCCCGGCTCAAACTCGACGGCTGAGGCATTCTCGTCATACCAGCGTTTCATATCTTCTTGGCTGGCTTCAAGGTTGGCTTCCGCCAGGGCACGGAACTTCCGAGTCTGGTTCCTCAGGGTCAGGAGGTACCGGTAGACGTCGGGCGGGGCACTTTGGACGTTCGCCTCCCAACCTTCCTTGACCAGGCTGAGGGGCCCTCGGACGGGGTGCCCATACAACAGTTCGAAGGGGCTGAAGCCCAGGGACTTCTGTGGTACCTCCCGGTAGGCGAACAGGAGGCAGGGCAACAGGACATCCCATCTCCTCCTGAGGGGCTCCTCCAGGCCCTTGATCATCCCCTTCAGGGTTCGGTTGAACCGCTCGACCAGTCCGTTCCCCTGGGGGTGGTAAGGGGTGGTGAATTTATAGGTGACCCCACATTGTTGCCAGAGGGATCTCATGTACTTCGAGATAAAGTTCGCCCCCCTGTCGCTCACCACTTCTCGGGGGAACCCCACCCTGGAGAAGATGCCCATCAGGGCCCGGCCCACCACTGGAGCGGACACAGTTCGGAGGGGGACAGCTTCGGGGTACCGGGTGGCGTGGTCGACCAGTACCAGGATGAAGCGGTGGCCCAGGGCGGTTCGGGGGTCGAGGGGCCCCACGATGTCTATCCCCACTCGTTCGAACGGGGTGTGGACGGCTGGAAATGGCTGCAGGGGGGCTTTCACTCGTCCCCCAGTCTTCCCGCTAGCTTGGCAGGTCGGGCAGGACCGGCAGTGCTGGTCCACGTCTCGTCTCTTTCGGGGCCAATAGAAATGGGTCACGAGGCGGCTGTAAGTCTTGTCCCGCCCGAGATGTCCGGCGAGGGGCACGTCATGTGCCAGGTTCAAGAGGAATTCTCGAAATCGGAGGGGGACCACCAGCACCCGGCTGGCCCCTAGTTCGGCGACTTTCTGCTCGCTATACAATAAGTCATTGTCCCAATAGACCCAGTGGGTTCCCGAGGGGTCCCCCGCAGCCTGGGCGGCCGCCTGCTGTCGGGCCCCTCGAGGGACGGGCAGCCCTTCTGTTCTTGCTGGAATTGTTCACGGGTGGGGCCCCCGTCGTGGCGCCACTGGGCCAGCTCGGGGATCTCGCTGAGGGGAGCGGCCTCGTTGGAAGAAAGTTCGGATGGCCCGGCCTCCTCGTCAGGTTCCTCCGGGCCGGAGGAGGTGGATGGTTCGGGGCCCGCCGGTTTGTCGGGGGCCGGGGCCGCAGTTGGCTGGACGGTCATGGACCGAGTGGTGGCGCAGGCCCACTCGGGTAGTCCTAGCATCCCCAGATGCTCTCGGCGCTCCACCTGGGCCCAGGGGGAGCTCTCTAGGTCGTTCCCCAGGAGGCAATCCACCGGGGCGTCGTCGCGGACAGTCACTTTCAGGGTGCCGGACACTCCTCCCCACTCGAAGGGGATTTGGGCCATCCGGCACATGCTCTCGGTGTTGTCGGCGGTCCGGACAGGGCAGAGGACATGGGGTAGGATCTGTTCGGGGGTCACCAGATGGCAGCGGACAGCGGTCACACTGGCCCCAGTGTCCCGGAGGGCCTCGGCCCGTCGCCCATTGATGGTGACCCACTGTTGGTACTTCTGGGTGTTGCTTGGGATGGTGGCGCGGGGCACCATCTCTCGGGAGCCTAGGCACACAAGCGACATGGCGGCTGGTTCCCACTCGGGGGACCCGTCGTCGTGGTTCTCCTCCTCGTCCTCTCCCTCCCCCAGGGCTGCGGCGGCAATTTGTCGGGGAGGTGGCCCCGTGGTCCCGTTCCGTCGGTTCACGGGGCAAGCCGGGTCACTTGCATAATGGCCGGTCTGCTGACACCCGAAGCAGGTTACTGTCGGTCGTGTTCCAGACCGGGCGATAGGGGTCCCTCTTCGTCCCTGGGTCGGGGAAGGGTGGTTGGTTGCTTGACCTCGTGGCGGGCTTCTGGGCGGCCCGGCTGGGAATTCTCGACTGCGGTGGGACCCCCCTCCTCCGCCGCGCTGGCGGGGAGGGCCCGTGGTGCTCCGTTGGTAGTCCCCCACGGGGTTCCGGGGGACCCGGGTGTTGACCCATCGGTCCGCTTCGGCGGCGAGCTTCCGGGGCTCGGTCAGTTTACTGTCCAGGAGGTGTTGCCTTAGTTCCACAAAGCAGTTGTTGGCGAGGTGCTCCCAGACAATGAGGTCGAACAGTTCGTTATATGAGGTGACCATGCTCCCTTTGATCCATCCTTCCAACGCTCGGCTGAAGAAGTCCACATATTCGACCCAGGTGGTACCGGGGATCTTCTTGCAGTCCCGGAAGCGTTGCCGGTATATCTCGGCCGACAGTCCGTAGCGTGTGAGTAGGGCTTCCTTCATGTGGTCGTACGAGGTCATCACTGCGTCGGGGAGTTGCAGCAGGGTATCCCGTCCCTCGCTGAGGAACCTCCCCCATAGGCCGGCGCCCCAATCCTTCCGGGGTACCCGATGGGAGGCCATGGCGACTTCGTACGCTCGGAACCATTGCTGGATGTCGTCATTTTTATAGTACTCCTTGACGACATCCTTGGGGATGTGAACCTTTGGCTCGGTCGGGGGCAGAGCGTCCCGGGCTCCGGGGTTGCTGGTCTCCCCAGTTTTAGCTTTTAGTTCAAGTTCTTTAAGGCTCCTCTCGTGCTCGAGGGTTAGCCGTCTCTCCTCTAGCTCCTGATGCCTTTTCTTCTCCTCGATTTCTTCTTGTAGTCGTAGTTGCTCCAGGGCTATCTTTTTCTCTGCCAGTAGGAGCTCCCCGTCCAGCCGGAGTCGGGCAAGGTCCATTTCGTGTGTCCGGGCCCTTTCCCGTTCTCGGATCTCTTCGGGGGAAAGGCTGGTGTCTGGGGTGGTTCGCTCCCCGTTTGTCGGGGTCGTGGTTGGCAGGTTTCCGTCCCGGGCCGAGGTCCCTTCGGCTCGGGGTGGAGGGGTTTCGGGTTCTGCCCAGGCTTTCAGGGCTTTCTGCATTTCTTCTTTGGTGCCCAATCCTGTGGTTGGGATCCCTTTGTCTTTGCAGAATTGTTTGAGTTCCTTGTGGGTGTATTCCTCCAGTTTCTCCAACTGGAAGGTTGCGGCCACGGTTGCTTCTTGGCCATCCATGGTTCCCTTTTTCTCTCCTCGTCTGGTCAGGTAGTGGTTGCGTTACTTGCTTGTACGATGGCGTTTGCTCGGATCCCGTCGCTGGCCACCAAATGTTGGAGGGAGGCCCACCGGGTAGTCGGGGAGACTATTCCGGCACCTTCCTACCACAATATTATAGCCGAGCGCCACTGAGAAGCCCCCTCGAGGAGGTCTTTCTCCTAGGATCGTACTAGGCCCAGTAACACCACCACACAGGACTCAATAGTAGTTGCGAGATTAGATTCTTAATCGGCAGTAATACGAGCAATATTTACAGCGGGATCGAGGGATCCTATCAGAGTCTCAATGTTCGTTCAAGAGGGTAGGGTAGCGGGACAGTCTTAGTGCCAGCCAGGCACGGGAGGGCTCTGCGCCAGACCTTGGATGCTGGTCTCAGAGCGGCTCGGACGTGGAGAGCCGCGACGTCGTCTGCAGGGCTCGGATGGTAGTTCCGCTTAGGTCGAGCCGCGACACGGTCAGCAGGGCTCTGGTGATGGGTCCGCTTCGGTCGAGCCGCGACGAGGTCAGCTGGGCTCTGGGGTAAGGTTCAACAAGGTCGGGCCGCGACAGCGTCAGCAGGCCCCAAGGTTCGTGAAGGTCTTTAAGCACGGTGGAGCCGCGACGTCGTCAGCAGGGCTCAAGTGGTGGTTCAGGGTGAGTCTTCTTCCGTAGGGTCGGCCGCGATCCGATCAGCAGGGCTCTTGACTCCAGGATACAACTATCGCCCTGTTGTCGGGTCGCCCCAGATATAGGACGGGAGCCCTTTGATGTCCGGACCCGTGCGCCCGGAGGGGGCGGAGAGGCCGGGTAGGGAGCGGCCAGACGCCCAGCAGGAGAGGCGCCAGGCCCCAGAGAGCTGTGGGGTGATCATACCTAGGTGTGGAGAGACGGTAGGGGGTCCCATCGATACTGCCCTCCGCCGGGAGTGGGAAGGGCTCACGTGGTATCCCCCGGGCCAGGGGTTGGCGTCTCGATGTCGGGCCTCGCTGGGACCGAGGCCGGGTAGAACAGGGTCATACAGGTGGTCACGTGGAGTGACGTGTAATCCAAGATGGAGGAGTCCCGATGTGCATGGGACCTCGTGCGGCTTAGCGCGGGGAAACAGGACCACGCCACAAGGCCGGCTCCCACACGGAGCTATTTGGCAATGGGCCAGTGATGGAGGGAACACAAAAGATATAGGAGCATTTACGGCGGCCCCCGGTACATCCGAGGAAGCAATTTCACCAGCCTGAAGGAAAGTCGACAACTTGGTCAGCGGAGAGCAGGACCAACGGTCGGGAGTGTTCCGAGGCGGTGAGTGCATCGGTTACTGTGTACTGGTGGGGAGGAGAAAGAGGCACAGCCGTGTTTACGAGAATAAGAATACACATCTGCTAATATCGTTCCATACAATTTCGAACCTCGACATGTCAGCAGAAACCGTTCGTGAAAGGGAAGCGGCAGCAGAGCAGCTGTTCAGTAGTTCGTTCAGGACGAACACCACAAACCATACACCTGCTGATAGCAGCACATCAAAAGTGGGAGATTTGAAAGCCCTGTTGAAAAAAATGGAAAAAAGCATGAAAGCAGAAATCACAAAGTGGTGGGAACAAAAATCTTTGTCTAAGTATGTGGAGGCAGGAAGAGTCCAAAGAGGGTTAAGGATTTTATTGGCACCAAGCTACGAGAGTCCGAACCCAAATATGTTGAGGGAATGGGGAGAGCGCAACTTACAGGCATCAATGAATTTGGCGAAAATACTGGTGAAGTACGCAGACATCGACAGAGAAGCTCTCATGCGAGAGATTGAACAAATCAACGAGAGCTTAAATCAACTAGAACCCAACGAGTTTATTTCCAAAACACGAGCAGAGATAAAGGAGCGACTACAAAAATAGGAAGATAAAATCAAGGCGCGCAAAGCTTTCAAATTCGCCAGAGATAAAGCAGATTACGAACATGGCCGCATTTTCACTTTTGCTCGAAAATATGAAACAGCTAAGCAAAATAAGATCAGCAATAAAGGAAATAATCTGCAAAAACAAGGCTCCAGTACAAATTCCAACACTGAAACAAATGTACCAACAAGCATATCAGATACAGATTCACTAACAAGTGAGGAATCATCGGATAGAGGAAGCAGTGTGGATGATCAAGCACACCACAAGCATTTTTTAGCTCTGGATCGGCGCCAGACGCTAAGACCGAGGCAATCAACAAGGAAAGAAGAAGGAGAAACAACATACGAAGGAGGGAAAGGCGGAAAGATCACAAAAAATACAAAAACGCAGAAAAAAAACGTACTGGCGCAGAAAGTAAATTTGAACGACAACACCATCATTAATCTGTCCACCATAACTCTCACGGAAGCTGAAAAACAACTACTAGCGTTAGGACTGTCATTCTGTCCTGTCAGGGACTTCAACTACACTCGCACCAGAGTCGATATTTTTTGCTTCATCCGTAAGCTTAAATTAAAAAAGTTCTACGCTATAAAGGAGGGCTTGAAGGATGCACAAACGGATGGAAATATCAATAAGATCAATGCGGAGCTCCAAGCCAAGAATGTTTCGGCTCTTTTAACCTTGCATCATTTGTTTGAGGACAGGCCCAATGCAACACAGGTGGATCTGGCCTCAAAAAGATTACAAAGTTGAAGCTCGCAAACATCTTGATGTCCAGTCATGTTATGCAAAAGCAGATTTAAAAAAATACAATGTAGCCAAGAACAATCTAAAAACTAAGCTGCTGCAATGGAAGAGAGATGGGTGCATATCTTCGGAGGAATACAATTTTCTACATGTTGAACACCCAATATTACCAAGGCTATATTTGATTCCAAAAGTTCACAAACTAACTACCCCAGTGCCAGGGAGACCCAATTATAGCAGCTATTGGCAGTATGGGCGAACATATCACACAGTATGTGGACTTTTTTCTACAGGATCTGGTCAAAGAACTTCCTACTTTCATAAAAGACACCAGAGATCTATTAAACAAACTAACTGACATACAATGGGCAGAAGATCTGTTGCTCATAACGTTAGATAAAGAATCTCTTTATACTAGTATCGAACATGAAACAGGTCTGAATGCCTTATCATATTTTTTAGGCACCAGATCTTTGGAAATGTATACGCATAACAAAATGCTATTGGATCTAGCAACGTGGTGTCTTTTTAATAACTTTTTTATGTTTGGTAATAAAGTCTATTTACAAAAGAGGGGTGTGGCGATGGGGGCCTGTTTCTCTCCCAGCTATGCATGTTTACATGTTGGCTGGTGGGAGGAACAGGTCCTTAAGCACACCTTTCAGGATGAGTGTTGCAACCATGTAGTTCAATGGTGGCGATATATTGATGATGTTTTTATTATTTGGAGGGGGGATGAGAAAAGTGCTAATGATTTTATTGACAAAAACAACATTAATTCTGTCAATCTTAAATTCACTTCACAGATTAGCAAACAACAAGTGGACTTTTTAGATGTTAAAATCTATATCAAGAATGGCCACATAGCTACCTCTCTCCATAGAAAAGTCACAGCTGGCAATACCATCTTACATGCCAGCAGTGCGCATCCTCACCACACAATTAAGAGCATACCTTTTGGAGAACTAATACGCCTCAAACGTATATGCATTACAGAGGAGGATTTTGAAGTATGCAAACATGAGGCTTTAGATAGGTTCAGAAAAATAGGTTACAGTGAGTCAACACTGAAATAGGCTGCATTAAAGGTAGATACTATATCGAGGGAAACACTCCTTGCTACCAATGACCAAGTGAAACAAGACAATACAATGAACAACACACCCAGACTCATCACTGCCTACAATAGACAAGAAAGGAAAATTAGATCGATCATCAAACGCAATTGGCCCATCATTATGACGGATGGTGTCCTGGCTCCTATTCTACCGTCTCAACCCATGATTACACATAGGAAGGGACCTTCCATGACTACTCAGATTGTTAAAACTTTCCCCGAACTTGCCACAGCAAAAAAATGGTTACAACCCAAACAGGGGTTCACTAAGTGTTCCTCCTGTAGAGCCTGCAGGTTTGGGGTGAATACTGCCTCGTACACTACTCCTTTCAGTCCTGATTCGGTTACAATTCGGGGCAGTTTCAACTGTAAAACTGAATATGCGGTATATGTTCTGACTTGCACCTGTGGCTGAAGATATGTGGGTAGCACCAAGCTGCAGGTGCACGTCAGAATTTTGCAGCATTTAAGAGCCATTGTGAATAACGATTCCACGTATCCAGTGGCTAGACATTTTAAAGCTATTCACAATAATGATCTGAGTTGCTTACAATATTTTGTCGTGGCAGCCAATCCCAAACCCCGTCGGGGAGGGAACAGAGAAAAAAGTTTGAGACAATTAGAATCTAAAATGATTTTAGAGCTGGACAGTAAAACACCGAATGGCCTCAATAACACAGATAAGATGTATCATTTTCTATAATACATGCTTTATGACATAGACTTACCATTATCTGTAAGGCTTGTGGAAGACTCTTGAGTGACTACTGTTCAAAAGACAACTGCAGTTTTTATGGTTTTAGCCCTGTTTTTAACTTTGTTGAATAGGGTTTTAGGACTTTTTTTACTTGGGTGTCTTTAGCCGCAATACACATTTTTATCACACAGTTTGTAGCACAAGCACTTTATGGGGATCCATTAGGATCGAATTATTTGCACTTTATAAGTCTCAGGCGTGATAGGTTGCGATTTTTGCACATTCCAGTCACAGAATTACATCTTTTTATTTCCAGCATTTAAGCTGTAATTAGATGGCAACTTGGGTACATACATGACTACCTTGAGAGAATAGTATCCTTATTGTTCTCATATTATTTGCAGTATTTGCACAAAGTTACATTTTATAAGCCTTTTTAGGGACTTCATGTTGCCATTCATATTAGAAAAGAGATGCATGATGTAGGTTTGCACAATTTTTGATTTTTTTTAAATTGTCTTTTTTAAATTGAAATTGCAAGCATAAAATGTGAATTAGGCAGAGGTGATCTGCTTATATATATTTTCTCTATTTATCTGAGTATTTATATTTTTAGAACATATTCAATATTTATTGATGAATTCATTCATTTATTTGTTGATTGGTTCTGAACAAAAACTGCAGCATGATAATATTGTACCAGTTGCATTTAAGCAGCAATGATATGTTTTGTGGTGATCTGGAAATAATTTAAGGGCTGTTTCCTGCATTGTTTGGAAAACAGACTCACGACAGCCTGATAGGGATTTTTACAGCAGTATTTTTTCCATGGTGTTGTGTCACATGATGTTGGCACTTGAACACTGTTATGCATTTAAAAATGACGACTTACGTGTTTCACATTGACTTGTGAGCAAGGGTACTTGTTGCCCGAAACGCGTCAGGTTCGAGGTTCCTGAATAAAATATCTTTTGGCCTCATACTGCTGGGTTCGTGTCTCTGTTCGCCAGCTGCCTGGAGGTGCAGAGAGTCAGGCTTTATATATATATATATATATATATATATATATATATATATATATATATATATATATATATATTCACTGAAAAAACCATAGGTTTCACACATGTTATAGTTAGCGGAAATTTTACTGATAAAAAACCAATGAAATTCCCCCGTTATAGTTAGTGCAGGCAACTATAACTCACGCGACCGCAATCCTCTGCTGATGCTAATACTGTATTTAGACACTTATTTGCCCATGTCTTCTTCCATACATTTTTAGCTATACATATATTACAAATATTTTTTTTTCATAAAGACACATATGTCATCAGCAGAAGATTGCGGTCGCGTGAGTTATAGTTGCCTGCACTAACTATAACGGGGGAATTTCATTGGTTTTTTATCAGTAAAATTTCCGCTAACTATAACATGTGTGAAACCTATGGTTTTTTCAGTGAATTTCCAAGGTTTTTTAAATGCTAATTCCTAACTATAACGTGTGTGAAACCTATGGTTTTTCAGTGAATTTGTACGGTTTTTTTAAATGCTAAGTTACTTTACGCCATTCGTGGCGTGCGCGCCCACTTAACGCAGTTCGTTCCGTGCTTCGCGCACCACGCGCCCACTTTACGCAGTTAGTGCCGTGCACGCACGGTGGGCACGCGGTGCGCTATGCGCACCGCGTGCCCACGTTACGCTAGATGGGCCATGTACGCACGATGCGCTTCGCGCACCGTGCGCACATGGAGGACATATGATGCACTTCGTTTTGAAAGGTAATATTTTAATTTTTCGTATATTTTATAAGCCATGCACAAATGGTGCCCTTCGGGCACCATTTGCACACGGGGTGGAGAGAGTGTGGATAATTTGTTTTTTTTTGAATATTTTAGTTTATCTCACGTGTTATAAGCCATGCACAATTGGTGCCCTTCGGGCACCAATTGCACACGGGGTGGAGAGAGTGTGGATAATTTTTTTTTTTTTAAATTTTTTACCGTAAGCGTACGGTAAGCGTAATCGGCGAAATTACCAAAAAAATAAAAATTCCGTTTTTGGCCTTGGGGGATCTTTGGGGACTCCCTCAACATGGCTATGTGTGTGGGAGCTGTCTAAACAGCCCCTTTACATGTTTTTGGGCTTTATATTTTAAAAATCACTCTCAGTGCGAGAGAGAAAATGGCGGCCGCCGCTTCCTGGTTTCGGCCGATTCGAATGTTTACTTAGATCTAAGAGCCAATCAGAATCGCGCTCGCGCACGCCACCGTACGCGTACGGTAAGCGTACCGTAAGCGCACCGTAAGCTGGCTCAGATATATATATTGATTTAAAGGCTATTTTCTCAGAATCTACTGAACAGATTTACACCAAACCTACAAAAGGCACTTCCTTGACCTGAGGACTACCTCTCTGCCAAATTTCTAGTAATTCTGTTCAGCCGTTCGGGCTGTAGCCCTGTCTAAAGGTCCTATGGAAAAATGCATGGGAAAAACGCGTTTTGGGACCCCCCTTTTATCTCAGCCCCCGCTTGACGAATCCCCCCGAGACTTTCAGGGTAGGAGCGGAGCGTAGCGCCCCACCTATTTTGAAAAATTCGCGAGGATTCGTCGACCGGCGCCAAAGTTATTCAAAATAGAATGTTGCGGATTTCCTATGGAAACGCGGTCCTAACTATAACTACCTACTGGCGACCGCCAGTAGGTAATATATATATATATATATATATATATATATATATATATATATATATATCAATATACATCCACACTGATCCAGTGAAGTGGTTCTTTTGGCAAGAAAAACACCGGAACCGTGGCCTCAATTACCAAAACGTGTTTATTGCAACACTAGGTCACGACGCGTTTCGGAGTTACGTCACTCCTTTCTCACGGGACCTAGTGTTGCAATAAGCACGTTTTGGTAATTGAGGCCACGGCTCGGGTGTTTTTCTTGCCAAAAGAACCACTTCACTGGATCGGTGTGGACATTTTAGGGGTGGCTACCCTGCCGTGTTGCCCGCCATGAGAAGAGGCTCGGGTATAGCCGAAGGAGGACTGTGGAGATATATATATATATCTGACAAACAAGCCTGTACTCCAAGGTAATCCTTTTGATATCCTTTATTTCAACTGAGCGTTTCAACCTCTCTGGTCTTTCTCAAAGTACATATATTTTTTTTTTCAGTGAGATGCGTTGAAATGTGTAAAGCCGGTGAAATTCACCAGTTATGGTTCAAGGAGCAAGCAAAGCACACCATAACTAATGTTTCCTGTCATGTTTTAATCTTGCTAAACTGGCTTTTTTTCTGTGTTATATTCAAATCACTGTTTTGAGCATGGCATGCAACCACCACCCTAGTGCATAAGGGAGCTAGCTTACGGGCACGAGCTGGTCATCTGTCCTACTGTCAGAAGAAATATCCATCACTCTAGTAAGAAAGAGCAGCTAAATAGCAATGTCACAATACCTCCACGGAACATGTTGTCTGATCCTTCTGGTGTGAATGTAAATCATGGTGAGAGTGCTCACTAACTAGTGACCTCATGTCCTGGCTCTGGAGTTCTCGGCAGCCATATGGGTTACCCTATGACAGTACTTTAATTTGTTTTAAAAAAAAAAAAGAATTCCCAGGGCCCTTGTCAGAAGGCCACTACAGCTTGAACCACCCATTGCCCCTGCCAGCGCTGCCAATGACAGTTCCATCACAACTAACCATCACACTCCTACAGGTGTGACGATTCAGACTTTAAATATACATTAAAAATGACTGAGAAATGCCGCCCATGCTAGTCTTATAGCTTTGGGTGGCAGGTATTAGTGATTTTAATTTATATTTAATTATTAAATAACTGTTCCTCACAAACGTATACAAGCAGCGCCACCATGTGGCAGGCTTATAAGAGCCAGTATTGACAATAAAGTGCAGGTGCCGAGCACCGGAAACCACTGGCTCAAATTAAGCACAGTCTATGATGATCTGCAATGTGAAATTCAAAGTGATGGGCTATTGATAAAAAACTAATAACACTAATTGTGACTGCGGCGTTGCCGGTGTTTATACTTTAAAGTTACCTGGCTTTCCTTGCCCTACATCCTCAGCTGAGGTTGCAAATGAAGTACACATGTTATTGACATGGTTGTATCTTCCCTCTCCTTGCTTCCCACCAACAAGGTACCACAAAAACACATTTGTAGTACATTTGTGGATTGGTGTTAGAATAGTATATTATTGTGACTTCAAATACTCGAATGTGTTCTAGGCTACTGCTCCAATTTTCTGGGGAAGCATGAAAATACCCCTACATGGGCCCTGATTACAAATGCAATAACTCCAGGAGGAATTCTGCCACCTGCAATTCTGAGTGTCTCTAGGCATGGAATTATCAGGTCTGCAAACTCTGGTCATAATATTTCCAGGCCCATAGAAACTGGATCTATCTCTGACTGAGTAAGGACAGGGGCAGCAGGCAGCAGCACAATCCGAATGCCACTGGACCCCTACAGCACCACAAGGAAGCAGACAATGGTCACCCCTGGACATGCAAAAGCTTTCTCTGAGGTTCGAGACTCAGTGTCGGCTCAACATCCTGTGATTCTGGGCAAATCACTTTAACCTCCCCGTTTCTAAGAAATGAATGTGCCCTTGTGTAATGTAACTGCTGCTTATGTAAAGCGCTCAAATACCTTTGGGTCAAGTTCGCGCTATATAAAAACTGCAAAAAAAAGGAGAGACAAAAGCCTCGCCTCTGCAATTGCACTTTCCATTATGTGATGGGAAGGAAATGACGCATCATCTGCTGTGTGTTTCATCCCCGCAAGGTTGCTTGTAAATGCATTCAGGCACCTTCCCGCTGACCGCGATCCTTTAACTGAAGGCTGCATGATTTTTGGGCACCATCTTCCATATTCTGGCCAACCAGACGCACGCTTGGTATCCATTCCGCGAATCAGCGATAGTAGCAGACTCTATTTAATAATGATCTGCAGCCCCACCTTCTCGTCACTCTCTCAATGTCCAAATTTTAATCTGCTTGGACATCTTTTCTTGCCATCAGAATATATAACCACTGCAACAGGGACTGGGCTCACATCAATCAATCAATCAATCAATCAGCGGTTTATAGAGCGCGCTACTCACCCGTGAGGGTCTCAAGGCGCTGGGAGGGGGTGGGGGAGCATGTAATGGATCTCGGAGTTTTCTGCAGGAGCGTCAGGAACTCGTAGAGTATGCCTCAATCTTCCCCTGCGGTCCTCCGACTCTATCAGACACTAGAGCCTCGGATGACACGTCAGGGGAAAACAGGGAAACAAAACAAGGGAAGAGTGGGGGCCCCGTCTATGGTCGGCTGAAGAAGACTTCAGGAAGAGACAATATTCCGCTGCAATATAAAGAATGGGTTAATCTTCAGTTATCAAAACAGCCCTCTGGATCTAAATATAGTTTATTCTGAAGTCTCGCATACCCAAGTTCTGTTAACGCCAGAAGTGGAACAGGATCGAATTGAGGGTGTTACTCTGGAGCATCCTATACCATAAACAACAGAGGATTAGAAACAACACTTCCTGAATTATTCACAACTCTCCCCTCCCATCTGTACTAGACTCACAGGTTCAGAGGAAGAGGTCTCCGATTTAGACTCAATATGTGGTTTGACTAATGTTGTGCGTCGATAGAGAACACAGAACACTATGGAAGGAAACAATACAAATTACTACCCCTTCTTTAACTTCACATGTAATAAAAGAAAGCCGCGCACAGCGCTGTTACCGTGGTTCTGTTGAATGGTAGAATAGGCACAGTGGTTCAGCCGAGATGCCCCTTCTGTCTATGGGGAGAAAGGTCCACGCTAAATGCAGGATTTAAGGAAGCAGTAGTGCGGATGCATGGAGCCAGAACGTACAGAAGTAATGCCCCGAGTTACTGAAACCTGCTTCGGTAACGAACCACTGAGATGACGGAACTCTCAACTACAGGAGGAGGACATAAACGAAAATAACAACACACCAAGGCTAAGGTGGGTATGGGAACTCTAGAGGAGCAGGTCAAAAGGAGGGCTGACAATGAGCATGAACAAAAAATAGGGACGGGTAACAGTGGCAAAAAGGAAGGGAGCAGCTACACTCACGCAGATATGTGGAAAGTGAGCGGAACCACTGGAAACAAGGAAACTCGCAGCGCCGTGCCACAAGCGGCGCAACGAGCTACTGGAAACTCGGGAAACCTAGCGCCGTGCTAAGAATGGCGTAAACTGACTACCTGCAGCGGCGTCTCAAACGCCAACAAACCCACCGCAAGGAAACTTCCTGGACTCTCAGGACACCATGCCCGGACTACGGAACGTACAGGACAGGAAACCGGAAACAACAAAAGCGGAAGTCAGGCAACAGGTACAAGGGACGGAAACAGGGCTCGAAGCTAGAACGCTAAGCGCATTCGTTAGCGTTTCGGGTCCTTATATACTGGACCTTCGCGCGTGTTCGACCGTGGGGCATGACAGCACACTCCCCCCACAACGGCCCCCCACCCGTTTGGGTTTGTTCGGATGTTTCAAATGAAAGAGTCGAATCAATTTAGGAGCGTGCACATTACTAGCAGGTTCCCAAGTACGCTCCTCTACACCATACCCTTTCCAATGCAGTAGATATTGGAGCGCATTCCGTACTATGCAAGAGTCCACTATTGCTTCAACTTCATACTCTTCGGTATTCTGAAGAATAATCGGAGCCGGTCGCTTCGGGATTCGTGTACCAGGTTCTACAGGTTTGACCAGCGAGACGTGAAACACTGGGTGAATCTTGAAAGAGGCAGGCAATTCCAGTTTCAGTGCTACAGGGTTAATCACACTCAGTACCCTGTAAGGGCCAATGTATTTGGGGTTGAACTTGCGTGAACCACTCAGTGTCAGATATTTAGTGGAAAGCCACACCTTATCCCCTGGTTCGTAAATGGGTTCTAATCTTCGGTGCAGATCTGCCCCTTCCTCGTAGTGTACTTTTGCAGCTTCCAAGTTCACTAAGGTACCCCTATGAATCTCTAATAACTTCAGTACTAGTTCATTAGCTGCAGGAGTAGGGCCTTCTTGAGAAACCCCCGCAGGTAACAGCTTGGGATGAAAACCATTAGAACAAAAGAAGGGTGAGTGGCCTATGGATGTATGTGGACTGTTGTTATAAGCGATCTCCGCTAACCACACTCACTTATCCCAATCCTCATTAGTGTGCAACACCTGCGTTCTGATGTACTGCTCGAAACATTGATTGACTCTCTCAGTCTGCCCATCAGACTGAGGATGATGACTGGAGGATAATCTAACATCTATCCCAAGTAAGGAGCATAAACACCTCCAAAAACGAGACACAAACTGGGTCCCCCTATCCGATATTAAAACAGAAGGAAACCCATGGAAACGAACTACCTCTCGTAAAAACACTGAAGCTAGTTCAACTGCTGTAGGTAAGCCCCTCAAAGGGACAAAATGGGCAGTCTTTGTGAATAAATCCACCACCACCAACATGGTATCATTCTTGTCTCCAGTGACAGGTAAGCCTACGATAAAATCAAGGGAAACAGTATGCCAAGGACCTGGCGGCGAAGGAAGAGGTAGAAGCAATCCCACTGGATCGTGACGGGGAACTTTGGTCTGAGCACACACATGACAAGTTTTTACATATGATGTTATGTCCTTAAGCATACCCGGCCACCAGAACTTGTCTCGTATCATTCGTATAGTTTTCTTAATCCCGGGATGTCCAGCCAAAGCGTGGGAATGGTACCACTCTAACACTTGATTCTGTAGTTCCCTGGTGGGCAATACCACTCCTCCCTGCACACAAACACACCCCTCATGGACAGTAGGCTCATGGGAACCCACCGCCTCCTGCATCTCCACTGACGACTGACTCTGTCTGACCCGGTTGTGGAACTCTTCTTCTGTAAGCACCCCACCTATGATGGCCTCTCTGGGGACAATGTTCGGGGATTCTACAGGTACATCGGGTTGATTAAAACCTAGGCGAGAGAGGGTATCAGCCTTGCCATTCCGTCTTCCTGGTCTGTATTGGATAGTAAAATCGTACTCACAGAAAAACTGCGACCACCGTAGTTGTCGCATAGACAAGGCTTTGGCAGATTTCAAATATTGAAGATTGCGGTAATCAGTATATACCGTTGTTTGATGCTTGGCACCTAATAAATACTGCCGCCACTCCTCAAATGCCTTTTTTATGGCAAGAAGTTCTTTTTCCCCCACAGCGTAATTATATTCCGCCGGAGAGAATTTGTGCGAAAAGTAAGCTACAGGATGACTCAACCCGCTGATAGGATCTGATTGGCTGAGAACACCTCCCACCGCCACCTGTGAGGCATCCACCTCTACGACAAAGGGCAAAGCCGGATCCGGATGGCTTAGGACAGGAGCTCGGGTAAAGGCAAGACGCAGTTTCTGGAACGCGTTCTCTGCCTCCCGAGACCAGGTATACAAGACTCCCTTTTTTAAAAGGGCCGTGAGGGGAGTCACCAAGTCTGAAAAATTCCTTATAAACCGCCTATAAAAATTGGCAAAGCCCAAAAAGCTCTGTAATTCTTTAACGGTGCTGGCCAAGAAAGTACTGCT
The DNA here is from genome assembly GCF_964204655.1 of Triturus cristatus. Lineage (NCBI taxonomy): Eukaryota > Metazoa > Chordata > Amphibia > Caudata > Salamandridae > Triturus > Triturus cristatus. The sequence continues at coordinate 64,604,152 of NC_140595.1, forward strand.
GCAACCTTACCGGGGTCCATTGCCAGACCCCATGGAGACACAACAAAGCCCAGAAAGGGTACTTCTTGCTTGTGGAATGTGCATTTTTCCAACTTGCAGTATAGTCTATTCGCCTGGAGGCGTTCTAACACCCTGCGCACATGAAGGGTATGTTCTGTCATGGACGTAGAGAATATCAAAAGATCATCAATGTAGACTATTACAAACTCATCGAGCATGTCCCTCAGTACCTCGTTGATAAAAAACTGAAATGCTGCAGGAGCATTACAAAGACCAAAAGGCATAACAAGATACTCGTATAACCCATATTTGGTACAAAAAGCCGTTTTCCACTCGTCTCCCTCCTTGACCCGCACAAGATGGTATGCGCCAATCCAACTTTGTGAAGAATTGCGCCCCGCGTACTCTATCAAGGAGGGAGGCGATGAGTGGCAACGGGTACCTGTTGTTGATGGTTACTTGATTTAGCTTCCTATAATCAATGCAACAGCGTAGCTCCCCTTCACGCTTTGGTATAAAAAATAATGAAGAAGAGGCCGGAGAACGAGAGGATCTGATGAATCCCTTTTCCAGCATGTCATCAAGATATTCTCTAAGGTACGTGTTTTCTTTTTCAGTGAGTGAATAAACTCGACTGCAAGGAATTTTGGCTCCTGCCTCAAGATCTATGCGGCAGTCGTACGCCCTATGTGGTGGTAGGACTTCTGCTTCTCTGGGATCAAAAACTGCCTTTAGATCCAAATAACAGGACGGCAGTTCCGGTTCAAGTTCTTCGTTGTCAGACATATGGCTCCCCTGAGTGCTTGCTATCATGGTGTCTTGCCTAATCGCAGGCCGGAATTCCAGGGTGGACTTCTCCCAATCAATTACAGGGTTATGTATCTTCAACCATGGCAACCCTAACAGTACAGGTATCTGAGGAGAATGAATTAAATCAAAAGGCAATTCTTCCTGATGATGAGGTTCTATTTTCAAGTGGAGTAGCACTGTTTGATGGGTGACGGGCCCTGAAATAAGAGGGCGTCCGTCAATAGTGGTAACCTTGGTAGGTAACTCCTTTTCTTTGAACGGTATCAGATTTACACTAGCCCACTCGGAATCCATGTAATTCCCAGATGCCCCGGAATCGATCATGATGTTAGCATGAAGACCGTGGTGGGCCAGTGTGCTATAAGCAGAGACATAAAGATGTGAGGTAGGAGATCTATCGTGTTCGACAGAAGAGACCGTGCATCCTGAACAGCCCGAAAGTCCGGTCTCGAAAGACCTCGAGCTTTCTATTTTCCCTGTCGATTGCCCTGAACAGGTTTGACGGGACAAGACCTCAAGAAATGGCCGGCTTTACCGCAATACATGCATAGTTTATCAGTTCGTCTCCTTTGTCTTTCTTCAGGGGTCAGGGGACCTCTCACTACCCCTATCTGCATAGGTTCACTTTCATCAACTCCCTTAGGAGGGTCACTCTTCTTTTCCTTTTGGTACACATATCGGGGTTCTACTCGCCCTCTTTCATGTTTCCGCTCCCTTAGTCGATGTTCTATTTGGACTACCAGATCTATGAGGTCTGTGCATGACTCAGGTAGGTCTACTATGTGTCATAATGCATCTTTCAAGTCATCCCGTAAACCCCTGTAAAATAGTGTGCTGCGCTTTTCTTCCAGCCAATTGGCTTCTACCACTAGCCTCCGAAAGGAGGTGATGTACTGTACTAAATCGTGAGTGCCTTGTTTTAAAGACAACAACTCCGTATCAGCTGCATGGGTATACATGTGTCTGTCAAACAGTTTACGTAATTCTCTTTCAAAAGCATCATAACTATATAACAAAGGGTCATCCCTATCCACCAAGGGTATTGCCCAATCTGCTGCAGCACCACTCAAATACGAAATCACAAAGGCCACTCGAGATTGCTCAGAAGGAAAACAATTGGCCTTACAGGAAAAGTGCAATTGGCATTGACTAAGGAATGCTGCACACCTAGCTGCGTCTCCAGCAAATCGCTCCAGCGGAGCTAGGGGAATGGACGGGGGTGTAGTGACCTGTATCACCGGTGGCTGAGCTTCACTTCTCCCTCCCATGGATGTCGCCCCCTGACGACTCTGAAGGGCGTCTACTCGAGATGCCAAGGCCTGAGTTTCAGCCTGTAGGTTGCCTATCATACCAGCAACATCCGCTAACGTGACCGCTCCTAATTCCATGACGCTCGGGCAGAACACACCTCTTAGGGCTTAGCGTTCTGTAATGGATCTCGGAGTTTTCTGCAGGAGCGTCAGGAACTCGTAGAGTATGCCTCAATCTTCCCCTGCGGTCCTCCGACTCTATCAGACACTAGAGCCTCGGATGACACGTCAGGGGAAAACAGGGAAACAAAACAAGGGAAGAGTGGGGGCCCCGTCTATGGTCGGCTGAAGAAGACTTCAGGAAGAGACAATATTCCGCTGCAATATAAAGAATGGGTTAATCTTCAGTTATCAAAACAGCCCTCTGGATCTAAATATAGTTTATTCTGAAGTCTCGCATACCCAAGTTCTGTTAACTCCAGAAGTGGAACAGGATCGAATTGAGGGTGTTACTCTGGAGCTTCCTATACCATAAACAACAGAGGATTAGAAACAACACTTCCTGAATTATTCAGAACTCTCCCCTCCCATCTGTACTAGACTCACAGGTTCAGAGGAAGAGGTCTCCGATTTAGACTCAATATGTGGTTTGACTAATGTTGTGCGTCGATGGAGAACACAGAACACTATGGAAGGAAACAACACAAATTACTACCCCTTCTTTAACTTCACATGTAATAAAAGAAAGCAGCGCACAGCGCTGTTACCGTGGTTCTGTTGAATGGTAGAATAGGCACAGGGGTTCAGGCAAGATGCCCCTTCCATCTATGGGGAGAAAGGTCCACGCTAAATGCAGGATTTAAGGAAGCAGTAGTGCGGATGCATGGAGCCAGAACGTACAGAAGTAATGCCCCGAGTTACTGAAACCTGCTTCGGTAACGAACCACTGAGATGACGGAACTCTCAACTACAGGAGGAGGACATAAACGAAAATAACAACACACACCAAGGCTAAGGTGGGTATGGGAACTCTAGAGGAGCAGGTCAAAAGGAGGGCTGACAATGAGCATGAACACAAAATAGGGACGGGTAACAGTGGCAAAAAGGAAGGGAGCAGCTACACTCACGCGGATATGTGGAAAGTGAGCGGAACCACTGGAAACAAGGAAACTCGCAGCGCCGTGCCACAAGCGGCGCAACGAGCTACTGGAAACTCGGGAAACCTAGAGCCGTGCTAAGAACGGCGTAAACTGACTACCTGCAGCGGCGTCTCAAACGCCAACAAACCCACCGCAAGGAAACTCCCTGGACTCTCAGGACACCATGCCCGGACTACGGAACGTACAGGACAGGAAACCGGAAACAACAAAAGCGGAAGTCAGGCAACAGCTACAAGGGACGGAAACAGGGCTCGAAGCTAGAACGCTAAGCGCGTTCGTTAGCGTTTCGGGTCCTTATATACTGGACCTTCGCGCATGTTTGACCGTGGGGCATGACAGCGCAGCTCCGGGTCAGTCTAAGAGCCAGGTCTTGAGGTCCTTCCTGAACATGTGGAGGGTAGAGGAGCGTCTGATGTTGACCAGGAGCTCGTTCCAGGATTTGGCCGTCATGTAGGAGAAAGCTCTCCCGTCGGTTCTGTTTCTACGGATGCGGAGGGCCTCTGCCAGGGCGAGGTCAGCGAAGCGGAGGTTCCTCTTGAGTGCGTGAAAACAAACTCGGTCGTTGAGGTATTTGGGTCCGATGTTGTTGAGGGATTTGTAGGCATGGGTGAGGAGTTGGAAGGTGATCCTCTTCTCGACGGGGAGCCAGTGAAGGCTTTGGAGGTGTTGGGTCATATGTTCGTGGCGTGGAGTCCCTAGGATGAGCCTGGCTGCGGCGTTCTGGATGGTTTGGAGTTTGTGTAGAAGAGTTTTGTTGATTTCGGCGTAGAGGTCGTTGCCGTAGTCAAGTCTGCTGGTTATGAGTGCTTGGGTGACGGTCTTTCAGCGGTCGGTGGGACCCATTTGAAGGTCTTGCGGAGGATGCGGAGGCAGTTGAAGCCGGTGGACGCGACGGCGTTGATCTGGCGGTTCAGGAACTTTTGTACATCAATAGGTGCTTATGTATAGGTATTTTGTGCATCTCAGGCATGTTAAATTAAGTCCTGATGATGAGCCCCATATTGTAACGAGGGATCGAAACGTCGTCGACAAATAGTACCATGACTACTGCAAATGTTTTAAAGTTATGATAGCATTGGTACTCTACACTGACATGTGACATAACCTGTTTATTATTTCTACAGTCACTAGGAAATGTCTGAGTTTTGAAATTTTAACTTCTTGTTTTTTCTTGTTGTTCCCCACTTTTAATTTTTCCGTGTTTGTTATATGATTGACTAAATACATGTATGTATCCATTTTGGCCTCCTGACAAAGAATTTCTTATTTTTCAATGGTTTATGTTTAATATTACTCAGTAAGGAGCTCCTTGTTCCTTTATAAAAATATCATCTTTGTTGATGGCCACAGAAGTTCTAACCATGGACATATAATCAGCACGCCAGGTGCAGGGATCAGCCTTTGTGACCTGCAGAATAAGGAAAGATGATGCAGTCAGGGTAGGTCGGGTGTTATTAGACACGCCCACTTCAGTACATCCTAAAACTATGAGGAAAAATTGAGGAGAAATAATTTTCAGGGCACAGCTGGCAAAAGCAAGTAACTAATTAAAGTCAACGTTAACTTATAAATCATGCAAACAAACTAACGAAAAAAGATAATATTGGTGTCTTAATGGAGGAACCTCTACAGTACAGGATTGTTGGTATTTTAGGTACCAAGACACATCTGACCCCTCCAGCGTTTCCTGACTTTTTTAGTCAACCGAGCACAGCATGATGGGACTACTAGACCCATACCTCTAATGAGAAAAACAACACTACAAATCCCAGAATGCAAAGTGTTTCCATGTTAGAAAACAAATTGTGATTTATATGTTTGGCTTCCAGAGGAGCTTACGTACCATAGTGTACTATCAGAAGTGGAGGTAAGCGAGCCACTCAAGCCTAAAGCCAGGTGGATGTACTCAGAAAGGGATGCCTTGCTAGTATTTTTTCAAATAGTTTGTTGAGAGAGTGACCTTCTTGAAAAGTAATTAACATTATGCCCTGATCCAAGCACTGTTACAGCACTTTACAGGGTCCTGGTGGCCAAACAATCTGAAATGCTTCCACATAAGGTAATGAAAGATGCAGAAAGCATGCAAAGTGCTTGCTCTGTGTATGTGTCTGCCAGAAGGAAAGGTCTGCAAACCACTTGTGTCATGTGGACTCTGTGGGCTCTCCCAGACCTTTGTAATTGCTATCTTGGGGGGGTGTTTAGCCTCTCCTGAAATCAGTCGATTTGTTACCTTAGGGGAAGCAGGCGAAAAACATTTAAATAGAGGCCCCTGCTTTACCTAAAGTGTAAAGTTTTTTCGAGAAAGACTTCTAGTTTCAAGTAGGTCTAAACATGAATTAAATATATTTTATTTAGCGCAGGATACTGATGTAGCGACTCAAAGAATCAAAAGCAAAACATTAAACTATAATGTCAAATGGGAAAGAGAAAGAGATACCAATCTTGTGATGGAACTACGGAATGTGAAAACAGGAAATCTGGACTCACAGCTTCCCTGGTTGACCTAATTGTGTGATCCTAGGCAATATCCTTATTTCATCATGTCTCCTTTTCCTTTATCAGTCCCATTTCAAAGCACCTTCAAAGACACCAGTTCAGTATGTGTGCTGCATATTCCTGGCTTGTAAGTATTTAATAGACTAGGGGCCAGATGTATGACGGTCCTGTTTTGCGATTTCCAAATTGCGATTCTTTGCGATTCGCAATTAGGAAATTGGAAAATGAATGCATGAAAGTGTGTTTAACACTTTCTGCTATTCCTAGGGGATCGCAAATGACCTACCTCATGAATATTAATGAGGTAGGTCGCAATTTGCGACCCCATAGGAATTGCAAAAATCACAGGGATGATGGCCTGCTGGGCTCAGCAGACCACCATGTCTGTGATTGCTTTTTAATAAAGCAAATCTTTTTTTTAAATACAGCCCGTTTTCCTTAAAGGTAAAAGGGATGAATTAAAAAAAAAAATGAAAAGTCTTCTTTTCATTTTTTAAGAGCGGACCACTGCCTGCTCTTAAAAAATGATTTTACTAACATTCACAAAGGGGAAGGGGTCCCTTGGGGACCCCTTCCCATTTGCGAATGGGTTACCACCTACTTCAAGTAGGAGGTAATATGCAAATGTTTTGCGACCCCATTCACAGTCACAAAACATTAATGCATACCATTAGGATTCGCTATTTGGAAGGGATGCCCTAAACACGCCCCTTCCAAATAGCGAATCGCAAACCCATTTTGCAATTCAGTACCAGGTTACGGAATTGCAAAATGGGGTTTCCTGCATCAGAAATGCATTTTTTGCGATCGCAAACAGGCCAATTCTGAGAATCGGCCCGTCTGCCAGGAGCAAAATGCATGATGCATCTGGCTCTAAAATACATGGGAGCCTGCAATCCATGTATAACAGCAAGTCTATAACTTTCTAATTACAGGCAACTTGTAAACTCTCAGAAATAACATATCCGCTCAGCTGTAATAACTTATTACAGTTGATTAGTGATGCAATAAGGCCTGCTGCAGAGAACGTAAGGTCACGAAGTATAATTAAAGATGTATTTTTAAGAATCGAAAGTAAAACATGGCTTTTCCTGAACATTGTAAGTTGATATGCCTATAAACACCCTCTCTCTTTCATAGAAAAGAACACAATACCAAGAATTTAATTAGATTGTGGGCAGGGTTATGGTGTGAACACCTATTATAAAGAAATATAAGGAATAAAGTGCCCCCGCCATAAATAAAAAAGATATTGCAAGTCACCGTGGAGCATCTTCACCTCATAAAGGAACTCAGCAAACACAAGGAGATGATGGACGGAGCGTTGTCACCCCAGTTCAGACCCAGCTGTATGCAAATCAGTGTTGACCCTGTGCTTCAGGGAAACAGTCCAGCACCAACTGCCAAGCCAGGTCTTCCATGAACCAGAAATAAGCATCCCAAGACTGGTTTCGGGGTAACACCCCTCATCAGCCAGGCTAGCTTGGATCCAGTGGTAAAATGAGCATGGGACCCACGCCTAGGCATACCCTGCCAATTTAGGGCGAACAAAGCAAACACAAGGAGATGATGGACGGAGCACTGAAACTTTTCAGATATTCACCCCCAGTCACAGATCTGGGTTGAATCCAGCATTGTTCTTTAGCTCACTTTGTCACCCTAGTTCAGAACCAGCTGTATGCAAATCAGTCTTGACCCTGTGCTTCATGGGAAGAGTCCAGCTGAACGGCCAAGCCAGGTCTTCCCTGGACCGGAAACAGGTATCCTGGGACCGGTTTCGGTGTAACACTCCTCATCTGCCAGGCTAGCTTAAATCCAGTAGTGGCAAAGTGAGCAAGGGACCCACGTCTGGGCATACCCTGACAATTTAGGACTAACAAAGCAAACACAAGGAGATGATGGATGGAGCGATGAAGGGAGTTACCCCGAAACCGGTCCAAGAATGCTTGTTTCTGGTCCAGGGAAGACTTGGCTTGGCAGTTCGGGCTGGACTGTTCCCATAAGGAACTGGCTCAAGACTGATTTGCATATGGCTGGGTCTGAACTGGGGTGGCGAAGTGAGCTTAAGAACAATGATGGATTCAACCCAGATCTGTGACTGGGGCTGAGTGTTTGAAAAGTTTCAGCGCTCCGTCCATTATATCCTTGTGTTTGCTTTGCTTGCCCTAAGTTGGCAGGGTATGCCCAGACGTGGGTCCCTTGCTCACTTTGCCACTGGAATTAAGCTAGCCTGGCTGATGAGGGGTGTTGCCCCGAAATTGGTCCCAGGATGCTTGTTTCTGGTCCAGGGAAGACTTGGTTTGGCAGTTCGGGCTGGACTGTTCCCATAAGGAACAGGGTCAAGACTGATTTGCATATGGCTGGGTGTGAACTGGGTTGGCGAAGTGAGCTAAAGAACGATGATGGATTCAACCCAGATCTGTGACTAAAGGTGACTGGCTGAAAAGTTTAATCGCTTCGTACAACTTGTAATGTACTTATAATGTATGGCGGGGTAGATTACCACGCATATAATGTTCTCCTGTATTATAGCAGTCTCGGCCATATGATGGATATACACGACAACTCCTTTGTCTCTTCGTTCATTAATGGCAGCGGCAGTGAGGCATGACTGTTTCTAAGTGTGTGTAGAAAATACCACTTCTAATAAATAAACATGGCTCAATGCAGCGATACCAACCAATGTGCTAAGAGAAACACCTTCAGATGTTTAATAAAGTGTTTTGTACTTTGAAGAGTCTGCATCACATTTTTACATGACGTTTGTTACACGATTTACATGCTAAATATATTGATAATTTGGCTCATTATCAGACAATTGCTCTGAGAGTCAAGGTAGACCCCTGGCTACCTATTTATTTGCTGGTTTGTCTATCTTTAATATAGCCAGGGCCATGAAATTATGCAGCAGGGGAGGGCCAAATTATGCGGCAGGGTTGAGTAAATGATTCACCAAGAAAAGGCTTATTATGTGGCCAAATGCGGCATACTTTGAAATGGTATTACTTTATTATTTTGTAATTTTTAAACTTGGTAACACTGTCTGGGTATTGGTTAAACCTCATCTGTACCAGTTTAATACCCAAATATAGCAATAAGCATCTGAAAGGTGACCAGTCCAGCTTTGCAAAGGCCCTTTCACTGCACAGCAACACCTCTTACTGTATTTTTAATAACTTTTGAACCGTTTGAGCTAGAAACAAAATCATTTTGGGGTTAAAATCTGCAGATTATGCGGAAGATAGTGGGTAATGCGACAAATCTATAGTTATGTGGAAATCGCCCCGGCCGCACAATCGCTTAACTCTAGGGGCCCTGAATATAGCGTTGCCTGTCAGCGTTGAACCGCTCACAGTTAAAGACATGCTCGTTAGATACAGTGATGTGATACATCAACATTTAAATATAGAATAAATAACAGCTCTTTGGTACGAGCAACACAGCAAATCGTGACTCTAGATGGACAGCGGCAGTGATGGCTCACTCCGTTTTTAGGTCGAGGGACCATCCGGTCTGCCGAAGGCAGAACCGGAAGTCCGGAGATCTTATGTTTCTTAGAGTGGCTATTTAGCCCGCCTCTCTTTCTGGATCTCCTCCATTGGCTGGCTTCCTAAACGGAGGCCAGCCATTGGAGGAGAGAGCAGTCCCTCCAAATAGGCTCCGTCTTTTTCAGATTTGGGGGCGTGTTCCGTGCTGTTCTTACCACTTTTTAGCCACGCCCTTTTTGGGCGTGTTTTTCTCTCCTCCAGCCAATGGCAAGAGGAGAGAAAAGGAAACACGCCCCCGAATCCAAAACCGCCGCTGCCTTTCTCCGAGGCATTTCTGCTTCGCCTCGGAGAAAGGCAGCGGTGTGTTTGTTACTCTTCCCAACTCTAAAAACGTTTCCATCTGTTGAGGAAACTGTTTTGCGATAATGCACCGCGTAACGGACGTCACGGACCAAATTTATAATATGAATTTTCTTCTGTGAAATTGAACGCATCCTCCTCGGATTGAGTTCACGTGCAACCGATTTATCAATTTTGGTCAAAACCATTAGAGGGATTCGCTTTGAGGCGTGTTGGTATTTCTGCCAAGAATTGATCGCCGACCACTTCAAGCTTGAACGTTTCCACAAACAAAGTGATATTAACTTAAACAACATCGGAAAAGACCGCAGCGCGCGCCTCTCGCCGAATCTGCTGAGGTGGAAAACCCCTCCCAAAAGTGGATTGTAGCAAAAACGTGTAATGTTTTAGGAGCCTGGGGTATGTTTGTGTCAGAATCATAGTAAACAAACGGCTTTGCAACAAAAACACATTGTCTTCGGAAGAAGCAAACATGTTGCGGCCTGCGAACTGCCAACTCTCGGGTGTAAAATACGCGCTAATCTTTGCGGAGGTCTGAGCGTGCGCGCCGATACTGCTGCTGTTATTATAAATACTCTGATTCATATTATTATCGTTGTTGTTTTCGTTGCTACTATTGTCGTTTTTATTATTGTTACATCAGTTCCATAGTCACGTTTTTTCTTCGTGGTCGGGAGTGAGTGTATTTTTATGTATTGAGGCTCTGTATATGGCCGGAATCAGTGCATCATTGACCGGAAGCTGCGACTCAGCGGGTCCTTGGGCCGGAAGCGGTACCTCAGTGGATTGTTGGCCCGGAAGCAGACTGAGGCACAATGGGTCTTGGGGCCGGAAGCGGTACATCGGTGGTGCAGAAGGCCGAAAGCTGATTTTGGTGCAGTGTGTTCTGCGGCTGGAAACGGGGACTTAGTGGGGTATGGGGCCAGCCCCATCAGTGGGGTCCCATCAGTGGGGGCTGGAAGCGGTACATACGTGGGGCTGGGGGCAAGAGGCGGGGCATCAGTTTGGCTATGGACGGATTTCTTATCGCTTGGATCAGTTTCCTACACACCATCATCCAGACTGCAGAGATAGGAAGCCGTGGCTTCTCACGCATCCAGCGTGAATGTGCAAACTTACCTTGCACAAACACTGCACACGAAAACAAGCAAACGTTATACTCCCACCGGAGCCAAGTTCAGCAGCGTGTGTGCTCCTCATCTGCTCTGTGGATTTCTCATGGCCGCGTAGCTCGCCGCATGGGGCAGGGGCCCCGCTCGCGCCTGGACCTGCTGCGGAACTTGCTGACGGCGCTGGTGCGGCACGAGCGCATACAGACAACCTTGGCTCGTGCCGACGAGCTGCGCTTCTATGCCGAGAGGATGAGCAAGGGACCGGGTCTGACGGATGGAAGCTGCAGGCTAGTTGGGGGCTAAATGAGTGATTGGTGCACACGCGGGGGCAGGGGATCGTCTGCCGAGCTTGAAGCAGAAGGGCTGAGGCATTTGTAAAAGGCATTTCAATGTGATACATGTGCTTCGGTAAGGTAGATGGTTTAAGAGTGTGGTTATAGCGTCGGGGGTGGGGCGAGTTGCACTCGAGTTCATTAAAGTATATTATATTGGAATCGATGAGCCACACACTCTCTCTCTATCTCACTACCTCACTCTCTATCACTACATCACTATCTATTTCTATCTCACTCTCACTACCTCACTATATCACAACACACTCTCTCAAAACTTCACTACATCACTCTCTCACTACCTCACAACTCCACTCTCTCTTTCTAAATCACTAATTCACTCTCTCTATCTCACTACCTCACTCTCTCTCTCAAATACACTAAGTCACTTACACTCACTCTTTCACTACCTCACTCTATCGCACTACTTCACTACATCACTCTCTGTTTCTATCTTAATACCTCACAACATCCCTCACTACCTCACTCTCTCTTTCACTACCTCAATCTTTCTCTCTCACTACCTCACAACATCACTCACTGTTTCTATCTCACTACGTCAGAAAATACCTCTCACTCACTAACTCACTCTTTCACTACCTCACACTCTATCTACCTCACTCTCTCTCACTACATAACTCTCTATACATCACTACTCCCCTCTATCTATATCACTACCTCACTATCTCACTACTTCTCTCTCTTAAAAGATCACTACCTCACTCTCTATATCACAACTTCACTCTCTCTCTAACTCACTACATCACTCACTCTCTATCTCTCTACCTCACTCTCTCTATCTCACTAACTCACTTTCACTGTCTCTTTCACTACCTCTCTCTATCTCACTACATCACAACACCACTCTGCTTACATCTCACTACCTGACAACATCCCTCTCCCTCACTACATCACTGTTTCACTACCTCACTCTCTCTCACTACATAACTCTCTCTACCTCACTACTCCACTCTATCTCACTACCTCACTATCTCACAACTTCTCTCTCTCAAAACATCACTACCTCACTCTCTAGCTCACAACCTCACAACTTCACTCTCTCTCACTCACTACCTCAATCACTCTCTATCTCACTATCTCACTCTTTCTATCTCACTAACTCACTTTCACTCTCTCTTTCACTACCTCTCTCTCTATCTCACTACATCACATCACTCTATGCTTATATATCACTACCTCACAACATCCCTCTCCCTCACTACCTCACTCTCTCACTACCTCACTCTCTATCTACCTCACTCTCTATCTCACTACCTCACTCTCTATCTACCTCACTCTCTCTCACTACCTCACTCTCTATTTCAATACCTCACTCTCTCTCTCTATCTCACAACCTCACTCTCTCTCTGCTAATGCAATAGGTATCACATATGCAAAAACAAGCTAATGCCAATAGAACTGACAATGCCATTTATTTAGGGATACAAAAATGATAAAAAAATAATGAGCAATACCAATAGCTCTACCTATAATATTGCCGAGACCATTGCATTGTAAATGCTTGTTTATTTGTTTAGTCATGTTATAAGTTTTGGTCACAATGGCGCTCCGATAAGCACCTTGACAGATTGTGTTCTCTGAGCTCAACATCAATAGATGAAAGGTGGAGCCGGGCCGGTGGCGGGAGAGTCCCGGGCCCTGACCCGCAGCCGGAGGGCTGCCTGTGTATTTTGGCGGGAGAGCGCAGGAGGCAGCCATTGTGCTCGCTGCCCTCGCGGGGTCACGGTGGTTAACCGCACGTGAGTGCACCACACCGCAGGGAAGTGATCTGCTGTCACCACAAGCAGGAGTGGTATGTGGAGCACGAGCGCGGATGGAGAGATAAGAGGCGCACGCGGCGCTTTAAAGAGAAAGACGGAACTACCGGTGCTACCCCAGAGTAACTGTTTGCTATTAAGAAGTGCCAGTACTCCCTTACTAAAAGAATTGCACTGGTGCTGAAAAGTGCCAGCACTCTAATATTGAGAGCAATACACCGGTGCTAAGAAGTGCCAGTACTCTCCAATTAAAAGACACCGGTGCTGAGACGTGCCAGTACTCTCCTATTAAAAGTATTAAACTGGTGCTGTGGCGTGCCAGTACTCTTCCATTAAAATTAATACACCAGTGCTGAGAAGTGCCAGTACTCGCATATTAAAAGTATTACACCGGTGCTGAGAAGTGCCTGTACTCTCCTATTAAAAGCAATACACTGGTGCTGAGAAGTGGCAGTACTCTCTCAGTAAAAGAATTTCACCCATGCTAAGACGTGCTAGTACTCGCCCATTAAAAGTAATACAACAGCGCTGAGACATGCCAGGACTATCCTATTAAGTGTTACACTGGTGCAGAGAAGTGCCAGTACTCTCTGATTAAAAGCAATACACCGGTGTTGAGAAGTGCCAGTACTCTCCAATTAAAAGTGTTTCACCAGTGCTGAGTATTATAAGTGTTACACCGGTGCTGAGAAACGCCAGTACTCTCAGAATTAAAGTAACACACCGGTACTGAGATGTGCCAGTACTCACCCATTAAAAGCAATACACCAGTGCTGACAAGTGCCAGTACTCTCCTAGTAAAAGTGTTACACCGGTGCTGAGAAGCACCAGAACTCTCCTTTTAAAAGTAATACACTGATGCTGAGATGTGCTAGTACTCTACTATTAAAAGTGTTACACACCGGTGCAGAGAAGTGCCAGTACTCTCCTATTAAAAGTGTTACTCCGGTGCTGAGAAGTGCCAATACTCTCCTACTAAAAGTGTTACACACTGGTGCTGAGAAGTCCCAGTACTCTCCTATTGAAGAATTACACCGGTGCAGAGAAGTGCCAGTACTCTCCCTTTAAAAGTAATACAACTGCGCTGAGACGTGACAGTACTCTCCTATTAAAAGCATTACACCAGTGCTGAGAAGTGCCAGTACTCTCTTATTAAAAGTGTTACACCAGTGCTGAGAAGTGCCAGTACTCTCTTTTCAAAAGTATTACACCATTGCTGAGAAGTGCCAGTACTCTCTTATTAAAAGTGTTAAGCTGGTGCTGAGAAGTGCCAGTGCTCTCATATTAAAAGTATTACACCGGTGCTTAGAAGTGCCAGTGCTTTTTCCATTAAAAGACACTGGTGCTGAGAAGTGCCAGTACTCTCCTATTCAAAGCAATGCACTGGTGGTGAGAAGTGCCAGTACTCTCCTATTAAAAGTAATACAACAGTGCTGAGACGTGCCACCACTCCCCTATTACAAGTATTACACCAATGCTGAGAAGTGCCAGTACTCTCTTACTACAAGTGTTACACCGGTGCTGAGACGTGCCAGTACTCTCCTATTAAAAGATACCAGTGCTGAGAAGCACCAGTACTCTCCTATTAAATGCAGTACACTGGTGTTGAGACATGCCAGGACTATCCTATTAAAAGTGTTACACTGGTACTGAGAAGTGCCAGTACTCTCCAATTAAAAGCAATACACCGGTGTCGAGATATGCCAGTACTCTCAAATTAAAAGTAATACACCAGTGCTGAGAAGTGCCAGTACTCTCCAATTAAAAGTGTTACACCAGTGCTGAGTATTAAAAGTGTTATACCGGTGCTGAGAAATGCCAGTACTCTCAGAATAAAAGTAACACACCGGTACTGAGATGTGCCAGTACTCGCTGATTAAAAGAAATACACCCGTGCTGACAAGTGCAAGCACTCTCCTATTAAAAGTGTTACACCGGTGCTGAGAAGCACCAGTAATTTAAGAATGAAACTCTTACACCGGTGCTGAGAAGTGCCAGTACTCTCCTATTAAAAGTGTTACACCGGTGCTGAGAGGTGCCAGTACTGTCCTATTAAAAGTGTTACACCGGTGCTGAGAAGTACCAGTACTCTCCTATTAAATGTGTTACACCGGTGCTGAGAAGTGCCAGCACTCCCAGATTGAAAGTAATACACTGGTGCTGTGACGTGCCAGTAGTCTTCCATTAAAAGTAATACACCTGTGCTGACAAGTGCCAGTACTCTCTTATTAAAAGTAATACACTGGTGCTCCTATGTGCCAGTACTCTCCTATTAAAAGTAATACACCAGTGCTCAGAAGTGCCAGTACTCTCCTTTTAAAAGTATTGCATGGGTGCTGAGAAGTGCCAGTACTCTCCTAGTAAAAGTGTTACACCGGTGCTGAGAAGCACCAGAACTCTCCTTTTAAAAGTAATACACTGATGCTGAGGTGTGGTAGTACTCTACTATTAAAAGTGTTACACACCGGTGCAGAGAAGTGCCAGTACTCTCCTATTAAAAGTGTTACTCCGGTGCTGAGAAGTGCCAATACTCTCCTACTAAAAGTGTTACACACTGGTGCTGAGAAGTCCCTGTACTCTCCTATTAAAGAATTACACCGGTGCAGAGAAGTGCCAGTACTCTCCCATTAAAAGTAATACAACTGCGCTGAGACGTGCCAGTACTCTCCTATTAAAAGCATTACACCAGTGCTGAGAAGTGCCAGTACTCTCTTATTAAAAGTGTTACACCAGTGCTGAGAAGTGCCAGTACTCTCTTTTCAAAAGTATTACACCATTGCTGAGAAGTGCCAGTACTCTCTTATTAAAAGTGTTAAGCTGGTGCTGAGAAGTGCCAGTGCTCTCATATTAAAAGTATTACACCGGTGCTGAGAAGTACCAGTACTCTCCTATTAAATGTGTTACACCGGTGCTGAGAAGTGCCAGCACTCCCAGATTGAAAGTAATACACTGGTGCTGTGACGTGCCAGTACTCTTCCATTAAAAGTAATACACCTGTGCTGACAAGTGCCAGTACTCTCCTATTAAAAGTAATACACTGGTGCTCATATGTGCCAGTACTCTCCTATTAAAAGTAATACACCAGTGCTGAGAAGTGCCAGTACTCTCCTGTTAAAAGTATTGCATGGGTGCTGAGAAGTGCCAGTACTCTCCTATCTAAAGTGTCACACTGGTGCTACTACGTGCCAGTACTCTTCCATTAAAAGTATTACACTGGTGCTCAGACTTGCCATTACTCGCCTGTCTTAAGTTTTACACCAGTGCTGAGAAGGGCTAGTACTCTCCTATTAAAAGTATCACAGTGTTGAGAAATGCCAATACTTTCCTATTAAGAGTCTTACACTGGTGTTGAGATGTGCCTGTACTCTCCTATTAAAAGTAATTCAGTGGCGCTAAATATGCCAGTACTCTACAATTAAAAGTAATTCAGTGGTGTTGAGACGGGCCAGTACTCTCCTATTAAAAGTTAAATAATGGTGTTAAGACGTGCCAGTACTCTCATTTTAAAAGTAATACACTGATGCTGAGATGTGCCAGTACTCTCCTGTCATAATAATACACTGGTGCAGGGACACACCAGTACTCTCCTATTAAAAGTAATTACACCAGTGCAGAGATGAGCCAGTACTCTCCTATGGAAAGTATTACACCGGTGCTGAGAAATATCAACACTTTCCTATTAAGAGTCTAACACTGTTGTTGAGAAGTGCCAGTACTCTTCTATTAAAAGTATTACACCAGTACTGAGAAGTGCTAGTACCCTCCTAATAAAAGTATTGCACCAGTAGTGAAACGTTCTAGTACTCTCCTATTAAAAATATTACACCAGTAGTGAAAAGTGCTAGTACTCTCCCATTAAGACCTGGATCTGGTGGCTCAGTGGACTAATGCATCTACTGCAAGGGCCTGTCTTCAACCTCATGGTCACAGGTTCATATCCCAGCAGGTCCACTCAGCCTTTCATCCATCTGAGGTCGATAAAATGAGTACCATTGGATTGGGTAACAACAAACATCTCTTATTCAGCACCAAGACACCCGTAGTGGAGAACATTCACTTTACAAAAATACAGATGTTATGTTAAAAGCATTACACCAGTGATGAGAATTACTAGCACTCTCCCCTTCAAATTAAAGAAACGAAGGTACCTGAAAGTTCCTTCCCATTTAAAGTACAGAGCCCAACTAGCGTCAGTCGGGAGAGCAATGGCGTAGCAGTAAGCCGGAATATATATTGTTACACAACGTTTTTCACGATTTACATGCTAAATATAATGATGGTGCACACCCATTGGTAAAGGAATACAGCCTTGTGATAGGATAGGCTCCATGTAAGTAGATATGCAGTCAAGCATAGGAAATACGTGTGTGCGTGCGTGCGCGTGTGTATAAATGAATTTTGTTTTACTGGGAAAAAAATTGGTTAAAGTAACATAGTTAGGTGAATATGTCAGTGACAACATTAACGTTCTGAACTGAAAAAACACAGAAATTCACCAATTATAAATAGCTGAGCTAACTATAACTTGCAATGCCGCAATGCACTGCTTATGACATCATATATTCCATCACTATGACATGTTCTATGACATCATTTATGACATCACATACATATTGGGTGTGTATTCTATCCCTTCAGCCAGACACTTTATGGGTCTCTGGGACAGAGCTTTAAAAACAGTGGAAGACAAGTTGCCATGTTCACAAGTGACCCAATATTTCTCCAATATTTGCGGTCACCACCTACCCTACAGGCGACAATGTACTTAAGTTGCACCCTTTTGACTAGCAGATATCATGATTGGCTGAGGAACAGGAACAACAATCATGGATCCAGTGGATGTACAGGTTGCCAAGTCCACTGGTGGAAAAATGACACTTCAGGTCAGGAAAAGGGTGCATTGGTTGAGGGCAACACTGCCTTCCCAGCCGTGTAAGAATTTGCATTCATCACTAATAGATTTCAGTTTATCACACAACTGCTGTCATCCAGTGCTAATACATTTACTGATCAGAATGAATGTAGAAAACATCTAAGCGCTGCTATCAAAGAAATGTAAAAAATGATGAATAAATGGGAAACAAAAGCCTGTAAGTTCAACATCAAAGTAGTCAATTCTTGAGGCAGGAACAGAGGGCGCCTCTCCCAAGGTGCTGCCACGCCCTCGGGTTCTGGCACATTTTTCATTAAATAGCTGTCAGTCAAACACCAATGCTGCTGCCAAAGTCAATGCAATGTTGTGCTGGTATAGTATGTACAGTTTCAACTTTCTATTTATACAAACTTAACAAGGAGCGCATTGTTCAGTGGGCTCTAGGCGGCGGTGCCCCGAGTGCGGGATAGGGCAGGCTTGTCTTGGCAGCCTCCAGGGCCCTCATTGGCCCACCCTCTCCTTGATGTGCCCACGGTGTGACCGTGCTTGCAAACTTGCCAACACTGAACTAAAGAATGTCTACAAATCTTACAGAATGTGCGTATAAATGACACCGTCTAACTCATTTGAATATGCATTGTAACAACAACATTACACATTGCATCAGCTTTCCACAAAATGATGATCTATATTTCATCAATAATGTAAAAAAGTGTTGTCACAAAATATATGCAATCGTAAGCCAGGTGTACCTAGACTTCTACAAACATGTCCCAGCTTTACCGCAGAATTGTCGGGATTAATACAACCCCATTCAGACGTCAGTGTGCACTCATTGTGCATTAAATGCGGAAATAGTACACTCAGGTCTGTACGGTGCCATGGAATCATGCTGGACTAATAAAAACTCAACCTGCACCCATCATCGTATCATCCCGGAGTAATATTAACGAACCCAGGCAATATTGTCGAATCATCTTAGATTAAGAGAACCCAAAGGCAATGCCATAAAAGGACACAGCTATCCTGATGTTGTCGTGGAATCATCCTGGATTAATATACACCCACCATGAAGCCATTGTAGTATCATCAGGGTTAATACAACCCTAAGACAAGGCCAACATGGAACCCTCCTTTTTTAATGCAAATTCATTACTACATTGTCGCAGAATCCGCCTTGATTGCTGTAAACTTATCTTGAAGCTTTCATGGTATCATACAATTTAATACATACCCACCTCAATGTTGACTTTGAACAATCCGTATTTAATATAAAACCATCTTAAAGCTGGTATTGAATTATTCTGGATTCTTACAAAAGGATATGAAATCATCCTAGAATCCCACAGGAGTAACGAGACACCACCTTAAAGTCCTCATTGTATCATCATGGATTAGTACAAGTCCAACCTGACGCCACCGTTCAGTCATACAGGAATAATGCAGCCAGTCCCCATCAAAGCCATCGCGCAATATTAATTCAGTCATACAGACATGTTTATGTTGACATAGAATAATCCTGCATTAGTTGCCATTGCTGGTAAATCCAGCAAAAAGAAACTCCATCATAGATAAATCCTGGATTAGTACAACCCATCCAGACGTCGCCATATAAACATCCTGAATTATTTTAATCCGACCAACTAGCCATCATTGACTCGTCGGAGATGAATACAGTCCTATCTTGAAGTTGCCATGGAAAGACCAAGGAAATTAAAAACCCACCCCAAATTCATCATGGAATCTTCTAGAAGTAATGGAAATCTATCTGAAATTTCACAATGTTTTCATAGAGAGTTTACAACAATCTCAGGGTCAGTTTCCAATATTTCTGGACCGAGTCATCGGAAAACTTCTAAATGATCTATGGGTATTTACATTGGTCGCAGTGAATTGTGTAATTTACGCATTCACTATATATTGTTTTCAAGGGTTGACTTTGTCTTACAC